>NW_026542602.1:104716712-106131593 GCF_028750875.1 Macrosteles quadrilineatus | reverse complement strand
CGAGAACTTAAATCGATCGAGAGCTGCAAAACCATTTCGGTCCGTGGTACGAACGCTATTTTTCACCACACTATACCCTATTACCACTATTCACCACTATAATAATGCACACTGATCGTAAACACAACTACAACTTTAAGGTTAAGAAATAATTTGAGGAATCAGCAAAAATATAAATAAATAGTTGCTAGGCAACGGTGACAATAATACAATTCTATATTGCAATGCTATGGATTTTTATTGTGTATTTAAAACGCATTCATATTCTAAGTAAGTAAGCGGACAGCTGATTTTGCGGCCCCGGCCTGTAAAAACCTGCTCGGTCCCCAAATTGGCGACAGCTGGCATGGCCAGCAAAACGTAACTTTCAGCCACCAATTAACGTATGTAATACAGCCAAAAACATCATAGTGTGGTGAAAAAGTATTTCTCTACCTCCAAGGCCACAAAGAGAAATCACATGATGATTGAACATACCCAAAGATTGCTGATTGAATTGACCGAAAAAGAAATATAAAAAACTAGCTGGTGCTGTAGTACAAAAACAAAAACGAAAACAAAATTTTGTTTATTTGATTTATTATAGTTGGTGCGAGTGATGACAAATATTATTTATCAAAATAAACCACCATAGTGATGGAAGCAGGCGCCTACCTAGCCATTTACCAAAATAAAATACTGGAAAATAATAAATACTATAATCACTTCTTATGTTGTTCAAACACAAGACCAAACAAACAAAACTACCGTGCATTACGTTGTATTTTTAACGGTAGGCTCAAAGAATGGGGGAACATGCTACCTACTACATGTTTACCTTGGCAAAGCTATTGGTATTCTACAAAATAGAAATAAAATGTTTAGGAAATAGGTGTCATCCCCAAAAAATCAAATAAAACTGGAAATACACATTCCTAATATAATTAAGTGAAATATATTTTATACTTGTTCTTTTATGCAAATAATTGAACTGATTAAGTAACAGTTTTCCTCTTGATATTGCAGAGATCTGAGGTGCCTGAGGAACACTATCCACACTAACTTGATGGGGACTTACATGCTGTCAGACACCGTATGGATGCTTACTCACCCCATACAGGTGAGAGTAAGGGCAGATACAGTGGTGAGGCTGTATAATGTATAGTTATTGCTACTGAGTAAATGGGCCGATTATTGATTAAATTTTTGTTATTTGCCACACTATACATAGGCCTACTTAGTAAACTCCAACTCAATTAGACTAGCTTTTATCTTCACCTTTTGGATTCAGATATTCGGGAACTTTGTGAGTTCCTACATTGAATTCATAAAATAACTTTTTTTTCTTAGTGTAGTTGATATTTGAAATCATCAAAAATATGCGTTGCGAAATAAATTATCTAATCCAAACGGACAGTTGAAAGTCATGTTTATGATGAACTGTTAATTATGTTCGCTCAAAATGAAAAGCAATTACCAATAACTGTTGTTATTTGATTTTGGGAAACAGGTCAAAATTATATTGGCGTTCAGTAATGGGTTAAGCTCAATAAATGATTCAGCAGGTCCTTATTAATAACTAAGCTACCAGATATCACATCCACCCCACACTCCTCTTTCACATAATTTGTATAATTATCATACCAATGACTTTGGATGCTATAAAAACCCATGGTATAAGTTTGTTTCAGCGCGTTAGATATCAAGTAACTCTAACGCTCATTAATAAAAGTTTCTTTGTTATTTTACGTACAAAATCAAATATGACTTCTAGCTTTGATTTATTTACACTGTACTTTACATATTTGCAAAAAGGTGGTCTTTCTATCCGTATTAGCACCAATAAGGGTATTTGTTTTAGGAAATTAAATGTTGTTTTAATGCAACCCAAGTAACAAGTTTAGAGTACTGTTTAGGGACAAGCTCATAAGTTGGCAGCCCTGCTTCTATTACTGCAATACTGACCAGCTTAGTTTAGCTTAGTTTAGTTTAACTTAGTTAAGTGTTATTAGGGATTTATTTAATGCCAGAAGACAACCAATTGTTTAAAGGATAAATTATTATTTGATTTTTATAAAGATGAATTTTCTGGTAAAACAATTAATTAATATATAAGATAGCAATATATTTGCTTGATGTAAATCAATTATGTCCTTATATAACAACAAATGGCTTTTAAATTTATTTATCTACGAGTTGTGGCTACCTTTAAGTACCACAGCTAGCGTTTAGATATTGTAGCTGTCAAAGTTCTATACATATCATTTGAACCGATATTTGTTTGTGTAGATGTACCAGACCAACGAAGGCACGCTAGGCCAGGAATGCACGGTAACGATCCTCACACTGAACATAATACTTCACTATCTGTATTTAACAAACTTCTTCTGGATGTTTGTTGAAGGTAAGTTTTCATTTATTCATTGAAATCGAACTAAGAACATTAATTCAAGGTCATACTTAAAGATTCCAGGCGACATTGATCTCTTCCAGGAAAAACTTACTTCAACTGGTCTACATAGTATTTAAGATATTATTCATTGCGTAAATTTCCAATTACGTAAATTCAAAACTAAGTTTTGAACGACGCTTTGGATTTTTTAAATTCCCAGTGGAAATCTTTGATTGAATACAAGATGGACCGCAATCTCAAGCTACATGGGTTATTGTGCAGTCTCCAATATAAAGCAATCCACGCTGCAGTAAACGTTTATAGTCTCTAAAATACACTTTAATTAAACTCAAGCTAGAAGTTTACTTTAGAGTTACTACACTGTTAATGGCCCTAGGTCATATATTTAATTTAACGAGGTTTCTGCTTTAAAAGTTATAAAGACTGTTCAGTACACCGTTACAGTTATGAACAAAATTCAACCTTAAAGTTAATCACCTCTTTTGCTTTCAGGGCTGTATTTGTACATGTTGGTAGTTAAAACTTTTGCAAGACAGAATCTGAAGTTGAGATCGTATGCTTGCATTGGATGGGGTAAGATATTTAATTTTTAATTTAAAATTATATGAAAGGTGGTTTTGATGAATTATTTTATGAATGAAGGTAGTATATTGATGGAGTAACTTTGAATATGGATAACAATAGTTAGGTTTCATCAGAATTTCAAAGTTGTAGCCATTTCAGAGTAAAAAACCTAATTGTGCTTAGCACATGACAGAGAATGTTAATGTCAATCATCTATTCCTCATGTAAATCAAATGCTTATCAAGCTAAATTGAAAGCTAAATAAATTGTATCAATTTGCATCTTCGTCACCAATGATAAATAAGATATATGGAGTCAGGCCTGATATTTAATCATATAAATTATCATGGTATTAAAAACTAAGCGGGGAAAAAGATTTAGTTAAGAGGCGAAAACAACAGATCGCAAAATAAGTGTAACACAGGTACCTTAAGCCTTTACACAGGTACACAGGTAACTTAAGCCTTTATCAATTTAAAAGATCGTAAGGCCAATCTGTATGATATTTTGAATTTTTATTTTAATCCTTAGGAAAAAGTTATGCTATGATCTTCAAACCTACTCATTTACGACATAAAAATACGGCAACAAACTCTGATTTAATGGATGTCTATCTTTCAACTTTGCCCATCTGGTTTGACGTAAAACTCGGAGCAGTAAAGACGATTCATGACGTCACTTAATGACCGGGAACTGTTACAAAGTAACTACGGAACATCGTGACTGTTGTACCTGTTATAGCTTCAGGAAGTCACTAATGTAACGAACGTTCCGTGTTGCTTGTACTTGCAAATGGCAAATAAAACTAAAAGAATCTGCAAAACTTTATTTAGCCTATGTAGTTTGTAGTATGTAGTGTTGAAATAAAAATGTCTAGTGGATGTACTGATGCCGCTTTTTAATAACCTCTCGATTAGTATTGAAATGTTTGTGCAATTGAATGGATGATTATAATATACGTCTTTCAACAATAATCGATCATTTTTCACCAATACACTACAAACTTTTTCCAGACGTTAAATATAAACACAATCAATTTCAACCATTCACAATGATAAACAAGCATTATCGGAGACAGTAACAGAATATATTATTATTATATAATATATATGTGTATATATAACTGCAATTTTTTAGCCTAAGATTTCTCAAGGGTGATTTAAGTCGCCATTTTGTATGCTGACGTATAAAGTTGCCCCTCTTCCATCTAAGACAATGACTTGATCCTGACAAAGTCCCAGGTATAAAGCTTCAACCGCAGTCTTTACAGCACCTTGAAAGTTTACTGCTTTAAGACAACAGTCTTGGCCCTAAAAGATGACCCTGCTTCTAACTTTGCTGCAAGATACTAGTGCATTTAGAAAGGTGTTTTTTGTTCAGTTTGTTTTTCATACATATTAGGCCTCAGTCTAGTTTTTGAGATACCATAAACAGGTTTTGGTATTTTACTATTTACAAAATAGTAATGTTACGTGTAAAAATCGTATAAAAATACACTCTTAGTAGCAAAAGATGTGTTCGTTTTAATTAGCAACCTTTATACAGTACAAAATGATGATTGCGTATAATCATAGACAAAAAGAATTAAATTTAGACCGTCAGCCGTGCTGCGATTAGCATAGGGTTTGGCGTGCACCGCTGGGAGCGCCGTGTAGTTACCCTCCCTGTTGCAGCAAACCTAAGTACGCGTTATACTAATTCTATTTAAATCCATAAAAAAACCGAATCCCTTTTTTGATGATATTCCATAACTCGAGAACGAGTGCACTGAATTGGATGATTCTTTTTTTTGTTGTGTTCCTTAGAGCCAGGGGAAGGTCTTTATGTAAAAATATTTATAATCCATCCCCTGGATAACAAGAGCTTTAAATGAATGTATTGAAATAATCACTGCATATAGTCTGCCATTGAAGTTGTTAAAAAAAATATTTTTTAGTTTGATGAGGAAAAAGGTAAGCTATATGTTTTATAAAACTGTCCTTTTATGTTTGTTTTTATAATTTTTTTTTAATAGTATGAACGCAAAGAATTACGGTATTTTACAGCATGGAACTCAGTTTCTATACATGTCAAGAAAGGGCGTATGGCGGCCCTAACCTTACCTGTATGAGTAAACAACATTTCATCATTTCATATTTTATATTCCGTCGGTGCCTAAGCTCACAAAAGTTTATTTATTTAACTTGCCAAAGCATTAAAAAGCGACCGGAATTATGCTTTGTGGTTAACTGTATATATCGTGGATACAATCAAAGATTAAATTTCGTACAAGGAAAACCAAATGCAAAAAACATTCACACGACGAAAATGAACAAACCACGTGCCATGAAATGTTAGACATTTTCTAATACTTGCTCGTTAGCTTCCCCAAGATATAATGCCTGGCCATTGAGGACACACATTATAAACCTAGGATATGCAGCTATAAACTAACACCATAAAGCCCGCCATGCTAGTGTTCAAGCTCATTGTTTTAGGAATTTGCTATTGCTTTAGTTAAGGAAGTATAAACGTCATCTTATATCTAACACGGAACTAAAATAAGTCATTTACGAACCTTATAAAGGATAACGTGATTAAGTGGTTAGAGGAATGACTTAGGATGTAATAATCAAGTGATGACATTTGGCTGTCTATCAGCACTGTTATATTTAGTTACTTTGTTGCATATTTAGTGAGAAAATGAGTTGTTGTGACTGTTTATAAATTGAACCAATAAATGGTTTTCTCTTCTATTTTATGAAATTTTTAACATCAGGATATTTAGTTGAAGACTTTTTCAGGTGTTAAAATATTTTATCTTAAATACACCTTGATTTATTTTATTTTATTTTTGGTTTATTATGTGGATGTTAACTATGTTTTTTTGTGGGAAACCGTACAATCCATGTTGTTGTTATTACCATCCAATGTCGACCTTTTGTTGGATAACATCATTAACCATCGATATATAACTACTACCGAGTAGTCATATATCGATGTCATTAACTGATAGTCAAATATGTTTTATAATCAGTCAGCAACAAATTTTATTGGATTTTATTACTATTTATTATGCCATAGCATAAATCTTAACTCTTAATTTGAAGAATTGTTTTCATTGATTGTAAGTCCAATTAACTTTTACCAACGATTTTAATTTTTAATTTTGTCATTAATATTTTTGCTGTAGTTTTAAAAAGTCGTCCTTTTTAGCAAATTTGCCATAAAAGCGTTTACCGCAACTCTCATGGTAACCCCTAGACCAGGTACCGATTTTCTCTTTTGTTTTGATGTCCCTGAAGCCAAAAATATCATCCTTTCAAAATCAAAATATAGATATACATATATTTGAATACAGAAATAATACATTAATCCGTTAGCAATCTGGACTCGAGTGAAAATAGGTCGATTTAGATTAAATCTGGTACAGACGTGTAAATAAACAATTATGTAGTACGAGTTCACGAACCAGCATGATCGGAATATCTGTAGCAACAAACCTAAGAACTCGTTAAACCGAATGTTATGTAAATAGAAAATGAATGTGACTAGCTTAAGAAAATTCTACTAAAAATCTAACAATGTAAATTTAAATTCGCTTTGTGTACAGGTTTAATGTATTGAGCGTATTTACGTGTTGTTTCATATTAATAGTTGATTAAATAGTTCATATATGGCTATATTTCTTCCCTTGAAGATGTTGCTATAGAGTTTTGCGCCTATACAAAAATAGACTTTAGATAAACTCCAATTAATTTATCCCTAGCACCTATTTTTGAAACTGTAATCTTCTCTTAGCCTATTATACTATACTAGTTTATTCATTTCATGCAAAATAAACTAAAATTTAAATTAAGTTGAATTAAATTAAAGTAAATATGCTTTGTTACGGTTTTTTTATATAAAACAACAATAATTGAAGGCAACACACTCTGTCGAAGCAAGTCGAAGGCCCAATACATTACTACTTCAGTAGTACTAATTAATACACAATACTAAATGCATTTCTACTTAATTACTGTTTAAATTGTTAGCGTGATAATCCAACTTTTAATTTAATGTCCTTTCTATCCCATTGAAGGAAATTGCTCAAAAGTGTTTCACTATTCTTATGAGTTGTAAAATTGTTCCATATTTACATTTGTTCCAGGAATTCCTTTGATCGTAGTGATCGCCTGGATCATTATCAAGAGTGTGTTCACCAACGACGCGCCTACTGAAGGCCCATTGGAGGTAACAAATAGTTCCCAAAAATATTACCTGTAAACAATTTGGAGTTTTTACTCAACATTGACATTTAAAAATAATCAATTGGAATCTTCAAAGTAAGTCTTTTTACACAATTTTTCACAGGCGTAGAGCAAGTCTCATTATAGTTTTTAAAATAGTTCGTAGCAATTATTTTTAAATTATAAGTGTACAATTTGGTAAGTATTATTCATTGTAAATCTGTATTAAAGTTTTAGATGCCTAGAGGATTGTCTTTTATATAGTTTTGCAGGAGTTAAAATTTAGTTGATAACAAACAAATATTAAATTGCTTTATTTTAGGTTTATAAAACTTGGATATCACTACATTAGGTCACAAAGATGAAACATTGTAAGTCTACACATAGTTTTGGAAACAAACATTTTCGATTCGTCTCATTGGATACAAATAAACAAAATTTTGTTTCCAAAACCATATGCAGACTTAATTATGTTTAATTATGTTCCAAATAAGTACTTTTAACAAGGTTTTAAATTTTCCGTTAGGTTTTATAGCTGAAAAACTGTTTTAATAACCGACTTGCCACTCACAACGAAATGAGAAGGTTCTCAATTTGTTTTTTCTCTATGGATGTTTGTAAATGTCTCTGTGATTTTTTTACCGATCAACGTGATTCCGCCACCAAAATAACCAGGAGAGTTTCCTTTTGGTACCATATATAACATTATGTTTAAGTTTAATATTTGTTTCGGTGAAAAATGCTGAAAACCTCAAATATTCATCTTTTTTTTATTTGTACAGAGTAAGCAATAAATAATACTAATATTCCTAAAGCTGTTAGATGAAACCATTTAAATAAAGCTACAGACAGTTCTTCATGTAACAGCTGCTTCATATTAATTAATAAACTATTTCTTGCCATGAAGCCTGAATAAATTATTTTGCAAAAAGGCATTTTGTTTTAGTTACTATATGAAAGCTATTTCAACGTTTGACCTGATTTTTGTATAATTCCGTTTTGAGTATAGAATTGTCTCACTTATAAAAATATAGCAAATAGCTGTATGATATTGACAAATAAAGGTGTATTGTGAAAACCAAAGCATTCGGGTGAATATAAACTAAAAGAAATCATTCTTTACAAAACCTAAGAATATAGTGAGAGTGAATAACCGTCTTAAAAGTGTTAAATATTTTAATTAATAAACATGTATCTGCTCATGTGACTTGAAATACATGACCTTGAGTATTAAAAAGTTTGCTTTATAAAAATTATTTAATTATTTTTAGTGCGTTTGAAGTCTGTTGTTTTTTTACAGAAATAAATTAATTAATACTGTTAATACTGTTCGATGAAATGGCGACCATAATTCTTCTAAGATCCAAGAAGAAACATTAATTTTAATGAGACTATTTCACTTAGCTTATCTTAGGTATTTAGTTTTGGATTGTTTGTACAGTAGAACCTTGATAACAAGACCCTCGATAACAAGTCACCCTTAATAACAAGGGTAATTTTAAAATCCCCTTGAAATTATTTTACCCCTAATCACATGCTATTGCAAACCTTGATAAGCAGTCAACCTTGATAACACTTTTAGTCTCATTTTATAATCCCTACGAGAGTCTGTTATCAAGGTTTTACTGTATTTTGATATTCTAATTTTGTTTTTACGAACATTGTTAGACAATGGTTTACAGTTAAGGCTATGGAAAATCCACTATGATGTTTTATAGCAAATATATTTATGAGCCATTTTGAAAAAAAGCAAAAGAAGAAATGACATATTTCCAAGAACATGGTTAAGAGATAAATTGGTTTTTGATCGGAAAGAAAACCTTAATGACTTTGTCAACAAATTGAACTCTTTATATCCATCAATAAAATTCACATATGAGGTTGAAAATGATAAGAAGATCTCATTTCTGGATGTACTAATCCTACGGAGTGATGAAAAGCTCGAGTTTGATATTTACAGGAAACCAACCGACACCAATAGGTTTATCACTCAAGATTCTCAGACGACATATTTGCAGTTTTTGATCGGAAAGAAAACCTTAATGACTTTGTCAACAAATTGAACTCTTTATATCCATCAATAAAATTCACATATGAGGTTGAAAATGATAAGAAGATCTCATTTCTGGATGTACTAATCCTACGGAGTGATGAAAAGCTCGAGTTTGATATTTACAGGAAACCAACCGACACCAATAGGTTTATCACTCAAGATTCTCATCACCCTCCAGAACAATAAATATCAGCGATTAATTCAATGATTTATCGCCTCTTGTCCCAAGAAAATTATATTGAAGAGCTTAACTACATAAAATACGTGGCTAAGTATAATGAATATGAAACCAAATATGTAGACAATATGTTGACCAGAGCTTTAAAAAGAAATGAGAAAAAGAAAAGAACAAAACTGGAACCAATCAAAGTAAAGAAGAAATGGGTAAGCACTACCTATACTAAGCAATATAAAGACGTCAAGAAAACGTTTCAGAAAAATGCTGAATTAATGGTTTCATTTAAAGCGAAAAACAAAATTAAAAACATTCTTGCAAATCCAAAAAGTAAATTAGAAAATACAACAAAATCTAGCATTTATCAAATTCCGTGTGACAGTTGTGAGATGAAGTATGTTGGACAAACAAAAAGAAATATTGTAACTAGATTCAAAGAACACACTTCTCACATAACACACAACAGACCTGAAAAATCAGCAATAGCAAAACATTGCTTAGAAACGGACCACACAATATCAATCAATAATACTAAATTACTAAAAAATATAAAAAAATCCAATGAACAATGCATGGGAATCATTTTTTATAAATAAAATGGACAATTTGGTAAATAATGATAACGGTTCAATTCAAAATGTTACATTACTAAATTCTAAATTTACAAAGTTATAAGTTAATTCTACTTTATATTTCATTTTTATACATATATTTTTGTAATTTTAGCTAAATGTACTTAACAGAATAGTTTTTATTTTTAACTACCTATATGTTACGTTCTTTAAAATTTATAATTGTATTTTTTAAACATAAACATAACCTTCAGTTTTGTGATGTGTCTAATGATGCCAGCATAGCTGGCGAAAGACCTCAAATATTAATTCCAATATTACCAGTTTTCTTGAAGATTATACAATCTTTGTTTGAAAAGTAACACATACTGTAGCAGTATATCAATATAAACGTGACGTAGTGGCGGCTCCATCGCACAGTGTACATTGTTCTACAGTAATGTGCAATAACCGTTGAATAGATTAACTAAGCGTCATATTGTGCGTAAACAATGAAATTTTGGCGTGTCAAAACTCTGATAGGGTTCTTTATATGCTGTTAAACCAAGGCCGTTGTTAAAACCTTACCACAACATGCCTATTGAAAATCAGAGCCTATTCACACTTAACTTATCTGTTTAAACCACTCTGGACGCGTTTAAGCCCCTGCGAGGAAAGGGCGACACGTTTGGCAGTAGATTTGATTTGATGACACGGATAACCATTAGAAGTCGCTAGATACTGACAATGGCTGTGAAAGAAATGTGTAAAGAAACACTTTAAAGCACTGGGATTCTAAATATGTGTATGTTTTTTTTTTTTAGTTCAAAATCCGTTCACTCTATTAAACAGGGTATATTGACATCACAGAGAACTTTTACTTCGGTATATTTTATTAGAGTTCACAATTATGAAAAATATTTTAGAGTATAGCAATAAAATATTAAATCGATGTAGAATTGAAGGATACAAGAACATAATCCATCTAAAGGTTGAACCCACAATTGAATACATGTATGAATACATGAATGTTAAGTAAAACTTAAAATTTGATCAAAAGGGCATTAAATAAAATTATAAATTATGTACTACTATGTACATATAATGCTTCACCCACTGTTAATGTTTACTGTCTTTTTTATATGTAAGAAAAATATTTGATCAACTGTACTCTTAGTTCGTTATCGATTAGGCACTTCAATCATCCTCATACTTATTAGGTCAATACAATCAGTTAGCGTCCCTACTTAAATACCAATTTGGTACAACTTCTTTTGGAGTTTATTTAGTAGTAAAAAATAAGCTTTTTTAAGTCCCAATACAATCGATAGTAGCCAGTTCATTGATACGATTATTCCCATTTTAATTTTTAGTTCGTAACTATACTTGTTGTGCGGTTTTATAAATTTCCAACTTTCTTTTCCTTAAAATCAATAAATCTTAGTACATTACCATTTTTAAACACACATTTATTGAAATTTGATCATTAGCGTTATGGTTTCACAAAATACTGAAGAACTCTCTTCATGGTGTATTGATTCTGCTTTACACATAGGCCTTGGGTGCGCAGCGGAAAATTCTACATTTAGTACTTTTGTAATGAACACTATTCTATTGTTTTAGTTCTAAGTTTGATTGTTTACTTTCTAAAGAATAAATATACATTATTATATATTGCGATTTCTGGTGTTCCCAGGCACGCTTGATCTCTGCCATGATGCCTCAATGTTCCATGTTGGTGCCTGATGTGTATGACTGGATATATCAGGGACCGATGCTTTCTGTCCTCCTCCTAAACATATTCTTCCTCTGTAGTATCATGTGGGTATGTTTCCTAACACGGCTTAGTGAATTTTAGAACTAGCAATTCTACCATTATTTGGAAAAGAGATATTTAACGAATATTTTCACAGTTTGAGTATTTCATGTTGGTAGATTATTTGCTAATATTGTTTATATTTAATACTGCGAGGAGGCTTCTAATAAAATTTTTAATTTTGAAGCCTGCTAATGCGTGTGGTTTACACATAGTATGGTAAAGCTGTAGTACATGTGATCGTCAGTTCCTCTCTTATTTTGAGAGATTAAGTCCACATAACGTGCTAAGTTCCTTTCTTAATTGTCGTCATACTGTAGAAAAACTGAATTTTTATGCCTACGTTGTGGGTCTAAGATAGTATTTTTACTCCCTAGGGAGCAAAAAGCCTTTTTAGTCCCTTTGGTGTAAAAGTCAGCTGTTGAGAATAGTTGTAAATTTCGATTGTAAGTACATAATTGCATAGATCGAAATTATTTATCAATTAATTTATTTTTAGGTTTGGTTGTTGCATTACTGTCAATAGTTCGACACATCAATTGTATAATGTACAGTAAAACAATTTTAAATGTAGTAAAGGAACAAGAAATGAATTGAACTGATACAATGATATTGTCGCATATAAGCGTTTCTGGGCTTGGACATACATTGTGGCCTATGTTGTTAGTTAGATCACGCAAAACAACATGATTAAATTCACCCTATTTTTAACTAACTTAGCTCCAACCAGGAGAAACAAGGATTGGTTTGTTCTTCCTATCCTTCGCGACCCGTGAGAATTTAGTCGATAAACGCTCTTTAGGCGACAGCCTTCTTTTTTCAGACAGTGTGTCTATCTGGTTCACTTTATTTACTATTAATAAGTATTGGTTTCTAGGAAAACTCTAAAAACAAGAACATCACAATATCACTAATAATATCACCATGTTGTTGTAGTTCATGCAAATGAATTTATAGGTCACTCAATGTTTCTACCCAATAGTGATAAGACTGATAAGTATGAATTTTCTGATACAGGTGCTGATAACCAAGCTGAGATCAGCCACTAATGCGGAGACTCAGCAGTACCGCAAGGCCACCAAGGCACTGCTGGTGCTGATCCCACTGCTGGGAGTCACTTATGTTCTGTTCCTTGACGCTCCCACAGAGGATCACTTAGCAAGCTACTATCACAACGTGCGAGCCCTCTTGTTGTCAATACAGGTAGGAGGATCACACGAAAACATGCGGGGATTAGGTTTTAAGTCTTGACGTGTCCGAAGTCTAAATAATTTAAACAGGTGTAAAATAATTATTTGACTAATGTATTTAGTAGCTGCAAAATTTCGTTTAAACGATTCTCCACAAATTTATCTTGAAATAAATATTAAATAAGTCAAAAGACGAGCCCCCTTTCACAACGCCTTGTTCAGCTGTGTTCCAAGGTTATTAAGTCTAGGATTAGCCTACGAAGAAAGGATAACATGACAAACATTAACAGGTTATTCATAGTCCGGCACTTAGCATCACTACTACATGACCAATCTCCTACTCCCATGCCAGACTTCCATGCACCTGAAAACTGTTTCAATCCCGGAACCCCTCCCCCTTCTAGAAGAAATCCAAATCACAATGAGATTCATTTAAGAAAATGTTATTGATTATTTGAGATTACCAACTGTATGATCAAGATATTTCTCTCTTTTGTATCTCCATCGCTTTTGTTCTTAAATATGATAGCGGCTCTGACTGATAAACCTAACATAGGGGTTTCTTTAGGTAAGTAAAATCATAGAATAATATTACTGCATCTATGGTAAAAGAGTGATATGTTTAGCTCCGTATGGTAACTCGTCTATTTTGTCTTTGTAATTCACAATTAACAACGACACTTTATAGATATAAAGGGTCTAAATCACCGCACTTAAAACAACGTTTTCAATTGATAGGTGATTAACATTTCAAAAATACCCAATATTTATCCAAGCGTTGCTTGTCTGGTGATAACACCATGATAGGGGATTTGGGTCTCCTTTGAAGCTGCAAGCAGACAAAGGAGCTGCACTATGAAGCAAATTTGGATATGTCTACCAAATCAGTAGAGCCTACTCTCTATTGGATCTATTTACATCAAAACTACACAAAATTAAAAATTAATTTAACTTTGCAGTATTAATGAGGTTCTAGCAATTAAAAATCTCATTATCAGGCTTACTACTATATACTAGTTGTTCTGGGTTCTTGGTGGTGTTGATATAGGTTTATGGTTAGTGGTTACTCTTTCACTATTGTTTCCAATCAGAAAAATACCTTAAATTTTTGAGTCTACAGTATACTTGATATCTTGCAGGGGTTCCTTGTGTGCCATCACTGTACACACAAGAGTGAGGTACAGAACACGTTGAGGCACCACCTAGCCCAGTGGAAGGAGGTTATGCTTACCGAACTCTACATTCACCAAACAGAAAAATACCTTACATTTTGGTGTCTACAGTATACTTGTTATGTTGCAGGGGTTCCTGGTGGCACTCCTCTACTGTTTTCTCAACAGTGAGGTACAGAACACATTGAGGCACCACCTGGCCCAGTGGAAGGAGGCTCGAGATCTGAATATGGGGCCTCGCTACTCCACCAGCAAAGAGTGGTCTCCGTCCACGCAGCAGGAGAACATAAGGTTTGTCACGTGATTGAAATCTGCCACAGCAGTATTGGGTCTACTGTCTACTGTCTGTGTTGCATAAGTTTTATATAGTTCTGTAATATTGAGAGGAGCTATTTACATTGAAACAGTCGCTTTAAAAATAGGTACCATATTCGTGTATTCCTGCTCAATGTTGTACAACGTTAAGTTGGTTTAAGACTTCTTAAATTTCATTTAACGAGGTTAAATTTAATAGTTGAAGGTATACAGTGCTGCTGTCAAAGTAATACGTTGAATATTATTACACACTGTTACGTGATGAGCTTAGCCCATCTTCAGATTAATACGTCAAACTACTTTTTCGCTACACTACTGTGAAATGGCCTGTTTTCGTTACATGTTTATCACTTTGCTTAAGATTAAATTACACCTTAAACGAACAGTCTTTTACTGTTAAAAAGGTTCAACTTCTCTTTAATCACAATTTCGATTTATTTTCAAGGTTTGCAGGTATTCTGTAGAACACCACTGTAAACGTTTCTCATTTCACAGGTTATTTGAGCCGAGCAAGTTCTTCAAACGTAAACGGCAGATGAGTGTCAGTGAGGCTACGACTATGACGGTCCTGGGACATAGTCGAACCAACGGCTCCTACAGCGAGGGCCCGCCATTACTTCATGGAGAGAATCAGCTGTAGCTCCAGTTGTAACTGAAACAGCTGCTACTACAGTTGAAACTACAAACGCAGCTACTGTTTGATCTTTCAACAATACCTCAACTCTAGTTACGCGAATGTACATCTGAGATTTTGATCAGGGTGGCTTCGATTGTGGGAGTAACTAGTCTAACATTGTAGCTCCAGCTGAAGCAGAGTAACTCTTAACCACAGCCAAAGTACGATGTGTGAACATAGCCAAAGTTACACTATAATCCACCACTGTTACAGTTATTCTGAACCTAAGCACAGAAAACATACTACCATACGTTTTCTGTTGACAGTTGTTCTATCTAGAACACAACATGCAACTACTACAGGTGTAACTACAATAGTAGTTACAGTCTGAACTGTGTTCCGAATTAGGTATTGTAACTAGTCGTAACCTAATTCAACTGTAATATGTAGCTTCAGTTTAAATATAAACGGCTGAAGTATCTATACTCATAGCTACAGTGTGACCTGTGAGTATAGCTTTAACTCAAGCTACTCAAACTTGAAGCTAAGACTGTATAGCTAGAGTAGGTAACTAAACTGTAACATTTTAAGCAATAGGTGGAACATCAATTGAATCAGCAGCATGTCCTACTACAAACTGGCATACAGTCTGGATTTTAAACGGAGTTGTAACTCCAAATCTAGACGAATCCGAAGCAGATACTGAACAACTCAAACTGCTACATTGTACCTTCAGATGCAACACAATCTGCATCTAATATAGGGGAACTATGAAAGTGGCAAAACTGGTCTGAACTGTGTACATAGCTTCAACTCTAAAGCTATGCACAACTGATGTGAAGCACAGCTTCACGTTCAACTACATTTAAAATACGTGCAGTGATAACTGCAAGTAATAAATGTAGAACAGCGACTAAAGTGTAACGCATAACTAGAGAAGTTAAAAACTTTCATCTTTTAACTTCTATTAGTTGTAGTGTTTCTACTTTTGAACCCAACCTGAAACTGAAGCTTCTAATATAAATTAACTAGCATTTTATACATTTCTTAATACCGGCTGATCGGAATATTATGTTACAGTTAAGGGTAGAGAGATTGTGCCATGGTTTATCGTGTTTTAGTAAAATCTTATATGATTGCAACAATATCAGAAACAAGGCCAGGATTTTGAACCTTACAAAAACCGTTATAAATGCAACTGACGTAGATAGACACAATGGATAAATACAACCATTGTCTTCATACAGTGACAAAGGCATTGAACAATGTTCTGCCTTGCGTAAAAAAATATATATTTCTAACAAATTAATTAAATAGGTTTACGCACCTTACGTCGTCAATCCCTACTGTAGTCTCGGACAAATTCAACGATGCTCAAAGCTTCCACAGGAATGACGACGTAAACATATTTAATTTATCATAAATCAATCCTGGAGGCAATGCTGAATAGATATATTTCTTCACCAAAATATTTTTCCGAAGAATTAAATAAAACCAAAACGACAACACTATACATTCAGTCTCGTTGTTACGGCACTGTACTGCTTACTACAGACGTATGTCACATAATATTGCAAACAATTATTATTTACAGAAATATTGATTACAGTACTTGAAGATGTTCAATCCATGTAAGCTTCTAAGTTCTTTGTAAATTGGATACAATGCTATCAACAGTTCCTCGAATTTTTATTTACAACATTAATAACAAAAAAATGTTTGTTCATGCGTACATAGCAGAACACAGAAATGTAAATATCTTAATCCGATGCAACCAAGCAATACTTCCCTCAAAATTTAACTACAGACGCCTTTTTAGGCGGCTAAAATTGTTTGTAAATACTCTTAAATGGTGCTATAATAATGTGCTAGCTTAGATCTTTTTAATCTGTAAATTGTATTGTATTGTATGTAGGTTAGATATACGTGATGTGAATGTATTGTATGTATTTTCACTGTATTTTAATTATATATTTTTTGTAATAAAATTGTTCAAATTTGTTAAATTTTTTATCTACCCACAAGAATTTGGAGGATCAGAGAAACTACGAATGAATTGAAATATTTTTACAAGTTTAACAACTGGAATAATTATATTTATTTCAAAACGAAAATCATTTACTCCATAAAAAGTTAATTGTACAAAAATCACAATAATTCTCAAGAACAAAAATGGGAAATTACCTTGTGACTGATTCGTTGTTCCGAAAACTGATATAGTATAATGGATTATTTGAACATATATGAAGTGTATTTAGTTACTTTTTGGTCTTGTTCATTTAAACTATTCATGGTTTAGCTACACGTCAGAAGAAATATACTTACAATAATTAAAGTTTAGTATATCAGGTTATTATAGCTATTTCAGTTTAAGTATTTCCTCGGGTTTAAAGGCAGAATGCATCCTTCGACATTCTGTTCGCTAAATTATTTACTGTTTTTAGGAAAAATTACACTGATTACTAATTTTAGAAAGTCCATTAATGACTTAGACGACATTAAGTTTCATTTAGCGAGACTATTCTACCCAAATGTGTACAATATATAGTTTTAAATTATAGAACAGTTTTTTGAGGCAATAGCAATGATGCTCAAGTAATATATTTACGAAACAACAAATTATCATCGAAATCAACCATATTTAAAGCCTATTTTAACAGTACTGTAAACAAGTTAATTATTCAAACAAATTCAAAAACATTGATCCAATCGTTAGTTTGACTAAAAATAACTTTAAATTTCCCAGTCTTTGTAAGAAATAGCTAGTTACATGAAATAGCATTCACCTCAGCCTTCACAAAACCACTTGCCCTAGCATATCCGTAGTTCTCAGCTAGTCTTCAATACAACCCCGCAAGAAATTGGAAACTTACCAAACCATATTAGAAAAAACTCAAGAAAATACAAAAATTTGTGAATTTAAAATCACCATGTTATTCTTATGGAGAATAATAAACTGTTGTAGTTTGCTTGTTTATGAACATATTTTGAGCAAAATAGTAGTGGCAATAGAAGAATATTAAGGCACTTGGGGCGTTTTTCCCCATAAGAATAACATGGGGATCATTTTTTGGCCACCAAAACCAAAAATCCTGATCTTTGCCTATACATCCCCTATACTACTGTACAACTTCATTAACATTACAAATCAACATATATTTTCAAATCATGTGAGATTTGCAGCAGAACTCAAGCGCGCTCCCGGCCCATGCTTCTCATCTCCAGCGGTGTATAGTAGTATAGTTTGTCGCTGCCGTTTTTTGGGGCGCGAGGTTTTTGGGCCAACTCTCCGCCCATGCCTAATTGCTAGTACATCTACCATTCCCCTTTCTAGTTGATATGTTGATATATTGTTGTCTATATTTCTGTCTTATCTATATATATTAGTTGTATGAGTTGTTTAATAATTTCATTTCTTTGTATTTTGTGATATACCTCTTAAACTTGCTCTTGGGGCCTATACAAGCCTATATAAATGTACAACTCCATATCTATATTGTATAATTTCAAATCCATGTCCAACACCCATTCACATGTATATTCTCAAAATCGAGCGAGGTTTGTACGTGAACTCGGGCGTGCTCACGGCTCACGGCGTGCTCCCTTGGACATCCTTAGTGGAAATCCATGAGTTCTGGCTACTTGGGAATCCAAGCCATTTGACATACAATAAATCACCCTTCCTCCTAATTACCTTTTCTATCAAATACATGTCTTTATACTTGGTCTTTAACAACTCCTCTGTATAGAAGCCTCCCCTGATTATATTGCCATTTTCATCTTTCAAGATATAAGTCACAGGCTTTGTATTCTTAACTTCTGCTATTGTAAATAGTTCCCCTGTCCAATTCGGAGTGTAACCTTTACTAAAAACATGTTTATACTTGGAAATCCTCACACTATCACCTACCTTAAATCTTGGTTTTTTAACTTGCACTACTTTAGAAGTCAACCTCTCATGCACATATTTACTATTCTTAATATTTACTTGGTTAGGCTTCATACCTATAGATCTATGCACCTTATTATTATATTTTCGAATTAACTTTGGAAGTAAATCCAACCATTTATAACTTCCCTGAGCACTAAATTCCCTATATAACCAATTCTTTAAAGTTCTCTGAAACCTCTCCACAATTGCAGCCTTAGTTGTAGAAAAAGTGTGATAGTGATTAATATTTAATTGTTTCATTAGTTTGCTAAAATATTGATTAAAAAATTCTTTTCCATTGTCAGATTGAATGTTTTTAACCCCCATTGGTAGAATGGTTTTAATGGCTTCTGTAACCACCAAACCCGTCTTATTCTTTAGTGGAGCAGCATAAGCTTTTTTAGAAAATGTATCTATTAAAGTTAAAATATATTTATTGCCAGAATTCTCTCTAGCATAGTTTTGCATATCAATTAAATCTATTTGTACAGTTTCGTTTATACCTAATACTTTAAAAGACCTTCTAATGAAATTCTTTCTTGCAGGCTTATGAAGTTCGTATGCAATTTCATTCATTTTTTATAACATCACTCTTTCTTTGTACTGTAAATATATTACCATTAGCCCCAATCAATAGATTATCTTCCATTCTTTTAAATACATAGTTTTCTGGTATATATGGTCTATTATCTATATACTTAAATCCACTCAAAGATGTAGGGTCGGCAACTAATAAATCAGGATTGTATTCCATCAAATTAAATTTTCTTCCTGCATATACAAATTTTGATCCATCATAATACATAGCTTGTGACATTAAACAAATATCATCTAAATATTCCCCCTTTGGCAGATTCCTTATAAATTGTTTTTTGGCATCCCAACATTTTTCTTTTTTATCAAAAGTTATAGTCTGTTCTTTTGTAACACAGTCAGTGTCATCAACGGCGGGTTTTACACGTACTAACCTTTTATTATTAAAATCCCAATAGCCTGCTTCCATTTTTGGAACTTGTGAAACATTCACAGCATCCTTACTATCTGTACCTTCTATCAAATTGCTAAGTTTCTGTTTCTTAGCATTCCAAACACCATTCTCTGATTCTAAAAATTCATAATTATTATCATCTTGTATAAATTTACCATCTTCTTTTCGTATTAAAGTCTGTTGTAAAGTGGGCACATCATTTAAACTTTCACCCTTTTCCACATTAGTAATTTTCCGTTTCTTAGCATTCCAAACATCATTTTCTGATTCTAAAAATTCATAATTATTATTGTCTTGTACAAATTTACCATCTTCTTTTCGTATTAAAGTCTGTTGTAAAGTGGGCACATCATCTAAACTTTCACCCTTTTCCACATTAGTAATTTTCTGTTTTTTAGCATTCCAATTTTTATTCTTAGATTCTAAAAACTCATATTTAGTTTTACCTTGTAAAAAGACATCACCTTTTCTAGTTAATGTCTGTCCCAAAGTTGATACATCTTCTACCATCTCCCCATCTTTAACATTACCAATTTTACGGTTTAAACCATTCCAACTATCATCTTGTAAATTTAAAGTAGGTTCACTACTAGCCCTGGGTTCTGCAGGCTTATTATATGGATTATATAAACGATAAAATTTATCTATAAACATATTTTTATTTAATAAATAATTCCACTTTCTCTCAATTCCTCAATAATGGAATCTATTTCATTATCCACTCCAGAGTTACCGGCTTGGCGACTTAGCCAAAGAAGTCTTAACCTATCTACAAGCTCATTAGGATCATCCCAATAAATATAGTCTATTTTATTACCAGTCACTTGTCTCAAACCTTCACCAACAGATTTAAAAAGAGGTTTAATTATATTAAGATATTTAGTATGTCTATTACTTGAAATTGGTGCACCATCTTTGTAACTCTTTAAATGCCCATTTGTAGCTTCCAAAATCTCTTTATAATTTTGCAAATCAGTCTGAGTATAGTTCTCAGGTTCTTTTAACGTTAACAATTCCCATAAACCTTTTGTCCCCTTGTAGGTTTTATTTGCAACTGTAACATCATCATTGGCAATATCAACTTCCTTATTTCCAATAAAAAATTTATTTGCTTCTCGTCTAATACCATATGTAGTGTCTGTCATACTACTTTTACTGAGGTAATTTCCTAAATAGTCTGATGCTAAAAGACCAAAATCTAATTTCTGTGGGGTGGATTGCTGTAATGGTTGTAATGGTTGTAATCTTGGTATCATTGATATTCTAGATGGAGTCATTGGAAGAATCTCCATTCGAGGCCTCTCTGATGTGATTTTTTTTAACTCTTGTAATGGCTCTAGTAAAGGTTGGAATGTTTGGAACCTCTCTTCAGCCTCTAGAAACTTGCCACGTTTTAAAGCTCTATATTTCTCTCGTATTTGATTTGCAGAGTCAACCAATTCTTGTTGAATGTTTTTCATCTTTTATTTACATTTTATTTATCTCATTTGACAAAGGATTGTACTCAAACACTTTATCATGTATTATCAAACAATATGCAGATGTATTTGCTGGTACATTTTCTGCAGTTTCAATCTCTAATTTAATATCAACAATTCCTTCCTTCACTGTTTCGTTCTGTCTAGAACAGTCTATTACAATTAGTGGATATTTCTTCATAAACTCAGCCCTACTAATCATAGGATCTGGGATAGTATTATAGTAAGTCTCTCTAAACCTCATAAACATCTCATAAGCTTTAGAGACATCTCCATTTTCAAAGTCGAGATTTAAATCACTATAAGGATAATATTCAGAGTTTAGAAATACTTTGAGATTTTTTAATTTACAGTGATCAAATTCATCAGTTCTTTTTCGTGCACTATTATCCCTAGCTGTTTGGAAACCAAATATAATATACCTAGGCTTCTCTAAACTTGAAGATGTCTTTACTGACCATGTATGTCTTGTAGTATTGGGATATGAAGGAAGTTCGTGCAGCTCTAAACTTCTAAATGCAATTTGCAAATTTTTATTTTGTAATAACATCTTTTGTAATTGTAACTTCTCTCCATCTGATGGTATCACATGTGGCATCACACATTGAATTGAGTTAAGTGTAATTTTAGGAATCGTATCAGCAGTGCCACTGGCTGGAGCACTAGCAGTTGTTAATATACAATTCAAATCATTTTTTGATCTTTTCAACACCAATTCTTGTTTGACATTTACTAATACCTTATTAAAATCCTCGAATACACCCATTAACAGTTCTAATGGTAAACAAGTACTAAACTTGCCACCTTTATGGAACTCTTTTAAATTCGTGTCAGAATCAAATGCTACATTTGACAATTTAGTAGTTTTATTGTAAGAGCTCAATATTTTCATAAGACTAGAAATTCCTGGGTTTCTTACAATGTCTATTTCTTTACCTGCAACTTCGTATCTAATTTCATCAAATAAGAACGCAAATGCATTATTTATAAAATGACCTTTATCATGATTTTCAATTTCTCCCTTAATATACAGATAACTTCTACATGGGAGAGTTAGCAAATCTTGATTATTAATACATATTCGAATTTCATCAGAATTATTTATTGCTAAAGTATTGTGGGGAACATAGGAGTGATTTGTAATTTTAACCACACTATCGTCGAATTGGGATTTCCCTGTAACGTCTAGAAAATCTTCCATTTTTATTAATAGAAAATTTTAACTTTAGTCCTATTGACTTTAGGAACCTAGCATTTTGCACACTTATAGATAAATTCTTATAAATTCTCATATCTTTTTTATATGACAAGTAATTGTAGTTTCTTCTCCGTTAAAGTCAATTGCCTTGTCGTGTTGATCGGCAAATGTAATACTGACAACATCTAAACTTCTCTTATTTACAGGAAAATATATAATATTTCTTGGAACTTCAATAATTTTGTAGCCAGGAGGAGCTTCTGGATAAAAGCTATGTATGGTGTGTGATTTGTTTCCGTTTAAATAGGACCCGTTTGCAATATTACATTTTACTCTAATCACATTTACATTATTAATGTTTATTTTATTTGTAGATTCAAACTGAACACCAGGAGTAGAAACACCTTTAAATCCCAATAAAACAGATCCTAAACATGGTTTTGTAAAATCAAACACGTGGCTAGAAAGTAATGTCGCTTTCATAGTTTTATTATTAGCTGTAAGGAAAAAGTCTGGGACTTGCTTTTGAATTTCCTTTGCAAGCTCAACCACCTCATATGTTCCTTCAGAAATTTCTATTGTAACTGGAACATTGTGGTCATAATAGAAAACATCATCACCTTCTCTAATGGTTAATTTGTTGCCTTTAAGTTGATTTAATTTTGGAATAAGCCCTTTAAATAAAAGTTTGGATTTAGTATTAATTAATGCTTCTCCATTTTTATCTATTATAACTTTAAGTTTGCCATTTAATAACTGGTTTAAATCATCGACAGAGATCTCTCCTTTTGGTAATGTTATTTTCTCTACTTTGTAATATGTTAAAGTATTTAGAGGTTTTTTCACATTAAATATAGAATTATAACTTTGAAAATCTACTAATCCAATTACATAATCATCATTTAATTCTATGGGAGGAAAGAACACTGACTTTAGCTCTGACTCTGTACCCGAAAATGTTATAGTAAATGAATCCATTTTTATAAAGAAATATTTTTTATGAATGATAAACATAAAATTCCACAAATAGAACTATTTAAATCTTGTATTTGATCAGTTGTATAGTAGATTTTATATCCCTCAAAATATTTAATTACTTCTTTTGGAGGTTGGATTCCAAATGGGTCAAAATAAATTACAATATCTTTATTTTTACGATAAGCTGTCCAATGTGTGCCAGATGAACTGTCTAAATTAACTATTCCGCACTCTTTTACTCTTGGTGTTAGATTTTTTAGCTCGTTTTTTAGGTACACCCCTCTGAAGTGAGGCACGTCTTTTGCGGCCTCTAACAGCTGGTAGTTGTCCATCTTTTTTATTAAATTTTAATCCCATTCCCATCTTTGCTTTTGCCTTCATCAAATTTGTCACGGCATAAGCAGCAGCTCTTTCAGCAAGACTTGCATCATTGGCTGTAACTCTAGTCCAAGCTAAGTCTGCTAATCTCATGTCTGCTTTGTTCCGAGCAGCGGTATCGGGATTATTCATGTAGAATATGTCATGCTCTTTACAATAAGAGTCTAGTTTATTTTTTGGAGGTACATTTTTAGCTAGATTCTCACGTGTATTCGTTCCAGGTCCACAGTATCGATATGATGGTATGTGAAGTGGGAATGGAAGGTTATTTATAAGAGTATTCAATAACCCTCGACCCCTGTAAGGCTTTAGGAATAAACCTTTGCCCTTTTTACATGTTTTCTTATTAACATTTTTTACCATTTTTATTATATAAAAAATGTCTTTTATTCAACAAAAACACAAATTTAAAATAGTACATACTAAGGAAAATATACCAAAGAAGTTGGGTCTATTTCCTACCAATATTCGATGTGTTATTTGCGGTCCAAGTGGAAGTGGGAAGACGGTTGTAATTTACAATTTAATTGTAAGAAAGGAAGGATTAAAATTTACAAACTTATATTTAATATCCAAATCGTTAGAACAAGAAAAATATAAAAAAATAATTGAAATATTTAGTTTGTGTGATGAAGTGAAATTACACACGTTTACTGACTGTGAAATCACACCAAATGATGTAAAATCACAGTCAGTTGTTGTATTTGATGACATAAATAGTCCAAATATTACACAATTTTTCTCAATGGGTCGACATAAAAATATTAACTGTTTTTACTTGTGTCAATCTTACAGCAAAGTACACAAACATTTACGTGATAATGTAAATTTCCTGATATTATTCAAACAAGATGATTTAAATTTAAAACATGTATATCACAATCATGTTGGTAATGACTTTTCATTTGACCAATTTAAAAATCTCTGCCACCAATGTTGGGATAAAACTAAATATGGCTTTTTCGTAATAGACAAAGAAAGGTCAAAGAATAATGGCAAATATAGATTTATGTTTGACCAATTCTATCAAGAGGATGGTATGGGTAAATAAATAAAAGACTGGAGTTTTTTAACATTTGTATTTATTTTATATCTACACATTTTGAACATCAATTTTATAATGACCAAACGCAAGAGTATTGATACCATCTTCCAGAATAAACCTCTTGTCATCGTCAAATGATAGTACTTTCTTGTTCATGGTTAAGGTGTGAAGATGATGATTTGTAGATTTAATTCTTGTCACATTCTCATAGTAATCTTGCCCAGTTGCAAGACAGTTCAAATAATGATGATGTCTTAGGAGATGTTTAACTGTGGCACCATCAGCTCCTTTAGCTTTCTTCACCTCTAAAGCTTGCTTGTCTTCTTCATATAACCATTTTAGAGGAATGTAAGAATATAACTTTGGTCTTAAACCACAATATTCATACATAATATGACCATCTAATTCGTCTTTAAACTTGCCTGTGACTTTTTTATTTTTATCAGAGTATAAGAAATGGTCTTTACTATATCCAGAGGTATCAAAATAGTGCAAGTCACATTCTATTTCCTTGTAAAAGTCCTCTGTAACTATAGAATACATTAAAGAATCAGTGTCTGTCATTAGAAATCTTTTGTTCTTAAATTTTGACATATAATTATAGTGGAAATCATACATTATTACTTTACTGATATCCAAAATGGTCATGCCTAAATATATTGGTTTATTAAACTTTACAACTAATTTATTTAAATGTATAGCATGTAAATTGTTATCAAACTTTTTGCTACAGTCAAACCTTGGATTAGTGACATATTTTGTTAATAGTGACTCATCCTTGAGATATATATCACGAAACTTGCGTTGATTCATAATTGTTCGACCAAAGAGACTATTATTTAGCAATTTGTAAAAGTCTTTTTCAAAATCATTTTTAGCCCATTTTCGTTTTTCAATATTAAAATTAATATAGGGTGCAAGCCATTTAGACTGTCTAAATTTTAAAACTCTATGGTATTTTGTAACAACCAAACCCAATTCCTCATATTTTTGTAATGCTTTATAATGTAAAATATATTTAGTTTTGTCATTTAAATTAGGTATTAATTTGCCATTCATTTTCTCTGGTGCTAATGGATAGTCATTATGTAAATCATGTAAGCTTTTATCATATTTTAAATCAACTTCTAAAATGTATCCAAACTCATCATTTTGATTATATTTGTAGTATATCTCATTAGTCCAACTGAATCCATCCACAGGCAGTGGCTCGCACATTGCTGTAGAGTATAGTGAGTTACAATCTAAATATATTAAATAGACACTCTCTTGATTGGGATCATAGTGTTCACCCATATATCTATTATTTGCTTTAGCGTAACGTGTAGAAATCATACTGACTCCTCCTCTGATCGCACTTTCTATGAACAAATGCATGTCAACATCTTCGAATAATTGTAATTTTATTCCTGTCATTCTAAGACAGGCCTCCCATGTAAGTCCAGGAAGTGAATACATATGTACAGGGTCAAGTTTGTAATCTTTTAAACACAGGTCTCTAAATGTCTCAAACACATCAGCCAGTAGCAATACATCTGTTTTAAGATATAAATCATGATATTCTTGTAAATTATGTATATTAAAATGGGTCCATACATTTTTAGCATGTTCATATTCATTGGGAGAGATATGTTCTTTAGTTATAGAACTGTAAAATGTTTCAATTGGGGGTAGAGACTCTGCGAACTTATCTGGTCCCGTCATATATTCATAGGGATATACACCTTTACGTTGTAGTAGTGGATTTTGTATGAATCTAAATGTGTTCAAATTGGAAGCCAATTTATATAATGGAAGGGACAGAAAGTTGTATGAATCTAAAAATACTAAATCATCAACAGAGAATGATATATATTTTTCCATATCTTTAGCTATACAATTTAATTTATGTTTATTAAACTTTCCCAAGTGTTGCATTATTAAATGTCCATCGTAATTTTTCAAATTATGGAAGAATACTGGTATTTTCTTTGTTACTTTATAGTTTAAATTACAATCATTGTGGGCAGCTCCACGGTATTGGCCAGAGGAATGGCAATGATCTCTCACCCTATCAAAATATAGGGGCTTTTCACAAATATGACAATGTGTTGAGTTTTGGAAAGACACCTCTTGCTCTGGAGTCATTACTAGGGGAATATATATTGCCATTTGACTTTTAATATAATCATAAGTCTGAAATAATCTTTCAAAAAACACATCCATAACATTTGCACCACTGTACAACTCTTCAGAAATAATTTTTGAATCTTTTACTACAACAAATGCAAATCCAGATGGAGTATGTATATTAGAATTTACGAAACATTCAAAATCTGCATAAATTACATATGGGGCTTTTAGTTGATATTTATGATTTTTAAATTGTAATGTATCTTGTTTCGACATTTCCACTCGTTGGGCATCAAAGTTCTTACAATATGTTATATGACGTTCTAATTTATCGCTGGTATAAAAATGTTGCAAACACAACTTGCAAAAATGCTTCTTATTGTTATTTTTTGTAGAGTGGAGCATTAACCTATCGAAATCACGAATTAAACAATAATGTGATTTACGACCTTCTTGTAATAATAATAAATCTATATGAGTATTACTACTATTAAGTTTGGTTGTTCTTAATGGATATACACATTTCTGGTCTTCAACTCCAAAAACATTAACACTTATATTATTCTGTCTTTCGAATTTATCTATATCAGATATTTTTACGGGATATTTTATATTTGTCATATTTAACTGTGTTTCATAGGGTGTATAGTTAGAGACCCTATTAGCACTTTCATTGATACAATTCCTTGGATATAAAGCTGCTAAAATTGACCAAATGAAACATTTATTGTCAAAATTTCTTATATTTAGAACTGCTTTTGTCAATTTAATACTTTTTGGTGTGGGGATATATGACTTTGGAGTTAGGGGCTTATACTTATAAACATGCAGCTGCCAATATTTAGTATGCTCATATATCCATCCACTGCCTTGAGCTTGATATTTGTGAATGGATGCATCAATCTTTAAAAGTGCATTTTCAATTTGAGGCTTTAAATCTCCCTTCTCAATAGTTAAGGTAGTAAGGCTTCTAAAATCTGCAATACATTCTTTTTCATTAACTAATTTTCCATTTTGATCCATTGAATATTTTATAAATTTAATTCTCCTAACTAACGTCCATTTGATTGGCAGAGAACAAGACTTAAGAGTGTTTTCAAGGTCAGCTCTAATTGATTCACCAACAAATTTTATCATTGTGTATGGACAATTATTGCAAGAATTGATATGTCTTCTAAAATGTCCAACAACATTTTTCTTACAAAAATTACAAGTCTTGTGACTTTGTAATGTGTGTGACTTTAGAGCCATGTAGCTATCACAGATTAAATCACAAACCTTGCACAGTTTCACATTCATTTGATGCATTACCTTATAATGACGAATCAGGTTGCTTTTGGTGGAGTGCGACACGGAGCAGTGTTGACATGACGGCTTCATGTTTAGGAATGAGGTCTCGGGCTGATGCCACCTCTATATATAGACTTTTCGAAATTTTCAAAATTTTTGAAATTTTTAAAAATTATTACAAAAAAAATTATAATTTGGAAAATTGTAATTTATAAAATTTAACTTTAGAAATTTTAATTTATAAAATTTAACTTTAAAAATTTTAATTTATAAAATTTAACCTTAGAAATTTTAATTTATAAAATGTAACTTTAAACATTTTTTTTAATTAAAAAATTACTTCAACAAAAGGTTTCCCAGCCAGGACTCAATCAAGAGCTACCACTAGAGACAAGGAGCAGGAGCTTGCCTGTGGCCACGGCAGTGCCTATAGACCGGGAGCGCGCCATGAGCCGTGAGCACGCCCGAGTTCACGTACAAACCTCGCTCGATTTTGAGAATATACATGTGAATGGGTGTTGGACATGGATTTGAAATTATACAATATAGATATGGAGTTGTACATTTATATAGGCTTGTATAGGCCCCAAGAGCAAGTTTAAGAGGTATATCACAAAATACAAAGAAATGAAAATATTAAACAACTCATACAACTAATATATATAGATAAGACAGAAATATAGACAACAATATATCAACATATCAACTAGAAAGGGGAATGGTAGATGTACTAGCAATTAGGCATGGGCGGACAAAAAATAACGGTAGTTGTTTAATAAAATCTGTATTAATGAGTTAAAATAACATTTTTCGATGATTTGGAGGTCATGTTGCATACCCTCATAACATTTACAATAAGAATGCTACATACACTATAGGATGGTTTATGAGACTACTTATAGTCCAGTCGTATTAGGATTTAGGTTTAAATAACTCGCTAAACGGGGAAACTTTGCACTTGTGTATTAATAGTACCCATTATCAACATATTAAAAACCAACATTCGTGCACGCTGTGCTACAGCCACTATATTGGGAAATGGTGGCCAATTTTACCTTTTTTGAACATAGTTCCTTTTGAAAACAAAATGTTGTTCATACAAAAGTTTTAGAACACACAAAAATATATATTTTTAAGTTCTTCAAATATTTACCCTATCTCTAACGGTTATAGAGGGAGAGATTTAATACATATCCTATTGCAAATAAAATAATGAGCAGTTCAGAAAAATTAAAATACCTCATGTCGTTGAATATGATCCGTTTTGATTTCTGTTTCATAGTATATTTAAAGGTGATGCACGTCGATCTTTATCAATACTCATACCGATACCACTCAGTCAGTGTACTGCAACGAAACTCTACACGAAAGAGTTCTGTATATTCTCGCTAGACTACAGCACTAGTTGACAACTACCTTCTTTCTCACAAATTATCAGTCTCAGATAGATATTACCATTGACTATTATGTATACTGTAATACGAGTTGCTTTTGCGCACAATGATTTCAAAAACGTCTCCTATGATTTCGTACGCAATAATGCGAGTTTATTTATAGACCATGAGCCACCAATATGAAACCCTCCCCCCCCCCGTGGGAATTTATGACTTATACTTTTTTTTGTTGGTATTACCTACCAGATTGAGAATTCAGTTGTTTGCCTCTTTTAAATTACAGCGTATTCCGGAAAATAAAGAAAAACAACTGTTAAATTTAAAAACTGTTTTATTTAAATTACAAAAGGGTAGCCTGCGTTAATTACTGGTGCAATATTTTTTTATGGACTTCTTTAGTATGTATTCAAAGGCTTTAAATGAAAATAAAAAAAGTTAATAAAATACCCCCGCTGCAGCAAACCTGCAGGCAATGCGGATTTCTGGCAATTGGCCTGAATTGATTTTCAATTAAATCTATTTAAATAACATTAGATTTAACGAGTACGTCTAGGAAATAGATTTTAAGAGATTCTATTTAAATTAAATAAATTTTATTGAGAAATTTTAGACGTAATTTTTACTGGAATGTAAGGTTCCAGTTAAATTAACGTCTAAAACTTTGTTTTCCTCATATCAAAGTCGGATTTGCGACAGTAATTTTCTTGTTTAAATCTCTTTAAAATAATGTGCTGATTGATATGGGTTGCCTTTAAAAAAATTTAAGTTACTCTTAGCAACCCTGTTTGTGGGTGGGGGGTGCATTTCAAAATATCACCAAAAAGAACCTTACATTACCCTAGAAACGTGTATTGAAGCTTGTTTGCATTTATGCATATTTGTGCTGAGACCATTCATTATTTAGCAGGTTAACCCGTTGTTCCTTATTTTTACCATTAGCTAGGATTTTTCCAATCCCATGGGATCTTGATTTTGGACCTCTCACAAAAACGTTTCTCCAAATCCCCTTCTCTCTTTCAATGTTTTTAATAGATACATCTAAATTGGTATCCGTAATAAAGTATACTAGAGGTCGTCCAGTGGTCGAAACTCAACCAAAAATATTTAATGTACAGACTTCTTTATTTTCATTCCACACTTTGAATAGAACATGTGATTGAAGTTTCTTCCATTTGTTTTGATTTTCTGTTTATATTTCGTTGTTATTTCGTCACCAGCATGGCAACTCATAATATCCATGTTAAATTTTTCAAAATTTTAAATTCATTTTTTGTGCTTATTTTTGAGCCTATTTTAATTTATAAAGGGATTCTGCACACCTACAGGAAAATAGCTTTCTAACAGTATGCGTAGATTTTCCCTACGATGCACACGAGCTGAGAAAAAAGGTTTTAAAGAAACATGCTTGCCTATTAATATATAGATCCTGCTGAATTTCGGAAAACAGCTGAAGGCAATCTGTGCTAGTTCACCAGAGGTTTCTGGAATATTAGTAAGAACCTAAAAGTAAGCCATACCGTCAATTACATACATACATTCTTCAATCTTGAGAGGTTCGTCTATACCCTTGTTCTCCAAAGCATGGAGCAGTTTGGCCTTTTCTGTTTTGGTTGGGCATCCATCGACAGTGGCTGATGCCCATGGTACTGGATCTAATGGGTATGTCATCAGTTTCTCAATGTTAATATCACGTTCCTGGGACAGCAGTAAAACTCCAGAAAAATATTTTTTATTGCTCTTATCTCAACTAATCTGTTTGCATGCAGCTTTCTCTAGATTATCTACATTGAGTAAATTGTCTTCCACCAATTCGGGTACAGGTCTTCTAGCTGATAAACAGAACATCTAGGAATTCTGATCACGGTTTTCAACTTCAAGCAGAATAATGCATTGTTCAAAAGCATCAAGTACAGTACTTGCAAAATACTTTGCTCACTTCGTTTCATTTCATTTGCTTGCATGTCACTGAGAACAATCTGATGACTTCACCATACTTGCATTTTAAAATTCTAACTTGCTGTGGGCCCGTCCTACGCACAGGAATCAACTAATCAAATCAAATCAAACTAAAAAATCTATACTAAAGGACCCATGCTGCACTGCGGCGTTAAAATAAATATCATATCCGAGAAATAATCAAATTTATTATTTTTGATTGTGTAATACAGTATCTTAAACTTAACTGATTCAAATGATCAATAGCTCAAATTAAAGCCTATAATTGACTGATTATTTTGAGTCTAAAACATATAAAAAAACGTTAACAATACTGGTGCTATTGATATTCAATCATAGAAAAACCTTATCATTTTTTTTATGTTGGATGATCACCTTGCGTTTGCTTGAAAACCGTCCGATTTGAATAACTAATATCTTAAATGCAAGCCGGTATTTCACTGAAGGTTCTTAGACCAAAATATATAGGGTTATATAATTACAAATGGTAAAATACTGTACAATTTAAATTGAAATACGAATTAAAAAATATATCAAACCTATGTTTTTTGGTCAAGTAATAAAGTAGATAAATATACGATGATGCTTGATGTGAAATATATGTGTGCATACTACCAATTTAAGACCTCAATCATGAAGATCGGACGTGTAGAAGAGCCAAAGAAACTCGGAAAAGAAAAAAAAAAACAAATTTAACTCCCTTTAGAAATACATGGGGGGTAAATTTAATTTACGTATAAGCCGAGTGGGACTGTCGATAAATATATACTGATGCTTGATGTGAAATCTGTGCGTGCATACCTTCAATTTGAGACCTCAATCATGAAAATCGGGTGGGTAGAAGCGCCAAACGAACTCGGAATAGAAAAACCAAATTTAACTCCCATAAGAAATACATGGGAAAAAATGTTGTTTACGTATAAGCCGAGTGGGACTGTAGGCAACTATATGCCGATGCTTGATGTGAAATCTGTGCGTTAATACCTTCAATTTGAGACCTCAATCATGAAAATCGGTCGGGTTGTAGAGCCAAACGAACTCACTAAAGAAAAACCATTTTTTTAAATATATATATTCATGATATTTTCGTGTTTTCCAGAACATGCTGTAATTCACAAGTGGCAAACACCTAAAACCTTAAAGTACATGTCAATACAAACAAAAAAATGTATATGTCGAAAATTCCCACCGGGGGGGGAGGGGGGGTAAACGCCAGCCTCCGCTCTATTAGGCCTAGAATGGTTTTCAATGACTGGAGACGACAAGGTCGTGCACAAAATGTTGTGCAAATAGCAACGGTACGTGAGCATGATAACATGTTATTATATAATTTGATGTATAATTTAGTCTGTAATGTATATAATGGGAATTGTACATATGTAGGCCTGTGTTTTTTAACGTCTACTTCTACTACAAATTAAACACCACGAACAATACTTGGCCCCTCGTGCCATGCTATTATTTGCGATTGTAACTTATATCATTGTCTTTGAATGCTTCGCTGCAAAATTAGTCTTAATGATCCACAAATTAGGCAATATATTTGTTTATTATTTGGGATAACTATAGCTATGGGTAGTCATATTAATAGTCAGAGGATCGTAAATTTATTTTTATTCAATGTTTTTTTTTACATTTGTCTATTGAATCAACGCAATAAACATCCGTTAGGTCTCACATTTTCGATATTCTTATTTTTAAGCCAACTTATTGTGTGGTTTATTTATACTTTTACTAATACAATAAAAGGAAAAAACTCACCAGAAAGTTGATTTAGCAACAATTAATCGTTTGAGAAAAAAATTAACTAAGGAAGTAAATTTGTTTTAAGAATATTTTCTGAATGGAATTTAAAATGTTACACAAATAATAAACTATTTGATTTAAAAACTAATCAATTTACTCATATAGATTTAACAACACCTCATGTTCAAATTCCCTTGGTTAGATCTACAACTTGAGTACAATAATGTCAAAAACCTCTTTGTATAAAAGGATTAAACATTTCTTCAACAGTACAGTAAAGTAACACTGTTTGACAATCGAAGCTATACACTTAATTTTCGTCATTGTAAACCAGCTGTATATCTTACTATTCCCATAGAAATATTTGAGTTCAAAAACTCATATCTAAAAGTTATAAATTCAGACTCTTACTTTTGTTTTTACTTTTGACGTTATTATAATCTTTACTTTTTGTAATTTTCAGTAGTTACAGGATGGAAAGAAAATAAGAATAATTACGATGTTTTCATTGTTCTTTAACCAAGGAAATTTAATCCAGAGGAGAAACTGTTGGCAAATAGACCGCTCGTTTTGGTGGTAATTATTTTAAAATTATTATAACAGACTCATCAGATATTAGAACAGATATGGACATACACGGAACAGTATGGATCATAAACATAAACAAATAACGTCATTGACCGATTGACCCGATAACAGCAATATCTGGTTTGACAATTATTCCATTTAATACGAATATTTTTACTTTTGGGCCAACAACGTCATTTTTTTGTGTTTATGATACTTACAGTTTTTCGTTCTAATATCCGTGACAGAATGTTGACGAAGAGAAGACACCAAAACATGTAGGCGTTACCGAACGTAAAGTACATTAAATTGTCTTCATCTGACCCATTTACATTTTTAAATGTGACGACGAAAATAGCTTTTAAAAATTTAAATTTTCTTCAGCCAATCCATAAGATTTGGAAGATACATCGGGTAGATTGATATAAACTTATTTAGGATTCCTAATCAATAGTTATTTTTAGACCCCTACAGCAAGTTATAGAGTAGAACGGTTCAAACTAATCTGACGTCCCCCAGAAGATTGCTGCCGTCTAGAAAGTTGCTGATCACTGTGCTGAGGATGCCGTTGACCACGAGCTCCACGAAGCCGAGGAAGTATGGCTCCACGACGTCCACTATCGGAGTCAGCACGCCGCTGGAGCTGCAGCATCGCCACTCATCATCTTCTTCGGCGTCTTCGTCATCAGCATCTATCATGGCGGTGGCAGAGCTTTGGAAAAGACGTAACAGCTTAGTGTACTTTTTACTAGTATATTTCATCACTGGGCCTTAAGTGTTTTAAGTACAGTACTCCAAGTTTGACGACCCAGGAGAGCAAAACAAAATTAGCGAGTATCGAAAAATATATTTGGCCTTGTTTTCGACGCATAATATTTTTTAGCGTAGTACACTATTCATAAAATCTAACTAATTATAAAACTAACATTTTGTACACTTTTTACCCATTACGTTAGCTACCGGAGATTGATACAATATGCAATTAAAGGTGGTGGTAAAGTGTTACTGTACTTGAAACCAGTGTGCGTGTGTGTGTGTGTGTGTGTGTGTGAATCGACCGTCAATCTCACTTAAAGGTTTTTTAAATGTACACAATTGCTGTTTTATTGTAAAACAGTGGGATTTAAAATGCATATCGTATAGGCCTATAATCGGATGAATGAAATAGAGATGGTCACGTGGTATTAGTTTACAAGATAATTTTCCCGACTCAAACTGCCAGAATTTTTCTTTATGAGTGTAAACTAGCTGTTATGAATTATAGCCTATTTTTTCAAATTTAATCGAATACTTGATTCCCGTACGTAGGACGGCCCAACAGCCAGTTATTTAAAAAAGAACGTAGTTTTGTGCTTCCATCTGGTTTTGCTATCAAACAAAGAGATGCTACTGAAGTATTCAATTACAGGAATGGCTTTTTTTGGCAGTAGAGGAAACTTATTATATGCAAATCCGGTATTGATATCCAAAATCACATAGATTTGTACGTGGGGTTCTAAAAACAAACGAACACTTTGGTCTATAACACAAAGATGACACCATTATCTTTTGAGTGTGCAGTCGTCAAAGTGAAGACTACCTAGTACACTATAAGATTTATTCAGTAATTGTATTATGCGAATGTTCCATACTTTACATCAGTTAATCACAATAAGATACGTTTTTAGATAACACCATAATAACACTCTAATCTGTATTGATTTAAATCGACGTATGTAGTACTTGTACAGATTATAGGATTTTCTCAATCCACTTTTTTTATTATATAGTGTTTCGATGACTACATAAAATTTATAACTGCATGTTACTAGTAATATTTAAAAATGTGTTCGGATAATTTAATTCTCCAGAAAATACCACGTTTGTAGTGAAATTAGCAACACAAGAATAATGGTATAACCCGTTATAACAAGAAGAATATACAGCAGGAGAATAAAAAGAATAAATAGTTTAACAAAACAATGCTGGACTATTGTTAAGGGTACAAATATCTAAACTAAAAATGTAAGAAAAAAATAAAAAAGTCTATAGACTTTAAGTTCAAAATGTGTTTATATACAGTATGAATTCTGTATTCATAATGCATGACAAGTGATGAATCTGTGAAGAGAATAATATGTCTCGTGTTTTGAAAACCTGATGAAGGGTTAGTTAAACAAAATTGTATAAATACTTCCTGAACTTATAGAAGGATTTACATGGACGAAGGTATGGGAGGTTGTATTATTTTCCTATTGTCTACGCTTGTGGCAATTAAGGAATCGAAGGTACACGAACAGTTGTAGGTGTTGAGAATTGTTGCATTTACCTGTGGTCTGACCTGGACGCCTGTAGTGTGAAGGTAAGAGTCAATCGTCTGTCGTGATCGGTGATGTTACCCTTGATTGTGACCGATGAAGAGGCCAGCAGTAGGGTATCTGCCAATTCTGAACCCTCCTGTAGCCACAAAGCTCAACTTAAAATAAATACACAAAATTATACAAAAACAATCACTACAGTAGTTGTCCATGTTAGACTTTGCCCTTTCATTTATCAAAATGTGTTATATTTGAAATTTACTAACAGTTATTTGTTTATAAGCTATTTTCTGTTTATTTTGTCTTTGTAAACACGGCAAAAATACTAAAATTGACGCAACTGAAACTCCCAGCAGTTAACAATTTTAAGAACATAAACAAAAACTAATAATTTGTGTAATTATACCTGAAAATTTATAATAAGTAAAAAACTAAATTTTCCTAGCTTGTCTGTGGTTCTGTAGTCAGTGTCAGTGAAGTATATTAATACGGCAAAATAGTACAGCATATATAATTTAGTAAGTTTGCTGTGATATTGATTACTTACTGTTGCAATTATCTTAGTGTCCTCTTGTTCTTTACTGACCATAGTGTCAATCTTTTTCAAAAGCATCTGCAGCAATTCCGTTTGTCCCCCTCCTAGATCCACGGTTGCTAAAAAATATTTGGTTGAGAAAAAAACTACCAATAATAGAGGGAAAATAGTACAAGAAATATTTCATATAGCTTTTTTTCTCGTTGAAAAATAAAGTAGAAGTAATTAATTAATTTTAAATCAAGTATTATATAAAACATTAAATTTTTTGTCAGTCAACTACATATTAAGGCCGGGCATATATGAAACCCGAAAGATCAAAAAACTACCTTGTTTTGTGATATTATAGATAGCTGACAAACTACTGCAAATTTTACTTACATGTTACAATACAAAATTTGTCTCGTGGACATAGTTGTTTTAGTTATCAAACATAATTTACTTTAAACAAATGGAAAAAATACATTTTATTACCATGGACGACGACGCCGCTTACTTCTCGGCAAGTAGCCATTAGGATCCCCACCAACATGATATAGGCCTCTCGTGCTGGCATCCTGTAAACCATACAACCCTTAGAGCACACACAAACACACAGATACCATTTACATTGTTGAAAACTATACTATTACAAGCTAATACGCAATGTTTTATACATTGTGTAGAGGTACAAAATTGTAAGGTTTCATTTAGTATGTTTTACTCGCTATCCAGAACAACAGTAATGCACAGGTGGCAATCAGCTGATCATTAATTATTTTTTTAAATTGTGAATATTGTTGATTTTACTGGTAGCGGAGTGGTTAGTGTTGACATTCAAACTCAAAAGTAGCTGAGTCGACGTCTAACTTGATCGATTCTTAGCTCAGGTGACACCAGTTATCGGGTTATCAATTAATTATGGTGTCCAACAAAAAATTTCAACTTTAGATAGTAACGAGACTGGGGTTTGGAGCTTTCCCGTAGGACTTGTTAGATAATGTCGCGGATAATGTTTAAAACCCCGACAAACACAAAACTAGCCGATCTCGTAAACAGCATCCGATGAAACATTACATTGAAATTTAAACTCCGTTCACGTAGTTAAAACAGTTAATTGTAAACTACTGTAATAAATTCTAGGTTGACAAGTTTTTGACTACTCTGAAACATATGTCTTTAAATTTATGATAAATAATTCTTAAAAACTCACTTCTTTCCTTGGTGTTATAAGAGCTGGTGTTGAAATAGTTTTGAAAAATCCATTAGGCATAAAATGTTGTTGGGGTTTATTCAAGAAGACAACTTGCTAGAAGGTTGCACGTCGAGTTCTAGAAGCTTCCAAATTGTCGATTCCATAGCTGAAACAAAGAAGACGGTCTTTCGAGTGCGCAGGCGTCAAACTAAAGACACGACACACACTATCACACTATCAGATGACTAAGTGACAAGTTTAAGAATACTAGATTTTCTTTTTATAGCCGATAATCATGTGAAATGAATCCTGTTGATACTAGATTAATACCTATGCAATATTAAATTTGTTAAGTCATTTTAATCGGTTTAACTCGATTCAAGTGGTGCTTGTAAAGATAAAAGGATGTTCTTGTTTAATGTTTTTGATTATCTAGGTTTTTAATACACGAAATGTTTGTTAGCGTATTTCATTTAATGTAATGCGTTGATTATTGGGTAATATGGTCTTCACAATAGTAATAATTTCAATAAGACTAGTGGACAAATAACAATAATTGATTGGAGAGTTAATTCATTCATTTTAACCAGCCTGTTTTACTTTGGAAACTGTAACTTATGTTTAATAATAAACATATCTTCTAAATTCATTCTTAGTGATTAACTAATAGAAGATTTGCCCATGGGTCCTTGTATGTTAGGTTCTGAAAGGTAATATAATAATTTGATGAAAAAATTCGGCAATCTTTTAAGAAGTGTCAAATAAATTTAAGGTACCTGTATACGAAAATAGCTTTATATTCATTATGGAATTTATCGTATGAGTATATAAACAATCAAGTAAAGCAGTCTATAACTCATGAGAACATATTGACTTATTTAAGAACCAATTATTGTATTAATAGTACAGTCAAGAAAAGGGTTAACCTCCAAAAAATTCCAAAAGTTTTGAAACTTTGCACCCTTATTTCTAGGTACCTAAGGAAGATTATACCGAAAATCCCCATATATATGAAGCGAGCTCATGCGGCAATTAGCGAAAACAGGGTACCTTTTTTGGTTTTTGGCTAAAATCTTGAGAACCGTCGGTCGGAGTTGAAAGTGACTATATATACCAAATGAAATGAAGGATCATTAAATTCTCAGCAAACAAGATATTTACACTTTTATTTTATTCCTAATGGTTGCCGAGTTATAAAGTGCTAAAATGTGGTGTTTTTCTCAAACTGTCGGGGGGCTATAACTCGGTAACCATTAGAAATAAAATAAAAGTGTACATACCATTTCTGTTGAAAATTTAATTATCTTTCATTTGGTACACAGTAACTTTTATCTTCGACCGACGGTTCTTGAGATTTTAACCAAAACCCAAAAAGGTGCCCTGTTTTCACTAATTTCTGTTAGAGCTCGCCTCAGATTTATGGGAAATTTTGGTATAATCTTCCCTAGGTACCTCGAAATATGTGTGCAAAGATTCAAATATTCGGATTATTCCGGAGGTTAGATCATTAATTTACATATTTTGACTAGACTGTTAATTGTAGAAGAAATAAAGACGTTTAATATATTATTCAGACGGAGAGAAATCAAAATCATACATTTTTCCGTCTGAATAATATATTCAACGTTTTTATTTCTTCTACAATTAACAGTCTAGTCAAAATATGTAAATTAATGATCTAACCGACGTAATGACTACGTCAGGGTGTTCAAAAAAGGTGTGGACATATTTTACGTAGTCGTTACTTCAGTCAAAATAAAGAGAAAATCTTGAATATTTTTTTTTTTCCAAAATCGCATTGTTAGCCAGATATCCCCCATTTTGTATTTTTTACCTAAATATTTTTATGTTTGAATTGTTTCAACCGGTCTTTCTGAAACTTGGCATACATGTTAAGGTAGTAGAGACCCATGGTTGGAAAAAGCTATCTTAATTCAACTTATAGTTTCAAAATGGTGGTAATTTTAATTTTTTAAACTTAAATTGCTAACATATGGCTGATTTTATGAAAGAATTTGATGGATATTTTTCTTTTTAGCATTTTTAATTCCCCATCAAACGATACCAAGTTCAAAAAGATCGAATTAAAAATACCTGTTATATCAACAATTTTATTTGTAAAATGAGGCAAACCTTGACCAGTTAAGTAGTCTTGTTCTACCCCACTTCAAACAAAAAATCGCGATATTTCAGGTAATTGTTATTCGATCTTTTTGAACTTGGTATCGTCAGATAGTATTTTGTCAAAAAACATTTTGTCATAAAAACACCTATATTTTAGTAATTTAATTTTAAAATATTTTGTATCAGGTATCATTTATTTAAATATTATGTGAAGCATGATTCGAAGAAATGGTTTTATATTCACTAAATCTCAAATAAAAATATTTCTCTTAAGACATGTATAATTAATTCGTGCAATAACATACATAAGACAGATAAATGTATTGGCAAAAGAATAATATGTTCATAACTCGATTCTAAAATGTATATGTAGGAGTAAATAATATGTTCACATTTGAATACTCCATTCACAACTAATTGTTATGCTCGCGACTAAATTTAGCTACCCATTGACAAGAGAGCGCTGTATACATATAATCGAATACTAGCTATATATTCACTACTGCATTAGATTTTTTTAAATAGACTACCTTACCTCTGTCTCAAGTTATTTTTTTTTTTTTTCATGAAACGTCTTCTGCCTAATTTTGTTGCAAGCACAACATTATCAGCAAACAAGTCCCAACTCAAAAATTGAATAAAATTTACAAACAATAAAATACTTTTAACAAATTTGGACCGTATGTGTTAGGGTTTCTATCAAATACAAATTTCGCTTGTATAAACAAACAATAAATACAATATACAAAGAGAACACGAGACGATTACGTTAATGTTGTGAATGAAGTCGAAAGGTATTTTTTCCCTAGGCCTAGGACGCTAGGCACGGGTTTGTTTTTCACATTACTTCAGAGTAGACTTATTAACAACTTTTAAGAAAAAAGTGAAATTGACTTCCGGACGATTTACATTTGATATTTAGATATGTTTCTTACTCAGGAACAATGAATATTGGTAAAGAGTTCCGGGACACCCTGTATAATCTTTTTTGTAACCTAAATGGTCCTAACAGCAAATGCTAAGGTAGATGATACAAGTTTAACAACAGCGGTATAGGTTAGAGAAGCTCATTCAAATATGTTTGGAACAATAATTTGAGAAAGGTACAACATTTTAGGTATACGTTATTGAGCACTCTAGTAGCTGATAGTATTTCAGTTGCAGTTTCCTAAAAAAAACTTATATCTGCTGCTCGGCAATTACACTTCGGCTGATTGAACGTTTGTTGATAGTACAAGTTCAATGTCGTTTTCTGCATCGGGTCGCCGGAATGGTCGCCCCCGGAAACATCACCCCCCAGGCTAAACGTGACGTCACGAAACCAGACAACCAGCTGGTATAAAATCTATGTCCGCGACCGGAATCGTTCCCCCCCAAGGGCTTGACAAGTAATTTATCAAAATCTAGTTGATATGAACTAATTATGTTATTAATTTTAATTCAAACAAGTAGAAACGGAAAGGTCTTCCCCGGCAAGGCATCCCCTATGTACACCCCGGAATCGTCCCCCCCTGAAACGCTACCCCTAGTAGGGCTGGGCTGCTCGGCAGCCTACCTGCTGCCCGTCCTCCTGAGTCCATTGTTCTGAGGGTCGGCCGCTAGTTCATTATTATTGTCGCTTGGACAACAGCTTTTCCACAGAAGAAAATTTCAGACGCTGTGGTTGAATATCAATCAGTAGATTTAGATGTGTATGAACTTCTAAGACAACTAAATAATGCGAGCAAAGATTGACTTTAAAAAATGATTCTTTTATACTTAATTCATAACCAACGATAATGCGTAAAGTATAATTTTTTTCTGTTGCATTAAATGGTAGTTATACTTATCAACATCAGTAAACTTACCTTACACCCTATGGTAATTGTTAAGCAACACATTTGTTAAAAATAGAATAATGTATAAATGTATTAAAAATGAATCGCATTGCTTTAGGTTTGGCCCCGATTTAATTAATAATTTGAAAATTAGAAACAGATTATTAAATAAGAATAAACATAATAATATCTTTTAGGGGATTAATCCCTTAAACTTATCGAAATAATTAATTGTTAGTAATTACAAATATGTAAATGATAGGCTACTATTCTAAAGGTTATGCCAAAAAGTACCTTAATTCAGAAACAGCCTAGGCTAGTTTCATATCACTGGAATAGAGTCAAAATATAATGAAAGTATAATCAAAATATCAGAATCACTTTAAATCGAGAAGAGGACTTGCAATCAGTGTTGATATACCAATAAATTAGTTTTGTTATAAGATGTATATGTTTAGAAAACCTTTTTGCTACTGAAGTTTGCAAAATTATGTTTCATAATTACTAAGGGGAAAATATACGTGAGTTCAAATTTTTAATATGTAATCAAAATTTGAAATGTTGAGCTGTAAACTTGTATTACATCGCTTAAACGATAGTAACATTCGTATATACTCCAATTAATGTATCACAAAGTGTCAATTATAATTAAAAATACCCCCGACACAGCAAACCTGCAGACTAAGCGAATTTCCACTTGCCTGATTGGATTTACGCTAAAATGTCTCTGTAAAAATATCACATTTATTCCCTATTTAAATAACATTAGTTCAATATATATCAATATCAATATCAATTGATATGGGGACGCCACCTAGGTGCGTATTTTAACCCAAATATGAGTGTATAATAGAATGGTGTGAGATGATCTGTGTAGCTTTGTTACTGACTAAGATCAGCTGTTTCATTAGCCAGGACCATTTATTTAAAGCCCAATGATCCGGAACAGCTGGGTCCAGTTTTGAATCATCAAAGTTTAACGAGTACTTAGGTTTGCTGCAACAGGGAGGGTAAAAAGGTGGTTTTTTTATGATAATAGTTTAGTATGAAATGAATGCATTTTCCAAATTTGATTAAAATATGTATATAAACAAGCAAACTACAACAGTTTACTTATTCTAAGTATAACATGGAAATTTTAAATTTACAGATTTTCGGAATTTTCTCCGTAACCATTAGGCGCATAATTAACGCTTCAATATACTAAATTATTTGTTTTTAAGCTCTACAAAATGGTTTATAAAGAAATTGCGAAATTTTAAGTTTTTAGTGTCAAAAATGGGAAAACCCAATTTTTACCCCATAAACCCCCGTTCCCTTGGTTCGATCATGCTGGTTCGAAACGTAGGTTTACACGCGTGTACCAAATTTCATCAAATTTATGAATTTGAACGGATGGTGTTTTTGGCATCTAGGGACCTCAAAACGAAAAAGTAAATCGGTCCCGGGTCCAGGTCTTACCATGAGTACTACGGTAATAGCTTATTCCCTATAGGGGAAATTCGCTAACACAAATTTAGGATTTTGTAACAAAGTTTGGAAGACAGGTACTTAAATTGAGAAATAAATACACACAATGAGTACTAAATCGTCTATTAGGCCTATACATTTTAATTGTGGAAAGAAAATACAAAAATATACTTACTTACTTGAATACTTGATTCCTTCATCTTTGACCAACAAAAGTTGGATAGACTGCGTAAAAAAAAGAGTAAACTTATAAAACACTATAAACATATATATATATATATATATATATATATATATATATATATATATATATATATATATACAATTTAATCTGAACTGGTTACAATTACTATAACTGAATAACAATTTAATATTCTACAAAGTGTCAAGGAATTTATACAGTACCGATACAAACTTCATTTACAATATAATTTAAAACAATAAAATATATCAAAATCAAAATCAAGAGCACAAAAAGAATAAAAAAGCATAAAGATATTTTTTTTGTGTTACGCACTTTAAATTTGTGTGTTTCGTTTCTTATTCTTATTTTTATTTCTGTTTATAAATATACATTTTGCTACTGTAGTACCTTTACCTATTTGGTAATGTTTGGACACCTTCTTATATGGGAAAAGGTTGAAAATAATATGTTGATAATATTTCAAATTATCAAATCAAATACTTAGTCATTTTAACTACGTAAAAAATAATGTAAGTAAATAATTAAATATATTTTCTTAAATTGTTTTTGGCAACAAATAAATCATTAAAAACCTGGTAAACATTAAAGACCAAGAGCACAACAAATAAAGAAAGCAAAAAGAAAAATCATTTGTGTCCTAAATGAAAAATGGCTTTAATACAAAAAATAACGTTTTACTAAGGCTAGGATTATACTAGGACGCTGGCGTCCGGGATGCTGGCATCCGAGAGGCTAGCGTCCCACCTCGAGCCGAAAAATGACGTGATTTGTGTTGGGATGCTAGCCTCTCGGACTGTCATTTGATTTCAATGTTTAGTCACTTTTTGTAACATTAAATAACATTAGGTTTAACGAGTACCAAGGTTTTAAGTTTTAAGGGGGCTAATAAAGTGTGTTTTTTTAGTAAAATACTGTATTATTAGCTTAGTATAAAACAAATTGGCCAAGTTTAATCGAAATATATCCATACACAAGCAAATTCCAACACTTAACAACATTTTCTATAAGAATAACATGGCAATTTTAATATACAATTTTTTTTAATTTTCTCCATAACTAATAACAGTACAAAAAAACTTAAATATAGGTACTAAATTATTTGTTTTTAAGCTCATTAAAATTATCTAGAGAGAAATTGTGAATTTTTTTAGTTTTATGGGTCAAAAATAACAAACCCCTTTTTTTAGCACATTAACCCCGTTCCCAAGGTATGTTCATGCTGGTTCACGAACTCATTCAAATTTATCCCACCCTTCACATTAAAACCAAATTTCTTCAAAATAGATCAAAAGTTACTCCAGTTGTTTACAGACATATATATATAATATTTAAATCTATACGATCGGATGGTGTTTTTGGCCTCTGGGGACATCAAAATGAAAAAGTAAATCGGTCCCGGGCCTAGGTTTTACGATGCCACCTACGGTAATAACTTCGAGCTTTCGGTAACTTTTTTTAGCATCCGACGCTAGCATCCAAAGTATAATCGCCCCCATTTGATTTAATGCCCCGCTAGCGTCCCGGACGCTGGCCTCTCGGACGCTAGCGTCCTAGTATAATCCTAGCCTAAGTTGTTGAATATGCCTACGGTTATCTGTAAATATCAACCTATGCTCTTATTTAAGATTTCCTTCTGACTCCTTGCGGGATGTCCCCATTATGTGACAGAAAACTGACAGTCTTTAAAACGTTGTTTTTAGGTGTGGTGTTTATGTACCAAATCTTATTGATTTATCTATTGCCGTTTTGAAAATATTAAGCCCATGCGGGACTTTATAAATACACCCTAAATATGTGACCGTGAGCGCGGTAACTCGGGCAACAACGCTGCGAGTTTGATGAGATTTGTTACAAACGTGTAAGCCTAAGTTTATTAGAACGAGTTCGTGAACCAGCATAATCGGACTATGGGAACGGGTGTGTCTGAATTGCGAACACCTCCAAAATGCTGGAGACTGAACATAAGTCGCCAAGATTGCGCACAAATATTCGGAATCGGGGAAAATGGATGAGTCACTATTTCTTGTAATTTATGGAAGATTTAATACAATTGTTTTAAATGTAATGTTTTAAGACTTGACTTGGCATGTACAAAAACGCAAAGAGTGGAAAAGTAAACGGATAAGCAAGAATTCATGTGGGTGGGTTTCATCGATTTCCACTAGAGTGTGCAATTAATTGTGATTTATTATATTTTTAAACGTGACAGAGTTTTTTTTCCATTTCAGGATTCTGAATCAACCACTTTCGCGATTTCGTGATTTTTGTGTTGAAATAAATATAATTTTCTAAGGAAGGGAATTTCAATGCCATGATTTCATTTTTTAAAGTTTAATTTTTTTAGTCTAGCAGCCAACGCTAATAATTTAAAGTCGTTTCATTGCTGTTTTAACTAACAGCTGGTTTCAAACTGTCATTGACGTTTTTATGTTACAAGTAGTTTACTTAAATATTGATCGTCGGTGTTTGCCCGCATACTGTTTCAATTTTAAATGTTGTTTTTTCCTACCGTAACGGATCTTCGTATTCAGGATATCTGTAGATTTGATTTGAACTATACATCTACCCTTGGGTAAAATCAAGATTTGTCTGAAATCAAATCTGTGTAAGTAGGCCTATAAGTTTATGCCATGAAAGTTATGTCATGTTTGTAGAATGTGTGTAGTCTATATCGATATACCAAAATTTCGAGGGTTATAAAAATGTGAACCGGTGTAGCAGGTCTCTAGAAAACACTGGGGAAAATCCCCTACAATATTTTGAGCTGATTTTATTGTTAGTGCAACTTTAGAGTATACTTTTTACAAATTACATTAACATTTTCAAAATCTGTTTAAAACTCAATGAGGCGTTCTGTTCACAAATTAACCCCTTCCAAATTAATTAAGTACATAGGCTAGATAACACTGATAAATTATGAATTATATTAATGTACGAATTATGGTAAAAAGATGAAACTGACTTTAGTAAATAACTAACTAAACTTTTCCTTGACTATGTTAAACAAACGTATTTGGCTCAGGTATTCTTGGGAGGGATACCTGAAATGGGGAAGTCTAAGCTATTTTACAAAAAAATACTTCCCGCTATAAATACAGTTGTACTCTACGAATTAATAGTCTGCAAATTACAGACGAATTCCATAAATCAATACTCTGAGAATAGTGGATACTATACTTAGGATTATGTTCTCTTGCAAACTTATAAGTTATACGTATTAATATTCTGCGAACTATAGGTAGATTTAAATGTGTAACTTTCAAAACAATGGGCGACCGTTCATGGAATAACTGTACTACGGTACTTCAATGTCAATTTAGTTATTTAATATCAGCAGTGTGAAATCATGAAATAAAGTGAATGTGACACTGTTGCTTGCTTCTCTGTCAACGCAAACGTAAACAGTGTGAGCTTTTTCCTGTTTATTGCCGAAGAAACTAACCAATATTTACTTTCTAAATTCTTTTTACGGGAAAGAGTCCTTCACCAATATCAAAAATCAAATCAGGAATATTCTCAATGCATTTATTTTACCATAAAATCCAGACAATTATTTAAATGTATAAAAATTATATACAGCATTTATTGCTCAATGTTAACAATTTAAGAATTAGGAAATGTGAAAATATGTTTGTCAAGTGTGTATTGACTGTATTATGATGTTGAGTGGTTGAAGCATGCTCATATTAATACGAGTTGATTCCTTACTTAATTGTCACTATTACTATAAACATTTTATTTCATTTCCACGTGTTTCAAATACATTTTATACGTTGACGGAAAAAAACTATATGTAATTTATACATCATTTGATGTATAAAATTAAGGGGAAATGTCTAGAGAAAGCACAATATCAAAGTGTTAATTTGTATTTATCTTAATATCCACAACATTTGCGTAATAATACCAAATCCTTCCCATTCTTGCGAGTTCAGTCGAGCGGTGGTAATATGGGACAGTCTCTACCCTTGTGAACAATAGCTGGCTCGAGTCACGAGCCCAAGCCCTACAGCAGGTATACCGGGGGAGATCATGGCACGGGGGGACCTTTCCGGGGTGTGAATTTTGAAAACGATCGGGGTTAACGTATCCGGTTAACACAATCAATTCTAATTAGAAAATCTGGTAATTGTATATGATAAGTGAATATAATTATCTAATTAATGCGCAAACTCAAAAATAACTCGTCATATCGACGAGTGCATGCTGCAACTGAAATTGAGTGTCCGCGGCCGGAAACATCACCCCCCGGTCTCTGACGTCAATATGACGTAGGGGGGTGATGTTTCCGGGGGCGACCTTTCCGCGTCCCCTTCTGCATCTGTGTACCAGCTGCTACTGCAGTAGCCACAGTATGAAATTGCTATGGATCCCTGTCCCAACACAACCGCTTGAAGTGTGTGCGCGTGTGTGAGAGAATTGGTACTGAGGTGTGTGTTTCATATATTGAAAATCTATAGTTTTGCAGTTTTTTTCTCACAACCGATACACCAGAATGCCAGGCCTGGTTGAAGGCAGATTGGCTCTTGTGACAGGTAATATTACTGTTTTTAATCTCTATAACGTTTATTTAATAGTTGGACTACTAAGAATTTGATTAACTAACTGTATACCACATGGGCTGTTATAAATGTTATGCAACAGTCACTCTAGCTTTTAGAGAATTTCCCTATAGGGAAGTAGCCTTTCTATTCTGTGCTCTCTGGAAGTACTGTAGTTGTTATTGTAGTTGGCACTGTATTTTTTCACCTAGACCCTAGATTTTTTCATTTTTATGTCTCTAGAGAGGCCAAAAACACTAATCGTTCAAATTTTTATATGCATTTTAAACGCATTTGTATGGGTATTTTTTAAAGTATATTGTTTTTAATATGAATATAAAGATATACGTTTCAAACTTATGAGGAATGTTTGCATTTACAAACATTTATTTATTGTTTTCTCTAGGAGTCCATAAAAAGATTCAGTTTGATAAGGAAAATCTACCAATGTGAGACTAATAGCTAAGGTCAAGTTCAATTGGGTCGACTCTTATCACTCTATTTGCCTGACACTAACTCACTGATAACACCTGACACTGATAACTAGTGATATGAATATCTCTTGTAATGTCAGTCTTAAACTATATTTTGCTTCTTCATGTATATAATATTTTGTATTGAGTATTTATTCTGTCGTTACTATTAGTATAATATGATGTCTCTTGTAATGTTAGTCTGCAACTATTTATTCTACTTGTTCATGCATGTTTTATTTTGTAATGAGTCGGATCATTCTATACAATCTGTCTAGTCTCTTGAATGTATTGTTCCATGTATATTTGCTATTCTTGTATTTATTTTTGCAGACCATCTTGTTTTGATATGTATTGTTTAATGGCATTTGCCGTAGAAATGAATAAATGAATAAATGAATAAATGAATGAATAAATGAATAAATGAATGACACTAACCCCATTAAAGAACTGAAAACGTATATTTATTTCCTACAGAAAATAACTATTTAATATCTTACTAAGCTAACCCACAGCTCATTGTTACTTAACGCTCATGGTAAAGGTAGCTTAACGTAATTTTACTTTTTCATACAAATTTTATTTTAATTTTACAACAAATTAATTAATCACATAACTTATTTTTTGTTAAAATAATTAGTTTTTTAGCATGTAATTTTCAATACAAATCGTTTATTGCTAAAGGTGTCTTATTATCTTCCTTTGGTTAAATTCTCACAACTGTATGGTCCAGAATTCCAACCAGATACTGGCCCATACTGCCCGGGTTCTGGTCCAGTACTGCCCAGGTTCTTGCCCAGTACTCTGGCCAGGTTTTAGTCCAGTACTAACTATGTTCTAGTCCAGTACTTCCCAGATACTGGTCCATACTGCCCATTCCCAGGTTCTGGCCAGTGCTTTCCAGTGATTGCCAATTTTGCAAGTGCTTCTCCTAGGCTAGAAATGTGTTTCTGAACCAGAACAATCTTCCTCATAGTATCCTAAGGTTGTACAACTTTCGTTAAATTAACCTAAAATTCGTCCTGAAATTTGTTAGCGAGTTAGCGGAGCGAGTTAATGTATGTACATTAAGTATCATGGATGTTCATTTACCATTTCTCAACCATTTCGCAGGTGGGAGTAGTGGCATAGGCAGAGCAGCATGTCAGGTGTTGGCCAGAGAAGGTGCCACGGTAGTTGTCACATGTGTGGATGACTATGGAGCGAAGGCAACAATGGAAACATTACCAGGTAGGCTATACTTCATGTTGGTCATCTCCACGATACCAATGTGCAAAACTACAAAATACAAGGGCGGTTTTTAAGTAGGGCCGGTTTCGCATGTAAATCTATATTTCACTCATCGCCGTTTACTGGCATCTGTGAACAGAATGACTCAAATGTCTGCTCTGTAGCTGTCATTTATGATTCTCTGTGTGTTTTTAAAAATTTGTGAAAATTCAAATCTCCCGCCGCGTCCGAGGTTAGGTCAGTGATATTTTTTTGATTACAATAACAAACATATCCGATGCTGAGAATCATTGCCAAAATGACTGAAGGTGGTGTTAATAACGCAATGAGTGAGGTTAAAGTACGAAAATGGGTTATAGAGTGTTAAAACAGCCGAGAAATCATTTTTTCTTAGTGGTCTTCTTTTAGCAGTCTGGGTCTTACCATAGACAAAAAATTTACCAGCCGTGCTGCTGTTACCATGGTTACCATAGGTTCCGGTGCACACTGCTGGGAGCGCCGTGTAGTCACTTAACGTGTACGCCGGAACTACATGACGCTTCCAGTGGTGTGCGCCAGAACCTATGGTAACCGCAACACAGATGACGGTCTTTATTTAATTCTTTTTGTCTATTGTCTTACCTAGGACGTGGCGGGAGATTCGATTGTTTAAATAAAAACTTTAAAACATACAGCGAAGCGTACATCACAGATACAGAGCTTAAATTGGCATTATGTTATGCTTGTAAATGGTGATGAGCCTCATTACGGCGTACAAGCGAACTACGGTTTTATACGAGAAACCGGCCCTTCCTAAAAAAAAACCATGTTTCTTTTTTTGGGCCTCTCCCACCACAACTTTGCATCAGACTTAGTTCATAGCTGTTGTTATTATTTGAACTCAATTGCATGATCATAGACTTAGGAAAAGAAATTTTCTGTGCTTTTTAAATTTGGTGGTTTCATAGTTCAAGTAAAGTTAAAAAACCTCGTTATGTCCAGGAGCCAGCCATTCATGGATGAAGTTTGATGTGACCGACAAAACACCTGTGTATATCCTAGATAAAATATTCATCGAATACCGAAAATACCCAGACATTCTTGTCAACTGTGCAGGCATTGTCAGATTCACTCCGCCACTAGAAGAGACCCCAGAGACTTTCCAGAGCATCATTGATGTCAATCTAAAAGTGAGCTTGTGTTAAGAGTTTTACACGTAAAATATCAACAATTATCAACGGAGTGGTGGCCACCACTTTACTTTTTAGTCATTGGACCCTGAGAGACCAAAAAGCCGGTTGATATAGATTGATATTAGTTAACTTTAAAGATAATTTTTATTTTCAAATCAAAATTTACTTGATTTCACCTGAAACCCAGCATAGTCCCATGGAAATTTAGTTTTTTTCTTCCTTTCTTGTAGGTTTTAAGTGGACTTGACTTGCAAATCCTAACTTCACATCTCAAAAAAAGTAATTTTAAAATTAGTTTTAGGTATTATTTTAAATTTGGCTATTTTTACTATGCTTCCACTCCAGGCCAATCTAAACTCTTATATAAGACTATGTTTAGTGTAAACACATACATTAATGATAAGTGATTATAATTACTGGTTTGTTAGACTCTTGGAGTTGCAGCACATTGGGGTTCACCTTACGTTCGATTTAATAGAAGTGTGCTTGCATAGGCTAAATAGTTTCAGTAAAAGTTTGGTTATGTTACCAAACTTGCTTCCAATACATCGTTTATGCTTGGCGGGCTTTTAAATTTAAAGGGTTAAACATATTCAGCTTTACTCGATTGGAATGCATAGTAAAAATTACCAAAGTTTCCTACACTTAAATAGTTTTCCTACAAAAACATGTGGAAGGCATTTTGAATAGTTTTATTACATCCGCAAAGTTGATACAGCTACCAACTACAGTCTATAACTTGGTCTCAATATTCTAGGGGACATTTTTCACATGTCAGGAGTTTTGCAAGCGACTCGTCAGAAACAAAATGGCCGGCTCTATCGTAAACGTGGCCAGTATGACGGGCCACCGCGGATTCGAGGGTATGAGTGCTTACGCGGCTAGCAAACTTGGGGTGGAAGGTGTCACGAGGTGCCTGGCCAGGGATATGGGTCGGTAAGTACCATAGGCATAGGCATAAATATAGACAGTTCTCCGAAACACAATTTCAGAGCATTGCCTATTGGAGAGGCACATGGTGATTTCCATGTTGACATGTTCGAACATTTGAAACAGATCGATATTATGGCTTGGCCAAAGAAATGTCTGGTATTCGTAACAAAGCTACTCAAGGTATTACAATACATTGTATCAATGTCTTTTCAACACCGAAGACGACATCCCATCTATATGGACCAGCTGTCGCCCATTGTGAATTCAAAACATAATTATGTAAGCCAGCCATAGGTTTTGCTAGCAACAAATGGCATATGTTGTTCAAAGGTTTATTGCGGACATTTTCTATCACGATGGTAAAAAACAATACACAACGTTTCAGGATCTGGAATCTGATCCCATCCTCAGGTGAAAAACTTAACTAACACATTACAACTAACAATACACAAACGCCCAACCTAATTAGGAATACACTACCGAGGGTAGCAGTAAAAAAAACATGCATTATATAGCAGTCAAGTCATGATACAACATGCAAATAATAACCAATCACAAAACACTATAGTCTATCAAAGGTGTAGTGTTAACAGCTTACAGAGTCGTACACTAAAAACACCGTTCGCAATGACTCCACCAATGAATGAGACTGAAGCAACGTGGCCGACCAATCGGAAACACGGAAACAACAGAGATGGCATCTGGTCCCTGGAAAAGTACTTGTACCAGTCTTTATACCAAGAATAGTTCATCTGCGACTGTAAACAAAGGATGGAAAAGTTTTGTAAATAATATAATATTGCATACTTTGCACATGGTACCCCTTTAAGTGCTACATCGTTTTTCCACGCAATTCTTAAGGGATGGAGTTAATAAGCTGTGGTGAAATTCCGAATTATTCAATGTAGTAGTAATAATGGCTTAGCAAAACTCAGTTGTAAAGGTGTATAATGGTCAATTTTCATATCACATAGTGCTTTAAAAAATCTGTTTCTAATTAATTAAGTAAATGGCTTCTAGTGCTATTCTTATGGAGAAAGTTTTATATTTCGTTTTCTGGTACTGTAACTTTATGGGAATTCTCCTATTTTCCCCGAGTCCCTGGGGTCAAGACCTTTAATTTAAGACATCTCCCACTTTTCTGCGGCTTACCAGACGTCCACAATTTTCTGGTGTTTTTAGTTTTTTTAGTTAATCTACTAAAGTTTACAAATTCAATTGTTATACCGTACATATGCCACTATGTCCATGCAAGGTATAACATCCGAGTGAACGACGTGCAGCCAGGCATGATTGACACAGCGATGTGCAAGGACTCTCCCCCTCACATGGTCCAAGACTGGATAGACCATTGCGCCACCAAGAGGAAGGGACGGCCTGAGGGTAGGTGGTAGTCAATATTTTAGAAGGGAAGTCTTCCATCAGGGATTTCGTAAAATACTAGTAGGTTTTTAGACAGGTAGATTTAGCCCAAAAAACCTCCAAGATAGAACAAACTCTAACAAAAGGGGTTTCAGCGGTTTTTGGCAGTAACAGGTGTATTTAAGTGCTAGAAACAATTCTATCAAAAATTGAAACAACCGGAAGTAGTTTTTTCCTAGATGGCCTCCGTGAGGCCCTCAAATCTACAAGATGACTGCAATTTCATCGATTTATAGTTAAGTATTGACCGATTTTCACGAAAATTATAAAAACATATAAAACCTATATACAACATATAATAACCTAACCCAAACATGGATTTTCGGGGTGTTATGTGCTAAAAAATAAGACTGTTTACCTCAAACGTTAGTTTTCAAATATTTTTTAAAAAGTTTATAGGCTTTTATATTCAAATTAAATTTTTCATCATTAGATTCAGCACAAAAAAACAAACAATGTAGAATATTGACTCTGTATTCTGCGTCAATTTGTTACAGAAATATTGAAAGTAGTAACTATTATATTTCTTTTCCATGTTAAATTTGTAGGTAGATCAACCATAGTCATTATATAATAATGACTATAATCATTATAGTCAATGGTATAATTACCCTGGCTGAAGAGTAAATAGCCCTAAAACAGCCCCATATTTCACGATCACGTCACGTATAACTAGACAACAGTTGTAGCCAGTGTATGAACGAAGCTTTTTTTAGTTATTAGTTATATAAATTATAAATCATCAATTACAATATTTGTTTGTTTTTGTATATGGTGTTTCTTTGCATAAAATTGGTATACAAAGGGTCTCTGAATACAGCTGTATTTCTTTAGATGCATGAGAGTTTACTTTTTTTATTAAATAATTTTGAAACCGGTTATGATCATAGCTTAATAATGTCTTGAGCTAATTCAATAGGTAGATAAAATGGCAGTGTTGTATGTTTAATACAACTGTATTGTACTGCTTGCTATTGATTATAGATATCAAAAACTCTACGTTTGAAGTAAAACTTCTGCGATTACGATATTGTTGATGATTTATGGCTGATGCCTGGCTCTTTTCATTTTAGAATTAGTGGAATATTAAAATATAAGCTGATTTATTGTATGAATTTCCATACAATGTAATGCCATTGGAATATAATAGTATATTTCGTACCTAGGGCCGAAAATGAGGTTTTGCCGGCTTGAGATAGTTTTTAAGTTCGAGACGAAGTCGAGAACTTAAATCGATCGAGAGCTGCAAAACCATTTCGGTCCGTGGTACGAACCCTATTTTTCACCACACTACACGGTTACCACTATTCACCACTATAATAATGCACACTGATAGTTAACACAACTACAACTTTTTGTTTATGTGGAGAAATAATTTGAGGAATCAGCAAAAATAAAAATAAATAGTTGCTAGGCAACGGTGACAATAACACAATTCTATTGCAATGCTGTGGATTTTGATTGTGTATTTAAATACCCCCGCCGCAGCAAACCTGCAGACTAAGCAAATTTCCATTTGACTGATTGGATTTACACTGAAATGTCTACTTAAAAATATAACATTTATTCTCGATTTAAATAGAATTAGTTTAACAAGTACTTAAGTTTGCTGCATCAGGGAGGGTAAAACTGTTTTTTTTTTTTTTTTTTGTAAAATGTTAGTAGTTAGTAAGAAATAAAAACATTTTCCAAATTTGATCAAAATATGTTCATAAACAAGCAAACTACAACAGTTTACTTATTCTCCATAAGAATAACATGGGAATTTTAAATTTACAATTTTTTTTATTTTCTCCGTAACCATTATGCGCATAATAACGCTTCAATATACTAAATTATTTGTTTTTTTAAGCTCTACAAAATGGTTTGGAAAGAAATTGCTAAATTTTATGTTTTTGGGGTCAAAAATGGGTAAAACCTATTTTTACCCCAAAAAATCCCCCGTAAACCCCCGTTCCCATGGTCCGATCATGCTGGATCGCGAACTCGTTCAAATAAACGTAGGTTTACACGTTTGCACCAAATTTCATCAAAATCGGATCATCTTTGCTCGAGTTATCGTGCTAACGGACACATATATATATATATATATATATATATATGTATATAAATATATAAATATATAACTATATAAATATATAAATATATAAATATATATATATATGAATTTGAACGGATGGTGTTTTTGGCCTTTAGGGACCTCAAAACGAAAAAAAAATTCGGTCCCGCGTCCGAGTCTTACCATGAGTACTACGGTAATAGCTTATTCCCTATATGGGAAATTCGCTAAAAGCATGCATGTTTTAAGTAAGTAAACGGACAGCTGATTTTGCGGCCCCGGCCTGTAAAAACCTGCTCGGTCCCCAAATTACGATGACAGCTGGCATGGCCAGCAAAACGTAACTTTCGGCCACCAATTAACGTATGTAATACAGCCAAAAACATCATAGTGTGGTGAAAACAAATAAACATCAACCCATTCAACTAAGGTTTACTGTTTAACTTGGATACAGTGAACCCTCTTGAATCTACTTACAGTATCGTTGCACAGTTTACAGCACTTCCCTACTTTCCTGTTTTTAAATATAACTCAAACAAATTTGTGTAATTTGTGTTTCTTTGAGTACGAGGAGTATTCAAACGGTCCCGGAACACGTATGTGTTGTTTAAGTGTGTTTAGTTGTTCAGATCGTTATATTCATATAATGTTTAAGTCATCAATGTATTTAATAAAACGTTATATGTTTCAGAGGTTGCGGAAGTGATAGTGTTTTTGGCCTCAGATCGCGCGTCCTACGTCAACGGCGCCCACGTCCCTGTAAATGGAGGCTTTTAACGTCTAGCTGTTATTGCAATAAAATCATTTCTCATGCTGCAGTAAAAACTGATCTATTCAATACATGCCTTGCCCCCCAAATTAGTCCTTATTATCTCTAAGGTAAAAAATCAGTGGAGCCAAGAGTAGTAGATAAAGATTTGACACACTTGTAAACTTCCTTAAAAAATCTAATATATAGAGAATATTTACTGATTGATGCCAAGTTCATGTTGCACTGTTTCTTTTTTTTTGTTTTTGTTTTTTTTTGCTAGACTGCAATTTTGTATGATTATTGATAATTGGCCGTAGGAATATTAACCCCTCTCCCTGTATGTACAATATTGTAAAAAAAAAACTAAGTCTTAGGTCAACCTCCTAAATAATTAGAATCCTAATAATTAGAAGTTATTAATTTGTAAAATGAATACCATAACATTATGTAAAAAAGCGAATATTTTTCGTTTGCCTAGTTCTGAAATAAGAAATTATGTTGATTAACCTGTCAATGATTTGGCATTGTGGCGGGTTTTGACTGATTGAGACCTGATTGAGACGGGATTGAGATGTATATAGATTGGATTGAGACGGGATTGAGATGGGTTGAGACGGGATTGAAATGGATTGAGATGGTATTGAGACGGGATTGAGGTGGATTGAGACGGGATTGAGATGGGTTGAGACAGGATTGAAATGGATTGAGATGGTATTGAGACGGGATTGAGATGGGATTGGGACGGGATTGAGAAGGGATTAAATGTAATTGAGACAGGATTTAGAAGGATTTCCAATTTTCAAGTTTGCTGCCATTTTGGAAAATGGCCGCCATATTTGAAACAATAGAATCAATACTTTGTACGTATTTTTTTATTATTATTATTTTTTTTTAATGTTGATGCAATCACTTATTTACTCTTCCCATTTTCGCCTATATAAACCTACTCGCTTAAGAGATACATGATGGAAAATGTACACCGGAAATAATTTTTTCATAACTCCTTAACGAGTGGGTTTATGGAAAAATTCTCAAGAATTTTTTGTTAATTGCATGTTACATCCGTAAAATATAGGGTGTTCTATAAGAAATTTCTAAGTTGGCCTCCATTTTGGAAAATGTTGGTTGAATGAAAAAAAAAACGGAATTCTTATTTTTAGGTTTCACCAAAAATAAAGGAATGTGTCCCATTTAAACTTTACTCTAATTCTTACCGTTTTCGATATCCCAATGGTGGCCTCCTTCAGTTGGATCATCCAACTCAAGCAAAAATGATCCGATTTTGATTAAATTTGGTATAAACGTGTAAACCTACATCTATTCGAACGAGTTCGCTAATATGCATGATCGGACTATGGGAACGGGGGTTATGGGGGTTTTATGGGGGGAAAATGGATTTTCCCATTTTCACCCTGTAAACATACAATTTTGCAATTTCTTTCTAAACCATTTTGTAGAGCTCAAAAAACGAATTAGTAATTTAGTATATAGAAGCATTGTTTTATGTCTAACGGTTACGGGGAAAAATTCCAAAAAAGTGTAAATTTATAATTACCATGTTAGGCTATTATTTTTATGGAGAATAAATAAACTGTCGTAGCTTGCTTGTCTATGGACATATTCTAATGCAATTTTGAAATTTTGTTTACTTCATACTAAGCTATCAATATTTCAATAAAAAACCCTATTTTCTTTCCTGTAGCAGCAAACAGTACTCATTAAAATTAATGACATTTAAATAGGAAATAAATCTGACAATTTTAAGGGAATAATTTAATGGAATTCCAGCCAGATAGATGGAAATTCACTTAGTCTGCAGGTTTGCTGCGGCGGAGGTATTTTACTTATCGTGATGGAAAATGTCCTCAATATTCTTTTATATAACAAAAGCTATGATAAATTTGTCTGTGATCGAATTAAATTACATTTCGATTACATTATTAACTTTTAAAACTACTGTATTTAAGGAGTTGTAATTTCGTACTGTACAAAGCGATGCGTCGAAATGTTTCATAAACTTGTCGTTAGAGTGTGTTGAGTGTTCAACCGCGCTACAAACAGTATTTCGTAAATTCTCACCCAGAATGCGTGCTTATACATTGATGGGACTAATACTGTTCTAGATTCTAGAATGTAAATATAAGTAATTTAAATTTAAAAATTCAGAACACACGTCTTTCAATAATTGTAGGGATTAATCTAAACGAGGGAACATTGGTGTATCTAATGTTCAGTGTAGTTCAATGTGATGTATAAAATCGGATAAACCAATAAAATGTATACCTCTTTAATACATCTTTGATCAACACATGATTTTGATTTAAAAAAAAACTTTGTTAGCTAAAGGAAACTTAATGTTTGGATTAAAATGTATCTTATTATTTTCCACTTGCGTTAGATAAATGTTTTACATACATCAAAATAAACCATTTACAATTTGATAAAATACATTTAATATTAACAATGATCAAAATCTAATCACCAAAAACTATCAACATAGCTTCCATACATTTTTAAAGTAAGTGTTTAAGTTGGTTAGCCTAATTAAAAAAATAAATTACAATAGTGTAGCTAAAAAAAGTATGAAAATGTATTTTGGCAAACAATGGTGAACAGGGTCTTTTCCAGACAATGTTATCGTATCATTCGTATATTTCCATGATCTACTCAAATTGAAGGGAAAGTATGAAAAATCTTAAGAAATTTATGAAAATTGCACTATTTCTTACATGTTTTTACGATAGCTTCATGCTGTAATATATGGTAAAATCTTTAAAAAGAAGGGTTTCCAACTATGTATGTATACAGTATGTAATTACTGTATATGTTAGTGGATGGAAAGATTTTTTTTGTAGGTACGTTCCATCGGGGAACCATTTGTTTGTGTTCCTGGCATAATTTGTCCTGTACCAAATGGTGTGTATTCCACAGCCCTAGTGACTAAATATATACTTTTAGCAAAAGCCATAAAAGTTGGATCAGTAAACGAAACTAAGACGGAGATCATGAAATCAAATTAAAATTAATGGGTGGTTTCGATTTTACAATATAATAAGAAGACTGCTTGCACTATCTAAAATCAACAATGAAAATACTCTAGTTTCAGGCGTAAACAAAATAAGATGAAATATCAGTCAATTTACATGCAAAAATGAATAGTTTTGTAAATGAAATGTGTTATTGAAATTCGTAGGTCTATATAGGAGAGGCCTTGATTCAAACCAGTGAATAGTGATTTCAAAAACCGCTCATTAAAATAAAAACTACACAACCAGCGCTATTCATTTTGCTTCTAAAAGCATCTAAAACCGACGCTATTCAAATGAGAGGAAGCAAAGAGGGGTCGGAACAAAAAGTTTCAGTTCGTAGAAACCGCGGAGTGTAAAGCGCGTGTAGCATAGTTCAACTAAAATCGATGACTTTGCGGACCTAAGGGGGAAGAGGGGAAGCGCATGTAGAGGTAGCAATCAAAATAATCCAGAACAAAACCGAAACGAAACGAAAGGAAGAGCTAGGACGGAGAGAGCTTTCACTATTTCCATATTGTCGCGTAGGAGTAGAAGTAGTGGGGATAGTCACCACCCTATGAGGGGAAACCACCCTCCGCGAGAGCCGGATAAAAATATTGCCTCCGCGTAAACAGATAGCCCATCAAGGCATCCAAGAATCGTCTATAAATGTCGCAGTTTTGGGATCAATAAGGCTCATAGTTGCGTCACGCCCAGTTGCACAACAATGACGCATTGCTAACATTCGTCTGTTTTAAATTCGACAACGTGACGCAGAATTGTCACGTTCAGTTACTGGTGACGAATGTTTTGCATAACCTATGAAAATGTGGGTTGTCACAGCAGGAAAGGTCCGAAAGTATTCTCCTATATCGCCCCTGTCACTTTTTATTAGTTTACCTCTACAACACCTACACACCAGGGTGACGAGTGGAGGAGTTGAATGTATGGGGAATGTTATAGCTTTGTTACTAATACCCCTGGTTGCCAGGACAATTCATTATTCTGGCTGCATGAACAAACTTCTTACACTTCTTAGTACCGAACCCGCAATCTTTTAGGTGAGCAATATAACCTCTCAGCTTCCCAGATAGCCTGTAAAGTCTGTATAAGTGGTTTTCCACCAGGCGTATGTGAAAGAGCAATGCGTAGTTATCTGATAAAAAATATGTAAACTGATGGTTTTCTGCAAAACATGTCAAAACCCAACCAAAAAAATATAAACTAGTGGTTGTATACGGATCATGATATTATTTGCTTCTTTGTCATTCAAAATTGTTAAATCTGTTTGAATACTAAACAGTTGACCTTTTTATTGATATCACTCCTATTGACTGATTTGAATCAGCGATACTGACAATAGCACTGTTTATGCCGGCAAATAAAAACAAATAAAAACATTTAAGGCATACAACTTTTTAGAGAATTCAACTAATTAGAGTAAAGCAGTAAGAATTACGTGTATATAAGGGATTTATTTCACGATAGAAACATTGAGTGATGCTAATTCACTACCACTATTATAGTCAATGGCAATTCTCTTACAAAAGCCATAATCCTTATAGTGTATTTAATTGTAATTAAATGTTTTTAGGTTTGGACATATTGAAGAACATGGTTTATTTTTTATGGACTTTGATAAAATGACATTTCACACCCCACAGGAAAGCTGTAATTTCACAATTAAATTTCAGCATTTAAATTAACTAGTAAACTAATTTAATTTACATAGTAATTATTTAGTATTTAATTTACATAGTAAAGATTTGCGAAGTGAATTAACATCGCCTTCAAGATAATTAAAATATTTAGTTCAACAAATGAGTCATTGACATGTTGTACAAATGAAATTTGTTTAATATCCATAAACATTAAATTAAATACGCTTTAATATAGGGTCGTTGTTAAGTTAATTTTGACCTTACACAATGTTTACCTTCAAAATTTGTGCTCAACAGCTATGACCCATCAGAAATGTCTTCATATTCGAAAAACATTAGTTATTTGTGAAAATATTAGTATTGATACCATCAATAATATGCTACGTCAATTAAATTTTACTTTCAAAATATTTAGATGACCACTGTTAATTTTCCAAACATTACAGAATAATCCTTTTTAATACCTGTTCACGATTACGAATTTTGATAATCCATTTTCAAAATTCAACTTTTAATTGGAAAGAGATCACTTTACCAATCAAACAAGTGGAAGGTGTCAATTTCCAACTGTAAACAAACCAAGATAGCGTTAAGAGATTGTGGAATGTAAGGTAGGAGGGGGGAGGGGGTTGTTGGTGTCGAGTGTGAGGGGGAGGGGGTGGGAGGTGTGAATGCAAGACGTAAGGCGATTTGCCAACAATGTATTAGGGGTCAGCCATTCACACCTCGCTGTCCATCAAAACAAAATACAATTTGAATTAATTTACCTAAGTTGTTTTTTTTAATTTTTCACCTTTCTAATGCTCTAAATGGATTTTTAAATGATTACTTGGTTAATTAGAATACTTAAGCATAACTATTTGCCCTATTTAATAAAAAACTTATAATTATGGGTGTTTTTTAAAATTGTATAACCTATTTGTATATATTGTATTTGTTTGAATAACGTTTCTAATAGACAACCACAACCTACAGCAAAACCCAAACTATTTTCTTATTCCTAACACATAAATGAAGATTTTGGTGCATGGAACCATTGACTATATACCACAACTTGGTATATAGTATATAGGAGTGGTATATAATCAATAATGGAACCCATGGTGACCCAAAAATAATATTTTTAAAGAATTTATTTGAAGTTATAATTCTTTTTTGTGAGAGTTTTTAATTCTAAACAGTGGAAATAATATTGTTAAATGTGATTCAATTGGGAAGTATATCACCAAAATCTGTCAAATATTATCAAGATCACCTAGTAAAATTTGTATTTCAATATGCCCTGTCCTACTTAAAGAGTTATTCGAATTTTTGTTCGTCAAGTTGCGTAAAAACACAAATTAGAGCAAGCAGCTCTCAAAATCTTGGGAGACTTTTTTGCACTTGATTTGAGTTTTATTGTGTTATAATAAAAATTGTGTTATAATAGATACTTAAAGGTACCAAAGTAATAAGAGAGAATAGTAAATTATTTTATAAAATATGAGCTCATTTATTCTTGGTAAGTAAAAGTAAAAACTACAAGTACATAAAGTGTATGTTAAATTATAAAAATAATAATTAATTAGTGAAAAAATACGCAAAATGGTAAACCGCATGTTTTAAATTTTAGTTTTTTCATCTAAATATAGTCGGATTGGTATAAAATTACATGTACATGTTGAAAATTAAATGCTGAATCCAAAAATATAACATTTGAAAAATTGAAAAATCAGTCTATAGATTGTGGCGGATACCCACTAAATATTGATTGAGGTGCGTTGGATATGACGAATGGCAAATTTAATTTAGTCAATTATATTGCACGAGTTGATAATACCCTTGTATGTTAACATTTATTTGAAAATTTTGACTAGTAAAAAGATGAATGGTTTGGATCTCTGTCGTTGTTGGATTTTTAGGAATTGACAGACAACTTAAGAAAGACGTTTTGGATTCCATACGGTTGGTAAATAATGCCATTAACTTTGGATATCGTACCTAGAAATGATGTTGTATAGCATGGAACCATACCTGCAATCGTTCATTGAAATTTGCACAGTAATATAGCTAAATATTGTCATGGACGTCTATCTAGCCGTTCTATAAGAGGGGGCTGGAGTGCATCATGTTTTTTTTTATAATCTCCAGTTATTTAAGAGGGGATTATACAAAAATATAGGGCATTCAAACATATATTTACACTTATACAGTTCATAAGATAATAAATACATACCTAAGATGATACGAAGCAATCTATTACTATTTAGATGGACACTCCAATCAGTAGACTCAATAGGAGAATGAAGAAGGAAAATAGCGTGTCGACATTAAAAATTGGTGTGATGATAAACAGTAATTTACTAACAAATCTCTCTGTTTGGTTGTAATAGTTTTGTTATAAAAATGAATTTAAAAAAATATATTTTTTAAATGAATACAATATCTCAACACTCATAAGGGTTAGCTGACATAAACACGCCTTAAATTGTCTTCGACTGGTTCCTAAAAGTAAACATGATAAACCTATGGGGTTTGTACCACGTTTATTTACGTCATTGATCATACACTTATACGTCCACATAATATCTGCATTGGTATATAATCAATACCGGCTTGAACATAAACATGGGAAATAGAGTTTTTCATGGTAGTGTAAAGCAGAGACAAGTGTCTGTGATCTACAACCAACGCTAAACCTACAATTATTTGTAATATAGTATTTTTCCTTTTGTTAATTTGGTAATATCTTCGTTTTACAGTAGTTTTGACGTCACACGCAGGGTTTTGAAGGTAATCAATCAAGCGCACAAAAATGTATAATACTGTATATGATTCACTATATGATGTACAATCATGATGTGTTGTATATGAAGTACTAATGATTTTCAGTCTAGTATTTACTTTTGTCAAGTTGGCAACATCTTAGTTTTACAGTAGCAACGTCATACGTAGGCAAGGGCAACGCCGCGGTGGAGGGGAGGCCTAGGCGCATTTTTTGACGGCACAATTAAAACACAGTAGTGAGTAGTGGGGGCGGATCGATACATTATTTCTAAGCCTAGAGGGGGAGGCGCGTTTTTCTACTAGTGCCGACGAATATGGCTGGGGAAATATTTGACGAATGTGTGCTTACGTCTTCGGCTGTTTCCCTTCTTCTCGTTCACCGAGCCCGGGAACTAGAAAACCTTCATACGAGGCCAATCGTACTGTAACATGTAAGAGTTACACGTGTACAACAATAAGTGTACATAAACTTATTGGCAATTTTTGGGTCTTGAGGAGTAAAAAAGTACCCAGTTGCCATTTGTCATTGGGCGATCCAAACAAATTGTTCGGCATTAGATCGTAACAAGACCAAGGGTGGACCGTTCCCTTAAAAAGTTAAAATTGCTAATGTTATGGATGCATAATACAATAGACCTAAGCTGTACTTGATACATAATATCATGGATTTAATAGTTGTCTCTTTCAGCCAGCCGCAAAGATAAAGAAACAGTTGGTATACAGCTAACATTCTGTTAAAGTAATTCTACCAGCATATCTAACGTCATGTTTGTGACTCATCAGTAACCATACAGAAAATATTCATTCGATACATATTGTTTAATTTGATACTCCGTGTTTCTTTGTTTTTTTTTATCTTAATAAGTTATTAAAACTATTTCAACACAACTCTTGAAAGTGTCTGAAGTAGTAGCTTCATGTTTTACTGAGTCACGTTCACGTTATTTTGTTTAAAACCAAATTTAAAAAATAACAAAAAGAAGCCACCATGGATTTGATGAGAACATCAAATGTCTGGTTTGCCTTTAGGAAAACCCGACGATATAAACAAGGAAAAACACAACTGTACGGCCTAAGGATTCTTTAAAGCTCGTTATTCAGTACAAATATATTGTATTTCCGAGGGGACAAACTTACAACTTTGGATATAAATATTATTCATCTCTTTAAACTGTCCTTGCTCAATGGTGGATTCATTCAAATGTTCTTTATAATCCGTAATAATAGATAGTTGGCTTTGTAACTCTTCCGTGTTTTCTTTTGCTATGGTTAATTTGTTTACCTTTCTTATGGTAGTAAAATATATTTTTCTTCTAGATAACTAAAACTTGGGAGCTTGATTAAAACTTTTTCATTCGCAGTTTCCTCCTGGGTGGTTGTATCACCACTTGGACTAAATGGCTCTTTTAAGCACACACTGCTCATTTCCCCAAAATCAGGATTTTAAAGCAGCCCCAACACTTGAATGTGGGCTCTGTTCGCATGTCATCTCATTTTATTGCTCTTCAATCTGAAGAATAGGGGAAAACGAATAATCTCCATCTCAACTGAGTACATATAAGAAACTATACACAAAATACTCTATTTTTCTTTAAATAGATATTGATGTTTTCCTCTTTGACTTTATTCCCAAATTTCTTCAACCCCTCTTTTACGACTGACCGATTTCCTACAATCAGGTTCGACTTTGGCGGCGCCTCCAGTGAAACTTGTCATAATATCAGCAGGTTTCAACTACGGAACTACGCAGCGAGCGAACATTAAAAATCAATAACTATGAGGGTGGGCCTACCGCCCTCCACCCCCAGTAGTTGGTATTTTAAGATGTGCGTAGATGAGAAATACGAACACGCTGCAAGAAATATCGACATGTTCATAACCCTCTCCTAGTTTGTGGGTGGGGGTAAAACCACCCTCTCTTTCTGCTCTCTTTCTCTCTCACACACACAAACTCTCGCTCTCTACCACCCCTACCACCCCCTTCACGACCTTGACGTTTAGCCCGTGTCTCGCACAAATCCTTTAACAGGGTCAATTTTGGCTTCCGGGTCCACAACTTGGCCGCCCTCCCCCCCCCAACCTCTGGCCACTTTCCTTAACTGGAGCTGTTTATTTGGGTCAGTAATTGGTGATTTGTTTGAGAGATTTCGATTTGTTTTTTTACAATTTTGATATTTGAATGTCTTAATCCACCCGAATTCTATGTCCTTCCCCATATTCTTCCTTTCTTTCTTGTTTGCATCCGGCATAGCTATATCATGTCATCTTAATAAATCATAATTTTAATAAATGCAATGTTTTTTGTTCAATTACTATGAATAATTGTTTGGTTATATGTACTTATAGTATTATATGTACATTATAGTTGTGGTAATTCGTGTAGGCCTATAGTAGGGCCTTGTATGTTTACAGTACCGTAGGTTAGTTATATGGACTTGTATGTATTTATATGTATATTACATATAAATTATTATATGTAGGCCTACATTAGTTATGATAATTTGTGTATATGTAGGCTTCTTTATGTTTATATTACACTATTTGATTTCTTATGTTTAGTTTGAAATCCTCACTGATTGTACATACGACGTCTAACAACACTTTAAATGCATATTCTTAAAACATACGAAATTTTAATCCGGTTTCATGTCCAATTTAAAATTACCACATCGAACATGAATTTAGAAGAATTATTAGTTTTTTGAGAAAGTGTACAATATTTAACATTTAATACACCATATTACAATAGAGTGTTTGTTTTTTTACAATACATATAAATAACCCCTAAAATATGAAAAATATCAACATAATTACATCACGTTAATGCAATTCTGACTAGCCCAATCCTTGAACCGTTTCTATTTTCATGAGTTTTCAATTCACTAGGTATTCCTTCTGACTCTTTGAAAGCTTATCTGAAAAAATCAAAGTAAAAGAGGATTTTTGAAGACTTTTTTAATACACTTGTGATATTTATAAGGACTTTGCTAACAACCCAGCTACCGGTTTAACATTGAAATATCGTTACACAAACCCTATATAAATTGTTAATGCGAAAGTCTCGAACGAACTTGCCAAATTGTTTACATTTCTTCTGCTCGCCTAAATGGATTTCTCACTAGAAAGTAAATTGATATTACTCACTTTGTTTTTAATTGTTTGTAACTATAACGTCAGGAAAATATTCCTTGAATGTAAATTATTTTAAAACTTAAATAAAAATAAGTATGATTTAGGTTTTGAAATAGTTCTATAAATGAAGTGTTCTATAATTATTAGAACATACTTTGTTTAAAGTTCTTTTTTTGATGGTGGTTTTATGATGTTTGAGGAAAGCACGAACATTATGGAAAATTGCGGACAGCAAGATTAGTAAAAACTACACATGGTGAACACTATTTTTTTCTAATTGTAATAATGGAAAATATCCGCAATAATCAATAATCCCACTAACATCCTATTAATACTCCAACGATACTAGAAGCCTTCACATCAGTCAATGCAACTCATCACTTGAACTGTTAAGCGGTTAGTGTAAGCTTTGTTGCAGGCGTTCACGAAACTTCAAGTAAACTCCAATCGCTAATACTTATGCCATTTATATATTATTGACAATTTAACAATCATATCATTAGCCTTTATTTGATAAAATAATGCATTGCATCACAGTATATTTTGTGTAAAGTCTAAAGAAATCAGACTGCATACCAGCACTGTGTTTATTGGAGTTTTATGAATATGATGCGATCTTGCATTCGCTAAATATGCACCATAGAGGTCAGCAAAGATACTGGGTTATTTGATGCTATCAACAATTTTATGAAAAATGTTTATCAGCGGTAAATGTATCCAGTAGTTTATCTATAAATATTAGCAGTTGGCGACCCACGACTCTTCGCAATATTTAGTTAAACAAACTTCTATAAACTTACATTATTAAACAAAAAATGAGTAAATAATTAAATAAATAAAACAAGTAAATTAAACCTATTAAATAGATAAATAAGGCAAGATTAAAATATATAATTAAGTAAATTAAACAACGCTGCAATTTTGTATTGCAAAATAAAAATACTAAATAAAAGTTTTTATACAAATTTTTGCTATCAGTTAGTTGAAATGGTAAGTAAAAATCTGAAAAAGTTCTGCTATTAACCATTATCTAAAAGATTCATAGATTTCCCCCATTATACATTCACTTTCAGTCAACAACACACAAATAATATTGTTAATATTCTGAATGCAAAATAAATTTAAAATTAATTTTACACCATCCACTCACTATCCTACATCCTCTTTCAGGTTTCAACATCCAACAATAAGGGTTTGTACAAAACTGTTGGAGGCCCTCAAGATTTTTTTGAATGTTAGGATGGATATTTCACGGACGTTTTGAAAATGAAATATACATTTATTTATGTAAATTATATCTAATATGCATTTAAATATGGTTTGGTGCACCTAAAGTATCCTAGCTACTTGATCAGCATAAGGGCTTTTACCAAATCTTTAACTTTGAAATATGAGCCTAAACTAAAGCGTATGTTTCTTCCCAAATTGTATTCATTATTCTACATAACATTTTCCTTATGCACTTCACAATCTCGTATTTTAAAGGAACTAGTAAACCTGTGATGGTAATAAGTTGCACATTTGGCAACACAACACAAGAGATTCGCGGGTCGACGGCCTGGCTAGAGAGCCTAGAGTCAAGGCTATCCTCTATTGATGGCTAGCGCTAGACGATGACTAGTTTTGGGGGTCCTTGACCTCGCCTACACTCTCGACAGTTCGCCAATCCCTCTACTATCAGATCTATGTTTAGTTGGCACATTTCTACTATTCAAACATTAGTTGGTGTCTGGTTGGTGGATATCTATATTTGTTTTTTATGGATTTAGGCTTTTTAGAGTTTTTCTAAATTACATTAAAAATGCTCTGTATCTTCTCTAGATTGTTCACAAACCCCTCAAGCATTTCTAGGAATCAAACATTAAGAGGCCAATATGCGTTATTTGCGTGTTTATATGAAGCTATTGTATCCAATTAAATATATTTTAGTGTACTAATCAGCTACGACGATGAGGTCCAAATCACACATATTGTTTGAAATTCGATGTCACTTTTAATCAAAAACTATTGAGATATTGACTAATTACCAAAGCCACTCAAATCGCCTGTTTTTGTGTAGTTGGTGAGTATCTATTATGGTCCATACGATGCAAAGGTCTCAATCACATATATTGGTAGTACCTACGTAATAAAGACGAATATGCCAACAATAGTCAAGAAGTGAAATGATAGACATTAGATTGGCTGGCCTCTTTTCCTAATCTCGTCAAATACATTTCATTTAGCCATATTTTAATTCTAAATTTAAAAAATTTTAAATTTGCATAGTATTCAAATTTTATAACTTGTTTTGGGGTACTAAATAAATGGTACTAGATATCATATGTTTCTACATATCAACATTTTAGGTTACTGCATCACTTTTCGATGTCTGCATTAAAGTAAAAATCTAAATAACTGCAGAGTAGGAGAAAGCAGGGATATTTTATTCGAAACATAGCAATAACCATCAGTATGTGTTAGCGAGTATAAAAAGCCGCAGTGCCGTATGCTCAACTAGGGGGGGCGGCATGCGCCATTATATTCAAAGGCAGTGTCAATCAATAATTTGGGCCTCTCTAATTTCCGTACGCGTCGCGTGGTGTATCTATGCGCCCAACTACATCTACCGGGCATTTTTAACCCTAGCTTCACCCCCTCCCGCCCAACACCCGCCACGTGTGCTCTGTAGAGGGGGGAAACTACCCCCCTCAAAACCTTTCACTTTCAGTCACCCCCCGCATGTTTCAATAGTTCATTTTTGCAACCTACTTGCTTCCTTTGCTAGGTGCATGAAAGGTTCCCCGGTGATATGAAGGATCCTCTCCAGTCTTTTCTACCTTTTTCATCCACTCCTATGTTATCCATTTTAGGAGTATTGTATGTGATAAAATAAAAATTGTAGTTCTACTTAGTAAAAAAGATATTATTACAATCAATACCACCACAGCCGACTGATCATCATAAAAAAACTGCTTCAGTGAGAAGCTGTTCATCTACCACGATGACAGAAAAGATGTTTGACAAAAGTGCTGTAAAGCTGTAAAATAGTGCATTTTAGTTATTGAGAATTGAGACGTTTTAGCGTCCAATGATAATTACCGTAGCCTATGTCCATCAGCTAGTAATGTACAAAATATATGTTAGGAGTTTTATCGATAAAAAATTGTGTTAGAAAATTGTCAACAATGTGTTGTTTTCAAGCCTGAGCGAAGACAACACGCGATTTGCCGAACCAGTGAGAAGTTTGTTGTCTCGCTGAGAGTGATGTGATGTTGCCACGACTCGAGTAACAAGTTGTCATGGCTAAGTGTATGGTGTTGCCACAGTTATTGCATATTGTCAAGCCTACTATGATATATTGTCACAGCTAGTGTGATCACTTGTCACGGTGATGTCAGTACTCAGTTGTCACAGTTAGTGGATGGTGTTGCCAGTGCCACGGTTGGTGCGATATGTGTATATGTGTACTGCCACGGCTGGTATTTCATGCTGCCACGGGTAGTATAATATTTTGACGACTAGGTTGTGATGTTGGCACTGCTATCTGCTAGTGAGTAGTTTCTCTGCCGCTGGGAGAGCGTCACTGAGGCCTAGCCCTAGCTAACATCTCGTATGCCAATGACCTGGTATTCGCCAAATAGTTCGCCAGCCCAACAGGTTTGGGACTAGCGGTCCATGTCAATTAAATGCTAAGCCGTGCCGCAGATTTTGGCTTTTATCAATTTCCACGGACCACTATCTCTTTGCAAACACTCTGTGGAATTGAAGATGCAGATATCTTTTTTAATTAGGCAGATCTGCATTTGTGAAAGACGGCTAGAGATTTCCTGGAGGATTGAGAAATAAACAGCTGGAAACCTTTCTGTGGAAATCGAGTGTCTAAAAATGAAAAATAAACTGATGACTTAAGTTTTGTGCAATAATGTGTAATAAAAATAAACCAGAAAGAGCGTTGGTTGCAGAGTTATTTTTTCACTAATTGTTCTACGAAAACCTCTCTGTCAGGTAGGGTATTCCAAAACACCCATTACTATTTTTTAAATATAAAGATTAATACATTTTTTATAATTCTGTAGAATATAATTAATTAAAAGTAACCATAACAAGAAATGCGAAACCGTCAAATTTTATAGATACAAAAATTAACATTCAATGTAAAAATTAACCTAGGTATTACTAGTTTACATCAAATAATTTAAACTTTTTAAAAAACATATTAATTTTGTAATTATACTTTATAGAAATAGACACATGCTGTATAATAGTACTTGACAAACAATACTTAAGTGTAAATTGTGTAGAAATTGTTTAGTAGTAGAATTTCCAATGATATTGGAGCTCGATTGAAAAAGAAACCCCTGGAATGCATTGACTTAAAAATCGTCAGTTGTGAAGTTCCTTACACAGTTTTGAACGACCTTGAATGAGATAAAAGTTGTCTACGATAGCAAATGAATCCGAATTGAAGGACCTATCATCAAAATGTTTTTGAATGCTTCAATTATTAATCCCACCACAGTGAAATTTGTCAAAGCTGTGATTAAAACCTAAAGAGGTTTCAACTTTTTAGAAATGTTTGACCAGTCAGTGATAAGCATTTTCTGTTCCTCAATAAGGTTTGAAGTATATACTATCCTTAAAAAAAATGTATCTATGTGATGGTAGATGCATAATTTCTGAATTTCAGCACCATGCCCACCATGTATTTATACATGTTACGCTTATGTACACACGTTGCGAACTGCAGGTAAACCATTTCAGATATGCACCTACGCGCATTTTAAAAATAACTCCATGTCCTACACAAATTAGTTTTGTTGAAACGTGTTATAGAGTGTCCATTTAATAATGTTTCAAAATTTATCTTCTTTAGTCTATAATTTATAAATAATAAAATATCAATCATCTGTCATTGACTATATATACGTGTGTACATAAGCGTAACATGTATAAATATATGGTGGGCATGGTGCTGAAATTCAGAAATTATGCATCTACCATCACATAGATACATTTTTTTTAAGGATAGTATATACTTCAAACCTTATTGAGGAACAGAAAATGCTTATCACTGACTGGTCAAACATTTCTAAAAAGTTGAAACCTCTTTAGGTTTTAATGATATTGGATGGTACCTATAACGATTCTTGAATTAATATCACTCAAAATTCGAAATTATGAATGTAAAGAAATATAACGCATACCTTGTAACTTATATTATTATTCTTTTACCATACCTTTTATTAAAATTTTAATATTATCTAAGGAAACCTTTATTTTGAGCTATGATATTGCATCTCAGCTACTTATGTTAGGTTATGGGAAATTATTATTTTTGAAGCATTATTAACTACTTCGTCTGAGATTAAAAATCAGTCGTATTAAAGTGACTAATGCAAATTTTTTATCTTATTTATCTATTTAATTAATTAATTTTTCTTCACACATTTACAGTACAGACCTAACAAGAAACAAAGAAATCCTAAGTTTCATCATGTTAGGTCTACTCAGGCAGATAAAGATCGAATATTTTATAGATCGTTTTACATAAAACCATAGATCTTTCTCCCATTAGTGATGTTTTGCTTATGGATAAGAGGCATATTTATTTATTTTTTTGTCAGTTTTTTCATTTCATGTTACAAGAAAATAAGCAAGTGTGCACTTAGAGTGTATCTAGACCTGCAGGAAAAATACATGTTTTAATAAATGCTATATATTAATTCAATATTAATTTGCCTTAATTTGATAGTGGTACTATAATGATACAACACTTTAAAATATTGTGTCTGAGCACTGCTTTTTCACAAGACGTCGCAACACATCCACTCAGCCTGACTCCTGTTTCTACCCTCAATCCTTAGCTATACCGGAACCCATCCATTATTGTTCTTTTTTCTGATTAGGATTTTTGTTATTTGATTTGAACACCTTATACCCACTATGGCGGTCTGGGCATTTATATAATCAACAAGTAGTGTATGATTTAATTACTTTTTTAATTTCTCCAATACGCAAGAAGCAACATAATGTTTGCCTTGCACACATGCTGACTTTGCAAGAAAGAAAGCAAGTCAGTCCTATGTTATATCACTGTCACCCACATTTGTAGACATAGAAACTTACTGTAAAAGTGCAATCTTTTTTACTAGTCTAAACCGAGATTGTGTAACCTAAGCGTTCGCCCTTGAATTAAAGTTATGTTTTATTATAGCCTACAAAAATGCATATTGACACTGAGAATTAACTCAATTCATTGGCGGTTCTAGGTCCCTGTCAAGGAGGGGCTCACACTCAATGTGTCTCAGCCCACAATAAAGGTAGAGGGGGTTCAATGGACCTCCCCTGTAAATTTTGGTATTTTTTACCCGCTTGGCGACTCTTTAAATCAATTTTTAATATCTAGAACTGTATCCAAAAATCTCCGTAAAGTTTTTAGAACGAAATGTATTTTTTATGGTCCAATGGGGGGAGGGGGTACTGTAGCCCTCCTTCGAAACCACTATTGAGACTCCATAAATGTTGTTTTATATAGTCTACAAGAGTTTTAAAAGCTCGGTTTGGATGCCCAACAAAAGTGAAATTGTCCTAGTTCGAACAACACAGTAGCCATGTCCAGCCTACCGTAGCTAGGAAGCAAGGACTATGTAGAGACTAATAAAGATAACACTAATAATATAGGAGCAAAAACTAACCCGGCCTGATAAATATGTATAAAAGTAGACCGTATAATTTGCATCGAGTCGCGTGAGGAACACAGGATGCTCCACTATTAGCGGATTTTCGGCGTTGTTCTTTCTCGGACAAAAAATGCCTTCAATGGTAGAAAGCCAATTAATTAGGCCCAGAGTCTAGTTTGGTTTGTGTTTAGTGCTGGAGCACTTGTCATTAGACGTAGGCAATTACGGGTCCGATGCTTCATAATTAGACACGCCAGACTCTATTTTCGCAATGCCTCAGTTTGGCGCAAAAACATTTATACTCTTCCTGCCAGTTTGATGTCCTAACTTGATAAAACAAGGAAACTTGCTTTGTTTCTGGTGAGGCCAGTGCGTGTAAAGCAACGATGTAAAAAACTACGTGTAAAGCATAGGTAAATAAAATAAGAACCGTTCTTCTGTTCTTGGTGCAAAGCAAATCACTGATGGAGATGAATAAACGGATTTGTGTAAACATTATACTACAATATTCATAATATTTAATTTGTTGCCGAAAAAACATTGGACTTCTACCTTATGAGGTCGGTTTGTGTGTAAAGCTAAATGACAACAATGGGAGGTAAACGAATACATTGTATAAAGCATTTAATAAAGACACCCTGACGCAATGACACATAAAGTGTCAAGGATTCAAAGCAACGCGTCATTAAAATAAGGCCACTGAAAGTTTTGTTTTAAGTATCCATTACAGACATGTTTATACTTATTGCATCTGTAGTCCTAAAGTTGTGACAAATAAAAAGAAGGATGATTTGCTCGGTAACTTGTGAAGTGGTGTGTGAGCAAGGAAAAACCTACCCGAGAGGTAAATATATGGATTTGTGTGGTAAATTCAATAACAACGTCCTAATGTGAAAATGTGTGATATCCTATACTCTGATATTAGCAATGTGTGCTTGTATGTATGCTTACACAAAGATCTCGAAAACGGCTTTGACAATTTCCTTCAAATGTAAATCATTTATTTCTGGCCTTAAAACGTGTTTAATGCAGTTAAAACTGCCAACAAAAATCTAATTAAGTAAAAAAATTAAATTGAAAGCCAATTTTTGTACATTAGCCTTGTGGGTTGCCAAGTAAACATGTTGGTTCTGGTTGAAGGAAATAACAAAGGAAAAGAAAAGAAAAGACTTGTTACATGTGTATATAACAAGTCATCCACGGTATACTAGCAAATTACAAAATGCAATACAAAAGTGAAAACATCAGTTGTTACTATTGAGGAAAAATTACACTGAAGATAACTCGATATAGTGGTACAATGGAAATAAACTATCGAACCATGGCTCGGTCCCAAGGTACTCTTTACTAATGTGATATCAAATGAGTCTCAAACCGATCATGATTTTCATAACCAGTGTTAACCCAAAATACCCCCGCCGCAGCAAACCTGTCGACTAAGCGAACTTTTCCATTTGCCTGAATTGATTTTCCATTAAATGTCTTTAATTAACATTAAGTTTTATGAGTACCTAGGCTTGCTGCTACAGGGAGAGTAAAAGGTCAGTTTTTTTTTGTAAAATATTAATAACTTGGTATAAAATAAATACATTTACAAAGTTTGACCAAACTATATCCATAAACAAGCAAACTACAACAGTAGTTTGAGCGGAATGAATGGATTTGTGTAAAGCATTTAATCAAAACATTTATATTTTCCATGTCAGTCCAACAGAGGATGGACTTGTTTGTTTCTTGTTGAGTAGGTAGGTATGTGCAAAGTATCTTGCTTGCCCGCTTGCTTACAGTACTAATGACTAACGACTAACGTTGATATTAGACAAAATATAAGGTACGTTTCCATATAAAGATTGCATTATAATGTTTATTTATTTATTTTTCAGTAACTTTATACTTACTTTCACCACAAAACGGTCTTATTTGCAAACTATTTTACTCCTGTTAATATAAGTAAAGTGTATGGTAAATGTGGTTGTTATGATAAATAAAAAATAATTAGGTAGTTAGTAAAGCATAATGATTGGTAAAATAATTTCAAGTGCCAATCGGAGAAGTGGTGTGAAGTAAAACCTAAATATCAAATGCACTCAACATAAAGACCTTACAGAACTTTCCTAAAAAACTGTATTAAGCATATCCGTAAGGCAATTATATCAGCAATATATTATTGGCTGTGCAGTACTACAGTAGGCAGTTTGAGTTGGATATCTCGGTTACCAAAGTCTGTGTGCCAACTTGTTGACCAGCTGAAGCAAATTTCTATTATCTACTTTAAAGACTCCTGTATCCTGACATTCAGTCTGACGTACTTCAAAGACTTTTTGACACCATGAAATCTTCTAAATAAAAATATGCTGTAATTCAAACAATAACTCAACCATTCAGTTTGGCTTGGTTAAAAGTTGGCGTTTCAACAAAAATAGGTAATTGACAGCACCAAAATTTGCCAACTCAACAATGCAAATTTTTATTCTAAAACTGGCAAAACTCTTAACATTAGAATAAGATGTATACATGGTCAAAGGTATTAGGTTGCAAGTTACCTAAGGCTAGGGAATATGTTTAATCTAGCGCAATAAGGTATAAGTTAGCAATGATGTGGCAAGTACGCCGAGGCCGCTAGATCTGATTGGGCCGGACGGTCCTTAATCTTCGTCTCGACTAACAAGGATCTTCTTTTCCATTCGGACAAGATGACAGAGACACAGAATGCGGCGTGAGGCTCTTAAAATGGGAAAATATCACAGCCTGTAACGGATCTGGCCATCTCTGCACAAAAACCAGCCCGGCATTTGGCGGTGCAAGAGTTTATAGGGGGGCAATGCACTTGGACATGCACTTTCGTGCACCCCCCCCCCCCAACATGACCTCAACAGGTTTTTGGTGCAGACAATTGTTGCTTTTTTCTTACAAAAGTGTTTTTGTCTTGGTATATAGCTGGATAGGCGAGTGGTTGTAGTGCTCGCCGGGCAAAAGTTCACTGATTCGATTTTAGTTATGATTTTATTTTTATGTATTTGACTATTTTTGGGTTAAGATATGCATCATTGTGTTCCTTTTTCAATGTTGATAGTAATGGTAAACTCTTTTAAGTGTGTGTTGTATGGCCAAAGTATGAGAAGGCTAGAAGTCATAGCTTACAGCTTTAAAGTTATATCTTTTAATACAATAACTATTAGAATAAGGCCCGTACACACCGGCGCGGGAACGGGAGCGGGAGCGGTAACGGTTCAGTTCCTGGAATTTTAGATGCGATTTTTGCGCGGGAAGATCGTGGCGGGAACTCGTGCTTCCACACAGGTGCGGCTACCAGACGGGAAGCGGGAGCCAGTACACCGCAGTGAGTGACCATGCCAAGGTGTGTAGTCCAGTGATTCGAGTCAAGTTTTGTGAAATATTGTAATTAGTTTTTATTTTATTTACTTACCATGTCATCGTCTGATGAAGAAGAAGCCCTACTTTTGCTTGCTGTATTAGAAGACGAACAGGCGAAAAAACTTTGGGTGCATGACGTAAATAAAGGAAGGCTAGCATTTGGAGAGTACCACACTCTCATGCCCCAATTGAGAAATGATGCTAAAAGGTTCTACATCTATTTTAGAATGACTCAAGAATGATTTGATGAATTACTCAGTTTGATTGTTGACCTTATTGAAAAAGAAAATACCAACTACCGTGAAGCACTTAGTGCCGAGGAACGACTAGCAATTACTTTAAGGTAAGATCTACAGTTACTAATTATCTTTGTAGAGTAGTCGGCAGCTAAGTTGGGGAGTCTTTGAACCTGTACTTATATTTAGCATTTTCCCCCTCCGCCAGCCCATTTTTCTTTATAAAAATTGATTTCTTTTTCAGGTTCTTTAAATATATTTTTTATATATAGGTTTAAAGTTTCCCCCCCTTCCGGATAACTTTAATAGAAGGAATAACTGCCTAGCACTTTACATGGTACCGAAAATCTTACAGTCCAGTAAACTGTTATGTAATTGTTTACAAATATTAAAGTTTTAAATTCGAGGCAAAATTACTTCTAATACAAAGTAAAATCAAAAAGCAAACACTAATTTTATGTTAGGGACAATAAAAACAGTATTTTGTCACATCAAGATAATGTTATACTTAAAATAAAAATGTATTCTGCAATTATTCAGTAGGTCTAACATTGTAACTGTCCAATATGCCAAAGAATTAAATTTTCATGTACAAAGGAAAACTATAAACACAAGAGTTAGTACTTATGAAGTTAAACATTTCCAAAACAATTGTAAACACGGAATCTTTGTTCTTCGAGCTCTTCATCATTTAGATAAGTTGGATCGAAGTCACGCCGAGTTCCTACTGAAGAGCTACATGATGTTGAAAGATCTTCTTCACGTAATTGCTCCAGTTCACCAAGATTGATTATCTGAGCAATCTGTAGTTTAATCTGAGCCTGTCTTGCGCGCGAGAAAGTCTTGATTGTTTTGGAATAACCCAGCATCAAATGGTCAGTCGCATCAAGTTGGATTTTATTTTTCCCCTCTAGATATTGTACCACTTTGTCAACGTTGTTGCTGTTGCCAGGGGACTGGGTTTTCCTTTTTTTTATACGGGGTTCGGAGGCAAGATCTACATTATCAGGCCTGTTAATTTCAATTGGCTCACGTACAGGAGATTGACCATCGCCTGAAATATGGTCGTGGTTGTTATTGCCCACATCAGGTTCAAAAACTACCTCATTGTTTACATCTGTACCTTGAGTTTCAGTAGCACTTATATTTGAGACAGTTTTGGCCATTCCAAGAAAAGGCTTGAATCTCTCCATCTGAGAGGACCAAGGCCACGCCACATAGTTCCTCTTGGCCTGACCAGTGGTAGGCTTGATGGATTTGAGATGTTTCATGTAGGAGTCTCGAAGATTTCTCCATTTCTTCTTCAACTGTTCACCTGAAAATAAATTATTAGTTTTAGAAACAACGCAAGTAAAAATTACCAATGTATGTGATAAATTAAGTGTTTTACTATCAATTTATATTCAAGAAAATAAATTGGTATATGCATATTAGTCTACTTTAAAAATAAGGTTTTTCTTTTTAATTGGTAAACACATTGTCTTCAACACTTTTCAATTGTTGGAGGAAACATTTTTATTTATTTGGAACAACAAAAACTTATTTTTATGTTTGGCCGTCAACTTTCGAAACACCCTTTATAACTTTTATTACACAATAAAACGCTATGGGTTCCTCAAAATATGTTTCTAAACTAAAACGTATTTAAAATATTTACTGTGTTTATATATATTACTGTGGGTTTACATATGTGTATGTTTCTTTCAGGTTTTTGGCCACTGGAGATTCGCACAAAACTATTGGACATAGTTTCAGAGTTGGATTTTCAACTGTAGGCGCCATCATTGAAGAAGTTAGCAATGCTATCATAAAGCGATTGCAACCTCTGTACTTGCCCGAACCTTCGGAGGAGATATGGGCACAATCAGCAGCATGTTTCTATAATCGTTGGCAATTTCCGAATTGTGTGGGAAGCATAGACGGAAAGCATGTGACTATTAAGTGCCCAGGAAAATCTGGTTCAACATACTTTTGTTACAAATACAAGTTTTCGATTGTTCTGTTAAGCATAGTTGGCCCAGATTACAAGTTGCTCTGCGTTGATGTGGGAGGATATGGGAAAAACAGCGATGGAGGTATATTTGACGAATCTGCCATGGGGAAAAAGTTTAAAACAGACCAACTAAATATTCCAGGAGAAAACCCTCTTCCTGGGCAAAGCCAAGGGACCCCACACTGTTTAATAGGTGACGAAGCATTCGGTTTAAAACGAAACCTTATGAAACCCTTCCCCCAAAGGAAAGCCCGCCAAGATCGAAGAAAGAGGAGGTACAACTACAGACTTTGTAGAGCGCGTGGTATAGTAGAGAATACTTTTGGCATTCTGTCGCAAAAATGGAGACTGTACAACAGGCCTTTGGAGGTTAAGGTAGAAGTTGCTAAGGTTGTTGTGATGGCTACATGCGTGCTACACAACTTTCTACGAACAAAGGATTCCGATAAGGACTTCTTCGCATGCCTTGAAGAAGACGATGAAGAGCCAGAGCCACGAGGGGGTGCTTTCTCTAGCTTTAGCGCGGATTTCAAGAGCAGTTCCCGTTATGCAATGATTGTACGCGAGAGGTTCGTAGACTTCTTTAGTAAAGGAACACTGCAGGAGTGAAGTTGAATGATTGGATGACTGAAGTTGAATGATTGGAGACTTAGTTAAACACCTTGTTTTGCAGTCTGTTTATAACTTTTTTAAAGTTAAAAATACAAAATAAAATATTTTCACAACTACAACTATTGTTATTAGTTTTACCTACGACCGTTTTTGAAAGTAGCCGTTTCAGTTTAGTTCTTTGACTTGAAAAGTTTCACATAACAACATCGTTAACTTACATAACACCATAGCTTTACTTAACAACATGGGTAACGGACCAATGAGGTTCTACAATTGAGAGAGAAGAAGTAAAATTGTAATGATTCGAACTTTAACTAATCAGCTGTTCATGACAATTTCATTGTTGAGTGGTGCTTTTAGTATTTGATACTATGTTTCATTGCATATCACTGTCAGTGGCAATGAGAGGTTATAAACAAAAACATAACCTCTCTTGAAAAATTATAAATAGTGATTTCAGTAATTAAAACACTGTCGTGGGTAAAGTTAAGTACGCAACTCGCGTAAATAGTGTTAACTACACGCGTATAAGTTTTAAAGACACTCGCCAAGGCTCGTACCTTAAATCTTTTACTCGTGTCGTTAACACTATCTTAAAATACTGTACTGCCACGTGCTATAAAACAATTTAAATACCACAAATAATAACACAATCGTTGCGTAAACTTCTATTACCTAGCCTACCGTAACATAACCTAACCTAATCCTAAAGCGAGGGATAGCTAAAAAATGAAATCTGTCGGATTATGTCGGTTATTCTGTGGACACAACGGATAATTAAAACTGATTTGTTTACAATTTGTATAAATTCAATCTTTAAATTGAGTATAAACATGGGTTTATAAGGGTGAAATTCAATAAACTACAGAACACATACATGCAGCACCCAATAAAAAACATCGACTACTATTTTACTTACCAGATGTATTTAGTGTCTTCCCAATGTCCTCCCAAATCTTGTCCTTCTTCCTAATATTCTTGTAGTCTTTGTGATTGAGGTCATACAACACAGGATACGTATATACAACTTCAAGCAAATGTTCAGTTATGCACGACATGGTGTTGTTGTTGTTGTTGTACCACACAGCAGACAGGTGGAAACCGATTAGTTCAGTTTCTTTCCGCAATAATACTGGCGCGGGAAGCGCTGCAAACGCTGCATGCTGCGGGAAGCGCGGGAAACCGTAGTGTTCCCGTTCCCGCCTCGTGCCCGCTTCCCGCAGACCGCGCCGGTGTGATTGGTTTCATATCCCGCAATGGTACACGCTGCCCGCGCGGGAAATTCTTGGAATTAAAATCGTTCCCGCTCCCGTTCCCGCGCCGGTGTGTACGGGCCTTAAGAAGGTCACCAGTTGAATTATGAGAAAGTCACTGCTTTTCGATTTTTCGAAACTTTACGATAATTTCATTGATTATTTATGAGTTTAAAATGCTCCTAGCCATGAAAACCATTAATCTTTGGAAGTAACAAAACTTCATTGATCGTCTCACTCTATTCTACACATTCACACCTTGTATATTCAGCTTTATACGCACCTAGGCGTGCGTTACTGTTTTAAGGTAATGTCAATGATGATGATGATTTGTAATCATTTATAAAAGGTACAGGATATACTACTGAACTAACTTGAATAGTTATTTGTGCAACTAGTGGGAAAAGTGAGTAATTGACTCACTCGAGAGAAATCCTTACTCACGAGCCGTAGGCGAGTGAGGAATGGTTTCTCGAGTGAGGCAATTGTACTTTGAACTCGAGTTGCACATTATACTTTTCCTACAGTTACCATAAAACAAATAAATTTGTGAAGAAACATAACCTATTTTTACACAGAAGTGAACTTTTAATATAACATTTAATGTGAAGTGACAAATACAACAGTACAACAGCTGACCAGCTGATTTACAGCCAGTGCTGCCAACGTATTTCGCGCGCATACGACGTTGCCTGCTTGTTACGCGCTCACTATTTCGTGCCTTCACGTTGCAAATCTGGAGTGAGACAAAGTAATTAGAGTGAGACAATGTTAACATTGTCTCACTGATGAGCGAATTGGCCACTTTGCTTTCTCAAATCAGTGAGAGACCATGTACATTGTTAGGTAACTGTAGGAAAAAAATTTTTTTCGTACAGTTTCAGTTTTGTATTTTAGCAAATTCGTATTAACTGTCTGTTCATTTATGCATTGCCATGTCACACAAACTGAATGTAAAATAATGGATCCCGAGGATAAATATGTATTATTGTGCTTATCAAGTATCAACCACCATTTAAAAAAAATTAGAGTTTTACTACAAATGAAAATTTAGATCAGTTAACCAACAAAGACTGCCTCTGAGTACACTAATTATTTGACCCGAGCAAAGCTCGGTCCCCAGGTACTCCAACCATAAAACAAACATTTATTTGAAATAAAACAATTGTACATAGCAAATCCACACAATGCTTGAAATGTATAAAGTTCAATATAATTAATTTAGGAACTTTTTACACGAAGCCTATAAGTACTAAGCTCTAGCAGTTAGTACGAAATCATACAAAGTATCATTTGCAAAGTTTTGATGCCAGAACCTTCGGTAATAGTTTCACTGACGTGAGAAAGAAAATAGGTATGTCTCAATCTAAAGATAGATAAGAAGCGCGAGGTTGTTAATTTACTGTAGTTAGCTACGCTACCGCTCTAGCCTACTTCATTGAGGTAACGATCATGATCATGACGTTTTATTTACAGTAGACTGTTTGTTAAAATATGGAGTACATGGTCAATGAGTGCTTTATTACTGTTTTTCCTGGTTGAAAGGACGAAATGCCCACAGAAAACAATGAGAACTGCTTCCATCGCTGACTGCCTTGGAATGGAATTAGTTTAGATAATACATTTTTACCAGTGAAAATAAACAGGGTGACCTGTAAGTAAGCAACCAACTCCAGGAAATGATTATATTGTTCAAAATAGAAAGATCTTCAAGAATGACAATGTTTTCATAAATCGCTTTGTTAACCAGATAGCAACCCCTTTTTATTTATTATATAGATGTTGTATCTTTGGATTCTTCAATCCAATCGTTATAAAACTTAAAGGTATGTATGTAAAGGTTTTTTGTCCTAGGACGCTAGGCACGAGCCTGGGATTGTTTATCACATTACTTCAGGCTAGACCTAGGGGTTGCAGCATTATCACTTAAATAAAATCCATTGGTGACTTGGCGGGGATAGAACCCGGGACCTCAGGGACTGAAGTCTAGCGCTCTAACCACTACACCAGCTCGCTCTGTAAGTAAAGGTAGAAGAGATCTATGTGGTACAAAATGAATTGGTTCAAATCAAAAAAATAGCGGCCATTGTATTTTTTTAAATTAAAATTACTTAAAGATAGCAGATTTTATAAAAAAATTTAAGAACATTTTTATTTAGTATTACAAATTTTCAGTTAGGTGACACCAAGTTCAAAATTATTAAACAAAATATTTCCAAAATATCACGATTTTTTGTTGTAAAATAAGGCTAGTCAGCGTGCACATCCTTTTGCGTTACTTTACAATAAAATCTTGATGTTTAAATTATTTGTCCTTCCATCGTTTTGAACTCTACCTTTTTTAATCTATGATAGTTACTACTAATATAGCAAAAACTAAGATAGTAAAACTGATAGTAACATTAAGACTAAAATCAGTACATCGCATCTAACGATATCTTCAGGACGTCAAAAATATATTTTGAGCTGGATTATACAATACAACCCTTAAAATCCCATAGATCTTAAAAATACTTAACTTCAAAAATCTGTTACCCTCACCTACAGTTATAACCCAATAGCAATAAAACTCTGAAAGCTCGTGATAATTAAAAAAATAACACTTAAGTAGCCTATATCCCCATTTTAAACATGGCTTGGGAACCTCATCTACATCTAGTTTAGCCGAAAAGTAAATATCCTGTATGTCGGCGATGTTAACGATTACTTGTTATCCTCTAAGTAAACGGACCCTTGTTACCATCATAACTGGCCTACAACACACAATAAGGTTCGTGGTTCGCGGGACCAAATCACCATCAAACACGATATACCAAGTCTAGACACTTGCTTCATTATCAGCCCTAGAGGTTTTTTAGTCAAACATATTCTACAAAATGTATGATTTATCAGGAAAAATATGCTTTCACTTTCAACGAACTAGTACAAGTCATAAATTCCAACAATATGATGAAGTTAAAAAATTCACATGCGGAAAACATGCGTCATAAATTTAAAATGTTATCTAGCAATGGGTTGAAGTTAGGTCAACCAACAAGACCAGGATGTGGTCGGTTCCCTTACAAAAAAATACTAAAAATGTCATTGGGTTTGATAACACAAAGTGAAATCAAACACATTTCAACTACAGACTACGAATAAAAAATTATGATGAAAACTGTTTCATACTCAAATAATAAAAAAAGGAACAAAAAAAGAACGCAGAGAGAACATAAAAATATATTCCACAAACTGAAAATGGACCCAGCTAATAACATGATTAACAAAATGAGTACTAGATAAATACTTACTGAAAAATAACCGCAACTTAACGAAACTCAACATTTGCATTTTGTTTTTTTGAAAATAATTACAGTATACTTCAAGTTTGGGAAATAAATGTACTTCCATTTAATATAAAACACAGATAAGTTGTATAACATTTGAAAATAATTAAAATAAGAGTTCTTATGTTGATTGAATAATTTTAATTTGCAAATTTCAGGCTACATCACTGACTAAAGGGTTGAGGTAGTATTTTCATGCATACATCTAACTTAGTATTTTCTTTGAGTGAATTACTAATCTTTTACCCTCTTAGATTAAACACAATTTGCATTCAATATAGGTTATATTGTATAATGTTATGTAATTTTAAAATATGGCGGTTTATTACAAATAACTACCTGATTTCGACGTGGTAATATTTAAAATCTACCAACGTTTTTCTTTTCCTTACAATAACACTAAATCATATAAAATATCCTACATATTTACCCTATCGGATTTTAAAAGCTATAAAATAAAAATTAATTCACATATATCATTTCATTTCATTTCAATATCTTTATTCAATAATTGTACATTGTACATTGAATAGCATTGAATAGTGTCAAATTCCTAACCTAGTAAATACAGTTATATGCTAAAATTACAATTTATATAATACTAAGAAACTACCAATAAAATCAGGTTAATTGGGGAAACACCTCTTTAATGGAGTAAGGAGCGATTTCTATGAGATAATTTTTTAATTTGTTTTTAAATTTGACGTTGCCAATGGGTTTTTAATGATTTGGAAGAAACCGTAAGAACCTTCTTCCGGCACAGGTGGGCTTTTTATTTGAAAATAAAAGATGGTTGCGACTATTTTCTCTTAGGGCTATTCCTCTTGTATTGTAGAATAATTGTGCGTTATCTGATATGCTTTCTTTCGCTATGAGAGCAGTTTCAAAAATGTATTGGGCAAACACAGTTAGTATTTTTAAATTTTTGAAATGAATTTTAACACATTTATAATTTTTTAGTCCCATTATTGTTCTTAATGCCCTTTGCTGTAATTTTAAGATTCGATTAAGATTTTTCTTAGTTGTAGCTCCATATAAAGATATACCGTATGAAATGTGGCTATGGACAAGAGAATGATATATTGTTTTTAAAGTATTGATATTACATAGATATCACATCTTTTTCAAAGCAAATATCCCTGAATTTATCTTTGAGCAAACATGATCAACGTGGTCCTGCCAGGATAGATGTTTATCAACTTTTAAACCTAAAAAATCTATTTTTTCAACTTGTTTGATTTCATCGGAATCCAAAATAATCAACGGTTCTATTTTGTTTTTACATTGCTTAGTTGAAAATGATATAAAATTAGTTTTACTTTTGTTTATTTTGAGATTGTTGGATAGTAAGTAATTTTTAATATTTGCATGTTCTATAAAGGTATCTATTTCGATATGTTCAACTGTTTTTCCTGTAATTTTTAAGTTAATGTCATCAGCATATCTTACTAATATTATAAATGTGAAAGTTTGTGTGTTTGTTTGTTTGTTTGTTTGAAGTTCAATCACGCACAAACTACTGGACGGATTGGCCTGAAATTTGGCATGATGGTAGCTCACAGTCCCGATTAACATATAGGCATATTCTTATCTCAAAAATCCTTTCGGGCTCCGCCCCAGTGGTTCTGTAGTTTCCCATGTTAACCTTATGAGTATTCATATTCAAAGGGAGGTAAAGAATTTAGTCAGCTGTTTCACCAAAAAAGTTGGTTCTATGATATGCAAAAGAATTAAAAGTTTTAAGTTTAACCAACAGGGTGCAGCATTATAATTTTTTTCATTTATGAAAACAGCTAATTTTGAAGCAGCAACAAAATACTGTGATATGCAATGAGAACTGTCAAAGTAGGATTGTTTACAGTTATGTTTATGTTTTGAATTTCATGAATAATTTTTGATATTTTGTGAACTTTTAATAATTCATTTTACTGTATTGTTTAGCTGAAGTGGTGAAATATTATGGCTATGGTAGATGTAGTATACTGTAAATTGAAAGAAGCAAATTTTATCAAAATGTGTCCTCCCCCACCGCAAACGCAAAGCTTGAGTTGAGTATAACTGCAATAAGCATGTTATATTTATATCCCAACCCCGTACGAAGGACGGGTACTCTGCTAGTAAACACATATTTCCACAAGGTAAACACGACAGTATATTTGGAATCTTATCAATGTAGCAAAGGAATAAAACAGGGCCTAGTATTGAACCCTGAGGATATTAAGCACTACATACTTGAAGTTTTATATTTCATTTAAACCATGCAGTAAGAAGCCTGCACAAAAGAACGAAACGCGCAGATAACGTAATGGAATTATTATACACTTTGGTACAAACAAAATTATTCCAAATAAAAATTGATATTTTTGTTAATATCCTATAGTAATCTGGAAATTTAGATGTTCAAAGGTGAAAAGTAAAAAATTCCTTTGGTTCGCGTAAGTATGGTCACAATCAGTTTCTTGGTTAGTTTTGTGAAACAAAGGAATAACATTTGACGAAACGTATGAAATCGATCCAAACAGATGTTTTAAAATGTTAACCCAATAGTATTTTTGACCAACTCTTATTTTAACTTATTTTTAATAACCAAATAAACATAACTAATACGTTCCCTTTAGGTAATCTTTGGACAAATCTTTCTCGATATCCTCCATTCAAAATTATTTTACTGTTACAGCAATGGTTGGATTTCTTATGGATGGGTAATTTGATCTACAAACGATTTTTGCAGCATTTTGTGAAACATTATGCAACCATAAACAGTACAAGCTATTTTTTTCGAATTATTATAACTTTACTTGTATACGAATGATATCCTTTAATTCGTAGTCTATTAGGCTTAAAATAGTGTAAGGAATCATTCACAATGAAAACTGAATGTAGATAATTTTTTCCTTTCACAACTATTTGCTAAATATATTTGTAAATAACTATTGAATGTTATGTGCGATGGGAATCTCTTCCGTATTACTTTATAAGATATCCTCAATTTTTATTTCATGCCTAACTAATTATTAAAAAAATCAGTACACTTTAAACAGAGTGTTCATTTAAATAATACTGATCGCAAGCTATGGCTATGTTCTATTGAGAAAGGTGACTGATTTTTCCTAGTAAGCATGGCTAAATTTGAGTCTTATTAGAAGGTGAATTTTAGTTTTCCCTCTGATGTGTAAAGCAAAACCTAAGAAATGAAAAGAATCCTATGCAAGCATGAAAACGTTATATTGAAGACGTTCGTGGTTTCTTTTATTTAGTGGTGTTGAAAATTAAAAAAGTTTGTTGTCCATTAGAAGTTATTATGTTATTCGCACGTAAATTAAATTTTTAAGTATAAACCATTAAAATGAGTACCAATAATAACTGAAAAAATCCACATGACAAAACTTCGATATAATATGTTTGTAGAGGACATTTAGGGAATAAGTGATATGGAATTGGAATAAAAAAATACAGCAATGGGACAAATTCTTCAATAATATATGCATAAATGCGATCCTAAGTAAAACTATTCCAAAACGGACCAGAGGCACCCTTACAATTGCGACGGTTGAAGATAATTTTATCATTCGCAGATATTTTTCTGGTCAAGTGGATAACAGTTTCATAGCTGGAGATAGAATTACCTGTCCAAACTGTATTAATTTATAAGAACCTTTAATTTAAACATTTTTAAAATTTCAGCAAAGTGCTATTTGACTAAGTTCCCCGTGGTTCTGGGTTATGTTGTAATAACCAGTAAATGTTCGTCCGAGTTTATGTTTGTGTTAGCTTTATAGATGTTAAATTATTTTATTTTATTTGTATTCCAACGGACAAGATCATTTGGCCTACGTAATTGATACATGCAATTACAATCTTATATAAACAGTGTTATACGGGTAGCTATACAATATAATCGATAATAAATCTTAACTGTATAATTAATTCTTATAACTGATGAGGAATCAGCTCTGAAATAGAAGCCTGACTGGTTGTGTTTAGAGCCCGGGTCTTTAGCCATAGAGGGCCGGGTCCGAATACCGCTATTCACCAAACCAATTGATTTTAGATATTGTACCTGATAATTTTGTGAATTGGTGGTTGGAAACTTTCATTGAGCTGTAAGTCCTACAACACATGAAACTATTCGCCTTTTTTACGAAGGGAACTTTTTCGTATTTGTGAGTTAATAATTTGTCTGTATTTTATTGACAAGTATCGAAGACTACAGTACAGGAGTGACCGATCCGATCCACGACCTATCAAAAAACTTCAACGGTTTAAATAACTAGCTTTATAGCACAGCATGAGTGGTAATTTAATGTAAAAGTCTACTAGCATAGACCCATAGAGAGTAAAAAAATATTGTCATAATTTAATTTTTTTACAGATAAGGCAAGTATTGCTGAAAAATGTACCTGTATCTATCGACTAATAGAAAGATTGGTGTAAGTACCTGCTTCTAAGTAATCCAAATTGTTACAAATACGCAACTAGTTTCGACTTCACGAAGTATCAGGCGTCCATTGGATGGGAAAATCACTTCATCAGAAGGTTGTCGATACACATATTGTATATTTACACACAAACTAGCACACGAACTTACGAAAAAAGGTACATTTACAACGAGTGAAAGACGAATAAAAATGGTAACAACGGTTTAGGGATTATGCGTCACAAACGGATGGATGTAGCGTATATTTTTACATCCCCTGGACGCCTGATGATGACTTCGTGAAGACGAAACTAGTTGCGTATTTGCAACATTTTGGATTACTTAGAAGCAGGTATTTACACCAATCTATATATTCAACGTAATCCGGAGGATAACATAAAAAAATACTCATATACATTGTGTGTCAGACTCTTACACCTACAATGATTTGAATTGAAGGGTTACCGTCGCTTTCAATTTGAGCTAACCTCAGAAACTTTTCCGATATAATATTGAAAATGTGTATAGATGAGGCAAGGTTTGACTGTATATCACGTAATAGACTTTAGTGTGTGAAACATCCCGTCAAATGTACATGAAATTGAAAGCTTTCCAAAAACCATGACCATTTAAGCTCCAATCTATGAGACTTCTTCATTTATGCCAGTTATATGTGTTATAGAGTCCGTATGGGCCGGTGACTGTAACTCTCATGGTCCTGTTATGTGCTTATGGAGTATGTATGGGATTTCATGTGCCTGTTATGGTGTTTGGTGCACGCGGGCAATGCCCCGACCGCCACCAACACCAGACGCGGCTATAACGTGTGAATTGGCTTTTTGTTTGGATCTTTACGACTGCCAAATCTCAGAAATGCCCCCCCCCCCCCCTCTGTACATGCGACCTCCCGTCACCTCTGACTGCATCTTGGTCTGATGCAACCTCCACTTGGACCAAACACTCGCTGGCTTGACGGAAATCGAAATACTGTATCTTTAAATGCAATTTTTAAATAATTCGGTCGTGGTTATAGAAAAGGACTTTTAACTATGTAACATTTCTTCAAAAAACATAAAAAAATGTATCCCCGATGAAATAGTTACAGTAGTGGTGAATAAATTATCTTGTTTTGAGCAGCATGGCATGAGTAAGTTCTTATTCGGACTATCGCCAAAACTGAAAGCTACAGGATATTTGTGTATATTAAGTACTGTACATTGAGACTGTTTTATAATTGTATATACATATATTATGGACATCTGTCAAGTAGACACGACTCATAATAAAACAACTTTACAATTGCAATTTTGGTTAATGGGAAGGACAATGACCCATTGAAAAAGTGGAGGGATTTATGAAACACGACTCTTTTTAAACTTCAAGTATTTTAATTTGTTGTTCAAATTGAAACCTGTCAAATCCAATATAGAAATCAGATTTTGTTTTTATGATTTCGTTGGCAACAATCGAAGCTCTTGGGAAAAGAGACGCGGCTGACTTTTAAAACCTTGTATACGTTTCAAATGTCATGATTTACTATTTCAAATATTATGTATTCCAAATGTATCTACTAGGTACCATGTAGTCATTGATTAAGCATGAGTGTCTGGTGCCACCCACCGACCTACACCGTCCCGAAGACCCTCCAAGATCTGTTCGCCATCCAGATATCTGGCGATCGTCTATCCCATCGAGGACCAAGTTTTGGCTTGACCTCCAGACTATAAACTATTCAGCAGCCCAAACAAAGAGCCAGTCGCTGCTGCAGCGTTGCCAAAACCAGTTTCGGCGGCAGGTGGACCCCTCGCAAAAATGCAAGCTCCAAAAAAATACTGCATTTTTCTGTGCACTGTCTGGGCCTAGTAGTTCGACCTTGGCGGCCATTGCTAGTCCCCGAAACCGCCTGTTTTTGGTCGTCTTCAGTTCTCTTTTTTCAGTCCCGTCTTCCAAGTGGGTTTTGGTTTGTTTATGTATTTTTGTGGGCTTTTGCCCACCGACTCGATAGTCGTCGCAACATATGGAAAACGGAATTTGGACTTTTTACCTTATTGAATTACCACTATATTTAGTTATATGTCTTTGTTAAAGTTCCTAAGTTTATTTTCATCGATTACAAAATGTTACTGATGCGGTATAAGAACCTTTTTTGGAAAGTGTTGTATTGATGTCCATTTTTGCAATTGATCATCTTACAATAAATGTGGGTTTTGGTTTGTTGGAATATTTGGTAATACGTCTCCAAATGTATAAGATGCAGTTAATTATTTCTGAAATTTTTTTTACAGATTCAATGCAATACACTAAGTCAATATTTTAAAGGACGCATATCCAGTCTTGCAGTGTGCTCAAACCATTAATTATCTTCTTCCATAAATTAAGTGTACTGTCTGACAGAATCATAACCCTTATGAATCAGTTAAACATGGTTTGGTTAAACATGTCTGATAACGCTGGAGTGTTTTCGTGTCCTTTTTAGATTCGTAGGATGTATTACTAACTTTAAAATTATTACAGTCGAACGAATGTGTAATCTATTAGAGACCAATTACATTCGAGTGCATTGATAAAGACTTCATATTCTCCTCTTGATTTATGATAAATTTTAAAGTTTTCACTATAATCTTTGGGTATAATACCAGTGGACGATACATAGTTAGAACGTTTTACTTGATTAAACAGGTTTGAAGGTAAAATTTTAAGATTAAGAAAATTCAAAACACTCTCGAATCAAATAATTAACAGAAATATACCTTAAATAGTCTTTGATTGGTCTAAATAATGAAATATATGATATGAACATAAGTCTCTAGTTAAGCATGTTTATCAATATACCATATACTACACATTTTATATGTCTGAGAATTAAAGACACACAAACTGCTCTTCTTGAAGTTTCAAAAAGGTGATCTCACCTTGGGCTGTTAAGAAAAGAACATAGTTCTTTGTAGATTAATTTTCTATACAAAAAGAATCTTTTAAAAACGTCATAATAAGTGATCTAAATTTATAAAAGTATTCAAAGAACGAATACAAAATTTTTTCCCAGATAGATAATAGATCAAATAGAACAGATTTAACCTTTTATTTTTTTTATAGAGTGGTCGAATGAACATCTTGCAGAGATTGTGTTAGAACTACTATTTTAACTACTTTTTTTAGATTTTTTAGGAAATTATGGTTAATTGTAACATAAATATATACAGTATATCACAATCAGTTGCCATTTTGGCATGACCATATTCATCAAAGGATATCTTAGCTGCTGTATGACACAAATTGAAGAAGGGAAATTTAATTGAAAAGAATACAAGACCAGTATCTTTGCATTTGCAAATACAAATGTTTCCTAACTTTTAGACTCAGTTTAAAATTAAGTACCTATGACTTTTTTCAATCTTGCAATATGTTTTAATTCCTCATGAAGCCCTCTTGTTAATATACAAGTATAAAACTAAATTAAGATGCGTAAACTATTTAACTTACTTACTAGGGTTTATAAATTAACAATATCTACAAGATTTTGAGTTTCAATTATCTAACTACTAACTTTTAAATAATAATTTTTCCTTTTACTTTTGTCATATTGTGTTAATTCACTTAATGTTGTTTAAATATTGATGCTATGTTTATGTTTCACAAGTTCACTTGTATTAAATATTGTTCTACAAATAAAATCAATATTATCCAATGCGTTTGATTGAGTAAATACATTACAACTGTATTATATTTTTCATTAAATGAGTACAGCTCAGTATATTAAAAATATGTAACGTTTTATAACATATAACTGGTTTATACTGCAAACTACTGAAAACTGTCTTAGGATCCACATGCTTTACACATATGTGGTTTTTTTTACAAAATATAAAGAATCTACAAACATACCTATAAATTGACATAATAAATGTGAAAATCAAGAAAACTAATATCACAGTTGTTCAATTTTCTCTGTATTCTGCTACAAAAACGGAAACGTCATATTTCGTGTAATTCAGACAAAAAAAACTTCCTGTACGAGGGAGAAAAACCCGCCTAAATATTGCAGGAAAGGTGTTTAAAAGAATTGGTATAAATTATCTTGTTGATCCAGATACGATACCAGATTAGTGAAATTACATAGGACGCTGCATTTAGAAGAGATAGATGGCGTTGTTAGCATCAGCATCTGTGTGCAGCATAAGTGAATATCATTTAAATTACACATGCACCTTGCATCCTCCTGCCTTATACGTCGTCACTGTCCCGCGATGAGAAATGTGGTGTTAAACGCATTCTGTAAAACTTTCAAAGGTCATATTATAAATCCCCAATCAAAATCATAGATTAAACAACACACTCCGTTATAAATCTATCCACTATTAAGATCAACTAACTTTATAGATACTAGGATTGGTTCTTTCCAGATTATACAGAGGGTGTTTTGGACTCACATAGAATGTGTTCGTGATAAATATATATCTTTCATAAACACCAGTTTTTTACTCCATAGTAACTGAAATAACAATCTAATATGAAATAAAACATCTTTTAGATCCCTATAACTATCATAAAAATAAAAAGAATGTCAATAGTAGCACTCTGAACTACAAGTCACTACAAAGTCACTGCCACCTTTGTTCCCTTTTGGTAGTAAACTGGCTAAATCCAGTCCATAAAGACACTAACTTCAACAGCCAAAGTCAATAGTGTAGCAAACTATCTACATTTATCTGTCATAATAGCATACTCTATACTCCTGAAACTCATCGTGTATCAGTTGAAAACCGCGCATAATTTAATTTTTAATTTCTCAATAAGGAGTTTGTACTTCAATTTCAAGGTTTCCTCCAATAGGTCTTTAGGCAATGACCACGAAAGTAGCCAGGGAAGCATATATAGGAAAATCAAACGTGCAATTATTTCATTTTGTGGACAAGGTCTTGGTTTAAAAAATAAATGCGTTTTTTCATTAGGCTGTGATAAAGTTTAAATTCCAGATGGTTCAAAATCTATACATTAATTTATTAAATTGGAATATTTCAAAGAAACCCTAACACAAATTTTACAATCAGAAAGATCAGTTTGTTGGACCTAGAAGCAATTGAATACCGAGTCAAATCAAAGAATGTTTCTAATATCAAAAGAGGCATTTGATAGAACATCTATTACAATTCTGTTGCAGTATCTAATGCCACAGTCCGCCCATTTTTGATGAGCTCCAATAACTAATAAGTTGAAACTGTACGGGAGACCCGTGAAATCAGGTAATAGTCGGTAGCGTTAGATGACCCTCTAGCTGCCAAGGGTCAAAATGAGAATTGCTTTGTTTCCTATTCAATTATAAAGAATGAACATTCCATTCATGATAGGTACTATATCGTATGGCTAATTCATTTAGCCACCAGAGACAAACATATTTGACTAGGAAACCAGCGTGGCTCGATGAGCCGCAAAGTAAGAAACACAACGTCAAGAAGAATTTGCTGCTTGGATGCAAGTTAATAATTGCAGTAAGATTATTAGAGTTGTCTGAACACAAGACAATTGAGTTTAAGTATATCTAATTGCGTCATGAAGCTTCATGTAACTTACTATATTTCTTTTCTCAGTTTTGACTGATTAATTCTAATGAATGCTAAACGTTGTCCTTAAATTCAAATGAACATGTATGTAATATATTGCAACAAAGCTTTTGCAGTATGAAAAACTGCACACAATTTTTGCCTTACCAAAAATCTGTATGAAGCAAACTGAAGTTCGGTCACTTTATTTCTTTGAGCAGTAGCACTTACTTTGATTTCGGGCATCTCCCTAAACAAACTCTTTTCTCCGCACGGGAAAAGTAAAGGCCATTGGATCCAATCGTGAACAGTAGGGTGCCATCAATAATTTCAGGTGCTCCATTGTTTAGGTATACTATCTGAGTTACCAACTGGGCAGCCATCATCTGCTTATTAGCAACAACATACGAAGAACTGTCGCCCCCTTATATAAATTGAAGATGCTATGCTATTTAAGTCCATATTCCCTCATACCATGAAAATATCTAGGGAAATCTTCGGAATTCCGTTAGAAAAAGCCATCAAACAGATACCATTGACTATATCTGAAACTCCCGCACCAGCCACATGACGGACTGTGCGTCAATCTTCGCTTCGATATCCAATAATTAATTTTAGCTAAACCAGTAAGAATGCTATTGAAGAATGGTTGCTGATGCCCTAAAATATTCTCTGCATCCACTCCTGATGTCGTGTCAGCCATGAGTCTATTCTTTTGCTGGGAACTATACCAGGATGTTATTGATTGAATCCGTAAAAAAAGTTCAAGATACACAGGTTTTGATCGTGTCGTTTGACTGGATGATTAGGTGACTGAGGCTTGTTTAGGACTCTGGTATATTTTGGCCTTTGATGTGGTGGACATATCAACTGGACTTCCTTAGTTTATCATGAAGTATAATGCGAACTCATTTCTCAGAAGGCAAGTAGTATATAGCTTTGCCTACGTTTAAAACCTGGTTGGGTTTGTTTTTTCAGAAAGAACATTCACCACTTTGGTCTTAGTTATACAAGCTATGTATTGGTTATCTTGGGAGTTTTTCCAATACAAGTCATACGGAAGAAAGCAGTAAGGAAGCATTAAGCACTTTAAACTTGATTCTTTAAACAATCTCCTCGAAGTTCCTCGAAGTTATTCCAAGATACGGATGTACATGGTGTAGAAGCATTTCGCCCTTTAATCTTGCATCTTTCAAGTTATGTTTTGGTTTTTCTCAGATCTTTGCTAGTAGATATGAACGGGCATTCAAGAAAGCATATAATACATTGATATTGATTATTGCTATTTATGTTTTCGTTTTCCTCAGAGTTTTGCCAAGATATGCATGTGCATGAAAGCATTTTGGACTTTGATCCTGGTTCTTTCATGTTATATTTTGGTTTTATCTGAGTTTTGCCAAGATATGCATGTGCAAGGTAAGGAAGCAGATCGACATGTTATCTGACCAGACACCGGGTGCGCGCAGAGCTCGCGGCTGCATCTGTACAACGCAGGTGCGCGGCGCAACACGCAGCCGCAGTGGCAGACGAGATGCGATAGCACGAGTGCGCAGAAAGGATTGCAAATAACGCATAAAAATTCGGCTGCGGCTCGGCTCTCGACCAATAAGGTGTGGGCCCCACAAAAAGTGTCCTGTCTGGCCCGGCCCGCTCACGACTTACTAGATTGTTTTATGGTGGACCACTTTGACTACTCCGGACCGAACCACTTTCTTTGCAAAACTAGTTTTCGGGGAATTTAGCGATCGTCTGGCCGATGACCCCGGGCTTCGCCCCGCCCCGCGTCGCCGAACGTCCCGGCCTTTGTCAACCGGGGACATAGAAAACGTTCTAAGGTCTAAAACTTGCGAGGCAGCGTTGACGAGGAGTCTAACTCTAGAGCTCTGAGAAGTAGGTGAAAATCAACGTGTTACGTACATACCCAAAGTACTGTGACGATGAGGTTCAATTGATTGGTTATATAATTTGACATTTAAAAAATCATCATGAAATCTCATAACTATATAACTACCGATGTTTTAGAAAACTTTGCCGCCAATGACTCATTTTGGGACCCAGCCGAAACCTCAGTGCAAATCGGAGAGCGCACTTCTTTGACTCGTACCACATGTACTAATACCATCTTAAAACACTTATAATTAATGAAAAATATTGACGGCATTTTCCGTATTGAGCACTCTCTAAAAGGTTTGTTACTCATATTTGAAAAATATCCTATTTTTAAAATTATTAAGAACTTAACTACTTACTTATGCTTCCGGAGTTAGACAGTCTGAATTAAAAAAAATGACTGTACTTACCCCTGAACCTTTGTGTGTGGATATTCTATAATAGAATATCCACACAAAAAGGTTATGTAGTGGTATTAAATAGAATTTCTATTTAATACCACTACATCCTGACGTGGACATCGGGGCTCTAGGTGAAAATGTTCCTTAAAATTGATTAATTCCAAAACCGTAAAAAGTTTGCGTATGCATTATTATTCTCCAAACGAAGTAAAACTATGGTCTATTTACAATGCACCAATGTATACTATACTTAACAAATATTTCAGTGGAAATAGTCTATACAATAATGGTGTTACAGAATTTCAAGCGTATCTTTTACAGTATTGTATTTCGAGACAAAATTAGATATCTCATCATGAACCAGCTAAGTGAGAAGAACATAATTGAATGAACCTATTATAGATTATATACTTCTCTTGTTCATTTTGGTCGTTTCGTATGTAATGAAAAGATTCATGAGATAGCAATAGTTGACCTTTCTGTATTGGAAAAAAATCTTGTTTGAATTTTGTTTTGTTGAGTAGTTAATGCATTAATGCCGATCAAATTTCTCTCTTAGGCTACGATGGTTTATGTACTGCAATATTTGATTTTAATACAAGATGAAAAGCATTAGTTACAAATATATTTGTTCGTTATTATTTTGAAAATTAATAACACAGCATACACTTGTATAACAATAAACACTTCACATACCTATTTATCTAAGTTTCATCGAGTTATGCCTTGTAAAACATATGACAAGAAGACAGGTTTGAGACCGTTGCGAAAGCTCTATTAGTAGAACGGATTTGATGCAGTTTTTGTTGATTGAATTCGGTCGAGGACACCAACGTTTAGCCGTGTTGATAAACTAACGAGTTTTCCTAAAATGTCCACATTAATAATGTTTTATATTGTCATAACAACTTAGATAATATATCCAAAATATCGTTATGAACCCGAGTTACAGCAAACTGCTTCATTAGCGAATTGATAGTAGTTTTTGAGTTTCTAATCAAAAACAGGTTCTCAGTTTGATTAACACTTAGATCCACACTAAACATACATCGGTGTAATGAGTACATAGTACACTTTAACAATGGACAGAAAAAGAGGCGTTTGGATTAAATTTAACACAAGTGCATTGAAGTAATGACATGTTCCAAGATGTATAATGTAGTATCCACAAGCAATATCCACACTGTAAATTCATTTATTCTTCTTTAAGAGTTTACAAGAAAGGTGCATTTGCGTTTAGCCCCTTTATAACTTTTTTTATCCCTTATCAATTTTAAAAGTGAACTTGTGTTTAAGAAAATCAAAAAGTAAACAAGAAAACCCATGATTTGTTTGGATACATAACCCTATCTTAGATTTGATCGTACAAGTTTGCAAACAATTAAAATTATAATGATTAAAAAACTATGTTTAGTTTTAGCTTCTGGGATTTCTAAAATGAAAAAACCGCTGTATTGGACATTTTTATTTTATCTTGAATACAACAGTAATATCCATAATATATTCATTGGAAAACTATAGCAAATTAATAATACTCAGTAAATTGATATTATTATTAATTATGGTAGGATTATTTGAAAGTATATTTAGTCAAAAAGGATTAAAACATAACGTTCACCCTTTTTTCTAGGGATGCAGTGTGCATGCTTTCTACATTCTCCACTTTAGCAATTCCAAAAATATAAATTTAATTGGTTGTTTCATATTTACATAGAGCCTCGTCTATTTTAATTTTTTTGTTTCCTATTAAAAGTAAATAGATGAAACGTCATTAACAGCGAATCGTAGGAGTATGTATTTCGTTGCTGTTGTTGTTGCAATTAAACATATTTCTTACTATTTCTACTATTTCTACTATGACTTGAACAAAGCTTTGATTTTTCTTGCGACACGAACTTTGCCAGTTGAAATTATTTTTCTTTAAATTCACAAATAATTCATTAAACATCTTTGTACAACTAAAACTAGAGTTCTACAGGAACAATTTTTTTAAGTAATGAGTCTTTGGAGAGCTTAAATTCGTGTAGATTTGCAAATAATTATGAAAGTTTGTTTTTGTTATGATTTACGTTGAAAAATTAAAAAAATAACATGTATTCAATAAGAAATACGTGAAGAACGGGGGTGTTCACATTTTGTATTAGGATGCAACTTTTGGCTGCCTTTTCAATTTTTTAAATAAATGCATTGTATCAATTTGTAGTAAATTCTATTCTCTTTCGGAATATCACCTTCCACTTTTGTAGATTTCTTCACCATTAAAAGTTATTTGCAAAAAAGCTAAGCAACCTCCTAATTTACAGTAGTGAGAAAATACTGAGTTTAGTTATCTTTTTGTTTAACGTTGTATAACTAAATGCACAGTTATATTGGATCGATTTTGTCAACTAATGGGTTGTTAAGAACCTTAATTCGTATAGATTTGCAAATAATTATGGAAGGGGGATTTTATTAAAGATTTGTAGTGAAAAAACAAGAATACATAAAAACGGCTTTATTCAAGTTTCTGTTTCCAAGCTTCTATTAATTGTACCTTTATACTGCCTTTATTGAGTATTTTCAAGAAATACATAGGATTAATTTGATGGAATAATTATTCTCTTTCTGAATATCACTTTTTGAATTTTGGTCAATTTCCTCACAATTTAAAAGTTGTTTGCAAAAGGGCTAGCAACCTTTTATAGTAGTAAGATAATACTGAATTAGAGATATTTTTTTAACTTTGTATATTTTAATCTACAGTTCTACTTTAGATTTTCAAATATAATATGACAATGGAAAGCTTCATCCATAGATTTGCAAATAATTATGAACGTTTGATTTTTTTAAAGATCTATGGCAGTAATAGGTTTGCCGGTATGCATTATCTAATCATATAGGCTAAAAAACATGTGTTAATAATTTAACAGCGGATTGTTGTTTTGTTATTTAATTATCTTTTCTTTGTTTGTATGTGGTTGCTCATAATTAATTTGCATTTGCGTTAATAAAGTGCGTTCCTTTATATTATGGGTGTGTTTCTAAAGTTATGTGCTTACTCTGTAACATTAAAATTAGTTAGTAAAGTGGTGGATGGATTTCATAACTATTATTTTCCTAAAGACCGTTGTTTTTAACCACAACGGGCTCTGTTGCTAGTTTATTAATAAAACCATTCACATTGCACAGTAAAGGAGTGAAGGATATTGAAAAAATATAAGATACAAATATATAAACGTATTTAACGTGGTTTTTTTTAATTTGAATTTTCTGCAGCTTCCAATATTTATGAAACACCCAATGTCATCGTCTTATAAAAAATACGAACATGACACTTTTACAAAAGGTTTGGCATTTCCTTCACCTTATACGGGAGTTGAACATTAATATCCGCGGTATTAAAAAACACACAACAGTATTTACAAATTCGTTTTTTATGTTCCGTGTTATCTACAAGTCGTTCGTAGTCTGATGATATAAAAAACGAGCCGAAGTTTTTATTGCTGCTTGCATTTCTTTATAGCGCAATCAAAAAAGGTATGCACCCCCCCCCCCCAAACTTAGGGTCAATTACAACCTGCAGTTGGATACCAATCCTCCAGGCCCATTCTCACGACGGCCGCCGAATTTTGGGCTCAATTAGAGCCTGTTTTGGGCTGCATTAGATTAATTTTGACGTTAGCATGATCGCGGCTGCAGTCATTAAACGATAATTTGCCGAACATGCAAAGATTGAAAGAAACCTCTAGGGCTGGAGCCGTGGAAGAGCCTTGTGAAGCACTAGACACGAGTTTGGAAGAGGAGGCTTTGGTTTGGACAATTGAATTTGGGATACTGAAGTAGACTTCCCATCTATCTATGGATCAGCTGTAGGTGATTTATTTTTTTTAGAACATAGGGAAACATGTTACTCAAAGAAGGTGCTAATGTCTAAAATATTGCCTTCTCCCTTAGTTCGAGTTCCTTTTATTCCTCATGTGACATAAAAGATACAAACGTTTACTTTTCGGGGCTGCCTTTGATTTTATAGATAAAACGTTGGGGTGTACTCTGTCGGAGGCTCAGTTCACATACCGTACGTTCATTTTTTATTATAAAAAAGGTTTCGGAATGAAGTGTCTAGTTACATCCGTGGCCAAAATCATGGAAGAATCATATCTAGGTTCCTTTAAATCTGCAGCCATTAACTAAGGATACAGCAAAGTGGTGATCTGGTCCTAGTGTAGATTATGATGTCCATTCTCGTATTTTACTTCTGGTTACGTTTGGGCTCACTAATGTTGATTAATTATTTGTTTAATTTAGGACACATTTTAATTTGAGTGTTTTTCTCCTGGTTTACTACACCTAAGGTGTATAGCTTGTACTCTTAAACAACTGAAACGGAATGAGGGAGAATGAAAGCATTGTAGATTAAAATATGAAGCCTGTCTTAAATGCGTGTTTTTATAGGTTGCATTTGATTGCGCTCATGTTAAATAAATCTACAAACTAATTCTCTTATCTTCAGGATATATGTTGTAACATTTACTTAGGTATTCGATTTTAATACTGGATGAAACAAATAGTTTACACATTTTATTTTCGTTGCAGTTTTTTACAATAAGTTGATTCAAACAAGTGAACATTTCAATTAAGTGGAACTGATGTCTTGAACTGATGATCTCGTTATAAGTTTGACCAACCTACAACATTAATATATAATTAATATATAATATTTTATAATTAATTATAAAATTTTACATAACCTTTTAGAAGATTTGAAACATTATAGATGTTTCTGGTTGCCGTTATCCAGTTCTTCTGCAACACATATAAATAGATTTAGCAATAGTCAATGATATTAGTCAATGCATTGTAATATGAATGTGCATATTTAACATAGAGTAATTTCCCCGTCCATATGAAATTACAAACCAACTATTAGGAAACTGTCATTATCAAGCATTACGCGTTAACTATCAAAAACTAAAACATCACTGCAAAAATTGCAAATAAAAAAATATATTCATCTAAAAAATATGTAAGTTACAAAATGTTATTTTGGCTTAATTGTTCAGCAAATTCTGCTAGTGAAAAAGCTGTTATTTATATTAAGATACATTTTGCACTGAGTGCTTTAATATTTCGTCGTATTGCTAACGGGAAAGTAAAAGTTTGAAATTATATAGTTTTATTTAGTTTAAATACTAATTAATTAGAATTAAAATATTAAATGAATCGTAAACAACCCTCAACATACACCAGAAAAAACATAACTCAAAATTGCCTTCAGCTAATCCAAGTACATTGTACATGACTATTGGAACATATATGAGGCGGATCGCTTACATACTGATCAAATTCGATGTATACACGTTTAGGGGGCTTAAGCTCATTAAAATTAAAACTAACTGTTTTTTTCTTCACGTTTATATAAACTCTACTATCAAATATAACTATCATGACTTACTCGATCACAGAATTAAATGTTGACAAAATAACATAAAGTAGCTTGTCCAATGGTGGAGAAATTCTAGTAGGGTAACATATTAGTGTATAATAATATTAAACAACGTACACGTTCATGTTTGATCATTTTTTGTTGATTATTATGTTCGCTCCAGAAAGCTCAATTTTGCAAGTTAGTTTATTCAAATTAAGAGTAAAAATAAATTATAATGCATTTAATTTTAACGTTTTCATTAATTGATAAAATTATCTATGAAGGCTTATGTACTAATTAGGCCTATAGGAAATAAAAGTACCTTACGTGTTATGTAATACGAAATAAAAAATACAAGCTGTGGAATCTTTACCCCCTAATGGTGCAATTATTGAGTTTGTTTTCATTTTACTTCAAAGATATTTGATTCGTCATATTTTCTAGATAATACTCACGATTACAGGCTAAAACCACATGGATATGGATTGTACGTTTATCAGCAGACCAACGTAAGAGCATTTGACAACATTCATATTGGGGTCGTACAAGCACCAGATCATAATACATATTACTGACAAACTACATCATATTAAAATATCGGGTTTACCCAATTAGCATTTATTTTACCCACGCAGTTAGCATTTTATTTATTTTAACACCATTAACATTTTTTTATTTGTTTTAACCAATATTAGCATTTTTTACGTTTTTTCAAGAGAACGGCCCAAACTCTAGCTTGGTGTTGCTGCTTAATGTAAATATTTTGCTATATTTCAACATGGGGAAAATGTAACAATATATTTTGTTCTCGATCACCTGGATGTCAACGTTGTCGAACCAGTTACCTTCAGATTTGAAGACGATTACAATAAATATAAAGTTGTTCTCAGTTGTGTTTTATAACAGTCAGACATAGTTTCTCAAAAGGGAAACTATGCCAGGTGGCCTTGGATAGACACTAGTGTGTTGCGTTATGATAGGTTAGGTTTCGCAGCCTAGTTATGTGATATTAGCCAAACCTAGGGACCAGGACCGGCGTCGCATCTCGGTCAAGGCCTAGCCCATGTAGTGTGGGCCACAACCCAGCTGTACACTCGCTACAGTCAGATGATCATCAGCTGATCTACAATATTACCACATTACTCACCCACAATAACAGGCATGTTATATTGACTAGAAAAACAGAAAAACACATCCCAATTCCATGGTATACTTGCAGCCAGTTTTAAAATGCAAGTTAATTATTCGAATTGAGCCAAATGTGTGCGTTGGTCTAAATTACCAAATTTTCAATTGTTAACCAAAACATATTGAAAAAATATTTTAACGTAGACTATAGGATCTCTCAATTTACATCAACCAGCACAGTAACAAAACCTTAACGAGGAAGTTAAACTCTAGACTGTAGCTTACTCTGGAATGGTTTTACCATGTTTATTGCTATGAAATTATACTATGATATTTTAAATAAAAATTTAACTACAACTGGTATCTATAGCTGGGACGTCTATATCACCATCTGAAAGTCAACAAAATTAGTGAAGTGGATATTTAGCAAATTCCTCCTTACCCAAAACTTCGGAAATAAAGTAATTCAGCTATTTTGTTTTTCAGCAAGCAATGATAAATTGATGATTTATTGTCATTACTCATTAATCCGCTTGGTCCAGATAATACCCAATCAAAGTTAATGTGTTAAGATAGTACAGTTATTGAATTATAATATCCGATCTTGTAAAGACTATCTTTGAAAAGAATTTATAGGAAATATTTTAATTATCTCTGCATTTAATTCATCGTATTACTCGTGTATTGCCTCATGTTGTCGCTAAAAGTTAGATAGTATATATGTAAAGTGAGTAATAAAATTCAACAAATATTGTTATTAACATTAATTAAAACTGGAAAGCAACAAGAATTGAGTTAATGGTAAGAATCCAACTACTTATTTTAAGCCCAATGATCACGATAGCTGTATTCAGTTTCGAACTATCACAGAGCTACAGTAACAGTACAGACTAGTCTCAAGATCGAATCTGTGACATTTTGTTAGTACACGTTCCAATAACGAAAGCATTAAATTCAATACTTTGTACGTACTTATCTGTTTCTGTAGGATTACACAATCTTTGAACTCTAAAGAGAAACCCTAAGGTCATTTCGCAAACAACTTCTAGGGAAATGAGTAGTGTGCATCATTTTAGCCACATGCACTATTATGGTACCAAGTACTAAGTGAGAACATAGAATTTCAACTGGCACATACTCTACTCTGTGAGTAGCACATTCAAGTGTGTTTGATTAAAACAAAGAATTACCTACATTTGGTCCATGTAAATGCGATGTCAACAGTATCCAAAAGTCGATGATTGTGCTTATTAAACAAACTGAAGCAATTTTCATACTTTTATCAATGTAATTCCAAACAACCAACTATATAATTTCATGCAGTATGTAATTTCGTTGTGCGTTTCAGTCTGTAGTTTTGGCAGCACTGCGTCATCGCCAACAATAGACGAGTCTAGTTGCAAGGTTATGATGATGGCGGCTGCAAGTTTGGCAACTATGACCTTGAGACAGCCTGGAGAAACTACTAGGTTGGTAGCCTTGTTATGTCTGCTTGCCGAATTTCCTCCGCATCATGGCTGATCATTTATTTACTATATGTAGGTATTGATAATTGAAAATATCTCTGGAAACCAAGACTTTTTGTAATTATTGTGATTTTAATATATCGTTTTTTATTGACGCAACAAATGAAAATAATTGATTTTCTTACCGTTATGGCTATGTTTTTTTCTTCAGTTGATATGCTATTTTATTTCTTAGGTAATCAACAGCATAATACGTTGCATAACAGCATAACACCACACAGATTGTTCAGAATAAAACTGTGCAACCCAAATACTTGTTCTTCTTTGTAAACTTACTATGTGCCGTACTGTATTTACGAAAGATTTATTTTTTTAATTTAATTTAATAGGAAAGAAGCTTGACTATGTTTGGGTTTAAATTTCAATTTTACTTTAAAATACATTGTATGTGTGTTTTATGATTGTCAGATCAATGCTAATACAAATTCTGATGACATTTCCTCAATGTATTTAATTTTGTTTGTTGGTACAGGCTAGATTATGAAATATGGATAAAATATACTAAATATAAATGTTTCATCAACTAAAATAGTTAAGGTATTTGAACTACTATAGATGTTTAAAATGTATGAGGAGGGGATTTGCAGCAAAATATTGGTTTGGTTGAAGTTTGAGAAAAAGAAACCAAATCATTGTTTAACATTTCATAATATAAATTTAATTGTATGTAAATTGTTGTAACTGTTCTTAAACCTACGATTGTGATTTAAGATCTAATTGAGTTGCATTTCCTATTTTTAAATTGGTTAGGGTAGAGGTGAATCACAGATTTACTGTCACAAAATCAAGACACAACCAAGGCTAAATCAATTTAGACCAAGTTTTACCTCTGCAATCTTATAACCAATATGATTTTGAATAGTGCAAATTTACCCCTAACCCTAATTCCAACAGGAAAATCTGATTATGTTCAACAAGCAATAAGGTACAAGTCTCAAATCTCAAAATTAATTATTTGTATCTTTGAATAAAACCGAGAATCTTTTCAAAAATATCCCTAATAAGCTCTACACTGTTATCCATATAGTTCGGAGTGTGAGTTTGGTGTTTGGTGATGTTGGAGGGAGAGCAGGTGGCCTGGATACATCTCAAGTGGAGAGCTTGAGAGTGTCACACGAGGCGGGCTAATCAGCTGTTTACCTCCATAGAGTATGGCGGCATCCACAGAGTAAAGAAAGAACCGACCGGCTTTCTCATTAAAAATTGGCCAGACGTTAGCAGATTTATTCTGTGATGTGGTTTACAAATTAGTGGTCATTGCTAGTTCTTAGAACACCTTCATACGTTGATGGTATCTATTAAGGCTTACAAAGGAAAATTCTTTTACCGTGCTTTGCAGCGAGTTATTTTCGTGATTTTCATGCTTTGGCTGGCTGGATTTGTGGACTAATCTTTTTATGTTTTAGGTATTTTCTCACCTGAGGGCGGGATCAGATTCCAAATTCCGAAATGTCGTGAAAACTATGTTATTAACTATTCACAATGGTAAATGTCTGAAATAATTTCTTATATGATAATAAATGAGTGTTGCAGATTATCCAATTTAATTTGTTTTAACCAACTATCTATGTGGAAGTGAGTATACAAAAAAGTAGCCTATTTAAAAAATACAAATCAAGCAGCCAGTTTTTTTTTAGTTTTCTTACCGTTGCTATTATCATCCCCAATACGATAATTTTCATAATCATGACATGCTAATTTGTAAGCCCAAAGGGAGGAGCCATAAATGATTCTATGATCAGGAAAAAAAGCACTGATGTTTTTATCAGTTACAGTTTTTATCAGTCCAGGTATGTAGACCACAAAAGGAATGCAAGTGGTATTCATATTTATTTCTTACATTACATCAAGTTACGTCATTGACTGGGCTGAGTTGACTCCTACTTGAAAATCTTTTGATGTGTGTCATGTCCGGTTAAGTTTGAGAGTACTGATGTAAAATAAATCATTTTCTTCCCTTTACGAGCAAATTTTATAGTAAAGTATGGAGGTCAATAATAATGTATTATAGTTTGATATACTCGTCATTTATAACAATATACGATGGTTTTATTTACGCATGTTTTTTACAGATGGGGGAATAACAACAAAAAGATTATATCTTGAAATTGACATATACCGCTCAAATATTCTTTAAAATCGTCTTTAGCTGATCCATGAAGATGGCAAATCTATAAGGAAGTATATGGCTTGGTCTGTACATTATTGTTCCGTTGTCACGATGAACAAGTTCAATAAAGTATAGGTAGATTGAGAGATCAGTTCGCTCGGTGTCAGTGTCAGTGTGCAGCAGCGACATGCGCCAACTAATGCGAGGTTAATTGCGGTGATTTATCATGCGGTTAAGTGAGGTTATTCTCGTTTGTCAGTCACTATACACCAGTCTTGTCGTCGTCCAAGCATTTGAAGCTGAATAATTTTCTGATGGGAGAGTCAGCTTCTGAAGCTTACGCGGTTGAAATATTTGATACCGAATGGTTTGCTCTTGGGAGAGAGATTCTGAAGCTTTCGCGGTTGAAACATTTGATAAATGTTTGTCTCCCAATAGTTTGCTCTTGGGAGACATAGATTCTGAAGCTTTTGCGGCGGAAACATTTGATACCGAATGGTTTGCTCTTGGGAGACATAGATTCTGGAGCTTTTGCGGCGGAAACATTTGATACCGAATGGTTTGCTGTTGGTAGAGTTCGATTCTGAAGCTTTCGCGGCGGAAACATTTGACACCGAATGGTTTGCTCTAGGGGGACTTAGATTATGAAGCTTTTGCGGTGGAAACATTTGATACCGAATGGTTTGCTCTTGGGAGAGTCAGATTCTGAAGCGTTTGCGGCGGAAACATTTTATGCCGAATGGTTTGCTGTTGGGAGAGTTAGATTCTGAAGCTTTTGCGGCGAAAACATTTGATGCCGAATGGTTTGCTGTTGGGAGAGTTAGATTCTGAAGCTTTTGCGGTGGAAACATTTGATGCCGAATTGTTTGCTGTTGGGAGAGTTAGATTCTGAAGCTTTTGCGGTGGAAATATTTGATGCCGAATGGTTTGCTGTTGGGAGAGTTAGATTCTGAAGCTTTTGCTGTGGAAACATATGTTGCCGAATGGTTTGCTAGTGGGAGACTAAGATTCTGAAGCTTTTGTGGCTGAAACATTTGATGCAGAATGGTTTGCTGTTGGGAGAGTTAGATTCTTAAGTTTTTGTGGCTGAAACATTTGATGCCGATTGGGTTGCTATTGGGAGACTTAGATTCTGAAGCTTTTGTGGCTGAAACATTTGATGCCGAATGTTTTGCTGTTGAGAGAGTTAGTTTCTGAAACTTTTTCTGCGGAAACATTTGATGCCGAATGGTTTGCTAGTGGGAGACTTAGATTCTGAAGCTTTTGTGGCTGAAACATTTGATGCAGAATGGTTTGCTGTTGGGAGAGTTAGATTATGAAGCTTTTTCTGCGGAAACATTTGATGCCGAATGGTTTGCTGTTGGGAGACTTAGATTCTTAAGCTTTTGTGGCTGAAACATTTGATGCCGAATGGGTTGCTGTTGGGAGACTTAGATTCTTAAGCTTTTATGGCTGAAACAGTTGATGCCGAATGGGTTGCTGTTGGGAGACTTAGATTCTGAAGCTTTTGTGGCTGAAACATTTGATGCCGAATGGTTTGCTGTTGGGAGAGCTAGATTCTGAAACTTTTTCTGCGGAAACATTTGATGCCGAATGGTTTGCTGTTGGAAGAGTTAGATTCTGAAGCTTTTGCGGTGGAAACATATGTTGCCGAATAGTATGCTGTTGGGTTGGGAGGGTCAGATTCTGAAGCTTTTGCAACCTGATGCACTTGATGCTGATGCTGAATAATTTTCTGGTGAGCAAATTATAGAATAGCTTCTGAAGCCTTTACGTTGTATCACTTGCTGTTGAGAGAACTAGCCTCGGAAGCTTTTGTGGCTGAATCATTTGATACTCATGCGTTTGCTAACAAATCATTCACTATGGAAGCGTTTCCTTCAAACGTTGAATAGTTTTTTGTGGAAGCCATCCATCCTGATGAATTATTTACTTTAGGATAAAATTCTGCAAAACACTAAAAAAATAGATACAGAAGAATTTTAGGATTTGTTGGTACTTTCCTGTTAAAGGGAACATTCATTATTATCGATGATTCTTTCTCGATATATCGATATTTTTGTTTTCCGATCCATTACAAATTGACAACTGATCTTGTTTAGGCTAAAATAGTCTATTATATGGATTAAGAAATTAAACTGTTCTAAGCTAACCTATCATAACCAACCAAACTTGCTGTACTATTTAAAAATTCCTTTTGATAACGGAAAAGGCAAGTTAAACACGGAATTTTTAAATGTTACACAGCAAGTTTTGTTAGTTATGTTAGGTTATTTTTTTAGAACAGTTTCCTTCATTATTGTTTGTTGATACTGAACAATATTTATCGTAGTTGTCAGCTGATATGTTTCAATTTGTTAATATCGATATATCGAGAGAAAAAATCATCGATAATAATGAATGTTCCCTTTAACAGGAAAGTACCGATTTGTTTACTAAAGCATTCGCAGCTTAAGTATTTACGGTTAAATGAATTGCAGCTGGATTATTCAATGAAGACCTAACTGCTTCATCGCTGATGTAGCGTTTTCTACTAAATCAACGCTGCTGAAGCACCTCTGGTTGTAGGCTACCAAAGGCATTTGCATTGGTATTTTTTGAAGCAATGTTTTGGTTGCAATGACAATTTTTGCTGTTTACAGGACCACATACACATACCGTCCAGCGAGTTGTTACGCTACTACGTTTGTTTATCACAATCATTGAATTCCACAATGAAGAGTATATAGTTTACTTGTTATTCTTTCTTCACCCAATTCCAGTCTTATGTCGTTGCCAGAACACTATTAGATGTTATTATAGATGTTTTGTTACTAATGTAGGTTTATTGTAAATATTTTTAAATTGATAATGAAGATCATTACTCTTAAAATATACAGCATAAAAGTAAATGTTTAATCTTTTCGAGCCTAAATGAATTGTAAAAAGTGGAATGATAGGAATATATATTTAACTCTTTTATAATTCACTATTGTCGATCATCGAGACAAATACTCGACGTTGGTATTAGCATATTGTGTTGAGTGTTCACATAAATTATTAAATAACGTTGTAATTAGCATTACACGTATAGAAATTAAAAAAAAAACTAAAATACCTTTTCTAGCACTATTCGATTTAATTATGGTTCTGTAGGGCTCACTAAAAGTTGAATAATTCTCAAGGCATAAAATATACATTTTATATTGAGCATTTTCTATACCCACACACATAAACGGCGCCAAACGTCAAAAAAGTGTAATTTAACGACTCGTTTATAAACGTCTGGCAGTGAGATATTAAATGTGAAGTGAAGTGACAGAAGTGAGTTTATATTGTAATTTACACGCCGATTCTGGGCCGCCCCTTGTAGTGCTTATACACCGAGACTACGTCGACCGGTCGACTTCATCACTTCTTATTAATTTAAAACTCATCTTCTGCTGCCTGCTCAGGTTTGGCCAAACATGAGTGGCTACTTATTAGGACCACCGGACCTGTCGGTTCTCCTGTTACCGATCTCGTTACTGTGTTTATTTTCGGAAATTTCTTACAGGTAAACATTGTAACCGGATTATGCTTACGTGTTTTCTGGTGTAGTGGTCAATTTTTCGGGGGTTGAAAGGTGATCTACTTGTTCAACCAGCGTGTGTAGTTTTTTTTGTAGTAAAGTTCCTACATTGTGTCACATTTTTTTACTGTAGTGTTTATGGTATCGTGGCACAGCCAAAGTGTATTAGACAAACAATGTCTTCCACAATGGTCATAGATTACAAAACTAGAGCAACCACTATAGATTTAACATAATTATGAATGAGATAAATATAATGCTGTTTGGTTCTTTGAATGGATTGAATAAAATAAATAAATAAATAAGGTCTTTATTTATCCAGCGTACATCAGATAAAAATTTCTGTTTTACATGCAAACTTTTGTCAATTAGAAGTAAATTAAATTAAATGAAAATGCAACATTCCTAAGAAATAAAACAAAAGGAGCATACATTTAACATTCTTCTTGAATGCCTGTAATCTTTTTTCTTTTACCCCTGATGGTAAAGCATTGTAAACCAGGGGTCCAAAGTAGGAAAAGGCCTTTATCCCTGACTCAGTTCTGACCCGCGGTAACTGCAACAAGCCTTCATGACGAGTACTGCGCTCACAGACCTCAGATCTTCGTACCAACTTGGTATTCAGATACTGAGGCTGGTTTGTCGGCATCGTCTTGTGAACCAAAATTGATGTATGTAGATCAGAGATTTTCTGTATTGATAGTGGTATGAGCTTTCAATCTGAATTCACTGATGTGGTCAAATTTCTTCAAATTACAAATTACCTTAGTGCATTAATATGGAGTGTTGTCAGTATTTTGATTTTTTATTTCGTTAAACAACCAGATAAAGTAGGGAGGCATTAGTTAATAGATGGATGAACCACCGGTTGTACTATTTGAAGTTTTGCTTAAGTCGGCAGTATGAACCTCAACCTGTGTAACCGTCTCAACTTACCAACAGCAACACGACAGATACGGCTCACCTGTTGAATGGGGACTGTTTTACTCAATCCAAAACTACAACAACAAACTATATTGATTTATTTGTCAACTATTGCTTCTTCCTGGTGTTATCCACGATCAGTAAAGTACAGAATGTAAAGTTTGTCCTTACGAAGGACAGAAACATGTAGTTGACTTAGGCTAAATGTAACACGTCATGAAACTTCCTTATAACCGGGGGATCTAGATTTTACAGCTAGATTAGTTCAATTGCAGTGCCCTCAGTAAAATTATGGATGTTATATGTACAAGTACTGTATGTTGGGTTCAGATAACGGTTGAATGCTAAAACATCTACATTTACATTCCATCGAACTTCTAAAAACGGAGACTGACTCATGATGATAACTTTGACTTGCTGTTTATTCAAATAAGCAAAAACAGGTTGAAGTTTCGGTTACAGTTAGAGATGGTTCAAAGTCTAGATCCTCTTAACTTAATGTGAGATAAATTTAGCCCAAGAAATCAACTTTTAAGTTACAAGGTATTAATAGAGGGATTCATTACCACTCTTACTATTCATTTACTTGCATTGAAACCTTGTCATCATATTTTATTTGCCAAATGATAGGTTGTACCAGTTGTACATTCAGAAATCAAAAGAGAGCCTCAGTTTATAATTTTACATTTTCATGAAGAAAATCCTGGAATTTTAGTTTTACAAAACAGGTACATAAAAATAAATATCACTATTTCCCTCTTTTCCATGAAAAAAAACAACACTATGTTCCAGTGGTCTCACTTTAGTTGGCATAGTTATTAGTATAATTTCAAACGATAGGATTGTATCGTGATATTGGGACTCGTAACCAAAATGATGATTTGTAAACAGAGCGTATGATAGACGTTTTCAACTGGAAATGATTCCTCTCTACGTATATTTTATATGTATAAATGTATATATTTTCCATCATATCAGTGAAGATAAGAGTGTTACAAATTGTTAATACAAGTTATTGGATTGCTTTGGAAATGTGAATACTACCTTCGGACTATCTTCAAATATATGTATACAGATCTGTGATGCTTTTCTTATAACATGTCTTTGATTATATGATAAAGTTTAATATGTAAATGATATTTCACAATTTTTGTCAAAGCGTTGTATCGTTTGTTGTATCGCAGTGTCCCGGGCAAGAAATCGTATCCAAAGTTTTGGCCTACGCAATTATCCATAAGCAGGACGGGTTTTTACCGACTTATGTTTTACAGTCGACTTTAACGACACATCACCAGTTTACTGCCCGGCGCGGCCAACGCTGCTCCGACCATACAATGCCTTGGATGTCCACATGTTTTGAAAATCATAAGGTGTAAAAACAGAATACGGAATTTCTGTCTATGGTAAGGGTGAAACCTGTTTGCAGCTGGACTTGCGTGTGCCACTGGTTCTCACTGGCTGAAGAGGACCAAGTCCTAGGACAACCCCTGGCTCATCTTCCACTAATCACAATACCATAGAATAAACAATAGATACTTAACTAATATGCCTACTAACTGCCTATTCTTAATTCTGTGACGTTACGTAATGCGAGTGGGTGGATCTTGGATCTTGATGCGAGTGCTGTGGTATAAAATAAACAGCATTAGTTTGGGATACGGCTGGTCCAATTCTTGGAGCAATTGACTATAGTTATATCTGGGTGTAAAATATCTTTTGGGTTTGATTGAAAACAATTAAGATTATAAAAATATGAACTTCGTAATTGTAATCATAACCTTAATAATACTGTACACATAATACAGGTCTAAACATTATAAATCGAAGAACCTTTTCCGAATCGAAGCAATACAAAAGTTATGAATAATAGAATTATTCATATTTAAGTAACTTATCTCCACGGAGAGTAAATAAATAACTAGTTGAGTATAAAGTGATTGTTGACAAAGAAAGGAATAGTTTGCAACGATTTAATATTGTAGTAGTATTTAATTTTAAAATAATATTTTGTGATTGTAAAAGTTCTTTAGCGCTAAACCAAAGTATTGACTTTCGTTTTACTGAGTGTTTTTGTATATGTGTTTACCACAATAATTTTGTTTAGCATATTTTATTTTTGAGACACAAAGTAAAAATGATGTAAAATACAAAAGTTCATGATTCAGTAAAAATGTATAAAGAGATATACAGGATGTTCTACGAAGAGGTTACTATTTTGGAAATAATATACCAGACGTATAGACTCTACTATACCACTCTACTAACTTTAAAATACAGTTAACAATAATGACAAGATATTAAAAAGAAATGCCTCCAAGTCTCATTTGATTCTCTTTGATCAGAATAAAATGGCGGAACAACAAAATAACAACAAAGCTAGCAAAATAATTTTAAAACATAGAGTAATTTAAAAAGTGCATAGCAATTTATAAGTTTTAGTGAAGAGATTGAGTCAAATTAATTTAGTTTATAATACATATCAATATTTTATCTGTTTAATTACTTTCGTCTTATTTACTTACGTAAAGTTGTTAGATAATGAGGAATTAATTTGATTAATGGTTTTGCATAGTCAAATTAATTTAGTTTATAATACATATCAATATTTTATCTGTTTAATTACTTTCGTCTTATTTACTTACGTAAAGTTGTTAGATAATGAGGAATTAATTTGATTAATGGTTTTGCATATTAACTTCAAACAAACCGCTATATAGTTTTGATGTTTCACCAATTTGGTCTGATAGGTCGGAACCAAGCTGAACTTAAGGATATAGTTTTCATTAGTGTTTGTTGTAGCTGAGAAGTTTCAAGTCCGAAGCATGTTCAATGCGTCTACTATATTAAATAGCAACCTCTTCGTGGCACACCGGGACTGCAAGGTAATGCCATGGTCTGAGACCACTGCGCCTGTTAATGACCCCCAGAGAAAAAAAAGAGGCAATGATATAAACCTCTTAAGTACCAATATTATAAACATCTTTCGAAAAAGTTGAGTGACATGCAACACTTCACTACCCGAGCAAGTAATTCAAATTTAAAAATATTTATTCATGAAACCAAGCCCAATAGGGTCCACAAAATCTAGTTTTGGTTGACAGACAGCTGTGCCACTACCACGACACTACTTATCTCAACAGGTCTACCAACAGTAGGTCGTGGGTCCAAATCTGGCTGTTCCTGTTCTAAGCCCCGTTATTTGCTAGTGTAGTAGCAGATCGGCATGCAGATCCACCGCGCCCTTCCAATTTTCTATCAGACGAAACTATAGCCTCGCCTACTGTGATCAACTAAATTTAGTAAATCAGTTTAGTAAAAACTAATAATATATCTTTCAAACTATCAAATTAAATTAAATATTAGTTATTATCACAGGCGAAGTGAGGGCAACATAGCCGTTTGTTACACTTAATATTGAGAAGAAAATAATAAAATTACAGCGAAATGACCTGACCTAATACTTATTGATACCGAAAGCTCGATGTAAACTAATTTTATATTTACAGAAAGAACAACGGTGCAAATAAAAAATAGTTAAAAAAGTATATTAATTTGCTTTTATTTAATTTTATCTTTACCACCACAGTTTTATTTGACAGCCAAAGTATTTTTCTAAACTCTAAATAATTAATAAATGTACAACTTTAGAGATGGGGAATTAGAAATCAGGAACAATGGATTTTTTCCCCGTATAAAGCACAACAATTCTAAGATTACAAACCAGAATTTCTAATGACATTTCAGTTTTTTTTTTTTTTTTTTTTTTTTCAATTTGAAACTTTTTATTTGCAACCTGAGAAAAGCTTTACTTACCATGTGTATAACTTCACTTACCATATGTAAGCATAGGCTTACTTCAACGTTGTCTTCAATTATTTGGATGATAAATGCATGAGTTAGTATGTTTGGTCTTCGGTTGAACAAAATACGATAGAAATATATTTTACCATGAAGAGTATACAGTAAACGCAGCGCCTTCAACAACCCTTTAGCATTTGAAGATTTAGCTACAGGCGCGCCGTGAGGGATTTGCGTTTTGCGCCTTCAAACTTAGATTGATGTTACTCTATTTTAATTGATAAATAATCGTCTAACAACTCCAAAATTAATTAGCAAAACATTTGTTTTTCCTCAAGACGATGGTATTACTGCAACAATGATAGGTACGCAGTGGAATCATACACTTCAAACTTATGCTGAAAACACACAGCTAACTTTATAATACAGTTAACAATAATAACAAGATATGTAAAAGAAATACCAAAAAGATCAGAACATAATGGCAGAACAAAAAAATAACATCAAATTTAGTAAAAGAATCTTGAAACGTAGAGTACCTAACTTAAAAAGTGCAGCAAAACTTTGTTTTTGTGTAATTTAGCAGTACATACAAAATATATTAATAGAAATTTTGGGTAAACTAAAATCTCCAAAATAATTTTAATTTTGGACCAAAATTAGTGCGTTTAAGTAGAAATAATAAATACAGAGTTATATCATTATAGTGTTCGGCTTAATTCTACCCTACGATCTAGTCCAACACTTTAAACTGCAAATCATCTTAAGAAAATTTATGACTTTTTACGAAAGATACAAGAGTATTCATTTGACGTTATTTTTAAAATGGTTTATTTTTAATTACCTGTACAATTATAAAATTCTTTTACACAGCTGCAAAATTATAAAAACTCTTGTTATTCCTGTTATGATTTCCGTTGTTTCCAATGAAATACTTGGAACCGGTGTTAGACAAATAATGTTCAATCACACAAACCATCATAGTCAATAAAAACAGTAATTTAGGAACGGCCATTTAGGAACTCCGATTTTCCTTAGGAATGGCATAACATGTTACATTACATTTAAAAATGCTTAAGCCTTTATTACTTACAGTTTCCTGTGTGAATTCAGGTAAAAATAATTCAAGCTGAGCTGGCATTTGAGAACCATTTTCAAAAATTTCTAAAGGCTAGTTAAGGATAGTTAGGGTTTACATTCCTACTGTTATCTAACTACAAGTTCTGTAAATGGTTTAATTGTACATAGATTGTAAACTCATCTTTATTCATCCTAAGGACAATTTACATGAATAAATAATCACAAATATTTGTTCATCACACACTCATAAGAAACACTACACTACAGAAAACAACAAAACTAAAAAAACTACCTTGTAAATTCCGATTTTAAAATTCTCTGCTTTCTCTAACTAATCATAACGTGTGAAACTTGTCGATCAGGCTTTCAAAATTTTGATTAGGAAAAAAGCGATTGATGAAAACATTAATTAGCGTCTTCGTCTGAGCTTCCCAAAATCCAAGTATGTTAATAATCGTGCCAAAAACTCTCGAATTCCGAGCGCCAGTAATCATAAATGAATGAGGCTTTAGTTCGGTGGTTTTGCACATGAGACGGTCTGGAAGCAGTTTTTGCACGTCTAGGTTGGTGGGAATGTTGAGGGGGCTAGAGGGGGGCTAGCGAGGGGGCCTAGTTTGACCTTGGGGGTCTAGTAGATAACGGAACAGACGCGATTTTGGCAACCGAACAGCGGATATGCGTCGGTACGAGTGGCGGGTGTAAATGAATACAAGCGACGTGAATAAATATAATATTGGAAACATAGGTGATATCTGCTCACACTTTAAAATACACTTTGAATACACTTAAGTTTATTTTACATTTGTACAGTGTCTCACGAAAGGGTTTAGAAGTTTGATTTCGTATCACTAGCCCATTTATGTACCGAAATATTTTAAATGTTACACAAATTTAAAAGTGGGTTCTGAAATATGTCAGCTTCATATAAATTTGAGAAATAAAACTGTTGTGGTGTATTGAAAATTTGATCTATTTGCAACCAAATTTAGTTTCTCGAGTTATTACTTGATTCGTTTTCTGTATTGCAGTTGGTCCAAATATTGTTGAACAGCCGTTTCATTGGAAAATATTCCATAAAAAACATGACCCAGCCCTCTCAAGTGTAAGACTCGAACACAGGAACAGAGAACAGTGTAGTACTCGAAATTAGTTCGAGGTTAGACTTTTAATGCTGAGCAAAATGATGTGGCAAGTGATGTTGCTTTTGGTAACGTTACAAAAATGGTTGACATCCACGGGTTGCCTGCCCAGAATTTATACACCAAATAATCCAACTGCAACTAATTTGACTGATATTTTGTTAAAATCTGGTAGTTTTATTAGAGAGATAAAATGTGTAGTTAGTCTTCTTACTTTAAAACGTGAGAGGTTTTTGTGTTTTGGATATTTCAAGATTCTGCACCTTTTGAAGGATTTTCAGTTTTTGTGTTGAAAGAAAAGGAATTTTTTAAGAAAGGGCCATAACTTCAGTTTGGGCGGTCAGTTATTTTGAAATTAAGTTTTAATTTACAAAAAGTCTAGCAGCTCACGCTATCATTTTAAGTTAGTTTCAATGTGATTTGGTTTAAATAATAGGTGATTTCAAACTGTCACTACAATGTTTACGTTAGGTACATGCTTTACAAAAATATTGATCGTAGAGGTATTGTACATATTCTCACGATGTTACTAAATATAGTTTTTTCTTACCGTAAAGGTTGGCGTTTTCAGGAAATGTGTACTTAAAACCAGGTATCCTAAACACTTACGTATAATCTAGTTTCGTCGTAAATATAATCCGTGTAAATATAAGTTTATGCTATGGAAATCTGAACTCATGTTAGGGAAATATTTGTTCATCAGACTATTGCTTAAATTTAATCATAATTAAATTAACTAGTGGTTTGCGTGTGGATAGTTGTTCTCTTTATGTTCGAAAGCATGTCCGTCGACATACCAAAATGTTGGTTAGATATGAAAATGTAACCCAGTACAGAAGGTAGGTATTCAATATTAGTGGTCTCTAGTAAACAGTGTCCGTCCAAATGGCTGTCAGTAAAAACCAAAATCAATTTATACCGTGCCATAACCATCCCAGTAGCACAGTATTGTTCAGGATCTTGGGCACTGACCAAGAAATCTGAAAAACCTCAGTATTGTGTTTGAGAATGAGGTACAGAGAAAATATAAGGAGCAGGCAACAAAACGAAGGTTAAGATACGAAAGGAGAGAGAGTTAAGGAATATTGATAAACACCCAGATATAGGCGTGATTTCCATAAGTAAAAGGGTCGGATGGGCAGGTTATGTTTGAAGGAGAGAAGATAAATTAACTTTAAAGTGTATTCCATGGAGTACCACAAGGTAGACGACCACATGGAGGACCAAGAATGAAATGGAAAGACCAAGTAATGAAATAAGTCTCCAAACAGGGGTCTAAATTAGAAGAGGCAAGTGATACAAGAAAATGGGGAGGTTTTGTTAGTTCGCGAGTCCAAACCCCTCTCAACTCCACGTCCAAGTTTCAATGGCCAAGAAGGTAAGATAAGTTTAATAATAGTATTCAATTGAAGGTGGTATGTAGCTACTTACAACCATTGTGAGAATAAACCCTAGCCCCCTATCATATCAAGAGTTTTCACATCGAAAAAGTTGCTGTCTTATTGTAAAATCATTAGAAGTGAAATACATGCCATAATATATAATTGGATAAATAAATGGGTGGCCACGTGACATTTGCTTACAATGTGATTGTTTGAATTAAAACTAAAAGAATTTGCCTTTACGCAGGTTATGTTTTGTCTTCAGCTCTTGAAGAAATCTTGCATATTTGTGTCTTAATTTAACAATAGCGTTATGTTAATTGGCGAAATGTAGTTCATATTTGAGATCGTGCTGAATGTGTCGTAAAATATGATTGTACGTGAAAATATTGAATTTTTATAAACTATTTCAGAGTTTTACAGTTGGTCTAGAATATTTTTATGACTTTCAAAATAAAATATGAAAATGCGTGATATTAGTTTGTTTATAATGTTTTACAATAGAGGAAAAAAATTATATTACTAGATGTAATGGTAGGCTACTACTAAGATTTCTGAACCTACGGAACAGAAAAACTGATTCTATAACTATTATTGTCCATTTTATTTCTACCCGGACAAAGCCGGGGTTTGCTACTAGCATATTTTTAAACCCTACCTTATAAATTGTAGGCCTATAAAATTCAAAACTTATTGTGATTAAATTGGCAGTAATATAAAATCAAACGTCTTTTTGGGGCACTCTGTACTTCAGATGAAACTGGAACCCCTATATTTTACAAATGAAAGTTAATTGACTGGGCGTGGAAAAGGATGGTATAAACCAATGTAGGTAATAGCCTTCGTATACTATTCAACAGAATTTCTGAGTTTACTGATTTTGTAGTTGATTTAAATATTGTAAGAGTTAATTTTTTGTATTTAGCACTAAATTGGAATATAAAAATTTATAGCAGGCGTAAATAAATACGGTTGATGTGAATAATATGAAGCTGGAAACATACTGTACATTTGCTTGGACGTTGAGTGTAAGGACTTTCTGTTTAGTTTAGAATTCATACACACACTAGGATTTTACAAATAAAATACAATTGACGGTGGTTGTTCTTAAGAAGCATAGAGTAAATAAATAGACACTCTTGCAAATATTTTCTTAAATTTTGACTCAAAATAATCATTAGATAATTTTTACCTCGGAAAGTGATTTTAAATTTCGAACATAACTAGGACGAACTTCATTTTTACACATACAATTTAAGCCAAAGTACATTGTGGTAATAAAACCACCTACACAACACTCGTGCAAACCTTTTCTCAGACAAACACTGTTTTACAAATAACAAATAATTATATTAACGGAACAATTTTATATTTCTAGTTCAACCAGAATAAGCCATAACCCCAAAAAGCAAACAGTGCACAGTTTGGCATGAATGTACTTCAACTTAAAAAAAAAAACAGAATAAAATAGGTTTATCAAATATAATCACAATTTACGTAATCTGTACATCAATAAATAAAAAAAAAAACAATGACACTGTTATGTATATCTATTTTGTATTTTTTATATAATGAGGCCAGCATTGTCTAGCCTAGCGTAATACTTCAAATTCAATTACGAGACGTTTTCTAAAAAGTAAATTAAATCTTAAGGGCTCTCATGAAATGATTTGTATTGCTAAGTTAATTGGTTATTGCTTTTTCTAAATAAACACAAAAACAATGTTAAGTCTGAGATTATGCACGTTGACTATTGGTTGGATCCCATATTTTTCTTCGCAATGGGATAAAAAGAAGAATATAATAAACATATCAAATACAGGAATATGTAGGAGGTGCACATTTTCACGTATATAGGTTTAGTATGTCAATTTTGTCTATTAATTTACTATGAAAATCCAAGATTTAAATCGCTTTAATGGTTTAGTTTGAGTATTTTCTCCGTACTATAAATTGTTAACTACATAGCGGATTTTTCCCCACACTGACTGGGTTTCTTGATAAAGTTTAACAAAACCATTACACTTTATAAATAACGTTAATTTATAGTGTAAAGAAAGAAATTTAAGTTATACACTTTAAAGTTATCTTGTTATATTGTTTCAGATGTTCAAAAATGTTGTTTCTATTGTTTAGGTAAATATGGGAAAATGTATATAATATATGACGGTAAAAAAGCATTAAAAATTTGTAGGAACTTCAATGAATTTAACGAGGTATTAAGTAGATTTTTGAACTTACTATATTTTTGTTCACCATGGTTTACGAACTATTAAGAACATAATTTATTTTTTATATTTTATATAATAAAGCCAGCATTGTCTAGTCTAGGCGTGATACTTCGAATTCAACTCGAATTACGGGACTTTTTCTAAAAAGTAAATTAAATTGAAAAGGGCTCTCATTAAATGATTTTTATTGCTAGGTTAATTGGTTATTGCTTTTTTTAATAAACACAAAACAATGTTAAGTCAAAGATTATGCACGTTGACTATTTTTTTTATGAATTGTTGAAACAAATAACATGTTTGCACACAGTAAATTATGTTGTCTGTTCAAGAAGAAGTGCCGCCGCTTTGCTTCATGGCGCTGCGGCGGTTAGAGTAGGTTAATTTAGGTTCGGTTGAGTTTGGTTAGGTTAGTATAGCTTCTGATGATGATAAAGAAGGTACAAAAGCGAAAGTTACGATTATGAGACATTTATTAAAAAGAAAAAAATACAAGGACGTCAATGTGATTAGCTGCCTTTTCAATGTGTTCGAGTAAAAGTAATCTTGTAAATTAATGATATAATCTTTTTATAATCATTATAAACTAACGTAACCTAACCAAACCACCTCAGCACTAGAAAATTGTGACAGACATACTTTTTTTAATATCAAAATGCATTTCTTTAACGTAAACCACTTCCAAATCAAAATAGCGTACTTACGCTTGAAAACTCCTCTCACACCAGAATAGCATAGCAACCCTTTTCGACAACGGACATTGAAAAAAAACTATTTTACACGAACACCTTTTTTGCAAAAACACTATTCAAAGACTCGCAGATGTTTGGCAAAAAATCCCCAAGTGAGTTATCGGGTATCTAGGGTCGACAACGAATTTTCAAATTTGGAAGACCTAGTTTAGGGTGAAACCGGTCCCACCCCCCAACGGTCGGCAGGTGGCTTGGCCGGACTCTGGGTCAGGCTTGCTGGACAGCACTAGGTCAGGGGATGACCGGTTCTGAGAGGGTAGAACCGTAGGCGGACTTGGGTGAGGGTCGTCCTGGAGGTTACTGTGTTAGAGAGGTTCTGGTTTGTGTTACTCGTCAACGGACGAGGGAGTAGAACTAGAAATATAAGAAGTCCAGTCGTATAAATTGTGTTTTGTATACTACTTGCTAGTACTGTGCAAAGGAATATGAACTCCTAATAGTAATAACCTTTAAAATTCTAAAAGAGACCGGTTTTTGTGTTGTTTATTATCCTAATGGCTCTATACACTCATACGAACTATGTTTGTTTCTGTGTTTATTAGTTTGTGTGTGTTTTGTGGGTTTGCAAAATGTATCTCACAATTCAGTGGGAGGATTTTGTATAAAGTTTGAAATTAGGAACTTCTAGGGCTAAAAACTTGATTGGTGAAGGCCACTCACTTGAGGTGAAGGTCACCTCAGGAAAACTCACATTTAGGTACAGAAATTATTTTTGAAAATTAAACATTTTAACGATGGTCAATTTGCCATGTTGGTTTTAACGAAATAACAAAGAACACGTAAATAACATAATTATATCACAATTTACAAGCTATCTCCAGTATACTAGCAAATTACAGAAATATTATACGAAGGAAGAAACATTCGGGAGCAGGTACTGAAATTGACTGCTCCCTGGTCCGCGAATCTTCAGTATGTAGGTATGCCTAATAACCATTGAGCAAAGGCTACGAACAAGATATTGCAAAGAAATATTTCCGTTTACATACTCATTATTTTACTTGGCTCTTTCTCCCACAAAAAATCTACAGCCAAGTACTAAATAAATTTTAGTGAACAATTTTCGTTCGACAATGAAATAAATAATCGACCTGCGTACGGAAATTGAGTAGTAAATTAAAACTGAATACAATTCAGAACAGCTAGTTTACACGTGTAAAGACAAATTCTGACAGTTAATGTGATAATCACCTTTTAAACAAATGTCACTTGGCCACATATTTCTTTCATCCGATGATAGCATATACGAAATGCATTTCAGATGCAACAATTTTATAAAAACCAGCATTTGTGTCGATTTGAAAAGCCTTGAAGTGAGATCGGCGGCCGATTCACACACACACTGGGATTTCAGTACAGTAGCTACATGCCACCTTCCATTGCATAGTATCATTGGCTTTAAGTCTTTGATCTTGAGTCTTTAAGTCGATGATACAATAACTTACCCTTAACGTACCTTATCTTACCTCTGTGGCCACTGAAACCTTAAGAGGATTTCCTGCCTCTTCTAATGAAGATCCCAGTTTTGAGATGTCTTTCATCACTTGGTCTTTCTACTTCATTTTTTGTGTTCTAAGTCTACATTTTTATACCCCTTGTATACACTTAGTTGATGTGTCTCCTCTCCACCACGTATATCCTGATCTGAGCCTTTTACTTTTGGAAAGCACCCATATTTCTCTTTTATCTTTTTGTTCTTTCGTATCTCAACCTATGTTTCTTCTCTACATTCTATTCTAGAACTCAGCAACAAGGTTTTTCTATTTGATCAGTGCACATGTTTCTGAACCACACAGTACTACTGGGATAGTTATGGTATAATATGAATTGATTTTGTTTTCTACTGTCACCCTGAAGCTTATTTGGCAGTTTTCTAGATACCTCCGGTTGATATTTTCATTACTTACTAAATTTTTGGTATGCCGACAGATTCGAACATCAAGAAAAAGAAGTATCAACACGTAAACCACTTATATCTTAAACGATTAAGCAAGTGTTTGCTGAAATAAATGTAACATGAGATAACATTTTAATAGTACATTAACTTATACCTTTAACTATTAATACAACATAGTTATACTTACACAGATTATATTTACGGCAACACTTGATTATACGCAAGTGCTTGAGATGTAGCCTATAGTTAAAAACTACTGATTTCCTGATAACGCAGATCCTTTACGGTAAGAAATAAACTACATTTTAAAGGGAAATAGTATGTAGGCAAACACTTAAGATATTTGTGTAAACAAATGACTTGTAACAAAAACATTTCAATCGACAGTTTGAAACCAGCTGTTAGTGAAACCAGCACTGAAACAACTTTAAATTGTTATCGTCGGCTGCTAGTTTTTAAGAAATAAAACTTAATAAAAAAAAAATAAATCCTAAACTAAAATTATGGCTTCGACATTATCTTACTTTAAAATTATCTTCAACTCAAAAACCATGATAATCCGTCAAATGGATGATTCAGAATCGGGAAATAAAAACACTGCCACGTTTTAATATACAAGATAAGATAACTATTTATCTTATGTAGATGTAAATAAAACAATGTTTATGCAAAAATAGGCTTTTATATGCACGATAATAGTGCAAGTAGGCATTTTACATTGTTGTAGAATCCGGAGCCTGTTTTGATGCTGGGTCTTTCGTGTGTCTGACATTTGATTACACTGTTGTAGACTTAATGTTTCTATCTTATTTAAGGGTGGATTTTATATTATGATACACGTTTCATAATACCAAAGTAACCAATATTTTACATGAATACCGCTAACAATAAAAAATTCACCTTCTACTTAAACCGGACAGGGCTAATCTTAACTTGTCTTTAACTGGTCTATAAGAATGGTGTATTTATATGAAAGTATTTTTAGAGATTATGCTTAATCTAAACTATTAATTTAACTTAAAACAGATTTAGTTTAGAACAAAGCAAAACGATCACACTACTTATTTAAAGAGTCGTATTTTACATGATTATTTACAAAGAAATTGCATTGGAATTTGTCTTAACAAGCTATAACTTATTGATGGCGCTGATAAAATTAGATATAATAATGGTTTGCGCTAACTAACGATATTTCACAAATATTCAAAGTTAGTTTATTGATCAGGGAATTTGTACTAGAATAAAACTAACATGCCCAAACCCAGCGAGAGAGCAGAAGCTCAATTCCTCTATAAGTAACAGCTAAGGATCGAAAAATCATTGTCACCAAACATACCAACGTGATATAAGGACTTTGGGTTCCGTGATGAAAATTAAAGAGAACCATTTATTATTCGTTTCATCGGCTATATTTACAATGTAGGGTTATTATTATTTCAGCGATAAAAAGTTCATCTTTTGTACACCAGCGCAGTAGAACCATAAAAAAAATGTCAAATCATTTAATCTATGATAGTGCAGGTTCCCTTCATTGTATTTACATTCGTAGATTTTTTTTAAGGGAGACTATTTTTTCAATAAAATAATGCATGTAATGGCTCGTAAATAACATCTTGTTAATGAAAATTAAATATAACAAAAAACTGATCATTTGACAAACTAAACTGGAAGTGAACAATTAAACACGTTGTATGTAAATAAATATTATATCAAGTTAATCAATCACACCGATCAATATGGTATATTCTCAATTTTTTACAAGAGACGGTGTTACTAAAATTATAATAGCATTGCAATTAAATAGTGCAGTGTCCTCTGAAAAGTCTGAAGCCTGTTCCATGGCAACGTTCGAGCGCACTGATGTTGGCTATAACATGTTTCAATCTGATCTAGGTTAGATGTTATGAGTTTCTTCCAAGAATACATGTTCATATTACCAGAAGACAAGCAATCTTGTATAACCAAACCTGTTTGTGTTTGGTAAGCTTATTTACAAACGAAAAACAACTAAACGTCTCTTCATGTAGCCCGGGTTGAATAAACTTTTAGATCTTAAGCTGATATTTTTAAATTTTTTTTTGTAGTAGTATAAAACTACTTGTGTTCAGTACTTATATAATTCCTAACAACTTTTAGATCTTAAGCTGATAGATACGGACCATTAATTAACACAAAAAGTAATTTTTTTTATCTTATGTTAATATTAGAAATCTATAAGTTGTTTAATCTGAGGTAATAAAGAAGGTAGTGGTCAAAATTTATTTTTATATCTCAAATTCGTTTGTACATTAAGAAAGTTGTGTGACAATTCCTGAACGCTTGGCTTCTTCATTCGTGGTCCTCAAGAAAGAGTGACACATGAAAAGCCCCCAAAAGTAAACTGTATTACAATTAGTCATTATACAATTACTACTACATATACCTATTACAGCTAGGCCAATGGATGTAATTTTAAAACCTTTTTATGTGAACTTAAACTTATGTATTTGAACTTACTTATTTTTGACAGTAAAAGATCACACAAAGTAAAATTTCTGCTTAGCAAAAAATACATTACTTCACACCTCCGTTTTTATGTTGTATATTAAATATTTTATAATGATATAGAAGATTGTATTAAAATATATTTGAAATTTAGGATGAACAAATAAGACAATGCTGTTATAAGCCCTAATATTTATATTGATAGTGAATTAGATGCTTGACTTAAAAGGGTGTGTAGTGATAAGTATAAACTGGAACTGTTTTCTGTGAAAAGTGTGATTACGTCTATTGTAACGGCTTCAGGAGAAGATACAGTGTGACTTAAGGTACCCGTTGGCCACTAATTAACTCGAAACGAAAAACTTCCTAAGTGCTAAAACCATAGACAAATATATATTTTTGTGATGTATGCCAGATCAGTTAATTTAACTATTTTTCATAATCTCTTTAAAACCCAATAAGGTTTTTTAATATTTATATTTAGTATTCTTTCATAGGTGATTAGCTGGTATGTTGAGGACTTCTGTAAAATGTTTGTTTTTCTGCAATGGCAAAAAAAATAATGAGAAAACTCTAATGAGCAAGTATGTAGCGTAAAACATCAATAAAAAAAATATAATGAAATCAGTAAAAAAACATACTTAGAATGTTACATAAAAACATAATAAGACGTTACAGTAGACCGCAATAGCAAACTTGTACAAAAAGCTAATTTACTTTTGATTATTTAATAAATAACTTCTTTCTGTTTATTGAATGTGTATAACCATTATTTCTCTTTAAATAAGAGTAAATTTAATGTTAACTTTATACACTCATTTGAACTTTTTGCAAGAGCTTACACAACATTCATTGATATTTCATATTTAAAATTTATACTTGGATGAACTAAAATATGCGAAATGAGTATTTGGGCTGGCTACCATGTGGTAAAAGCAAAATTTCTTTGGTTGAACTTCTAGAAAAGCATCAGTTACATTTAGAAAGTTATAAGGGTTAAACATTTTGTTTTCCATCTAAACTAGCAATCTTCTTTGATTGGTTAATTTTCAATAACAATAACTTACTTCCTTTAGAATTATTGTGAATAAGTTACCACAAGGATCGGAGTCAATTGGAGTATAAAACATTCTATGTCACTATTGTTTATAGAACACTCGTATTGCTTTATACCGAACAATGTCCAACTGCTAATTCACACCAATCAAGTAAAATATTCAAAAATATAAAGAACAGTTTGCTAAACTATGTTGTAAGTCTATATTCTTTAATTTAGCTATTTATTACTGAAATATTAGGTGTACAGTTATATAATTATTTGATTTACTATATTTTTTGTAGTAGCATAAAACTACTAATGTTCAAGACTTATATAATTCCTTACAATATATTTTTAATGTCTGTCTTCTCATATTACTAATTTTAACATTGGATGTGCGGTTTTTTAAATGGTTTACATTTATTCTAAACTTCAATTTCTATAAATACAGTTTATCCTCCTTTCTATCCCACTATTATTCATTTAGTCCATTTTGTATTAATATTACACAGCTTACGTATGTAATAATACGCGCTTACTCCGTTGCAAAGCTCGGGGAAAGCTACAATAAACATATATTATAAATCTATACTTTCGATTCAAAAACTAAAATCTTAAATATTGAATAAAATACAAACCTGTGAAGCAAAAATTATGATGAACAATAGTCCTTAAATTTCCACAGGTATATGGTTTGGTTTTGAAATGCTGTATTATCGCTTGTCACCAATCTTTTATCTGAGAACTGCTTATTTTATGCTTATGACTGGTTGAGGTTAAAAATAATTTTAGAAGAAAATACTTTTCTTACGTATGAAACAAATCGCTAAGAAAACTGACAGTGGGGAATGTGTACAGCTCTGTTTACATGTTACAATAGAGCATGTTACTTGAGTGTTGATTGGTTATAATGGACCTTGAATAGTACTGACTGTGCTGGTTTTCTGCCTTAGTCAATTTAACGATTCAGAGCAGTATAATAAACAGTTTTTTGTTTGCGAACTAGTGAACAAATAGCTCTAAACGCCAGCCGACCCGACGCTATGAGCGACTCTCACTCATTTCAACTCAATTTAGGATCTTTAATTGGTAAATTAAATATTTGTTTAACATGTAAATGCTCACAGCCTTAGTTAGTTTACAGAAGAATTTATGTATACCGTAAAACCATTACAGTAGAGTTATTATATTTCCTTTAAGCAAAGTGTATGATATAAATTTAAACTCAAACATAGTTTCTATTGTATTATTGGAGCTCGAATCAGAACGAGGATTAACATGAGTATTTAAATAATATAGAACTAATAGTTAAAATGAGTTTAAATATCAATTTTATTCGAAATCTATGTAAATTCACAGTACTGTTTTATTAAGTGATTGATATTGAGGCATATAAAAAAAATTAAAATGGCATTATCAGATGCAAATATGAAAATGAACCAATTAAAACCAATTAGCAATGTTTTATTGTTATAACCTTTAAGTAAGTAAAACAAAAATTAGTAATTCACAGTTCATTCGTAATTCCAAACTGGTTCAGGTATTCAACAAAGTTGCAGAAAAGGTAGGTTTACGTCATACTTTTACATGTTTTGCCAATTCGGAGTTTAAATTTGCAACTTTACAGCCCAATGCTTGGCACCTTCCCAAGCCATTCGTTAACGTACCCATAGTTTTTACGGATGGTCCGTCTCACACTCGTCAAATAATTAACCGGTTAACGCAGAATCAGAGCGAAGAGACAAAGAGAAACTAGAGCGTAAGAGAGGAGACGCTAGACGTTAGACAGAGACGGAGTGTTTAATTTAAATAAACTTCTTAGACTGGTAAGTACTAAGGAATAAACACACAAGCATGGGAGAGAGACCAGTTTCGGCAATGCTGGTGGGGGAGAGGGGGGCAAGAAGTGGGAGATCCGTGGGAGGGCCAACGAAATGTGATTTCGGCAGTCTCATAATCATAATACGCCAAAAACACCGGTAAGATCCCCCACGACCGTCGGGAAACTGTGAAAACCATCTGGGAACCATCTCGAGACCCGGTCGAGATTTCCGAATTTTCTTCGATCCGGAAACAAAGAAAATTCGCGGAAGAAGAATTGCGCAATTAATTCCGGCTGGGAGTGTACTTGCGCTAGACTTGGCCCGCCAATCGGGACTGTACTTAGTCTACCAGTTTTGGCGGATTCATAAAATCCACGGGGGCCCGACGCGGGGTGGGGGGAGGGAGTCTTTGAGAGAATTTTCGTTTCGTACCAAAAGTGGTGTCCAACTGGTTGTCTGATATTTGGCAGTGGTCCTCGCCGTTGCGTTCGATCCTCGCACCCTAGGACTCTGCTATCTTCACTGTGGATCTATCCAGGAGAAACGCCCCCATGCGTAAGTACCTCAAACACCATATGATTGTCACCTGATAACAGGAATATCACAACACTTCATTCAATAGTGTACAAGTTGCCAAATGTGTGTAAATGTGCTATGTTTTCGTGTCTAACGATAGTAACTTTTTGAATTTTGTTTGGTTCAATTAGTGAATGAAGCAAAAAAATTAAAACATCAAATATATTTGAATTAACGTTTCAGTAAACCTAAAATCTTTTTCCTGCGAATATTTTACGGTAAACATTGAGTATTCAGTACATGTATCGTTGTTTTTAAAGACGCTCTAGTGGAAAATTAAACGTTATAAATAAACTGAACAAATGTTATTCTTCCATATTTGTTTTGTAGATAAATTACCTCTAGTGCAGATTGTAAACAAATATTCGCTACTTTGTTTACAATAATGTCGATTCAATACCTTATGTTTAGGCACTATTTGATTTCTTGTTATTGCAATATAATTCGCAAATGATTTTTAAACATTTTTTTACTGAATTGTAATCTATTAATGTATCCAAAATGTATACATTGTTATGGTCATTTTCATTTTTAAAATAATATAACTGTTTGCTATTACCTTGCATTTATTCAGTTACTCAATAGTTTGTGTTTATGTTAGGGTTGGTATGTTTTGTAATAAAATTGGTATAATTTAGTAAACTTTATGTTAGCCTTTAAAGAAACCACAGTGTAAATTAATTCGAATGAAGATTAACTTATATGTAACTGTGTTACTTTTTGTACAATTAACACTGATTTTAGGTTTTTAAGATTTAATATATTATGAAAGTAAACTAAATTAGATAAACTAACGTAGGCCTAGTTAGCTTAACGTTCTTATTATCTTCAAATAAATAATTAAATAACTGCTACGGAGGTTTACACAAATTTAACTTAAAGATTTATTTGATTTAATGAGATCAACCCTTTATATTTAAAAAATAAGTTAACTTACACTTTTTTATGTAGCTATGTGGTTTTGATAAAGCGTAAAAACATTAATTTTGTTCCCTTAAAAAAAATACATATATAGAAACAGGTTTATGATTGTTTGCTTAATTTAAGTTCATAATATAAATCCTAAAATAATATAATTAAACACCACAAGATGTAAACCTTATTGTCAATTCTTCCACATAACAAAATATTGTAATGCACAATACTATTATGATTATTTTCTAAATCAACAAATGAATTTATCTTATAAAAGATAACAAACATTACCTACGTTTAAAAAATAAACTTAAGTATCCCACATGGCCGTACGAATTCATACTTTCTTGATTCACTCCTACCGTATTTGACAATTCCAACACTTAATACTACTGCTAACTACTTACAAGTCTTTACAAATCTTAACAGGATTATTACTCATTCTTGTTTAGTTATAATATTTTTATAAATTAGAACATTGTGTAATCTTCTGTTTTTTTTTACAGCCCGCTGGGCCGTTGGGAACAAATTTCGGGCTCCGAACCAAGAACCAGCACTTCCACTTGAATCCCGTGAGTATTTTTTTAATTTATTGAGTAATATTTTCTTTAATTATTTTTCATTCAAACATTTTCAAGGAATGGCAAGCAAAATGTTTAGAAATTATTAAGTTCTATTAACAGTGTTGTTAGCATTCGCTGAAGCAAGTAAGACAATCATTTATAAACATTGGTCCAAAGGTAATGGTAGCTTGAATATCACATTAGAGTTGACAATATAATGCTTTTAAATCTTTCATAAAATATTGAAAGTAATGTTTTGGTAAAAATACAATTACCGTTTTGACTTTATTTCAACAATGTCTGGACATTCAATGAAGATTCATAAATATAGATGTTGACCCGATGTACGTCACTAATTCTTCTTTACATTACATAAAACTAAAGTATAAGGAACCTTATCCAAAAGAATAATATTGAAAGGTAATCAAAGACTACTAACATTTGCCCAACAAAAATCAAACTTGGCAAAACTACTAACTAACAAAACGTTCAATGAACTATTGTATCGGTATTTTAACTATAGGCTAACGGAGACCGTTTACATGAAGAAATTACAACTTTTTGGTTAAAGATAATCCTAAACCTGTAAGGGTATCATGTCAAAATCGTGTTATAAGGTAACGTACCGCAATATTATAGATTTTACCTCTATCATCTCTTTACCATCAACTTACTGAAACTTGAATTAATGATACAGTTTATTGTAAGTTTTTTGTTCAATAAGTATTCTTTCTACTTATGATTTATAACTATATCTTCTCTTAAAACCCTAGAAATTCTAAATATCTAAAAAAGCTTGGCTCAAAATAAAACAATGAAGTAGAAAAATTATAAAACTCAGTAAAACAACAAACAAGTTCGACGGTTTTTGAGTCATTACATCTTTTAAAGTTCTATGATGTATTCACTGGTTACTTATTATATTCGTAAGGAAATCAAAATAAAATAATTGTAAACTAGTCCAAACCATAAAATTAGTTCCACTAGTTAAATGTAATAACACGGTGGAGTCATGTCTAATACACATTTAATTTACAAAATATGTTATAATTCATAAGATGTTTTTTGTAAAAGAAAACCCTTATTTTTCCGCATGATTTCATCCACTTACATTTTTGTTTATACTAGTTGAAAGTCCTAAATTACATAAATTTAATTACCTTTTCTTTTAATTTAAAATAGAGGTAACTTATTACGCTGCACCTAAGTTAAAAGCATCATTGATATTTGTATAACCCCCTTTAATTTCAGTATACATTTATACGTAATGAGCGAAAAGAATTTAATACGTCTTTGCTTTACCGGGATTACTTTTAGATATAATTCAGAGTCACTTTTAACTCATTTATTAAGAACGAAATGTTTATCTGTTTAATATTTATTGATATTTCATATTAAAACTTTTCCGTTCACATACTTGTATTCGTATAGTTTATCTATAGGAAAACGTTGTAAACATGTAAAAAATCATTATATTTCCATTCCTAGGCCTGGATGATAATACTATTAATCGGCGAAAGGTGTTCATCACTTATTCTTGGGTATAAAAATATAATTTCGTACATCTTCATTTTCAGTTATTAGAAACATTGAATTTGTATATTTTAAATGGTAACCTATGTCTGCTTTTCCAAAGTGTTTGTGGGCTTGCCAATAAATAGTTTTACAGTTTAAGTGAAAAAAATCAAATGTTTACATTGAAACATATGCTATTCTCTAATAAGATTTTAATTAGGCTGTAAATCATCGTTACTGCTTTCAAATTAGTCAAAATAGTTTGAAGAACAATATGTAATAATAAAGATACTTATAAACACAAGTCATCTGCAGTAGGCCTACAATGTATAGTTTCATTCCTTACTCTACTATTCATAAAAACTATACATAACACGTTATTGGCTGCAAGAAAGAAACACCAATAAGTTATTAGCTAAGTTATTAAGAACCAACTAGCTCAATCTGTACTTAAGGCCTGTAATCGGCAACTTATTGCGAGTTACAATACATTAACTTCTTTCGTTATTTATATTATTAACATTAGCTTTCGAAACTGAAATCGACGTCGTATCCAAATAGACGATCTTTAGTCGGGTTTTTTAATTAAAATAAAATACATTTAAATGAGTCGCACGTACAGCGTGCAACTATTTAAGTACTATTTCTCTATGCATTTCCACATTATGTTAGGTGAACGGAATGTTAAAGACGTAGGTGAAAATAAATTGCCATTTCAGTTAGGAAAGATAAAGTGCATATAAATAAAATGGGATTTTTGAGCGGTAACATTTATCGGCGTTTTTTTCTTTATCATAGTGACTATAACTTTAACATGAGAGATGTCCACACAGGCTACCTTAACGTATATATTGGATATTTTAAGCTTCTGAAATTAAATTTTGCGTTTCAAAAAATATATTTTAATTGTAGTAGTCGTCACTTTTAGTTTTGAGATGTGCGTAAATAGTGTTTATATCACAAATATTTACTGTAAAAATTCTTCTTTTATTCGCATATTTATTAGCCTACATATTAAAGTTTAGTTTTCCAAAATATATTTATTATTTTTACGTTATTATTATTTACTAGGCTACCATTATTTTGTATAGTATGTTTATTTAATTTGAAATGTCACAGTGTTTACATTTATATACAAGTACACATACATTAATTTACTTGAATTATATAAATTCGCTTCTATTAAAATAATGTTAATAATTTATAGTGTTTTACCCTACGTTAGTGTTTTTTTTATTTCAAATTATAATAAACACTTACATATTCAAGTAGGCTAGACAATTAATCATTTCAACTTTATTTACTTATTACTTTATTTTATTATTTAGAGACTTTGTAAATGGAAACCAAGCCGGGTAACGAAAACAAGGTAACTAATTGGACTTAGAAAAACTTTATAGATTTGGCGGACTGATTAAACTAAACACATGAATAACTTAGCATTCAATTCTTCGCCAAATTAATTTTTTGCAAGACAGGCGGGCCTGTTCGTTTTCCTTTTTGCGTAACTGGAAAGATTTATACTGTAGGTTTCGCGGGAAAGGGGTTAAACTTAGTCAACACACGTAGGTAAATGTCCCTATAACATATTTTCTGAAACATTGTATTCACATTTTACCAGAGCAAAACTATTTTAAAATGATCTATCAAAATTGTAACAGCTATTTTGCACTTTTTGTATTTGATATAAATTAGACACAATATTTTAGAAAGTTCATTGTTGGTGATGGTGAGTTAATGTTGTTCAAAGGTTTATTGCGGACATTTTCCATCACGAATGTAAAAAAACAATACACAACGTTTCGGGATCTGGAATCTGATCCCGTCTTCAGGTGAATGTGTTAGTTAAGTTTTTTCACCTGAAGACGGGATCAGATTCCAGATCCCGAAACGTTGTGTATTGTTTTTTTACATTCGTGATGGAAAATGTCCGCAATAAACCTTTGAACAACATTTTAGAAAGGTTATTCTAATTAATCGTGCATTAAACGTATTCAGGAAATTATAATTCTCGATTTATTGGACCTAGCCTATTACGTTACACTCTACAGAAACTAAAGTAATATAATTTACTTTAATATGTATTTACAAATATGAACATGAAATTACACAAACATCTGCACTTATTTGGCACCCGACTTACATTATGTCTATGTTAATTATTGATTAGCTAAATCAGGCTTTCCCAAAATCCATTCCAAACTTCGGCGCAAAACCATCGCCGGTAGAATGGAGCCCCAAAATTCAAAATGGCCGCCCTATTTCGTCACCCGCGACTGCGCAAAAGAGCCTATTTCCACGGTTGTCAAGGGTACGGGGTACTCTTGCAACAAATATTTTATGATTCGAGTTTCACTTTTAACGTTAAGTCTCTCCACATCATATATTATAAGCTTCCCTAATATGTTGACTGTAAATAATATATTTTTTCGAAGTGGATTTTACGTTTTAGCGTCGATTGACGTTGCAATTATTAACGGTTTACAAATATTCAATCAATACATTATAAAAGTAAAATAAGATTGAATAGTTTAGTAAAATGAAATTTAGACTGAGTGTAAAATTAAAAGAATATAAGTAAGCTGTCCCTGAGGCTTTAAACGTGCTTTTCAACAGAGTATAAAACGCAGAAGATAATATTGTGCTTCTTAAAAGCAGCTGTAGAATAAGTTGTACTACTCCAACATTGATCACAAGCAACAATTGTTTTATTTTTGTTTTATAAAACTGTATTTGTTTAACAACAGATTGACTGTGTAGGAGAATAAAAACATAAATTACTAATTTGAAACACAAACACAGCAAATGTAAATGAATTAGTTTATCAATGTAAGTTTATTACTGCGTCTATAGAAACCAATAAATAAAATAATGCTCAAAAGCTAAACATAATATTGTAGTTGTATAGTGTTAAGTGTTTCTTTTTGCAAATGAGCAATCCTTTCCATTAAAAACAGAAGAATTTCTTCAAGTTTCACGATAGTTGGATGGTAGGCCAAGACAAAGGACGTATTATCGAAAACTTTGTGTGTTAACACTTTATCAGTCTATCAACAAATAAAAACAATACCAGGGTTTTGGACAGTTTTCTATCAAAACATAAAAAAATGCCACTGGCGTAGAAACACACAAATAAAAAAGATACATAAACTATCAATCGTTCTTATTCTTACGTTTTATCATTCTTGGACGAAAATCTCAAAACTGACTTTGTAAGGTTTCATAAGGTAATATTCATAATAATTTCTTAAGCTTTGTCACAGTTTCTCAAGTAGAAAGCATCCATATATACTTATTTTTGTTATACTTCATTTTGTTTGAAATTATATAACAATAATCTTACCTATGTAACCTTAAATTCTACGATACCTCATAATGCTATATTTTCTTTTGTAATGTTCATCAAATTTCTAGATTTTCTAATACTTTTGTGAACAAAATAACGAGAACAACCAATTTTCTTCTTTCATTTTATTTAGTTTAGTTACTGCCTTGGTGTCCTCCTGATTGCGAACAGTCCTGATTGCGAACAGTCCAGACTGCGAACATGTTTGGGTCTACGAGGTGGAGGGGGTCGTCCGTGGGGTGGGGAGGATTCCTGATTGCGAACACATTTTGAGTGGTTGGGGTTTTCAACCCTTTCATAGAAACCCTTAACAGAATGATTTAGCCTAAATCACAACTTAAGACTGGTAATATACATAATGGAAAGGATGAATGTTCTTGAAGACACATATCTTTATGAGACGTAGTATAATTATAGGTAAAGCCCCTTATTAACAGACAGATTCTTCCAGACTCACAAATTCGTTCTGATAATAGGTATTTAAAGTGGCTGTTTATTTAAAATTCATTATAATATGTTTGACTTGAACAAGCAACTACTAAACAATCTCAGAGTAAAAGAAATAAAACAATCATTTCATATGAACTAGGGTACCTGTTGCTCGAAATCGAGCAACTGTCAAGTGCCAGTATTATAGGTACAGAAGTTATTTTAAAACTACAGTAATAACAGTAATAATTTTCGATGAGTTTAAAAGACCCGACTAAATGCTTAAAATGTGACTAATTGTAATACTCACGCTATTAAATAGCTCTTTGAAATAATAATCGCTTCTTGTATTTTAGAATTTTTTGGACCCGGCCTTATTTTTTAGTGTTTTCTACAAATGTTTCCCGACTTAAAGCTTTAACCAGTAAACATTTCTTGCATGTATTTATTTGATCGGACTTTAGGTAGGTTTACTTTATCACTGTGACAACATCTGTTGTATATTCTTCATGTTTTTAAGTTGCTTAGCATAACTGACAAAAATGATTCATCTCCCCAAGTGAGTGTATACCTGGATTCCTTACTGTGAGACCAGGCCTCTCCTCTACTCTTCTTATTCTTATAAGATTTCCTATTAATTGTCTCCTCCTCCTGTTTTCAACATTTCTCCTTTCAACTCAAGAAATTGTCTGTTCTTCCAACAAAACTGATTGACTGTTTAGATTTGTCTATTACCTCATAAATATTACAAACATCAATATTTACTCCCCAAAAGCTGATGAGTTTCTTTTAATATACAGTTGTTTTTGTTTTTAAATTTGTTTTCAATTTAATTCTTATGGGGAAGATGCGACCTTTGATAGCGTCTCGTGCCCTTAAGGTTAAGAGTTTTTTTAAGTTCTAAAACCTTAATGCAATACTAAAAATTGAGACGAATTATTTGACACCTCAAACGTTAAAATCGGTCCAGAAATAACGGAGGAGTTTTGTTCACCAAAATAGCCTCACATATTAATATAAGAGAAACTGACTATAGTTTAACATAATTAGCCGAAATATCATGCATTTGCCAATATCACATTCCAAACTCAATCATTACCTAAAAAAATATCGTCAACGAGCAATTTAAATAGCAACTAAAATAAATACCATACTTACATACATCTTTCATCCGAAATAACATGTATATGCATTACACATTACAACATCAATCATTCAATCACATTCCCAACTCAACAAGCAATTAAATCTCACGTTCAACAACAGCTACTAAACCATCTTTACAGATTCCAAAATATTTGTTCGCAGTCTGGACGACTCATGTTCAGGTAGTCCACAGCATTTTTGAGGTGTTCGCAGTCTGGACGATTTTACCCTTGTTCGCAATCTGGACTGTTCGCAATCAGGACACAACCACTGCCTTTTATTAATAGTCATTTAATTGTGTATTATATAGCGTTTGAGTTTTTATGCGTTTTAATTTTCTGTATTTGAAAATCAAAATTATTAAAGTTTTAAGAATGTTTATACAAACAACACAAAAGAGTTCAACAGTAAATAGTTTACTGGATCCTAGATAATTAATACAATGATGAAAACAGATTTTACTTTTCTTTCTGAATTATACGTATTCAGTTGATATATAACACTTTAACAAAAATCCATCAAGCATTCTTAGACAAATACATCATATTTTCAGTTTCGTCCACTCATATTATCATAGTTTGGTATCTCATATTATGATATAAAAGTGATGTCAAGCATAATTTACTCCTGTCTACTTTAGAAGCCTACTTATAAAGCAGCTTGTGGAAAAATAATTTATTTAATAATGACAAAATGTCGACGTGGAAACATAATTCTAGAGTAAATCATTTACTTTGCAAACTGCAAATAGACTTCTTATACTATCATAAAATCTGAAACCCGTTTATGTGTGTTTTTCATCTAGATGAATGTGATGCATGTCCTTAGGACGACTATGCATTCTTTTAATTGTTTAGTACTTTTTGCTATTTAAGAAATACTGTTTTGAAATAACACCAGAAGATAAGCTGAATGATTAGATTTTTTCAATTGGTAAAATCGCTATAAATTCAGTTAATAGAACCAGATAGTAAACAAAGAAATTGCCTCCACACAAATCCGACGGAGTTATCCTTTAATAAAATATCTTTAACTACTCTATTATAGTGGTAAATATATATTTATATAAAAAATGCACCCTTCCACTGAAAGTAAACAGTTCAAATGTGTTTTCAAGGTTTACAGATTTGATACTTTTTAGTGTGGGATTAAAGATAACATCTTAACATTACAAATTTAACAAAACTATAAAAAAGTAATGTTTAGGATCACCTATTCCTGCACTTTTTTAGCGTTTTGTAATTATAATTCTGCTCTGCCGTCGTAAAACACTTCAAAAGTGTGTTTAAGAGTTTGTTTAATATCAAACCTGTATCAAACTTATACATAACTTTGAGTGTGATAAAGCATAAGCCTTTATCTTTAAAAATGTAACTAGATGTATGAAAAAACTACAGAACTTAGAATTACATATCGTTGTTCTTTTACAATTATTGGTATTTTAAAAAATCTACTTTGCCTCGGTGGACAACCAGCCCGATTACATTTTAATGTGTAGGCCTATACATTGAGAATCTATATTTTGTGTGTTTGAGAACAAACTAAGTCTTACATTTATAATGAATTCGGTAATATTTTTGCAAAACTGATATTTAAGCCGATTCCTGTTCTTTCACATTTGCTGTTTTATAATTATAATTCCTCCCTGCTCAGAAAACAACCAGTTCGAAACTTCTACTTCCCACACTTCTCCGACAGGTACACACTGTACATTGATTAGACCAGATTTTAACCCCTTACAGTGATCGCGTTTCAGATCCAACGACCTTAGAACCCCAACGACCCCGACACAACCCCTAACCCTTAGCCTTAACCCTTCCAACACCACTTCCTGGCATGACCTGTGCTTCGTAGGCGTCTTGACCCTTCTGTTAGGGTCGTAAGAGAATCGAGGAATTCCACATCACAGGGTAGTTCGCCTCCAGTTGTAAGTAAGAATTTTTTATGTGGTCATCTAGATTCTAGAATGTTAAATAATATGTTAAATACATGCCCGTGAGTTGCCTTTTCTTTAAAAAGTTAATGTTTGATTTTACGGTTTATAGCTTCTTTAGGGCGTAAGCGTTCGGAAATGATCTAATAATATTTTATTTCAATGTAATAACGTGTTTAATGGAATTGTGAAACCATATTTTCAAATCTTTAAAACAAAGCTGCTCGTTTTTGCAATGCTATTTTTTTATGTAAATAATTACATTACATAAAGAATTTGAATACTAAGTGAATAGGATTTTCGTTATGTACAAATCCGTAGTCACTAGATACGAAAAATGTGTATTATCAATGTAAACTCCCTCAAAATGTATTAAGTATATTAAACTACGCACAATCATCATTGATCAAAGCTCGAGTAACCCAGTATCAAGTTAACCAAATTTTCTAAATGGATATCATAAGCTACACGACCGTCTACGAGAAAGAGAAATTTCTTTCGATTGTTAAATGATAAAAGTTTGCGTGTAGGCTTATTATCGATCAAACTAATCTAAAGACAAGTCAAGTTTCTTTTTTTTAAATTTTGTTCGTAGCTAAGCACAAACAGAAACCTGATTGTATTCATTTATTGGTTTAAGATACCTTAATTATATATATTCCGAATACTGTAAATATGTTCTATCTAGAACCGTGTAAATAAGTGAAAAGCATGTATAAACATGTTTGAGTTAGTATTTTTTATTATAAGAAAAACATTTTAATTCAGTGTTTTAGTAGGTACAGTTTTTATTTTATTTTTGTGAAACAATTATCAATAGGCAGTTACGATTTAATAGTGTAAAAAAATGCAATACAATCTGCACTTAATAACAATTAAAATTGTCTTTATACAAGAAATGTTTGATAAACAATCAGAGAACAATTTGTACATAGAAAACAGGAAACAAATGTGTATTTATTTTATACGAATCTAAGGGAATAGGTTAGAGTAGTAAAATATTTGAGCAAATAAATGTGCATTTAGTAAAATCTGCATTTATAATTCAATAACAGGACCACTTATAGTACTATAACTATTAGTTCTTCTACATGTAAACAATTAACTTTATCTACTGATGCCCATAGTGCAAAATTGATTGCTATAATAGGTATTAATATATAAAAACGCCGTAGCTTTGGTGATATTTTAGCTTAGAAATACTGTTTTTTGGAATTAAATTTTATGTTTAAGTAGAATTTCACCTATGTTAAAATCCATTTAAATTGCATATGTTTAGTAAAATACCCATAATGTATCTAACCTTAACTTATTTTACACTTTTTGTAAACTTTACATATTTACATTCATTGGTAACTCATACATATTTTAAATATTTTCATTTCAAAATAAAATAGTTAAGTAAGATTAATTTAACCACATAGCTGACCATGTTCTGGATAACCATATTAAAATTAATGAAATGTCAAGTGAGACGTTACAAGGCTGACTTTCGCTTTACTATCAAGATCTTGTATGATGTCTCGCAGGCCGTTGCCGCTAAGATAGAGTTTTATTCATGAATTTATTCAAAACAAAAATAAATATTCATCGTTTGTAAAACATTGTTGCAAGTTTCCGTTGACGGTTCACCTAGCTTAAATGACACTTGGTATGATTACAAAAGTTGTGGAGAAAAGGTATATATAATTTAAATAAGTATTCAAGTTTCATATAAGTTTTATTTGATTTAGTTACGGTTTAAAATATTGAATTTTATATAAGGAATACGGGTTTAACTTCATATATTAAGCGATATTAAGGTGGAGCACTTTTTTGTACGCTTCTATAAAAAGAAATACAACGAGAGGGGCTGGTATTTTTAAAGTCGTACTAATAATTTTTATGTGAGTTTTTAAGAGACTAAACCGTATTATATTTTTAAATTGGCGTAAATTAACTAATACTTGAGTTTTGGCCTTATATCCATAAACTCTGAGTTTGTAACTTTGCAAATAGTAGTGCAGCGACTTGAATTTAAATTGTGGTCATGATTTGTTTGGGATATTTGGTATATTGCATGATACTATTTTGGTTTAATTATTATCAACAAAACAATAATAGTTGTACCAAATACTTATATTAGATTTCGAATAGTTTAGGGATTAATTAACATGTATGTGATGCTAAAATTCAATTATAAACTTAAGGTTTGAAAGAAATAAAACGGGTGTATACATTTTTATTCAGACTTAATGGTCTTTTGTTTATTTAAATGGTATAGGTAGAATATACTGGGTCGATATTTTATAATATGTTCTTTACTGCTTGCAATGAAAGAAAAATTCAGAAAATATATTATATAGATTTTTTTCTACGATAAAACTATTTATTTCGTAGAAAGTGTTGTCATAGTCATAACAAGTTACACGCAGAGCTAAATTTAAACAATGTTACCTACAGAGTATTATTAGAGTGGTCTACAAGAATATTGCCTTATAACCTCATTTTTTGATCAAATAAAAACAATTTTAACCTAAAAAATTTTTAACCAAAGATTTTATAAATTACAGGTATCATAAAGTCGCTCATTCTTAAGCTTTCCTTGGTTATATCTCCAATTGGAATTCGAACGCTTAATTTTAATCCATATAATGTGGTCTAGGCCCTTAGGTTTTTTCAAAGAAAGATGTAATATGAAAAGACAAATACTGGCTTAACCTTTCATGATTTTACTCCAATAATATTTAACAACTACAGAAACCGGTTTTAAGTGTTTTGTTTGTTTATTAAGTCTCTTTTCGTAGCATCTTTGCTGTTTCGGCTTCATAAAAACCCAGGTACAAAATAATTACTTTATTTATTTTTTATTTATTTATTTATATTTATTATATATTTTTTATATTTATTTTATTTATTTTTCCGCCTATTGAACATTTAAAAGAACCTTAAAAGATTAGTCCAAAAATGCTTATTTTACTCTATATTCCCAATATTTTGATATCAATCTGTCCATTTAGTTTCATTACGTCGATTTCATTGTTCAAAGCATCTATTGCATTTTTAAAGTGTGAAAAATTCAGAGAATGTTTTTTTCATCAAAGAAAAAAAGGTGAAACACTAAGAAAAGCGAAACCAACACAAACTACCAAAAAGGCTTCCGTTCATAAGAACCACACCGCTCTCAAACAACTACTCATCATAAACTGTTCTGTTATATTTACATTTTGAATAGTCTCATTTCAAAACGTCAGCAACACCCGATTCTTACTCCTGCCTAACTTCAGATGTATCAGAATCAGTCAATGATTTGTTGCTTTTCCTTCAACGGAAAACTGTAGTTTGAAAAGTTGCCTACTAAATTGACCAAGTCTATTGGTCTATTGAATAGTATTTTCACATTCATTTGTTCAATTTAGTTTTATGATCCTCAAATTCAGAAATATTCGAGCTATCACTTCCGTCAAAGGAAGAATGAACTTCCATAGGTTTTACTGCAGTGCCAGACAACTAGCCTACACCTTCAATAAGGTTTGTGTTCATCAGATATGAAATATGTTTTATAAAATTTGTAACTTTGTTTTGATTGCCTTCACAAAATTCAGAAACATCAGCATTAGTTTTCGAGCAATCGACAGAACTTAAACATCCTTGTGTAACAATTTAATACAGTTACCAAAAAGACCTAAACTGATTTTCTAAAATGCTTGTAGTCATAAACGTTTTATTTTTGTTTTTTTCTGTAGACTCGTTCAATTATAAAAATACAATTTTTACTTATTGATAAACCAAAAGCACTAGAATTAAAAAAGAGGTTTTCGTCAAACAGAATAACTGGCGCGGTCCGGGATTTCGTTGAACATTGTACAGAAGTTACCTTACTTGAATGTTTCTTAATAGTAAAATGTTTAGTATTTTTAGCTCATAGCATATTGGTTTTGCTATTTTAACTTCTGCCGAATTCAGAAACCCTCCGATCGCCCGCGCACCGCGCAGTTGGCCAGGAGCTCCACCGTAGTTTAACGGTTCCTACGCGGTTTTCGTTTTCGATTTGCAACCGAAGTCGTGTCTGCTATCATCGGCTGATGATAGGTTTGGTAGTTCCAAATCTTCCAGTCTACCGGACAACCGGCCGAAATGTCTGGGAAAGCAACCACTAAAACTGCAACAGTCAACAGTCTAGCCGGACTGACCTACAGTTAGGTGAAGTTTGTTTGTTATTGCTAGAACAGTTATGTGTGAGGAAGGAGGCGATTGAAGTGTTTAAGAAATTGTATATTTGAGCTTGAGTTTAGATGGGGCATATCCTCATAAATGCATTATCCTTCTGTGTAGTTAAAGACAATTTTAAGTTAGTCCTGCCCGGGTCATGCAGACGGCGCGCGGTTCATTTGTTTACCATTGGTTTTTTTTTCATTCAACTCATTAGGAAAATATTTCAGGGATAATCATAAATAATGTGTTGATTCTACGAAAATAAACATACAGTTGACACTAGCAAACTATAAACATTAGTAAAATGACCTTTTGTACACAATTGACCATTTTATGGGGTGTGAAGTCTACTGACTTGCTCTATTCAAGATCACCAGTTGAAGTATTATTTCTATTGGTCTATGGTTGTAGGTTCAATTAAATCAACTGATTTAATTTAGATAATGGTTTAACGAAATATTGACAAATTAAAGACAATCCTTCGTCCCTTCTTAAGGATGGAGGATTGTCTTCAATTTGCCAATACAGTATTTCGTTATAGCGCGCAGCCCAAAATATCTGGAAGAGCTTGTATTTGGTGTTTTAAATTTAGAAAGCTCACAGTACCTATCTAAATCTTTAAAAAATGTATTTATATTTGTAAAAGCTGACATTTTACTACGGTTATTACTTAAGTGTAAGAATATTATAACAACGTTGTTGTCTAACCGAAAGAAAGATTTGACCTTAAATTGTTATTGTTGAACATTCTCGTCGTCGGAAAATTAGTTCATAATTGCATTTCATAGTTTGTTTTAGTCTTGAGAAATATGTCAAAAACTTAATAAGGGTAATGTATGATAATAATACTTCATATTAACAATTTCCCCATCTGTTAGCTATGTTATTACGTTCAATTACGTGTGTAAAATTAATAAGCACATACAAGCTTTAATACTCAATAGCACTAACGTGTAAATAACTATTCAGGCAGTTATAGACTACAGTATGTTAAATCAAAATTGACGAGCCATACACTTAATTTGCTAAAAATAAAATGAAATAAAAAACTTAATTATGATTTTTTTTAACTTTTATTAATATAATAAAACTATCATAAGAGTAAAATAAATTAAAATACGTAACACATAATACAAAATACATTTAAATTGTATTTTAGATCTTTTTATTCGCAATATATAAATACAAGTATCATACTACAACTAATTTTGCTTTGATTATTGTAATATAACCTAAACAATTTTAGAAGAAGTATAATAATGCCTCTTTTATTGAGTTTAAAAAATATTTGTGAACAGCAAAACCTCAAGCTATGGCATCCCAAAATAGTTTGAATGCAAACTATGCCAATTAAAACTTTCCTAAACCATCGTTTTTTTCTGCCAATTCAATGTTTTCATAGTTTTCAACCGGAAATCGTGTAACGGAAAACAATAATTATTTAACTCAGTTTGTGTGGAACTTTATTTTTGTTCGTTTGTGTGTGATTATTTTTATCTGCAAACAGTATACCAGAGCGAATACTCAAAAATAGAGACATACAAATGTAATACACAATGTTCTTACCTTATCCGTAGTGGAGTAAATATATTATTTTATAATCTAGTAAATAAATAAACTATATTTGTAATTTAACCTGTAATAACGATTTTTAACCAATTTCCTCACATTAAATATCACTCTGCGAAAATGGTTAATCGATTTTTAGCATTAATATTGTGTATGGTTTATGATCCAAAACATGATATAAAAACATAGTGATACAGTAAAGGTATAACTTTTGTAGATCTATGAACATTCTTTGCATTGGATTATGTAAATAAGTCTTCTTTTTCCTAAGATTAAATAAAGTTTTAAGAGCGGTGTTGTTTTAACTTATTGGCAATGAAACTTTGAGAACTTAAACAAACAGAGAAACGACTAGTGGACGAAAATATACAGAAATTCAATTCAACAAAGCAGTATAAGTGTTGTCTACTACCATAATTTGTCGAATGCAGTTGGTAGCTATACCAAAAACGTGCGAGGATTTGTAAACACTGTTTTAATTAGAGTAACTGTAGCATACTCTAAACGAATATAAAGCAAACTGTTTTAGCCGTACAGTAACAAAACATTCTAAACCTAATTTTTTACAAAAACATTAATGAAACTCTGCGCTGCAATACATTGTTGCTGCACTGCAAGTTATTAAAAACGTTTTGGATTAAAAGAAAAATTTGTATTTACTCTTTCATCGCGTATCTCATTATGGACACTGAATTTAGTATCGATAAACTATAATTATGGAGATCAATTTTGATTCAAACAGTATTATTTAATGCAAACTCCCACCTTATTTTGTTATATGTACTCGTATTTAACTAATTTACAAAATAATAGATAAATCATAGCTATAACTCCCTTGCCTAGAATAAAATGGTATTGTTTTAGTTAATACATTTGGTTTTCGGGAATAAATTATGCAAACATGGAATAAGGGATTATTTGCCCCCGAGTGCGGGAATTTGACAGATCACAAAAGTACCGAAGGAAATTCTTCCTGTGCTGTTGACATTATTAAAAGCTTAGTTAAAACTTCAAAAGCCACTGTCGCGGACAGTCGACAATGCGCGGCCATTTTGAACGCAGCGTGGGGGAGGGGGTAGGGGTGCGTATTTTTTATTAATACAATTTTCAGAACCCCAATCAAACGATGGATGAAATTAGGCACAAATTACATACGGCGAATCATATGTAAATTAATAATTATACTCGCGGGGTTAAAATTTTGAATTGTCAAAAACAGAGCATAAATAAATTCAAATAACACTTTTGTAAATTAAAATGTTACCTAACTGTGTGCAAAAAGGTTCGAGTGTAAAAAAAACTCCCAAGTGTTAAGTTTTTAAATTAAATAATATAAAAATCCATAATGAAGTCACAATGAAAAAGTAGGTGTTTATTGCAATTTAGTAATTGGTGTAAGCCTAAAAAGTTCACTTAGCTAATAATAATTAGGCTGCGTTGTATTAAAGTAAGATCGAAAAACAAAGTTCACAGGTAATCCAAAACATACGCATACAATTTACGAAAGTAATGAAGTGATATGTAATTTTGACTTCTTTCACTTATTGCCATACATTTTCAACTTATATTTGTATATATTTAATTGCATTTAATTACATATGGCTTGTCTTGTCAGACAAAATAAAAATCTGAAACATGTACCAGAAACATATGTTTTATTTGTGTCATTTTTGAACAAATAAAAAATGTAAAAAGAGTGGTAAATTATTATTCAAATGTAAATTGGTACAGTATTAACACACACATACATTATGATAACATATATTATAATAACCCACACACTCAAATGTACTATAATTTTGTAAATATACATGTTAAAAGCAGTTTAACTTATTTACAATTACATTATCATTTAATTTAATCTAAGTACAAAAATACAATTGTATGGGTACATTTTTATTTAACATTTTTTCTAATGCATATTAACCGGTAAAATCATTTAAATTATATGATAAAATTAGAAAAAATAATAATAACTAGTACAAAATATATTTTATAAACACGCAAAGACAAAGTAGACATTAACTAATGATAATATTAAACTAATGGGAATGAGTTAAGTCGTAATAGCTATGTTTTATATAGTCTGATGTTATTATTTGGATACTAAAATGCATTGTGTTAAAAAATACCATTTTTCATAAGTTTGGGCACCAAACAAAAGAATTACGATTGATTTTCTTTGACAAGAATATTATTACTAAATGTGCATAGTTATTTTTCATTTTCAGTCATTTATAAAAACATATATAAAATAACAGTAGGTCTAAATAAGAAAAAATCAAATGCACATATTAAATAATGGAGTCATTTAACATTGTTGAACTAAATAAAAATCGTGTTTTACAATACATTTTACAAATAATCTTAAATTCAATATTCCAACCTGTTACTTTTTCCTCATTTGTACGAATGGTTTATGATATATTAGCACCTATCTTTAAGTGCTATTTAGCGTAAAATAAATATAAATATCATTGCTATTATAGATCCATACTAGGGGTGTTTAATGTAAAACCTATCATGTTATTTATCGTTAATTTTGTAATGATTCCTACCCAAATTCAAGATTCTAATAGGTAATTCGTGAGGGTATTTTTAGCACTGCTTGATCCTTTTTTACCAGATGTTAAAAGATTGTAAATGAAAGTAGTTATTACAATTCAAAACACCGTTGAATATTGTTTATATCACATCAGATTAATTTATACCAACCTAAAGTTTAATTGTGTAGTCTTGAGCTTTAAATGTATTTCTTCCACCAACACCATGTCACTTGAATACAAACAATCTATAATTTTATGAAGATGATGTGTCTGTGTGTTTGTATGGTAAACACAAAAACGACTTAACCGACTTTAAACACAAATAAAGTTACAGGATTTGTAAAGAACTATTCTCGCTTCAATATTGACCTAGAACTCCGTTGGCCTGTGGGCTTTCAAAGTTCTGAGGTAAGAGTTTCAAAAGTAAATATTGATTGGTGATAAAATACTATTACTAAGAAATCTTATATTTGAATGATTTGTTTACAAAGTATGTCACACAGTCAATATTTACGAGTATTTTAATTGAATTAAACATTTCTGAAATAAACCCAATAATGGTCTATGTTATTATTAGATTAATACGATTGTCAAAAACATGTTTTACATTTTAGTTGTACTTACAAATTATTTCATAATTAACAGAAAACATGTTGATTACGCATTGTAATTTTACTATGATTGAAACTAAAAATCGTCCATATAGTTGATTTATAAATGTGGCAATAGGTCTATAATTTAATAGAATTTACGATTTATGTCATAGTTATATGAACAACTGGCCAAACTAAGATAAATTAGAGATCTTTTTCATTGATATTACTTAGAGTCTTGTTTATAAAAAGCAACTACATTATAACCAAGCATCGTTTTTATAACATTAATCATGTGACAAAGACGTTTTCATATAACACTCAAGAATGAAATATTCTAAGAATGAAAAATATATTCATAGACTTGTACCATTAAAGTATTATATTGTCTGTGCTTGTACACATAAATAAATATGTTTAAGTTCGTATTCAATACATTTAACTCCTCGAAAAGAAAAAATCCTCTTGAATTTTAAATTCTAGTCCATAGTGAAGACCAGTATAAATTATTTACAAATACAGATCTTAATTTACCGTGTATTTAGTGACCGAGGAACAATACCAAACTTCCTCCTTATTCCCAAATTTCCTCATTATTCTATTGGCACAAAAAATAAGTAAGTGGTTTAGTTATGCGTATGGATATTTACCAAATTAAATCTGTTAGGTTATAAACTCTTTTTAAATTTTATACAAACAAAACAATTTGGAAATATGGTTCTATGTAAAAGGTTTGTGTATTAAAATGTACACCATATAAACATTAGTTAATGCAACTGCAAACTGTGTTCTTATCTTGTACTTACTTCCTCTGTGTCTTTAACCCTTACATATTTTATTGCGACATATAAGGTATAGGTTGTTTCTGTAACAAAATTGTACCTCGTTTCTGAATAGTTCTTCAACAGCAGACAAAATTGAGATCTTATGCAGTAAAAATGTTTTTATGAGAGAAACGCAGACTTTCAAATGACCATATTGTGACAGCTTATTTTTCGAAAAAGTAGTTTTCCTAAAACTATATTTTGATTTGCGCCTAATAAAAGTCGTATGCAATTTGATATACATATTTCATAATTATTTTTATATTTGTTTATATGCCGTTTTAAATTATTATACTATTTATTGTCCGTCACTATACGTTAACTAATGTAACTTTACATAACTTTTAGCTATTAAATAAGACTTAATTGTTTTAGAAGTGTAATAGTTCACCGGTACCCAGTATAAATACAAATCGTATTTCACTGCTCAACAACTATTGCTGAACTCGTTATGGAAAACGACCTATTTATACCCACCGAAAAGAAACTGAATTACATTACATTACCACCACCCTATTCACGGTCACTAAATTTCCAAATTTAAAAAGGTACACAATAGAATTTCTATGATAAACTAGTACATGACACATGATCAAAAGCGTGACTCATAGGGGTTGGTGGTATTAAATCTTGTGACGTCACCATGTAGAATTTCTAGAAAGACGTTTCTTCTCTTCAGAGAACTGAACATCTGTTGGATGCCAGGATGCAGTATGCAACTCGATAAGTAGGCCGAGGTTTATTTCTAAAAAGACAAGATGCAGTACGCGCACTTAGAGAGGGGGCAAGGTATTTCCTGGTCCTTCGAGCCGGATCACCTTGGGGTTCGCGAATTGCGCAGTCGTAGTGCATCCGATGTACTACCAACATTACAACAGTGAATAGACCTCCATTGAAGTGCATTGCGACACTGTAGAGCAGAACAGTTGTGCAGTGCAGACAGTCGCGTCAGCCCAACCGGTTTCAATAATTGCACACTGTGAAGTTGAATTGATGTGTCGATACATTGTTTCGCCGGTGATGTTTTTTTGATTTACAAGTGTTGCGGAAACTGGATAGGTTGTTGCGTGCAAGGAGACAATGTAAGTATTCATGGCTGTATGAAGTTGTAGTGCAAATATAACATTTTTTGTAGCGAATATTTAGTAAAATAGCATATTTACTACGAGCTAAAAGAGATCATAATAATATTAGCTCTTTTCACAGAGTCTGTTGGAGGGTCAATTACGTAAATTATATTTACTTTTTCAGTGCTAAAAAGCTTCTAGGTAATGATTTTAATAAATGCACGTACACAAGGCATTAATAATGCAATCTAAACTAATTAAAAAGTAAATAACAAATAATGTGTCTGCAGGCATATTCTGTGTGTAGGTTTTATTCGATGACTTGGACATTCTTATTATGTGAGCAAAATTAAACTTTAGGAATTACTCAGAACGTATGATCGTAAAAATTGGTTAAACAATAACCATTATATTAAATAAAATTAATTGACCAAATTAAAATCCTTTAGGTATAACTTGAGGTTATTTATTATAAATTTAATTCACCGATGATGTGGGTCACAAGTCTTAACTATGTGATTTATTTATTTAAATGGTGTTTTAGGGGGGGAAAATTCATTGTGTGCTTAATGTCTTGATATTTATTGAGAAACCAAACTAAAGTGAACTATAGTTTGATATGTAAATATTAAAAATAAATGGAGAATATATTTTTTATGGATACCGTTGAGCAAAGTATTCTGAATTCTTTAGTATACTAATTTATACCCGAGCATATCTCAGCCCCCGAAAATAATGAATATAACTTATGTTACGCTGTTGAAGTAACTGGTAAAACAACCTAAGTTTTTTGTAATCTAATTTGCTGTATTTAAAGTAGCTACAAAACCTCAAAGTGCCTTTAATCAATCGCAAGCTTGCAACATGACCTATAAACTCCCTCGCCACCGTTAACCTGGGAACCCTTCGGTTCTATAACCAGCAACAAGTGCGGGGTCACACGTGAAACTACTTACAATCGTCAACCGAGGAGAAAATAGGTAAAGGGTCGCATAAAGACATCGCAGGGGTGGACTAACCTATTAACCCTGTTTCACACCGGAATTTTTAAACCGGTTCCCGTTTAAGGCGGGTGGCCTTTGAGTCAATCCACCCCCGACTGGTCAGAACTAGGTCGAGTTTTAACTGAATATCTCGGACAACCGGTACAGTGGTCGCAGCATCCCTGTGAGATACAAGGGTGGGTGTATCTCCAGGTGTACGCTGAGTAGTGATTGCTTGGGGTAGTAATTTACGGGTTCTGTTAGAATATGTCGAAACGCCCACTGGAATATCGGTTGAGTCGGTTGGTGATTAGCATTGGGGAGTTTACTAATGATAGGAGTAGTTTAGGGAGTAAACCAAGGGATGGAAATCAGTTAGCAATTTATTTGCAAACTTGTTTATTCCTGGTAATATTCAAACTATAACGGAATTCAATGGGGTGCCTTATGTGAGAATGATTTAATTAATTTGTAAACTATGTGAAATATGTGTGCTAAAATTACCTAACGGTTACGTCAATTTAATAAAACAATCCGATGGATTTTCGTGGAAGGAAATGTATAAAACAGAAACTGTTCTCACACCCAAGAGCTCATCTGATGATTGGGACCTTCAATACAAAGGTCCCTACCAAAGGATATTTTGTACTCGTTAAAAGGGTCTGGTCAGATTTTTAAAACTCTTTAAGTTGGTAAACCTTCCCCTTACTAATTTACAATGTTATTCTTAAAAGTTAGTTTTGTTTTTAAGTTTTATTTTTACTTAAATTTAATACGTGCATTAAGTATTAGTGCGGTGTATCGAACCTTCAGAATTAATGCCATAAATATTTCAAGAGCCGATTAATTAATAAGACTCGAAACTAAGACTAAACATAAGACTCTGGGTTTAAGATAGTTTAACGGTAATCCTATACCAAATTGTCATAAAAAAATAAAATGATTTGAAATCATATAATGTATAATCTAAGAACAAAAATTATAATCGGGACCAGTGCAATATCAAATGTTTTATCAATGTCTACAGTATATAGATTCATGTGAAACTATAGTCTTATAAAATTGTAGTAAACATCATATCTATATAAACCACATTAGTGTACCTAGGGTCAAAACTTGAACCATGTACTAACTCAGCTACTCTATGCTTACAAATCTACTACCACATACTATATACTGTAAAAAGAAAAATAATTTTTTGGATTTTAAATTGCCAATTAATTTGACTTCCGAGGAAAAATCTAAACCAGACTGCAAATAGGCTATAATAGACCTGAGCCACATCTTTGGAAAGTGTATCTTAAATAGTGAAAATAAAGGGATTAGATTTAAGTATCAGTTAAAATGTCATGATTTTAAGCCGTTTTTGGAAAATAAACTAATGAGAATAGTCCCAGCAACTTAAAACGCTGACCTTTCAGAGTGAATGGAAATATAGGTTACATAATGTTTGCAATATCATTTAGTAGTTAGAATTCGTAATTTAATATTTAATTTAATAAATTACGAATTACGAATTATTACACGTTTACATTTACGTTACGTTTACGTTTGTTACGTGTTTACGAATTATTAACACGTATTTAATATAAATATTAAATTTATGTCATTAATAACATGTTAATACTACTCATCATGTAAGGTACTGTATGAAATTGCAACTGTATTCGGCAATTAAAATAAGTGATAGAATCAAATTCAAATAGTGTTGATGTAGTTATCTAATGGCCTAAAGTTAGCATACAGTACAAATATTAACAAAATTATGTTTGTAACCTTTCGTTACCATAAACCAAACTGGAAGTAGAAACTTCAATAAGCAAAAAGAAATTAAATAAGAAATCTGGGGCTAAATTTTGTCAATAGCGTTTATTTTTTAACATCTGGGATGGTGGTATTATTGAATCAATATAGGGTGATTGGTACTCAGTGTGGCAAACATTTTTTGGTGTACAATCTAAATGCAGTGTAATGATGCATATAAAAGGTTCCAAGTCTAAAAATTAGCGTCCCAAAGAATTATTTTTTGTTTTTCAATAATAACTATGTTTTTTAACTTAATACAGCCATTTCTCAATTACCTGTATATGCATTTGAGTAAATAATCTCATTTTCGTGTTCTACATTAAATGTTGAATAAGAATAATAGAAAATGACGGAGGATCAGTTTTAAAAACTCCATTGTTAATAGATTCAAAGATAAAAATTAAAATGTTTGATAAACATTTAAAAAAACATTGGTCTATTGCATTTGTTCACACCCTGTATACAAGAAAGTGTCCGAATATGGTAAAATCTGCGCCATTTTATAAGATTTCCAACCATATGCTACACCGTTGAGTTTTATGTCTCCTTGTGTACGCTTTAGTGGTTTGAAGACTACAAAACATGGTGTCTTTAACATTTAAAACATAGAAAGTTGGCATGTATTAAACAAAAGTTTTATTTTTGTTTCAACTTGAACAGTAAAAACAGTAAAAAGTTCCCTGTTTTCTGGTATTCAAACCACTAAAACAAACAAAAGAATATCTAAACCTCAATAGTATTATCCTATGCATATGCATCATCACACTTCATTTACTTTGTACATACACCAAAAAAATTTTTGTCACACTGACTACCAATCACCTTGTATAAATAATTTTGAAAATGAAGGCACCTTAAATTTAATCCTGAAAATGCATTATTATTAGCAATTCTAGATAAAATAGATTGCACAGTAATATGTTACAAACTCGTAGCTTATTAAAAGATATTGCATAGTTTTTTTTTTTTATGTTAAGATAATTTTGGAAATGTTGTTGAATATTCCGAAATAGAACGAGTTTCCATAAATTTTTTAAAGTAAAACCACACTGTGTTAGATGGAGTGGTTACATAAAAGGCTAATTGAGTTATAGTAAAGGCGTTTACAATCTTAACCAATTTTGGCTATCCTCAAAACGTATTAGGAAAGATTTTGGCTCTTTTAAAACCCTCAGTACATAGCTTAGCGTTGGATTATATATTATAAAACCCACTTGGCCTCCCGAGTTAATATTCATTTCTTCATACCTAAGTGTCTACTTGGCTAACAATTTTGTCCAGAAAGTTTCCAAGAAAAGATACTGTAAACTTTTACCGGATTTATCCATAAAATTATGAGTGTTTACCACATCAGGTCCAGCCATTGACCAGACACCACTATTGATACAACATGGGCTAGGTTGGTATTGGTATTGAGGTTGTTGATACCATCAACCATTGTGGTACCATTGTATATTGGTTGGGCAACATTTCACAAAAGGCGTGTCTAAACTGCAGTTGTGTTTCGCACTAAGACATTTCTACTACTTTTGATCACTCAAATATCTTTAGAAAGAACGCATACCTACATTTATGACTATGGCTACACAAAGTAAATTTATACTACTGAAACGAAATAAGCCAAATTTTGTATGGTTAAATGATGAATCTTAACATCAGTGTGATAATGAATACGATGTTTTATCTTGTTATGGATGTGGCATTATCTATAAAATCTGAAAACCTCTGTGTTTAAAACGATAAAATAATCTTGTTTTTCTTATTCTAAAACAAAGATGGTATAGAATGTCAACACTTTAGAGGTGATTCAAATAATCAAACAAGTGAAATTTAGCCAGCATATTTTTAAGGGATAACTTTCTTTTAATATCACAATATCTAGTTCCTCGTTTGTACAACAATTGATGACCATGAGGTACAATAATTATTTGTACGTAATATTTAATTGGCTTTGTTAATTTTTTTACTAGTTACCTACTTAAATATAGGGAGTATTGAAAAGCGTGCACAAATATCAAAACCCGTAAAACATTCCCCAGCTGAATACACAAGTTTGAGCTTTTCCAGTGCATGCACGGACAATAACTATTCACTACTAAGCATCTGATAAAAAAAATAATGCAGAGAACTAATATACAAATTGCAAATTTATATTTATACTAGCAGAATACCCGTACAAATATACAATACCCGTACTTCGTACGGATTTGCCGTATAAGTATCTGTAAACACAAAATTTCCAAATCAAATTATTCGTAACAAACTAAGCATATCTTCTTTTTCTATTTAAAATATTTTGTTCCTGTTGGTTTTGACAAAGTATATGTTAATTTGTTGAAAACCAAAACCCAACTCAATAATCATGAAAATGAATCTTACATTGTGCAAACCCTTTAGTTCTACTACAGTATATACACATTTTTTTCTACGGTATCAAAAATGTATGTAAACAAAATTACATAAAAGAGTAAAACCTCACTACTTATACTATTTTATATCCAATGCAGTTTTTACATTCCATTAAAATAAAAATCTACGATTTTAAGTGAACCTATGAACAAACGGGTCGCCGGAATGGTCGCCCCCGGAAACATCACCCCCCAGGCTAAACGTGACGTCACGAAACCAGACAACCAGCTGGTATAAAATCTATGTCCGCGACCGGAATCGTACCCCCCAAGGGCTTGATAAGTAATTTATCAAAGTCTAGTTGATATGAACTAATTATGTTATTAATTTTAATTCAAACTAGTAGAAACGGAAAGGTCTCCCCCGGCAAGACATCCCCTATGTACACCCCGGAATCGTCCCCCCCTGAAACGCTACCCCTAGTAGGGCTGGGCTGCTCGGCAGCCTACCTGCTGCCCGTCCTCCCCAGCCCATTGTTCTGAGGGTCGGCCGCTAGTTCATTATTACTGTCGCTTGGACAACCACTTTTCCAAAGAAAAAATAACAGACGTTGTGGTGGAATATCAATCAGTAGATTTAGATGTGTATAAACTTCTAAGACAACTAAATAATAAGAGCATAGTTTGACTTTAAAAAAATTATTATTTTATACTCAATTCATAAAAAAACTACCAGCGATAATGCGTATACATTTTCTGTTGCATTAAATAGTAGTTATACTTATCAACATCAGTAAACTCACCTTACACCCTATGGTAATTGTTAAGCAACATATTTGTTTAAAATATAATAATTTCTAAATGTATTAAAAATAAATCGCATTGCTTTAGGTTTGGCCACGATTTAATTAATAATTTAAGAATTAGAAACAAATTATTATATAAGAGTAAACATATTAATATCTTTTAGAGGATTAATCCCTTAATTTTAACGAAATAATTAATTGTTAGTAATTACAAATATGTAAATTATACTATTCTAAAGGTTATGCCAAAAAGTATCTTAATCCAGAAACAGCCTAGGCTAGATTCATATCACTGAAATAGAGTCAAAATATAATGAAAGTATAATAAAAATATCAGAATCACTTAAAATCGAGAAGATTACTTGCAATCAGTGTTGAAATACCAATAAATTAGTTTTGTTATAAGATGTATGTTTAGAAAACCGTTTTGCTACTGAAGTTTGCAAAATTATGTTTCATTATTACTAAGGGGAATATAGGCATATACGTGAGTTCAAATTTTTAATATGTATTTGTTGTGTTTACTACTGCAAGGAAACTGATATACAGTGAAAAATCTTGGAAAGGTGAAAGAATTTATTAGAGTGACCAGTGTACAGGAAGTCTCAATAATCCTTTCGTACGTTACTCCGAACTCCAATGTCCTTTTGTTTAAAGAATCTCATTCCAAAAATGGCCATTCCAGTTGTAGGTATAGAGATTTGTGAGAAAGATTAATTTTTATAAATTATATGTGTATTATATGCGTAGTAAAAAGCTTTTATATTCAATCATTCAAGGTTTTTAGTGAATTTCCCTATAGGGAAGTAGCTATTGCCGTAGGTGGGACGGTAAGACCTAGGCCCGGGACCGATTTACTTTTTCATTTTGATGTCCCCAGAGCCCAAAAACACCATTCGTTCAAATTTTTATATATGTATATATATTCAACCAGATTTACATAATTTGATGCTTTGGTTATGTCAACAGTAATACATAAAATATTTACAAAATTCCTTAAAAGCCTACTACAAGCACAACTTCACGTTACATTCTTTCCAATGACACCAAAAACATGACAATCGGTTCAGTAGTTTCGGAGAAGTAATTGTCACAAATAAATCTGCTTGCGTATTAAATAAGTAAATATAGATATAATATATACGTCTGTGAACGCGATAACGTGAGTAATTTTTGTCCTATTTTGATGAAATTTTATTTTAAGGTGTAAGGCGGGATAAACTTGAATGAGTTCACGAACCAGTATGATCGGAGCATGGGAACGGGGTTTTACGGGGGTTTTTATGGGGTAAAAAATTACTTTTATCATTTTTTACCTTCAAAACACAAAATTTCCCAATTTCGCTTTAGACCTTTTTAAATAGCTTAAAACCCAAATAATTTATTATACCAAAGTGTTTTTGTACGGTTATTGGTAACGGAGAAAATTCAAAAAATTGTAAATTTTAAATTCCCATGTTATTCTTATGGCGAATATTGTAAAATGTTGTAGTTTGCTTGTTTATGGATATATTTCGATCAAACTTGGCAAATTTATTTATTTTATACTAAGCTATTATTATTTTACTAAAAAATACATTTCATTAGTTTCATTGTTGCAGCAAACCTAGGTATTTATTAAACCTAATGTTAAATCTTCTATATATTAATACGCAAGCATTTTTCTTTTCACAGTCATAACTCAATAACGGCTTGATAGATTTAAAAGTTTAAGGTGTCAAATTAATGGTATTTTCACGTAGATGTGCAAATACGTCTCAGAATAATTAGAAAGGGCACCATTTAAGTACACTTAAGGGCTAAAGTTTGGAAGGTGGCGCTATCTGTTGACATTTGATCAAACTCATTTCCATTTGTTTACTAATAACATATGGACGTAGTTTGAAATAGTTTTTAAAAGGTTAACCACAGACTGCAGGTCTTAAAACTCCAGAGCAAAGCTGGAATTTATATTTTGTTTCAATCTGTTAACTAAAGTCTGGTTCATAATGAAGAGTTTCCTATCAATACTAGACAACAAAGTGTTTAAGAATAAATATTTAGTAAATATTTCATTCTTTTTGTATATGGTTAAATTGATTTTCCTTACGTCGTATTTTACTGATTATCATGTAGTTACAGTTCGATGTGATGAAGTGAATGTTTAAAGGTGATTATTCACAGGGCGGTTATCCGTTACATTACCAGATTATCATGTAATTTACAATGTGTATCAAAACTTCAATTCCTTTATAGTGTTTTTGTTGTTTGGTTAACTTTTTTATTTCATTTCAATTTAAAATCAAATGCCGCCAGTACGACGAAGTACTGTGAGTGGCTGGAGGGAACGCGAACATGACCGCTTGCATCAACCTCTCAATTGCACATTTTATGGGTACATAGTGGTAGTATAACCGTTGTGATAGTCCAATCTCGGACAAATGAACGTTAAATGTTTACATTGTAGTGGCTTACATATTTTTAAGCATGAAAAGACTGGCCGAGACAGTTAAGTTTTTAATCTTTGTTGCCATAAATGAAAGGTTCGTTTACCTCATTTGTGCAATTCACCATACCTTCAGGTTCTTATTGGAAACTCCCAATCTGAAAATAGGACTGTGAGACTTATATCCAGAAATTATTTGGATAAAAATCGTCAATTCAATTCTGCCTTTACCATGGTCAGCTCCGAAGCTCATTAAGATGAGAAAGTTTCAAAGGGGATCTACAATTTTAAGATCCGTGACACGTTTTACCACCGAGTGGGTCCTCTAATTCCTCAAGGAGGTGATGATCCTGAATTTGCACAGATATATAAGTAAGTAGGACAATGTCACTAGAACACAAAGGAGAATTAAGCACAATTCAAACAAAAAATGCAATGAAAAAATATGCGGGAAATAGAGTTACAATGCCAACGCAAATCTTTGAAGACTGTGGCAGACAGTAGGGACGAGAGCTCCGAGGAGTCAAGTGAGATTCTTATGTACATAATAAGAGACAGAAGAAGTGTCTTACAATGGTGCTACCTGTGTCGCGGCAATTTTTAAAGCTGAAAACAAAGCACCACTTGGCCAAATAAATCGTATAGTTTTTGCCAACACTAATCTATATATTAATACGCAAGCAGTTTTCTGTTCACAGTCATAACTCGATAACGGCTTGACGTATTTTAACGCTTAAGGTGTCAAATTAAAGACATTTTCGCGTAGATGTGCAAATACGTCTCAGAATATTAAGAAAGGGCGGCACTTAAGTTCAGTCAAGGGCTAAAGTTTGGGAACATAAGTCAAAAGATAGCAAAAGGGTTAAAACCAGAGTTTTTTGAAAGCTCATTTATTAATTAAAGTGTTATCAAAATTTGAACCCCCCCCCCCACAAAATTCCACCTCTTTACAGTGAAAAGTAGTTCAAAGGTCTATTTTTTGTAAGTTTTTGAACACCCTGTAAATAGGGATGAAGATAATTTAAATCTTTTTCCACTAAAATACTCAGGACTAAAGGACCTTTAAAAAGAGGTATAACACGACCCCCCTTTACATTTGAAAATTTTTCAAAAAACCACCCCCACCCCCCAAAATCTGCCCTTTGGGGTGCTTTTTTGGGGTTGAAAATAATTTAGCTGAATTCCTTGGGGTCAAAATAGGGGGTTCCAGTTGCAATTAGGTTTCCATTTGCTTTCATATTGGAGCTATACAAGCCGGCCGGGTGGTCTGAGACACCCTGTATTTAGTTGTAAACAAAGGGAATTGAGTTTGATGGTTTGATCTAATGTCAACAGATAAGCTGTATTAACACATGTTTCGTATGTTTAGACTATGCATACTGGTAAACCAATTATTGGCATCTATAAAAATTATTGGTTTTTCTTTTCCGAGTCGGGTTAAAGGTCTTCTACCAGCCCGATTTTCATAATTTTGGCCTTAAAATAAAGCTATACAAGCACATATTTGTCATCAAGCGTCATTATTAATTTATCTAATGTATTACTAAACGAAAAAATATAAATTTGATTTTTTACTTAAAATAAAGATGTATTCCAGCAGTTCTTCACACTTTCATAATTATTTGCAAATCTACATGAGTTGGGCTTTCCAATGACCCATTAATTAACAAAATCGGTCCAGTAGAAGTCTAGATTTAGTTGTACAAAGTTTAACAAAAATATCCCTAATTCAGTATTTTCTCATTACTATAAATTCGAAGGTTGCTTAGCTTTTTTGCAAATAACTTTTAAATGGTGAGGAAATCGACTAAAGTGGAAGGTAATATTCTGAAAGAGAATAAAATTTCCTACAAATTGATACCATATACTTCTTGGAAACACTAAAAAATGGCAGCCAAAAGTCTCACCCAAATAAAAAGTGTGAAAAACACAGTTTTCAATGTATTTCTTATGGAAATCATGTTTTTTTTAATTTTTCACCATAAATCATACCAAAAACAAACTTTCATAATTATTTGCAAATCTACACAAATCAAGATTTCCAACGACCCATTAATTAATAAAATCGGTCCAGTAGAACTCTAGATTTAGTTGTACAAAGATTTTTAAAACTGAATTATATATAGAATAGATTACTATAAACATTTTATTTCATTTCCACGTGTTTCAAATACATTTTGTACGTTGACGGAAAAAACTATATGTAACTAGCAGAGTATCCGTCCTTCGTACGGGGTTGGCATATAAGTATAAAATGCTTATTGCAGTAAAGTTATACTCGAGCTTTGCGTTTGCAATGGGGGAGGACACAGTTTGATAAAATTTGCTTACTTAAATTTACGGTATACTATAGTATTACACATCTACAATAGCCATAATGTTCTACCGCTTCACCTAAACAATAGAAAAAAATAAATTACGATAAATCTATATATTAATTTGAAACGGTTTTTCTTTGTGACAGCTAATTTGAGAGAACGGCTAGGTGTAGAAACTCGGTAGGGGTCTCTAAAGAAAGGTCTTGGTCTGTAGATGAGCCATCAAAAGAGAAACGTGGTAAATTCCCTTAGGGCTCTGCCCCAGTGGCCTTTAAATTCCCATCCCATGTTATTCTTATGGAGGAAAAACGGGGTTTTGTCACAGCTAATTACAGAGAACGGCTGGGCGTAGAAACTTGGTAGGGGTCTCTAAAGAAAGGTCTTAGTCTGTAGATGAGCCATCAAAAGAGAAACAAGGTAAATTCCCTTGGGGCTCTGCCCCAGAGGCCTTTAAAGTTCCCTCTTCAGATTTGTTTACATTACGACCATATGCATACATTTACACTACTTTTGAATGAAACAGCTGTTAATATTTAAATAGTGTTTAAATTTGTCAAAATGAAGTATTTGCAATGGTTTTTTTCTTATTTTAAAATCGATTTTCTTCTGAATCGTGCCATGTTTTGCAATATAATGTTCTATTACCAAATTAGTGGAAAATCCTACTATCACAGTAACTCTTAAAATTATTTCTTATGGAGTTAACTTATATCTATTGTATGGGTTGGTTTCTGCCTTTTTTACCACTTCTTGGAGATTGCACGTAGACGATATTCTTTGGCGTATTGCATCTGTAGAAGACGATATTTGGTTGGTGTAATTTTTAAAATTACAATGAAAAAAAGTGAGAAATACTGGACAATTTGATATACTAAAAATAAAACTGAATTAACTCTGTGCTACATTTCTTGAGCAATAATTGAAAGAGCCGATTTGCAAACAATGGAAACAGGAAAGTCATAGAACACAACCAAGTACAGTAGAAGAAATAGAAATAATGTTTTTTTTATCATTTATAATCGTTATTATAGACAACCTAATGCGGCTATGAGTGGGGAAAATTTGTAGAAAACACTAAAAAACAAGGTCAGCTTTTGAAAAAAGATAAGATATTTACAAAATATTTTGATTATATCTAACTGCTGTGTACATCTTGAGTATTTCCATAATCTTTGAGTCGACTCTTATAAAGTCATCGGAAATTATGACTGCTATTCGTTTTAAAATAACGCCTGTAATGCTTCGCAATTGCTCGAATTCGAGCAACAGGTACACTAGTTTGTAAATTATCACAAATTATTCATGAAATTAAAAACATAAACATAACTGTAAACAATCCTACTTATACAGTTCTCATTGCGTATCACAGTTGTTCGTTGCTGCTTAGTTCAATAGCTGTTTTTATTCATGACAAAAATAATAGTGCTGCAACCTGTTGGTAAATCTTATAACTTTTTAATGCTTTTGCATATCATAGATCCAACTTTGTTAGTTGTAACAGCTGACTAAATTCTTTAATTCCCTTTAAATATGAATACTCATAAGGTTAACATGGGGAACTACAGAGCCACTGGGGCGGAGCCCGAAAGGGTTTTGGAAATAAGAATATGCATATATGTTATTCGGGAATGTGAGCTATTATCATGTCAATTTCAGCCCGATCCGTCCAGTAGTTAATGCGTGATTGAACTTCAAACAAACAAACAAAGAAACAAACAAACACACAAACTTTCACATTTATAATATTAGTAAGATTTATACATTTGATGTATAAAATTAACGGGAAATGTCTAGAGAAAGCACAATATCGAAGTGTTAATTTGTATTTATCTTCATATCGACAAAATTTGCGTAATAATACAAAATTCTTCCCATTCATGCAAGTTAAAATCCTTAACATTCACGAGAGTTCAGTCGAGCGGTGGTAATATGGGACAGTCTCCACCCTTGTGAACAATAGCTGGCTCGAGTCACTAGCCCAAGCCCTACAGCAGGTATACCGGGGGTGATCATGGCAGGGGGGGACCTTTCCGGGGTGTGCATTTTGAAAACGATCGGGGGTAACGTATCCGGTTAACATAAATTGTAATTAGAAAATCTGGTAATTGTATATGATAAGTGGATATAATTATCTAAATAATACGCAAACTCTAAAATAACTCGTCATATCGACGAGTGCATGCTGCAACTGAAATTGAGTGTCCGCGGCCGGAAACATCACCCCCCGGTCTCTGACGTCAATATGACGTAGGGGGGTGATGTTTCCGGGGGCGACCTTTCCGCGTCCCCGAACAAACGTGTCAACGTGAAAATAAAACCCCTACCATTTAAATTTAAGTCCCTAAGAAACTGTCAAAATGTAAGAACAGTCCATTAATTGTTAGCTAATATTCTAATAGTAAGATATTCTACGTATGATGTAGTAATTTTTTCGATTACATTTCAAATAATGCTGCTCAAATTATAACTTAATACGTTCGTTTGATTATAACCTACTATTTTCACTTTATGATATTGTTAAATGTAGTTGTTGCTATGCTATAATTGTACAGCTTTCAATAGGAAGTACATTGGTATACTATGAGAGTATTTTATGCGTAATAAAAATCTAAGTAGGCCCTATCCTCTTTTTATTCATTGCTTATGTGTTTTCACACCAATAATGCTCGTCAGTAAATTTTTTCATCGTAGGATCATTGACTAAAGGTATTCTTTTGTAGCTCTTTTGTACGAAGATGGCAACCACATTTCAAAATGTACGTTAAATCTACTCAAGAGAACATTGGCCCAGAAGTTGTACAGCATACCCTCAATAATTCGGACAGCCGTTTAAGTGTAGTTTATACATATCACAGTAGGAAGTTGTCACTGTAGACTACGCCTTACTGTACCACAGAAAACTTACTATCAAGATTTGACTCTAAAAAGAGGGTTCGATGAATTGGTATGCAAACAGTTTTGGAATACCACTGTCTTTCTTTATTACGTCCAGAATGTAATGAAGGTTTACTTCGAAATATATTGCAAACTTCCAAAACGTCAAAATCACCGTTCAAAAATACAGTGTCTTCAAAATGTACCCTCCTTTTCAAACCACCCCTAAATCTCTTCCAAAGTACCACCCCATGCAGATACATGTCCGCTCTTCGACAAAGGAAATCAAAAATGTACAAACGCTGTTTTTCAAACATAATGCGATGCGCGCTGTTTGCCGGTTCTCCCGCCAGATCGAGCCTCCAGCCTATCCGCATTTATAACATAATTAAAGTAGCATATTTTATTAAATGAACACAGCATCGATCCAGCGCCATGGCTGCCAGCTGATTAATGTGAGGATTAATTTTACCCTTTGTACTCGACGGGGGAGCAACTTGGCCTGTTGTGACGGAATTACATATCGCGTGTGATCGGCAAAAAGAGATTTATTTATTAAATAAAATGTTACCTCGAAACAAAACGGTCCCGCCATTGTGCGCATCCGCATTAACGTTGTGTTTGGATTATTAAGTATGGAAATTACCGCACAATTGGAATGCATAATTTTGAACATTGTGGTGTTTATTGTGTGGAATATTTACATGGCCGTGCCATTTTAGATATAAAAAGGTTAGTTTGAAATATTTTGTAAAAATTACGTTTTAAATCTCAGTTTATTTTTATAATAACCTGGTCGTTTATAAGCTAAGTAGTTGAGTGGTTATAATGCTAATTTTACACCCATCTTTCGAACCTGAAAACAGTATTGTTTTTTCTAAAGTTCGAAACTAAACCCTCCAGTTTTGATCATTAGACTTTTTATAAACTGTCCTTACTAAAGAAATGGCTGTTCAGGCAGTGCACATGCTACACAATCTATATTATACATTCATCTTGCTCTCATATCCACTTTACAATAAACACCTAAGTAGCGTTGCTCTTAAGGTAATGATGAAGAATAATAACGATAATCGGGTTTTTCCATTCAAATATTACGAAAGTTCTGGACTTTTATAACTACCATGCAGTCAAAACGTCATTATTAATTTCAATTAATTTCATTTACTTTTACTGAAAACATTTATGATCAAATAACCTCTAGTTAACAGTCAGCTTTAATTAATTTTCTAATATCTATCTTAAATCACATTTAAGGCATTTTAATTTTGATTACAAGTTTTGAATTCTTAACATAAATTTTAGTAGCATACTTGCAATTATTGTAAAAATTGTTATTTTGCTGTAAATCGATCAGTAAATATTAAGTAAATAATTTAAAAGAGTATTAAAAAGAGTATAAAAGAGAACCCAGAAAAAAGCTGTAAGCTATCAAAACCTTTTATAACTAATATGTTTATTATTTATATCTCAATTTATGTAAAATGAGTTTTACTAACTGTACAAAAGTCAATGATTAAACATATCCCCTTATACAAATATCATCCTTATAGATCTCAGCTGTAGACAGTTGTAAGGTAGTTCTGTCCAGTCCATCTATAAGGGGCTTGTTGTTTATGATATTGTTGTGTAATACATCATACTTAAAACCATTTTAATCAAATCTAATGTATGTCGGCGTCATAAAAATATATATTATAAAATTACCTAATTATAATATTACTTCTCCCCTAGTATTATAGACAAACAGTAAAACACAAATTGTAAAATATACCCTAAAAAGTGGTAAACATTAACACATTGAACTTAAAAACCCGTGTTACTAATTACCAATTTATTTTGAAACTATTGTTCATCCTCTAGTATTATAACATAAGAGGGATTTCCAGAAAATCTAATATACCGTTAAATAACATAGGAATATTTAGCTAACATCAGCACATTCCTAATTCGCCAACATAAAGGATGCATAAAAACAGTACCTATTCAGATTTCCCAACCATATGAGAAGTCTTTTCGCAGTTGCCTATAGTTATTTGTGCAACTAGTGAGAAAAGTGAGCAATTGACTCACTCGAGAGAAATACTCACTCACGAGCCGTAGGCGAGTGAGGAATGGTTTCTTGAGTGAGGCAATTGCACTTTGCACTCGAGTTGCATATTATATTTTTCCTACAGTTACCATAAAACAAATAAATTGGTAAAGAAACATAACATATTTTTACACAGAAGTGAACTTTTAATATGACATTTAATGATACAACAGTACAACAGCTGACCAGCTGATTTACAGCCAGTGCTGTCAACGTATTTCGCGCGCATACGACCTTGTCTGCATGTTACGCACTCACTATTTCGTGCCTTCACGTTGCAAATCTGGAGTGAGTAAGACAATGTTTCACTGATGAGTGAATTGGCCACTTTGCTTTCTCAAATCAGTGAGAGAAGATGTACATTGTTAGGTAACAGTAGGAAAAGTGCTTTGCTGGATTTTGACTTGACCGAGGCCTGGGTTTATTTTTCGCACAGCTTTCCAAGGTGTGTCATTGCACCGGTTGCACCATCGAAAAGTACATAGCAGCTGTAGTCTGTAGTCTGTAGAGCGAGAACCAACTGTCTACTAATAATTAGACCTTTACTTGGCCAACTGGGGTCACGCTCTGTCTGCCCAAACAGACTGGCAACCATTCATTGTCTGGCCAATTGGCGACTTAACTTTTTTATTTTCTAAAACACCCGAACGTGGGTGTGAAACAGACCCTATTAGAGGCCTGGGTGTAAAGATTGTAAATACTCTTGCTAAACTCCTGGCAACTTTGTGGGTTATCTGGTCACCTGCTTTGACTTTGGTTACTGAAGTAAAAATACTAACTTTATGGCCCAGCTGTTGTGAACGTAGTTGAGGAGGCTACTCAAAGAACGTGGTTTTTGGTTTAAAACTATATATTTTGCTTTATATTTGATACTCAGAGAGGCCTTTTTGATGTGACTTAAAAGATACTATAGCTTACAATAATTTATATTTTCGTGGTCTTCGCCTCGCTCGTAATGAAACGAAGTTCGTCGAATTTATATAGCATAGCAACTATGAGAAGACTTCTCACCCTATAAAATCTGAGCCTGTTCTGATGTGTGTTTAATATCTGCTTACATTTGAATGCGCCGATGTCGATTTAGTAAAACAATATTTTAGCTCGACATTTTAAAGTAGTTTCAGCATAAAATGACTAAATTTAACTAATTTAATGTCTGCTTCATTTTTTTGTATTAAGTGTGTTGTTGTCGATTAAATGTATTTTTTCCTTACTTTAGTCTATATTTTACAGTGTTCCATTTATAGTGCGGCCGGAAAAGCTATAGTTTATAAATAAATAGATAAAACACAAACGTCTGTGCTAATACTATTATAATGATTCCAAACACAAATAAACCTAGTCATGAAACATAACGTTTTATGAACCCTTCAGTCGAAACCATTCTTCATGAATGTTACTGAGCCGGTCCAGTATACAACATATTAACACAAAACTGGACAAAACGCCCCTCGTCCAGTAATCGAGACACTCAGTCATACGTTTATATTATTTACCCTTTGACGGGACGCGGGGTGAGAGGGATGGGGGGAGGGGAGTGACTGGGGTTCGTGCCGAGCTGTATGTGACTACAATAGGCGATCCTGTACACAGAGAATGTACAAGTCTTATGTAAATACTACAAGGGTATCTTCCCTCCGGCGCGTGCGCATCATTGTAGGGCTAGTCGGTGAGATTGATTATAGGCTGAAAAACTGTAAATGAATATGCAGATGGAACGCGTGTGCTTTATATATACTTTTTATAAATTTAAAAGTTGTACAGAAAAATCTACTCTACACTGTACCATAGACTAAGTTTTATCTATGACTGTACATTGTGAGCAATTATTGAGTTTCGCATGCAATAGATATCCCATCTATATAGAGCTGTAGCCATTTTGTTGTAAAAAAATAACACTGTTCATTATAAATTATATACGTATATTTTATTATATTATTTTTCCCTTAGTTATTACTGTGATAATTTATGTGACATACAAATTATATAGTTCCTAGTTATCCTTTCAATTTAGCTTGGCTGGAAAGTTCATATTCGTCAGAATCAGTAATTTACAGCAGCGCATTCTGTTGTTGGATCAAATTCGAACTACAACATATTTTTATTCCACAACTGATCACGTCAACAGCATTGACATAGTACTGTAGTGGAATCTCTATTTGTATGCATAGTGAAAGGTAAAATTTTGGTACAGTACAGCGTGTTTTGAGTCAGGAAACACACAGTAACAGACAAAACTCATGGAGTAACGGTGAATACTGGCTATGTCTGGTCGATATAGACATAGCTTACTACAACAGTATGCAAAGTCAATTTCTTTTATTCTAGTACCCTAGTAGTGTAAAGCTTGTATTGTGTGTTAATAGTTATCACTTGCCTCCTCTGCTCCACTGGATTTGAAAAATTCTTTTGAAAATAAAAAAAATGTAAGCCTAGTTTTCTACCGAATAAATAATTTGAAATCGATTACAAATATAAAAGAACAACTGGTTGCTAAAAAAAGTAGGAACCCCTCAATTTTTAATACATTAAAACAGCGACATATCTATGGGACTCGACAAAATGGCAGACATTTATGTAATCGCTAAAGCAATAGCAAAATAAGGACACCATTACCAAACAAATAATCCTTAAAACAGATTTTAAAATGAGGTATATAATTTTAACTACTTTGTGATTATACAGAATTTATTCACAACAAAAAAAGACTGTTTCTTAATTTCATTAACTACTGTGAGGAAGACATCTTATATTTTCACAGTACTTTGTTAATTGTTTGAAGGTAAAATATTTAAAAAATTCCATACATTTTAACACATTCAACCATTTTTTTCTGTAAGTTAAAAATTATTTTTATGGATTGGTCGTATTAAACAAAATTTCATAAATATATTTTCCATCTCAAATACAATTTCTACGGAGGTGGTAAACAGAGTGACATTGTCATATCAATAAAAATAGCAAATCTAAAAATAATTACTTCGGATACTAAGTAGACATTTTATTTCTATACCAGTTGTAGCCAGTGTTTTTTTCCTCAAAGAGTATTTGCATTCAAAGCATAAGTATTTACAGACCATGGAAAAATGACAAAATGCTAGTAAATCCTGTCAAGAGTTACATTGAATGATTCCATACATAAACCTTTAATCAGTCAAAATGTAAAAACACCCTTTTAACGTTTAACAATGCGTGTTTAAGGTCATCCAAGTAAAAAAACGTCTTACAATTAAGTGGGATTGATTGTCTATAATAAAAAAAGAAAACCAAGGCCAACCTTTAAGTAGAGGTATCCTTGGATTTATTCTACGATACTGTATGTGTAGTGTTTTAAAATAGTTCTTATAACATTGAACACTTTCTTTTTAAAAGGGTTTTGCATCGTTTTTCTCCCTTCTTCTTTGAAATACTCGTAGATTTGTTCTTTTGATTCGATTTTAGAAGTATATACTTCTATTATTCCTGTTATACTGGTACTTATATTCCGCAAATATTCACCTCGATGTTTTGTTTTCCTTTTACTAGCTATACTAAAATTGTTTCTTCAGAAAAAATTTTTTCAGATTTGATTGTTTTGTCATAAACCGTAATATAGTCGTTAGTTTTGACTGGAAGCATAAAGCTTGGACACTAGCTTTGTTAGTTTTAACTTAAACTTAATCCGTTTATCGATTGTTATGAAAATAATTTGTCATAAGCTAATCGTTAAAATCGAGTGGTTTTTCCATGGAATGTCCTATTCAAAAGTAATACACATCTTAACAATAACATACTGTAGTTTATTTAGAAACATCACTGACATCAGTTAAATATTTTATCGTACTTGGCTACTTAAGTAGACAGGTCATATATTTTGACCTCTTGTCAGCAAATCCTTTCTCAAATGTTTCTTGGTTGAGTGAGCGACTCTCAGAGTAGACTATCAATAATATTGCATTTCCAATTTCAGTATTTCATACTATATCACCACAGATACACTACTATATTGGTTACTAAGTCTGTGATATCACAGTTAACAGGGACATACAACATGCATAGTCCTCCCTTCAGTTTGGCATGATCTATACAATACCCCCGCCGCAGCTAACCTGCTGTCTAAGCGAATTTCCATTTGGCTGAATTGCTTTTCAATTGATATATTTAAATAAAATTAGGTTTAACGAGTACCTAGGTTTGCTGCTACAAGGAAACTAATAAAGTGTGTGTTTTAAGTAAAATAATTATTTCTTAGTATAAAATGAATATATTTGCCAAGTTTGATCAAAAGATATCCATAAACAAGCAAACTACAACATTTTACAATATTCTCCATAAGAATAACATGGGGATTTTAAATTTACAATTTTTTTAGTTTTCTCCGTAACTAATAACCGTAAAAAACACTTTGATATACTGAATTGTTTGTTTTTTTAAGCTCTTTAAGAAGGTTTAGAGAAAAATTGGGAAATTTTGTGTTTTGAGGGTCAAAAGTGAGAAAAACCAATTTTTACCCCATAAAACCCCCCATAAAACCCTGTTCCCATGGTCCAATCATGCTGGATCGCGAACTCATTCAAGTTTATCCCGCCTTACACCTTCAAACCAAATTTCATCAAAATCGGATAAAAATTACTCAAGTTATCGTGTTCACGGACACATATATATATATATATAAATATATATATATATATATATATCTCTATATATATATATATATATACATATATAAAAATTTGAACGAATGGTGTTTTTGGCCTCTGGGGACATCGAAATGAAAAAGTAAATCGGTCCCGGGCCTAAGTCTTACCATGAGACCTACGGTAATAGCTACTTCCCTATAGGGAAATTCGCTAAAAACCAAATGGGTTTTACATTAGCACACGCTGTCGAAGACTATATTCAAATTAGTTTATTTTTATTCTAAAACTGATTAGGGTGAATGCACCAATGAATAACTCCTTGAGTATCCACTTGTTTCCTACAAAGGTAAGTAAAGAAAATTATAAACTTCTTGTCCTTATTCTCCTGTACTTCTTAATGGTAAAAATTATTATGTTGAAAAATACAATTAATTTATGGGCACATAAATAATGCATTAGTAATTTACTGCATATTTTATACAATTTGTAATTTGAGTTAACCCCACCCCCTCCCTTTTTTCCCAAATTCAAGTTTCTTAATGCTGAATACCCTGTGTATGATCAAAAATAACCATTTTAAATAGTTCAAATACATATTCTAGTCAATGGCCACATTTCGTACAGTAAATTACCGTGCTTTAACCCGCGGTTAAATTCTTGTTATATTGCAATCTCATGATTTCGGTTAAGATTTTGTGTTTCCTAGCAAGCACTTGAATCCATCAGAAATCATTATTTCCAAAGCTTTGAAAGAAAATTGATTAAAATCTGTCCATGCCCAAAGTTGTGGTCCAAAAAATCACCGACTGTTTAAATAATTTTTAATTATGAGATTCATCTTTAAATGAGTATAGTACTGTACATAATTGTACCTTTAACATATGTATTGTAAATTACTTATTTTAATATACTGCAGTTTTCATCAATCTGACGTGTAAATATAAACCTTTATGACTTTTGTTACTAAAACAATTTTTTTTCGTTTTGTGCAAGGCAACGGTCCAAACCCTGGTCTGGTTTTAACATTTTTTAAAGTTTTAAAATTGTATGTATACACATTATTGCGTCTTTCAAAAGCTTAAATGAACAGTAGTTTGTCCACCACCAGTAGAAAAATACATTAGAAACACTTTTTTAACTAAGAGTATATGCCGTCCAGGCCTACGTTTAAATTGAATAGGAAGAAATCTTAAAAATACAACGAGTTATCAAATTGTTTCTGGCTACTAAATATTCAAACATGACATTAAAACAAAATTTAAACTGCAGTAACTACCGTAAATAAATTTTACATTTCAACCAACCTTACAATGAGTTGCCATTATATTTATTTAACCTTACCTCTTATAGAATTTTCACCCTTATTCAGCTAGTCTTTCAGTATAGTTTCAGCTAGGGATACTTTGCTGGTTATTTCTACCCAGTTCATAATATATTGCTTGTTGTTGTTTTCTAAACTGAATGTAACAACATATGTTTGTTAAGTTTTGCTCATTTGGTATTATAACCGAAGCGGAAAGACAGATCGTAAAATTTACCTACAAGAAGAAAAATATTTAGTTAGCATTAACTTACTTTAGCGTCATCAACATTAAACTAATCAAAACTGGTTCCGGATTTTACAATACTATCAGCTATCTCGTTACATTATTGATCAACAATGGCTTTGCACTTTGAAAGACTGGCATATGTTTATTGACTATTGAAGGAACAGCATTAATTTGAGAAAGAGTAGAGAGTCTTGTATAGCGATGCTCTACATTTAGGGCTCGAGATCAGATTATAGGGCCTCGCACCATGTCCTCATAGTGCTTAGCATGTAAATTTCAGCGGAGAAGTTGTAATTTCGACGCCCCCACAGTTGGCCGTTCCAGATGCCGTAACGGTACAACGCCCGTCCAAATCTCAGCCGGTTGGGATAGGTTTACTGATATTGACCTTATACTTATACAATACTTAGTAGTGTTTAAACGAAATCTCAGAGAAATAGTTTACAAGAAAGCCAAATTATTTTACCATGCTCTGAAATTTTGTTAAAAGGTCGATCATTTGACTTTGGATGACAGGGTGAAGTAGATATTACCCTATTGTCATTTTAAATAAGTATCCAGATTTGATCACACATCAATACACATCAATAATTTACAATGAGAAAAGCTTAAATGTGTATGGTCTAGTAATTTTATTCTAAAATTGTGTTAGGAGGGGAATTTTTGATTATGGGGAAAGTTAGCCAAATAGAAATCACACTGCTAAGGTGGATTTCAGTCCCTATCATTCCAGATATTTTGTGTATTTAAAAATCGGTGTTGAACAATATTTTACTGAAACTAAATTGTTATACTGTGGTCTCAATGTTTAAGCTGTATTGCTGTATTATCAGAACATTTTTAACTTAGAAAGTACAGTATGCTGCAGTTACATTAGAGCAGTTTTTCATTGAAAAGAAACGCGATCGTATAGTTTACAACCAAACCCAATTTTTTTTACGTTAGTCTGTGTTTACGGTAAAACCTTAACTATATAATATAAGTATAAACTTAACTATAAACTAAATAATATTCTGAAGACGACAACAATTGATATGTGAAAGTTGCAGTCAGTTGTTACCGGAAAATAAACGAAGGCGACTCGTTTAATAGTAACGCCCACGAATATTAGAACAAAAACGCGTCTATTAAAAATTTGTCATAAACAGAACTACAAGGTAAAATCTTTTACTATACACACACTACCATTAAGTGAACATGTTAATGTTTTCCAATTAAGAGGAACTCGGTACAAATATATGCTAGAAATGGAAATAAAACTGAGCCTTCGTTGGGGTCCTTTCACGATGGAAAAAAGTGTCCCATTGTTATTTTTAAAGTTTTTTTTAAGTTTACGTAGACGTTGTTCTTATAGTTTTAAGTTGAATTACAAGGTTAGTTATCCTCTTAGTTTTGAATTACTAAAAAGTTGGCGTGTAAGAGAATATATACAGTATTTTCCATTGAAATATTTATTCAACTACCTTTACAACTGTACTATCTGGTTATAGTTTTATTTTAATAAAATTATATAAATGTTAGTAGAATGGCATGTCTACTTAATGGTAGAATATCTGTAGTCAACAGGTTTTACCTTCCACTGTCTATGTAACCGTTTAGATTGTTTCGGTGGTAGTTTTTTTCTCCAAAAATATCCAAAATAGGTTGTTTGTGTTAGTTATTACATTGGGATTGCGTCTTTGTAAAAAAATCAATAAACTCTCCTTTTTAGCGAATTTCCCTATAGGGAAGTAGCTATTACCGTAGGTCTCATGGTAAGACTTAGGGCCGGGACCGATTTACTTTTTCATTTTAATGTCCCCAGAGGCCAAAAACACCATTCGTTCAAATTTTTATATATGTATATATATATATATATATAGATTTATATATATATATATGTGTCCGTGAACACGATAACTTGAGTAATTTTTATCCGATTTTGATGAAATTTGGTTTGAAGGTGTAAGGCGGGATAAACTTGAATGAGTTCGCGATCCAGCATGATCGGACCATGGGAACAGGGTTTTATAGGGGGTTTTATGGGGTAAAAATTGGTTTTTCTCACTTCTTACCCTCAAAACACAAAATTTCCCAATTTTTCTCTATACCTTCTTAAAGAGCTTAAAAAAACAAACAATTCAGTATATCAAAGTGTTTTTGTACGGTTATTGGTTAGGGAGAAAACTAAAAAAATGGTAAATTTAAAATTCCCATGTTATTCTTATGGAGAATATTGTAAAATGTTGTAGTTTGCTTGTTTATGGATATATTTTGATCAAACTTGGCAAATTTATTTATTTTATAGTAAGCTATCAATATTTTACTAAAAACACACTACTTTATTAGTTTCCTTGTAGCAGCAAACCTAGGTACTCGTTAAACCTAATGTTATTTAAATAGATCAATTGAAAATCAATTCGGCCAAATGGAAATTCGCTTAGACGGCAGGTTTGCTGCGGCGGGGGTATTTTAGTCTAATTGTAAAATTGCTATTTCCAACACAGGAATATTTCATGTGTTAGGTTTTAATTTGTTAACGAAAACAGATCTCTCGGTCGTTTTAAAATAGTTTTTCGAGGCTCCATAAATGTGTTTTGCTAAGTATCTAGCCTATGATTATCGCCATAGACGATCGATTCTAGGGTAGCTTATCGTTGAAGTGCCATAAAGTATGAAACATTCATGTCTATCTCTTCACTATCGTTAACGCTTGAGCATGTCGATATCATAATGACCAATGTAGAGAGGAGCTAGAGGAGAATTACGTGATTATATTGCTAAGTAATGATAAGGCTTCCGATTCTCAGAGAGATCTGTACCTTATAGATGCTTATAGAAACTGGTCCGCATGTTGTAGTGACATACATCACGCCCATTTCACACTCATCTTGAATTCTTTGGTGAGATAAATACACCTAGTTCCGTACCCCATTTTATGGGGTAATTTGGTGGTAAATTTACATAAATTGTAATTAAAAAGAAACTTCTATGCAGTTGCACTTTTCAGTGTAAACATCTATTTATTTGTTTACGGGCAGCTCCATTTTGATATTTTGATACGATTTTATAAAAAAACATACAAGACTTGCTTACTACTATAGTAATACAATGGTTGAGTGAATAACAACTAATTAGCTAATAACAAAACGAAAATGAGAAACCAATTTCTATTCTAGATTGTACGTATTTCTATGTGAGGACGGATACAACGTCCGGAAAAATAGTAACGGGTTGACCAACACTTTATCACCAACTTATTTAGTGATAAAGTCATCAGAGTTGGTTAGTTTGTCGTAAGTAAATAAAATAACTTCCAAAGATGTAGAAAAGAACAAGTATTAATTATATCTCTAGCCCCTAAAATCACTATAAAGTTCCGTTCGTACAAAATCCCACTGGTGTGTGTAGTAAAACCAATAACACATCCTTGACATATCAAGAACAGCAGAAGTCCTGCATCGGATGTAGAATGCAGCTGCATATGGCCCGCTTCCAACATCGGATTTCACCAATGACAATAATTGTAGCGCGGTCCGGGTCCGCAATTTATGCGGCTAGCGCAACTTTCTAACTAGTTTTTGCGAGACTTTCACAATCCTTTGTTTGGGCGAAGACATAAGTTAGCATTGTCACCCACGGTTGTTCATCTGGGATTCGCGAGATATGTTGAAGTCGCGGAAAGTCGTGGCTGGAGTTGGTTGATGCAAACCATACAAGTAGTCTACTACAATTGACTGTACATTATAATGGTTCGTTATGTTGTATAGTTGACGGCTATGCGTAGACTGAAAAGTATATATTTGATTCTTATGTCTCAAAGTAGTAGTTAATAAAATATAGAAGTTGAATTTGGTCACCAGCAGAAAGTAGGCTGCAAAATACAGTGACTTCTTATACACAGTTTTAACAATCAAGTTAAAATGCATGATTTTCTTAAGTTTTTGTTTAATATTAAAGTAAATTATGCATACAGAGTTTTACTTAGGAAAATTAGTAAAGGTTTCCTGTGTTTGCTTCCCAGAACAATCTGTCTAGGACGGTTTGTAATCAAATAGCTGAAAAATACATCGCGGACCGAGAAAGTCAGTTCAACTACATTTGAAAAGGTAGTTTATCCTTACGATTTTGGTTTTAATTAGCAGAATAATTGTAATATTTTCACATCAATATTCAAAATGCAGTACCGGTACCTAATGTTTAAAAATTCCGCTTTTCCTTGTGGTTCCGAATAAATATTGTGTAGTTGAAAAAGTAGCGGTTCTTTATCCTGAAATGTTTGTCAGTTAACGCCAAGGTAATTATCATAAGTTTTCATAATGTGTACATATAATATTATTGCATTTTAAATTCAACAAAAAATACGATATAATTGTTTGAACAGCCATCCACGTTGAAAGGAATACCCACTTTAGTCTCCCAAAACCATTCGACATGTCCTCTCAAGAGTGTAGTTTAAAAATCAAATCTGTACTTAAAAAAAAAAAACTAGAAAGTACTGTAGGCTTTCATCTCCAAAGTAGAATGACGAATTCTGAGGGTCTTCGTTGAACGGGCGAAAATACCATCCGACATTTCCCATGGGTTGCAGTAACCCATCTCCATCATCGGGGAAATTTATTATAGTGATCAAATAAGTAATTGACATTTTAAATTCATGATTCTACATCCCAGTAAGAATTAATACCTGTGAGTAAAACCAAAGCCCGCAAGTTAATTTTTACCATCCCATTGTTGCATGTTGGCGCATTTCGGACGCTGGCCTTGAAAGAGGAGAATGTAGGCCCTAGTTCGTGACCATGCTAATTATATAGGGGCTAGCCAACAATTAAACTACCAAATTAATACTCGAACATCTAACTTAACGACCGCTGCGAGCTTTAATTTAACGAAGGATACGTGTGAAACTTGCTCTTGTAGTTTGGTAACGAGGAAGGATTCAAACCTAGCGTCATGTAACAAAGGAAGTTAGTTGGAGGTTATTGGTGAAATAAAATATCAAACTGAAGTTTAGAATAATGGGTTTATATTCGTACACACATTGCATTGAAAAAAAAATCATCACAACATTTTACAGTTCATGTTGACATTAACGTTTCGTTTACACAATACAACTTACGTTTTATCTAAGGCATTATAATTACCTTTGAAAACAGCAACACCGCCTAGGTGCGTATTTTATGCCGACCATGAATGCCAGATTGTAGTTTAGCACGAAGTACAATGTGTGGCTTTGTTATTGATAATGCAAGTTTTTTTAGAAACCAGGTCCATATAGTGTGATTAAGGACAAGTGGACCTAGTTTTCACAATCAAAAAGCTTACATTTCTTAGGATACACGTCTGAACAAAGATTGCTAAAACATCAATGACTAAATACAATTTACACTATTTACCTAGTATTTACAGTACCCCCATCGACTATCATAAACTATCCATAAACAACACTGTGTCTCGATGTACATGCGAGTTGAATAATCAATCTGACATGATCAAGAAAGTAAAGTATACTAAATAACTGGAGAATATCTATTCCGGAAATTGTTTTCAGACGGTTATTTCCTTCAGGGCGTTCCATATGATTGAGTACATCAAATAGTTTGTCTAGTATAGACCTACATAACTAATTTCTTGTCACAACATAACCCCTTGACATAGGCCATTCGAGAAGAAACCTAACTTTTGAAGAGAACGAAATCCATTAAAATTTGTATTCCGTCACCAAGGTCAATTTGTATAATAGACTCCTTTTTGTCAAATTTATTTAACGATGTAAAATTGTATTAGTGTCTTAAAAATATTTAGTAATCCGACAAATCATTTGAAGATTTTTTTTTTATTTTACATCAAATTATACTTGAAATTTCTTTAAGTTCTACCACTCAAACCCTAACCACTCAGATGAGAAAGCTCCACAGATAAATCTGCACACCGTTATATGTTAAACGAAAGAATCCGATACAAGTTTTTGCCACATCCAATAAGGAAGTTGCGAGATACTTTGTAACCTAGATAGTCAGGAGAGACTAGATGCTGTCGCGGGGGACGGGGGCTACAACTACAGGCTAGACGATAATAGTGGAGTGCGGCGCGGCTTGGAACCGGTCTTTGCCAAAACTCTGCGCGAACACTGACCCGGGCATCGCCAGAGCGCGTGCGCGGGCTCAGCGCATGCGCAGAGGCGACTCCCCGCCTGTTCTGAAAATCTACGCACCACACGGCACGGCAGCTTGCGTAGTTGCCGGGCAATAGTTTTTTGAGTTTTTATTTTTCCTTTTAACTTGTAATTTTTTTATAATATTTGTAATTGTCCATCCCATATTTGATTATATTTTTACTGAAGTACACAATATTTTATTTAGATGTTACTTTGAGTTAGTACAGCACCACTGCTGTTTTGTTTATAATATAATTATTTTCTGTTAATTTATGTTTTTATAAATATACTACATACCATTGATTTATATGAGCTCATGACGAGTCATATGTAGATTTAATAATGTTTTGTGAACTCAGGAACATTTCGCAACTCTGTATCGACCCTAAAATATAGGTATTGTGCATGTAGTTAAATAAAATAAATTTAGTGTGGTAAAATAAATAAAAAAAAGTACTTAAAACACACAAAATCATGTGTCTGTTACGATTTTGTTACATGCGGTTGTTACGGAAATTTATTTTGATAACTTTCTTTTATTCAAATCCACTTATAAATGTTGTGTCACCTCAATGTACAGAGCATTTCAAGTGAAAGGAAATCAAATATGTTTGTAACTAGACGTGTTCAAATCTACCAAATATGATTGATATGGCCATTGGATACTGCAAAAATACGACGTGTCATAATCGTATCAGCCTATCCTCTTTATTATATTCTGATACAAAATGTAGTTTAATTTAATTGCATTTTGATTGAAAAGATTACGACTCCTTTGAAGAAAAATTATTTTGTGTTTTAAGCTCTAAGCAGGCGATAAGCATACAGCAATTAAACCTTATTTTTTGCTTTAGCCAATGCGATTTAAATCATCCGATCGATTAGAAAAATAAACATATAAAATTTGATCTTTCATTTTTAAACGACCGGCACCTCATGGATTGAAGAATCTACATTGAATTGCATCTCGTAGTTTGAAATTAGTTCTTAAAATTGAAACTTTTAGTGAAGATTTTCTTTTTATTGCATTTGACATAATGTAAATGGCATTTTATACTTTTTTATCTAGTTGTCGACGATTAAAACATTTGAAGTTTTGATGCTAGAATTTGTATTTTCCCTCTAAGTTTAATGGAGTAGTTGTTTAAAAGTATTTCTTGTAGCTTTAATGTAGTAAATATATGTAATTTTAAAACACATTTCTGAAAGTTCATGTTGTTATATGAGTAACAACACAATCTTTAAGGTTACTATTTACAACACATAATACTCGTTACATTCGATTTATAATATAATCAAGCTTGAATATATAAATGGCAAAGTTCACGATTGAAACAGTTTTCACTATTCCTTTATGAATTAACAGAAACTAAATAAAAATACGTCTAATAACACTTGAAATATATATTTACACTTATACTGTTGTCTCACAAGACGGTAAATACATATAATGGTTAGTGGTAGTGGCAAGTTATACAACACGCTAAACCATGTTGGTCCCTCATTTTTACACAGATTTCAGAAGAAGGTTCACCAGTTATTTTGATAAGGAACCTTTAGACGGCAAAAGATCCAATAGACGGAACAAAGTAACAAGTAACAATATTGTGTAAAACCCCTGTTGACTGCAAAGTACTGACAGGAAGTGGCAAAAGAGGAAGTGCAGTGATGCCCGTGTTAAACTGATAACCTCAGAAAGTACACTTCCTTTCCAAAATATAAGGAATCCAATTTCCAATGACATTAGCCTCTGCGATGACAATTAACAAGGCCCAAGAACAGCCTATTTTGAAAGTTACAATTTATTTTCTAAAACTCCTGCTTGGTTAACTGCATGTTGCTTTGAGCCAAGCCAAGTCTTTCAACTGCAGAATACTACGTGACGTGATCGTGATATTCCAGAGAGCTGAAGCCCTACTGAGGCTGTTTTAGGATTGCCCTCTGCAGACATATATATTTATAAATTAAACACAGGAGCAACACATATTTTAAAATAGAGACTTCAATACCGTCAATGTTGTTCTAATGAAGTTTTAATGAAATTAACAGAGTACGACCGTATTTACTTTAAATTTTTTCACCATTTGTTACTACATACAATACCAATTATTATGTTGACAAAATATAAGTTTCCTACATTATATTATAATTTAATTAATTTTAATACAAAATCAATATTAAAACAATAATAGGATTTGATAAATAACCTCTTTATTTAATAACTTACATTTATTATAACAAAAAAACGTTTAAATAAAAGTACATATTACACATTAAAAATCAATTTATAACAAGTTTTCAATCAACCCTAAGAGTTGCTACAATTGCTCGAATTCAAAATATGAAGCTACTGACTAAATAGTTTCGGGGAGTCAATAATTAAGATTGAATCAAATTTACGAATATTTATTTTTGTTTTCCCTAACAAAGTCAATTTCCCAAGTTTAAAATCCCAACAAGCTCTACATTTACTTGACCGTGGATACTGAAGCACCACCAGTACATCCGACCAGTATCTTCCTGGACCAGATGTGGTCAATGTTTTACCGAAAGAAACCCAGTTGATCAGACTAATAGAGTATACTAGTACACAAAATTATATTGTCTTTTGGCTGTTCTGCTGTTCATACTGTAATAGTTTCTGTGAACATATAACATGCAATGTAAAATTAATTCCCTTTCAGCTTTGTACGGCAAAAATGTCGGTGATTAGGAAAGCAAATATTTGTTACAGTTGCATCACTCCGCCAGGGGCTCGAATAAAATTTAACTGCCTAAATCTACCAATAGAAGAATGTCTATTCCACGGTGGTTTATCAATAGTAGAATCATCGTATCAAATGATTTCCTCCTGAACTTTTAAACAAGAGATCATATTTCAGTGAAGGACGTCTTGGAAGGTCCGTATATCTAGGTCTTCAAAGAATGTCAATCCACTTTCACATTTTGCAATCCTCCAAATTAATGACAAACTGAGAAGACCGATGGAAAGTGGGAATGGAGCGATTTACTAATTGGCTGTTATTTTAGTTTTTACGACTTATCTTGTATGTTAAGTTATGATGATACGTCCGACTACAGATTATTAAGCTCGTTATAAATTTGAACTGTGATGGCGTTAAACTTGTTAGATTTATACAACACGGTTGGTTAAGAAAGAAAAAATCGCAATTTTATTAAATTTGACAACAACATGTGTAGATTCCTAATTGATTAAACAGCAACAGATTAAAATATTTTGGATTTTAGCAAAGAGATTTTAGACAGACGTACTGTACAGCTCAAGATTATACCTTTGACTTTGAATAGTGTATGAAGACTATTTGTTTATTGAATTGTAAGGCGTTCGATTGTCTGATCATGAAATACTTAAGCCAAGATAATTAATATTGGTATTATGAAAAATCTCTTAAACTGGATAATGCCATTTCTTAAAAACACATAACAAATTGTGAATATTAGAAATACTAGTGAGACGAATGTTGTAAAAACGTTTAAATCAAATGTCTTGGTCTGTCTCAACACAGGAGTTCCGCAAGGGTCAATCTCGGTCCAGTGTTGTTTCTTTTTATATTAATGATTTTCCAGAATAAATGCAAGACGGTGAGCTATTGATGTCCGCAGATGTGAGACACCTTACCTATAGATTTTAGGTAAGGTTACGAAAATATCGTAAGACTCGTTATACTTATGACTATGAATAAAACAAGACAGCCATTTACAAATATTGATTGTCAATTTGGAATATTATAAGAATCTAGTTGAATTGAAAGAGTGTGCTGATAATAAATTAACGATTTCCATCGAAAACACTTAAAAAAAAACTTATCAAAACTTTTATGACACACTATTGTAAGCTACAGCTCCTTTTTTTATGTTATAATATTCTATAAAAGTGTCAAAAATAAGGGGGGAATGTCAACAGTGCACGAGTGGCTCATTAAACTATGTTTTTTTAATGAAAAAAATTCTTATGCTGGTCCATAAAATATGGGATCTAGGTACTTTAGTATGGAAAATTCAATAATGCTGCGTTATAAATAAGAAGAGCAAGAGCTGAAGACGTAATTTTTAATCAAGTTTGTTATATTTAAAGTGCGCCGTGACAATTATATTTTTACTTCTGGCTATCGTGCCAACTTTAAAATTATTTTAAACAAACAAAATTACCCTTTTACAGACCATTGCTTTTCGTCTGGATTTGTGACCAAAGATTAAAACGTATTTACCTTAAAAAATATAGAGCAACATTTAAAGTAGCGTAGAATATGACACGTACAAATTATAAAATAGGATGGGAATCCTCAAATAAGTATTTCAAAGTAAATGAACACCATGCTTTGTAAAGTTTTTGCATATAAAAATTTATTAAATGGAAAATCGAGCACCCCGTTAACAAAACTAACTTAATAGCATTTAAATCTTTGGGTTTATAGTTATAGTTAGTTAAAGTAGCGTAGAATATGACACGTACAAATTATAAAATAGGATGGAAATCCTCAAATAAGTATTTCAAAGTAAATGAACACCATGCTTTGTAAAGTTTTTGAAAATATAAAAATGTATTAAATGGAAAATCGAACACCCCGTTAACAAAACTAACTGAATAGCATTTAAATCTTTGGGTTTATAGTTACTCCCCGGGAGAGACAGGTTTCTATTATTTGTCAACAGTTCATCAACTATTGATGATTATATTTTCCCATAGGTTGGAGTATAGGTATATGTTTTTTAAGTGGTGATAAAAACATTAAAATACCAGCGGTACAAATCCACAGAAGATCCTGTTGATTAGATTTCAAATGCTGAAGAAGTAGGAATTAAGTGTAGAATTATTACAACAGTACAAGTTAGACAAATAATTCATTTAACCTTTGGACAATGGTAATGCGTAAAAAATAATACCGGAGTAAAAACTACTTTTAACTGCGATACCGGAAGATTGTATGTTGGAAAATGTTCTTTCTTTATGTATCAAATTTTCGGTTATTTCAAAATGGAAATGGTAACTTTTTGTAAACCACAGAATTTTAAATCCCTCACATGGTGGAAAAACAGTAATGAAAAAATGTAAGGTAATTTCATGGTACAGTAGCACATCTATTATGACACATATTCTAATGTTCATTTGTTATTTTCAAGTAAGCCCCAATATATTACTGATCCACAGTTCAAACTTACTTTACTTCAGTATTCAATACAATATTTTAACTATATACAAGTATGTATGTTGCACGTTCATTAGGCCTACTATACGAGTAGCACTAGTGGTGTTTTAACTTCGCATCACGATAAAAAAAACTTTACAGGTCCAGAACCTAAAATAAGTAATTTGTATTTCATGTTCGTTATGTGATGGCCACACCTAGCAGTGTCTTCATAAAAATAAATACATATCAGTATTTATGTATATTTATGTATATAACATATCAGTCGATATTGATATTTTCAAAAACATTTATTTGATAACTAAGATCATCATGTTATGTACTACGACAGGGAGACAATCAATATTAGATGAATATGATTAGATTAGATGGATGAATTAGATTAGATTAGATAAAATTTACTGTTACGCCAACAATAAAGAGCGTGTTATCAAAGTGAAGAAGAATGAAGGGCGGGCTTTGAAATTAAATAATAGTTTAGTATTAATTTATAATACAGGTTGCTTATAAAATAATGGGGCAGAACTAAACAGTTTGTATTTTCTATTTGCCTTGTCCAACACAGCTGTTAATGCCAACAATGGGAAGAGCATGATTATACGTTTACTTTTATTTGGTTGTATTGTATAGTCTTGGCAGCTTGATTAACTGTGGCTGACTTGTTTATTAAATGGCTACTATAACGTGACAAAAGGCGTGTATTCATTGTAAAACTTTTTTACCTTAGTTGAGATGTTTTATAAAGTAAAGATACAAAGTAATTACACGAACAAGTTTTATTTGAATTTTGGATAAAAACTACAATTTGATAATTTTATTGATTCTGCACATATATTTATTATTACACATATATTTTTCTGTCACAATCATCGGGTGGATATAATTTAGAAACACGCCGGGATTTACATAGGATATCCCTAAAACATGATTGCTTAAACAAGGTGTGTCTAGGTGGGCACCAAGCTTTTATGACTCAAAGCCATTCGAACTATTAGAACTATCGAACTAATAGAGCCAGACCCAACGAGCAAACTCAGACTCAAAACATGCATTTTATTGTTTTGAAGTAGCAGTAGTCATTCAATAAGGAATTATCAAAGACAAAACCAAACTATACCAAACAAATATTTCAATGGTTGGCATTAACTGCTGTGTTACACAATTATTTTTGAACCTCCTGTATATTAGAACTATTAGGCAATTATACGTAGACTATAGTAATCAATTACTTATTTGCTTTATGCATGTGAAGTGTCGTAGCAGCCACCTTTACTCTGTAAAAGCATGGTAAAAATAAGTTTGTAATGTATTTTATGCATTTTTTAAATTTACTTGTTCATTAGCAATAATTGTCCATAAAAACATTAATTACTTTGAAAAAAAAAACTGTTTGTAAAATGTCATCCTTCTACAAAAACATCGATTGACATGCTGCCATTATCTCACATGTTTGTTCGGTTTTGACGAGTTGCAGTATGTTTCTTTTCAAGCTTTGTATGAACCGTGAGCCTGAGGACAACTTGACTGAGTTAGCTTCGAAAATAATTAGTCGGGTTTATGCGAGAAAATCCTATGTACAATGCACCTGTGTATGTGTGATGAGTGTGCGAGCGCACGTGTGAGTATGTGTGTGAGTATGAAGGGTTGAGTGGGGGTGGGGGGTGAAGTATCTTAGATCATAGGGGCGGTGTCATAAGGTCGGAGGTTATGTCACCTGCCGCTTTTACATCTTTAAATTTTACTCCTGAAAATATCCAAATGTTGGAGGGGATTAGTACATTTAATTAAAACAAGTTTTACAAGATTTCTAAAAACCATGCACTTAATCACTAAACTAAAACTGCGATTTTAAGTAGGCTACGTTTTTTTTAAGCTAAATAGTAGATTATGAGTGTGGTTGATCATAGTGTAGCACTGTTAAAACATTTCAGTTCAACAGGTATATTCACTATACAATCAATGGTATAAACCAAGAACTCATAAATAGCCCATCCCAGCCGTAACAACACCTGCAGACTTTTTGAATTTTAATTTGCTTTTTTGAGTTGTTATTTTAACTAAACCAAATCATCATATTATAATATAAAGCTTACAAAAAGGAGTTTATAGATTCACGCCTAATGTAATGACAGAAGCTTGATGGGGTGAGAAGTTACGTAGGACTACTTAAGATGAACACAAAACTAGTTCTGTGTCTTAAAAATTTTTAAAAAGTTAAATTAAGTTTGATAAAAAGTTACCAAATTGTATGAAGACATATTAATACAAAACTATGATTGATCCATATATTTATAATTGATCCATACTTATAATTTTCAAAAATTTACCATTAATATGGAATTTGAATTTGGACAAAGTCTAGAGATTTCTAAGGTTTTGGAGTTGTTTTATTTTTTTGTATGCGACGAAACTTCTCCACACATAAATGGCACAACAGAAACAGTGTGTAACGAAACTATTAACAGTGTTTATGCTTCTGGGATTCTTAAACGAATAAGTACCTTGGCCCCGGATGGTGTTATCACTATCACTACGGCAATAGCTACAACTAACTATCCTCCCATTACCCAATAAGCAAACGTATTAGTTTGAAACCCCAACGCTATCTATTTTAGAATATCAAAATCCTCCACGTTGTTTTGCCAGTTAACGATAACTAGAAAGATCAAAAGACTATTTTGAGATGCACATGCAACAAAAATCCTGCTACGAGTTTGCCAAAAATTGTTTCGGGGTGACACGTGTATAGTAGTTAAGGTGTTATATTTCACCGGTCAAAGGGTAAACTTGGTTGGGTTTCTTCAAAGGAAAGTTTGAAGGAGGGAATTACGGAAAATGAAGCAGACGTCTTGATCAGAGAATGAGAGTGAGACAGAGAGAGTGGGTTAGAGGTTGGGGAGAGGGTGAGAGAGAGAGAGAGAGTAATTAGCGACCGGAAGTTGTGAGGTGACGTCATCATTCGGGCTGATCGAGTCACCAGTGGATGAACAGGACGCGGGACGAGTCAAGATGAAACGTAATCATGGCTGCGTTTTTTCGTTTCATACTTTCATATCAATAGTATTGATTCGGGCCGTCGTAAATTACATTGAGCGGGGTGGAGGCGGTGGAAGGGGCGGTGCACGCGCTGGGGTTGCCGGGATAAAACTTGAATAACATTGTTCACTATTTACAGTAGTGTGTTAAAACGAATTAAATTTTTTACCGGCACATGCGCAGATGAAAAGTGCGTGGGGGCGACGACGAATTTAATGATTTTTTCTCTCTCCACCCCTTTGCACGCGCGGGAGGGGGTAGTGCGAATCGAGGGAGGGAATCGCTCTCATTAAAGTGTACGAATATGCGATTTCACTCCCCGCGTTAGTTTATAGCTAGTGATCTCTCGACGCGGGGCAGTGCCTCATGTAGCGTCTCCGTACCGGAATTCCTTCTAAACTCTTTTCCAAATTGAAGTTTTAGGCCGTACACACTCGTCTTTCGTTCGATAAATTACAAACGTTTCGGTGCATTTTACACGTTCTAGATATTTTTTCTCCAGTTTCACTTTCTTCCGCCATTTTTACTTTCCTCGTAACTCAATAATACCGGTTCACATTTTTCTCTCTGCTATAGGCTAAAGTATATACAACCCTTCAGTACACCACTTGCTATACACGCGTTAACATTCAAGAATTTTACCGATCACGACTTAAATCTCGACAAAACAACGTCTAAACGTTCAGCGTCCCAGTGTCGCGTTTGAATTTCGCGGTTCTCATTGACATCAATTTCTCTGGTGCGTAGAAAATTCGGCGCATGTCGCTAGACTCCGTCAGGCGTCTATAATGGCCAAGAAAGAAAATGCTGTGATCTTAAGTTAGGATTTTTATAATTACTTTTACATATTTGGACCCCGGCTATTGACCACATACTACATAAGGTAAGTTCTTCATCTGTTATCAATAGGTTGAGTTTCTTATCGCTTGAATCCGGTTTAAAAAGACAAAAGAATGAATGACAACTCAACATAGCCTATACGCCTAGACCGTCATTTGATTCATTGTAGATGTTGTACCGTACTCTCTCTTTCGTCTTGTTCGTTTTATCATATCGATCCATGTTGTCATTAGAGAATAACAATCAATGTTTGCCTAGTAATGTTTACAAACGTCAAATTTGAAACTAGACGATTTGTTATCAAATGGGAAACCGGAAATAGAGCTAGATAACAATCCTAGACCACTGATAAAATCAAGTAATCATAGAATGCGTCCTGTTTACTGTCAGGTTTTAAACGTGCAATGTGAAATATACTTTTAATACTCATCTTTACTTAATATAATTAATTATTAAAAATATATTTTATTAAAAATAATTTAAGCCTACATACTCTAAATATACTTTGTGTTTTTACCAAGTTCGCCGATTATGCCTATTGATTTACATATATTAAAAATGCAGGAAAATAAGTTTGTGTAGTTTATTAATGAGTTAACCACAGTAAAATTTGAAATGGGAAAGCACATTGTATTTTTATAGTCGATGTCATGACAAGTAGTTGCAATCATAACCATATAATTACATATTTTTTTTTATACTTGAAAGAAAACTTAACTTACATTTTGTAGGCTACCTCATATTTAACTTAAGTACTAACTTTACCTTTGTTCAGGTCAGACCTTAAATAGAAAATCTAAATTAGGCTAGAGTAATTTGATTAAAGTATTAAATTTCACCACGATTATTTAGCCTAATTATTTTAAGTTTTAAATTGTTGCAGAATATTAAAATACAACTTTAAAACTATTCAAATGACAACATTTTTAAATGGAAAATTTTATCCACCAACAAAATAAAAAACAAAGTAGGCCTACACTTGACCTATTAAATTTATTTTAATTTCTAAAACATTAGAGGGGAATCTGTTGAGGTTGGTTTTCGATACCTTGTTGATAACTAAAGGAATAGGCTTTTAATATAAAAATAACAGTTTTGATTATTGTTTATAAAGTGTAAGATTAATATTTATAAAAGAAAAAAGGAACGATATGCCTATATATTGTAGTATAAATCAAAAGTGTGTGCTTCCTCTTCGAAAACTCTGGCAGAGTATCGATTTGTGTTTATTCGTCCTTCCCTTCACATTTGATACTGTACTAATTTTAAGCTAATTAAATTAATATTCAGACGTATTCTACTTTGTCTAATATCTTAAGTCTTGGCTTTAAGTTAAGATGAACAGCCTTGTTAGACCTAGTTCTTAAATTAAAGCACATTAGTTGGTTAGTATAGGTCTGGAGAGGTTAGTTTAGGTTAGTCCAGTAAATGAAGTAGGCTACCTATTTTCTGTAAATTATCTGTCTTTATAGATTATCCCAGCCTTGAAATACAAACATCTATCAATATTAGACTATACTTTCATTGGAAACAACCACAACAATGACTAAAAGTAACCTTATTACTTTGTCGAACCTTTGTAACGCCCACCACAGTTAGGCTCAAAAGGTTATGATGTCCTTCCGTTTAAGTAGGCTACTGTACTGTAAATTCTTGTTTATTTTAATAAGCACTTTCAGTAAGCTCTCAGTTTATTATACTTGTCGTTATTTCGTAAAAAGCTCATTTCTTTGTTGCGGAATGGGTAAAATTATTTTATTTTAACCACGCCACAGACTCAGGCGAGCTCAGTTTTTTGTTAGAATCATTAATACATCAATTACGAATGATAGCTGACTTTAATATATCACTTTTACTTTACTTTAATATCATTTTGACAGTTTTCTCTATGAAAACCGCAATAGTTCCTCTCGTGTTGATACACACAACGCTCTCTAAAAGTCTGAATCTAGCAGAAAGTTGATATTAGGTCACCAATACTTTGCCTTGATGTGAAGTAGCACTTGATTTACCGGTATGGGGATCACCCAAAGTGTTACATGTTTAAGTAAAGTGCATACAAACAGGAGCAGTCAATAATACCCAAATCTCCTGTGCAGTATGTCACAGAAAATTTCTGCTGCCATTGGCGTCGTACCGGGGGAGCATAATGAGGCACATGCGCCCCAACTTAAAATTATTAATTTTTTAGCAAACCAACGGTAAAAATCCATCTAATAATAAATTTTTGTTACTTTCTTAAGGTGTTATACTCATAAGCTATGGTAGTTACCAAGTGTTATGGGGGTATTCCAGACCCCCAAGTGTACTGGTTGTGCCCCCCAAATCTATAGTTGACACGACGCCTTTGTCTGCTGCAACACATTTAAATCAGTCCTCAATACCGATACTTGATTACAGAAAATTTATAGGTAGGAAAAACTGAGATTCCATCTAGAGAGCTGTGGCAAGGCTTATAAAATATTAGCTCGGACTTCTGATAGGTGCACTGTATAATGGGTGAAAAATCATTTAGGTACCTATTGGCAGTAATCAGGATGATTAACTTAATTGTAACGATGAGCCTATCTCACCTGCCCTAAATATTGTGATGCAAATAACTTTTTACCTCTAACCTCATCTGGTCAATTGTTGATACTTTCAGCCCTTAACATACAATCTATGATAAGAAGAAGTACTAATAAAGCAATTACACAGTTATTTAAATTTTGAGAAAATACGGTGAATAAAACCATTAGGCCTATAATTCAAAATAGGTACGGTACGGTACTGGAATGGAAACCTTTCTCCCCCAAATTGATATTCAAAACCTCTCCAACTTAAATCCTGAGGTTATATGTGCTTAGATTAATTCAAACTATTATTGTCAATGTCCAAAAAATGTTGAGTCACTTTTTCATCCTATAGTGTGTGAAGCAAAGTGAAAAGTAAAGTAAGTGAGATTACTATAAAAAAGGATATGGACCATACTCCTTGACAAATTATTTCAGCGACCAGTTCTGTTAGAACTTAAAATGCCAAAAATAAAAGATATATTATGCATGTAAAATATAAATATTGTTTTTTTTTTTTTAAATAAGCAATCTTAACTCTTGTTTACTGATGACATAATTTTTGTTTGGAGGGATGCAAGATCCATACATTACTCTTTTTAATTGTAGTAGGTAAATAGATGGGATGGTGAAGGATACCAATTCAACCATGACAGAAATCTTTTTTTAATGACTAGGACCATCCCTCTAATGTTTGCCACAGTTTAGTTTGTAATTTTCATCTATATATCTAAATATGAACATTGGGTTGATTTTGTTAGCAACCATTGGATCACTCTCCTTAAAAACATGTTTCAGTGAAACAAACAAAATGAAATATCAAATCTTTAAAATACCCAACATAGAAAATACTCTACAATATCAAACACATTGTTAAATTAATTGCCCAGAGAAGATCAGATAAGATTGTTTTCTTGTTGAATCATAGACAATTTGAGCTTCAAACTCTTTATCCAATGTTTTAATCAAATATTTAACAGCTAAGATTGTATTAAACACAAATCTTGGATTAATGTATTCAGAGAAGTTAAATTAGTGAATTGGATAAGTGTATAAATGGATTAAAAACTTCTCATCATACATTTCAAAATCTTTTTTGAGGATCATGCTGATTTCTCCATGCTCCAAAAAGCATTCACAAACTTATAAAAGTTATTAGCTCTGTTTTTAGCACTCCAAGTACACGTCTCATTGTGTAGTAAAATCTTCAAAATTTTGATATGTATTTTTGCTTCCCAAAGCTTGGGTGATTTCATGACTAATACACCTTCCTCCCTTTTTTTGGGGTAAATTTTGCAATGTGCACTGTTACTCTCCAACACTGGACACTGGACAGTAAGCAATAGTCTAAAGACACTGTTCTACATTAGTTGAAAATTGTAAAGTTAATAAAATCAAAAGAAATTAACAGAATACATTGACACACAAATACATATATTCTATCATCACAAATTAAACTTGGTTTGTTTTAACTCATTATTTGCATTACAGTTTGGTGTTAGGTAATGAATTAGTTTTTACATTTTGCAGTTAAATCCTATAAATCTGTACTTCTGAATTCATTCCAGCTTTACATAGTATTCGATAAGAATGAAGTCCAAATTTACAAAGTTTTAAGAGTTTGTTATCGCAGACCATGAATTGTACAGTCAGTCAATGTGTACACTTTGAGATAGTGAATCCCTCAAAATTTACAACTTGTGTTAACCAAGCATTTTACCTATTCTGCTAAAAAAGCTGATAAAAGCTGATTTTAATGGCTACATGAAGGATTGCATCCGGTCGCTAAGATGATTTCTTTGTATCGTGATTTGTCACCCATCACATTTGCACATCGCCGCTATATATTGTGAAAGTGAACCCATCTACTCGCCATTCCACATTTGCCAAATTCCTGTTTTGCCACAACTTGTGGGTGACCTTTTGAAACTTGTAGATTGGCTCGTGGGACAAAGCGAATATTCGGCGAAATCGTGCTGCAACAGTCCTGAGCCTGAGAACATCTTTTGAAATTGGATTTTTAATTTTATGTTTTTAATTCCAAAACATTTTGGTTTTGTGGATCACTCATTTTCAAATGGAATATCTATAGTTCAAGCCAAATTTATCCAATTTTCAGAGCATTTCTGTTTAGAATGCACTTAAATATGTGTAAGAAACCCCTCATGAAATAGATGAGGTTTCTGTTCTGTATCTGTTTAATCTGAGTGAATGAAGAATTTACCAAATCAATCGTTCTGTATTATACCGTAGATCATGAACTAGGCCAAAGTTGATGCACTTGAATTTAGTATGTTTTCTATTTTCATAAGTAGCTGGGTGACTGATTGCTGCAGTAGATTGGAAGACCTATATTAGTTTCCTCTGCGTCCTCAAACCTATTACAAAGCACAGGTAAAGCAATATATATAATAGTATTTTCTCGACAGTAGGATGTAAGAAGAAAGATGCAACCATAGCAGTAAAGCAACAGATATCTTGCACAGCTGACCTGTGTATGTCCTAAAAAACAAAATTTTATTTCCTCTCGATTCAATTTCCTTAACATGCCTAATGCTTTTTATATCTTCGTAGACTTATATTGTATGGCACAAAAGTTACTCATGGATTTGCAGAGTACAGCGGTCCACTCCACTTACTCAATGAATGAGAGCAGTTTTTCTTGCTTTTGGTTGGAGAAACAATGATGGAGTGAACCACACTAAGGCCCATTCTACACGAGCGTGAAAACCGTGATGGAATTTCCGTGTGGAGGCACCGAATATTTGTGCAAACTACACGTGGTGGGATCAGAGTTGAGTGGCGCGTGTGCGAGAAACCTGTTGGGCCATTCTTCACTAGGCGGTTCAGACGCGGGATGGACTTGGTGGAGCTCGGTTGTATAGCTGGGATTATCCAACTCCAGCCATTCGAACTGCTTAGGAAAGAAGAGGCGATTGTGGACATATCCAACACTTTATCGAACAGCCTAACCAGACGGACATTCCATGCCATGTTTTGTGACCACTTGAGGTATAACTGGAAAAGTTTTTCCAGATGTACAGAATTTCTGTCAAGACGTTCCATGAACATGCCAATTTCGTTCCAAGTTTTTGCCTTATATAGCGATCAGAATACTCCTTGCTCTTCACATTATAGTGCAGGCCGAGCCTCTATCTCGCGAAAAAACTGCTCGAACATTGCATCGCACCATAGAACTCAAAAGCAACTGGAACTGGACAATAGATGTCGAGGATTGAAATGCCGCGCCCGGTGATACCGCTACAGGTAGAATGGCTGACGGGATTCCTAACGCGGGATTGACACCGACAACGACGTCAACGCTGTGCTCCCGCCTACTAACACGTCCATCAGCATTGTGAATCCCGCTCGTACCTCTTTCTCAGACGAACAAAATGAGTCTTCGCATGATGCTTCAAGTCTTATGGTTAGATTTATGCAAATTGTAGTAGGACACAGAATTTCTAGGAACTGCGAAAGGAGGGCGGTATTCCCGGCCTGCCTGTATCGCCGAGCCCCCAACAATAGCGTTTTTTTGACAAGCAGGCTTAGGATGGGTCCACTCTACCTGCAGACATGGGACTTCAATTTTGATTCCTACTATAGTTTACTTGTTTATGGATATACGTTGGTAAAATTTGGCAAATTTATTTATTTCATCCAATGCTATTGACATATGGTCAAAAAACACATTTTACCTTCCCAGTAGCAGCAAACCTAAGCACTTGTTAAATGTAATGTTATTTAAATTGGGAATAAGTCTTACCGTACTTATTGAAATATTTTAGTAAAAATGTAATCAGACAAGTTGAAATTTGCATAGTCTGCAGGTTTGCTGCGGCGGGGGTATTTTTGTTATTTTCCAGCTTTGGCTGGATTTGTGTGCTAACCTATCTTGTTTTACTTAACAGTCCCCAAACTAACATATGTTTACAATGAGTAAAAACGTACTTCAAACAAAGAATTCCGCTAAATATTTGTCTGTTTCAGGGGCCATGGGGGACTTGCAGCACTTCTGTTTGAGATGGAACAACTACCAGTCCAGCATCACTTCAGCTTTTGAGAACCTACGAGATGACGAAGACTTTGTGGATGTCACGTTAGCTTGCGACGGCAAGAGTCTCAAGGCTCACAGAGTAGTTCTGTCTGCCTGCAGTCCTTACTTCCGAGAACTGCTAAAGGTGCGTAAAGATTGAATCTTCGGGATGTTACTAGCCTAAATGTCTTGGACTTTGGTGTAAGAGAAACATGTTTGATTCATGGCATATCCACAAAGTTTTGAGGGACCACCTTCCCTTTATAGCATTAGAGTTCCGTTATTTAAAGTTTAACGAGTGCCAACTGAGAATTTACAGTTTAATAAAATGTTGACAGGCTCAAAGAGAGCAAAGCCGGCCTTGGGCACTTGCACAAGGTGTGGATGCATAGGGTCTTGCAAATACGGGGGTGAAACACGATATTGTTGGGGATAAACTCTTTTTATGTGTAATGGGCATTGCTTTGAATGTTTGCAGTGGTCCCGCACCACCTAAGACCCACTCTGATAGAGAGAAATGGTTAAAAACTTTATTTGTTTGAGCAATAGATTTCTATAATTTTGTTTGCCAAAAAAACTAGTTTTATTGTCAATAAAATATTAAATTGTTCACTTCAAAGAGCAATAGGCTTACGTCCTCTTAAACTTATTTAACTACTATCACTTACATTATAGCTAAAGCTTAAGCCTGTATTTTACAGAGTACACCATGCAAACACCCAGTTATTGTGTTACAAGATGTAATATTCGAAGATTTACACGCTCTCGTAGAGTTCATCTACCACGGTGAAGTGAATGTACATCAGAAAGCCCTGCCTTCGTTCCTCAAAACAGCAGAAGTTCTGCGAGTTAGCGGCCTTACTCAACAGTCTGAATCCAAGGAAGAGGTAATGGAAGTAGATAAGAAAAATAATAACTGATAGAAACATTCTTTGTTAGTTGCCATTGTAAAGTATTGTAACCTGCTGCAAAACTGGAGTCAAATTTAGACAAATACCACACTTACTTAGGATTTTGGGATTTACTAGTACTGTTACTATGCTTCACTTGTCTAAGGCACTGCCTCACCGTCCAGGGCACCGTAAATCAAGAATTGCAATTTTTGTCTGGATTGTACCTCATGAAGAATTCGCCAGTCTGTGGCGAAGCTCGATGGTAGAGGCCTACCAAAACATAACATAAAACGGATTGGGAGAAAATTAATAGCTTGATTTCATTGTGGTTCACAACTCAAATCAGATATTTTACTACTGGTTACCCAACCTTACTGTGTGTGTGTCCACAAAAAGTTTTGTTTAATGATTTGGATTTTCAGCATTATAAGAATTGAGAAATACATGATAAAATAACATAATTAAATCTTAGATCTAATTAAATCTAAGAGGGTTGGTTAAAATAAAAAAAAGTTAAATTAGATAAAGTGTGTTTGATTAAGTGCATACCCCATTGTGTAGGGTAGCCATGTTATGGTATCCGCTATATATCTGAAGGCGGCAGGTTCAAGACTGGATGGATTCAGTACCCTTCCACTTTAAATAGTACTGAGACCAGAGTTTGAACCGCTACAGCCTTAAAAAAATGGTAAAATGCTAGTAGTATGTAAGACATAAACACAAACACTACTTAGTGAATTTTTCTTACATGTCATCATGTTTTATTTTGTTACCTTAGGCTGGAGAAAAAGGAAAAGAAGGTTTAGAGGAGAAGGAGAACTGGCTGGCGTACAGACGCACCCCAACCACCAGCGCCCCTACCACCAATCACCCGCAGTTCAGGCATCGTGAGCGCAGACCTTCCAACTCAGAAAATACAGACACTCAGGTATTTGAAGAGCTCACAGCTTGAATAAGAATGGTTCTAATTCAAATTATGTTACCTCTAAGCCATTAGGAAATAATTAAATTATTATTGCCTAATAATAACGAACAAATATGACCATCAAAATAAGGGAGAGCTGTCTGATAGTCAGGCCCGGTGAACCCGGACCCATTGGTGCAAGAGGTTTTCGGTTTGTTGGGCGCGCAAGGATGTGAAAAATTGACCTGCAAGGAAGGGGAAAGGGTGCAAAATTATCCCCTGGGCACGTAGCCTAACTTGTGCAAACTACGGGCCTGCTGATAGTACTAAATAATCTAACATTTTGTGGAAACATAATCAATTATCCTCTCACCTTATTATGAAGTCATTATAAAGTTTGGGAAAATGTAGTGATAAACAAGTAAACATTCTAATAAAAATATGTTACCAGAAAAAAAATTTCATTTGAAAATGCTGGAGAGACAGTTGTGTTTTTTTTAAAGTCCAACACTAAACGTGACTGGGCTTAGAAATGAGGGGACATATACGCAAATCACACAGTTTAATAGGGTTCAAAACTAGTTTCCAGTCAAAAGTGAGTAGAGTCATAATGTCTAGTGCCAATAGCCATTTAACCTTTTACTTATATTTATTATGTTAATAATCTTACTAATTTTCAATACATTTGTTAATAGATCTATACACAATTACCACGAGGTAGGTGATTTACCACCAATCAGTTCACAATCAGTTCACAATAATTGTCAAAGAGTAGCCTATTTAAAATAATACATTTTCATAAACTGTTTTGTCTCTTGTTAAATCTGACTGTGGTGAAATATTCTACTAAAGGAAAAACTGTTAATTACAATTAACATTTAAACCATTTAAAGAAAGTTTGTCAGCATCACTGCATCTTTGAAAATGAACTCTAGAAATAAATTAAACACAGGTGGGGGGGGGGGGGCAAATTTCTAAAGGAAATAACCTTTTTGTTACCAATCGTCAATCTGTCTGATCATAAGCTTTAAAAAAACACATCAAAGCGTAAACATTTTTTTTATCAATTATCAATTATTTAAGATGGGGACGCCACTATGTGCGTATTTTAACCCAAATATGAGTGAAGGATGAGTGTAGGATGAGTGGCGCGATCTTGTAGTCTTGTTAGTGACTAAGGTCGACATGTTCCTTAGACACAGCTGTTAATTAATAGCCCATACAGCTAATGGCAACTAAGGGACCTACAGTTTATAGTGGAATCCGAACCACATTTTTTCCTCGTAATTTACGAATTGGTCTAATTATCAGGATAGTACTGCGGATAGTTGTAAGTACTCACTAGTGCGGACGTTAATCCACACCAGGGAGCATCACATCCACAGTGCATCCCTATAAATATCCACAATTCGTGACCTCCTAGTAGCTGGATTACAGGACGACGCCACCCGTCCCAGTCTAAATTGATTAAGTAGGAATGTTACATAGAAAACCCTTGTTGTATTAAGTATAAAAATAAATCTGACATGTTTAAGGCAATATTTTAGTAAAATCCAATCAGAATTCACTTAGTCTGCAGGTTTGCTGCGATGTGGGTAGTTACATTCTGTGCGATGTGAAATTACATTCTGTGATCAAAACAAAAATCAGTAACAGTACCGGTAACTTATCTAACTAACATGAAATGTTCACTAATATTTTGCTACGATTTACATGGTAAAGCTCTGTTTTAAAAACATCTACAAGCTACCCAACTGTCAGTCAATATATTAAAAGATTGATTTTTGACACGCAAAACTATTTACTGTACTTTAAAATATTTCATTATTTATATTAAATTTTAAAACAATGTCGCTTTTAGGAGAGCAATTCAGTTCCATCAAAGAAAATAAGGACAGAGTCCAATTCAGCTCACGAGCAAAATCAGCAGGCACAAAACAACCACCAAGACAAGGACGACTCTGAACCTCCGGTAGACTTCTCAAAAGTAAAGAAACAAGATGCAGAGAGCAGCAGTCCAGGGCCTGGGAGGGAGAGGGAGAGGGAGCGAGAAAGAGAACGAGAAGGGAGAGATGAGAACCACTCCCATGCTCCCGTCAAGTCAGAGCCTGTGGAAATGGGAGGAGGGGGAGAACCTGAGGACAGCAACGAGTCAGCTGTCATCAGCGAGCCGCAGATTGTAACTACAGAACATGATGACAGCATTCCTAGCGGACCACACCAGAACTACTTCGACAGCAAACTATTCGCAGTCGCCGGGGCTTCCTTCAACTTCAGTATGGCAGCAGCCCTAGCGGCTGACTCTTTAGCAGGTTTGTACCTTGCAATCTGTCATATATATCCATGTGTTAAAGTAAAGTCGTTAAACTTTTGCTTTGAAACAGTGCGCACCAACATAAAATCCCTATATGCACTTTCTTTAGGTGATTTGTAGGACAAGCTACAAATAAATATAAGTATAGTAGTAATAAATTCTAAGACAGAAACGTAAAACAAAAGTATTATTATTTTGAGTTGATATTAAAAATCTATATAGGTACATTTATTTCCTAACATAAATCGTTATACAGTATGTCGGTTCAAATAGTTTCAACATTTGGCTCTTCTAGACTTGCATTTTTAGAGTCTTTTTTCGAAATTCGTTCTCTTCTTTGAGGTGTAGACATTCTTCTGTACTTTGCATGCTTTGAAAACACAAAGTAACCAGTGTTTTGATTGTTTTCATCTTGAATATTTGTACTTGAACTGTTTGTAGGTGAAACCGTGTTTGTATCATTTGTATCAAGTACAGAAATACTATCTTTGTCACTAATTTGTTTCATCGATATATCTCTCATTTGGGTCATGTTTTCCAAGATTCCAGCTTGTGGATTTTCAGCATCTTCATTGTGAAATCGACTGCTGGAATTAAATCCTTGAAAATAAGAATTATTGTTTGCATTTTGTACTTTCATCGACTTTGTAGTTGTCACTTTTGAAAGAATACTTGTAGTTTTTCCCATACTTTTTACTGCCTTTGTAAATTCCAATTTATTGAGGTCAGCAGTTGCTATTTTTACATTTCTCTTCCTTGTTTCCTTCTCATTATCCTTTTTCTCTGAAATGTTCAACGATTTAGAATTAACTGGTGTTTTTGGGTACAAATGTGTTGTTTCTTGAGTGTTATCAGAAGTATTTTCAACTTTAAGATTTTTTACTTGTTTTAAGTTCATCTTTTTACTTCTACGACTATTTTCGGTATATTCAGACTTGCGTACTACGTTGGATCTATCAAATTCATCAACTCCAGTTGTAGTCTTGATATCCAATCTTACATTTTTCCCAATATTTTTAGAGTTATTTATATTTATGCTGTTTGCAAATTTCTTTAAACCGTACTGGTCACTTTGATCTTTTAATGACAAGCTTCCGACTTGAGAAGAAAGATTCCCTAATCTTATAGTTGATCGTCCTTTGTCGATTATTTTAGTTGAATCTTCAAGCTGACTTGCTCCACGCTGATTGGCCACGTTTAATTTTGCCTGTTGCGAAACATTAGTTATCTTCTTGCTTCTAACACTTTTTGGCGAAAAAGGTGTTTTACTTGACTTTCTTACAAGTTTTATGCTAGAACTTTCAACATTAATGGGAAACTTCTGGGATTTTACAGGTTCTGATTCATCTTGCTCTATCTTATCAAGTTGTTCCTCTGAATTAACTTTGTGTTCTGAAACATTGTCCTTTTGGTTTGATATTGTTCTGGACAGTTCAGACATTTTTGAGAAAGTATTTTTTAACAAATCTAAGCTTTCTCCTACTGTAGTGTCATTTGTTGTATGCGATTTGTCATATTGTTTATACATTTTTTGAATATTTTCTAAAGCTTGTTTAAGTTTATCATCGTTTTCAGAAATTAAATTGGTCAAATCATTTACAGTTTTTCTGTGTTTAAAGCTGTAACTTGTACGTCTAGGTCCATTTGTTGTTTTTGAATCAATTTTTAAATCTTCAGATTGATCGCCCGAAATTGGTAGTTCATGTTGTTCAAAACTATTAGGAGTTTGTTTTTTGTAAAAATCCTTGTTTTCATCATTGTAGTTCATTCTGTCAATGATGGTATTCTTAGAACTTGGACCATTTTCCAAGTTTATGTTTTTTCCTGTGTACCTCAAGAACATGTCATTTAAAGACGGCAAGTCAAAATTATTCTTAGGATGGTTTCTATTTGCATCGTTTGATTTATGACTCCTTGCTTGACTAGTGTGTTCTACAGGGGGAGAAGTTCCATCATCACCAATGTCAAGGCTCTCAGTTAATCTATCTTCAAAGTTTTTATAACTCTCACACTTGTTGCTAAATACGCCTCTCAACATATTCAAAACAGTTGATTTTACCTCTGTGTAACTATTTAAAATATCAACTTCTTTGGTGTATTTATCTGTTATGAATTTGTCAATATCTCTCTCGTGATTTTCAAATTGTTCTTTGTCATTTGTTTTATCCTCTTTAAATTTATTACTATAATTTTCTGGAGTTGATATTGTTGGCTTAAAGTTAGAATTTGCTCCTGGATGTGGAGTATGTGGACTGTGCGGGATAGGTTCAAAATGGTTTCCAAATTTAGGGTCCTCAATAAGCGGATTTCCAAGATTTTGAGGGTATCGTAAGTACCCTGAGGCATCCTCATATTGATTTTGATGGAGTTGTGCCGTGTATCCATTGTTTTGTTGGAGTTGTGCTGTATATCCATTGTTTTGTTGGAGTTGTGCCGTATATCCATTGTTTTGATGGATTTGTGCTGTATATCCATTGTTTTCCAAGACCCCACAAGAGCCAACCCGTCCAAAGTTATTTTTAACACTTTGTTGTGTCAGTAACTCACTATTGTTTAAATTGTAATTAGTAGTCATGCTGCAGTCTTTCTATAACGAAGTATTGGAGATTTTTAGTTGTGAATTTGTTTGTGAGGTTTATTGAGCGGTAACAGTTTAAGTAATGATTCATATGAAATGATTCTAGCTGATTATTAATTATTTTTTAAATTTCTCAAAATCAATTCACTCATTTTATAAAAATAGCATATTTATTTTTTACTGGAAATTTCTTTGATTATACTTTATGTCCTCCATTCCTTTGTCATACCATTGATAAATTATTATTGCAGCCAGTCTAAAACAATTTCAAACCTAAAATGTCAACAGATATTTATTCTGCATGAATATTTGCTAGTTTATGTTATCAACGCTTTTCTGTATTGCAGGGCTCAATAATCAAGGTCACGTTGGCAGTGGAAATGAACTCGTTCCTGCAGGCACCTCCCAAGGTAAGAGAAAAATGTATAGAACCTGCAAAATGATAAATTATCAGTAGATGTACCATGTTCAATAAATTTTTTGTCTTGAAATGGTAAAGGTTGAACTGTGATATAGGAAGTGGCTGGAAAGTAACGACTCAAATTTTTGGTAGGCCAATCAACAGACGGCGAAGTTAATGGCATCATGTTTTATAATAATTATCTGTTATCTCATTTCCCATTTACATTCCACCTGCTAAAAACCATAGTCCGTTCAAACAAGGTACAAATTTGGTTCCTGTCACATCTTGCTGAGTTTCTTTGGAAGAAAAATGTTAATTATATGAGGGAATAAAAAGATCAGTGCAGACTTTGCCATTACATTGTTGATTTATTGAGGTTATTAGTCTTGTGTACTAAAAAGGTTTTCAACAGCAGAGGGTTTTTCTGTTAAATTTAAAATTTCACAAACCTTTCTTTGTAGTTCTTGAAGGATTTTTGTTTAAATTTGAGGCATTGGTACAATTTGAATACAAACTTACCTTAACCGAATATTTTTGTGCAAAACCAGTCTCATTGACTACATTAATTTGTCAACACCTACAATCTGATTGAAAACACAACAGTACAGTAATCATTAAGGATGGAGTTACCTATTTATTAATTTTTATGTTTTTTAACTGGAATATCTATTGAAAACGTTTATACCTTTGCCATCTTTCCAAAGTTATCAGATGTGTTTAAAAGATTTTGGATGTTTTTAAAATACTTGTAATTGGCATTCACTCATAGCATGTAGGGGCAAACATCTATCACTTGCGGAATTGAACAGTTTTACTAAAACATTTAAGGTTTTAAAATTATATGTTCAATTAAGACATACTATTTAGACACAATATGCAGAACACAAGATCTGACAACAGGCCCAACAGGGCATGTGGCTCTACTGAACAAGCTACAGTTTCAAACACAACAGAACTATTGATGACACTTTACAACTGTTGTAAAGCTAGCTGGAGAGTAAGGGGGATGTTTGGCAACTAGACCATGACACATTCGACTTTAAAGATATGTAGTTTTCAAATTGATCAGCCTTGACACCTTTAATATCGACTTTAAGCCTTAAGGATTGTATCGTTGGGCTTATGAAAAAAAATATTCCCATTACTTTCTTGGCACTTCTAGAACAGTTTAATTTTGATGAGTCCACGTCAATTGAATGTTATTTTACTATTAATACAACAAGCCAATAACAACTTTTATTATAATAATCTGCAGTGACTGTGAGTAGGCTTATTAAAAATATATCATAATAATAAATCAATATCAATATCGGTACTAATCATAGCAGTGAAAAGATCCAATTTTAAACATTCAAACTGAATATTGAAGGGGTTGTGATGCGATTGAAACACGGCGTTTTAGACTTTTGTTAGTATTTTTTACCGCAGGTCATAAATTGGCCTATTGGGACCTTCAAATGGCCATGTTTAAGTTTATGGATGTAAAATTCTATTGATAGCTATTAAATGTTTCAGCACATAATTTTCAAATTTCTTAACAAATACACTTAATGACTTTTATTAATGACTTTTTGTCATCAGACATCATAAATAAAAATAATACAAATGTTTAGCCAATGACGTTAAAAGCAGAATGGATTTATTTTACTTTGATATATTTCAATTAACCTATTAATTATTACTCCCACAAATTCATGCAAACTGTATTGGATAAAGAGGAATATTGATTGCTATTTTATTGTATGTCTATTGCAACATTGCATTGCTTTTAATAAATTTTATAATAGAAAAATTATATTGCAATTATATATTATATTGCAAAGCAGGATCAAAACTTAATCGATATTCAAAGCTTGATTTTTTTTTTGTTTGATCAAAGTAAAGCATACTGGTAACTAAATCAATTGCTAATTAATTACAAAACCAAACCCTTATTTTATAATTTTTAGTAATACTATTTTTTTAAGCTAATCCAAAAAAATGTTAATTTTATTTTAAGTTAATCATAACGGCAGACTCCAGACTCTAAAAGTACAAATTCAGTAAGGTGTTAAAAACCTTAAATTTGTTCACTTCATTGAACTACAAGGAATAATGAAATATTTAACTATGACAGTGTTCAATATTATTAACTCACCTCAAACTCTTAATAATTAATATCTCTATAAATATTTAATTAAAAATGCTGACAAATACAGAAAAATCACAGCGTTCAAATAAACTGGCCTTAACTCAGATTAAAAAATGTTGAATCTACTATGCTTTCAATATTTATTATCATTGTAAAGTTATATTTGTAATTAGATTGCTCATTTAAGATAATATTTAAAGAGATAAAAGTATCTCTCTAACTTAGTTTTATCCAGTGTAGTGTGGTTGTTGTTTGAGTAATAATTGTTGTGTAATTTATTAGCATAATGTAAATAAAAAAGATATGTACCATTTTTCAAAACATTTAGGTATCAGATTAGGTTATTTTACTTACACAAATTTGCAAACTACCTAAACTTTTTTTGCTACTTAAACTCTAGGTTCTGCAGATAGAGGTAGATAGAGGTTTATCGTGCCAGAGGAGTCAGGTAAACCTTTTGAATATTGGGGAAAGATAGAAAAAGAAAAAGGATATCTAACAGTGAAAAAATATATCATGGAATCACAATCTGATGTTGTGAAAAAAACTGGAAAAAAAGTGGCAAAGAAATTGCATGGGACTGGTAATTCTGGGAAAAATCCTTCGATCAAAACTGAAAAAGAGAATTCAGCAAATGTAAGTAATAGTAAGAAAGTATATAAATATGGAGAAGAAACCTCAACAACTTACAATGAGTCATCTGAACTTGCAAACTCAACCTCGTCTAGCTATTTATCCTCGTTTTTTAGGTCTGTTACATTGTTCGTTCGATCAGAAACATTTTTAACAATAGCAAAAAGAGTTTGGCTAACACTATTTTGTGAAGTTATTGCAAAACTCATAACCAACCTATGTGTGAAATATTTTAAAACAAATAACAACAAATTGCGAGACCAGTCCGATGATTCTAATTTCAAAACAACTCCAGTTTTTGTTTTAGCCAATGGAAACTCTGGATTGGTGAACAAGGGTTTATCACCCGGTCTTGGACAAAATACTCCTGCTCAAATTCCAGATGTATCAGTTGATGAGTTCATCAAGCAGTTAAGTTTAGCTGTTAGGCAAAAATCCAATGCCGATAAAGAAACCAAGCCTAGTGAGCAAACAAACAATTCACCTTTAAGTGAAACTGTTAGACCAATGCAACCTAAAAATGTAATGACAACAGTTGATAGCAAGAACAAAAGTGTAGAAGTTAATGGCGAAGAGATCCTTAGGAGTCCACTATCAATCATGACCAGTAATGAAAAAGGTAGTGCGAGTGAAAAAAACAAAATTGGTCCGACATTTATTCCCACTCCAGCCATATCTACATTAACTGTAAATAAAGTTTCTAGGGAAGAAAAAACTAAAGGTAGATCAATATCAACTGAGAAAGAAACTTCTAGGAATGAAGAACTTAAAGGTAGATCAACCACTACTGACAATGAAGATCCTAGGAATGATAAAACTATGGAGGGATCAACATCCACTGAGAATGAAAGTGCTAGGAATGATGACACTAAAAGTAGACCAAGTAAAACTACTGAAAATGAAGATCGTAGCAATGAAGAAACTGAAGATAAAGCAACTACTACTACTGAAAATGAAGATATTATGATTGAAAAACCTGAAGATGGATCAACTACCACTACTGTAATTGAAAGTCACAGGAATGAAGAAACTAAAGATATGCCTAGAGTATCTACTGGTACCTCAGGCAGCAGGATTAAAAAAACTATACGTACATTAAAATCTACTAATGATAACAGTTCTAAGAGTACTGAAACCAAAGATTCGACATCTATAGAGAATATAAGTTCTAGGAATGAAGATACTAAAGGAACATCAACATCTAACAAGAAAGAAGATGCAACAAATGAAGAAACTAAAGTTACATCAACATCCAACAAGAAAGAAGATGCAACAAATGAAGAAACTAAAGTTACATCAACATCCAACAAGAAAGAAGATAAAAAGAATGAAGTAACTGAAGTTACATCAACATCTAACATGAAAGAAGACGCAAAAAATGAAGGAACTATAGGTACATCAACATCGAACAAGAAAGAAGATGCAAAGCATGAAGAACCTAAAGTTACACCAACAACTAATAAGAAAGAAGACGCAAAGAATGAAGAAACTAAAGTTACATCAACATCTAATATGAAAAAAGACACAAAGAATGAAGTAACTAAAGTTACATCAACATCTAACAAGAAAGAAGATGCAAAGAATGAAGAACCTAAAGTTTCACCAACATCTAACATGAATGAAGACCCAATGAATGAAGAAACATCTAACATGAAAGAAGACACAAAGAATGAAGAAACTAAAGTTACATCAAAATCTAACATGAAAGAAGACACAAAGAATGAAGGAACTATAGGTACATCAACATCTAACAAGAAAGAAGATGCAAAGAATGAAGAACCTAAAGTTACACCAACATCTACCATGAATGAAGACCGAAAGAATGAAGAAACTAAAGTTACATCAACATCTAACATGAAAGAAGACACAAAGAATGAAGAAACTAAAGTTGCATCAACATCTAGCATGAAAGAAGATAAAAAGAATGAAGAAACTAAAGTTACACCAACACCCAATGAGAAAGAAGACGCAGAGAATGAAGAAACTAAACTTACATCAACATCTAACAAGAAAGAAGATGCAAGAAATGAATCCAAGTCTGCTAAGAAAAAAGATTCTGGTCTTACTGTTGAAAGTGGTCTAGAGGATAATAAACCCAGTAAAGGAAAAAGAGATGCTCCATCTAGGAAATTGGCCGGTAAAAATGGCAATCAAAATCTTAACGATAAAAAAAATATTGGACTAACTGAGTTTAATGATGACCCTTTGATATCAGTTGATACTCCTGAAGACAAAAAAAGATTTCGTAAGGAAACAGTAGGACATAAATCAAAAACAGGTGGGAGTTATTCTCGTCCATAGTAGAATAAATCATAATTATTAAATCATGCACAGGACGGCACATGATATAATAGTAATACAAACTTTTTATTAATTACCAAAAGCAAGTTTCAAAGATGAGATTGGCATTTATGGCAAATTGGTGTAAGGCAAGTTCAAAGTAGCCTACAATTTGGTATTATATAAAAATTACAAAACTGTAAGCTTAAGAACAATGAAATCTTAAAAAAAATGCTAAATTAATTGTAAACACGTCAAACATTTAAAACATTTATTTAAATGCTTAGATTGATTTAGGTAGATAAAACGGATTGCACCACTGTATTGTGTTATAAAAGGTAATAAAAATTATTTCTCAATTTCAATCAGTCTTAAAACAATTTTTATCCGATAAGCATTAATTGATAGGAGTTAAAAATAGATTTTTATAAATATGTAAGAGGAAAATCATTTAAAAACTAACATTGTAAATTATTCCTTAAGAAAGATTATGTTCAATTTTTTTAGCAAATAATATATATACAAAATGCACTTTAACTAACTTTTGTACTCTGTAGTAATAGTGTCATTAAATTAAAATGACATTTTAGGTAGGTAGACTAGTTAGTTCACTAGAGTTTTTTTTAAGATTTAGTTTAAGAATTTTTAGTATGAACTTTCACTATTTTATTGGCTATCTATATTCAACTACAATGGTGATCTTTCTTCATTAACAAAAATTGTAAATAATAAAAAAATATATTAAATAATAAATAAAGCAACAGTTATTTTACTTGATAATATTTCACCTCTAATAACTAACAATGCCCTTTTGGACGCTTAATCAACTTTAGAATTATTAGTATTTATAGTATTATAGTTATATACCATTCATTTTGAAAGCCATAGCCTGAAAAATCCTATATACAGAAATAAATTATGAGACTCCATAATTTAAGGTGTTCAGTGTACCTCCCGTTGCGGGTAAGCAAGCTAGTGCAAATCTTAGACAAACCGTGTGATGCTTCTTCCTCTACCCCTATTTCTATTTATAGCTGTTTCTAACCCCTAAGCAACAATTTATCTCATCATAGTATCTGAAAACAAGGTAAAGGTAAATCGACGCTCCCACCAAGTACACGTCACATTCTGTGATTAGATTTCTGTAGTTTAAGGCGTTAACTGCTATTTAAGTTCATCGACAGTTGATAGACGTGGATAAATGTAAGTGATTGGATGTAGAAAACTTTTGTTAAGGGTTGGAGGGAGTTTGAAGGTGGTCTTGAATATTTGCACCATGTTTATGTTTTCTTCATACTGTCAACTGTGGTTGTTCATCAGTCTTGCTTGAAACAGTGGCCAAAGTTAGAGGAAATTTTAAAGCGAACCACTTAATTAACAAGAGATTTATGAACTGATGAGACTATAAAGGACGATGGTGAATTCTGGTAGTCTTAAGCTTGTCGATCAGCAAACAAGATTTTCTCAACTTCATCACTGTATCCCCTCTAACAGTCTTATAGTGCACATACGAGAAAGCCACCTAAGCACATTATCTACATCGTAATACTTTTCTGAATGCAAATCTGTCAACTGACATTGAAAAAGTAAAGAAGACACAAACTCTTGAAAAGTTTCTACCTCATTAAATAATTGTCTTTTAGCAGCTTTCAAACATCTAAGATGTTAAAAGAGTGGACCTATCTATACCTACCATTATGATTAAGTTGTTTACTTACTTTTGGTGTATACTATACACAAAAACACAAGTATTAGATGAGTAGGAACTGAGTCATAAGTTAGGTAGCACTCTCCTTTTTATTTTATTGTGTTAGTTGTTTGTTGGTCTATTCATAAATGGACGTTAGTTTATGAAATTAATTACCTATGCTTAGAAAACGCTACACATTAAAGGGGCAATAAATATAGAAATGGTAGGTTTTAACTCGGAAAGATTTACTAATGACTTTACCAATGTTGTGGGAACTGGGATTTGATTTGACCTTAGTCGAGGCACTACCAAAAATGTAATCATATCAAAAGACAAATCCATGTTGTAAAAACTAAATTTTTGCAAGTCATGGTAGAAGATTTGTGCACAAATTTTTTTAAATAAGTTCATCTTATCATCACCAATACGGCCCAACTGGTCTAGTGTTAAAACAAAAACCTTCTGTCCTGTAAGTTGGGTCTAAATACCGCCAATTATGGCAATTACTAATATAGTTTTATTACTGTGTTTTTTATGGCATAGAACCAAACATTTATATAAGATGTTTTGATTATAATATATCGAGAGAAAAGGATTTTTGTGAGGAACGCAGACCTACCTGAATAGAAAAGAGTTTATTTTGGCACTAAAAACAAAACAATTTAAGTTTACACTATACTATTAAGAAATTAGAACATTCCACTGTCACCAAGAGCATTTTCAACAGAGAATGGTTTGAGTTGATGATAATTTACACTCTTCTGATGTATATAGTGTAACGTTTTGTGTTTCTTCTTGTGCCAGCGTGTACTCTTTCCCATACAAGTAATCCTGCTGCACTCACAAAATTCTTAAAACCTACACTCTTGTACTCTATGTTTGATCCTTAACTTATATACAAAATCTATCTATAAAATAATACCACAAATTTATGAATATAAGATCAAATTTAAATTCATAATTGCCTTGAATAAAATATGGATGACGATAACTCCCGAGTTGAGTGACTGACATAATTATAGTTGGGTGAAGTGGCAGTGTTATCAGGTAGGCTGAGAAGTGATGTTGGTTAGGTTCGGCTCGCTGTCAATGCCCTGTCTGCGGCAGAGGTCTCGCTAGCTACGCGACACTACAACGCCACATTCAGGATATCCACTGCTCTCAGACACGTCAGTTCTGGTGTCATCGATGTCGCAAGCCCTACCGCACCCGCAACAGCCTTCTCGTACACAACTCCAAGTACCATCCCAAAAACAGAGACTGGAACAGAGTGTAGTCAAGTGATGAGAAAAACTGTTTACTTTTTGAGTTAAATAATCTGTAGTGGTGATTGAAACAAAGGGTATGCAGTATGTGTAAGCACAACTGTTAGAGCAAGAGCCAGCAAAGAAGTTGACACCATTTGTACTTTATTTACATTTTCAAGAACAGAGATGTTGAACTGTAACAAGACCAATAAAGTGATATGAATTCTTCAAAAACATTTTTTAAATTTTATTTACTATTGTACTGGTTAAACAACAATTACAATGCTTTGGTTTTCAAAGAGCAGGCCTATACATCTTGTGTATGCACAACAATTAGTGTTAAGATACAGCATTAAAACTGAAACTATTTTCTTGCTCCTAAAAAGTGTAAGTAGCAAAATATTTAAGTAGCTAGTTAAAATATCCTGGGTTTGCAGCTCAAAATTTGTAAAAAAGTAACACAACCTGTCTAGAACGGCACAAGCTAGTTTAACACAAAATTCAATTAACCTACTTTAAAATAATCTTGTCACTTTTTTTGGTCCCTGGCTCTTGATCAAAACAGTATGTAGCTATTTCAATTAATCTGATTTAGTCAACAAACCTAACCAGAGAAAAGTTCTTTTAGGAACATAATCAATTGAACACTCAGGTTTATAAGGACTTTTTTTTCCAAATTACTGTTGGGTCTTTTGTTATCTTTTTATACCTAACAAGCCAAGAGCAAGTGAGAAATCTGTGCATTGTAATTTTCAATTCTAAAATATATCCAAGGAAAATGTATGATTTTGCTTTCAGTAAAACCATTGTTTGATATTTTTAAGTCAGCTAATTAATTTTCATTATCTCTAAATGTTTAGCAAGTTTTGCATTTCATTGAATGCACATAACATTACTTATTAGCTCAGCCCATTTGAGTAGGTTTGTTGAAATATAAATATTTTTGTAAATACATAATACTGAAAACTTTCTTTGTCAGTTAAAATTGAAGATTAAAAGTAAAATGTAATATAATTGTATAAACGATAAGTAGGGATCAGTAAAGTTGTAATTAATTATACTCAACTGTTAGTTTTACAATAAATAAATAGGCCTAGCAACATTTGTCCCATACCATTGAGAGTATATGTAACAATAAAACTTTTTGAATGAACAAAATTAAATGAATAAAAATTGTACATGTACAGAATGTTTTATTGAGCCAAGATGGTTTGTAAGATCAATATTGTGAAAGTAAATGTCTGGATTATGTATTGTAGCATGTAGAATACACATACTGTAATGTATTTGTCGTTGTGTCAAATTATTGTATGTTTTGTTTGACTCAGAAAACTGTTGCTGAACTTAAATGTCCTCAATCACAATATATCAGTTCCTCCATGTATTATATGTTACAAACCATCTGCTCAAAGTGTATTCAACATGTAAAATATGCAAACAAATGTGGCTTGAACTATAAAAAAGTCGTAAGTATGGTTTATAATACCTCCTAAAAATATGCGCTTCCTTTTTACAGCATTTAAGACCATTATCACCTTAAGTAACCTAAGTGTAACCAACCCTAGTAGCAAGGACACGTTGTAAATATTTGTAAAATATTACCTTTTGTTAAAATAATTTATGAATATTACAATATTTAGAATTATTTAGCATTATATTTCAAAAAGTAAGTATGATCAAAATATTATGTAATAATGTCAAAAGCATTTTACAAAAGGCTATAAAAAATCATCTTCAACTATGGATAGAACTACACATTCTATTCCCATTTTAATGTTGTTGTCAGTTTTAGAAAAAATGAACAGTTGACCACCAACAGAGTGAATGAATGTTCATTATTGATGTCTATCAAATAGAAACACTTAACAAACCCAAAGTGAAGGGACCACCTTTTGTCAACTATTTATGGAAAGTAAACAAAAGAAACGTCTTATAACACTTAAAATTTTAAGTGTTATAAGACGTTTCTTTTATTTACTTTCCGTAAATTTAATAACACGTACAATGCTGATCAAGAAGTTATTTCAACTATTTATGTAACAAAAATTAAGGTAGACAATTTGACTTTAGGAGGTAACACACTGTATGAGTGGTTCGTTCAATTATGTTTTGATAAATAATTGGCTTCAATGTGTCCATAAAGATGGGTCAATCAAATTATTTACAACATTTTCTTGCTGCTAGGGAAGGGTAAATGAAGCAAGGCAGTGTGAGCAGAGAAATCCCCAGTCAAAACTCATGTATACAAATAAGACTAACCTGTTAGTGAACCTGTTAGTGTTGGTTGTTAGTGAAGTGACGGAGGACAAGTGTTTGGACCGTAGCCTGGCGAAGAAGTGACGTTGACTTCTGGTTGCAGGCTGGCGAGGTGGCCCGCGGCCCGACACCAAACTACTCTGCGACATTTGTAACAAGAGTTATCGAACAATGAACAGCCTGCGAAATCACCGCAGCATCTACCACAGAAAGTTCCGAACTGAGAGCAACTCACATTTTGCGACACAGGATGACAGGAATCAGTTTCAATAAGTGAAGTGAGAGTGTAAAGTGACGCGAGTGATTTGTTACATTCCAAAACTGACACTCGGAATGATAACTTTCCAACCAAATATTACAGTGTGATGAGACATTTTTTACATCTTGGTTGTATAAAGTATGATTTCCAAACAGTGTTATGGTATCTAACAGTTTAAAAGGTATATATCATTTTAGAAAATTCCCTGTAGAAATGTGCCAGAGACATGTTTCTTCAGGTGTTGTTAAAAAAAATAAAACTGGCACATGTCTTACCACTTGTAAAATAACCTAACTTTCCATTTAAATGCATCTACTGTGGGTTTTGTGCAGAGAAAATGTGCCTGGATCAAGTCGTGTTTCAATAGAAAAATTCTGCCATGAATGCCGGTATAAGGGAAAACGGCAGTAAAATTTGTCCCCATTACATGTGTTTTAGGCTTGTTTTGATGCAAACACTCTCCCATACATCTTGGCACTTGTACAAACAACTTAAATTGATATGTAAAAATAAAATGAAACATACCTTAACAATGTGAAAGTTATGATAAGGGCTAAAAACATTGTATAAAAAAATACTTACCTGTTGTAGTATGTACTTAGAGATATATATAGTAAATCATTAATCCTATATATTAGTGCCGCATACATGTTATTCGTTGTAATGCTTGCCTTCTTAATTGTTCAAGCTTATTTTTATAAAAATACTAAACTATTTTAAATACTGATTAGTCTAAAAGTATTAGCATCTATATTTTGGGGAATGATGAATTGAGTATTGTATTAAATATACTTAATGTTCATATCTAACACAGAATCAAAGCATATTACCATAGACAAATAGAATTAAATATAGATCGACAGCAGTGCTGCGGTTAGCATCTGTTCTGGCGTCCACTGCCAGGAGCGCTGTGTAGTTACATAGCACGTGCACCTTAACTACACGGTGCTCCCAGCGCTGGACGCCAGAACGCTAACTGCACCACTGCTGTCGGTCTATATTTAATTCTATTTGTCTATGATTACTAATCTAAGTTTAGGTTTCCTATGACAAACTGTTTTCTGTAGCGTATTGTGTTACATTTTCCATTATTAAGACTTCATTACAATTAAAATAAACATAATTTATGGGTAACAATTTGTTTCTAAGGTTCCCATATTATTTTAATAGTTTGTAAGCTTATTTTGTTATACTTCGTTTTTATTGTTGATTTGCCTACTAAACTTTAGATTCCTTCAAAAAATATTTATTTTATGGTCAGGTTTTTATTTAACTGAATTTCCTATGACAGTAATTTTGAATACTTATTTGATATTTTAGCGAATTTCCCTAAAGGGAAAAAGACCTAGCCCCGGGACCTATTTACTTTTTCATTTCTATGTCCCTAGAGGACAAAACACTGGGTATTTGCACAAATTTTTATATATGTCTGTGAACATGATAACTCGAGTAATTTGGTCCAATTTCAAACAAATTTGGCATGATAATGTAGGGCTGGATACACTTGAATTGGTTCGCTAACTAGCAGGATTGGGTCATGAGAATGGGGTTTGGGGCTTAAAATTTTGCAATAATGGCTTTTTTAAATGTTTACTCTTAATTTATGTACATATTGACCGTCACTCGTAATAGACCATTGTGTAGAGCGGATATATTTTAATCAAAGTTATTTATTTCATACTATACTATTAACATTTACAAAAAAATATTATTTTTCTTTCCCTGTAGCAGCAAACATAGGTTCTCATAAAATTGAATATCATTTAAAAAATAGGGAATAAATAATCTGACAAGTTTAAGAAAATATTTGAGTAAAAATCCAATCAAACATATGGAAATTTGCCTAGTCTGCAGGTTTACTGCGGTGGGGGTACGATCGGTATTTTATTTTGTTTATTATTTAATTTTCCTGATGTTATATAGGTAATATTTTCAAGACTCTATCTCAATAAGTCGTTTTACTTAGGGGAAAGTAGGAGATGGATCTTTTTGTAGTAACAAAATTAGATACTGTCATTGACTATACACAATACTATGATGTGAAACATTATTCTTCTACTTAAGTTTAATTATCGTTGAATCAACTTTTTTCGGAATATGCTTCCTATTTAATGTTGAAAATTCAGAACACCAGTCTTATTTTGTTGGAAACATCCAGTTGTTTAAAGACATAATAAATTTCAATACAGTTTACACATATCTTTTTACACAATGCTATGCCTTTTTTACCTATAGTGTAATATTACACCACCTTTTATTATGTAAAAAGTCACAATTAATTATTGAGAGACTTATTAAATATTTGTATGGATTTTGTTCATACAAGTACAAGACTGCTATAAAAACACTGCACTTGTTTGTTATAAATATTTAGGTTTATACATTTGTAAATACCTCAATATATATGTTGAAACACAATCACCTTAATAGTAAATATTTTAAAAACAGATTGCCGTAGATCAGTTTTATAATCAAACTTAGTCTACAGAAATTTCAAATATACAATAAATTATTTATAATGCAAATAGGGTTGTAAAAATTAATAATAGTATGGATTTATTTGTTTCGGGAATATATTAAAGGTTTTGTGATTTAGAAATTTTGGACGATTTATTCGATTAAATTTAGGGGTTTTACATTAATCTATTTTATTTATTAGGTTTTAAATTTTAATAGTTTTATTTTTTAAGTTTTAAGATTTTTTACAAATAGAAACTAACACTTTACATAAGTTTAATGTGTCCGCATTATTAATTAGTTTGTATGATTTCATAATCAAACATATTTTTACAATAGAATTTTGTAAAGTAATTATTCTGAATTAAATCAGCATCATCAATTGACATTACTCAAATTATAACAGATCTTGAGTATTTTGGGGTGAATTGTTTATATTGTTTGGTTATTAAACAGTTATTTATTTACTAAACCGACTATGATATCCCCTTGTTGTAAAGTTATCATCCTCAGTTCACTATTCAAATATAATCAGTGTATAATACATTTTACCTAAAAAATGTAAGTTACATTATGCAAATTAGGACCATCTTCAAATGATCCAAAATCGTTTGATCCACCCTTTATATTGCAGATCGTTTGATCGAAAATCTTTTGATCTACCAGTTAAAAAGCCGTTCCTTTGATCCAAAATCATTTTATCCACCAGTTATAAAGCCGATCATTTGATCCAAAGTACAGTCATAACCAGGAATACAATTTTATATCATGGAGTTAACTTATGAAATAGACTGTACGTTTCACTTTGGATCATTCGATTGGGTCGTTTGATCCATAACTAAAATGTGAGTTAGTTTGATCCAACAGTATGAAGTATTGCGTCTCTCAGATTGAAGGCGTTAAAATATTCACCGTCTCCAACTGCGTTCCTAGCTACGGTGTAGATTTTCTTAATATTAGTGTCTTAATATTAGAAAACAGGGAACTTTTTTACTGTTTTTTACTTCAACTGGTGGATCAAACGATTTTGCACAAAGCATAATGGAAGTAAACTCCATAAAATTTAAACAATTAAGTGGCTTATATACTGTATCGTCATTTTAACGGGGTAGCGGATTTTTATCCCCCTGGAATTTTACCCCCTGGGCAAACGTGATGTCACAAACCAGGGGGTAAAATTCCGGCCGCGAACTTTTGAGTTTCGCGACATCAGCTCGGTGGATTAAACGCGGAATTAAACATATATTTTCACGGTTGTGAATTTAATCAGAACACATCAAATTATAAAAAAACTAGAATGTACGGCCCGGATTTTTACCCCCGGAATTTTACCCCTGGAATTTTACCCCCTGGATTTTTACCCCCGGAATTTTACCCCCCGGATTTTTACCCCTGGATTTTTACCCCTGGAATTTTACCCCCTGGCCAGATATATAAATTAATTAGCGAGAATGATTATTAATTATCTTCATTCAGTTTTAATTTAATGGTAAACATTTTATTATTGAGTAGTCTATCTTAATTTATTTGTAACCTTAACTAATCGAACAGGTTTTTAATTTTAATTTTGAGATTCGAGTATAAGGATTCCATCTTTGAAGCCAACTGTTGGTTAATATAATCAAAATAAAACAGTGAATTCTGTTTACTTAGTTTAGATTACAAAATAAATAAATAAAGATAGGCTACTAAATAATGAAATGTTTACAATTAATTAAAAACAGAAAAAAGAAAATCAATCATTCAATTTCTAAAAGCAGCCAGGGGGTAAAATTCCGGGGGGTAAAAGTTCGGGGGTAAAATTCCGGGGGTAAAAATCCGGGGGTAAAAATCCGGCCCGTACATCTTCAGTTGTCTAAACGCTATTTATATGGACAGGGGGTAAAATTCCGGTTTTTAACGCTAATCAAATTAATCCGCTCTGACTATTTTCATTAGACTTCCAAATCCGCGGGGGTTAAATTCCGGCCGCGAACAAACTTTTGGCCACTCAGGTTACTACGTCATAGTGACGTCAGCTTTGCCCAGGGGGTAAAATTCCAGGGGGATAAAATTCCGGAGACCCATTTTAACACCTTACATATATTTCTCGTCTTGTAAATTATTTACGTATACTAGAATTTAAATCTTATAGAATTAAATCTGATACAATAAATTTAAGTTTAAATAAGTTTTCAATAATGTAAGGTTGAAATATAAAAAAATTAATAGGCTTTTTACCTCACTTGCATTTCACTTTTGACTAAATGCTTCAAGCATAGACAAAAAGTTTGATGTTTTAGTGATTGCTTATAAGTTGAGAAGAACATGAAAAGAAAAATTGATGATTTTTATGGTAGGAAATGAAATTGTATTATAAACAACGAGCCAAATATTGATTTGTTTCTGTACAAGTAAAATGTCGTCACATAATAACATTCCGTGGATATCCTTGATATGGTTTAAATACTAACAGTGCATTCTTAGGTAGATTGAGTTACAGTTAACTATCATTAGTCTGGAACTTAATAGTACAACTCACATGGTGATCAAACCCTACGATTAATGAGACGTCGGTCGATATCAGTGAAATTGAACTCCAATAATATAAACTCGAACAATCTTAATGAATTGCTTACTGAAAGGATGATAAAAACTAGTATTTTTAAAGCCATTTGGTGACTTTCTAAAGCCATTTTTAACACCTAGAACTATGTCCAAAACCCCCCATTTCAACTGTTAACCGCCGTGAGCCAGTGTACATCTAAATCTGATTCTTCATCATAAGAAGTTGATACGAGGGTGGTTACGCCAGATTTTTGTTTCGTGAAATATGACCAGGTTGGAGGTCCACATGTCTATGTTTTTTCTCCATTGAGTACACTTGTTTATGTTTTCGGCACTATAAAATATGTTAAGAAACAGCAGGAGTAACCTAGTCAAAGTAGACAACTGACGATAGTAACTAACAAGACCCCTGATGTCTGATACCTACAAAAACCATCTCGCTAGCACACGAGTATAAACATGAAATCAACTCTTTCTCCCTCCTCCCTATCAAGCTCACCGCTCGCCTTGCATACTTTTGAGACAAAGTTGTGATGAAAAACTATTATTTTGAAATGAGTATAAACAAGACCATTAATCATTCATAATGTATTAAATTTAGGCAGGAGCACAATTCTGCACATTTAAATCTGAATATCAGTCAAAGATTGGTGTAGAAAGAGAGTGAGATAGATTTTTTTTAAATTTAAAACCGAATATTTAGAGAGTTAAGATTTACCACACATTTTAGGTTCAACCTTAACAGATAAATAACACAAATTTAACACATGACCTTATATTGGGCAAGGCCTGAAATCTGCAGACATGTAATTTCAATTGTATTTTCTTAACTACGTAATCTGAAATCAATAACTTCTTTAGAATCAAATTTAAAGTAAAAATATTATATTTGTTATTATATCTGTAATCACCTAGCCTATGATGAAATTTCTACTTATAACTTGATTCTAGAAAAAGTTATCAGGGTTGGATTGCTAAATGCTAAGGTAAGAAAATATTATCATTATACAAGCAAACTAAGGCTGAGTAACATGGATTAAATTACCATTTTAATCTAAACATTTGGTTTTCACTTACTTTAACTTTCCAAGACAAGTAAAATAACTTCTTTATCAACATGAAGTATGTTATTTTATCCACAGATATACATTTTATTTGCAGATTGTACATTTTATTCGCAGATTGCAAATACAAAACATCTCAAAATACCTTAAAGACAAATTCTGAAGAGTAGTATTGTTTACAGTTTTAAATAAGGGTAGCATATTACATTGAACATTTGTTTTCTGTTTTTGGCTTTACAGTAGACTCCCTCCTATCCGGACTCCTCGGGACCAAGGCTAATCCGGATAACGGTTTTTCCGGTTTAACCAACGTCTCCAAAACCTCGTTAAAACTGACCGTTTAAATGCGTACTGTATAGTGTATTTGACTTAAATTTAGGAGAGCATTGTATTTAGACACGTGATCACTGGTCTCAAATCTTTTCCTTTGAGAACAGTTGTTTCAGTACTACCCACTTCCTGCCGATCTAGTCCGGTTAAAGAGATGTCATTACCATCGAGTGTAGTCCCGTTAAACCGATGTCCCGTTTAAAGGTGTTTGGATAAGAGGGAGTCTACTGTATAATACTTTTCACACCAGAGAGTACCACTTGTCGTTAGGAGTATACATGGCCACTGAGATTATTTAAATATAGTAATTTAAATTTGGAAGAATTGATTATACAGGGAGCAGCAAAATGATCTGACGGTTTTCTTTGCCGCCCTGTTGAGCAAGTGAGGGGCGGAGGGTGGTGGGAATAGGGGCGTTCCAAAGCCTACGTGCGGACATTTTTAGTAACCATGGACCTGGGGACAGCTGAGCACCATGCATTTGTAGTGGAAGTGTTTTTTTTTAAAGTGGCAATTCCTGTGTAGTTGTTCAGCTGCAGTTCCGTAGACGTTTCAATGTGGGCCCAAGGGGAAAAGTACCAACTCAAAACACCATTTTGCTGTGGGTGGGTAACTTCAGAGCTACTAGTTCAGCATTGAAAAAAGTCCAACAGGTCCAAGGTCAGCCCGGACGCCAGAGAACGTCTAGTGAGTGAGAGAAGCTGTGGAAGCCGTCCCCAGCGGCCTGCACGTAAATAAGCTGCAGCTCTGCACATGTCTGGTCGCTCGGTATAAGAGTATTACGGCACGACCCGCACTTTCATTCATACAAAATGGCAATCTTGCAGCAGTTGAAGCACAGTGGTTACGTAAAGCGCATCTCATTTTCATAACAAGTGATTAATTTACTTACACGTGACAAAATAGTCGTTATGAGTGACGAATCGCACTTTCAACCACACCACACAATCTTCCTCACTCTCTTGACGTTCTCTGGCGTCCGGACTGACCTTGGATGGCCTGTTGATTTTAGTTTCAATGCTGAACTAGTAGCTCTAAAGCTACCCACCCACAGCAAAATGGTGTTTCGAGTTGGGACTTTTCTTCTTTGACCCACATTGAAATGCCTACTGAACAGCTACACAAGAATTGCTACTTTTAAAAACACTTCCACTACAAATACATGGTGCTCAGTCGTCCACAGCCCCATGGCTACTAAAAATGTCCGCACGTTGGCTTTGTAACGCCCCTATTCCCACCACCCTCCGCCACTTACTCGCTCGACAGTGCAGCTAAGAAAACCGTCAGATCATTTTGCCGCTCCCTGTACCTTAATCATATTTTATACCATCAGTTGACTTTGAAATATTTGGAATATTACAGATCTTAAACATTTATTTTACTAAAACATAAAAAAAGGAACAGATGCAGAAATTGCTTAAGAAAAAAGTTCCAGGCAGTCTAGTAAACCAAAAGGTTACAACACACTTATCTTGAAGTGGGAATGAAGCGTAAGCTATCTTAGAGGGTGAAGTATTAATAATTAATGTGTTGTGCCTGTTGAGTCTACTATCAACTTCCTAGAACTCTTTTTTTTAAGTTAGGCCTATATCTTTACTCAGGTCTAGTTTAAGTAGCCTAGCTGACCGAAAGGAAAAACAGGACAATGGCAGGGCCCAACCTGCGAGTAAATCCCATTAGTCAAGTCTTCCTGAATAAAACTCTTAAAAGTGAAAATGCTATCAATTATTTTAAAATATAATTAATCGTTATCTTAGAAAAAAACAAGGTAACAAATTAATAATATTTTCAAATTATTGGTTACATTTTCATTTTTAAGAGATGTATTCAGGAACGCTTGTGTATTGGGATTTTCTTGAAGGGTGGGCCCTGCAATGGTCCTGTTCTACTCTTTGGTTAGGTAGCCTGCTTCAACTTGACCTGAGTCAGGATATACTTTTGACCTGTTCCTTCTTTCCTGATGTAAACGTACAATATCAGTGGCATGTATAACCTTGTGTATGTTCTGTCTGTTGATTTATGCCCTGTAATTCCTGTGCTGTACAGGGCTTTACAAAGGACGCGCAGAAGCGACACACCTCTCCTTGTAAAGCCCCGTACATCGCAGTGGTGGCTGGTGGTGGTGTGGTGGTCTGATGGTGTGCTGGTGTGCAGGTCTACGTAAGGTGTTCACCTGTTTGGCGTGTGGAAAGGTGTTGTGCTCCAAAGCGAGTCTAAAGCGCCACGTGGCTGACAAACACGCCTCACGCCACGAGGAGTACCGATGCGCCATCTGCGAGCGAGTTTACTGCTCGCGCAACTCGCTAATGACGCACATCTACACGTACCACAAGCCTAAGCCATCAGACCACCTACATCACCACTCCGCTGCCGCCACTGCTGCCGCGGCCTTCACCGATATTATGTACAACCCTGATATAAAGCCCCAGGTATGCCTAGGTTTATCAAATCAAAACGGTTCTCTAGTGTTTCTCAGTAACTTTCACAATTACTCACGTCATGATAGTTTACTGACAAATACAGTTCTAAATACACATGAGAATACTTAAAATAAACCATTGAGAGACTCAAATATGAAAATAAATCAATATAAAGACTCATCGACTTCAGGATATTGAAGTAGTCAACCCATCAATATGGACCAGCTGCTTCCTATATTCTATTTTAAAAGAACATAATTGAATGAACCACTCACAGATTGAGCTAAAGACTGACTCATTACATTAGACTGATTTCATTAGATTGACTTATTTATGAAGTTGACGTATTGCACCGAAACCAGTAATTTTCCATTAACTCAGGCTTTTGCTAGGTCGATTCAACTGCATTTGCATTTGCATTATAAAACTGGTGATATCTTTTTAAATGTATAGTTCTGTCAATTCCAATCTTAAAAAGTCTTTTTGTGTACTTTGGACTTATCTAATTATTAATATATTTCCTGTAATGTTGACATTGAATCAACAGCACAAAAAAAAAAGTTAAACAGATTTGTCTCTGGCACAATTCAATTGAATGAATGACAAAGAAGATTGAACTTATCCTACAAAACTTTTAGGGAGTTGGATTTGTAGCTTATTAAATTTGATTTGTATGACACACCATTGTGCGTAGCTATTGCGAAGATGAGAGTTAAATAATAGAAATGACATTTGTTCTAAGATCATTATTTTAGTTAGGATCATTAAATGAAGCCCAATGGATTAAGTAGAGCTGCGTTCATATTCAAACCATCAAAAAGCTAGGTAGTTACTTTTTTTCTAGATCAATCTGGAAACCTTCTGAATACTAGATGACCTCATTATCCAATTAGTTACTCGACATAAAAATATAAGATCTTCAGTGTTGACCACAAGTAAAACAATCAAAATGAGGTAAAAAACCCGATTTTTAGTTTCATACTTCTTGTTACAGGGATGGTGATGCCACCGCCCATGATTGGAGGGATAAACGAACCCCAAGACTGCCCCTACTGTCGCCGCACCTTCAGTTGCTACTACTCCCTTAAACGTCACTTCCAGGATAAACACGAGCAGTCGGACACACTTTACGTGTGTGAGTTCTGCCATCGTCGTTACCGCACCAAAAACAGTCTGACCACGCACAAGAGTCTTCAGCACCGCGGTACGTCCGGCATGCTCAAGCGACTGCTCAAAACATCGGCTTTCTTCGGCCATCCGCCCTTCTAACTACACGATAACGCCCGACTCATGTTGTAGGGGCTGAGATGCCTGTGATACTGCTGTCTGCTCGGCTGAATATGTTCTAAAATCTTAGCAAAAATTACAAATCTTATCGAAATGGTATGGATAGAGGTGTAATAGTAACTCAGTTGAATATATTTCACACAAGTAAAGACGAACATTTCTTAAATTCAATTTTTAACGCTCACAGATAATGTTTGGACAATTTTGAGCGGATTGATGCATACATGTAACAGCTGAGCGATATTATTCAACCGGCAGTAAAGAATCTTGCCCTATAATGTTTAATCTTGAGAAATCTTAATGTTATAGAATTGGTATTTTTATAGACATTCCCAACAACAGTGAGTGAGGTAATCAATAATTGTGGTTGTCATTCTGCATCATAATATTTTCAAGTTTTCAAGTAATCAAAGAAAAAATTCTGATTTTTCTCCCAGATGTTGGTTGTTTTTATTGGATAAACAGTCATTACAATCTGGGCAGCGTATTATGATGCATTTTGCAAAAATCCACTGTCATATTTTTTTACTGAACCGAGAGACAATTTTTCCAGTTTTCAACTTAGCTCTGCATTTGTTCTCTGATTGCGGTTTCTACAGTACTTAATTTACTAGTAGGTAACGCATTTCTTGAACTATCTAGGTGAATGTGTTTGTTAGAAAGATAAATAAATAATGGCACGATATATGCATTAATAAGCTAATAATGTTTTTTCAAATATCAGTACTGGTATTTTTATATTAATCAAATAAAGGTTCCTTTGGTGTCGCATATTTACAAGACATTTTTATAACCAATATAAAGTGATTTGACATGTTATAACATATAACCTTTTCTAACATATTGTTCTGAGGCTACTGCTAAGTCTCCACTCGTAAACTATACAGCCAATATGTCGAAGTAGTTGTGTGCCAACATAAACACTCTTCCACCTCACCTCAAATCAATATTTTATACATTTTTTGACCTAATTATTACGACATTAGTACGATATTGTCAGTTAGTAAGCAGTTAACAGTCAGCAGTTTCACAGGTACAGTCAGTCCCAAAACATGATTTTTGGGCCATACGCATGTTAAAACGTACATAGATTGTGATATGGTACATTACACTTTATAGAAAACTTTTGTGATATTTTTGTATTTTATTATTAAATATGTTATTTGAATGTTTTTATAGGTTATAAAATTTTGATAGCTTTACCATTCCAGTTTAGTTTTTTTTAGCCTTACAGAAATCTATAAATTTGAAAGGTTTGATTTTTAAATACCTCATTATCTTTATAGTAAAAGTGTATTGTACTGTATCCCTCTCTAACAACATAAGAAATAAAATCCACAGATGTAAAATTTGTCAAATCTAGTCCTTATCGAACATTAAACTAAATTTTATGGAAATGTTTAGAATTTAATTTGCATTTAAAATGTGATTTATTTATTAAAAACTGGTATTTTATTAAATTTAATTTTGTTAATGTGATTTATTGTAAGTTAGGTGGCTCCAAGTGGTGCTAGAGTTTTGCACCTCTCTATCAAACCCATTGTTCAGAATTGTGCATTTTGTAGTTTCACATTACATGTATCATGAATTACTTTCCACATTAGCCTCAACAATACAATTCATTTGTATACTGTATTTCATATTGGCTTTCATTCATAAAACAAGAAACCTGTATATTATTAGGTCATTTATAACGATTATATTAGGTACATGTTTTACCCAACTAAGCCTGTGTACATTTCAGCACTAACACTCTTAAGCCATTCATTTCTGTGGGACAGCACAATACAATCCAATATAAGATGCCTGACGCACAGTTGCGCACTGCTAGCAGTGTGTAGGTTGTGCTTGTGTACAATAACACTGTAATTCTAGGTACAATCAGCTAGATAATAAGCTAGATCATCAGCGTTTTGATCACAGTGTCTTGATCACCTCCAGTACAACTTTAGCGTCCTTTTGTGCGTTTTTAAAACCTTTGCCTGTCTCGGTGTTTTGGCATATATATATATATGTTTTGAAACAGAAAGATTCTATATTTATGTACGATTCTTGAGAGCTTCCAAGACAAATTTTCTTACTGTCAATTTTCAGGTCCGTTTGACAGTTTCCGTAACGAGAAATTTATAATAGGACAAAGCGTTCTGAAGGGGTTCACTGTAAATACTCTAGCCTATCACTGTAGTTTATGTCGATAGATGATTTTTCAAAATCGAGTCGAGTTTCTGGTTTTCATTTTTTATTGTGATTATATATACCTGTGATTACTATTCGTTATGTTAAGTTACTCGGTGTTGGCATTTCCCCGACGGTTGTACGAGTGGTTGGCAAGGTAGGGTGAGGGGCGAGCGACAGTAGAGGCGCTACATTACACTACATTGACTCGCCTCATAACTGTATTATGTGACTTGGCCTTCCATTCTTCTATTTCTCTTTGATTTTACATATTTAAATGTCTGCCATAGTTTGTACACATCCTCCAAGTTCAGTTTTCTGTTCCTAACTTCAACAGTAAGGTCCCCACTACTTAACCCGAGTTTATTTATAGCTTTAGGTCAACAGTTCTACAGAATGTTTAGTAATGAACTGTTTTCATATTTTCTAAGTTTGTTGTTTTGCCATATCTCAACCGTTATGATTGTAATTGACCGTTTATACGGATGAAAATGTGGTCTACACAACAGATCATTCCTATCCCCTCTGTGGAAGTGTTGATCTTTAATTGTTAAGTTATTGATTTTTTTAAAGTTTCTGTGATTTTACTAAATTAAATTATTATATTTAAAATTAAGTTATGTTCCTTGTTGTACATAGCATAGTTAGTTATATGTTTATTGGCCAAGTCATTGTGTGTACAGCTGTAAGAAGTATGATGTTTAATGATACATATCCTATTCTCCTGAATGTGCCAAGTTTGTAAATAGGGTTTGCCGTTAAGGTTCGGCTCCGTTTTCAGTGTTGTCGGTCACTCATCGTCTGTTAGGAGTCGTAAGTCGCATCCAAGATGCGAGGCTCTCGTAGTTTAGTATCTAATTTTTATCCACCCGAGCTTTCCACGATTGAATTTTTTCCACATTTTGGCAAGAATAGGCCTATTTATAGAAATATATATTTTTCTGGCTAGTTAAAAAATTAGTGTTTGGCTCAACTAATAGGTCTATTTTTGAATTCTCCTTTTATAGATGCTGGTAGTTGAGTAAAAATTAGTCATTAACAAAATTACAAAGTGCACTGCACTTAAAATTCAAAATTCAATCACTACTGCAGTTCAGAAGTATTTCACTTAAAATTCAATCGAGGAAATCTTCTATTTTATAAATTATACTAAAATTTCTTCCAGTAAGTAAGTGGTAAGCCTAGTTAAAATTTTCTAATATTTTGATTATCGTGTGCTGTGGTATGCATAAGTTTCATCTAGTATTAAAATTATTTTTTAGTACCGATCTAAATCAAACAAGTACAAATGACTGAATGTTTTTAGACTGTGTTTTTAGAACAACAATCGCTAGAATATGTTCTCAATAGAACAGATCAAGTGTATTTATGTCATTTGTATGAGTCCGTAGCATGTCCGTAGTTGCTAACTTTGGACGAAACATTTCTACTTTATCCTGTTTCACTATAGACTTAATATTTCCTTGCTAGGCCAAACAACAGTTACGTTAAACACAAACAACTACTTATGTTTTTAATTTATAAAGCTTTATTCATTTGGTAAGTAGTTAGTTTATTTTTCATATTCTCTATTCACTTAATTTTCAAACTGAAGTATCCGTCCGAGGTTAGCAAACATTTCTTATCTCAGTGTTCCCACTCTCCTCTTATCTTTTCTCTTATCAGTACAGAGCTGCCGACATTGCAATCGACTCCCCCACCCCGCAATTGCAGTACAGACGATATTTGCCAGCATGTATAAAAAATATTGCGCTACATCCAATACGTCTGCCTGTTATTGTTGATTTTTATACAATATTTTATGCTGTTACAATATATTATATACACGGATAAGGACCAATAGATATATATTTATACAAGTAGATTTTTATTTTCTGTCACTGCAACGCAATAGTACAAACGCTTATTTTTTGTACAATGATGGCAAATAAGTACCGGTATATAATAATAGACAAGACGAGTTTATATAATAGGCGCATTATCTATATCAGAGTCTAGAAATGTTACTTTGGTTCTCTCGTTACTATAGTTTAGCGATCATACTGGAGTCGGAGGACGTAGGTTATATTACAGTTGTTATTCGTCCTCTGACGCCCGGTCGGTGGCATTAGTCTTATTAGCAGGTTTATTTGTCAGTTTTTGCTGTTTTCATATCAACGCCGATGTTATTTTCTTACACCGAACACAGATAACATGTTGTTACGTTTGTTGGTCCGTAATTTTACAATAGAACAAGTTACAATAGAGAAATAGACAGATACATATTTTATAGCCATTTTTATCAACCGGTTTCCATTAAAGCAGTTGTTGACAATGATATTTATTTTGTGTACTTAGCTGTACAGTATCAGCCAGTTGCTTCTGGCATTATCACAGTAGGGTCACATAGTAGTTATAGGGTCGAGGGTTTTTTGGGTATAACGCTTTTTTTATCGAGTCTATACAACCTTGCATATTTATTTAGTGTTTACTGTAATATAGCGTAAGATTTTTGGACGGCTAAGCGGCGTGATTGGGGAGTAAATGTAATATCAACGTTGCCTAGTTGTTTACAAATCTGTGTATTGTAGCGGTCGCCCCTGTTGATGCACGGGGACCGTTTTATCACAAAAGGCACGGGAAATATCTTCTCTCATTAATAACTTGTAGTTTTATCAATATAATATTGTAAAATAATAACCACAATTAGTTGTAATGTTGAGTGAAGGTGGACAGGCGACGAGATGAAACAAATTTGCGAATTTATTTAACAATATTCATTTACGATTATCATGGAAAGTTTCCTACTGGATAGGAATTCAATAAAACTGCAACTGGCTTGTTAAAATTTGTAATAGCCTAGTAAGTGCTGTGAAACTGAAGACTGAAACTTCATCATGTCTGTCCATCTGTCACAGTTATAAGTACATTTCCAATGTATTCCAAGACTGTTTTGATTGGATATTGCTTTAAAATTTCTATTGTTTTTGTTGTTTGTATTATTCTGTATACAATTAATTTATTTTTGCCTCCAAGGCAACTTTGTTAGTTTAGATAAGTTGTAACTCTTAGCTTAAAAATACTTTTAAACTATAGTTTATTTTATTATTTTAAGTTAAGCATTGTTTTTCCTTTGATAGTAAGTAATCATTTAAAAAATAATAGACACGTAAGGCATTATTTACAGTTGAAAATACTTACAGTTTCTTATAGGTTACCTCTACCTCAGATTACTCAGGGATTTGTTGTAACTTCTCAGGTATAATTCTCAGGTATTTTATTTTTACTATATTATAACATATTAATTATTTGTTAATTTTAGAATCTTAAGTTCTCAGGGATTTTTAATTATTATAGTGAAGCATTTTCCTATTGGAAATAATGATATTAACGATGATTTGTATGTATACCTTGATAGTAATATATTCTTATATCAGCTCTGTACGATGAAATGTTGGACTCACACGTCTGGGCTTTGCTTCTCTAAAGTTGGACATTTTAATGATCTTAATACAAATAATAATTTATTTATAACTTCTAACTGATGTAATTGTAATGGAAATAAAAAATACTCAATTATAGTTTTGTTACAATACAATGATTTTCTTTGAAATATCGGTAATATATTATCTTAGAGAAACTTTAGATCATATTTTGTTATTAAAATTGTTTGAGATACTTAGACTCATCTTTCCATTATCTATTGAAAAATATAGCCATTGACAAGCAAAACAATGATTATTATTACAAAAATAGTCTCATAATGTCATTGAAAAAGAGCCCAGGGAAATGATCCAAGATATTCCCGTGCCTCGTTCAGCTGCCTTCATAATAAGTACAAATCAAAACTAAGCTACATTCAGTAGTTTAAACACACCCCGGTAAATGGTTATTTGTTTACAGACTTTATACATGTTTTTGTTACAATAGATCGGCTTGTTTACAGACGATAAACATAGTGCTCATAGACATAAGATAGGATAAGTTTTCAAAGTGTTCACCTTTACATAGCCCTCTTTGTTTTCGCCTTTATATTATTTTCTGGTGTAAGCGGATCTAGTTACAAATTTCGTCTTGCATGTCCATCTCTCTTACATGGTTTCTAACTATTGTTGATAGATTCAAATATGCCATTTATTTTTTTCAATTTTCCTATTTAGTTTTGTTATTGTTTTTGTTATTGCATGGTTTACAAACATTTCAATGATTGATTAAATCTTGTTGTGCCTTGTCATTGTTAAAACTACTTTTGTTTTATTTCAATATTTTTTCACTTTGTGACTGGTCCGTCTTGCCCTGCTGGAGAAATTCAAAACTGCGCTTTTATTCTGTTCTGATAAAAATTCAAAATGTACGTACTTCAGATATATATTCAGGAGTCCTGTGTAGTTTCACTTTTGGTCAGTTTAAGTGTTTGTGTGATGTGGGCCTAGATTAGCTCCGATGAATGTGGTTGCATATCATTTCGGCCGTTTCCTTATTGTAACATTTGATGGTAATTAAAAAACATTCAGTTCACTATCATGTGTTTTATTTTATTCCACCACGGTTCAGTGTTTAAATTTAAATTTAGTTTTAGTTTTGACCCTTTGAACGCAAAGGGACAATAGGTTGGACACAAGAATATAGCCAAACTTCCACTTACAACTATCTCAACCAGAACAACCTGACATGTGCTGCGTCCTGGGAGTAAACTTTTAACTACTAGGTTTGGGCTTTGTGTTGAACATCGTTGTTAGTTTGATTTATGACAGACAGTCTAAGGTATTTTGTCTCAGGTCAGTAGGCGACACTGTATATTAAAGGTTGTCACAGTCTGTCATGTCTGTCGCATAAAACAAACAACATAACCTACATGACTCAGGTGAAAGAGTAAGCGGTACAGGGTGGATTCTTTATGAGATGCACCTAAATTTAGATATTTATAATTTTTGCTTATTTTTATTATGTGATGTCACTGTGAGTGTGTCAATCCACAGAAAACTTTGTTGTGAAATCATGTCCTAAAATTGCATCCTTAAGATGAGGAATATTTAAGTGGTATAAGGTTTACTGCAACAGGAAGGGTAAAGTGTTTTTTTTTTTTTTTTTTTGTAAAATGTTAATAGTTTAGTAAGAAATAAAAGCGTTTTCCAAATTTGATCAAAACAAGCAAACTACAACAGTTAACTTGCTCCATAAGAATAACATGGAAATTTTAAATTTACAATATTTTGGAATTTTCTCTGTAACCTTTAGGCGCATAATAACGCTTCAATATAATAAATTATGTGTACTTCTTTTAAGCTCTACAGCTGCTTTTGTTAGTGTTTTTTTTAGCTGATTTGGAAAGAAATTACTAAATTAAATTTCATGTTTTTTTGGGTCAAAATAGGAAAAACCAATTTTTACCCCATAAAACCCCCCCATAACATGGGAACTTTAACAGCCACTGGGGCAGAGCCCAAGGGACTTTTAAAAAAAATTTAAGTCAGTTTGCAAATCTACGCGACACGCTCTTTCCAATAAGACGTCAATGGATAAAATCGGTGAAGAAATGGCGGAGGAGTTCAACCGACAAAGTTTCATGTAGCGTATTAATTATATAGATATATATATATGAATTTGAACGGATGGTGTTTTTGGCCTCTAGGGACCTCAAAACAAAAAAGTAAATCGGTCCCGGGTCCATGTCTTACCATGAGTACTACGGTAATAGCATATTCCCTCGCTAAAAAAACATTACCTTAACAAATATAATCCACTGGCTAATTTATTCATTGGCTTATCAAAATTATTCTTCAAAGCCATTGGTCCCAGTCCCAGGTCCTAGTTTGATGAGACCTTCAGTAATAGATTATTCATTATGGGAAATTCACTATAATGATAATATTTAAGAAAAAACTTTTATCTTATCAGCATTGTTAAGTGCTTTGAGCTTAATAATTTTGGTAGTTTAGTAAATTCGGTTGAAAGACAATTAAAACTAATTCTCAAGATAAAAAATTTGAATTTATTTTTATTGTTTATTTATTATGAAGAAAAGAGTTTGATGTACAGCTGTGAGTCTAACATCTTAACCTCCACAGAAACCAGATGACTAAGACATACATTGTTAATTGGTAATCAAACCACTGAAGCGTGACTAACATGAGAGTAATTAAGGAAAATAAGGAAACTAGAATCTGCTGTGCTATGAAACGCTTTGCATTTGACCTTGTATGTTTTAAACTTCTGAAAACAATAATAAGAGGTAAAATATTCTCCATTTTAATAAATGATTTTTTTGAATGTTGGTGATTTATAATATTACGTCACTCTGATTTATTTAATAACTATTATTTGGACAATGTACATTTATGGACAAGGAATTAATTTTAAATTGGTAGCTAAGTGTTCACCACATTACCTAAAGAGTGAATATCTTCAAACGCAAGACAAAACAAGTAATGTTTCAGGTCACAGTCAAAATTAGAATGTTCAACAACCAAAAGCAACAACTACCTATCAACCTGCATGAATATAAGTTATCACTCTTACTTGGGTTTCAATTATGATAGATTTTTTAGTAGAAGTTTGTTAAGTATTTTTGTTAATGCTGCAAATAGACATCTTATATCATTGTAAAATCTTCAGCTTGTTTTGGATAAATGTTTCATGTATGGTAAGTATTGAAAGCATTGATATTGATTTAGGTTTATTACGCTATGCGAATTTGTTGGGGTAAATTTCTTTAGTCTGAGCTTCAACATTCAGTTACAATACCATAGAAAAACCAGGAGTTGACTAAATAAATTGGTTAACTTAGCCATGACACTTGTAAGTAAGTAGGCCAAAAATTATCCATAAATAAATACAAGGCATCAACATTACTTGACATGAAGATATAAAAAATAGTCTTCAGCTGGTCCATAAGGCTGATAAATCTAATATACAAAGATGACTGTAAAAGGTGTGAAATAAGAGCCCAAGAGGCTGCTATCCACACAAACATCCCTATAAGAAAGAAGTTTAATCTACGGTTCCATCAACATCAAAAGACAGAGGGAAAAGAAACAACTGGATTAGAACAACAGTATAATAAGTTGTGCAAATTTAACAGCACTTAGCACCCTGTATATAAAATTAAAAAGAAGAAAACAAATTGTAAGCTTTGGCTTTTTAAATGCATAGATTACTTCAGTCCGATCGATGCTGCTAGGGCTTCGACTTTGGCAATGTAAGCTTTTTTTGCTTCGTCTTGGCTCATCCCCTTCCGACCGTTCCAGGCGTCCCATTTGTAGCGGCCCTTCTGGTCAAAGATACCAGGTCGGTCTGGAAAAACAGTCACAGATTTATTAAAGCATAAAAATAATTAGATAAGGGGCGTTAGAATTAAAGGGACTTCCTAAGAACTAAAAATTATTATTGTATTACAAAAAGCTCAATAGACTAAGCAGTGAATCTAAATATTTACAGAAATCTAAAATCAATGATAGAAAATTAATACAAAAGTGATTGTTCATTGATTATGAAGTCCATAATTATCTATAAGCCTCTTAGAATTAAAAGTAGCAGAGATAATCATGGTCATATCATACTTTATTGCCATTTAGGGAAATATGACTCTGCAATAGACAGTGTGTAAAGTAATAGAGAATGTTTTTCTTCAATCAAATTTTAACTCAACATCCTACAGGTTCTGAAAATATAACAGAAACCAAATTGTGTAATTAAAAAAATCAAGGGAACATTAGCAAATCATTAAACAGAATAAAATAAATTAAGAGATTAAGAATTTAAGAACATCAAGAACAATATTGAATTTCCTTCATTCCATGGCATTCAAGTAATGTATCACAGGCAAGAATAAAAACAATAATTATAAACTATGCACATTTAAAAATGTGCTTTAAATAGTATTGATTTTATTGGGTTTAAGTTTTCAAAATGTTGGGACAAAAGTCATTTCCAATATGATTTTGGGATACAGGCGCAGGCTCAGAAATCAAAGGACAAGGTTTTCACATATCTGCAGAAATCTTTGCCCAGATTCTTTCATTACCGTATCCTAAAATAGGAGGCGCAGTGACATAAAGCAGCGATTCCCAACCTTTTTAACTGTGGGGACCCCCTATTGTGAAAATGAAACTTTGAGGCCCACTTACTAAATACACAAGAAAAATGAATAAAACTCGTAACGGATAAGGAGTATGTATGATGTATATTATAACCAATATACCCTATGAAGTGTTTAACTCTTAGTAAAATATGTATACAAGAAACAACAATTTTAACAATTCATAGATAAAAGGAACTTTATTTTATTAACTTTGTAACAAAACCTTAAAAACAAGTGTTCAAAGCAAAAATAAAAAACCTAATGGGACTTTTGACATTGTTCCTCACCTACAAGGGAGTCAATATCGTGATTGAAGAAAGCTCATAAGACACTCTAGTATATAGTTTATCCTGTTTTGTAGTTTTTCCATGGTGGAATTAGTCATATAAAAACTCTGTTTCTTGTTTTGAAAGAATTCAAAAGACTTTCCTACATATTCAGGACAGAATTAAGTTATAAAGTTAAACCATTGAAGAATACAATCGAATAGTTCACATTCTAGTGACTTGAATGTTTTTATTGTTACCATCGCTATTCTAATTCTTCATCTCTATTACTCACCAGTACAACAGTCACCAGTTGTGGCTTGTTTGTACAGACCGTAGATCTCAAGCAGATCATCCTGTGGGGGAGTCTCCTTCAAATTGTTCACGTCCTTCGCAGCTTTGTCAAATTGCTGAAAGCCATCAAATCATGAGAAACGGGAGGGGAAACATTTAACTAAGTTATGGTTCGAGCTTAATTCTGAGTTATGCAGTGAAATACTGAAATGGCATCTTGTGGTCCTTCTGATTAGATCAAAACTTTTGAAGTTTTGATCCACCTATTGTAACACTTAAACAGTATTTTACAAGAAGGCGCTGTTGTACTGATGTAATTATACTTATCTATTCCTATTCCAACACTTTTTAATATATCTACAGTTGGATAAGTTGATTTGAGAATTTTAGTGGAAAAACTGTAACTGTCTTTGCTGGGTAACTCTTTTGAAGCAAACTTAATTCATTAAATGCACTGACATTGAATGTGAACAAACAGTGCAACCCAGAAATGTATAGATACCCAAAAGCATTTTATCTGGCTAATTATATTCTTTAAATTACCAACAAATTGGTATTCTAATAAGATTGAGATTGTATATAATTACGCCCTATAAATCAAGTATTAAATCAACTCATAATAAAAAACAAATTTGTTTTGAAAACGTATTAATTTTATACGAAGAGTAAAAACTTAATATTTGTTCAACTTTAGATAGCCTACCTAATACAAAAGTAGGTTATACTGGTTATACCAACTTTGTTCTTGAAATAATGATGTTTATTCCTCCAAAAATTACACAGATATGAAAAGTATTATAATTCTAATCACAATTACCAGTAATCGTTCAATGACATGATACGGCAATGACTTACTTGGTATCTTTATTTATTATCACAAAATCTATTGTAACAAAACAACAATCATAATATTGAATACTTAAAAATAATTATACATTTGTTAGGAAATCTTCCAGTGAAAAATTGCCTTCTCCAAAAGCCAAAGCTTAAGTGTTTTTTTTTTTTTTTAATTTCAATATGCAATCAATTTCTTTTATTGTTGAAGGCAGCTTATTATAAATTTTGGGTCCCATATATTGTGGGGATAAATGAAATACATTTTTGTTTGTATTTTTTTGTCAGCCCGGTGACTAAATGTATATTTTCTAATGTTAATGTCAACAATGTTAATGTTCAACAATGTCTGTGTTTTATTGAATAAGTCCCTAGTAAAACTATTAAACAAATCATGTCTTAAATAATATTTGGTTAATTATGCCTATGTATTTTTAAAAGGTAAGAGAAAATAAAATTAAGTTGTATTTTATTTGAAAAAGAAAAGGTTAAAAATGTTATTTAGATTATAAGGTTATCGAGTGACCTTGACATAAAGATAGATGCAAGTTGTAATTCCCAATATTAAGGTACTATATTTTCTGTACAATTATTTTCTGTTGTCAACCTCATAGTCAATAGATAATAAGGTGTCTGTTTTCTTTCTTTCTCATACATAGGATATGAGGAAAGAATTGTTTTCGTCAACATTTTTGCGTTTGAGTTTTAATTGGATATATCCATTTTGGGTCCACCTGAACCCAAAAAAGTGGTTTTCGAAGTGATGTCTGTGTGTATGAATGTGTACAGAGCTACAGACCACACCTGTAGTCCGATTTTAATGAAATTTTGTATGTAGGTACTAATCTGGTATGTAGGTATCTCCAGGCGTTTCTTTAATTTTTTTGAAATTTTGATTTTTATTGGGGATTTTCCCATAAAAACTCATAAAATAACGGAAAAATCAGATTTGTTCAAAAACGGCCCGAACAATTTTGTTACAAAAATTAGTATGTTATAGTACTTTAATTTCCGAACAAAATGGTAGTAATTCCATTTCCGTAAAAATTACGGTTCCAAAGTTGTTTTAACTTATGTTATTTTCACATAAAACCCCATAAAAACAAAAAATTGCATTTTAGATAAAAGGCCGTTTTTTATTAAAGTAAGTATGTTATGGTCCCTAATATTTTGAACAAAATGGTACAAATTCCATTTCCGTAAAAATTACAGTTCCAAAGTTATTGTAACTTGTTATTATCCCATAAAAACACCATAAAAAGCTGGTTACTTCCACCGCTTAAAGGTTGTTGGCAAACTTATGGGAGAAAGTATGTGTCAGATTGCTGATACCGTTTATTTTGTATTGTTATTGTTTCATCCACTGTTTCAATTTGCAACAACCAAAACTGTACAATCAATGTAAATTTAAACTTTACATTGAAGGCTTAACCTAAAAAACGGTATAAGTTTTGGGTTCCTAACACGTTCGCTGCTGACCGCTAGATGCCGGGACGGCGCCAGGAGCTGAACTAACGCTCGCCGCTGCGTAAACATTGCTGCCGATACACTGAATTACAGTAAAAACAACAGTAGTTATACTGGGATGGCAATGTTCCGCAATAAAACTGGCTTTGAACATAGTACAAAGTGATTCTGATAGATAGCAGCACTACCCAGGTTGCAGTCGGTAAAGTAGTGTCGCTATCTAGCAGGAAAGAGGTGGGATAAAGCCCTGTTCTGAACGACCCTGGTGGTGATTAAGGGAAACTATATTTTTTATTGTCAGAAACGTACATCCCCACGAGCTGCAAAGAAATATAGTACGCTTGTGACGAGCTGGCTGATCCATGGTAACGTTAAACAACAATGAACGGCGACGTTCCGGAACGTTCCTAGCTCCTGGTGCCGTGGCCTGTTTGACGTTCCGGAACGTCCGTAGCAGCGAACGTAACTGTATTAAAGACATATCCAATGTCTGTTTTAATTAAGAAAAAAATTAGTCTTTGTAGAGTAGCATAAATAACGTCAAAACACGAGTGAAAGTGGGTCTACATATTCTCGACTATGTTCGAGTAACTTTACTGTACTTAATTAAAGTGCTTGATAAATGCCGCACTTCAAACATATGTTACCATTAAATACGTAATGACTCACTATCTACTCTTGTTGGCTTTGTTTAAACGTGGCAATTAAAAAACTTGTTACTTTATGGGAGTTATAACATATTTTGTTCTCAAATGTTTTATTTGTTAAAACTTTGGTCAGGGCAGATTTTTTAAATGCACCTAACTTAAACACCAAGTTATAAGATAAGTACCTAATAAAATAATGATTAAATATTTAAATTGTGTTAAATCCTTGGATGGAATAATTCTAAGCCTCTGAACGATAGGTTTTAACAAATATTCCAGAAATCTCAAAGAGATTGTTGTTCAACTTTCACCAATCATACCAAACTTGAATCTTGCTCTTGCAGGAAAACAACCGGTGTTTTGATGTCCTTGTATAAAAATAGCTAACAGATAATAACAGTACATTCAAGGAAACATCTTAGTCTGTTTGTTTGTCCATTTAAACTGATTGACTAACATTTCTCAAAAACAGCACAAAGATTTTGATTCAAATGTTCATAGTTATAACATAACCACTTTTTACTCCAAACAAAAACCTACCCACCCACATGTCTGTGAAAATGGCAGTCCAGAAATAATAAACCTACAGAGGTTAGTAAAATAATGTGCAATACGCCAGCACTGCTCCATCCCATGTAATCATAGGATTTTAAAACCAAAATGTTCAAAAATCTATATATTAGGCAAGCATGTTTCTTTAAAACCTTTTTTTCTCAGCTCGTGTGCATCACAGGGAAATTCTACGCATACTGTTCCTGTAGATGTGCAGAATCCCTTTAAAAATTAAATAGGCTCAAATATAAGCACAAAAAAAATTTTAAATTTAACTAACATGGGCTTTATTGGTTGCCATGCTGGTGACAAAATAACAACAAAATATAGACATAAAATCAAAACAAATGAAAGAAATTACAATCACATGTTTTATTTACAGCGTGGGGTAAAAATAGAGAAGGCTGTACCTTAGACTTACAACTAGACATTCCCTCTCCATGTTAAAGTTCTCGTCAGTTTTTAAATTAAATCCGTCGTGGTTGATGTGAGCAATCAAAAGATTGCGCTGATCTAAACGACAAATTTCTGTCAAACACACGATGTTTGTATCAAGTCAAACTTATGGAATGACTTAGGCTGCATTTACATTGAAGGCACGCTTGGGCAAGTAAAATGGTGGCACTCGCTTGGCCAAGCTTGCCCTTTGAAACAAAATTGTAGCAGATTACTGTAAACCGGTGACGACTTGTCTAGTCATGGTTACAGTGCTCGCCACTAGCAAGCGCACGCTGGGACAAGCTTGCGCTTCTCAAATCTCGAAACAAATAAATTTGTTTTTGAAGCACGCGTGCCTCAGTTTGCTGTGGTTCACTGACAAAGTAGCACAGGTTGTGTATCTGAAAACTGTTGTTTTTTTATATTTTAGTGTTGTTATAAGTTGTTTAATTGTTCAAAATGGATACCGGGGCGTTGATTGATACAGTTCTTTTTTATAACTATTTTACAGTTACAGCATTATCATTGCTGTACACTATTTGCAAATTAATTTTAACTTGTTAATCAAAATATATTGAATTTTATTTTTCTATCAAAATAGACCTGTAATAATGCTATGATGAAAAAATTAAGCCCCTCTAGGCTTATTAAAATTATACTGCTTTAGTCGGTACAGTTATGTTTTTTTTTATAAAATAACTAATTATACAAACATTACATCTACTTCTACAGTTTCCCGTTCCCCCAACACGTTCGGAGTCTAATAATACAAATTTAACTTAATTTTCAAACACAATGTCCGCATCATCTGACATCTCAATTTTGACTGATCTGTGATGTAGGGCTACTGTGACTAGTGGGGACGACCACTTGTTCTTGGTTGCTCTGCTCTGGTATAACCACACTATCGGCAACTGCAAGCTTGCGCAAGCGTGCGCCACCATTTAACTTGCCCAAGCGTGCTTCCAATGTAAACGCAGCCTTATTATGAGCTATAGCAACTGTTCTGACCCATCAACATTGTCAGCAACAAAAAAATGTAGAAAATAATTTTAGACACACATTCTGTGACTGGCTCACACAACTACGTTTTTTTATTAAAAAAAATAATGGCAACAGCTAGTCCATATAAATGGGATTTCTACTTCAGTAAGTTCTCAATAGTCAATACTTGTAAATTACATATTTTTGGTCGGGTTTTTGACCACTAGTTGTTATTAGGCCTATTGCTCAAAATAAGGCAGAATAGGATTATATGGAAAGAGTTAGAAAGTATGTAAGCTTTAACAATGCAGTTTTCCCGTTTTACATTGGTGTTCCATAGTGTTTGTCCCTCATATACCAGCAAACCATCACACAGTTATATTATGATTTATATAAGTAGTTATATTTTATATGATGTTATGTCTATTAACATGTTGACAAGGTTTTGTAGAAAGCTGACAAAGATAAGCCTAGATCTAGCCTAACATCAGATGTAAAATAATCCTTAAAATAAATCAATCCAATCAATTATGATTCAACTGATGGCAATTAAAAAGCTTGGATGTGGCTATTTTAAAAGCATTAATTACACAACATTGCTTGATTAAGCTCATCCTGAAATTTAGACAGCAAATTAAAAGTGAAATAAAATAAAATTTAACCTAAGTTATTGAATTAAATTACTAAAGAGCGTAGTATTATACAATGTAGAAGCAGATAAAATATTATTTATACCCTCCCAAATTGCAAGTAGGCCTAAATAATTTTAAAATGTAGACCTACAGCTTGTACTATATTAGACTATTTAAACATAATGTAGAAAACACACTTTAGTAGGCTACTTAAATAAGAGAATAGTTACCTCAGAAAGTGACATGTTGTTCTGTGCTTGTTAGGAAACCTGGAAAAAGATCAGATATTATAAGAGTTTGGTTTGTACAGGTAAAAAGGTAGTCTAATCGTAGAGCTTACAGCACAACATATATAAGATGGGTTTTTCAAGGGAAAAGGCTTCTGCAACCATGACCTTGAGTCATCCAATGCCCATTAATTAGGGTCTAATCCTAATTGCTACACATTGCTAAACCATTGTTTGTTTTTAAGTTAAATGCACAGCCGCAAAAACCTCAGGTTACCTTGATTTGATAATTTCCATAGGCCTAGTCTCTAAAACTGTTTAATGGGCTCTGACAGTCATCAAACTGTTTTTATAAGGCAATTCACAAAAATATTGTGTTACAGGCTGAACAATTTAAAATGTATAGTCATTGGCTTTGTTCCACTATCTATTAGCATTGACTATTATTAGATAAGCTATAGGCCTACAGTTGAACTTCGATCACAAGACCCTCAATAACAAGTCACCCTTGATAGCAAGTGTCATCTTCTTATCCCCTTGAATTTATTTTACTCATAATCACATGTTATTATAAACCTTGATAAGAAGTCAACCTTGATAGCAAGTCTTATTTTATAATACCCTTAAAAGAGTCTTGTTATCAAGGTTCTACTGAATTATAATTTCTAGTGTTTTTTTTTTTTTTTTTGCCAGTAGGCCCTACACCATAACTTCCTTAATTATTTGTCAATTTTCATAAATGAGGCGTCATTTTAAAGCTCTTTTTACCCACTACATTGAAAAAATAAACAAATCACTCATTTTTCAGTAATTTTAGGTAAAATCGATCTATTTTACGATTCTGCAAATAATTAGGCTAAGTGTTTATTTACGTTAATTGATCAGCTGAAACATGTCAATTAGCCTAAATTAATCAAAACAAACGAATATTTACTTCTAAAATCCAAGTAATTTGTCTATATACTTCATCCATGACGACCAACAGAGGCTAGAATCTGTGATTTCTATGATAAATAACCCCCGGGGATAAAATCAGATTATTCAAACTTTTAAGAAGTCTAGGTACTTTGGTATTATCCAGAGGCCACTCTTATACAGTGCACTGTGGCGGTTATGTTACGTTGGGTTATCAATGGAAAGAGCATAGCCTACCTTAATTGACTTAGTGTCCAAATTTGACATGATTACAATTAGCGGCCTTTGAGTTCTGCCTCCCAGAAGGCAGCAATGTCGGCGGGGATAGAGTTGAAAGCGTTGCCGCCTCTACTCTAGCTGCCACACTAGATACAGGCAATGACAGGTGATGCGCGCACCCCGGTCAACGACTGCACCTTGGCCTACTTGGAGGGGATATGGGAGGCAAAAGTATGACTCATATGGTAGTATTGTTTGATTCATATTGAAACGAGGGAAGTCCTACAAACATATTTTATGATAACCCAACCTAACATAACCGCCGCAGTGCGCTGTATTAGGGTGGCCTCCGGATAATACCTGAATTACTTACCAAAGTCTAAACAAGAACAACTCAAAAGTAAGTAGGGTACCGCATGATGGATTCTTTAGCTTTTTAGGGGTATATGTATATCTTTAGGCCTATTTACAACATAGCCTTCATTTCGACATAACCAACCATCCTATGTGTATTCTAGAATTCCATCTTCAAACATCACCTCTTATCTTTTCTTTGGTTTATGTTGTGTCGAATCGGTTACCAACAGGAAACGGTTTAGGTCTAGGCTTATATCAGTTTTATTCGGATCTTTACCAAGGAAAGTAGAGTGCTCTGTTGTATCCATTACAGTTTTTAACACTCATTAAACCCTTTAGGCGTACGTCACCTCATAAACCCATGCTGAAAACTCTATTACAGTAACTTATCAAGTTAATGAAATACATAAGCAGGGTCCAGGATTGGTTGTTAGTAAGCTCACTTGGGCACCTACACTAGGCTATCAAGCGGAGTTAGCTGACTTAGGTCAAAAAGCCATTGTAGGGCCTACACAATAGTCTGTAATCCTTTCAAACTGACTTAGAAGGAATTTCTTTTAAAAGTTACCTTTGCCATGACTTTAAATAGCTTAAGGCACTTCGGACAGACGCTGGCGCAGTGGGGGATCTAGAGGGGGGCGACCGCCCCCCCTCAGGCATACATATATATATTTTTTTACTGCATGTTATACAGTAATGCATACACATTGCGTAAAATAATTTGTCACACTAACTTTGGACAAAGAAATGGTACCTATAAAAACTGCCATTTTTGAGACTTTAGCTTAGGCTACACACATTTTTTGGTGGGGTGCCCCCAAACCCCCCTGAGCCCAATGTTCGCCCCCCCCCCCCTTGTGACTGTTCTATATCCACCACTGTGCTAACAAAGGAAGGATTGCGCAGTCCCAGCCACGTAAGGAGAGAAAAGGTCCATGTACACCCCAGTCAGGCCTAATCCGCTGTTGTCAAAAACATAGCTATTGTTGTGAAGCCGAGGGGGAGCGCTACCACATCCCAGCGGTCATTGCTATAGCCTCCTTTAAATTCTTAGAAATAAATAGGCCCAGTACAAATTCTATAAGTTACATTATGTGTGTAGTATCACTCCGCTCCTTGTTTCTTGGCACGCGATGTGCCTTAAGAAAGAAGTTCTGTAGCTTTATAATTGAAATTTGCAGCGCCTTCGAAAATGTTTGTAAGGTACCTATTTTATCGTTTAATAGGGTTTAGGAAAAGTTTAAAAGAAAAGTGTAGGGGAAGTTCAGAAATACGGTACCTGAATTTCAGTAGGCTGACTCCTACAGGTTTTGAAGTTTTGATAGGCTTTGTTGGGCCTAAGATTTCAAGCTTCTAGAGATGAACAATTCGATAAATATTAGGCTACTGCTTTGCAGTCTCAACTAAATGAGCTGAATGTTAAAACACCTTCGGGTTGTATCCAGTCTCCACACTCCAGACACGTCCACACAAAAGTTTCGCATCCGCAAGAGTGAGTTTTTTTACAACTATCCGCAGTACTATCCTGGATAAGAATATAAGTCCAATTTGATAATAACAAGGAAAAAATGTGGTTCGGAATCCACTATAAAATGTAGGTCCCTTACTTCACAGAAAACATAGGCCTATTACTATAACCCAGAATGCCAACTGCACATGGTAAAAAGCATTAAGTGTTTTGAGAGAGCTTTGCCTGTCAATTCGTAGGCAGCGCCACCAGCGTTGCTATGCTGAGTGCATGGCAACGCTGGTGGCGCTGCCTACGGATTGACAGGCAAAGCTCTCTCAAAACACTTCAAAGGCTACCTAATGCTTTTTACCATGCGGTTGGCATTCTGGGTTATAGTACCTAGTATGTTTTCTGTGCTTACTTGCCATTGGCTGTATGGGCTGAGTTATTAATTAACAGCTGTGTCTAAGGAACATATCGGTCATAGTCACTAACACGACTACAAGATCGAGCCACTCATCCTTCACTCATATTTGGGTTTCTTTGTACACGTTAGTTAATTAGTGGCGTCTCCATCTTAAATAATTGATAGCCTATCTTGTCTCCGTGTTTCCCATTTGTACGGGAAACAGAAAACTGCTGCACTTTACTTTACGTTCTACACTCATTGGAATGAAAGTACCGGTATCGATTATTCGATATATCATTTTGTTAGGATAGGTTAGGTTAACCTTACCTAGCTAACCAAACAATATATCGAATAATCAATCCATCGATCGATATTTTCATTCCAATGAGTGTAGGACATTAAAAACACGGGAATTCGCCTGCCGACAGTCGGTTAACATTCGGTCAATTAAGTATCTGGAGACATCGCTGGAAATGGTGGTACTTGTGGAGACAGTGGGCCGACAATGTTTGCGGAAACAAATCAACCATGTGTGGACTAGGGTTTAAGCCTACCATGAGACCCACTAGCCTAGGCCATGGGCCTACTTAGCTTATGGGAAATTCGTTAACTGGTCAAACATCCAAACTAAAGTAAAAATTCAAGTTCCCTAATTTATCAGGCCTAAGTTAAGTTAAATATGTTATTAAGTTAGGTATAAATGTAGGTCTAATTTGGCTAAACTCACCAGTCCAAGAAAATGTTGAAATGTGCGATCCTGTGTCTGCTGTCTGTACTCTGTAGTGACTAGTCACTGGTGACTTGGTCTAGTGAGTGAGTGGTAGATAGATAATACTTGCCGAGTGCCAAGAGAGAACAGATATTTAATTAAACCGAATCGTCCTCTTCGGTTCTCACTAGCGTCACGTCACAACTCACAACTCGCAACTAGAGACCAATGGCCAATGGGAATGGGATGGAATGATAACAAAATTTCCAATAGGCATTAGGCAATAACAAACAAACAAACTTCGGGCAACTTGACAATTTACTTACAACACAACAAAACAAACTTAATCCCTGTTCACAAACTTTGGTCCAATCGACTGTCCGAAAATATCGCACTCTTGTAATCGCAGTTGTGGATTGTATCGCAAAAATTATCGAACATCTGAATGCTGCCACGGCCGCCTACTCCAGGGGCCCATTTCATAATAAACTACAAGTTACAAGTTACAACTTGTAACTTGTAATTTCCATTAGATTTGCATTGGGCGATCAGCTGATTTACTAATAATATTAGTTTGTACTTTATTATGAAATGGGCCCCAGGCCGCGACCTTCGAAGTGGAAACGTTGCAAGTGGTGTTGTAACAGCTGTTTAGTTTGGAAGCAGCTAATGGTATATTTGTGTATTTACGAAAGTTTGGTTACTGGACTATGACAATATTGACTCCGCTTAAAAATGTACAGATATAAATTTTTAATTCATATTGTTTCGGTTTTCAATTCTGTATGTTTTTTTTTCAATATATTAATAAATTTATGTTCATAAATTTAAATCAATAAAGTGCGAATTAATGAGCTGATTTCACCTGTCTGCCATGTTATCTTATGGGACGCCTGTCATTAAACAACACCACTTGCGACGATGCCAATTCTACCCGGCATTTAACCTTTAACCTTTTACCTTTAACTACAGGCCTCGGCCTTGTAGAATTGGCAACTTCGCAAGCGGTGTTGTATAGCGCCGGAACGGAAGTCTCATAAGACACATTGCAAACAGGTAACATATAGCTCAATAATTTGCACTTTATTGATTAAAATTAAAATTTATGAACATAAATTTATTAAAATATTGAAAATAAAACATGCAGAATTTGAAACCGAAACAATACGAATTAAAAATCTATATCTGTACATTTTAAGCGGAGTCAAATTTTGTCATAGTCCAGTAACCAAACTTTCGTATACACAAATACCATTAGCTGCTTCCAAACAAAACAGCTGTTACAACACCACTTGCAACGTTGCCACTTCGAAGGTCGCGGCCTGGAGTTAAGGCGGCCGTGCCGTGGCCTGTAGTTAAAGGTGGTGCTGCTCTGCTGCGAGTGCTACGCCACCGGTGAGACAAAAGTGGCAACACTGGCAATGCCACATCCCCGGGTCCCCGCGCGTCCCGTTCCGGCCCACTAAAGCAGCGTTTGCGAAAATTCATAATGGATTGTCTGTGCAAAGTTAATGTGTAAACGATTGTTGTTGTCATTGATAATGATAACCATGGAAATTCATGCTGGCCGGTGCGAGGTTGCCTAGTTTCACAACACACCAACGCCATGTTATACTGACTAAACTATTATTTGCTCTTAGTTCATCTCAGTGTTACCATTTGTGATATAAAGTTGCATGTAATGCATGTTAGATATGGAATGAGAATATCTGTAATCTGTCTGAAATAAACCACAATTTTAATTACGGATCTTACTTTGGTTTGCCATCAAATCAGTCAATGTTAATGAAAAATTGCCAATGCATTTACTTCGGTTCGATGGCCATTGGTGGTCGAAGATCGAAACAAGCTTTGCTTAGCTTCGGTATGGTTGGTTGTTTATTCTTGAGGCCGAATGTTTGTGAATCCTAGTCTAACAAAACCACAAGATTTACATTTTGGTTTTTTGAGGACTATGACGACGACGTCAGCGAAAAATATGACATGCGTGATCTGTGTAACATCCCAGTAAAGGTCGATTCACACACATCAGTCCAGTCACAGTTCCGTTACAGTCCAGTTGCAGTCCAGTTACAGTCCAGTCACAGTTGCATCCGCAATTTCTCAGTCAATTGTCCGTCGTTTGGTTTCAGTCAGTCTTCCGTCTCTAAAATTCACAGTAATTTATAGTCAAAATTTTAAAGTTATAAACCTAAATTCTATCAAATTATCATTGTCCATATTGTTGATTGTTACAAACAGTACTCAAAATACAAATGCAACCATTTAAATAGCAATAACACTATTTTCTAACCTCAAACAGTTCCGTCAGGCGTCCGAACAATCTAAAAGTATCGTTGGAAAGAAATCTGAAATTGACTGACGGATGCCAGCAGAGTGACTGACGGGACTGCAACGGATGAGTGTAGATAGCGCAATAGAAAATCCATCAAAGAATATTTTTGTTAACTGTGACGTGCCTGAAGTGACTTCACTGTGACGTGCCGTAACTGATGTGTGTGAATCGACCTTTAAGGTCGATTCACACACATCAGTTACGGAACGTCACAGTCCAGTCACTTCAGGCACGTCACAGTTAACAAAAATATTCTTTTATGGATTTTCTATTGCGCTATCTACACTTATCCGTTGCAGTCCCGTCAGTCGCTCTACCGGCATCCGTCAGTTAATTTCAGATTTCTTTCCACCGATACTTTTGGATTGTTCGGACGACTGACGGACCGGTTTAAGGGTAGAAAATAGTGTTATTGTTGTTTAAATGGTTGTGTTTATATTTTGAGTATTGTTTGTAACAATCAACAAGATGGACAATGAAAACTTGATAGAATATAGGTTTATAATTTAAAACTTTTGACTGTAAATTACTGTGAATTTTAGAGACGGAAGACTGACTGAAACAAACTGACGGACTATTGACTGAGAAATTGCGGATGCAACTGAGACTGAACTGTTACTGGACTGTAACGGAACTGTGACTGAACTGATATGTGTGAATCGACCTAATCCGCCAATAAAAATCCTCCAACAGACACAATCCGTCAAAAAAAAATCCCCAAAGCTTAGAAAAATCCCCATTTGGCAAAAATCTCCAAAAGTGGCAACACTTTCCGTGATCTTAACAATTTTTCCCCTTAAAACACAAACATTTATTTTTTCTCCAGGCCTTTTTAAAGAGCTTAAAAAACAAATAATTTGAGTACAGTATATCAAAGTGTTGTTGTACGTTATTGGTTATGGAGAAAATTAAAAAAAAATTTCATTTAAAATTTTCATGTTATTCTTATGGATAATATTGTAAAATGTTGTATATAGTTGGCTTGTTTATGGATATATATTTTAATCAAACTCGGCAGATTTATTTATTTTATAATAAGCTATTAATATTTTAATAAAAAACACCCTTTTTAGTCCCTGTCCTGTAACAGCAAACCTAGGTACCGGTACTTGTTAAACAAATGCTACCAAATTTAATAGATTCATTGAAAATCAATCCAGACATGAGGGTGTACCCAGAGAGGGGCAGAGGGGGCAGCTGCCCCACCCCCTCCCCTAGAAGCCAGTATAAGGTATAAAAAATTGAGATCCAAGAAAAATGTTATTAGTATGGAGAAAATATGAGTAAATATGAGTTTACAGATTTTGTATGAAATTTTTTGGCACATGTTATTAATTTTTCATTAGTTTCTGAGTTATTCTTCAATAAAATAAAAATTCCAACAGTAGTAATAAACCGACAAATTTCTTGCAATATGTATAAACTAACAAATTTGTGTAGTATAATGAATTAATATAAACCTACTTTTTGTGACATTATTTTGTTTTCATTTGCGTTCGACAATAATGTAACAAACAAAATTGCTCATAAGTTACGGCATAAGCTATCAGGCATTCTTCAAAATAGTTTACCATTTTTCGGGTGTTATAAATGTATGTGAAAAGTTGGCATGAACACAAAAAATACAGTTAATTGTGTATTTATGCTAAGCAACCTGACCAGACTCCATTGACGGATATAAAGCCCCTTTATAAACTAAGACTCAGACGCGAGAAGGAGAAATGATCTCAATTGCCTTTTGAAACATTCCAAGTCTGATGATGACTTGATTTGAAGATGGCCATTAAACAGCTATGACATTATATGTTATGTCTTTCAATGAATGTGGTTGAATGGGCTGGGATTCTCAGATTTAGGTTATTGTGAAGCGGATATGAGTGGGTGGTTGCTGCGGTGTGAAAATGAGAATAATTTGACTTTAGAAAAGTATTGAAGAACCAGGATGTAAATACAGGGAAAAATTAAAACTGCGGATGATTTAAATACAGCTCTACAAGTATTATTGTAGGGAAAGCCATGAATTATTCTGATGCTCTCCTTTGAAGGCGGAAAATGAAATGGGTTCTTACCACCCCATAGTGCAACTGCATAATATCGTGTGGATAAAGTACACCGTAGTAAGCAGTGTAAGAAGTACGTCTTATTTTGTTTGAAAATTTTGCTAGTTGGCGCAGATTACAAATTCCTGAACCGATCTTTCTACAGACAGAATAAATGTGGGGTTTGAAACACAAGTTCTCTTCCAACAACAAACCCAGGAATTTTACTTGAGCAGTGTTTTCAGTTTTAGTCTCGTCCAAAATAAAATTTGGTTAGTTTTCGGTTTTCCCAATTGAAAATTCCAACAAGCTGAGATTTTGTTGGATTGATTTTGGGGAGATTTTCATTGAACCACTGCAAATATTAACTGGCTTGTATAAAGGCACTAATGTCTAGTTCAAGTCGGTTTGGCCTGGAGACAGCGAGAAAGGTGTCGTCAGCAAAAAGACATATTTCATCCTTTTGAACTACCGTACTCTGATGAGAGGTGGTTGATGGAAAGGAGGAATTACCAAAGAACCGACCCCTAAAGGGACTCCACTGACGGTCATGCCAGTAGAGGATCTGTGAGAGGGAAGACATCCAGAGCTATTCGCCTCCACATATTGACTTCGGATGGCAAGGTAAGACGAAATCCACTGTGGTGACAGCCCTCTGATTCCATAAGAGTTTAACAGTCTGAGAATGGCATGGACCACTGTGCCAAATGCTTTGGTCAGGTCGAAGAAAAAGCTTTCTCACCTCTATCCAATGTGCTAACCATAGTTGATACAAGGTGATAAACTGCGTCTGTTCTGTTGTCAACCTGTTTTTTACGAAGCCAAACTGTTTACTGGTGGGAAGTATGTCATTTTTATGTAGAAACTCTAGCAATATTTTTAGGAATAATTGTTCAAAACATTTGGAAAATGTTGACACAATTAATTATAGCATCACCTATAGCACAGACGATCATCCTTGTTTACACAATTACCCTTTTAGCTAATTTCCCTATAGGGAAGTAGCTATTACCGTAGGTGGCCCGGTAAGAATTAGACCCGAGACCGATTTATTTTTTCATTTTGATGTCCCCGTAGAGACCAGAAACACAATATGTTCAAACTTTTATAAATACAGTGTGTCTGTGAACTATCCGTGATAACTCAAGTAATATTTGTCCGATCTTGATTAAATTTGGTTTAAAGATGTAAGGCGGGATAAACTTGAATGAGTTCCCAAACCAGCATGATTGGACCATGGGAACGAGGTTTTACAGGAGATGGGGTAAATATCGATTTTTCTCATTTTTGACCCCCAAAAGACTAAATATCTCCCTAGAATTTTTTTAGAGCTTAAAAACAAATAATTTAGTATATAAAAGTGTTTTTGTACAGTTACTGGTAACGGCAGAGAGAGATTTTGTGTTTTGAGGGTTAAAAATGAGAAAAATCAATGTTTACCCCATAAAACCCCCTGTAAAACCTCGTTCCCATGGTCCGATCATGCTGGTTTCCGAACTCATTCAAGTTTATCCCGCCTTACATATTTAAACTAAATTTCATCAACATCGGACAAATATTACTTCAAAAAATTTTAAATTTAAAACTCCCCTATTAATTATTTTTATGGAGAAAATTGTAAAATATTGCAGTTTTCTTGTTTATGGATCTATTTTGATCAAAATTGGCAAATTTATTTATTTTATACTATGCTATTTATATTTTACTTAAAACCACACTTTATTAGTTTCCTTCTAGCAGCAAACCTAGGTACTATTTGAACATAATATAATTTAAATAGATTAAATTGAAATGACAAACTAGAGGATCCATGCTGCTACGCAGCGTTAAAATAAATATACTATCCGATAAATAATCAAATTTATGATTTTTGATTGAGTAATATAGTATCTTGAGCTTAACTGATTTAAACGATCAAAAGCTCAAATTAACGCCTGTAATTTACTGATTATTTCGAGTCTAAAACATATAAAAAACATGAACAATACTGGAGCTATTTGATTTGTATTCATCTAAACCCCTTAAAAAATAATTTTTATGTTGGTTGTTCACCTTGCGTTTGCTTGAAACACCGATTTGAATAACTAATAGCTTAAAAGGAAGCTGGTATTTCACCGCAGGTTCATAGACCAAAATAAAATATATAGGATGGTGAAATACATCTTAAATTAAAGTAATCTTAAATTCAAAATTAATCAAATTATACCGATGCAATGATGTGAAATTTTTGTGTGCATGCCTTCAATTTGAGACCTCAATCATGAAAATCGGTCGGGTAGTAGAGCCAAACGAACTCGGAAAAAAGAAACTAAATTGAAGAAATACATTAAATACATGAAGAATACAAGAAATACATGTCCCATAAGATTTATTTATTCATTTTAAAATTTAAACCTTTTTTAGCTCTTATATTTACAAATTGGCATTAATGGTTAAAAGTGATTTCGACACATTCATGGACTGTCAACAATCTCATCCACATAACACAAGATTCAAAAATATTATAAAACCAGTTCAACATAGGCTTAAAATCTTTCATTTATCCCCTCAGTTATATGGGGCCAAAAATTTACAATAAATTACCCGCTGAGATTAAAAACATTGCCTCATTCTCTAAATTTAAACCATCTTAAAAAAAATTCCTTTTGGAGAAGGCATTTTACTTGTTAGAAGAATATCTGAAAGATGAGTAGGCTATATTTGAAAAGAATTACTTCTCCCATTAGGTGTGTTGCTTATTATTTGCTTTATTTCTTTTGTAAGCTATTTTATTTTAAAATGTAGTATAGTATTAGACTTTGTGACGAATCACCTGTCAAAATAATTGATGTAATGTGACAATGTTTAAATAAATAAATAAAATACCTTCATCTTGAGACCTCAATCATGAAAATCGGTCGGGTAGAAGAGCTAAACGAATTCGGCAAAGAGAAACCAAATTTAACTCCCATAAGAAATACATGAAGAGCAAATTTTGTTTACAAATAAACCGAGTGAGACTATAGATAATGACATGCCGATGCTTGATGACAAATCTGTGCATGCATACCTTCATTTTGAGACCCCAATCATGAAAATCGGTCGGGTAGAAGAGCCATTGAACTCGGAAAAGAAAAACCAAATTATTTAAATAGATGTAAATTTGCTTAGTCAGCAGGTTTGCTGCAGCGGGAGTATTTATATATAGGCTTAACAACAATTAAGATACCAATTCTAGGCTTATCTTTCTTACTCAATAAAAATTGATCCTGCTCAACAAACTTTTTCTATGAAACAATAGACATATAAACATGAGACAATTCCTTATGAAACACATGTTGCACAAATGAGTGTACGCAATAATTGTTTACTCCTAATAGCATTCCTCACCTTCTTGTCAATGTTTATTCAGTTCACCAGTTGGTTGTAATGAGTTTAATAAGTTAGACTATTTGTAAAGAATCGTTCAACCAAAATCAAAAGTGAAATAATTCCAGGTTTAAATAACTAGGCACTCCTAGCGGTGGATGCCAGTAGTTATGCTAACCGCAGCACTGCTATCGGTCTATATTTAATTATTTGTCTATGATAATATTAAGATAAAATAAATTGAGTTTTCCCACTTGAAATTTACTCATAAAAATAGTGTTATACTATCATTATGTTAACATAATTAATTATGTAATGGCCATATTTATGTTATAATTTCATTTGTTTCTGAATGAGTAGCCTCCGGATTATCGAGATACAATTAAAGTGGTTTAAATACCTGAAATGTTGACAATCCAAGTGGTTGTGTAACAACTTAGATTGTCAACAATATAGGTATTTAAACCACTTTGATTAAGTTATAATGCTTATCATGCAGCAAGGCCCCACTAGAAAAACTTTTTTCTTGTGGGTTAAACCCCTACTAACCCCACTAAGGGTTTTCTTAATGGGGTAGGCCTTGGGGTTCTAATGGGGCCTTGGTTATAGCTAACTTTCATACAATCATATCAATTCAAACCCCAAATCCGAACTTTAAAAAACTAGAAATGTATTACCTATTTACTTTGAAAACAATAAAAAAAGAAGGACAGAAGGTTGAAATTAATATTTCAGTTTGAGAAACTTCAGCATACACTTGAGCATAACTTGCTGAATGCATACACACTGTTTTACTATGACATTTAGTACAGTAACATTAACTTGACAGATCTTGAATGTCCATGGTTGGGAAGTTCCACTGATTTATGACTGAGTTTTCCTAAAAACATAAGTTTAGTGAATATTTTTAAAATATTAGGACAAGCAATAAACCTAAAATGTAACAAAGCAAAATAATTGACAAAAGATTAAAAACTGTAGGCCTACTGTAATACCTGTATAAAATATGAGATGTCGTACAAATTTTTCAATCATAACTTAAACCTAAAAATAAGTAATATAAGGTATTTCATAATTATTTAATATTACAATTGATAGAAAATGTATGAGTTTAGAGAGGTTATTGTAGGTTCCTCTAGCCATGAACCAGGGATAATATGAATATAAACAATTCTATGCACAGGTTCTAGGCTGAATGTTCTTCATATTAATCATTATGATTGTTAAAAAAATTTTAATTGACATATTTTTGTCAAAAATTTTGAGTTTGGGTTTTGGGTGGTTAAACAAACTTTTAAAAAGTGATGTCTGTCTGTATGTGTGTGTGGATGCAGTGGCGGTTCTAGGACCTTGTCAAGGGAGGGGCTAAAGGGAACGTTCCACACCAGATGGGGGTCCAGGGCAATTTAAAAAGAAGTTTGGTGACTTTAAAAGCCATTTTGAACGTCCAGAAACTGTATCCAAAAACCTCTGTTACATTTTTATGAAAAATATATGACTTAATTATTTTTCCAGGGCCCAATGGGGATGGGTGCTTTAGCCCCTATAGACCAGACCCTTCCCCTCCCCCTTGAAAGCGCTGCTGTGGATGTGGACAGACTTTTACCAAATTTGTTTTGTGGGTTATGGTTAATATAGGCATATATCAGTTTAAATACCAAGCCAAACAAAAAGTATCAGTTTATAGTATGCACTACTTACACCTTAAAATCCTCGATGGTGCCCATGTAGTAGTAGTAGCCCTTTTCATCTTTTTTCAAAATTTCTCCTGTGAAAACATTGCATATTTAATTTAAGTGGCACTTTAATACTTTTCAATGAAATGGCGCCATACAAAGTAGTTTAAGCCACTATAAGTGCTAACTTAACTTTTGAGTTTTTAACCTACACATTAGTTGATCTATTGACCCCATTAAAATACGCTGTTGATACACTGTCCAAGACGAGTTGAAAAAACGGCAGGTGAGTACTAAAGAGCGTTCTTGAACAATAAAAGATATTTTCTTAGTGAAAATAGTAGTGTTAATCTATAACATTATATAAAGACGTCTGTCTATCTATCTAGCCATGACAAAAATCTACTAGATCAAGAAAGCTAAAAGTTACACCAAAAATAGTTACTATCATTGAGAAGTTTCATAGGCAAATAGGATGTTTTCATATTATTAGTTGGAGGTTTGCACCAGACCTTTCGAGTTTCTATTTAAGTTTCTATTTTTACATGTTATTTGTATTTTAAACAACAAGTTTATTACCAGTGTTAATATATTTGTCCCCTTTCCTGTAGACATCACTTATCACCTTCTTATTCTTTGAAAATTGCACTCGCGCAAAGTCTTTGGGCATTTCTTCAATGAGAATCCCTGGCTGATCTGGGAAAATCACATCATTGTAATTACTATTGTATAAATTACTTATTTTCTTAAGTAATGTTTTGGAATATTTCAATTTTGAATACTAAAAGACAGCATAGGTACTGATAGAGTGGGTTTCAATGAGAAGTTAAATAAAATGTGAAGTAAACATGGAGCACGCGAAATGCATATTTTGTTTGCAAATAAATAGGTTTATAACCTCTCTAAAAAACTTGATAATTTAATATTAAAACTTATAACCCTGGGAAATAAACCCAGTTTGCCACTGCATTATATAGTATCTTGTCTGAATGATAAGTTTTAGACATATTTTTGTTCAAGATTTGAACATAGATTGTTCATGCAATTTGAGGGAAACGCATCTGAACGGTTCTGATACCTCTCTTTCGGAAAGATATAAATATTGGCATAGGTACCAGTACATAAATCACATTAAATAGGTTACAGTTCCAGCACCTCATTTTCACAAATCAAGCACGGGGAACAATTGTTTTTAGTATCTAATTGAGTAGTTCCATAATGCAGTTCTTTTTTATGTAAACTTCTCACAACAATACTGAAATGTTTCCATAAATAGTTTACAATTGCTGCACACAATAATGCACCTTTTTTTAATATTTAACCTAAAACCCACCTTTGGCTGGTGATTTACAGAGTCTGTTCTGTTTGCGAACTACTTCTCCGGTGTTTGGGTCCAAAGCAACCAACTTTACTTTTTGACCAGAGAAGTACCAGGGAACAAATCCAATAGCCCCAGGTTTGCCGTATGAATTTACTGAGAAAGTATAAATGTTAGATTCAAAATTAATAAAAATATAGCTTATGAATGGTAACCAAAAATTATACTCTGGCTAAAAGGCCAAATGTAAGTTAAAATTAACAAAAAAAAAATTAACCAACTGTAAGTTTTATGATTGAATATAGTTGCTGAGCTTTTTTCCATGCTACAATCAACCACAGAGAAGTAAGATACAGTTACAGAGAATACAAAGCGTATGTGACAACCATGCACCAATAGGTAGCTCTGGTATGTTGGGGCGGAAATTAACTAGTATCGAGCAAGGAAGATCCCGAACAGCAATGGTCACATAGCGATATTTGTACAGCAGCTGCAAAAGGTGTTCCTACGGTATGAGCACTGTAGTACACGTGATGGCGAGGGAGAAAGGAGAGAGAAAGGGGACAACAAATAGAATTTTCTCTAGACACCATCGACTGGTGCTAGACATCACATAAGTGTACCATCGAATGTATCCTCTGTTTCTTACTTCTCTGCGACTCAACCTAACATTAGGTTTTTATATTTTTACTTTGAGTACCTAACAAAGTAATTCTGTGAAGTAAAAGTTATATTCTTATATGTTCTGTTATACGTTTTTATAATAGAAAATAACTTTGCAATTTACCAACCAACAGAGTTCACTGTTAATAGTCTACACCTATATTTTGTTTGTTTTGTTTGATGGCTCGAAACAATGTGTTGTGAATTTTTGGGCTTTTAATAAATGGTCCTGGGAAAAGAACCATAGCTGATCTTTGTCAGTAATATGGCTATCATCTCATTCATTTAACTAATCACTTATTCTTAAAATTTGATCTTCCAACTTAAATGCACCCAGGCGTGTAGGAGTTTTATAAATGTACTGTAATCTATTCATGTCATCTGGCTTGATTTTCAAACAATCAAAAAACTACTGGATTTCTCGGAATTGAACCTGTAAAATTACTGTATATGATAAATATATCTGTATAGCTATGTATGTATTTAAATAAAATTTTCTATCATAAATTTACCCAAATTCCTTCCGTCACTATCCACTATAATATGGTACTGCCCGATGTGGCGGATATTAAACCGTTCCTTCAATTCCGTCCAAGTCTGCGGGTTTTGTAGACCATTACCCATAAGTAGACGTACTTTGTGGTGCTTGTCCATCTCAGTTGATGAAGAAGCCATCAAGCCCTTCACGATTTCAGCATCATACATGGCTATCTGTTTCAAAAAATCATGGAATTAAAATCTTTCAGACGACAACTACCAGAAAATATAAAATATTATTGAAATAGTTATCTGAGTGCTGAGAGAAACGTTTAATTACGTTTAGGCCTATGCGCTTGCCCGGAATAGTTTTTAAACACAGCTCAGATACTCAATAAAGAAAATTACTTATTACATTTTCCTCCATTTACAACTAAATCATAAGACAATAAGACATTTTATTGACCGTTAAGTAAATACAAAATACAATAGGTCTTGTCAATTTTAAAAATAGGCCTAATAAGTTAGCTACATAAAATAAGAAATTAAGAAATTATGGCGAGTCAGGTACAGTGTGGTATTGGATTAAGGACTATTAAACAAACATGAATCATACAAATAATTTAAAGACAAAACAATTAATAAACATTTCAGAACAAAATAACAAAACAAGCCTAAACTATCACAATTTCTCGCTCAAAGTATTCATCCACCGAGTACATGGGATTTTCCTGTAGCCATTTGTAAAATTTAGTTAGAAACATTTTATCAGACTCTAAATTGACTAGGCAAGTTGGTAATTTATTGTATAATATCACAGCCAAATAATCATGATATTTTTGTGCCTTACCTAACCTACATCTAGTAATATCTATTTTGTCCCTAAATCTAGTATTATATTCATGAACATCACATCTTAATCTAAAATTATCAATATTTTTTCTTAAATTTCTAATGACTTCAAATATATACAGATTTATCACAGTTAAAATACCAGTTTGTAAAAACAAAGGTCTGCAGTGTTCTGACTTTGATTCATTTGCCAATATTCTAATAATTCTTTTCTGCATGATTAAAACTCTATTAATGCCTATACCGTTTCCCCAAATGATAAGACCATATCTCAAAATACTCTCAAAATAAGCAAAGTATGCCATCCTAAGGTATGTAACAGACACAAATCTCTTTAAATTACTCAACAAACAAATTACTCATAAATTTTGTTTAAACTTTCATTTTCTTACTTTCAGTTCAAGAAGAAAACAGTTTGTACTTGATTTAATGTTATTGTTTGGATTTATCTGATACAAAACAAAACATTCTTAGCTATTTCCGCTATGCCAAATTTTGAACATATTGACTATAAAGTAAAATTGTCAGTCGTTTCACTTGCTTGGTAATAAACACTTAAGGACTTAAGATTTCATTCTTTCAAATATTTATCTATAAAATATCTCTGAGATTATACCGTTGCGCCGTAGTGGTCACAATCTTTGAAATATGTGTCGATTGTTGGTTTTCCTCCAGAGACAACCAGATTGCCGAAGAGTATCGTTTGACCAGCCGCAACAATGCTTCCATCAGCTGTTGACTGAGGCATTGGAGAGTAAATAATATCCTTAGCAGTGAAGTCAAGACTCTTGCGAATGTTTGTCGCTATGTATATGTACCTGAAATAATGAATATATTTTGTATAAGTTGGCCAAACTAGCTGTTGAATTTACTGGAAAATATTTACTTTTGCAATTGAAAATACTTCTAGTTAGAAAAGCGCCATTGGAACATTGATTTTTATAAGTATATCTAACTTGCATCATATCCAGTGATTTAGTCGTAATATTTACAGTGTTCACAGTCACAGAAAAATAAAGGCTGCTTACCAATATATTTTTTTAGAAAAATCCAGAAAGGGCCCACTACACCACTGATCATATCATCACATATTTAACTTGCTGATATGATAACTTATGTTTGAAAATATAGAAGAAAAAACTGACTCTAGAGGTATACTTACCTATAGTGTGTCACAGGTCTTGGTATCAATGTTTTTGGTGAGAAGAGGTACAATAATTTATTATTTACAGACATATTGTGTTTCAAAGGTTTTGATGATGATCCGTCCACTTCCCTAATGATATTTTTTACACTCTTGTCTTGTGTTGGTCCCAAGGAGAGTATGGACATGTAATTGGGTAGTTTTTGCTGTGTCAAACCTGTATGTGAATGATTTTCTTCCATTAATCCTGAGTACATAGCATATAAACTACCATGGAGAGCAATATAAATAAAATATACAAAGCTTCCATCGATAACAGGATTAAGATGTAGTATTTAATCATCCCAGAATAGTTGAATCTAATGAGTATGTTTTGAATTAAGTCAAATTTATTTTATTCAGAGCATAAAGTAGATATATAGTTACGTCTCAATTATTTAAAACTGAAGAAGAAAATCCACATGCAACTAAAATTTTGTTGGACATTTTTATCTCTTCCCCCCATTCTTCTTGCAACTGGCTTTTGAGCCCCCTGCTTGGATATTTGTGCCAAGCATATACCCATATTTTATTGTAATGAAGAGATGAACCACAAAAACCCATGGTAAGGCTTTCATTTTTGTATGCATATCTTTGTGTATGCATATATACACGGAGAAAATCCTCCTTCAATATGACTCTTATCTTTTTTTACTTGTAAAGTAGAATTAAAACTTAGGTGAGTTGATCTCCTGGTGAAAAACCCATTCATTAGATACATAGTGCTGTCGTGCTGTCAATAGACGTATTATATCATAAATATAAGTTTTCTTTACTGTGTCTAATAGGCAAAGTTTATTAATAAACTCAGTTTTCAAAATAAAAATAAATATCAAGTAGTATCATTAGAGAATCTAGTGACATTAATCACTAGAGATCTCAGTTCATCTAGTGACTTTAGTAGGTAGTGATATAATTTGGGAATTTTCAGTAATGGCATGACCTGTTGATCTGTTACAAATTATTATAAATTAGTTTTTACGGGTATTGAAATCATTAACTGCATTTTAGTGGCACAGAAAAGTGACCAGAGGAGAAATGACACGTTCATGAAGGACTAACTGTTGAACGATTTTCCGGTGAGAATGAAAATAACTCTACCAATCTAATGGCATTATTTGGATCAGGCCATCTCCAAAACATACACATCCAACTATTCATGTTGCCAACATACTAAATTAAATAGTATAGTGCAGTGTGGCACAACTTTAGTAACAAGTACATTAGATACCTGTGGCAAGTTCAGGAGTGCAGATGATGGCCTTGCTGTAGACTTTTGAGGCAGCCTGTACCATGTCTGCAGGAGCGAGGTCTGAGGGTAGGAGAGCAGTGACGGCCCCTAGTCTGCTGATACCCAACCATAGAGCTACAGATTGCGGTCCTTCCACCCCTGCCAAGCCTACTACATCACCACGCTGCAGTCCAGCGAGGTGGAAGTAGGAAGCTACCTTGAATGAATATTCTTGCACCTAAAAACATAAGCTACCTTAAACGAATAATCCTGCACTTAAAATATAAAGGTGAAAGTAGGAGGCTACCTTGAATGAGTAATCATATCTAAAAATATAAGCTACCTTAAATAAGTAATTTTGCACCTAAAAATATGAGGTGGAAGAAGGAGGCTACCTTGAACTAGTAATAGTGGACCTAAAAATATAATTAGGAAGTAGGAACTAGGAAGCTACGTTAATGTGTGATCAACTACCAACATAAAGATATCATTACCGGACTTTATTACCTACTGATACCAAAATATAAATTATATAGTACCTTATTGGATGCATCGATCTCTATTATTACTACAGCGATTGGATGATGTTTTTACTTTCTCACCCTATATAGATAGTGTGAAGAAAGTATTGTTTACGTCAAAATTTTCGTGTTTTGAGTTTTGGGTGGATATATCCATTTTGGATCACCCTGAACATAAAAAAGTAGTTTTTGAAGTGATAATGTTAAATAAATAACAACAAATTTATTTAAATTTTAAAACCTACTCCAAAAGATTTTTTTTTAAATTTAGTATTTTGTGGCTCTTTTAACTCTTAACAAAATGTTAAAATCCTAATTGCTGTAATAATTATGGTTCAAAAACTTGCAGATTTTGTGATATTCCCCATATAATAGTTCTACCGATTATTTTGTTTGTAAAAGAATATATATTATATTTGTACATGTAGTTAAGATGGAAGTAGTTTTGTTTTGTTGAAGTTGTTTCATTGATTGTAGAAGTTCTAGCCGGAAAATCGTGGTATTGGAGTAGAATCAGTAAGGTAAGGGGTTGGCACATTGACAATTTTATAACCCGTAATAATGTAAGTAAATAGAATCGTTATATTAATAGGCAAGCATGTGCATCGTAGGGAAAATCTAGGCATAGGCCTACTGTTAGAAAGATATTTTTCTGTAGGTGTGCAGAAATCCCTTTTTAAATTAAAATAGGCTCAAAAATAAGCACAACAATTGAGATCAAAATTAAAAAAAAAATAACATGGGCCTTATGGGTTGACATGCTGGTGACGAAATGTAAACAGAAAATCAAAACAAATGGAATAAATTCCAATCACATGTTTTATTTACAGCGTGGGGTGAAAATAGAGAGGTTTGTATATTAGATATTTTTGGTCGAGTTTTTTACAACTGGACAACCTCTAGTTAAATATATTTTTGTAAACTTTAATGATTTGTATTTACCTAAGAAATAAATCCTTTTCATGAATCTTGGTCAATATGTATGTTATCTAATATGTAAACTGTTTGCACTAAATAAAACATGTAAATACTTGCTTTTGACATGAATCAATTTGGATGCTCAAACCGTAAATTGTATAAAATCTTAGTTTAGTATTGTTGGCATAAAATCAAATTATTTTGCCAAATTTTCAGACATGTTCCAGTTGTTGGTGGAAATAAGGTAGCCTACATTAGCTGTGCCAATTCAATCCCATGTAGCCTACTGAATTAAAAGTAAGATCTATCCATTTAAGTTAGTTTTGCTACCGGTACTATATTTTAGAGGGATTGTTATTTTGTTGAGGAATTATTCTTTTGTTTGATAAAGCTACATCTATATTGATTTGGGAGTTGTCTATTAATACCCTTTAACTTACCACATGGCTTAAACCAAAAGGCTTACAAACCCTAGTCCTACTACAAAAGCTATATTATAAATTAATATATTCTGTAAACCAAAATGGAACATACATAGGGTGTACATAGTTACTCTACTCCCACTGCTTACCCATGTTGTGCTGTTGACAACCTAATAGGAGAAAGTATGTGTCAGATTGCTAGTACAATTAATTGCAAATGTTTGAAAACAAAAAAAAAAATGAAATTATTATTTAATCTTACCATATGAAAAGACCAAGTGTCAAAGCCTCTTCGGAAAGCAATGTTGTACTTTTGATGTTTTGCAACTTCGTCAAACAGTTGAAACACAGTACGATCTTTCCACGACCAATAGTTGACTCGGGTCATCGTCTCCGCTGTGTCATAGGTCATTCTGAACCAAACAGTGATTTAATGTAATGTTTGGGTACCATCCAAAGAAGTCAATTTTTTTTGTAGAATATATACTTGGCCGCAGTAACGCATAGGCGTACCATAACCAAAATTTTTGAGGGGACACACACAACATATCAGTATTATGAAGTCTAAAAATAAGCTAGAATATTGTATTTTAAATGGAAATTCCTATGGGGTAAGGACACTTTATGCCATTGACTATACACAGAATAAAGTGTATTCATCTGTGAATAGTCAATGTTTATACATTGCGTATGAATACACAGCAGACTTCTCCCGCATAGTTAGCCTACCAGAAAGCATAATAACTAATTTCCTAAGCCAATAAGAAAATACCCCCACCGCAGCAGATGATGCGGATTTCAATTATTTGTCTGATTTCATTTTAACTATAATTTTGCCTTAAACAAATACCATGACGGATTTATTCCCCATTTACAAGACATTAGGTTTTAAAAGTGCTTTGGTTGTTACAGAGGGAGGGAAAACGTATTTTTTTGTAAAATGTAGTATTGTATCAAATAAATCAACTTGACCAGTTATAAAAATATATATTTGACAATCAAGCTACAGAGTTTATATTTTCTCCATAAGAATTTAGAATAAGATGGACATTTCGAAAATACAGCCTTTTTTTCATTTTCTTTGTATCCTTTAACTGTACAACAACGCTACAGTGTATAATAATATTTTTTCGTTTGAGTTCTACATGATGACTGAAAGAAAAATTGGGCTTTGCATGCTATAAGGTTAAAAATTTAAAAATACAAATTTATAAAAAAAAATCAAAACATCATAACATTTTCTTGTTACTTGATGTTGCTGATTTGCAAGCTCAAGTTTATCCAGTTCTAAGAAATAATGTATAAGTATTTGAATCAATGGTTTTTTGCCACTGGGTACATGAAAATGAAAAAGATCAGTCTTACCCACAGAGTATAATAATATCTTATTCCCTATATTTAAAATTCATAAGTTAACATTTGTGTCAACAAATTTATCTAATAGGCTAGTACGTGTAACAAAACATGCATGGTATATTACAGACCCTAGTGTATTACTATTATATTAACTACAATATATCTGCAACCACTTTACTACAACAAACTAATCTTAAATCAATAAATTTAAATAACTAAACTCAAAAGTTGAGAACTATATAACAAAATGTATGAATTGTTACTTTTTGTAGTGCTAGCATAGCAGGAAAGTTTTAAAAGCTATATTATCGAACAATTATGTTTTAAGGCAACTGTGATGAATATTTAATCTGGAATTCATGCGAAATGGTTTATCGCGAAAATATTCTGTAACTAAACGCAAATGAGTCAATAGAATGTAAAAAGCGCCTTTTTGTTAGGCAACTTTTTCTTTAACCGTTGGAAATTTAATTTGTATTACGATTTGTTCCGAATTATGACCACTGCACTTACAAATTTCATTTTTGCTATGTTGAGTTTATAAAATATAGTTTGTTATGTAACAACTTGATGATGTAAATAAAAATCAAATTATTTTAGGCTTCAATGAACTTTACTTTTATGCTCAAGTATTCATTCTTCACCTGGTTTTAAACTACGGTTTCTTGTATAGGATTTACGAAATTTGTAATTATTGCTGCAGCAATAGTATGAATAAATATTCATTGGTAAAAAGAAGCAGTTAAACTGACTTACTTAAGATCTCGTGGAATAGTGGTGAGTGCCATGAAGAGTACAGTGAAAAGTTCCATTGTAAATGAGCTAATAGACCAAGTACATTCTGTAAAATAATGTCTAATTACTCATTAAACACATGTGCAAAAGCACCTGATCGTTACACCATTGAATTTTAAATACTTGGGTAGTCACCACATCCAAATCGACCGGCTGCGGCCAATTTTTATGTTCAAGTAGAGCAGAGATTACAGAGAACCACTCACACAATGTAATCGTGTTTAATTAGTTCTTGTTATTGTTGAAAGTTTGTTGGTACTGTATGATTTAAACGATGCTGTAGTAGCCATAGGTGTCCTTTCAGTATGGGTTCTAGAAAATTGATGTATAGGATAGTTGTTGGGAAACACATTTTTTATACCATTATGACCGACAAAGAAAATATTAAGACCTAAAAACAACTCATGACACCAATACCCAACAAAAGTAGATATTTACATATACAAAAGCCAAAATTAGAATTTTAAAAAAGCATTTTTTCTGGTACAATATTTCCCGAATTACAAAAATCCATTTTTTGGTATAATATAATATTTTCGTACACAAAATAAAGTAAGAAACAGAACTATATTTAAAAGACAATCAAAAAGATTTTTTTAAGGACTCTTATTTACTCTTTTGAAGTAATTATCTGAATACTATAGGATTGTATTTAATTACATTGGCTATTGAATTGTGGTTTATATTCTTGTTATTATTTTTAATGTCGTAGTTATTAGTTTAATTTAACAGTAGTATAGAATTTAGTGACCCAATGTTATGTGCAAGTGCATAAAATGAATAAAGTATATTTTGATTTTATAGGAACCAGTAATTGACAATAGGCATTCTGACTCTAAATTCATTTTTTCTACAACTACGTAAAGCTTAAACATCGGAATAGGAATGAAATGTAATTCTATACACAGTAAAAAGATAAGTACGGTACAACAAATACACAGTAATAAAAAGTGGAAAATACACTGATTAACCGAAATATCAACTACAGATTTATTTAATAAACTTAATGAAATATAATTTCGAAAAAATACAACTAATAACATAGAATAATTAACCCCTCTTGTTTGTTAAAAGTCAAATACGTAAATATAAAATTGCTATTGATTTAGAAAGTCATAAAGTATATTCCCCATAAAGTGTTGAATTTGTTTACTATGGACAATTACTTTTTTTACTGTCAACAAATTTGGTTTAGGAAGCGCATAAGCTTTTAATTATCGTTGGAAGAATCAGAAATAGATTAATAAATTAATACTGAATATGCCAAGCTGATTAAAGATGACTTAGTGAAGAGAAACTTGAGAACAAAGAGCTTTCTACTTACAAAACAGATCCAATCAGGTTTTCAAAGTTGGAACTTTGAAAACTTTATAAGAGAAAGTTTGATCAAAAGCTACTAAAAACTGCACAGGAAATGATTGAGTAGTATATCATTTCGTACCTTGAACTCATGAATTTAAAAACTGTATTTGGTTTATTTAAACATGTCAAAATAGTTTTTGAATAAATTGTAAGAGGAATCAATAATAGTTTTGGAACATGTTTTACGGTTGCAAACATATACATATATAGTATTGTGCATTATTAATACTGTGTATTTAAAACCTTATATTAACAGCTATCTTACAGTAATTATAATTACTGTCGGGTAATTGCGTTGATTTATTATTGTTATATTGCCGTTCACATTTTAGCGAATTTCCCTATAGGGAAGTAGCTATTACCGTAGGTCTCATGGTAACACTTAGGCCCGGGACCGATTTACTTTTTCATTTCGATGTCCCCAGAGGCCAAAAAACACCATTCGTTCAAATTTTTATATATGTATATATATATATATATATATATATATATATATGTATGTGTCCGTGAACACGATAACTTGAGTAATTTTTATCCGATTTTGATGAAATTTGGTTTAAAGGTGTAAGGCGGGATAAACTTGAATGAGTTCGCGATCCAGCATGATCGGACCATGGGAACAGGGTTTTATGGGGGGTTTTATGGGGGGTTTTATGGGGTAAAAATTGGTTTTTCTCACTTTTGACCCTCAAAACACAAAATTTCCCAATTTTCCTCTAAACCTTCTTAAAGAGCTTAAAAAAAAACAAACAATTCAGTATATCAAAGTGTTTTTGTTCGGTTATTGGTTACGGAGAAAACTAAAAAAATGGTCAATTTAAAATTTCCATGTTATTCTTATGGAGAATATTGTAAAATGTTGTAGTTTGCTTGTTTATGGATATCTTTTGATCAAACTTGGCAAATATATTCATTTTATACTAAGCACTAATTATTTTACTTAAAACACACACTTTATTAGTTTCCTTATAGCAGCAAACCTAGGTACTTGTTAAACCTAATGTTATTTAAATAGATTAATTGAAAATCAATTCAGCCAAATGGAAATTCGCTAAGACAGCAGGTTTGCTGCGGCGGGGGTATTATTGTTTATGGTTATGTTGCATCTAGTTCTTATAATAAAAAACACTAGTTAATCCTTACTTATATTTTAAGATGTATAATTTTTTAACAAATACTTTTTCTTTGGTTTCATAAATGAGACTAAGCAGTTTTGACAGAAATATTTTTAAACAATTACTATATGGAAGGTTGGCAAACAGTGGTTGAAATAGATTTACACAGGGTGTTCATAAAGAGGTGTCACAAACTTCAGCGGCAGATAGTACTAATCAATCTTAAAAAATCTCACATAAACACACAGGTCAAAAAAATTTTCTGAAAGTAAATAAAAAAAATGTTGTTTAGCCACTATTTTTTTATTTTTTTACAAATAAATCTATTGCTCAAGAACTATTCAAGCTTCAGAAACCATACTTTGCACATACGGTTATTGTGTCAAGAGGTAATTAAAAAATGACGTTATTTTCTTTTACATGAACGAAATGGCGGCCATTTAAAAACTTTAAACTTAAATTACCCAAATATGGATGATTTTATGAAAAAATGTCAAGAACACCTTTTATTTAGCATTTTGAGTTCCCTATCAAACAATAACACGTTAAAACAGATCATAAAAAAAATCTGAAATATCTCGAGTTTTAGTTGCAAAATGGTGTAGAATAAGGCTAAGATAGTCAGGTTTGCCTCATTTTACACAAAAAAAATCATGACATTTTAAAGTTATTTTTTATTCAATCTTTTTGAACTTGGTATTGCTAGATAGGGAATTAAAAATGTTAAATACAAGTTTTCTTAAAATTTTTCATAAAATCAGCTATATTTTAGTAATTTAAATTTGCCTCTTATCACAATAAATATATGTGCAAAGTTTGGTTTACGTAGCTTGAATAATTATTGAGACTGTTTTGTAAAAAATACAAAATGGCGGTTAAACGATTTTTTCGGCCCATGTTTTTATGAACTTTTTGTTTAGATTGATTAGTTCGATCAGCCCCTGAAGTTTGTCACATCCCATTATGAACAATATACATCTGGCCTGACTTCTGAATCTGCTAAGGATTTAACTTTACAGTTCTTGAATAAGGTATTCAAAAAAATATTGAAATTATTCATTTAATAAAAACGCTTAAAACTCTTTAAATAACATATTGTCTCTCTATTTCTCAGTAATGATGTAACAGAGGTTTAGTTAGTTTGAATCAGACACTGTGCTAGGGGGTATTATGCTATTACCAGACCAATTAATACTGGACAGTTATATAAGCAAACAGTATCCTCTCCTCAGACATTTAAAGCAGCTGTGAAAGATCTAGAGACACTGTATCAGCAAACTGACACACACCCATTAGCATGTCAAAGCCCCTTATAATATGTACAGTGGGAGTAAAAATGACACTTTATAGATTAAATCGCAAAGCTACAATGGCTTTTGAACTGTAATTTAAGCAGCATTGTGAGTTGTACTTTTTTGTTCAGCGTATGAAGGACTAACATTATTTACTAAATTTTTACTAGGAACGTTTGTTATTTTGTAAACACCCTATTTTCCATTATTGTATGGGGTTTATGGATGAATAAGAACTGAATATTGAAATTTAAAAAAATGAGAAAGCTCCTGCATATTTTAAAATGTTCCTCATAAAACTCTATAGTAAGTTCCGCCGTTTACCCATGATAATTTTCTGAGGTTAGGATTGATAAAAAAGACCATGGCCATGTACCGTATCTAAGTTGTTTTAATTTATGTCCTAGTAAATATTTTGAAGGACCAACATTATTTACTAAATTTTTAATAGGAACGTTTGTTATTTTGTAAACACCCTATTATCCATTATTTTATGGGGTTTATGGATACCGGTATATAAGAATTAAATATTTAAATAAAAAAATAAAAAATCTCCTGCATATTTTAAAATTTTCCTCATAAAACTCTATAGAAAGTTCCGCCATTTACCCATGATAATTTTCTGAGGTTAGGATTGATAAAGAAGACTATGGCCATGTACCGTATCTGAGTTGTTTTAATTTATGTCCTAGTAAATATTTATATGTGTTCAATGTTTGTACAAATTATATCAAATCGAAAATATCTCAAGTAAGAGAAGGAAAACAAAACTTTTAGCTAATCTATGAGACAAGAGACTGACGATAACGTTTCGAAGTAGAAACCTAGGTATCCACTAAAAAAATACAATAGATGGTAAGGTAAGCCTTAGATTTTAACTATGGAAATTGTTTTGAACATTAGAAGGATGTTCAATTTGAACGCCAGACTGGACATTTCAAAAAGAGTATATTCAATAAATTGTATAACCTACGATTATAATCAGTTAATAAGAACACAAAAATGTAACCTGCTGATCTACTTACGTAATGGACAGTAGCAAAAATCGAAACAAGTATAAGCGCCTTTACATCCCAAAATGCAACATGAAGACAGCACCTTAATCACAGCCATACATCGGAAGGCGCTGCTAGCTCATTGCAAGGGGTAACTAATCTGCATCATTGAAGGTTTGTTTAATCAATGGCTGTAGTAAACTTTGACAGAATTCAAAATGTTCAATCAATTACCTTGGTTCTAAAACACTTATTGATACAAACTAAATAAACTTAGAGTCAAATGTTTTAATCTAAACATGATTATGTATTTACAGAATAATTTTCCGGTTTTAAACCATTTAAAGATATACATTTGCCTAACTGACTTTACAATAGATTTACATTTATATCATACACTTATTTTTTCCTTTTAGCGAATTTCCCTATAGCTATTACCGTAGGTGGCACGGTAAGACCTAGACCCGGGACCGATTTACTTTTTCATTTTGATGTCCCCAAGGGCCAAAAACACCATTCGTTCAAATTTTTATATATGTATATATATATATATATATATATATATATATACGTCCGTGAACGCGATAACTTGAGTAATTTTTGTCCGATTTTGATGAAATTTTGTTTAAAGGTGTAAAGCGGGATAAACTTGAATGAGTTCGCGAACCAGCACGATCGGACCATGGGATCGGGGCTTTACGGGGGGTTTTATGGGGTAAAAATTGGTTTTTCTCACTTTTGACCCTCAAAACACAAAATTTCCCGATTTCTCTTTAGACCTTTTTAAAGAGCTAAAAAATACAAATAATTAAGTATATATAAGTATTTTTGTTTGATTATTAGTAACGGAGAAAATTAAAAAAATTGTCAATTTAAAATTCCCATGTTATTCTTATGGAAAATATTGTCAAATGTTGTAGTTTGCTTGTTTATGGATATATTTTGATCGAACTTGGCAAATTTATTTATTTTATTTTGTACTAAGCTATCAATATTTTACTCAAAAACAAACTTTATTAGTTTCCTTGTAGCAGCAAACCTAGGTACTCGTTAAACCTAATGTTATTAAAATATATTTAACTGAAAATCAATTCAGACAAATGGAAATTCGCTTAGTCGGCAGGTTTGCTGCGGCGGGGGTATTTATAAAACCATTTGCAAACACAATTGTAAAATATGAGACTAGTTTTCATGTATGTTTCACAGTTGCGTTGTTGGTTTTAGTGCGCTGTTGTCCATTGAATGTTTCTCTCTTATTTTCTGGTAGATTTTGAAATGTGTTTTTTTGGTTAGTTTGATTTGGAGCTTTTTAAGCTAATGATTATATTGTTAATTTTCATTCATGGCGTGAAGGAAACCCGCAACACTCGTAGCCTATTTACAAAAAAAAAAAAAAAAAACAGCTTGGTTAAAGCTAAACCGCGATACTTCTTGCATGAAAGTCCAGGTCTAATTCCCGCAAATAAACAATATCTTCTACCATAGACAAAAGAAATACAATAATAGTGGTCTATTGTCTGTGCTTCTACCTATATAGCGAGTTGTATATAGCGACGTGGTAGCTCGGATTCCAATTCACTGCGATCTTAAACATATACAAATAAATCTGGTTGTTTGTATGGTGCGACACTTAGATTTGTAGGACCACTGAATTTCTTATGTTTGCTAAACTCAGATGAGAAAAACAATCTAGAACTACCATTCCTAAAAGCAATTTGGCAATCTTTTACGATAGTATATCAAACGAAATGCATTTTCATTAGCGGTTGGTAGGAATCAGACTCGGTAACATGACCGACTTTGGTATTTATTCAAATTTGAATTTTTAACTTTGAACAAAACAATAAAAATCGTATCCTAAAATAATCAACTACCCTAATACGACAATTTTTTTTCGTTATGTTGGCAGTAAAACACGATAATTTAGTTTATCGCAGTGGCAACCCTTCTCTCCTATCAGCTCTTCGCCAGTCGCCAGTCGGCGTTTGTTGATCAAAGTGCGAATTACTTCCTGCACCGGTTGTCAATTAGTTTAAACACTTGGCTTTTGGCTGGCTGAAAAATAATTGGTATGTGTATCTTAGAGAGAGAGAAATTCTTTATTTATGCACATTATTTTGCAGCAAATACATTAAGAAATAAAAATATCACATGGGTCACAATGACCTGTGCGTGATAGAGTCCTTACTGGCTGCTTCATCAAAATAAAAGTTCTTCACACTTCACTACACATAAAAAAAAGAATAAAAAAAAAAACAATAACTTGGTAAAATAAGCATACAATTTAATTTAATATACAATTATAATTATAACAACCTAATAACCATACACAATGTGCAACTCAATAACTTTTTTTTCAATTCCCAATTTTACTTCCCAATTTTACTGAGGCGTAGATTCCGTCAAGTAAGAGTGCTGTAGAAGGTACAATAGATAGTCCAGTTATCAGTTGGTTAGGTCTAAACGAGATATTCTGGGCTGATAAGCGACTCTGTATTGTCAAGGCCTATCTCCATCAGCCAATTAGCGATAACCCTCTTAATTTTGATGTTTTATTTTATCAACAGTAGGTTTGATATTAACGGGGTATTCAAACTTGTGGTGCCGTATAATCTGAATTGGTCGTTCTTATCACTCGATAAAAATCGATCTGGGCTGGATACCTCCTGTAAAACAATCATACTTAACAAAGAATAACACATTTAAATCTATGGTTCTCTAGCTCACCTATTATATTGTGTGTGTTTTCTTTAACCATTTATAATGAGTATATAGTTATAGTATATAGAACTATATAGATACAGTTATTTATATGTATCGCTCGACCAAATTAAGCACTCGATAACTTCAAATAAATATTGCTTATACTTGTAGCAGAAGCAAACAAGTGGGGGAAGTTTAGGAAAACTACTTAATTTTTTTTCCAAATGTAAACAACACAGGTTTCTAATTTTCATCCTCACGCACTTCATTACTCATTGATTTCCAGGAAACGTGAACATAGATTATTTGACAAGTTTAGGTATGTAGTTTGAATGGGAATTAGTATACTTTCAGAATGCTTGATAGTGGCTTAGATAAACACCATTTACTAGTAGCTTGTAGTAAGAAAACCTCCTGTTTTTCGTAAATATATTTCTTGCAAAAATGTACGAATTTAATTAATAGAGATTTCAATGAAAATCAGTTCGTTGATATTTAATGCCAAATATGCATTATGTTGCTTTATCTATTTGTGTTTAAGCGTAAGGTTAAGAAATTTACCGGATTTTGTTAATGATTCTGGGTCTTCAGCTATCCTCTCCAGTAAGCAAGAAATATTTCATTCATTACTTTTACATGAATGATCACACCATATCATATTGTGTTTCGGCTTTTTATACGGTAATTTTGTTTCTACATTGTATCTAACTTCCTATTTAGTTTGCTTTACCTTAACAAAAACACTAACTGGGGACTTTCAGTACTGGTGTGTACTGGTGTGTGTGCTGGTGTATATTGCTTAGTTGCAATAAATTCTGTTTTCACGAAAATAAAACACAAAGAACATTATAAAATTGTATTAATGTTAATTTGTATACATTTATAGAAAACCGCACAAAAATACGAAGCAAATTTAATTGGTGAGCAAAGTATCTAAAAAAAAAACACTATAGATAAAACACTTTAGTGTTACCAAGCTACATTTAATTATGTGAGAGTCTTATTGATTTGATGGTACAATAAATTAAGAAAAGCTAGTTAGTTAAGTCATGTTTTATTTTCAGGTTATTGTTAAAATTGAAGTTTTGATTTTACCTAAGTTTGAAGGTGAATGTGTTTGAATAATCAAAACTAATTTTTTAAATTTATGTGTTTTCCATCATCTTCATATCATTGTACAAAACATGAATTAAATAAAGTGCATTTCAACGTAAGCGGAAATTACGGACGAACTTCCATTGCATTCCTACCACTCAGTCAATATATACTCAGGAATTATTTCTTCTTTGCGTGTGAGCCACCAATTATCCAATTAGGTTGTTTTTCTGCACGCTAATGCCACTAAGTAACCATAAATCAACAATAGTGAATCGTAATTGTCTAAAAAGGTAAATATAGAGAGAAATATAACTCTTTCTGTGGTAATACTTAATCTGTAATTTAGGCCTAAATTAAAAATACCGAAGTTCGTGTTAATAGAAAAGGTATTATAAATATAAGTGGGTAATACAAAGAAGTTGAAATAAAAATATACAGATTTGTTAAACGAATTGGACACATATGAATTCTTTTGAAGAAGGGGGGGATTGGCCAGTCTCTATATTTCCAAGATACTCTATGAAATGATTATTCAAAATCCAAATTTCAATAACGATAAAAACATTTTATCTTTACATATAGTAGTTTTGGAAAAAAACACCTAGAAGTATCGGCCAACCCAACAATAATAATGGTTCGAACCGGATTTCGTCAATTGAAGTAAATTTAGCGTGAGTTTATATTTTATTTAAAAGCTGTTCACAATTTTTTTATTTATTTGAAGGATTTTAGCATTTTAATGCATGACTATAATGTATACAATGCAGACCCAAAAGTAATGTTACCCGCTAGGCCCGAAAGTAATCCTATTTTCTGTAAAGTAACATGTGAAATAAAATCTATTTTTAATCAACATTATAAAAGAATAAAAGAAAACTCTGATAGTTGTTTTTGCTGAAATTTTAAATGTCAAATAAACCAAACCAAATTAAAGTAATATTGTCAAGGAATTTTCTAATAATAATGTCAATTAATTGACGAAGAAAATACCAAGTTTACAAAAATTGAATACAATAAGAGTTTTAGATTTTCTATTATTCTAATGGTCAATTATGGTATATTTGTAATTTCTATCAATGATTTTTTGTTGTGCAAGGGAAGTTTGGTGCGAACTAAACAAGCCTTGAAGGCTACTCCGCACATAGAGTAAATATTGACTCGGACCGTGGGACATAGAGCAATTTCGCTGCCAACATATTCATGCCAGCCTTGACCTTTTCTATTACAATGGTCTTCAGGTAAAGTAGTTTGTTTACCTTTAGTTTGGATCTAGTTTTCTTTATTTTATGGATTAGTGGTAGTTTTAACCCTGATTTGTATCTGGCTGTACACCTAAAATCACCTTATAACACACGACGCCTTCGACACGGCAAAAAATGAGCTGGTGTTACAAACAGAATCACTTAGGATTAAACATGCTTACCTTATAGTTTTACAAAACATTATCTGATATCAATCACCTTTTATAGTAACAAACATTAAACAACGTTAGGGGTGTAAACACGGTTGCTTGTAATGTTTCCATTGAAATAAATCAATAAAATATTCCCGTGAGCTTAAAATCGGTTTTAGAGTTCTTAAAGCAAAGCCGTAGGTCTATAATAAAACGCGAATACAAAAAAATTCAAAAGAAGTATTATGGTGAGTGGATAGAAGTGATGGTAAAAAAGATGAATAAACATATACACAGAGAAGTAATGATGTTCCTTACTTCTCTGTCACAGGCATTTGTTTACTATTTATGTATATACTTAGAATTGATAAGTACATTTAATTAAGTATTTTTCTTCGTCACTGATAAAAAAGAACCATTGATTAGTCGCATTTAAATATCAGAAACATATATTTATAGCAACTGATTAAATTGCCAGTTGAATAGTTCATCTTCATCATAGACATACCAAAACTAACCTACTTATTTTCAACCAAAGTTATATGTTAGATGCAGATGTAGATGTACATTGTGCATGTAAATTGTGCATAGATTCTAGTTAGTGTGTAATTAGTCTAAATCCTACATTTCTTAATATTTCACTCAAACGAGTTCAAAACCCGAAACAAAAGAAAATTGCAAAAAGGTTTGGACCGCTTCCCACGTGTGATCACGTGGTTTCCTTCACATGAACCACAAAATGGCGATACGAATAATGTTATTGAGATTCAAACTTTGACCCCAAAATAACAAAATCTTCCGACTGAACGAAGCAAAATGAACTCAAAAGCCGCTGGCTGAGTATTGAGCGATTGGCAAACTCTTTTGAAGCTGCAATTACCGATCCTGAACAATAATGGCAACTAATGGCCCGCAGCAACGCTCTGGAAACTTCACCTCAAGAAAGACGGGAAGATTAATATGCTTTCTGGAGTGAATGAGAAGTCTACAACATCTTGTCTTGTAAGGCTCGAACACACCAGCTCGAAAATCTCAGAACGATGTCCAGGTTCGCCACTCAGAGCGCTATTTGTTTGATATTTGCTATTTGATATTTGTTTGACGATTTTCCCTAACTGCCAGAATATTTCTTTGTGCCTTTAAACTAGCTGTTCTGAACATCGACCACATAATATAAAATAATATTATGTGCTCAATGGTTTTGAATTATATTCGATTTCGAGTTTTAATCGATTATTTGATTTCCGTACATAGCTAGCTAGTTTAACTTAAGACATAACATTAACATTTTTTCCGATTATTCACAAACACAGTTGTAACGAAAAGTCAAAACTTCATTTCAAGCCGGAAGACCTACGCTGTCTGGCCGCTACGAACACCACGAAACGGCAGCAAAATTAGGGCTTGCAGACGGTTCGTTTTACACTCCTAATTCTTTTATTTATTAGGTTATTAAAAATGAATTGGAAATTAAACTTATTGTTGAGGAACACATTTGAATCTACCTTTCTCTAATTTTGAAAATTAAAGAAAAACGTTGTTTGTACCTCTTCTTTTTACTTTTAAAAGTACCAATTTCCATACAATTTGAATCTTTTTTCATACGACCCTTGGTAATTTTGAGAAAATCTAAAAGCAGACAAAGGTGGATAAATTATTTAGCTTTCAATCGATACCTTTGTTTGATCTTAACTTGTATACAGCGTATTCTATCAGTTTAAAACGAAAGCTCCACATATCCACGAAGTGCCAGGGGTGTACTACAGCCTTAAGGCGGACGTTTTGGTCTTAATGGCTATATTAAACATTACGTCTTAAGGAATCTCTTCAGTACTACCATTATAAAACCATTAAACACACTATGTACGGCTTTATGACACTCTAATTACGTCTTTAGGTTACCTACTAATTACTAAGCACCCAGAGCAAGCACTGATATGCAATCAGTCACAAAATGGTTGAGATAATAAAAAAATAATAAAAAAAATAATTGCTTAATGGATTTAAAAAATAATTTGCCAAAATTGATCAACATACATAAATGGAAGGTATCATTGTAATCTTGAACGTACAGTTTTTTTGGAAATTTTCTCCTACATTGGCACTTGAATGTAAACATTATTTGTTTTTAAGCCCTGCACGATGGGTGTAATGAAAATTGAGCATTATTATGTTTTAAGGGTAAAAATGTGAAAAACACCAATTTTTGAAACCTTCACAACTTAATAATACCCCTTTCCCATTATCGAAAATATACGGATCTTGCTGGTTCGCAACTCATCCAGCCCTAACCTTCAAGCCGAATTTAATCAAAATCGGACCAAAATTATTCGAGCTATCACGTTCACTGAATTATGTATATGTATTTAATAACTATTATTGTAACAACATAATAACAATTTGAACGAATTGTGTTTTTGGTTTTTGGGGACATCAAAATAAAAAAAGGATAAAAAAGGTCCCGGTCTAGGTCTTACCGTGCCACATACTTCCCTCTAGGAAAATTCCCTAAAAGTACTCCAATACAGTTAAGCTACAAAACTAAAGTACCCTGAGATTGCCTTTAGCATTATTATTATAATTTTCTAAGGTTATGTTTAATCCATCATATAATTTAGATGAGGCGTAAAAATCACAAATGTCTCTAAATACCTCGCCATTACATATTTTTTAGCAGATTAGGTACATTAACAACCTATATTATTATGTAATGATTTAATCACAAGTGATGTAGGACCATCACGTATCTTTAAGGGATGCCTTTTAATGAACTCGTCAGTTTTTTGTAGTTAGTTAATTAATACTTCCAGAGTCACAATCCTACCAATCACATCTTTTTTTTAAAGATTGTATTAAGTTTATATACTAAAAATCCATTGTGTACAGCAGAAAAACTTACTTCTATAAAAAATTAAACCTGTAGGTAATCTTTTGCACGGTTCTTTTTACGTTGTAAAATTGGTGGTGCCCCTACAGTTACAATAAAAATGATACAGTAATGCATTTCCTGGCCATTTTTCATTCTTTATCTACGCACTGAAACAAAATTCATAGTTGTGATACTATTTTAGTTTGGAAAAGTCTAGTAGTATGTTCGTCCGATAACTATTTAGAGGTGTTACTATAGTCACCTTTACATGTATTTTAATTTACAATTTGAATCAATTGATTGGTCAAAATTAAATGTAAAGAGTTAACAAATTACAATAACTCAATGATTTGCGGTGGACATCAATATTTACGCTTATTGGGTAACCAACAGTTGAAACGGATGAACGTTTTTGATAACTAGCAATGATTTTTATCTTACCCAATGCCCATAGATATAGTTTGTTCCACAGTCTGTTAAAAATAAGTTATCTGCCTTACTTAAGAACCAATGTTCATTAAATTTGTTATCTTTAGAATTGTAATACAATTAATTGTGTAGATAACAGATTCGTACAATAGTTAAAATATATCCACTTAACAGTTTACTTATTCTTAATTTACAACCCTTTGCATTCCATACGTAGCCAATAAACTATGCTGGTTCGCAAACTCATTCAAGCTTATCCCGCCCTGCATCTTCAAGATACATTTCATCAAAATCGGGCAAAAGTTTTAAATTATCGCGTTCATGGATGTACATACTGTATATAAATTTGAACGAGTCGTGTGTTTGGCCTCTAGGGACATCAAAATCAAAAAGTATATCGGCCAATACAATACAATAGGTTTAGCCGTACCACCTACGGTATGATTCAACTTAATGCTTCTACTTCCCTATTAAGAAATTCGCTAACAAGAGTGAAATTGTGAAACAGTGCAGGAATTAGCTATTTAGTGTGTTAAAATCAATGCAAAAAAGCTTTTATGTCACTGAAGGTAAAACGTATATTACTGGAGGACAAACGTGTTTAGATAGAATAAACAAACAAAACACAGACGAAGAACGGCTGCCCAAAACCTTTTACGTAACATGTCACTGTATTTTACGACAAGTATTATTCTATAGCCGGTGGTCGAACCTTTCATGCTTCAATGGTACTTCATTGTTTTACAGGTATAATATTTTATGTGTTTATTTGTCATTAACCCTCCCTTTATATATAGCTCACGTAAAGTTTCTGTATCAGTGAGCTCGAGGTGGCCTGGCAAACAGAGTAATCAATTTTCAGTTTAAAATTTACTTCTCAACTGTTCACAGGCACATTACCAATAATATCTTGGCCTGTTGTCTTATAGTCAATGACATTATTATTACCTGCAGCTATACCTACCAAGGGATATTATTGTACTGCATAGAATCTATTACGGGGAGATTGGCTACCCTGTTTACAATAGGCTATGATGTGTTTAACCTACACATATTGTGGATATTGAATTAGCTACAACACTATAACAATGCTAAATTCATTATCAACACAGTACGTATCATAACCATGAAACAACTTATCAAGAAAACGCTAAAATGATTATCATTGGAATAGTCACCATTATTATTAATACACAAATATAAACTATTTGTTTGAGCTCCTTCGTTTTTGAAGCCCGTTAAGCAATATATTTCAAATACAAAAGGACCAATTTATTTGAAGTCTCATGAATTACTGTAACAAAATGTAATCCGCAAAAAGATATGAGATTGCAAACATATTTAGTAGCTGGCTGATAACTTCATGTTGTGTTGTTTATTCCGAATCACGTTGACAATAATATTGTAAAAAGGTTAAAATACCTGTAACTGCCTCGTGATTCCTCTGTTCCTGTACTGGACTACGCGCGTTTCGATGTATTCACATCATCATCAGGTCACAAACTTGAAGAACTTAAACCATTCTTGAATTGGTCGCGTCAAAGTTTACAAAAAATACACAAAACATTTAAACATTTAAAAAACTGGGACAAAAACTGTAGGCCTACAGACACTGGTGTGCACATGACGGGTGCCGAGTCTCGACTCAGCCAATTCAAGAATGGTTTAAGTTCTTCAAGTTTGTGACCTGATGATGATGTGAATACATCGAAACGCGCGTAGTCCAGTACAGGAACAGAGGAATCACGAGGCAGTTACAGGTATTTTAACCTTTTTACAATATTATATTTAGTAGATCAATGGCTCGAATATCAAAATATTGACTTTAAATTTAGAGTAAGATTGTTGTGTATACCACATCATTAAAACAATCACCCAAAAGTATGTTTGTTTTAATGATGCCATTGGAGCCATTGATCTACTAAATATGTTGGCAATCTCATATCTTTTTGGGGATTACATTTTGTTACAGTAATTCATGGGACTTCAAATAAATTGGTCCTTTTGACTTTGGCTTTGATTGGTCCTCAAAATTACTTATCACCCAAAAGTGTGTTAAGTAATTTTGAGATTTACTCGGACACTCCTCTAATAACCTGTGACTGCTTTTATTTTGTGTTTCCTTTACTAATTTCAATTTCTTTTGCTTATTTAAAACAACCTATACGCGTTTAAATATCAGGTGTTCATTAGTGAATAATAACAGAATTTTCTCACTTCTTAATCAATTCAAATTGGCGTTCTACTAATGCGGGGTAATACTATGGATATTTATAGTGCCCTTTGCGGTCAAATGGCGAGTATAGGTCGCCACCCGCCATTTTCCTGACAGTTCGAAAATAGCAACCTATGGATACAAAAAAAATAAAAAATAAAAAAAGTTTATTTTTGCGGTCAAATGGCGAGTATAGGTCGCCAGGCACCATTTTTCTGTCTACTATAATGGTAAACTGGAATGGTAAACTATACTCAACGAAAAATGGGCAAAGCTAAGATTTTCTTGGGGTAAAATTTGCATAGATGCTGAAGGGCTGAGTCACTAATGTTGCTGTGTTATGTATGAGACCTTTAGTGACCCCTCTTCCATTGAGCTCTCAACACTTGATATATTATTAAGTTTCTGGTTTTTTTGTGATACAAATACAAATTGTGTCCGATGTAAAGAAAAAGTAAATTTGGCCGATGCAATGGTTTTCCGATTTAACTTACGTTTAACAATACATTCTCAATTTAACATTATTGCATATATGCATACTCTAGATGTATAGGGTAACAATTGTGTTTCTTCGAGCTTGCAATGTTACAACCAACATTTCGAATTTTTAAATCAAACCCAATGTTTGTACAGTGCGTGACGTAGTAGTATCGGGAAAACAGCAATGGTCGGGTTGGAATGGAAACGAGCTTGAAATAATGATGCACTTGCAATCCACGACTTGATAAAGAAAAGTTAAGTAAAGTAAAGTAAAGTAAAGATAACTTAGACCAAGCACACATTCATTGGAAAAAAAATAGTTTTACAATGTTGAGAGCTTGTACCGTCGAGGCATGTTTAGCCGCCATCTTGATTTGACCGGGTAGAACCCTCTTAAGACGCACAAAGTTGGATATTATAAAGGTACTAGCTGACCTTAGTTAAAGTTATAGGTTATAAGTTATAGGTAATAAAGTTATAGGTTTCCCCTAAGACAGACCGATGGAAAGAAAGTACCGTTACGTTTAATTTTCAAGATGATCTCGTTCGCATCGCTCAATCACGTCCTGGTTGAATTTCGTTCGCTACGCTCACTCACCTTTGGGTTGGAGCTCGTTTGCTACGCTCACTCACCTTTAGGTTGGAGCTCGTTCGCTGCGCTCACTTGCCTTCAGGTTAGCTCGTTCGCTACGCTCACTCGCCTCCAGGTTGAAGTTCGTTCGCTACGCTCACTCACCTTTTGGTTGCAAATTAGCTGTTGTCATAAATGTAAAAGAAATAATAGTGCTGCACCCTGTTGGTAATCCTTGTAACTTTAATGCTATTGATCATCATAGAACAGAACCAAATTGTTTAATTGAAACAGCTGTTAAGATTCATTAATTCCATTTCTCATAAGGTTAACATGGGGAACTCCAGAGCCACTGGGGCGGAGCCCTTTTAAGAATTTCGAAACGGGAAATAGTTTACGTCCGATTCGCATACCTACAGAATTTACACACCAAATTTCATAACGATCGGTGAAGTCGTTCCGGAGGAGTTTGCAGACAAACACTGTGACACGAGAATTTTATATATTAGAAGATAGACTAATATTAGATTATCAGAAAGGCATTAAAGCTATGTGTGTGTGTTTATGGACACGCTTATTGTAGCTCTGACTTACTAAAATCAGCTGTTTTTTGCAAGATCCAATTTATTATGGAGAGCCACGATTACTAGAAAAATGCCGGTATGGATCATAAACATAAACAAATGACGTTGTTGGCCCGAACCCTATAATACTAATAGCATTGAACATATGTTTTGGCAGTTCCATTTAAGCAATGTTAAATAATGTTTATTTTCGGGCCAAAAACGTCATTTGTTTATGTTTATGATCCATACCGGCATTTTCTAGTAATCGTGTGGAGAGCTCGTTAAAGTTTTATCATAGAAAATGTTTCTGAGGTTTGAACCAATGGCCCTCTAAGATATAGACGACCATTATAACTATTTAGCTATCAACAAACTCTAGCCTTTGCAATAACTTGTTATTGAACATTAAAACAACTTGTTATTTTTATTTTTGCATTCAAATTGAATCAACATAAATTCGTATTTTATAGCATTTTCGTATATATAAATAGGCATGTATGTTTCTTTAAAACCTTTTTTCTCAGCTCGTGTGGATCACAGAGAGAATCTACGCATACTGTTAGAAATACATTTTCCTGAAGATGTGCAGAATCCCTTTATAAATTAAAATAGGCTAAAAAATAAACACGAAAAATAGATTTTTAATTTTTTTAAATTAAAGGCCTTATGCATTGCCATTTTGGTGACAAAATAACAACAAAATGTAAACAGTAAATCACAACAATTGGAAGAAATTCAAATCACATGTATTATTTACATTTTTGGGTGGATATAGAGAAATCTGTAAATTAATTATTTTTGGCCTAGTTTTCGGCCACTGGACGACCTCTAGTTCATATAATAGAGCAAACATTAATCAAATGATAGTCAGGAGCGAGACATCGTTGCTTTATATGTTGTATTTTCTTAATTAGTATACTACGTGTTTCTTCACAAATTCGTTTCAAAGTAATGTTTGAAATATAATATTATTTATGAAGTGGCATAATATATTTAGTATGGATAAAACTTATGTATAACTTTCAGAATCAAAAATCTCCTATTCAATGAGAAGGACAATTTTGTATTCATATAAGCATCATGGATACTGTTCAGTTATGTAGAGGGATTCATGTTGAAACATTCCCCAAAAATGTTGGTCTTGTATTAACAAACTGGTAAGAAATTTATTCACGGTTGCAATTCCTTTTAAAATAATTTATACTGACAAATAAAACATTTACAATAAACTAGTAGTTAGTAGTAGGTACAATAGTAGTCGTTAGTATATACTTACAACATATATCACAAAGAAATTACAACATTTTTCGTTAAATGACAAGAAATACTTATTTGATATAATAATAATTTATTGCTATGCAGATACTAAATGACAACAAGACGAGTAATTGTGGAGAATGTCGTTGAAACAAAGCCCAGACTTGGCACTTGACAGAGGTTGGACACTTCCTCAGGCGTCCTTCATTTAAATGGGGACTTAGATGAAACTGGGAACTTTATGGGCGGACTTTTATAAAAAAAATCAAGAAGTTATTTGGAAAAAAGAGAACAAAACTAGGTTAAATACACTCTTTTATGTACATTAAACAAAGCACCTGGAACATGTATCCAATGAAGTATAAATAATGTGTTCCCACTCTCTTTGGGTACTGAAGTCGGTTGAGCTATGGCAATTAAATAATTGAACTTTATAAGAACAAGGTTGAATCATCTACGGAACCATGTATCTTCTGAGGCTGTAGTGAAGAGGGGTGTGCCACAGGGGTCCGTCCTGGGGCCGATCCTTTTCCTTCTGTTCATTAATGACCTGCCATCTAGCGTAAAGGAGGACGACACTTCCCTAACTGTGTCCAGACCGAGTATGGAGGAACTGGAACTTGCCACCTTTCTGGAATTAAACTTCCTTCTTAAGTGGTGTGACAGTGTGTGAAGAAAATTACCTAATCTTGAACGCCCAAAAAACCCAAATAGTCCAATTTTCCATTTCTAACCGGTCAAAACGGTCCCACTATTACTTGAACATTCTCCTCGACGATAACACTATCTCCCCTTCTTCAGAAGTAAAATTCCTCGGTCTTGTCCTTGATGAAAACCTCAAATTCCACAGCCACATCGAGCATGTCAGCAAGAAAGTATCGGTAGGTATATTTATGCTGAGAGTTCTCAGCCAATCAGCCACCACCGATGTCCTATTATCAGCCTATTATGGGCTTGTCTACCCTCATCTGACTTATGCGGTTCCTGTTTGGGGGTGCGAAAGTGAGAGGACTAGGTTCTTGTTTAGGCTTCAGAGAAGGGCAATTCGAATTGTGTTTTCTCCAAACAACAATCATGCAGAGATTATTTCAGAGAATTTAAAATTTCAACTTTCCCATCTATTTACATCCTCGAAACTCTATCTTTCCATAGCAAAAATACTTCCTTTTTCTCATCAGCAAAAAATTCCAGGTATCTATTGCGCAATACTTTAAATCTACCAATTCCCCGGCATTCCACTTCTTTCTTTCAAAGAAACTTCCATTACAATTCCGTAAAACTATATAATAGACTTCCACCTCAACTGAAGGCCGAACAAGATCAAAAAAAGTTTAGAACAGGTCTAAAGTCCATGTTGTTAGACAGATCATTTTACAGCGTTCGTGAATACTGTACCTACTTTAGTGGTCATTCACAAAGTCATGTGTTATTTAGTTATAGAATTTTTACAGTAGGCCTAAGGAATTTTTGTTATTAAGATGTAATAAATTTATTTTTCTTGTACTGACTTGGTTAATGCAAGTATTGTCAATTTGGCCCAATAAATGACTTATTGAATAGCTATCGCACAGTATAATGTGCATGCTATAATTCATAGAAACATATTATTCATGGAATGCCTTTGGAGCTCTATTTCTTATAATACCCAATACTAATAGGCCTAGATGGACACATAAAGTATGGTAAGGTTTGCAGTAGTAAGAATCCATGGCTTGATTAAAAAGTTGGTGTGCGGTATTTTATGGAAGGACCTTTTGTTATTGGTTAAATTGATCATCTTAACTTCATACGACTTGACAGATCTTAACTTGGGATTGAAATTTATAAGCACAACCAAATACCTTTTCCGGGTGACAGATAATATTTTTATTGCATGATGGCTGATTTTTTTTATATTGAAGCTATCTCCCATATCTATGTGAATATCATCAAATGTATTGTATGATGAATAAATATAAATATACTATAAATATAGTACCGTCACTTTCGTCTTTCATATTTTTTTTAAATTTTAATAATACCAAATAGATTTTACCAAAAATATTTATAACTCTAGAATAATTGTTATGTGTGGGTATTAGAATGAAAATAATCAATTGCTTTGAGGGATTTGTAATCAACGAATAGTTAATTTGTGCAGTGTTTTGCTAGTCTTTTCAAATTTATTTCAGAATGTGTTTATTGTAAGTAATTAAAATATATCGCCTTGCTCAGTTAGATAAGGCATGTTGTGTTAAGAAGCAGTTTAAAATATCTCAGGTTTTAGGATTTAGAAGTTACAGCTCAGTGCAGGTGTATACAATTAGCGACAATGTCCTTTAAAAGCGTTATGAGCGCAATTAACTATTTAAAACAGTCATAATGGACTCTAGTTGTTTCAAATAATCTTTACTGTCACTCTGAGTAAATAACAAAGTTGCTGTTTTGATGTAAAATAAATCTTTTTGAATATCCTAAACATGAATTAATCAGGCTAAAAATATGCCGTTCAACTACTTGAAACGATACTTATGTGAACTGTCAAAGACATTATAACATACACATGTGCATGTTGCCTATACGTCTATGACATCAATAATATCATAGGTAAATTTATTACTCACAATGATCTGAAATATTATATAATATATATACTGCATTAATGTTCAAATGAATGTTTATTATAAACAAACGAATGGTTTGCTGGAGGGTTACTCCCGTTTAAATAAGTTGACGAGGATGTAGCAATGGTGTTTGCATCAAGTAACATCATCGATTAAAGAATATTTCGGTTGAATGTTTAAACTTTCAAAAGTTCAGGGGATTTGATCAACAATAAAATGATAGGGAATGTTTTACAATTCAGGTTTTTGCATCTGAAAGTTTTACGAAATGCTGATCTTCGAGCCGAAGGCGAGTAACGTTTATACTACGTCAATCGTATGTGAGCAGTGGCAAAACACTCGGATAGTCTTAAGCTATGGTATTTCAGTGCTATGTGTGTGTGTGATTATTTAAACTACCAGACAAACATTAAGAAACCAAAAATATCCGTTAAGAATAACAAATTTAGAATACGTAACAATTCTTTAACATTTCGAAAATTACTAAAATTTACGACTGATTTGATACACGGCAGTTTAAAATTAAATCTGTCAATTAAACATCTGTGCTTAGTAACTCAACATTTTAAATGATAGTTCATATTGGATTATAGGTAATAAAATAATCTCGACAACGCGTCATTGCCAGTTATTGGAGATGAGTAGATTAACCACTCTGTTATCATCATAATTCAGCAATTGGGTTGTTTTCTGTTGAGATGTGGTTATCAGGATTTGACGGATAAATATTTACGTTCGGGAATCTTTATTTGGCCTTTGCACACATACCATTCTGCGTATATGTTTGTTTGTGTTTAACTGTTCAATTTCCTTTCATTTCTGAACTGGATCCAAAGATTAAACACACTTTAAATGTTTGTGGTAAAAAATATATTCGTTTGAAGTTATAGCTATTTCAAGTCTCAGCTTAATTTACCATAGTTTAAAGCTTACAGAAAATAAACACGAAACACGGGTCAATGTTTGTTACACAATAACATTTTTGTAAACGAAAACATATTATTTATTTTTCAATACGGTGAAATTAGGATCTTTAATAATGTTATTAAAATATGTATAATATTAAACGTGACTCTTTGCACCAGCACACAATACTCAGAAAATGGATTTTCTGGAATAATTCGTATGAATGTAGGCCTAATCAATTATAAATTACTGTAGTATTAGTTAATAATTAATCTTGTACTAATTAATTAGATTATCAATTATAAATTATACTCATGTAACAATTTTTAAAAATTATGGTTTAAATATGTACATTTTATGAATTTGATATAATGATATACATTTAATGAACAAAACGGAGTTTAAAATTTTTTGAACTAGTTAATTAAAAATGTTGATGTATTAAAAAAAAAATCCTCACTTTAAGAAATACGTTTTTTAGTTGCTTTTAAAGAACTTGCATTAAATAATAATATATGTTAACAAATATATTAAAATAGTTGTTATAGTCTATAGGGGATTTCACTAAATACAATACTTAATGATCTAAATTTGAAGGATTTTATAATATTTCACTGATTTCTTATTGGAAACTCCAGATTCAAACGAGACCCAAACAAAGAGGTTTACGTTAAATAAAAAGTAACAGTGGCAGGTAGGGAACTGAAGAGAGCTCTTCCCCGGGTTATTATTAACTTGCTTCTTTTATTCTCTTTTCTTTCCTATATTTTGCTGCCTTGTCCGTTTTATACAACTCCGACGTAAAAATCGTAGTTCTATGAAATAATGAACAGCATGCCACTCTTATTCGCTTTTCCTAGTATTGCTGAACTGTTACATTAATTTTCACATTTTGGTTTCAGATTTCAACTATAATGAAATGAATAATTACAAATTTTACAGTACTACGCAATGATTGATACTATTTATTTTTATTTGATTATAATTGGCAATTGACTATTTATGTGACACTCAAACGAATATTAACTAGCTATCTCTCGCAACTTTTGTATAAGAGTTTTAATTAATTCATTACTAATCTTTTAAATATGGGAGGTTCAGTGTTTTTTAACTATTTTAATTTAGCTAATTATTATATTATTCATCACTGTTATCTTTATGTTGTATTTGTAGACGCTAAATCCTTAAAAACCTTCTCTAACTTTTAATAAGATTTTAGTTATTAATTAATTAAATTGAATTAAACCTTTAAACAATACCTATTTGAGAAGGTCTGCGTAACAGTAACATTCTGATCTGTCTATGGTTTAGAGGGGTTTTACAATGTTAGCATTTATACACATTTTTTAAGACAAGTAAAAAGGTTCGGTTTTACCATCTTTATAGTTACCTTAAAATCACAGTAAACAAACATTTACATACTACAGTTAATTTCTAATTTTTATTTTTTTACTCTTCTCGAATTAGTTATTAATTTGAACAAAAATGTTTGACCAAAAATATTTGTCTTTTAGCGAATTTCCCTATAGGGAAGTAGCTATTACTGTAGGTCTCATGGTGTGACTTAGGCACGGGACCGATTTACTTTTTCATTTTGATATCCCCAGAGGCCAAAAACACCATTCCTTCAAATTTTTATATATATATGTCCGTGAACACGATAACTTAAGTAATTTTTATCCGATTTTGATGAAATTTGGTTTGAAGGTGTAAGGCGGGATACACTTGAATGAGTTCGCGATCCAGCATGATCGGACCATGGGAACAGGGTTTTATGGGGGGTTTTATGGGGTAAAAATTAGTTTTTCTCACTTTTGACCCTCAAAACACAAAATTTCCCAATTTTTCTCTAAACCTTCTTAAAGAGCTTAAAAAAACAAACAGTTCAGTATATTAAAGTGTTTTTGTACGGTTATTGGTTACGGAAAAAACTAAAAAAATGGTAAATTTAAAATTCCCTTGTTATTCTTACGGAGAATATTGTAAAATGTTGTAGTTTTCTTGTTTATGGATATATTTTGATCAAACTTGGCAAATTTATTTATTTTATAGTATGCTATCAATATTTTACTAAAAAAAACACTACTTTATTAGTTTCCTTGTAGCAGCAAACCTAGGTACTCGTTAAACGTAATGTTATTTAAATAGATCAATTGAAAATCAATTCAGCCAAATGGAAATTCGCTTGGACGGCAGGTTTGCTGCGGCGGGGGTATTTATTATCCTAAAGGAGGAAAAACACATGTTTCATATTATGTAGGATGTCGTCAGCCGTATATTTCTCTCCACTCTTTCTGTCACTCCTATGGTCCTTTGAGATTAGGCAGGATGTTTGGCTGTCCTACACTTAGGTTCAATAAATACAAACCCAATAAAGCTCCCTTCTTCTGCGGGGTTTTTGTGATAGAAGCATTCAACTTATTCCGAAGCAAAGATAGTTTTGTGCGATTATTTTATAATTAATATCAAATATTGTACATATGTTTCATGCGCATTAAAACGGATTCACATGTTTATATGATTTACATGTTTTCATTGATAGGAGGATAACAATTTTTTCACGAATTAAATATTTGATAACATGGATGTATATAGCTATATAGTAAGTCATATGAAATCCCTTCATGTATAGCGCATATTTATGACTCTTTTGCGTTATTTTAAATTAGAAACTGTTAGCAAAATCTTACAACAGAAATGGCACATAGTATGTAGGATTCCTGTTTGAGTATCAACCAATTGTTAAGTTGGTCAGACAAACCTATGGAGTGCTTGTAACGATAGGAACCTAAAGCTTTAAATGGGCTTTAACTTCCCAAATCTGAAGTTTTCATTTTGTTAAAGGCAATGTGGTCGACGGGATCTGACCAGGGACTACATAACAATAGTGGGACTACATTTTTACTAACTTACTAACATCTAGACTCCATAGAACATCTATATCATACCAAAATTACTGTAAAATTGTGCTACGTCTTTAAAAAGATAAAATATAAATACCCCCGCCGCAGCAAACCTGCAGACTAAGCGAATTTCCATTTGATTTACACTGAAATGTCTACTTAAAAATATAACATTTATTCCCGATTTAAATAGAATTAGTTTAACAAGTACTTAGGTTTGCTGCATCAGGGAGGTAAAACTGTTTTTTTTATGTTAATAGTTAGTAAGAAATAAAAACATTTTTCAAATTTGATCAAAATATGTTCATAAACAAGCAAACTACAACAGTTTACTTATTCTCCATAAGAATAACATGGGAATTTTAAATTTACAATTTTTTGGAATTTTCTCCGTAACCATTAGGCGCATAATAACGCTTCAATATACTAAATTATTTGTTTTTTTAAGCTCTACAAAATGGTTTGGAAAGAAATTGCTAAATTTTATGTTTTTTGGGTCAAAAATGCGAAAAACCTATTTTTACCCCATAAAACCCCCCGTAAACCCCCGTTCCTATGGTCCGATCATGCTGGTTCGCGAACTCGTTCGAAGAAACGTAGGTTTACACGTTTGTACCGAATTTCATCAAAATCGGATTCTTTTTGCTCGAGTTACCGTGCTAACGGACATATATATATATATGAATTTGAACGGATGGTGTTTTTGGTCTCTAGGGACCTCGAAACGAAAAAAAAATCGGTCCCGCGTCCAGGTCTTACCATGAGTACTACGGTAATAGCTTATTCCCTATATGGGAAATTCGCTAAAAAACTAATTACGTAAGCCCAAAAGCTTACAATGAAATTGTGAGCAAACATGAGGGAGGCCGTAGAAAGCTGGGAGAGGTCTCATTTTAAAGGTCTGAGCATGAAATGTTGGGGAAAATTATTCATTTTTCTTAATTATGCACCAAAAAGTTGTTACGGAATAAAATAATTCACATTAAAAATAGCATGGGAATCTAATGTAATGAATTTTTTATTTTGTGGAAACACAGCTGTGAGTATATAAATTGAAATATATTAAAACCACACCTGAATGTGCATTATTTTGTTTTTGTCAAATTATTAATGAAGTAGTAAAGAACACAAAGTGTCAAATCAAAACAAATCTTTTGAACAAACAGTTTAATATTTTTAAACTTAATACATTACAATGGATTGTTCTTTTGGACAGTATTAATGTCTAATGTCGGAAGAACACCACGCAGAGGTAGAAGTAATTACTTAGGTAGGCAATGGGAACATATTTTTCATGCCAAAAATAAAACTAATATCTACAGATCCTAATATGCCGTTTAAGTTTACAAGTATTCAATTCCCATTGCGATTAGCTTTCGTTATTACTATAAATAAAGTGCAAGACCGAATCTTCACAAAATTTGGCATTTGTTTGAAATAAAAAAACCCAGTGTTTACCCATGGTCAACTTTATGTTGCGTTCAGCCAGGTAAAGCGGCCATATGATGTTAAAATATCAGAGACATGTTGTTATAGAATTAGCATTTTACAATTTGGAGGATGACATTATCTCAATGTGTTTGTCTAGGTGAATGTGTCTACATTCAAAGAAATCTATATAGATTCAATTAATAGTCATGAAGATCATTATTGAAAAATGTCCCTTAGTTGTATTATGATTAGATAGATTATATTATAAACACACCGCATGTCCTTTGGAATTGCTATTTTAAACAGAGCAGACACCAAAAAGCATTATGCAGGTATGTAATAACTATTATCTAAATATCTTTTATATTATACGAAAATGTTAAACGACAACTCAAGGTAGGGTAACCCATGAGGCTAATAATTTGTACAAAATAATTACTAGAATTACATAGGGGGCTATTGCCCCTACAGGCCACTAGTATGTTTAAAATTTGAATACCTCAATTATAAAAACATTAAATAACAAGAGGAGTTTTTCGATAAAACAATACTATGCAAAAATTGAATTTTTCATCTGTTTTACAGACAAAGGCGGTATTCCATTATGTTCAAATTAACCACATAACGTACATACAGGATCTAGTGATTATATTAGTATTGTCATACGCCAGCTTTGCTGCTATTGGAGGCTTTCTGTTTAACTCTACTTTATTGATAAAATTGTACTATACGACTAGACTTTCGTGCATAATACCCAATTGTTATAAAGAAAAATCACTATATCACAAGTGAGATGATTAAATGTCAAAATTTAAGAACAAAAGATTTCTAATGACTGATAAAGATTCTCTAATGTATTCTGTCATGAAATTAATGGCTAAAATAGATGAGTAAAAATATTTTTTTATTTTTTGAATAAGTGAACTTAGTACTACCTTTTTAATTTATAATAATGATTAGTTTCAAAGACATAATATAAAGCCTCATATGTATTGAAAATATGTTTTGTACAAATTTGTAAATAAACATTAACCTATGTGAACCGTATTTCAAAGAGCGTAACAATTTTGTATTCATAGATCTGAAGAGCAGTCACAAATGTTGCTGTGTTATGTATGAGATATTAGTGACCACCTTTTATACCATCTCAACTGTTTGGAATATTGTTTGCTGTTTTCTGTAACTCGAATACAAACTATGACCCGTATAAACGAAAAACATGTTTACTTAAACTATTTGGTGTCTAAGTACCGGTAATGATATCTTAACTAAAATACTTTATCAAATTAACGTACTGGATTTTTTATGTACGAATACGAGTAAGATAGGCGGTGTTTACAGAGCTTTCAGAGCTTAGATTATTTTGATTATTATCAATTACGTCTTTGCCCTACATTACAGTGGCAAACTATTTTGTTAATTTAAACTTGCTATGTTTGAACACAACAAGTGTTTTAAAATGTCAAACTATGCTCAATTTTGGTGTAGTTCACAATGTATAGGCATCAGGGAAACACCGATGGCAAGAGTACAATGTTGCAGGAGGCAGAAATAATGATGCACTTGAAATACACTACTTGTAATTGCTACCGCACAGAATTACAAGATTATAACTCAGTTCCTATATTGTTTCTGGGAATTATATCAGAAATAATTTATAAATAAAAAAATGTTTTAAAACAAAACGTGTTTAAATGTACTAAAAAGTAGAAAATAATTGTTACATATGTGGAGAGTATAAATACTTGTAATATTTAAAACGAAAAACGCAGGGTGCATGCAATTGATAATTTACAATTACTGAACCTATTGAACTAATGTATTATTATCAATTGCATGCACCCTAAGTTTTTCGTTTTAAATCTTACAAGTATTTATACTATCCACATATTTAAAAATTATTTTCTACTTTTTAATGCATTTAAAAACGGTTTGTTTTAAAAAAGTTTTTTATTTATAAATTATTTTCTACTTTTTAGTTTTTAATGTTTGCGGATGTTAAATCTATTTCACGCATCTATATCAGATTAAGACAGAGGCATGTGGGAAATCTAAGGATTATTTGAGTTTCTTTTCATATAATTATGTATTGGATTGAATGTATGGCCTACCTACCAACTATAAACATAGACTAACCTCTACCTCCCTCTCGTCTTTGAACTGTCAAATTTAAGTATTTACAGCTGACCTAAATTAATTGATATTAACATTCTTTCAAAATGTAAACATGGAAAATTTGGAAGCCCGTGGGGCGTAGCCCAAGGGAAGTATGAAAATTAAATGATATAATATTGCATTGTCATCCATTTGTGAGCTATGTTTCAAATTTAAAGTCTCTAGCTCATCGGGAACTTCGTTTAAAATTGATATCAAAATTTGTAGGAAAGCGAGCTGATAAAAACAAAAAAACAATCCCATGGGGCGTAGCCCAAGGGAAATATGAAAATTAAATTATTGCATTGTCATCCATTTGTGAGCTATGTTTCAAGTTTCAAGTCTCTAGCTCATCGGGAAGTATCAAAATTTGCAAGAAAGCGAGTTAATAAAAACAAGCCCATAGGGCGTAGCCCAAGGGAAATACGAAAATTAAATTATATAATATTGCATTGTCTTCCATTTGTGAGCTATGTTTCAAGTTTCAAGTCTCTAGCTCATCGGGAAGTTAGTATAGAATTGATTGCAAAGTTTGTACCGGACAAGAAAGCGAGCTAATAAAAACGTTTTATAAAACAAGAGCATAATGAAGGAACGAACCTAATATTTGAATCCGAAATATTCCAGTAACTTTGAACCTGCATTGATGATTTTACAAGCAATATCACAATTTGGAAAAAAGTCAAAACTTGAAAACTGAATAGAAACTGAATGGAAACTAAATAAGTATTATCACGCATTTTAATACTCGGGCTCTCATAAAGACTAATTGAGCATTTTAAGCTTACGGTTTTAGGTGAACAGTACCTACATCACTCAAGTTAAGCTTGTTCTTCACGTAAACCTTTACATTTATTATCCAGCTTATCTGGTAATCATTGTTAAACGACGAGTATATTTTAAACCCTTCTATAAATAAAACTCTCACTCCTGTCCTTTTTACAATGTTGACAATCATATAATCTAGACAGTAGAATGAAGTTGCGTTTTGTTAGTTGAGTATGAGTATGTATGGGTTGACCCTATGTAGCTTTGATAGGGTGAGGTTCATAACTCCAAGTACTTTTAAATACAACATTTCATAACTCCAAGTAAAATTATGTCCAAGTAAATTAAAACCAAAATATCATAAGACCAAGTTTCATAACTCCAAGCGTTCATAACTCCAAGATTCATAAGTCCAAGTTAAAATAAAACCAAGTAAATTAAAATACAAAATTTCATAACTCCAAACGTACAGATTTGCAAGGACCACAAGTCCAAGTATCATAACTCCAAGGGTTCATAACACCAAGTTTCATAACTCCAAGTGACAATGGGTACAGTCCGTGCAGGAAGCGATAACGTACGCACACACACGCACCCATTACACACACACAAGCTGGAAGAGAGTTTCCGATGTTGGCGAGATTATTCGAAGTGGTGCGTTCCCTGTCGCTTTGCACATTCGTCTAAATTGTAATACAAATAGTGAGAGGATGAAATTTACATATTTAAATTCTGCGTAAACTGATGTTTAATACTATATAAATACAATTTAGTTCGTGCAGATGATTAATGTTTAATAATGGAAAATATGAAGAGGTTGTTCAATTCAAACATGAAAAAGTAAGTGAGCGAGGATTTTTTTTATTTTTTGGTCAGATGAAAACTTTCAGCGAGAAAAGTATAGATAATAAGATGTTCTTCAATTTTTGTTCCAAACATCTTTTCGTAAGACTTTTAGTTTGTCCAATAATCGACTTAGATGACCACCAAGAGGTATGAATGAATTAGTTTACGCGCACAGTATTTTAGCAATTGCCGTCTTCCAACAACAATATTAAGGAAATACAGTATTAGTTCACGTTTTAAAATTTCTAAACTATGAAAAATATTTAGTCTTAACTTCTTAAGCTGTATGTACGAAATTTCGAAATTTTTTCTACATAATATTCGTGGTGCACAACGCAAATAAGTCGTAGTGCCTTTTTTTTCCACTATTTTTCATCTCCTATTTTCGGAAAAAAATTAAACAGTATTAATCCAGGTTAAGGTTTCATCTTGTAGCATTCATTTGTAAATATAAAATTTGATTACAGTTACAATTACTTGTTCCCTCATAAATCTTTATTCCGTAACAAATATGAGAGTGTATGTTAGCAAAGTAAATTGTACGCAAAATGTCTGTAGTGCATAATGGTTTTAATAAAAAAATACCATATTTAAAATTTTAAAAATACTATCTAGATTTGTATGATCCAAACAAGCGGATATAATCTATAGATAGGTCTAAACATTTGGATTTCGAGACTAAATTATCATAGAAATAGGTTTTTGAGTAAATACATCTATACCTAATACCAGATTGTTTTATTTGAGTTAAATAGAAGGTATTTATCATTTAGGTATTATTGAAGTACCTTAATGAGTTAAGTACTTTAATATAAGAATTGATGTCGTCCAGTGGTCAAAACTCGACCACAATCCTAATAAAATATGAACTTATCTATATTCATCCCACGCTGAAAATCAAACATGTGATGATTGTGTAGGCCTACCAGTCTTCAATTTGTTTTGATTTTCTGTATATTTATCGTTGTTATTGCGTCACCAGAATTTTAACTAATAATCCAAATGTTAGTTTTTTGTTTGTGTTAAATTCGTTTTCGTACTTATTTTTCATCAAATTGTCTGTCACAATTTTATTTGTTCAATTGGTGTATTTTTTGTTTAGTTGCAATAACGTTAATTATATTTACCTGAGAAAATGCAAAGTTAAAGACCTTCTGTTGTTCAGATGATTTTTGTTTCCCTTAGCATTATATGAATAATAATTAAAAGCCTTCAGGTAAGGGGCTCTTGGATATTTTCATAGGCTATTATTAAAATTGCTTGACTTTTATGAAAACATAGATTAATGTCATTGACGTACCAGATTTATTTGGCTTTAGAGGGCTTTCCTCTGCAATGATCACAAAGTTAAGTCCATGTTTCCTAATAAAATTTGTAGCACTTCGGCTAACATCCTCGTTCATAGTTTGTAGGAATCTGAATCTTGTAGGTGTTCTTCATTATACAGGCTAATGACGATAGTTAATTCTTTAAAAAAATATTATCTCTATTTCTTCTACTAGGGGGCGTTCTATGACTTTTAATGTTTCAATAATTTGCAAATGGGTTCTTTCAAAGATTTATTTTTCAAAGATTTAATTTTTGTAGGACGCTTTTCTTTGAAATGCAGTTTAAATATTGACAGCAATTAAATTATACAGCTGATCAAAATTTAAACAATTATGATCTTCATAAGGATAACATAGGAACCTTCAAAGCCACTGGGGTAGAGCCCAAGACTTTTTCAAATCCAGTTCAAGGCCAGTTTGCAAATCTACGCGACACGCTCTTTCCAATGATACGTCAATGGATAAAATCGGTTAAGAAATGACGAAAGAGTTCAACCGACAAACTTCGTGTTCGCGTATTAATTATATAGATATACGTATCACGTTTCGTTTAGCCTACAGGTAGGAAATGTCGCTCATTACGAAAATCTATATAATTAATACGCTACATGAAACTTTGTCGGTTGAACTCCTCCGCCATTTCTTAACCGATTTTATCCATTGACATCTCATTGGAAAGAGCGTGTCGCGTAGATTTGCAAACTGGCCTTACATTTTTGAAAAAGTCCCTTGGGCTCTGCCCCAGTGGCTTCGAAAGTTCCCATGTTATCCTTATGAAGAACATAATTGTTTACATTTTGGTCAGCTGTTTAATTTAATTGCTGTTATTTATTTTTCAATTCAATGAAACCCATCGAGTACATTTATTTACTATTTGAGTTTGTGTAAACATAACCTCCAAGACGGATTTTGTTAGTATGGTTGTACAGTATCTTAAATTTGTGTATTTATTTATCGTTGTTTTGTGTAGCTATGACGGATCGTGTTAGCACGATTGTAACATTTATCGTTGTTTTGTGTAGCTATAATTTGTTTATTTGTTGTTTTTTTTCTTTTATATGCCTCCGACGTGACGACAACAACACATATAGACAGGAGGCGTAATCGTGATAACGACCGCAGCTCACAGAACAGTGGCGAGTATTAGGCTTAACTCATCACATAAAAAAAAGAATATACATATCTATTTATTATTTATATGTATATATGCGACATTTTCTTTTTGCCACCCTACACAGTGGTGAACACAACGTTGTAGGCTACCAGTTTTTCTTGTCAATGTTGGAAGAAAACCAGTGGCTCTCTAAAGTGATAATCTAACTATTATAATTGTAAGAAAATTGCAATATAATAATAACATCTTAAATATAGTATTACTTTTCAAAATTAATCCAAAGACAATCAACATTACTGTGGCAAGTGTCATTTATGTGAATTAACCAGCTGTACATTATTTCAACAATGGACATGGACTTCCAGAACTTCAACCCTTGCCTCTCCACAGATCCTGCCAACTCTTTGCAGTGTTAACATCACTTTATAGGACATTGTGCTTGACTTAAATTAAATTCATCCCAAAGTGCAATCTAAATTTTAAATTGTTTTAAATCAAAAGTATTAGGGACAAGTGCCTTGAAAAGTACCAAATTTTAACCAACCCCTATTTTATTTATTGCATGTGGTACAAAGGTGAAGACAGATACTCCAAATTGGTAACCATCATCCATCTCGTTTAAATCACTAACTAAGGAAGTAGATGTATAATGCCGATTGATCGCCATGAGGAAGTATGAGGGGTATGATGGCTGATGTAACATGAGGTCAATCAGGGTTATCAGGCGGAGAGCGTATCAGTTGGAGAGTATCAGTTGGAGAGTATCAGTTGGACGAGAGTTTTGGTTGGACGAGAGTATCGGTTGGACGAGAGTTTTGGTTGGGCGAGAGTAACAGTTGGACGAGAGTATCAGTTGGACGAGAGTATCAGTTGGTCGAGAGTATCAGTTGGACGAGAGTTTTGGTTGGACGAGAGTATCAGTTGGACGAGAGTTTTGGTTGGACGAGAGTATCAGTTGGAACGAGAGTATCATTTGGACGAGGGTATCAGTTGGACGAGAGTATCGTCAGTGATAGTTAGCTTAGATTAAATACAAACAATGAACGAAATGGGAAACGCTGCACCGACTGATCCTAGTCGCAAGTGTTGCCAACGTACGTTTCAAGCGTACACGGATTACGTGCATGATAAAATAAAATCATGTGATGATAATATACTTGACGTCAATCGGAGTTGCCGGGTGGAGAGGGTTGCTGATTGACCACCATGAGCTATAATACCCCCCCCCCCCCCCGCCACAGCATACCTGAAGAGTGAAGACTAAGCAAATTTTCCATGGCTATTTGGAGTACCTAACTAAAGGCAATGGTGCATAAGCCTAATTCTGGCAACCAAGATAATATTGGTTTTTATATATAATACGAAGATTATTTTATATATATATATATATATATATATACACAAGATAATACGAAATGTGGATATTTATAGGCATGCACTGTGGATGTGATACTCCCTAATGTGGATTAATGATATACCTGGTTAACGTAAATTGGATGTAAACTTGTAGTAAATCAATTTGTTTCTCGTCAAATGAGACATCCACTTGTAGCGTTCGCACGGGTGAGTACTACGACTATCCGCAGTACTATCCTGATAATTAAACCAATTCGTATATACCAAGGAAAAAAAGTGGTTTGGATTCCACTATAAACTGTAGGTCCCTTCGTCGCCATTAGCTGTATGGGCTATTAATTAACAGCTGTGTCTAAGGAATATGTCGGCCTTAGTCACTAACAAAACTACAAGATCGCGCCACTCATCATACACTCTTATCTCCATTCATACTTGGCTTAAAATACCTACTTTGTAAGGTCGCCATTTCAAAGAAAAGTATTTAAGTATTTTCATTTTGTAGTAAATTATTCTCAATGATATTAATTCGATCATTCATAATGATTCTGGACTAATATATGTTAGGGTCTAAGACTCTTTTTGTTTTCCTTTTTTATTCATCTTGCATACCTGAAGACTAAGCAAATTACCATTCACCTGACAGGATTTATAGTAAAATAGTCCCTTGAAACTGTCAGATATATTTCCGATTTATATTCAGCGGAGATAGCATAATAATGCAATACTGTTCCAAAGTCAAGTCAATGGTACATATGTTTAACATAAATGAGAAATCTACTTGCATTACCCAAACTCAATGATGCATTTGAATCATGAATTGTCTGCATGCAGTATCCAAACTCAATGGTACACATGGTACATGGGAATGGAATGTCAGGGTATATTTTGTTGACATAAATAGAATGGCTATTTGGAGTACCTAACTAAAGTCGAGGGTGCATTAGCCTAATTCCGGCAACCAAGATATTGGTTATTCATTTTGTAGTAAATTGTTCTAAATTATAATAATTTGATCGTTCTTGATGATTCTTGACTAATATATATTAGAGTCTAAGGTTCTTTTGTTTACCTTTTTATGTATTTTGCAAATATTGTTATAGCGATCATTAAACCCTTAAGGTCTATGTTAAATTTCTCAAGGTTTAAATTTGTTTGGTAATTTAAACATCTTAAAACAAAAACCCTTTACTCAGCTTTGTACCATTTCAGATTTATATCTTCCATCAGATGGTTACCATGACTGTGCTAAATTTTGAGTGGATTGCTTTAGTCATTTAGAAGGAGTATTTTTAAAACAAATTGTAGTATAAGAGCTTCTCTCGCTCTGCTCAATAACATTAATTTAAATGAGTAAGGTACATAGGCTAAGTTTGCTGGTACAAAAATGATAATGGGGCATTTTTTATATTTAAAATGTTGGTAGCTTATTATGAAATAAACGAAATGGCCATGTTTGGTTGAAATATATCCATAACCAAGAAAACTCATTTTTAAGCTTAACAAAGTGGTTTGAAAATTTTCAAACTTTTCATTTTTTAGGGTCAAAAATGGAAAACCTATTTCTTACCCTATAAAAGCCCCACAAACCCTTGTTCTCACAGTCCGATTATGCTGGTTCATGAACTCTTTTGAATTAATGTAGGTATTTATGTTTGTACGAAATTTAATCAAAATATGATAATTTTTACTCGAGTTATTGCGCTATTACTCATATATACACACTTATTAACGAATTTGAACGGATGGTGACTTTGGTCAAAAATGGGAAAAACCTATTTTTAACCCATAAAAGCCCCACAAACCCTCGTTCCCAAAGTCCGATTATGCTGGTTCATGAACTCTATTGAAAAAAATGTAGGTATTTATGTTTGTACCAAGTTTAATCAAAATCCGATAATTTTTACTCGAGTTATTGCGCTACTACTCACATATATACACATATAAATTAATTTGAACGGATGGTGACTTTGACTCTCTGGGGACCTCAAAACGAAAAAGTAAATCTGTCTCGGGTCAAGTTCTTACCATGAGATACACGGTAATAGCTTATTATCAATAAAGGAAATTTGCTATAAGGTTTAAATTCAATTAAATTCAGAGGTTGAGTTTAAAGATTTCCAAGAATTGTGAGGATTTCCCACGAGAAAATTTTATATATCATGATCTCATTCTCAAACATGCTCATAAAAATAAGTTTTCCATCATAATATTTTCAAAACAGTTATTTTCCACTTAAACCATTAATTTTTAACGGAAGTTATAACTCAATACCTTAACATATCAATAGTTGTAACAAACACACCAGAGCCTGCTATCTCGCAAAGCCAGAGGTCAACACTGATATCCCGCCCCTCATAATACGACGCTAATTAGTTTACCAATGATATAGGTCAATTTTCATTGTTGCAGATTTTATTGTTGCAGACAGTGAAAGAATAAAAATTTTGGTATTACATTTATAAATATTATATTGTAAAAAAAATACTATAGACACATTTTTATTGAATTATTTCTTAAAATTATGATACTACTGTATTAAGCAGTCAGTTCTGAACTAGTTGAAAAAATATATTGGTACAAATTGGTTCTTTTAGTATGGGTGCGGCTTTACTCTTAATCAACAACGATGTGACCATCTTGAAATAGGGAATATTACTTTCAGCCATTTCTATCATTTCTTTTAGTAAACCTTCATCAATCATCTCCTTTTCCTATGGTGTCCGGAAATATGGAGACAAATAAGGTTGTGAGCCGAGGGTTAGGCAAATAGAGGCTCTATAAGCTCTGAGAACGACTCTGACTAATTATCTTATTGTAGATGTACCTATGTCTCTAGTTGTACTTACAATCTAATTGTATATCTCCTTCAGTTTGTCACCTTGTTTGAATTATAGCTTTTAGAGAGCTTATAAAAACATCAAATTTAGTATATTGAAGTGTCTTTGTAGGGTTATTAGTTACGGAGTACGAGTAGATTCAAATAATAATTGATTAATTGATAAATTATTATTCAAGTATGTATATAACTTTATAAGATATAACATTTATAAAAATACAAAATTAAGCTGTAGTCGTAGTAGTAAAATAAAATACCCCCGCCGCAGCAAACCTGCAGACTAAGCGAATTTCCATTTGCCTGATTGGATTTACACTATAATGTCTCCTTAAAAATATCACTCCCTATTTTAATAGCATTGGTTTAACGAGTACTTAGGTTTGCTGCAACAGGGAGAGTAAAAAGGTTTTTTTTTTTTGTAAAATATTAATAGTTTAGTAATAAATGAATGCATTTTCCAAATTTTATCAAAATATGTTCATAAACAAGCAAACTACAACAGTTTATTTATTCTCCATAAGAATAACATAAGAATTTTAAATTTACAGTTTTTTGGAATTTTCTCCGTAACCATTAGGCGCATAATAACGCTTCAATATACTAAATTATTTGTTTTTTTTTTAAGCTCTACAAATTGGTTAGGAAAGAAATTGCAAAATTTTGTGTTTTTAGGGTCAAAAATGGGAAAACCCAATTTTTACCCCATAAAACCCCCCATAGACCCCTGTTCCCATAGTCCGATTACGCTGATTCGCGAACTCGTTAAAATAAACTTAGGTTTACACGTTTGTACCAAATTTCAACAAAATCGGATCATTTTTGCTCGAGTTATCGCGCTAACGGACACATATATAAATATATATATATGAATTTGAACGGATGGTGTTTTTGGTCTCTAGGGACCTCAAAATGAAAAAGTAAATCGGTCCCGGGTCCAGGTCTTACCATGAGTACTATGGTAATAGCTTGTTCCCTATATGGGAAATTCGCTAAAAGTGTGTTTTTGAGTAAAATATTGATAGCTTAGTACAAAATAAATAAATTTGCCAAGTTTGATAAAAATATATCCATAAAAAAGCAAACTACAACATTTAACAATATTCTCCATAAGAATAACATGGGAATTTTAAATTTACAATTTTTTTAATTTTCTCCGTTACTAACAATCGAACAAAAATACTTTTATATACTAAATTATTTGTTTTTTTAAGCTCTTTAAAAAGGTTTAAAGAGAAATCGGGAAATTTTGTGTTTTGAGGGTCAAAAGTGAGAAAAACCAATTTTTACCCCATAAAACCCCCCGTAAAGCCCCGTTCCCATGGTCCGATCGTGCTGGTTCGCGAACTCATTCAAGTTTATTCCGCTTTACACCTTTAAACCAAATTTCATCAAAATCGGACAAAAATTACTCAAGTTATCGCGTTCACGGACGTATATATATATATATATATATATATATATATAAGTCTATATATATATATATATATATATATATACATATATAAAAATTTGAACGAATGGTGTTTTTGGCCTCTGGGGACATCAAAATGAAAAAGTAAATCGGTCCCGGGTCTAGGTCTTATCGTGCCACCTACGGTAATAGCTACTTCCCTATAGGGAAATTCGCTAATACTTCCCTATAGGGAAATTCGCTAAAAGGGGTTAATTTAGTGGTGGATCCAGCCAGGGGGTCGTGAACTACATTTTTGTTGATATATGGCAAGATATTCAATCTTGATCAGTGTTGTAATTTTCTGAAACTAGATTGTGAAAATTGTCTTCTTAAGCGTTTCTAACAAAAATTACAGCGAATCATAAATTAAGACGAATACGAGTCCATCAGACATAAAAATAACCAGACATACCATTGCAGTGTGGAAACAAAAATACAATTTTTCATAAAGATTATAGTATGAACAAAATCACAAGTATATTCCAAATTTAAACTTGTGATGGTTCTTAGCATATCTTAACAATGTGTCATTATATTTTATTCAGTAATGTTATTGCAAAGAATAATTTTATATTTTTCCATAATATATAGCGAACTTATCAAAAATAATTATGTAAAAAAAAAAAACTAGCAAACCAAGTTAATTAGGCCTGATTCAGTTAGTACGTTTTATACGATACTTTAGCAAAAGGATGTAATCTTTAAACATTCTATCCCCATGTTAAATTTGTAGCCAAATCGTTTATCAAAATTGTCGTAGTTAATGTGAGCCACTAACAGATTGCGCTGATCTAAGTTACTAAATTCTCCCGAATCCACAAACTTTCTTACCAAATCTAACCAAGGATATTAGTTATGGTGAGCTATAGAAACTGCTATAATCCATCAACCTGGTCAGCAAAAAAAAAAAAGTTAAACAATAGAGACACTAGCACATTCTGTGACTGGCTCACTCAGCTACGTTTTTTTTTAAAATAAATACCTCTATCGCAGCAAACCGGCAGACTAAGCGAATTTCTATTTGCTTGATTGGATTTCCAATTAAATCTATTTAAATAACATTATGTAAAAAAATTACCCAGCTTTTCTGTTTAGGGAGGGTAATAAAGTTATTTTTTTTTAGTATAAGATTAATAGCTCTGTATAAAATGAGGTAATTTGCCAAGTTTGATCAAAATACATAACCGTAAACAATCAAAGTACAACAATTTACTTATTCTCCACAAGAATACCTTCAAGCCCAGTTTCATAAAAAATGGACAAATATTAACAAGTTATCACGTTCATGGACGTATATCTATATCTATATACATATATAAAACCTCTAGGGACATCAAAATGAAAAAGTAAATCGGTCCCAGACCCAGGTCTTACCATAAGACCTATGGCAATAGCTACTTCCCTGTAGGGAAATTTTCTAAAAAAGGTCCATATAAACGGGATGTCTTCTTCATTAACCAATAGTCAATGATGCAACTCACCACTGCGAAGAAAAAACATAATATTTTGTTTTGAAATAAGCTAAAAGAAAATCTGATCGGCTGTTACAATCTTCTCTTGGTCAAAATCTGCCGGGAATTGGATGAGTACACTAGTACACAGGTTTGCTTTGATTCCTGTCTTAATCAACTTTTAACGAAAGCTTTCACCATTTTACCTCTTTTACAACAGATAGTCTAACGGTAACGGCTAATACAAAAAATAAAGTGTTACAATTGAACATTTCCAATGTTTTATAAGGTTATGGGTTCAATTCAGTACGTGTTTTGGCAGTACTGTAGTAACATTTATGTAATGACTCATAAAATGTAATAAAGTGTGTACTTTAGGCGTTCGTACCTATTTTTTAACCATGTTTAATTGATTTATGTATTTTTGTTTGTTGAAATATGCTGTCATTTAATAAAATACAACGTTTGGTAAACTTGGTTTAAAGGGAACTGTCTAGTTTTAAGGTGCTAACGTGAGGAAAAAGTACTTTTTTACAGTTTTGACTCTAAACAGATTTTACTTGAAAACCGTTTGAGATAGAAAATAACTTTAGGTACAAAATTTGAGGATAATAATGTTGTTTTGCACTCACAATTGTCCATCAAAAATGTATTATCCAAGCATTGGTTCAGCTTTTATAGATCAAAATATAAATGCTTATATTAGAATTTCATCTTAAATCGCTTTAATTTGCTCCAGATTGTAAACCACTAATTGACATATAAATTAGATATCCAAACTGTTATCTGACTCAAATTAATTGATGATGCACAGCTATCTCTATCACATTTTTTTTTTTTTTGTGACGCCACGATAAGTCTTGCCCACAACTGCTGCTATCCACTCAGCGCTAACATTCAATTTTTATATAGTACTTAAAGTATAAATGGTTTAACTGGTATTTATAAAATACAATCAAACAATATGTGTCTATCCTGAGCATTGTTTTTAAACAACACAAATATTTGCTACTTTTAATATCACACAGTAGTTTTAAACTGTTATTTATTGTGTTTATATACTGTGTATAGACTATTATTTATCCAATATTTCGTTTTTCGATTGACTCCCACCTAAAAAATTAACACGATTTACTCCTCGCATATGGAAAACAATCTATATTTAATACTAATGACAGGAGACAATCGTTAGAGAGTTAATAGTTATTTCCAATAGTCAAATTTTTACTTCCTCCCCTTATACATAATATATGGAAAAAGGATTGTTTTCGTCAAAGTTTTCGAGTGGATATATCCATTATGGGTCCCCCTAAACCAAAAAAGGAAGTTTTCGAATTGATGTCTGTGTGTGTTTGTGTGGATGTGTACAGAGCTACAGACCACACCTGTAGTCCGATTTTGATGATATTTGGTATTAGGTACTAATCCATAGTATCGCCAGGCTTCTTTTTAAATTTTTTAAAATTTGAAATTGTAATGGGATTTTCCTATAAAATCCCATAAAATAACGAAAAAACAGATTTGCTCAAAAATAGCCCGAACGATTAAGATAAAAATTTAGTATGTTATAGTCCTTGAGATTTTGAACAAAAAGGTACATATCCCATTTTCGTAAAAATTACGATTCAAAAGTTATTGTAACTTATGTTATTTTCCCATAAAAGTCCTATAAATTTAAAAAAAATCTGATTTAGGAAAAACCCTGGTTTTGATTAAATTTAATGTGTTATGGTCCTTATAATTCTAAACAAAATAATTCAACCTCTATTACTGTATCAATTATGGTTCAAAAGTTATTACGACTGTTGTGATTTTCTCCAACAAAATTATCATAGTAACTCCCACCGCTTACCCATGATAAAAGTTGTTGAATATAAAATTCTCGTGTCACAGTGTTTGTCTGCAAACTCCTCCGGAACGACTTCACCGATCGTTATGAAATTTGGTGTGTAAATTCTGTAGGTATGCGAATCGGACGTAAACTATTTCCCGTTTCGAAATTCTTAAAAGGGCTCCGCCCCAGTGGCTCTGGAGTTTCCCATGTTAACCTTATGAGAAATGGAATTAATAAATCTTAACAGCTGTTTCAATTAAACAAGTTGATTCTGTTCTATGATGTTCAATAGCATTAAAGTTACAATGATTACCAACAGGGTGCAGCACTATTATTTATTTTACATTTATGACAACAGCTAATTTGCAACCAAAAGGTGAGTGAGCGTAGCGAACGAACTTCAACCTGGAGGCGAGTTAGCGTAGCGAACGAGCTAACCTGAAGGCAAGTGAGCGCAGCGAACGAGCTCCAACCTAAAGGTGAGTGAGCGTAGCGAACGAGCTCCAACCCAAAGGTGAGTGAGCGTAGCGAACGAACTTCAACCAGGACGTGATTGAGCGATGCGAACGAGATCATCTTGAAAATTAAACGTAACGGTACTTTCTTTCCATTGGTCTGTCTTAGGGGAAACCTATAACTTAGGCGATACGAAGTTCGCCGGGTCAGCTAGTTTGATTATAAAATGTCAGTACCTGTTTTTTAAACGATCATAAACATACATCCTATGGATATAATGATTGAAAGAAATAAATTAAGAAGTGCCGGTGAGGATTAGTGGAAAGCTCTGTTACTACGTCAAAGTTCTCACCTGTAACAGAGTACTTCTTTTTTTTTTTTTGGAGAAGTCCCCATTAGAGATAGGCACTTGAATCGCTCTAGTGGGGCGAACAACCAACAAATAAAAAAAAAACATTCTTTACTGATGATCAACAGCATCTCTAGACAAAACTTCCACTTCAATCTGACCAAACATTGTTATTGGTTCGCCATTTCTGAGTTATTTTCATATCTGGTTTATTGTCATATCTGGTTTATTGTCATTTCTGGTTTATTGTCATATTGGACATTGTGTATAAGAATCTGCTCTTTTGCAATCCAGAATAATATAAAATAAGTAGCATAACAATTTTTACATTTTGATGCTACACTATGTGACATATTGACACATATTGATGATAATGCACTCTGAAATCTTCTTGGGTATCTTGAATTTTTTTGACATAATCAATATAGGTTGAGATAGTTTTCATATTCATGAAATGTTTTAAAAACCCTTTCTTGGTTATAAAATGTCTTATGCTTTTAAAATAAAATGTAAAGCCACATATATAGTGGGGAAACTCAAAAATATATTTGACAGGCACAAGTTCAAAATACTTTTACTATTATTATGTGGCAAAAAGAGTTTAAATTTGAAAATATGTTTTATCAGTAGTATTAATTTGTTTATCATGTGTAGCCAGACGTATATCTACGTGTTTACGTATGTTTTCTATTGTCTTGCCAGATACACTCCCTAAGAGATTGTATAAAAAACATTTAAAAAGTTAAATAACTTAGCATCAAAATTGGGACCTTATGATAAGAATATTTTTTATGTCAATGATCATCAATGATGATTTAAAAGTGATATTGGTTATTTAAAACAGAGAAGCAAATAATTCATTTTTTTAATCCAAATCCAAAGCTGCATTGATTTCAATGTTTATAACTTCCCTCTTTGGTACATTATAATGTCCCCACGGAAGTGTTTCTATACCGTCTTCACAAATATACCGTTTATCATCGTGTGGAGATAGAGCCTTTTTGCACTGGGTGATTGAATATAAGTCATGATGTTTACTTCTTATAACATTCATTGTTTTGTATTTTTCTTCATGGTCAAATAAGCATTTCTTGTAATCATCAATTGTGAGTTCGTTTTTGACAACAGATTTTTTTATTCCTTTGGATTTTTTCCCAGTTTTATTCCCCTCGTCTTCATATGCGTACATTTTTGATCTTAACCCAACAAATTCTCTCATAACAACACCTGCCAGTTCATCTTTCCATTTTCCAATAACTTTTTTATTTACACGAGGCATTCCGTAGGGATTGTCCACTTTGTAGTCACTAGTGTCAAAATGATCAATCATGTTTTTCATATCATCATATATATTATTTGTCTTCATGTTATATGTAAGACTGTCCGTGTCTACATACTGTAATCTTGCATTATCACCATATTTACGTCGGATAACATTGTAGTGGAAATCATAAACAGCAATCTTGGAGATGTCCAATATTGACATACCAACATAAATTGGTTTGTTAAAGTATAATCTCGTCTTGGCCATATGTACAGCCGCCAATCGTTCGGCAAAAATCGTTACCGATTTAAAGCTAGGTCTCGCCACGAGTTTATCTATTTGTTTATCATGTGTAGCCAGACGTATATCTACGTGTTTACGTATGTTTTCCATTGTCTTTCCAAAAACACTGTTATTCATGAGCTTATAAAAGTCCTTCTCAAATTCATTGGTGGCTTTCGTTCGCATGTCTGTGTTCAGATCTATATACTCTTTTAACCACGCCGACTGATAAAACTCGATGCCTCGATGTATCTTCTTGAGCTTCATTCCTAATGAAAGGTAAAGCTGCAAATTTTGGTAATGTACCACGTACTTTTCTTTATCATACAATGTAGTTAATAGCTTTTTCTGATTTGATCCAGGAGGACAGATGTTTTCTGGTGCTAATGGAAGGTCTTTATGTGTATCATGTAGCTCCTTAGGATACTCTAGATCGACTTCAAAAATATAACCAATATGTGCCTCGTCACTTATCATGCTATTATTTTTTATTTCTTCTTCAATATGACACAATTGTGCACTATCACACCATTTAAAACCGCTTTTAGGCATACGCTTTGACATTCCCCAACCATATAGGTTGTTAACATCTAGGTAAATAAGGTATTCATTAGGCTTTTCAGGGTCATAAGATTTTAAATATTTATTATTTGCCTTGGCGTATCTGTGAGAGCACTGAGAAATTCCACCACGAATCCCTTTTGTGATCATCAGTTCCATGTCAGTATCAGTCAGTAATTCAAGGTTAACACCGGTTTTTTTCAACATGGCATCCCAAGCTAATCCGGGAGATGTAAAATACCACGCAGGATCCAGTTTATAAGTCTTCATGCAAACGTCGCGAAAGTTTTCCATAACGTCAGCTAATAACAAAGTGTCGGTTTTATTGTATAATAATGTATATTCTTTCATGCTTTGAATGTTAAAACTATCCCACACTTCACAGGCATGCTCGTAGTCTTGATCTTCAACATGTGATTTATTCAATATATTATAAAACGATTCCTTAGGAGGTAGAGTCTTACGGTCAAATTTGTCCATACTATCCATAAAATCATAGGGGAAAATTCCCTTTCTCAAAACCAAGTCTAATTTGTCTTTATCAAAATATTTCGATGTGTGGGTAAACTTTTCTTTTGCGAGGTTCTTTGTCAAACTATCTAGGCTTGAGGCCATGAATCTAAATGAGTCCAAAAATCTCAAGTTGACGCCATTTTCTACTTTGAGTTCAAAGGATATGTAGCGTTCTTCATTTGTGGCCAAGACTGCAATTTTATCCTGTTCAAAGCCTAATAGTTTAATAAACAGATGGGCATCATAGTTGCTCAGGTTGTGAATAAATATAGGTATAAAGTGAGGCTTTTTAAAGTTCAAATTACAAGAATTATGCGCAACACCTCTGAATTTGCCGGATAAATGATTATGATCAAGAACACGTTTATCCGTTTTATTTTCTTTAAACTCTTTTCCACAAATATGACAGCAAGTACTGTTTTCAATCACTGTTATATCATCCTCTGTTAATACCATCGGTTTAGCAGCTTCTTTACTGTACAAGTGCTGCAAGTCTTTAGACATTTTAACAACGGTTTCCACAAAAACTTTCGATGTATCAGGGCCTAAACTCTCGTGATATAAATCAAACTGAACTTCATAACTATCCGCAGTTGTTATGTATAAAGCAAAACTAGCAACCTCGTGCGATTGGTATTTTTTAGTATAAGATTTCTTATGATATTCACAGGATTTTTTTGTGCAAGGTTTATAAGTACACATTTTCTTTGGATGTTCCACTTCATCTGATATCGGTTTTAATATACACTCAAAATCCGCATAGCCCACAAACGGAACTTTCATTTGTCTATATTGATTTTTGAAAAATACACTCGGAGGGATCCCATGTTCATTTTCTTGCGGCATTACAATTTTAACAGGTTCATGACTGATACAGTATTCTCGGTGTTTAATAAGTGTTGGTTCACTTTCAAATTCTGCCAAACAACGATTACATATCAAAGAGTTGATTTCGTCATTTTTCGGTTCTTTGCAGATATTTTTATGTTCATTTAATAAATCTTCAGTACCAAAGGATTGTTGGCAGCGATTACAAATAAATTTTTTGTGTCCATGTTTTGATAACTGACTACCTACTAACCTGCTCATACTTTTAATCCAACAATAATGAGTGTTTTTATTTTCATCTTTCAAATATAAGAGATTTACATGACGCCCCTGTTTTTCATTATTTGTTATATATAAAGGGTAAATATCATATACATTTTTAATCTTGTTTTTTCTCTGTTTCTTTGGATAATCTTCAAAGTCAGCTCTTTCTTTAATATCTCCCGTGCAATCACAAGCATAAATATTAACAGATACCGCAGATCTTTTTTCAAATTTTGATAAAACACTTGCCGATACAGGGACAGGGAAATGAATATCTTTCAATGCATCATCAAATTCATGTTCGTATTGTTTATACTTACTGACTCTTTGAGGATGTCTATCACTAACAGGGTGCAGCGCTGCTAGAATCGACCACAGAAAACATTTTTGATCAGTATTTTTTACGTTAACTGTAGCTTTCTTCTCTGCAATCTCTTTTGGTAGGGGTATATAACTAGAACCACCACGAAGTGGCTTATAGCTGTGTATATGAATTTCCAACTCATCGATGCTATGTAGCGTCCACCCAGAACCACGGCCTTGAAATTCTTCCATTTCCTTTAATAGCATGTCTTTAGTAAAGTCATAATAACCTGATACATCCGTGCTCGAAAGGATTGGTGAATATTTAGTTTTAAAATTAAACTCCTCAATTACTTCTGCTTTTTTATAATCCAAATACAATACCATCCGTGTTTTAACTTCGGCCTCATCCTGATGTTCCTTGATTTTTTTAACAACAATTTGCTTTAACCTATTCAAAAACAGGCCCGGATCTTTCATATTATATTTATTTTCCATGGTATAGACATTTAAACGCCCGTTGAACGCAGTTCGTGAAAGCTCTATTTCTTTTTCTTCAGGTGGAGGTATAGATGCACCAGTAGACGGTCCTTTTACAAGGTTAACAATGGTGTTCATCGCTAAAAAAGCCGCGCCGTGTAATATATTAAAAACTGAGCTTTTGTCCTGCGTTGGTTGAATATCAAGCCGTGGTCGCCGTGAAGGGGTTGGCCCGTCATCATCAATGACACCACCACCACGCTTTGTAACTAGTTTAGTGTCTGTGTGAATTTTTAAATGATAACTCATGTTTGATTTCCTTATCAATTTATCACACTGGGGACATTTACGTTTATAGTCAATACTGGCCTTTTTTCTAGGAGTTTGAATGTTAATATTAGCTTCATCAGATGAAGCATCACCAGATAAAGGTCGTTTTTGTTTTACACCATCAATTCCACTTGTACTAGGTCTTGATAAATCTGAAGTTTGTTTCTGTTTCATGCATGTTTCCAAATGCCGTTTGAAATGTTGACTCGTGATTGATTTATTACAACCATCACACACCTTCATTTTATATCGAGTGTTAGCTCTTTTCGGATTGTTTCGACATATTTTTTCATGATAGGATATATTTGATTTGGAAATGATCTTCTTACAGAAACAGCATAGGATCTTAATTGACTCCATTTCATATATCTATAATATAAAATTAAAAAGGCATTAACAAAAAATATATATATAGTATATTTTTTACAATCGATCTATACTATTATAAAAAAGAGGCGGTGTCTGTGTGTCTGTGCGTGCGTTCGTACGCGCTAAACGCAAAGGTTACTGATCAGACTAGGCTCAAATTAATAACTAATAAAGCTCAGCTCCGATGATACTTACAGTACCATTCCCGCCACGATACTGAACTAGAATTCTGCGCCGTGGGCTTTTAAAGTTCTGATACAACCACCAGACAGACCGCGATACCAGTTAAATCCAGACCACGACATTCGAAGTGGTATCACTGTCAGTAGTGCCATTTTGTTTGGAGGTAGCTAATGTGACAGCATACACGCACTTATTTATACGTTTCGCCGTTAAATAAGGTTCATCTAAAATTATTTGATAAATACCATTTTTTTTTGTCCACATGAGCTTTATTTTAATGATGATATAAATTATTTTTACACAATAGGCTAAATCATTATTAAGAATCTTGTTTTATCATTATAAAAACATAAGTAAATTTAAAAAGATACCATGAAAACTCTAGTTTTATTTTTAAAGAAAACATCATTCACTTGCTTCAATATTAAAGGTGACAGGTATTAGACTGAAAAATGTTTTGTTCAAAAGTTTTTTCTCAAATTGTATGCAGAAAGCGGCAAGGCTGCTCGCGCATTAGACTAATATTTGGAAATAGCCCATGATTTAATGAATACTGGCCTTTTGAGGGCCTTTTGAATACAGGGCCTAACAATTATTATTACAACCAACGCTATTACTCTCGTATGATAACATGTGTGTATTTTGCTGGAGGTACCATAGTTTATATTAAATAATAGCGTTCCACATGTCATCTGTCCTGTCCTACCAGCCTATGAATAATTAATACGCTTTAATTAAGTTATTTGCTATAAAAAACACACACAAACACACTCACACACACACATTTATAAAAAAAAAACTCAGGAAATCAACAGATCACTTCATCCGTAGTTGTGGTAACTGTACACAAAAACTTATACTTATCAATATAAACACAGAGTTCATTCTTATCAGACCATTATTGTATAGATAGATTACACAACACTATCAAATATGCTTGCTTGAAATCTTTCATTATTTACATTAGTGGCAACGTTTGGTAAGACCATACATAGCGTGGTTGAAACTTCCCTAAGCTTCCAGACTTAAAACTATTTCTAAAAATATTTGTGTATTTGTTAAGAATACGAACGCTTGGTTAGTGGGCTTTGAAAGTAACGACTCAATTTTATATATATAGAAATATATTTTCAATTAATTTTATTTTAATTTAGAACACTGTATTATTTATTTTCAATCTTATAAGAGGGCATCTCCTGTCTGTCATGTTAGCTGATGAAACATCTGGCACTAAACAGCACCACTTTCAGTGATGCCATTTCTACCACGCCGAATGGATTCAAGGTGACAGTGGTGAGATTTAAAAGGCAATATTGATTACTTCCCAAAGCAACAAAGAGCAGACTCGAGATGTCTAAATGTCAACAAGCATAACTTTCAAATGTATTTTATCTTATAATTCCTCGCAGCTGATTCAAACACATTAAATAAGGTAAGTCAATAATAAAAGAAAATATTCATTGATGTAGGAGATAAGAATAATTCTATAACCGTTGCCATATCAACCTTTTCTATACTGTAATTCTAAATTTTGAACTATGCTTATGAGAGTATTTTCCTAGATATATTTAATGAAAACAGGAATACAATTACAATACAGGCAAGTTTGGAACAATTGTAATAATTTTTAGTTTATAGTAAAAAGTAGTCAACATATGTTTTGATTTGAACTATTCCCGCTTCGATATTACTCTAAGACTCTGCCCTGTAGGCTTTCAAAAAGCTCAGGTGAGATATGTAAAGGTAAATTTATTTATGATATCCATGGTAACAAATAACAAACCCACAAAGTTTTATAAAATATAAAAAAAGCAAAACTAACTGCCAAATAAATTCTTCCTACATTCACCCGAAAAAAGTAGGCTTCCTTGCACAGATTGTAGTACATACAGCCTTAATTTGGCGCACAGTTTATTTTATTATTTTTTTTTTAATTGGCGCACACCAGTATTCAAACTAACAACACAAAAAAGAGAGCTTTTATTATGCACGATGTGTACGCTTGAAAATAAGTTGGCAACACTTGAAGATATTACGAGTACTATAATCAGCCAGTACAGGGTTTCCCATTTCCTTCAATGTTTATATTTAACCTAAACTAAAAAAAAAAAAAAAAAAACGTGTAGTACAGTGTTTGAAAGACTAATATTATTTATATGATTTATAAAAACTGAAGGAGAAATATAATTTCCGTATAATGTGTTACTCACAAAGTCCGTAAAATAGGACCATCAACTATTGGATACTATTAATAGTGTAAAATTGAACTTAGCTGATACTAGCAATAATCTAATTTAGAACTTGGAATATAAAAGAAGCTAACTCTAGTATATACTTACCAGTAGAAGCACAAAACTATTACTGACGATACTCCCGTCTAACTGATAACCTCTTCACCTGATAACGCTGATTGACGTCATGTATATTATTATCATATGGTTTTATTATAATCTGACGAGTTCAAGTTACATCTTCATTGAGCATATTTACTACAAAATTACATTCCATTCACATGTACCAAATGTACCATTGAATGTTCAATAAAAGAATACCCCATTATCTTTTCTGTTGCAATAAACTTATGTACTCTTTGAAATCAATGTTATTGAGCGAAGGAAGCAAAGCTCTTATACTACGCGTTGTTTTACAAATAACTTCTGAATGGCTAAAGCGATCCGCTCAAAATTTAGCTCAGTCATGGTAACCATCTATTGGAAGATATAAATCTGAAATGGTAAAAATTGGAGTGGCTTGTGTTTTAAAATGATTAAATTACTACGCTAATGTAATCATTAGACATTTAACATGGACCTTGGTTTATTGATTACCATAAATATTTGCAAGATGAATAAAAAAGGAAAGCAAAAAAGAGTCTTAGACCCTAACACATATTAGTCCAGAATCATTATGAATGATCAAATTAATATCGTTTGATCATTCATAATGATTACTACAAAATTAATAACCAATTTTATCTTGGTTGCCAGAAATAGGCTAATGCACTATAGCCATGCAAAATTTGCTTAGTCTTCAGGTATGCTGTGGCGGGGGGGGGGGGGGGGGTATTATAGCTCATGGTGGTCAATCAGCAACCCTCTCCACCCGGCAACTCCGATTGACGTCAAGTATATTATCATCACATGATTTTATTTTATCATGCACGTAATCCGTGTACGCTTGAAACGTACGTTGGCAACACTTGCGACTAGGATCAGTCGGTGCAGCGTTTCCCATTTCGTTCATTGTTTGTATTTAATCTAAGCTAACTATCACTGACGATACTCTCGTCCAACTGATACCCTCGTCCAAATGATACTCTCGTTCCAACTGATACTCTCGTCCAACCAAAACTCTCGTCCAACTGATACTCTCGTCCAACCAAAACTCTCGTCCAACTGATACTCTCGACCAACTGATACTCTCGTCCAACTGATACTCTCGTCCAACTGTTACTCTCGCCCAACCAAAACTCTCGTCCAACCGATACTCTCGTCCAACCAAAACTCTCGTCCAACTGATACTCACGACCAACTGATACTCTCGTCCAACTGATACTCTCCAACTGATACTCTCCAACTGATACGCTCTCCGCCTGATAACCCTGATTGACCTCATGTTACATCAGCCATCATACCCCTCATACTTCCTCATGGCGATCAATCGGCATTATACATCTACTTAAGGACAAATCGTCATTGGATATTTTGAATCAGCATAGCCTAATAGGCCCAATTATAACTTAAACTCATCAAGATCTACATATTTCAAATTTAACCTTTATTCCAAATTTACACACACATATATTATATACAGTACAGCATATGAGTTTGAACGAAGTGTGTATTGTCCTCTGGGGCTCTTAAAATGAAGATAAAAATCGGTTCCGGGTTTAGGTCTTGCCATGAGATCTACGGTAATAGATTATTCCCTATTATGGGAATTTCGTTAAAAGTCTCAATTAGAGGTGACGGTATCCCTGGTTTTATGTAGTAGTACCTGGGAACCAAGCCATGACAGGGTAGTGGTATTAGTTTATTTCCATTGAACCCCTACATTGAGTAATCTTCAGTGTAATCTTTGCTCAATAGTAACAACTGGTGTTTTCCCCTTTGTACTGCATTCGTTAATTTGCTCGTAAAACCTTGCTGAACATAACAACACACTACAACTTAAAATAGTTCTACTGTATTAGTCTATGGTCATGGTTACTTGGAAACCAATGAGGCCAATGTTAAAAATTATAGACTTTCAATTCAATTTTGTTGCGTAGTTAGTTTTTTGCTAGCAGTTTTAACTGCAGTAAACACGTTTTTAGGCCAGATATAAATTATTAATCGAAATAGAAGGAAATCGTATTAGCCGTTTTCGATATATAGAGGATTAACAACCATTAGTAATTGAACGGCGCAAAGCGAAGCTCTTGTACTACTCTCCTCTTTTTGTTTTACAAATACCTCCTGAACGGCTGAAGCGATCTACACGAAATTTAGCACGATCATAGTAACCAACCATGGGAATGTATAAATCTTAAATGGTACAAATTGGACCACAGGGCTTTTCCCTACGTGAATTTATTTATTTATTTTTTTTTTTGAAATTTAACATGGGCATTATGGGTTCATTGGTTGCTATGACTTTATTTGCGAGATAACACTAAAAAGATAAACAAGAGTTGCCACATATGTTAGTCAAAGAATCGTTTAAAAAGTACATTACCGTATAGGACACAGAAAAAGGGAAGAACAATAAGATTAATATCATTGAGCATAATTTACTACAAAATGAAAACAACCAATAATTATGGTCGCCGGAATAAGGCTGAAACACCTTTGACTTTAAATAATCTAAATATCCATTACATTTTAACCAAATATAATCCTACCATTGAGTTATATTTCCATTTAACTTGCAATTCCAAGTAGGCTTTCCATTTCAATGAACTAGACTTACAATTAAATAATGCAGACTTTGAATAGGTAATGCAATAATTAGGACTTCCATTAATATGAACCGAAGATACCACTGAGTTTAGATGCCGCAAGTAGACATTCCATTGACGTGCACCAGACGTAACATTGACTTAATATACTGCGAATCGGCACTCCGTTTATGGGAATCAAATTAACCATTTCTTTGGATCCTGCAAGTAGACAATTTATTTATGTGAACGATATGTACCATTGAGTTTGTATACTTCAAGTAAACAATTCGTTTAAGTGAACCCGACGTATCATTGACTTTGAATGCTGCAAATAGGCATCTTCTTATGTGAACCAAATGGACCATTGACATTGGATACTGCAAGTAAATTTCTCATTTTTGTGAAGCTGGCGTACTATTGATTTAGGATACTGCTACTGCAAATATACATTTAATTTATGAGAACCAGATGACACATATATACTTTGAGGTAGACAATACATTTAATTGAACCAGACTTGTAATTGACTTTGAATAACGAAATTAGACATTGCATTCATTTGAAACAAAATATATACTAATGAGATTGGATACTGCAAGTATACATTTCATTTACGAGAAACATATGTAACATTGACTTTAGAAATTATTTGATTATTATGTCTGCTATCTGCTCAATGTTGCAAGCAGACAACTGCATTGTACACTTAGTGTAAATTACCTGAAATGTAAAGTTAAAACTGTGAAACACAGGAACGTTTCTCATCCAAAGTCCCCGTGCGATCTCTAGTGTTCACTTGGTAATACATGTGTATTACAAAGTATAGGGTGTTTTCAACTCCCCACGTGAGTGTTAACGTTTCGTAAAAAGTACAAGTTCCTAAGGTAATGTTGTTCTTTTTGCGAAAGACTCTAAAAGTAATGAAAGGTCATTTTTATTTACATTTATTTCGATAACAAACAAGTGTTTTTGACATATAAATAAATTTGTTTGCACAAAACTTGTGTGTATTACGATCCCCCCCCCCCAAAAACTGTTTTTTTAGTAGTACATTTTAGGGAAAAATAATACCTTTACCATTCACAGACATAATATAATCTTTTAAAAAATTATATATTTTCCGGGTAGTACATATGCTAGTTATTCAATATCAAACAGTTCAATGACAAAATGCATATTTTTTTAATACAACAAATGGTTTATATGCAAAACTTGACCAAATACACACACAAACTGCAGTTGGTAAAAGAAATATATTATTTACATTGTATAACTTAAAATAAATAACTCTTTCATATTGGAAACAGTATACAGTAAAATAAAAACAAGCCCATGGGGCGTAGCCCAAGGGAAATATGAAAATTAAATGATATTATATTGCATTGTCTTCCATTTATGAGCTATATTTCAAGTTTCAAGTCTCTAGCTCATCGGGAAGTTAGTATAAAATTGATTGCAAAATTTGTACCGGACAAGCGAGCTAATAAAAACGTTTTAATAAACTTAAATAACAACAAAAAATGTTATTTACCAATTATTAGTGTTAATACAATTATAACAAATATGTAATAACGGGGTATCAAAAACACCCCACGCGAGTACATACGTTAGTAAAACCCGCGCGAGTAGTTAAAGGTTAAAGTACCTTTAGCATAGAAGTAAGAAGTATAGCAATTAATTAATCTGTAAGTATATAACAAAATTACATAATCGTTTGACAGGCGACGGTAGGTAGCCCATATGGATACAATGATGCGGCAAAGGCTGCTGACAGTATTACAGCGGAGCGGACAGCGCAGGAACTTGTGGCGCTGACTGTACCACGCATTCCACTTGGAGATATGAGACTCCACTCAACTTTTGGAGTTATGACACTCTGGTTTAATTTTTACTTGGACTTATGAAACTTTGGAGTTATGATATCTTGGACTTATGAAACTTTGGAGTTATGATCACTTGCACTTTTATTCTTCTTGGAGTAATGAAATTATCCCTTTTCGGGTACTTGTAGTTTTGAAACTTTGGATTAAATATAATTTGGAGTTATGATCTCTTGGACTTATGAAACCTTGGAGTTATGATCACTTGGAGTTATGAAACCTTGGAGTTATGAGATGATCCCCTTTGATACTAACTAAAACCAGCGATTTGTTTTGTTTTTTCGGAACGTTTCCTCTGTCATAACTCCCGATGTAGATTCTTATGCATTTTCTAGAATAGTATCATATTTCTCTAAACACTCTCGCTTATAAATTATTGTTATCAAAGTTTCTCGCAATTTTTAAAAAATTATCTGATTTAATTCGTTAGAAGTATTTTCATTCTTAAACTTTGGTAAGTAGGCTCATTTAGATAAAACACATAATGTTTGCTTCAAGAGTTCGAGAGACCTTGTGCACAAAGATCATCCGCATAATGATGAACCTGTCCACATATTTACAGTAAAATACCAGAGCAGTAAGATACGCCTTGGTATCTCGAGGTGGATAACTTTGATTTTATGTTATGAGCCAACACTAAAAACATATGCAAAAATCAAAACTACTCGACGTTTTTGTACAGCAACCCCCTATTTTCTTGACATTTTGAATGGACTATTAGTTATAGCGCCTAACGTGTTTTAAAGAAATGATGTGATCTGGATAGTAGGCCTATAAAGTGACTATCACCTGTTAGGTGACTAACTTATTGTTGGCAGAAAGCCTTCCCATCCGACAACACAGTGTATATTATAGTGAGTCCCGTTTGATTAAAATGCTAGAAAGATGCTAAATAACAACAAGAAGAGTAATTGTGGAGAATCTCGTTGAAACAAAGCCTGGCACTTGACAGATGTATCACACTTCCTCAGGCGTCCTTCATTTAAAGGGGTCTTAGATGATACTGTGAAACTTATGGACGGTTTTTAAATCGGAAGATTAAAAACATATTTTTTTGAGCATGAATATATTAAACCAACACTTACACACGAAAACGCAGCACATGCACAAACTAAATAACAAAATGTAGCCAAACAAAACGTATGATGCTGCATGGGATTAAATATTTTCGCCAGCCAAAAAATTGTGTCTTAAAAATGTATGTAGTTATGACTACTAAATAAATAAAAGTTTGTCAAGGGATACACTACTGTAAAGTACGTGTCATAAAGTTGTGATAATTTTTTTTGGGTAAGCTTATGGCTAAAAAGATAACATTTAATTTGATAAAAGTTTTTAATTCAGGAAAAATTGGACTGTATTTTTACTGATACTTATGTACACATAAAAGAATGTTCATTCTGGCTTTCTTCACATGTCAGAGATGTTTTTTTTTTCTTCAAATAATAATTGTTGAACATTTATTTTCGAGTAAATTAAAAGGCTTGCATTAATCTTAATAATATTTTTTAGTTATATATGTGATATAATAGAATTTGAAGTAATAACATATGATGATTTTTAATATTGAAAATGAATAATTGTAATTTAACCTTTAATTACAATAAACTGAAAACATAAACATTGGTTAATTCATTTTGATTGAATCGTTACTGAATTGAATAGAGAAAACTAATAAACACAATAGATATAAATACTTAACATAATGAATTCCATTCTATAATAAAACGTGTCAAGTCATATAGAGTATAACCATTCAATTGAACCTAATAACAAATAGTGCAGCTTAAAAATACTACGTTCTTCCTTACCCACCATCTTTTTAATAGAGCCAAACTGCAGGAGTATCCTTTTTTTCCTTTTTATTGTTTAAAAGATAAGTTAGGAAAAACCTACATGTAATAAATGATCGGTTTACAATGTATGTTGGCCGCCATTTAATACAATATTAATTTGATGATAAGGTGATGGTTATAGACTTTTCCTTTCGATATTTTATTAAATGCATCAGAATAATATGCAGTAATGTCAGGCAGGTATAATTGAGCAAAGGATGGTATGAGAAGTAGGTAGTTATTACAACGAAATGAAAACCAAGAGTAAAGTAGAAGAACGTTCTGCAAGTCAATATTGGCTGACTTATTAAGAGATCTCGTCGTATTTAAGTGATTATTAGCTCATCCTTATAGGATCCATAGACTTAGCATATAGTAAACATACGACCTAAATTTTAAGTATTAATTTGCTGCATGAATCTTTATGTACTGAAGAAAAAGAGCCACTCTGAAAGTGATCAAAATACTCCCACCTCAGCAAACCTGCAGACTTAGCAAATTCCCATTTTATCTAATTGGATTTTTACTATAATAATACCTTTATCATATCAGGAATGTTATCTATTTAAAAACAATAATGGTAATTAATAGTTAGGTTTGCTGCTACAGGAAAGGTAAAAATGTGATATTGTTAAAAGGTTAATACTGTAGCATAGTACGAAATTAACAAATTTGTTACATTTTATTAACAAACATCCGTAAACAAGCAAACTACAACAATTTATTACTTTCTCTCCAAAAGAAAAATGGAAATTTAAAATTTATTACACTTGTACCAAATTTAATATAAATCAAATGAGTTTTACTCGAATTGTCGTGCTAACGGACACATACCAACACACATAATATGTATAGAACTAGAAGACTAAATTTTTTTTTAAATTTAATTTTACGTTTTGAGCAACAAACACACACACAAACACACACACAAACATACACACAAACTCACAAACTTTCAGATTTATAATATTAGTAAGATTACTTTGTGTTTGAATATCAACCAAATGTTGAGTTGGTCAGACAAACCTATGGGGTGCTTTGTAACAATGTTAATTAATCATTAGTTGGCTTTAAGGTGCTTTTTCCTCACGTCAGGGATCATTTCTAAAATTATCTATGTAAATAGGGGAACCTAAAGCTTTAAATGGGCTTTAACTTCCCAAATCTGAAGTTTTCATTTGGTAAAGGCAATGTGGTTGACGGGATCTGTCCAGGGACTACATAACAATATTGGGACTACATTTTTTACTCACTTACTAATATCTACATCTAGACTCCACAGAACATCTATATCATACCAACATTTCTGTAAAATTGTGCTACCAGTACGTCTATAAAAAGATAAAATACGATGGCTCGTACATCTATATATCTAATTCAGTAAGCCCAAAAGTTTACAATGAAATTGTGAGCAAACGGGAGGGCCATAGAAAGCTGGGAGAGGTCTCATTTTAATGGTCTGAGCATGAAATTTTGGGGAAAATTATTCACTTTTCTTAATCATGCACCAAAAAAGTGAACAAACAGTTTGATATTTTTCAACTTAATACTTTACAATGGATTGTTCTTTAGGAAATTATTAGTGTATAATGTTGGAAGACCACCACGTAGAAGTAATTACATAAGTAGGCAATGGGAACATATTTTTCATGCCTAAAATAAAACTAATATCTACAGATCCTAATATGCCGTTTAAGTATACAAGGATTCGATTCCCATTGCGATTAGTTTTCGTTATTACTATAAAAAAGCACAAGGCCGAACCTTCACAAAAGTTGGCATTTATTTGAAAAACCCAGTGTTTACCCATTGTCAACTTTATGTTGCGTTCAGCCGGGTAAAACGGCCAGATGATGTTAAAATAGTACTAGAATCAAATAAAGACCAAGGAATTTACCAAAATGGATACCATACAATAAATGTTGTTTCCAGAGAGATTTTATTATAGAATTAGCATTTTAAAATTTGGAGGATGACGTTATCTCAATGTGTTTTTCTAAGTGAATGTGTCTATATTCTAAGAAATCTATATAGATTTAATTAATAGTCAAGCAGATTATTATTGAAAAATGTTCCTTAGTTGTATTATTATTAGAAAGTTTATATTATAAACACACCTCATGTCCTTTGGAATTTTTATTTATGGAATACCTATGTGAACCGTATTTCATAGAGTGTAACACTTTTGTATTCATAGGTCGGAAGAGCAGTCACAAATGTTGCTATGTTATGTATGAGACCTTAGTGGCCACACTTTTATAGCATCTCAACTGCTTGGAATATTGATTGCTGTTTTCTGTAACTCGAATACAAACTATGACCCGTATAAACGAAAAACATGTTAACTATTTGGTTACCTTCTAAGTACCGGTAATGATATCTTAACTAAAATACTTTATACTTTTAAATTAACGTATTGGATTTTTGACGTACGAATACGAGTAAGATCGGTGGTGTTATAAACTTTTACCTACGACCGTTTTTTAAAGTAGACATTTCAGTTCAGTTCTTAGAATTGAAAAGTTTCACTTAACAGCTGTTTACTTTCATAACAGCATAGTTTTTCTCAATAACAACACGGGTAACGGACCAATGAGGTTCAAGAATTGAGGGAAAAGAAGTAAAATTGTAATGCTTCGAACGTCAACTAATCAGCTGATTAGCTGATCAGTTGACAATTTTAATTGTTGATCTTACTTGTTCCTGTTGATACTCGCGTATTCTTAACCTAAGTTGGTGGAAGTTAAAGGAAGGTAGATTAAACTGTTTTAAAAATGTCAGTTAGTGAAAGTGAAGTTGACGACATGGAAATGAGAGCACAAACTGCTTATATAACATTCTATAATATTCGATGCTGAGATCTAACTGTAAATTAACTCTTTCACTATAATCATTCAGTTGTCAAAAAAATTTAAATGCAATATTTCCCTAATTGTACCTGATACAGTATTTATGGTAAGAATGCTGCTAGCAGAACCTATTCCGTGAAAAGGTAACTTATTATTAAACGAAGTTTTACAAACACGTAATTACATGAAATCAGCAGATTATACAATAAGTCGTTGCATCACTTTCAGTGGCACTGACAATAAACGAAAACATAACCTCTCTAAGAAGTTATGAGTAGTGATTGTCAGTAACTAAAAACCAGATTGTTTGTAATTAAAAACTGTCGTAGGTAAAGTAGTGTACGCAACTCGCGTTAATAGTCTTTACGACACTCGTAGAAGTTTTTAAATTTTATACTCGTATCGTAAAGACTAACTTAACGCAATCGTTGCGTAAACTACTATTACAGAGCTTAGATTATTTTGATTATTATCAATTACGTCTTTGCCCTATATTACAGTGGCAAACTATTTTGTTAATTTAAACTTGCTATGTTTGAACACAACAAGTGTTTTAAAATGTTAAACTATGCTCAATTTTTGTGTAGTTTACAATGTATAGGCATCAGAGAAACACCGATGGCAAGAGTATACAATGAGGAAGGAGGTAGAAATAATGATGCACTTGAAATACACTACTTGTAATTGCTACCACACATAATTACAAGATCACTCAGTTCGTATATTGTTTCTGGGAATTATATCAGTAAAAACAAGAGGATAAAGGAACGAACCTAATATTTCAATATGATTTTATCACTTCAATATTCAACATAAAAGTATCCGAAATATTCCAGTAACTTTGAAACTATATTGACGATGAAGAGTATTATTTTTCAAGATATATCACAATTTGGAACAAAAGTCAAAACTTGAAAACTGAATAGAAACTGAATGGAAACTAAATAAGTATTATCACGCATTTTAATACTCGGACTCTCATAAAGACTAATTGAGCATTTTAAGCTTAATGTATTATCCAGCTTATCTGGTAATCATTGTTAAACGACGAGTACATTGTAAAACACTCTATAGAAAAACTCTCACTTTTGTTCTTTTTACAATTTTGACAATCATAGACAGTAGATCTGATTTAATTCGTTAGAAGTATTTTCATTCTTTAAATTTGGTTAGTAGGCTCTTTTAAAGCACCAAGGTTTGCCTCAAGAGTTCGAGAGACCTTGTACACAAAGATCATCCGCATAATGATGAACCTGTCCACATATATACAGTAAAATACCAGAGTAGTAAGATACGCCTTGGTATCTCGAGGAGGATAACTTTGATTTTATGTTATGAGCCAACACTAAAAACATATACAAAAATCAAAACTACCCGACCTTTTGCACAGCATCCCCCTATTTTCTTGACATTTTGAATGGACTATTAGTTATAGCACCTAACGTGTTTTAACGAAATGGTGTGATCCATTATAGTATCTAGATAGTAGGCCTTTAAAGTGACTTTAGGTGACTAACTATTGTTGGCAGAAAGCCTTCCCATCCGACAACACAGTGTATATTATAGTGAGTCCCGTTTGATTAAAATGCTAGAAAGATGCTAAATAACAACAAGAAGAGTAATTGTGGAGAATCTCGTTGAAACAAAGCCTGGCACTTGACAGATGTATCACACTTCCTCAGGCGTCCTTCATTTAAAGGGGTCTTAGATGATACTGTGAAACTTATGGACGGTTTTTAAATCGGAAGATTAAAAACATATTTTTTTGAGCATGAATATATTAAACCAACACTTACACACGAAAACGCAGCACATGCACAAACTAAATAAAAATAACAAAATGTAGCTAAACAAAACGTATGATGCTGCATGGGATTAAATATTTTCGCCAGCCATGTAAAAAATTGTGTCTTAAAAATGTATGTAGTTATGACTACTAAATAAATAAAAGTGTATCAAGGGATACACTACTGTAATGTATGTGTCATAAAGTTGTGATAATTTTGTTTGGGTAAGTTTATGGCTAAAAAGATAATGATAAAAGTTTTAAATTCAGGAAAAAGTTTACTGTATTCTTACTGATAAAATTGTATGTACACATAAAAAGGATATTCATTCTGGCTTCCTTCTGATCTTCACAGTCACATGTCACAGATGTTTTTATTCAAATAATTTAACTGTTGAACATTTATTTTCCAGTAAATTAAAAGGCTTACACGAATATTCATAATAATAATATTAATAATAATAATAATAATAATAATAATAATAATAATAATAATAATAATATGTGATATAATAGAATTTGAAGTAATAACATATGATGATTTTTAATATTGAAAATGAATAATTGTAATTTAACCTTTAATTACAATAAACTGTAAACATAAACATTGGTTAATTCATTTTGATTGAATCGTTACTGAATTGAATAGAGAAAACTAATAAATACCATAGATATAAATACTTAACATCATGAATTCCATTCTATAATAAAACGTGTCAAGTCATATAGAGTATAACCATTCAATTGAACCTAATAACAAATAGTGCAGCTTAAAAATACTACGTTCTTCCTTACCCACCATCTTTTTAATAGAGCCAAACTGCAGGAGTATCCTTTTTTCCTGTTTATTGTGTAAAAGATAAATTAGGAAAAACTTACATGTAATAAATTACCATTACGGTTCACGATGTATCTTGGCCGCCATTTATTACAATATTTATTTGATGACAAGGTGATTGTTATAGACTTTTCCTTTCGATATTTTATGAAATGCATCAGAATAATATGCAGTAATGTCAGGCAGGTATAATTTAGCAAAGGAGGATATGAGAAGTAGATAGTTATTACAACGAAATGAAAACCAAGAGTAAAGTAGAAGAACGTTCTGCAAGTCAATATTGGCTGACTTATTAAGAGATCCCGTCGTATTTAAGTGATTATTAGCTCACCTTATAGGATCCTTAGACTTAGCCTATAGTAAACATATGACCTAAATTTTAAGTATTAATTAGCTGCATGAAGCTTTATGTACTGAAGAAAATGAGCCACTCTGAAAATGATCAAAATACTCCCACCTCAGCAAACCTGCAGACTAAGCAAATTCCCATTTTATCTGGTTGGATTTTTACTCTAATATTACCTTTAGCATATCAGAAATGTTCCCTATTTAAAAACAATAATGGTAATGAATAGTTAGGTTTGCTGCTACAGGAAAGGTAAAAAATGTGTTATTGTTAAAATGTTAATACTGTAGTATAGTACGAAATAAACAAATTTGTCAAATTGTATTAACACATATCCGTAAACCAGCTAACTAAAACAGTTTACTTTCTCGCCAAAAGACAAAAATGGGAGTTTTAAATGTATTTCATTTATAGCAAATTTAATCAAAATCTAATGAATTTTACTCGAATTTTCGTGCTAACGGACACACATCAATAACACACACATATATATAATTAGAAGACTTGAATTTTTTTAGGATTTAATTTTACGTTTTGATGTCCCCGGAGGCCAATAACAAAACCCATTTAATATATGTAATTAATTCATATGAATTCGTATATAATGCCCGGGTCTAGGGTTTACCATGAGACCTACGGTAATAGCCTACTTTCTATATGGAAAATTTGCATACTGGATATGAAATGCAAAAGGTAAATGCACTACCAGTTCTAATATATGCACTAGATTTTTAAAAATATTTATACCTTGAAGGAGCATTGTTGAATTATTTCTAATACAAAATGTTAAGTTAAAGCTAAAAAATATTATTTTATATATTAAATATTTCTTCATAACGTCATAATAAATATAATTTACGGACATTTAACGGCTTCATTCGTATTTCAATGATTTCTACAGTTTTAATTTGAATAATTATCGAATTGATCCCTGAAAATGCCAAACGGGTTTCCAAAGTTTACCAAAAATATTTAGCTTCTTGATCAGCATCGTACGTGTTATTAAACTACCCGAAAAAAAATATATACGTCTAATAACACTTGTATAAGTGTAAATATATTATTACAAGTGTTTTTAGACGTATATATTTTTGCTTTATTCAGTCGAAAATATTTGTAACTCTAAACTCATATTGTTATGTTTGTATCGTTTTGGAAGTGTTGTGCCTAATTGCCTCAGGGCATTTGTAACCAGCAAAAGTTAAGTGTTAAACTCGTCTTGGACTCTTTATCCCAATTGTTTATTTTTTATTTTTTTTATTACAAGGAATGATACATGTGACCTTGATCAATCAGATAAGGCATTTTGTGTAAAAAAAACAGTTCGAAGTATACGAAGGTTAAATGGTTTTGAAGTTATGGCTCAGGTGTATACAGTTAACGTTAATAGCATTTAAAGGGGTTTCAAACTCAATTACGACAAACTTAATGGAAAATGGTATATGCTAGCAGGCTTTATAGCTTCTACTAAATTAATAGGCCGAGTAAATATTGCATTGTTATTTATAGGTATTCTAAAGATTTATTTTATACTCCACAACATTTTGTTTCGTCATTACTCATAATAACATGTGGAAACCAAAAAGTTACTGTTATGTTCGATTCCTAAATTCAATAGAACATTTTTCTTATCAAGTTTTGTTTGATAATAAGGGCATTTAAAACAGTTTATCTCTCGAAAGATAAACTGTTGGGATGCGTAGCATTTCTTTTTGCTAAGTGATCTTATCACTTTTTAAAAATACACACCACCAAAGATATGCTTAACATAGGTTTTCATTTATGTGATTTCAAATAATCAGATAGCACTATATTACTGACTGACAAATACAAGTCATACAATCATTGAAATCATTGGACATTATAACACACAGTGGTACTGAGCCACAGGTTAAGGACACTAAGGAAAAAATACAAAACGAAGAAATAGGGGTTTTTGTGTTTGTGATAAATATTATAACGTGAATGGTATAAGAAAAACTCTTAAATACGGTTTATGAATTATGGGGGTGTGACTTGTAGTTTTCTCAAAAGCTTATGGGCACTTTGGGCTTTATATATGGATTGTAATGTGTTTACAATGACAAGGCAACACGAGCGGTCAGAGGCAGGGACACTGGAATAGTCGTTATCTCAAGCTATGCCAGTGATTAGTGCGATTGTTCAAACGCTCAGGTGAATGATTAGCTAAGAGAAAAAACAATTAACCTGAATATTTTTAATTTACTTAACTCCTAGTTAAATTAGTCAAAATTACTAAAATCTAACAAAGAGTAGCTGACTTAATATTAGGCAGTTAATCGGTTTAATTCAATAAAATTATATACTAATGATGAAGCAACTAACTGTCTTAAACGTACAGTTACTCAGCAAGTGGAATAATAAAAGCATGAAACGGTTTAGGTCCAGAGGTTGTTAAATTAAAATGACCATTGTCGGTTATTTAATATGAGTAGATCACCGTTATCATGTAGACCTTGTAAACTGGCTGTTCGTTTGGATGGGGTTTTAACCCATTCAAATATAGTATATTGATTAAATAATTTGTAATACTAAGACTTCTCTATGTAAATGTTATAGATTCAAAGCAAGGATATATATTTAATGTGCAGCAAACAAGGGCTTAACCTTTTTCATTTAGTCAATTAAAATGTTTAGTATATTAAACTGCTAGAAACTCACTTGAAGAAATATTAAAGATTTTAGACAATTATCATTCCAAAAGAAATTATAATGATTCAAAACAAGATGTTTACCATGGCGCCTATACAAACTTTGCCAAATACAAATCTTGGAAAATTTTAGGGCTTCACTCGGTTATTTGGAAGGTCCAGATTTAAACGAGACTCACAGAAAGAAATTTACGTTAAATAAAAAGTTGGCAGGTAGGGAACTGAAGAGAGCTCTTCCTCTTGTTATTATTAACTTGATTTTTATCCTCTTTCAACTCTGATGCAAAATCTTGGTTCAATCTGAAATAATGAACAGTCATTTTTTTATTTAAATAACATGGATAGTACTGAAGCGATAAATAAACGAAATAAATTCACTTACTATAAACAACTGCAGAACATCCGCGGAATTGAACAAAAGCAGGAATTATTTTTGAGATTTTATCTTAACATTAAAACTATTTTCGTTTTCTATGTTGGTTTTTTAATTAATTAATTAGGCAATATGACGGAGAATATGATTAATAACACGGGCCATTTCATTAAAATACTACTGCCCAAATCTTCGTTTGAATTAATTAAATCTCAATAAGTTACAAGACATCCCGTTAGTCTGCAGGTTTGCTGTGATAGATACATTCAGCCACTTGACAACTAAGAAATAAAGTTATTCGAGAAATTGTTGTTTCGATTCTTAATATTGCCTATTTTAAAACAATTAATTTGTTATGAAAAGTTTTCAATATGAAATGGCTTAAACATTTAGATGCCTATCTACAATCAACAACATGAACTATAATAGTGACACATTTCCTCCACAGAGTCATCAAACAATCATTCATCGATCTCAACTACTGTTTGTCATACATTCGTGTGAAAATGTCACCTTTGTAACCTACTAATTTACGTGCAATTACGATTATTATCTTTCGTCATTTATCCTCTGCCTCCTAAATGTATGTTATTATACAATTTATAACGTAGATAGATTCATTATTTATAGGTAGAAACTATTCTTTCCCGATAAAACCATACTATGCACGGCTGGAATTACTCCCCTGTATGGCAGACAAAGGCGATTTTCCATTATGTTCAAAGGATTCGCAGAGCGTACATACAGGCTCTAGTGATTAGATTAGTATTGTCATTCACCAGCTTTGCTGCTATTGGAGGCTTTCTGTTTAACTCTTGTTGATGAAATTGTATTCTATGGTCACCATTCCATAACACCATGGGGAATTCCTTTGTCTGTAATAACACCCAATTTTTATAGTGTGGGGTGACGGAAAACTTTGTTCAATATCCCAACTAACATTAAATTTTAACTAAATAAATAGTAAATAATTTGTACTGTTTTAAAGTCCTTAAAGTCCTTTTTATACAGAAGATCCCCATTACATTGATGTGGATTGTTATTTTTCATGATAATTAAAACTCTTCTCGTTCTTTGCTTTCATTAAAATTAATTCCTTCTCCCACTGATTTCCGTTACATACTAATTTTTTTGACGATTTGAGCAAAAACCAAATTGTTCATCACAAAACTATGGATTAGGGCGATTGAATTAAGACTTGAATAGAACTCAAACTGATCCTAAAACAACGCACCTAAGCTTGATTCATAAAGATGTGTATACTAGGTAACGCCTAACTTCCTTTCATCAAGAAAGGTTAAAGAGTAGCCTATGTCATAGTTTACAACTTGAAAATGTATTACAACAATAATAGACAAGGTGGCATAGAAAAGATAATTTATAAATTAATCATATTTTTGAAACAAATTGCTAATTTATTTATTACGGTATTTAACAACACAAATTGTAATTTGAGAATCAGGTCTTGTATTAAATTATTGATAATTGAACAAGACAAATGTTTATGACAACAGAGGATTCAGATTTTTTTTGCGTTCCAAACTTTCTCAAAGGATTCTTTTGATGGCAGAAACAAATAACCAAGCAATTTATCCAGACATCCAAGTCTTGGATATAAATAGCCACCAGCGTTTTCATTAGCTTTGGCTTTGATTGCTGCAGTCTTATGCCGGATTATTAATATTGCATCCAAAGACGTTTCCGTTGTAGATAGTGCATTTTAATTGAAATTTCGTTTGCTTGGAGTTATATCAAGCTTATTGCATAACTTTGTGGACATAAGAGAATACTATACACTATTTAACTGTTGAATAGTTTTTATTGAAGGGAGTCCTCCAAAGCAGAGAGTACTCTCATAGACCGAGTTACTTCTCTATCAACATAAGTGGAGGGTAAATAGCTCTTTATATACAGCTTATAAGGAGGTTTCTGAATTGGTCAAGGCACTACCAAACCACTAAAACCCTTTCTAGTTGAGGGGATTAGTGAACTTCTTGACTAGGGACTTGAGAAGTGAAGCGGCCAGCAACCCAAAAATGTCACCCAGTAATAAGTATTAATACCCACGCCATAGCAAACCTGCAGGATAAGCAAATTTCCATTTGCCTGATTGGGGTTTCATTAAAAAATCTCCTTAAAAATTTGATTTCTTATTCTCTATTTTAATATCATTAGTTTAACGAGTACTTATGTTTGCTGCTATAAGGAAGTTTAGTATGAGATGTATAAATGTCCAAATATGATCAAAATATGTCCATAATCAAACAAACTACAACCGTTTACTTTTATTCTCCATAAGAATAACATAGAACTTTTAAATTTACTGTTTTTTTGGAATTTTGAACTATTACCATAGATAAAAGGAGTATGTCTACTTCTTTTAATCTATGCTATTACGGTAAGCTAAAAACAACGCTTCAATATACTTAGCTATTTGTTTTTAAGCTACACAAAATGATTTAGAAAGAAATTGCCGGATTTTATTATGTTTTTAGGTTCAAAATGGGAAATCTATTATTTTCACCCCACAAAGATCCGCCATAAACTCCTCTTCACATAGTTCGATCATGCTGGCTCACGAACTAATTCGAATAAATGTAGGTTTACACGTTTATACCAAATTCTATAAACATTGGATCACTGTTGCTCGAAACTTTGTGCTCTTAAGAGTTGCCCGCAGCCTACAACTACCCGTATCCATCATCAGACTAGGATCAAAGAATTGAAAGGAAGCTGATGATAAGGGTGGTTGTTTAAGCAAATTTTTCTAGGTGTTCCTCTTTTCGCATTTGTTTGGTTAGATCTTGTAACTTGTCAGAGTTCTACAGTGTCAAATAAAAAGGTTTACCTGGATAATAAAACTGAGTAATAAGAGATATACACTGCATTTAATTTCTTATGAAAAACAACCTTTATCTGGGAAAGCTACAAAATGTTACATTCAAAGAATGTAAGAATCACTTTTAGGTTTTAAAGATCAAGTTTATCCACATCACGCTGGATAAATAAACAAGGTAGATGAAAAATGTATCATAAAATGTATTGTATTCATCTATGTTGCTTTGGTATAAACTCTACTACATATCAAGTCATATTAAAACCACCACAAAGAAGATAAATTTACATCAATCGCACAATAATTAGTTTTTGCACTCTTAATAGTTTTTTCTTTTTTTAGTCATATTAAAACCACCCAAGCAAAATAAATTTACACCAATCGCACAATAATTAGTTTTTGCACTCTTAATAGTTTTTTTTTTTACATCTTAAGAGATTTCTGAATTTTTTTAAGTAATGTGTTTCAACTGTATTAGTGTTTAACAGTTTTACAGCTTCAAGTCATATTAAAACCACCCAAAGAAAATAAATTTACACCAATCGCACAATAATTAGTTTTTGCACTCTTAATAGTTTTTTTTTCTTTTTTTTAGTTTGAACTTTTTGAGATTTCTGAATTTTTTTAAGTAATGTGCTTCAACTGTATTAGTGTTCAACAGTTTTACAGCTTGTACACTGTTTAACTGGACAGTCGCCACGCTCAATGGTAGCATAGCGTCGTAGGTTGATGGACCGTGGAATGCTGGTTCAAGACCACCACTTCACTGTGGTACCGCTTACTTATTATTAATCATTGTACCTTAAGCGGTACTTCACTGTATTTAAGATAAAATAAAAAATAAAAAAAATATTGTAAACAAATAAAGTACATCAGTGTCAATATCATTCACTATTCATTCAACCCACGTTTGTAGTTGCAGTAGTTTGATGAATAATTCCAAATTCAACGTGTGGATTACTGTAAATTGTAATAATGAATATTTATCTCTAAAATTACTTATTTTTTTATTGAATTGGGATTAAATTTAATAAATAAAATCCTACACAAAAAACGGCGAACTTTCATGCAGTCTAAGCCTAAACTTCCAAACCAACAGGTAGATTTCACCCGCACCATCATTTGGTTGTTTTATGTTGGTATTACAGGGAACGATATTTTTCGGGCAACAGTTTGCCTCCCTGCACCACCCTCAGGTTGGTCAACACAACACAACAGTGCGACGCTTGAGTTTGTTCTGATAGTTGTTCAGTGTTGGTGTACCTGAAAAACTTATATTTTAATTTAAGTGATATTTGTCTACAATGGTGTTACATTTTTGGTAAGTTGGTGTGTTTTTTGAGTTTATAAAGTAGTGTTTTTGCTTCGTACGCGGATTTTGTGGAATGAAGAGGCATCCAAGTCATAAACTGCCGTCTACAACACGCTAAAGATTCAAATACAGTAGTACTTTTTAATTTTATTCTACATAAAACATTAATATTTTTAGCAACTTATAAGTGGTTATATTTTCAAACTGTTGCGATTAGCAAACGAAAGTTAGACCATTTAAAAAGGTTTTACTTGATGTAAAACACAATGAGTAGAGGCTAAATATTATGTCGTGATTAATGTAAAAAATAAATTTTCGAGGAAAAGCTATTTTAGTCCCATTTACTGTACAAAACATAGATTAAATATAAACTAGTGCCCCTGTTGCTCGAATTCGAGCAATTGCTAAGTATTACAGGCGTTATTTTAAAACGAATTTCAACCAAGTCAGCAAATATTTGTAGCAAACTGTTATATTAGCAAACTTATTGACTGTTTAGGATTAACCTATGCTCTTCTTCTCACTTTTGATTTCTGACAATAGCTGCAGTTTCATAACAATTTTTGTTTCCAATGTTAATCTTATGGAGAAATACGAAACTTTAAAGGGCTCCAGGGCCTCACTCTCTCATAATTTCCCCAAAAAGAAAGTTTCCTGCACAACTTCACGCTACGCTCTTTCCAATGACACCAAAAACATGACAATCGGTTCAGTAGTTTCGGAGGAGTAATTGTCACAAAAAATCTGCTTGCGTATTAAATAAGTATATATATATAGAATAAATTAAACACTTTATTTACAGGCAAACATAAATTACATTCTTAAAAATCTACAAGAATTAAAAACCACTTTGACTGCTCAGTTTTCCTTTTTTTTCGGAATACCTGGGTAGATTTTATCATTGACTATTGGATACAGAAGATTTTATAAAGTTCGAATGTGTAATCAATTTTGGATTCCATGGTGTACACATAAGAAATTATTATCCCCTGATGTTCAAAACATAGATTTATTGTTGGTCGAAATCATATTAATTTTCATTAAAATAAAAACATACAAAATGTTTTCATCGTCGGCTCACAAAAATAATAATTTGACATAACTTTTTAGTTTTAATATAAAATCGAAATCACAGTATAAAATGATATTTTAATTTCAACCATATTCGAATTCAAAATGATATAACAATCTCCATTTGCTTTCCAGTAGGTAATCTTTCTGCAATTTTAGTATTGCAAACGCAAATTACAGCATTATTGAAGGGGTTTTCGGCATTTTACAGCAACATTCACGGTCAAAGTCCGCTGAAGAACGGGTAGACAAAAAACTTATAAATATATGAGAAAAATATTTATTTACCATAGTAGAATTTGATTTCTGGAGCCTACTTCAGACTTCGCTTTTTTTGTTAATAAATTAAATAGTTCCTCAACGACTATTTAGCATTTCTTATACTTCAATGTTATACGTATTTAATTAACTAGACCCGGATTCCAAATCACAATAAAACCCAAAAGAGTAATCCAAATGAACCGGTATTTTTTAATTAACGTCCCCTTTTTACAAGTTGTTTTTTTTTTTTTAGCTCGTATAGGTATATTTTTCAATATGATGACATTTTTTACAGTACTTTCTTTTAACAGGGTGAATTGGAATTTAATAAATAATACAATGGGACTCATGAGCCAATTCCCCTTTTAAAGAGGGTTCAAATTTTTTACTTTGTCGGCTGTCTCTTGTTTACATTTTGCCTAGGAAACGGAGTGAGTGCCGTTCTATTCTTTGCCGTGGGGATTATAAACTGCCAACACTGTCAGATAGGCCCGAGTGCCGATTGACTCATCAGCGCGTATGAGTGATTCAGGGGAGGAATATTAGTGGAAGGGGGTGTAGTGGGCAGGATGTAACGAAGACCGGGTACAGTTTCTTAACTGAGCTACCCTAATATCGATTGAAAATTAATATCGATTCGATTACTAAAAATTCATTAAATTTTTCGTAATCAGCAAGTTTGGATAGGTTAGGTTAGGTTATAATGGTTTTATTTTATCCCTAAAACGAATGTTGCTCATCGCCCCCCCCTTTTCGATCTTTCCACCCCCATACCCGCTACACCGTGGAAACGGTCACTGATACCTGGCTGGCACTCGCCCCGCCAAGCCTCAGGCTGTAAAATGATCCTCGTCAAAGTGTTTAGGCAAACGGCACTCGGCACTGCACTCAATTTGACTGTGGTTAATTATTCATTTAAAGGATCGACTTTTAGATTTCAATTTATAAAAGTTTGTCAACCACACTGAATATTTGAAGTTGAACTCATGGAAATTACCTTTTATTTACCATTTTGCAAACGCGCTGGATCATGAGCTTTAAAATGACACCTCAATCGTGAAAATCGGTCTAGTAGGACTGCTGGAAAATTGATGTAAAATGTCACAGATAAAACATGTAAGTAAATTAAGTATAAAGATTATTTTATAGATTTATAGTAAAGAAAATGCCCTTGATAGTCTGTATTAATTTTACCTGTGCATCTAATTTGGATGATTGAAATGATTTCGCTTAATTCCATTCGTTATAATTGAATAGCAAAGTAGCTCAATAAAACGTGCGTTAGCGGTTCCTTAGTCACTGACTAAATAATGTTACTGGCAGAAGCCAATTAATCTTCTTTATCTTTAACAATGCGATATTGTTTAAAAGTTTTTATTGTGTTAATCTCTGCATCACTAATTTTAATTCTGTTGACATTTATTTTAATTTTGGACTGTAATTCAAAATCTCTTGAATACTTACACAAATCCCGTGATCTTAGATGCGTTTAGGCAGACCATACAAAAGGGATACGATGTAATAGTTTTCTGTGAATGTGCTTTGTAATACGGTTTGAGGACTAATCCTAGATTGGTGTACTTTATTTTTGTCAAATTTGTTTATTAACTATTTCAATCACTAAAAATTTGATATTAAAGTTTCAAAAAGTGATTATGAAAAAAATTACTGGAACTTTCTCAAAACATTTTCGAAAATATAAAAAAAGATTACGTAAGCTACCTGAATTTATATGCTGCGCATTTAACTACAAAAATATAATATCCAGTTATTCGATAATGTTCGGTAAACAGTAGTAAACTGTCTTGTGCTTTATGCATGAAGTTTCACAGGTATTGTAATGTGCAACCTCATCATGCAAGCATGGACAGAGACAAGGGGATTAGCATTAGCTCTGCTCTACCTACATCACCCAACATCCAACAAGCTAATTACTACACCTGATGTATATACGGTTGTATACAAAACACAGTTATATTAAAGGCAACTCATTACAGTTATTGTAATGTGCCACCTCATCATGCAAGCACGGACAGAGACAAGGGCATTAGCATTAGCTATGCTCTACCTACATCACCCAACATCCAACAAGCTACTTACTACACCTGATGTGTATATGATTGTATACAAAACACAATAATATTAAAGGCAACGCATTACAGATATTGTAATGCGCCACCTCATCATGCAAGCATGGACAGAGACAAGGGGATTAGCATTAGCTATGCTCTACCTACATCACCCAACATCCAACAAGCTAATTACTACACCTGATGTATATACGGTTGTATACAAAACACAGTTATATTAAAGGCAACTCATTACAGTTATTGTAATGTGCCACCTCATCATGCAAGCATGGACACCAACCAGCATACAACAAGCTACTTACTACACCTGATGTGTAATGATTGTAAACAAAACACAATAATATTAAAGGCAACGCATTACAGATATTGTAATGCGCCACCTCATCATGCAAGCACGGACAGAGACAAGGGGATTAGCATTAGCTATGCTCTACCTACATCACCCAACATCCAACAAGCTACATACTACACCTGATGTGTATATGATTGTATACAAAACACAATAATATTAAAGGCAACGCATTACAGATATTGTAATGCGCCACCTCATCATGCAAGCATGGACAGAGACAAGGGGATTAGCATTAGCTATGCTCTACCTACATCACCCAACATCCAACAAGCTACTTACTACACCTGATGTGTATATGATTGTATACAAAACACAATAATATTAAAGGCAACGCATTACAGATATTGTAATGTGCCACCTCATCATGCAAGCATGGACAGAGACAAGGGGATTAGCATTAGCTATGCTCTACCTACATCACCCAACATCCAACAAGCTACTTACTACACCTGATGTATATATGATTGTATACAAAACACAATAATATTAAAGGCAACGCATTACAGATATTGTAATGTGCCACCTCATCATGCAAGCATGGACAGAGACAAGGGGATTAGCATTAGCTATGCTCTACCTACATCACCCAACATCCAACAAGCTACTTACTACACCTGATGTGTATATGATTGTATACAAAACACAATAATATTAAAGGCAACGCATTACAGATATTGTAATGTGCCACCTCATCATACAAGCATGGACAGAGGCAAGGGGATTAGCATTAGCTATGCTCTACCTACACCAAGCAGCATCCAACAAGCTACTTACTACACCTGATGTGTAATGATTGTAAACAAAACACAATAATATTAAAGTTAACTTATTACAGATATTGTCAAATGCTACCTCATCATGAACCAAGCATGGACAGAGACAAGGTTTTTTTTTATTTTAAAGAAGTCGGCGCCCTCTTTTTACCTTGCATTTTCCTGTCCACATGAGCCACAGAGTCCTGTACACGGAACGTTTCCTGCAAAGCATGGGGATGAGCCGATACAGTATAAACGTGAACTGTACTGATAAAAAGTAGGATTTACCAGGGTCCGAATCTTTGACTTCGCTGCCTTGGACCCTACGTCATAGTGCTACTGAACATAGACATATAAAATAAATTTAATTCTTTTGTCTATGTACCGACTAACCGTCATTACGGAAGGAATTAAACACCTAGTTTATATGAATAGTTATACATTAATTAACCAATACGACGACACTGAACCTGCATCTATACAATAATTCTACGTAATTTTGGAGGGAAAGTGAGTGGGTTTATATCGATTGGCGGGTTTTATGTTCACTAGAGTTGTTCACGTTACTCGGTGTGCGGGCAACAGAAGCCTTGCGTGAGACGAAGCCTCACAAACATTCAGCCAGAACTAGGCCTAACCATGCGCGCGATTGCTGCCTTATTGTATAATAGTTCTCACACTGGGAACCGGAGTTTTGCCAACGGGTGTCAGGTAGATGGGGGGGATGCCTTCGGCCACCTCTTGGTGCGGAGATTTGCCAACGGTGGTGGTGGGAGAAAGAGTGTGACGGAGGGAGGGAGAGCGATTGTCAGGGTTGTCTACGCTTGGCAGTTGTGCGCTTGTCGCAGTGGGTTAGGTTAGGTTAGGTTAGGTTAGGTTAGGTTAGGTTAAAAATTCAATACATTTCCTTTCACAGTCAGAGGTACATAAATCCATTACTTTGAACACAGTCAGCATCCTGCCTGGTTTGTCCACCCCTAGCTGAAGCCACCCTCACGGTCACGTGTAATCTCTCTCTCTCCCCCTCCCCCTCTCGCGCAACCCACAACCGTTGGCAAAACTCCGCAGTATGTGGAATTCATGGATGGGGACCCTTTCTACCTGATACCCGTTGGCAAAACTCCTACACTCCTCACACTTACTACACTCACTCGTAGATTTAAATTATCGATTTGTGCATGCATCAACTGTGGATAATCTATGTATCATAGAAGAATTTAGGAAGTAGTTAGAAGAAGTTGTAGAAAGGGTAATAGAACAGAGGGTCCTCCACTATTTTAGTGGAGTCATATAGTGTGGACCTACTTCCTTCTAATATCCTGTTAAATTTCACGGTGTTTGAATTCAAGGTGATAAGTTGTCAACCATTTTATTCACTTATTTAATATCAAGAACATTCAAATAAACTTGCAACATTTATTCTACATGAATGTATCTACCAACTGGTAAAAATAAAAATAAAATAGGACCACAGGGAAATATTCAGCAATATAGTGAACTGAATTGAGTTATTCAAAATCCACTTTTCGTTACTTACGACACTTTTTCTTAGCTGAGCAAAACACATTCGAAATTGCTTCCTAGACGCAGCAGTTGCTAATTAAAATACCAAAACATTTCATAATATGGATGGTAACCTGCAAAGAAAATGACTCATGGCTATCGGCATTTCATTTGTCTTATTTATTCTTTTGGAATACACACACACACACACCTGAAGACACGCTGCAGATACTCTGGGAAGGAAAAATCTCTTCCTTGTGACAAAGCTGTAGACAATTAAAAAATATGTATAATGTTACCCAATTTAGTCCCCCAGAAAAGTGTGTCACTATGAACATGGGGTTGTTCCTAAAATTTAAATCATTGAAACTAAAAGAGCAACTTTTTTAACTGTTTCATGTTATATCGACAGTAAAACACTATATGAGTTACTAATCCCCTATTGCCTCACTGAGTAGAAAGATTCTGCAGTTGATACGTGCCAACCTCAATGTCAAATGTCAATTCCATATAAACCGGTAAGGTCAAGTAATAATTTCCCACAGGGTTCAAACACGTAGCATTAATAAGATATAAATAAAGTAATTAATAGCACGTCAAATGTTTTATAAATGTTTCTTTTTCTGTGCTAAATACTGCCAACGGTTGACTAGATGTGAAATTATACTTTAAAAATTATAGTTCTTTAATACTTAAACTATTTAGTACCTGGGGACCAAGCAATGGCTTGGTGTAGTTTATTTTCATTTTAAGAGCAATATAAAGGAAACTTGCTTTTTATTTATAACTAATTTTGGCTTTTGTTATTTACGTTTCAGTGGAATTTAAATTTATTATGATGTACATTTTAACCTGGCAACTTAAAACACATTAATTTATTTTACAGTCGATGGTGAAAATCAATGGTTTATAATAGCATAGCTTATACTTGCATTAACATGGTTTGACAGTTTGTTCAAATTAAAACAGCTGATTGAAAATTTGTGTTTATTTACATAAAATAAATATAGCCTACTGTAATTTTAATAAATATTTATTTCACTGTTAGAACCAAAGTTTGCCAAAATACCCCCGCCGCAGCAAACCTGCAGACTAAGCGAATTTCAACTTGTCTGATTACATTTTTACTAAAATATTTCCATAAATAAGACATATTTATTCCCTATTTAAATAACATTAGATTTAACAAGTGCTTAGGTTTGCTGCTACGGGGAAGGTAAAAAGTGTTTTTTGATCATACGTGAATAGTATGGGATAAATAAATAAATTTGCCAAATTTTATCAATATATATCCATAAACAAGTAAACTACAAACATTTTTATTTTCTCCATAAGGAATAACATGGGAATTTTAAATTAAACTATTTTTGAATTTTCTCCGTGACCGTTAGGCATACAACAGCGCTTCAATATACTAAATTATTTCTTTTTTTAAGCTCTACAAAACGGTTCAGAAAGAAATTGCAAAATTTTTTGTTTTTAGGGTAAAGAATGGGAAAAACACATTTTTACACCATAAAACCCCCCATAAACCCCTGTTCCCATGGTCCGATTATGCTGGATCGCGAACTCGTTCGAATAAACGTAGGTTTACACGTTTGTACCAAATTTCATCAAAATCGGATCATTTTTGCTCGAGTTATCGCGCTAACGGACACATATATATATATATATATAAATATATATATATATATATGAATTTGAACGGATGGTGTTTTTGGCCTCTAGGGACCTCAAAATGAAAAATTAGATCGGTCTCGGGTCCAGATCTTACCATGAGTACTACGGTAATAGCTTATTCCCTATATGGGAAATTCGCTAAAAAAGACTCGGTACTTCGGGGTAGGGGAAAAAGTTTTGGTAGGAGAGATCAAAGTAAAATAATAAGTATTTTGATCGGTAGTATTTTCAACTATTTTCCCCTATATCGATTAATCTTCAGAGTAAAAATTGCTCAATTGTAACAGCTGATGTTTTCCCCTTTGTACTGTATTTTTTTAGTTTGCTAGTAGACTGTGGATAGCTTGTTATAAACACATGTTACAAGTCTTTTGTTTACTTTTTCTTTGTTATTTTGTTCAACCAACATGGTTACACGGCAATAAGGCCAATGTCAAACAATTTTGACTTTCAATTTAATGTTTTACGTAATTAGATTTTTTGGCAGTTTTAACTGCTTAAACTAGTTTTTTGAAATAAATTATTTGAAGAAAATCGTTAAGACAAGTCACGAGATCTTTGTGCAAACGTAAAGCATGTTACATACGTGGATAGCTTGTTATAAACACATGTTACAAGTCTTTTGTTTACTTTTTCTTTGTTATTTTGTTCAACCAACATGGTTACACGGCAATAAGGCCAATGTTAAACAATTTTGAGTTTTAATTTCATGTTTTACGTAATTAGATTTTTTTGGCAGTTTTGACTGCCTCGTTTTTTGAAATAATTTTTTTGAAGAAAATCGTCAAGACAAGTTACGAGATCTTTGTGCAAACGTACAAGCATGTTACATGTACAGCATGTAAGCAAACATTGCTGATATAAGATGTAAGTAAGATAGATATAAGAGTATAGGCTAATTTAGTAATTTTCTTCTTAGGATTCCAACTATAGTAAACTTAAACTTAAATTTCCATTTCCAACGATTTGTGCGTTAACTGTGTACACACGCCTTCTCTGACCTACATGTCCAAATCACGAGGTACACTTATCAAGCAATCGATCACCGTTCGGCGACTATTTATGGACACTACTTTGCTTAATCTTGAGCTGCGTGTTAATGGAAATACTCTATATTGTTACATGCAACCTGAACTAAAGATACTCTGCCATGAAACCTAAGATTTTATTATTTGAATTATGAAAATCTAGGAAAACTTAGGTGTGCTTGAAATTTGAATACATGAAGAATGGCCAATGGTTTGGCTTGGGTTAGCCTTCTACCACAGAAAACATACTATGTTTTCTGTGCTTCTACTCAGTAAGGTTCATCATTCTACTCATAAGCTGGATATAATTTGTATTGTTAATTTGACCAAGAAACATTTTTGAAAATGTTTAAGCCATACAAAAAAGATCTCGTAACGGAGGAAAGGAAAAATATATAACACTTAGGTAGGTACACCTTTAACACACTTACACAAAACGTGAGGTATAAATCCAATATACTGTATGGTTAAAGTTGTAGCAATGGAATAAAAAAGAATCCCATTAAATTGAGCCAATGACATAATGGGCTGCTTGAAATACATTTATTTTCTTGTCCTCCAATTAATATTTAACTGAATCAAACTGGTTTTTATCATTGTAAACTATAGCTTCTGTCATGTCTCCAACAACTTTTATAGTATGAAATACTAAGTGAGAAAAATATAGTTTGACAGAAGCACGATGTACCGTATATGAGAGGCTTATTTGGCGTGTTTTTTGTTGTAGTATAACTAACAATTGCTGGTAAACGAATAATAAGAAACCAGTATTAAGTGTCAATATGAAGAGAATTGAAAACACATTATCAATATGTAAAGATTTAACGGTTTCTGCATTACAGAACAATAATTGTCTATGGTCACTCTTTAAACGAAAAAAACTGTTTTTTTTTGTAAAAGCATTTAAGGCTAATAATATAATTTCCAATTTCTTTAATATAATTTCTTATGATTATCATTATTATATAAATTCAAATTAGATAACTGAATACAAATTTTATACTTCAAACCCACCCATTTAAGGTTCCCAGTACCATATAAGACCCCCTTTAAATGAAGGACGCCTGAGGAAGTGTCCAACCTCTGTCAAGTGCCAAGTCTGGGCTTTGTTTCAACGACATTCTCCACAATTACTCGTCTTGTTGTCATTTAGTATCTTTCTAGCATTCAAATTAAACTTTGGCCATCAAATATATTCTGCGAAATATAAGTATTTATAAATACAAATTAAATATTAAATCTTTAGTGGAAGAATGTTCATTCAACTGTCCTCAAATGAAAATAAAACTGGCGTTTCTATTAAACTGACAAATTACCTATCTAAACCATTTCATATTATATACAACACTAGCTGGCCCGACAAACGTCGTCCTGTCCTAATGTGGTTTTATGTCAAATGCTCCTTCATTTTCAAGATGAGCTCGTTTGCATCGTTCGATCACGTGCTGGATGAAATTTGTTTGCTAAACTTACTCGCCTTTAGGTTGGAGCTCGTAGCTGCACTCACTTGCCTTCAGGTTTAGCTCATTCGCTACGCTCACTCACCTTATGGTTACAAATTAGCTGTTGTCATAAATAAAAAAAAAAAATTATAGTGCTGCACCCTTTTGGTAAACCTATTAACTTTTTAATGCTACTGAACATCACAGAATCAAATTGTTTAGTTAAACCAGCTGTTAAGATTATTTAATTCCATTTGAATGTATTCAAAAGGTTAACACGGGGAAATTCCAGAGCCACTGGGGCGGAGTCGATTGGACGGATCACGAAATTGATGGTGTATAAACCTATTCCATGATATTCTATACGTATGTTCCAAGTTTCGTGGCAATCGGTCCAACGGTGTCCGAGCTCATAACGTTCAAACATACAAACTTCCTCTTTTATAAATATAGATTTTTACAAAAAGAATTTGTCCCTGAGTAGTGGAGAACTGCCGGTTTTACCTCACTTTAGACACGTTTTTCCCATGTTATTCTTATGGGGATCATTTTTTGGCCACCAATTCCAAAAATCCTGATCTTTGCCCAAATATCCCTATAAAATTGTCAAACCTTATTTCTTAGTTATTCCCTATAAATATATTCGATATTAAGCAAAAAATAAAAAAAAACTAATTATTTCATTTATTGACCCATGCATGTGTATATGTATAGTAGTATAGTTTGTCGCCGCCGTTTTTTGCGGCACGAGGTTTTTGGGCCAACTCCCCGCCCATGCCTAATTGCTAGTACATTTACCATTCCCCTTTCTAGTTGATGTATTATATTTCTGTCTTATCTTATCTATATATTAGACGTATGAGTTGTTTAATATTGTTAGTATAGTTTGTCGCCGCCGTTTTTTGAGGTTCGACATTTTTGGGCCAACTCCCCCCCCCTCACCCCTCACCCCCTCACCACTCCCCTCTGCCCCATGCACAATTGCTAGTACATCTACCATTCCCCTTTCCAGTTGATATATTATATTTCTATTTCAAAATCATGTATGTGCGAACTCGGCTCATGGCGTGGGCGCGATCCTGACTCATGGTTGTTTCTTGCCTCTAGTGGTGACGTGGTGAAAACGTCACTCACTTGGGCTTGTTCCTTGCTAGTCTTGGATCTGTTGAAGTAATTTTTACAAATTTTTAATTTCTAGCTGAAAATTATTAAAATTTCCAAAATTTTGAAATTTTCGAAAAGTCTATAAATAGAAGTGACACAAATTTTTTTTGTTATATATAAAAATGAGGCCCACCTGTCAACACTGCTCCGTGTCGCTCTCCACCAAAAGTAATATGATTCGTCACTACAAGGTAATTCATCAAATGAAGGTGAAACTGTGCAAAGTTTGTAATTTAATCTGTGATAGTAACATTGCTCTAAAATCGCATATATTACAAAGTCACAAGAGTTGTAATTTCTGTAAAACGAATATTGTTGGACATTTTAAAAGACATGTTAATTCTTGCATGAAATGTCCATACACAATGATTAAATTTGTTGGTGAATCGATTAGAACTGACCTTGAAAATACTCTGAAGTCTTGTCCTCTACCGATAAAATGGACTTTAGTTAGGAGAATCAAATTTATAAAATATTCAATGGATCAAAATGGTAAATTAGTTAATGAAAAAGAATGTATAGCAGATTTTCGAAGTCTTACTACCTTAACTATTGAGAAGAGAGATTTAAAGCCTCAAATTGAAAATGCACTTTCAAAGATTGATGCTTCCATACACAAATATCAAGCCCAAGGCAGTGGATGGATATATGACCATACTAAATATTGGCAGTTGCATGTTTACAAGTATAAACCCCTAACTCCAAAGTCATATATCCCCACACCAAAAAGTATTCAATCAAAACATGCTGTTTTAAATATAAAGAATTCTGACAATAGATGCTTTCTTTGGTCGATTTTAGCAGCTTTACATCCAAGGTATGAAAACAATGCTGAAAGGGTTTCTAATTATGTACCCTATGAAAGTCAGTTGAATATGACAAACATAAAGTATCCTGTGAAAATATCTGATATAGATAAATTTGAAACACAGAATGATATAAGTATTAATGTATTTGGGGTTGAATATGATAAATTTATATATCCATTAAGAACGACTAAACTAAATAGTAATACTCACATAGATTTATTATTATTACAAGAAGGTCGTAAATCACATTATTGTTTAATTCGTGATTTTGATAGGTTAATGTTCCACTCTACAAAACATGGCCATAAGCAGCATTTTTGCAAGTTGTGTTTACAACATTTTTACACTAATGATATATTAGAACGTCATGTAACATATTGTAAAAACTTTGATGCTCAACGAGTGGAAATGTCTAAACAAGATACATTACAATTTAAAAACTATAAATATCAACTTAAAGCCCCATATGTAATTTATGCAGATTTTGAATGCTTTATAAACTCTAATATACATATTCCATCGGGATTTGCATTTGTCGTAGTAAAAGATTCAAAAATTATTTCTGAAGAGTTGTACAGTGGCACAAATGTTATGGATGTGTTTTTTGAAAGATTATTTCAGGCTTATGATTATATTAAAAATCAAATGGCAATATATATTCCTCTTCAAATGACCCCTGAGCAAGAGGTATCTTTCCAAAACTCAACACATTGTCACATTTGTGAAAAGCCCCTATATTTTGATAGGGTGAGAGATCATTGCCATTCCTCTGGACAATACCGTGGAGCTGCCCACAATGATTGTAATTTAAACTATAAAGTAACAAAGAAAATACCAGTATTCTTCCATAACTTGAAAAATTATGATGGTCACATAATAATGCAACATTTGGGAAAATTTAATAATCGTAAAATTAATTGTATAGCTAAAGATATGGAAAAATATATATCATTCTCTGTTGATGATTTAGTATTTTTAGATTCATACAACTTTCTGTCCCTTCCATTATATAAATTGGCTTCCAATTTGAACACATTTAGATTCATACAAAATCCACTACTACAACGTAAAGGTGTATATCCCTATGAATATATGACGGGACCAGATAAGTTTGCAGAGTCTCTACCCCCAATTGAAACATTTTACAGTTCTATAACTAAAGAACATATCTCTCCCAATGAATATGAACATGCTAAAAATGTATGGACCCATTTTAATATAAATAATTTACAAGAATATCATGATTTATATCTTAAAATAGATGTATTGCTACTGGCTGATGTGTTCGAGACATTTAGAGACCTATGTTTAAAGGATTACAAACTTGACCCTGTACATATGTATTCACTTCCTGGACTTACATGGGAGGCCTGTCTTAGAATGACAGGAATAAAATTACAAATATTCAAAGATGTTGACATGCATTTGTTCATAGAAAGTGCGATCAGAGGAGGAGTCAGTATGATTTCTACACGTTACGCTAAAGCAAATAATAGATATATGGGTGAACACTATGATCCCAATCAAGAGAGTGTCTATTTAATATATTTAGATTGTAACTCACTATACTCTACAGCAATGTGCGAGCCACTGCCTGTGGATGGATTCAGTTGGACTAATGAGATAGACTACAAATATAATCAAAATGATGAGTTTGGATACATTTTAGAAGTTGATTTAAAATATGATAAAAGCTTACATGATTTACATAATGACTATCCATTAGCACCAGAGAAAATGAATGGCAAATTAATACCTAATTTAAATGACAAAACTAAATATATTTTACATTATAAAGCATTACAAAAATATGAGGAATTGGGTTTGATTGTAACAAAATACCATAGAATTTTAAAATTTAGACAGTCTAAATGGCTTGCGCCCTATATTAATTTTAATATTGAAAAACGCAAATGTGCTAAAACTGATTTCGAAAAAGACTTTTATAAATTGTTAAATAATAGTCTCTTTGGTCGAACAATCATGAATCAACGCAAGTTTCGTGATATATATCTCAAGGATGAGTCACTATTAACAAAATATGTCACTAATCCAAGGTTTGACTGTAGCAAAAAGTTTGATAACAATTTACATGCTATACATTTAAATAAATTAGTTGTAAAGTTTAATAAACCAATATATTTAGGAATGACGATTTTGGATATCAGTAAAGTAATAATGTATGATTTCCACTATAATTATATGTCAAAATTTAAGAATAAAAGATTTCTAATGACAGATACAGATTCATTAATGTATGCTATAGTTACAGAGGACTTTTACAAGGAAATAGAATGTGACTTACACTATTTTGATACCTCTGGATATAGTAAAGACCATTTCTTATACTCTGATAAAAATAAAAAAGTCACTGGAAAGTTTAAAGATGAATTAGGTGGTCATATTATGTATGAATATTGTGGTTTAAGACCAAAGTTATATTCTTACATTCCTCTAAAATGGTTATATGAAGAAGACAAGCAAGCTTTAGAGGTGAAGAAAGCTAAAGGAGCTGATGGTGCCACTGTTAAACATCTCCTTAGACATCAACATTATTTGAACTGTCTTGCAACTGGGCAAGATTACTATGAGAATGTGACAAGAATTAAATCTATAAATCATCATCTTCAAACCTTAACCATGAATAAAAAAGTACTATCCTTTGACGATGACAAGAGGTTTATTCTAGAAGATGGCATCAATACTCTTGCGTTCGGTCATTATAAAATCGATGTTCAAAATGTGTAGATGTATAATAAATGCAAATGTTAAAAAAAATCTTTCATTTATTTACCCTTACCATCCTCTTGATAGAATTGGTCAAACATAAATCTATATTTGCCATTATTCTTTGACCTTTCTTTGTCTATTACGAAAAAGCCATATTTAGTTTGATCCCAACATTGATGACAGAGATTTTTAAATTGGTCAAATGAAAAGTCATTACCAACATGATTGTGATATACATGTTTTAAATTTAAATCATCTTGTTTGAATAATATTAGGAAATTTACATTATCACGTAAATGTTTGTGTACTTTGCTGTAAGATTGACACAAGTAAAAACAGTTAATATTTTTATGTCGACCCATTGAGAAAAATTGTGTAATATTTGGACTATTTATGTCATCAAATACAACAACTGACTGTGATTTTACATCATTTGGTGTGATTTCACAGTCAGTAAACGTGTGTAATTTCACTTCATCACACAAACTAAATATTTCAATTATTTTTTTATATTTTTCTTGTTCTAACGATTTGGATATTAAATATAAGTTTGTAAATTTTAATCCTTCCTTTCTTACAATTAAATTGTAAATTACAACCGTCTTCCCACTTCCACTTGGACCGCAAATAACACATCGAATATTGGTAGGAAATAGACCCAACTTCTTTGGTATATTTTCCTTAGTATGTACTATTTTAAATTTATGTTTTTGTTGAATAAAAGACATTTTTTATATAATAAAAATGGTAAAAAATGATAATAAGAAAACATGTAAAAAGGGCAAAGGTTTATTCCTAAAGCCTTACAGGGGTCGAGGGTTATTGAATACTCTTATAAATAACCTTCCATTCCCACTTCACATACCATCATATCAATACTGTGGACCTGGAACGAATATACGTGAAAATATAGCTAAAAATGTACCTCCAAAAAATAAACTAGACTCTTATTGTAAAGAGCATGACATATTCTACATGAATAATCCCGATACTGCTGCTCGGAACAAAGCAGACATGAGATTAGCAGACTTAGCTTGGACTAGAGTAACGGCCAATGATGCAAATCTTGCTGAAAAAGCTGCTGCTTATGCCGTGACAAATTTGATGAAGGCAAAAGCAAAGATGGGAATGGGATTAAAATTTAATAAAAAAGATGGACAACTACCAGCTGTTAGAGGCCGCAAAAGACGTGCCTCACTTCAGGGGAGTGTACCTAAAAAGCGAGCTAAAAAATCTAACACCAAGAGTAAAAGAGTGCGGAATAGTTAATTTAGATAGCTCATCTGGCACACATTGGACAGCATATCGTAAAAATAAAGATATTGTAATTTATTTTGACCCATTTGGAATCCAACCTCCAAAAGAAGTAATTAAATATTTTGAGGGATATAAAATATTCTATACAACTGATCAAATACAAGATTTAAATAGTTCTATTTGTGGAATTTTATGTTTATCATTCATAAAAAATATTTCTTTATAAAAATGGATTCATTTACTATAACATTTTCGGGTACAGAGCCAGAGCTAAAGTCAGTGTTCTTTCCTCCCATAGAATTAAATGATGATTATGTAATTGGATTAGTAGATTTTCAAAGTTATAATTCTATATTTAATGTTAAAAAACCTCTAAATACTTTAACATATTACAAAGTAGAGAAAAAAACATTACCAAAGGGAGAGATCTCAGTTGATGATTTAAACCAGTTATTAAATGGTAAACTTAAAGTTATAATAGATAAAAATGGAGAAGCATTAATTAATACTAAATCCAAACTTTTATTCAAAGGGCTTATTCCAAAATTAAATCAACTTAAAGGAAAAAAATTAACCATTAGTGAAGGTGATGATGTTTTCTATTATGACCACAATGCTCCAGTTACAATAGAAATTTCTGAAGGAACATATGAGGTGGTTGAGCTTGCAAAGGAAATTCAAAAGCAAGTCCCAGACTTTTTCCTTACAGCTAATAATAAAACTATGAAAGCGACACTACTTTCTAGCCACGTGTTTGATTTTACAAAACCATGTTTAGGGTCTATTTTATTAGGATTTAAAGGTGTTTCTACTCCTGGTGTTCAGTTTGAATCTACAAATAAAATAAACATTAATAATGTAAATGTGATTAGAGTAAAATGTAATATTGCAAACGGGTCCTATTTAAATGGCAACAAATCACACACCATACATAGCTTTTATCCAGAAGCTCCTCCTGGCTACAAAATTATTGAAGTTCCAAGAAATATTATATATTTTCCTGTAAATAAGAGAAGTTTAGATGTTGTCAGTATTACATTTGCCGATCAACATGACAAGGCAATTGACTTTAACGGAGAAGAAACTACAATTACTTGTCATATAAAAAAGATATGAGAATTTATAAGAATTTATCTATAAGTGTACAAAATGCTAGGTTCCTAAAGTCAATAGGACTAAAGTTAAAATTTTCTATTAATAAAAATGGAAGATTTTCTAGACGTTACAGGGAAATCCCAATTCGACGATAGTGTGGTTAAAATTACAAATCACTCCTATGTTCCCCACAATACTTTAGCAATAAATAATTCTGATGAAATTCGAATATGTATTAATAATCAAGATTTGCTAACTCTCCCGTGTAGGAGTTATCTGTATATTAAGGGAGAAATTGAGAATCATGATAAAGGTCATTTTATAAATAATGCATTTGCGTTCTTATTTGATGAAATTAGATACGAAGTCGCAGGTAAAGAAATAGATATTGTAAGAAACCCAGGAATTTCTAGTCTTATGAAAATATTGAGCTCTTACAATAAAACAACTAAATTGTCAAATGTAGCATTTGATTCTGACACGAATTTAAAAGAGTTCCATAAAGGTGGCAAGTTTAGTACATGTTTACCATTAGAGCTGTTAATGGGTGTATTTGAGGATTTTAATAAGGTATTAGTAAATGTCAAACAAGAATTGGTGTTGAAAAGATCCAAAAATGATTTGAATTGTATATTAACAACCGCTAGTGCTCCAGCCAGTGGCACTGCTGATTTGATTCCTAAAATTACACTTAACTCAATTCAATGGGTGATGCCACATGTAATACCATCAGATGGAGAGAAGTTACAATTACAAAAGATGTTATTGCAAAATAAAAATTTGCAAATTGCATTTAGAAGTTTAGAGCTGCATGAACTTCCATCATATCCCAATACCACAAGACATACATGGTCAGTAAAGACATCTTCAAGTTTAGAGAAGCCTAGGTATATTATATTTGGTTTCCAAACAGCTAGGGATAATAGTGCACGAAAAAGAACTGATGAATTTGATCACTGTAAATTAAAAAATCTCAAAGTATTTCTTAACTCTGAATATTATCCTTATAGTGATTTAAATCTTGACTTTGAAAATGGAGATGTCTCTAAAGCTTATGAGATGTTTATGAGGTTTAGAGAGACTTACTATAATACTATCCCAGATCCTATGATTAGTAGGGCTGAGTTTATGAAGAAATATCCACTAATTGTAATAGACTGTTCTAGACAGAACGAAACAGTGAAAGAAGGAATTGTTGATATTAAATTAGAGATTGAAACTGCAGAAAATGTGCCAGCAAATACATCTGCATATTGTTTGATAATACATGATAAAGTGTTTGAGTACAATCCTTTGTCAAATGAGATAAATAAAATGTAAATAAAAGATGAAAAACATTCAACAAGAATTGGTTGACTCTGCAAATCAAATACGAGAGAAATATAGAGCTTTAAAACGTGGCAAGTTTCTAGAGGCTGAAGAGAGGTTCCAAACATTCCAACCTTTAATAGAGCCATTACAAGAATTAAAGAAAATCACATCAGAGAGGCCTCGAATACTCCCAATGACTCCATCTAGAATATCAATGATACCAAGATTACAACCATTACAACCATTACAACCATCCACCCCACAGAAATTAGATTTTGGTCTTTTAGCATCAGACTATTTAGGAAATTACCTCAGTAAAATTAGTATGACAGACACTACATATGGTATTAGACGAGAAGCAAATAAATTTTTTATTGGAAATAAGGAAGTTGATATTGGCAATGATGATGTTACAGTTGCAAATAAAACCTACAAGGGGACAAAAGGTTTATGGGAATTGTTAACGTTAAAAGAACCTGAGAACTATACTCAGGCTGATTTGCAAAATTATAAAGAGATTTTGGAAGCTACAAATGGACATTTAAAGAGTTACAAAGATGGTGCACCAATTTCAAGTAATAGACATACTAAATATCTTAATATAATTAAACCTCTATTTAAATCTGTTGGTGAAGGTTTGAGACAAGTGACTGGTAATAAAATAGACTATATTTATTGGGATGATCCTAATGAGCTTGTAGATAGGTTAAGACTTCTTTGGCTAAGTCGCCAAGCCGGTAACTCAGGAGTGGATAATGAAATAGATTCCATTATTGAGGAATTGAGAGAAAGTGGAATTATTTATTAAATAAAAATATGTTTATAGATAAATTTTATCGTTTATATAATCCATATAATAAGCCTGCAGAACCCAGGGCGGCAACCATGAGTAGTGAACCTACTTTAAATTTACAAGATGATAGTTGGAATTGTTTAAACCGTAAAATTGGTAATGTTAAAGATGGGGAGTTTGTAGATGATGTATCAACTTTAGGACAGACATTAACTAGAAAAGGTGATGTCTTTTTACAAGGTAAAACTAAATATGAGTTTTTAGAATCTAAGAATAAAAAGTGGAATGCTAAAAAACAGAAAATTGCTAATGTGGAAAAGGGTGAAAGTTTAGATGATGTGCCCACTTTACAACAGACTTTAATACGAACAGATGGTGGTACATTTGTACAAGACAATAAAAATTATGAATTTTTAGAATCAGAGAATGGTGTTTGGAATGCTAAGAAACGGAAAATTACTAATGTAGAAAAGGGTGAGAGTTTAGATGATGTGCCCACTTTACAACAGACTTTAATACGAAAAGAAGATGGTAAATTTATACAAGATGATAATAATTATGAATTTTTAGAATCAGAGAATGGTGTTTGGAATGCTAAGAAACAGAAACTTAGCAATTTGATGGAAGGTACAGATAGTAAAGATGCTGTGAATGTTTCACAAGTTCCAAAAATGGAAGCAGGCTATTGGAGTTTTTATAATAAACGGTTAGTACGTGTTAAACCTGCCATTGATGAAACTGACTGTGTTATAAAAGAACAGACTATAACTTTTGATAAAAAAGAAAAATGTTGGGATGCCAAAAAACAATTTATAAGGAATCTACCAGAGGGAGAACATTCGGATGATATTTGTCTAATGTCACAAGCTATGCATTACGATGGATCAAAATTTGTATATGGAGAAAAAAATTTTAATTTGATGGAATATAATCCTGATTTATTAGTTGCTGACCCCACATCTTTGAGTGGATTTAAGTATATAGATAATAGACCATATATACCAGAAAACTATGTATTTAAAAGAATGGAAGATAATCTATTGATTGGGGCTAATGGTGATGTATTTAGAGTTACAGGAAAGGATGATGTTATAAAAAATGAATGAAATTGCATACGAACTTCATAAGCCTGCAAGAAAGAATTTCATTAGAAGGTCTTTTAAAGTATTGGGTATAAATGAAACTGTACAAATAGATTTAATTGATATGCAAAACTATGCTAGAGAAAATTCTGGCAATAAATATATTTTAACTTTAATAGATACATTTTCTAAAAAAGCTTATGCTGCTCCACTAAAGAATAAGACAGGGTTGGTGGTTACAGAAGCCATTAAAACCATTCTACCAAAGGGGGTTAAAAACATTCAATCCGACAATGGAAAAGAATTTTTTAATCAATATTTTAGCAAACTAATGAAAAAATTAAATATTAATCACTATCACACATTTTCTACAACTAAGGCTGCAATTGTGGAGAGGTTTCAGAGAACTTTAAAGAATTGGTTATATAGAGAATTTAGTGCTCAGGGGAGTTATAAATGGTTGGATTTACTCCCAAAGTTAATTCGAAAATATAATAATAAAGTGCATAGATCTATAGGTATGAAGCCTAACCAAGTGAATATTAAGAACAGTAAATATGTGCATGAGAGGTTGCATGAAAGGACTTCTAAAGTAGTGCAAGTTAAAAAGCCAAGATATAAGGTAGGTGATAGCGTGAGAATTTCCAAGTATAAACATGTTTTTAGTAAAGGATATACCCCAAATTGGACAGGGGAACTATTTACAATATCAGAAGTTAAGAATACAAAGCCTGTGACTTATATCTTGAAAGATGAAAATGGTAATATAATCAGAGGAGGCTTCTATACAGAGGAGTTGTTAAAGACCAAATATAAAGACATGTATTTAGTAGAAAAGGTAATTAGGAGAAAAGGTGATTTATTGTATGTCAAATGGCTTGGGTTCCCAAGTAGCCAGAATTCATGGATTTCCACTAAGGATGTCCAAGGGAGCATGCCCGCGACCAGGAGCGCGCCCACGCCATGAGCCGAGTTCGCACATACATGATTTTGAAATAGAAATATAATATATCAACTGGAAAGGGGAATGGTAGATGTACTAGCAATTGTGCATGGGGCAGAGGGGAGTGGTGAGGGGGTGAGGGGTGAGGGGGGGGGGAGTTGGCCCAAAAATGTCGAACCTCAAAAAACGGCGGCGACAAACTATACTAACAATATTAAACAACTCATACGTCTAATATATAGATAAGATAAGACAGAAATATAATACATCAACTAGAAAGGGGAATGGTAAATGTACTAGCAATTAGGCATGGGCGGGGAGTTGGCCCAAAAACCTCGTGCCGCAAAAAACGGCGGCGACAAACTATACTACTATACATATACACATGCATGGGTCAATAAATGAAATAATTAGTTTTTTTTTATTTTTTGCTTAATATCGAATATATTTATAGGGAATAACTAAGAAATAAGGTTTGACAATTTTATAGGGATATTTGGGCAAAGATCAGGATTTTTGGAATTGGTGGCCAAAAAATGATCCCCATAAGAATAACATGGGAAAAACGTGTCTAAAGTGAGGTAAAACCGGCAGTTCTCCACTACTTCCCTGGACTGGCATTGGTTCTACCATATTCCGACGTCATCAAGGAGTTCTACGTAAACAAGATCATTTTGGACAGCTCGGAGTGAAGACTTGAATAATCTAAAGCTGGGTCACGTGTCAATTAGGTACCTGGAGGGATGTATAATACATCTTGTTCTAGACAGATATCCGAGTAGGCACTTATCTTTGGAGATTAAAACCTCGCTTTTCACATCGCACCTTAACTAGGTAGAACTAATACACTCCTAGTTTGTATTTATTATCTAAACGACGTGTTTATTGACTGATCCGACATTTTCAATACAAATACTGAGTCAAATAATATGAAACGATTTTTTCCTTCAGTCACCCGACAAAGTTGGCTTCCTTGTACTGTTTATAGTACAGAAAGCTGCTAATTGCTGCATATTTATACTTTGCCGTACGGTTTATACTTTGTCGTACGGTTTATACTTTGCCGCACATCAGGATTCCAACGAAACAACACAAAACAGCGTGGTTCTATTATGCACGTAATCCGTGTACGCTTGTAAATAGGTTGGCAACACTTAAAGATAATAATACAATGAGCAGCTGATTGACTATTATAACTACGATTTAACCTGTCATTTCGTGTTTATAGTTTCGGTATTTCTAAACTTTCTGGACTTTTCTTTTAAATGTTTTTAAAACATTCCTACGATCTTAATAAACAAGAAAATACCTTTATAGCATTTTTTTAGGCGTGGAAACCACTTCAAATTACAAAAACATACGGAACTATATTCTCAAAACGCTGAGCACATTTCTTGCCGAGGAAAAATAGCGGAGTGATACGAACCGCGGGTACTACTTTCTCTAGGGCACCATTTGTGTTGCCAGTTGAACCTAAAAACGTGTTGTATAGTGTTTGAAAGACTAATTATTTATATGCTTTATAGTGACTGTAGGAAAAATATAATGTGTAACACGAGTGAAAAAGGCCTTTGCTGCACTCGAGATCATTCCGCACTCGCCTGCGGCTCGTGCGTAAACATTGCTCTCGTGTGCAGCAAAGTGCCACTTTCACCACTAGTTACACAAATAACTATTTCTTTTTATTATTTTACTACCTACTCTTTACTTCTCAATATAATGCTGTAGAACTATGTTTAAAAGCAGTCACCAAATACATCAATATTGTTTTTAAGTAGAGGTAGGCTGAATCTAGGTTTACTGTTAGGTTTGGTTAAACTTTAGTATATTTATTTGTTGTACGTTTTAAATCCGTACATATTGTTTATTCACAAGGACAGTGTTTGAATAACAGAGATTGAAGAAAATTATATTTCGTATGATAAGATTTATTAGGGCCTATTTAATTTTAATGTCTTACAAAAATCAGGTTTCTCAAAATGTATTTGTATGAGACTTTCTTAGGGATGATGACTCATTCATTCCAAAAATATGAAGAGAGTCATTCAAGGTTTTTTTAATTTTAAACGGTAAAATAAAATTAACCTTTCAAATATCAAAAGTTTTTAGTCTATTTTTTGGATCTTTTATTGCTTTCGTCTCCCGAAAACAATAATTCGTCTTTCGTTGTGTATTTGTGAACAGATCTCCAGACTTTTCGGGTGGACTAGAAAAACGACAAAACATAGTTAGTATTTTTTTGTATAATTAAAAATTACGGTACACAATTTTATATTAAACAATTGAATATATTATTCTTAACTGACTAAAGTGAACGCAACTATGGGGTTTATATCATTATGTGGAGACAATAACACAATGAAGCGTCGTACTGAATATAAGTGAAGCATGAGTGCAGAATAGAGTGCAATATTGTTTGGCTGTAATACTGGTCTTAACTAGCCGATTCATTAGTCAGGACAATTTATCAACCTAACCTAACCTAACCTAACCTAGTTGATGTTTTCACATCCATTCAAGTATTAAAATATACAAATAGAAATAAATAGTAGTCTTAAATGTGGTATACAGTTGCAACTAAATCAAGTATGTGATTAAGGCTTGACGACGATGCCTGAAACTGAGAGATAATATCAAGTCAGAGATGGTGATATTAATCGTCACATCCACCAATCTCATCCGAGGATCCATTAATCAGGAATGGCAGTCCAATGCATTCCACGAACGCCAACTTGCAAATGGATTGCAAATGTGGAGGTAATTTGTTCTCTAGGCTGTGAATGGCATTGACAATTATCAGTGATGTTAAAATGAGTTCTGAATATATCTAGGACACAATGTGTGAACTTTTTCATTCTGTGTTGCTTGGTAGGTAAGAGGAATATCCTATTAAAAATTGTAAATCACTTAATTTTATCGAATTAAATATAAGCCCTATTCATTAATAAAGTTACTTTTAAGGTATGAGGTTACATATGTTTTTAACTGTTAGATTTAGGCATATAAGAATTTACATTGTGTTTATGATTTTGTTCCAAACAGTCCTTTTTAAACTGTCATTTGGTACAGTAAAAATATAAACCACTCGCTTAAGGTGGTAAATGAAACAGTGCAAAATTAAGCGTTGCCGTTGGGTACAGATAATTTGTCTCTCTAATGTATTTCTTTTTTCCAGATTTCTAAACATCGAGGAGTTGAGAGCTTCGTTCTCTGTAAGTAAATCTATTTAGTTTTACATTATTGTTAAATTTTGCTAGTTGTTATATTTATGGATGCATACGTTGGGTTTTCTTTGGCGTAAATGTAATATTGATCAACAATACAGCTATTTTTAAGATCAACCAAGAGTATCAAGAATTAAAGAGGATCAAGAAGGTAAATAAATATGAAACCACACCAAAACAATTCTGTGCATTTTGTGAGTCACTGTCATTTTTTTTTATTACAAAGCAATGGAATCACCTATTATGTATCTCTATGAAACCTTTTTTATATTGACTTAGCTAAAATATTGCATTGAATCAAACACAAAAGAAGAGTACTAGTCTAGTAAAATACTACTCCCTTACCTATTCTGGCTAAAATGTATGTTTCAAGTAGAAACTAACAAATCTCGATAAAGAATGTCTTAACATTTCTTTCAAAAGACTAAAATTATGCTTCAATGTAAATTTTTTTGGAAGAACATTCAACGTAGTATGAAAAATTCAGACAGTTAATTAAATTGACTAACTATAATAACTATCCACAGTATTAGATATATAAAGAAAAATCAACAATCGAAATTAACCATCAAATTTACAAGTGCTTTAGCATAAATATAATTTTAAAGTAAACCCACATAATTAGGCTTACCCTTCATGCAGTAATTTCAAAAATGTAAAACCTAAACAATAGTGAAAACAATAAAATGATAAAGAACTTAACTAATTAAAGCGCAAGGGCTTAAAATCTAAGTAAATTTAAGAGTACAACATCCGGACGCGGCATCCCCTAGAGTTGAAATCCTCTAGTTGATGTTAAACTTTGCATTTCCGTTGAGTAACGTTTTTTACCTCTGGATGATATTTCGACGACTGCAGCACTATTACTATGACTTATATTACACGTGTTATCCTTAGGTAATTTCTCTTGGTTATCGAAACATTAACTCGGACAACATATCCAAAACGTTTAATTTTCCCATTATTTATATAAGATAATAATGAACCTATGATTAAATCACTTAAGAGTTATTTATTCTACGCTTAAATTTTAACATTTTACCATTTTATGACGAGCAAACAGAGAGACATACAATGTTTCATACGCTTATCTACATTTTCGAAAGCTTTTGGCTTTGTATATCGTCGCACGAGTTGTTGAAATTTATATTATTCAATACTTAGTCAAATTTTCACTTTTAACAAAATGTATTCTATGGTGATACAATTGATTGTAGAAAATAAGTAATGTCTACAGTACAATTGGTGACATTGCATGTTTTGGTTTTAAATTACTCATATGTATATTTTTATGCTCGCACCCCGTTTCAAATCAAGATAAAGCTACTAGTATTCAATACCATACTTGAAATATTCTACCGTATATCTTATACTCTTCAATATGGGAAACTTTAAGGCAAACATTTAATCCAAAACTACTGTGACAACAAATATAGGAAATACTGGCTTTAATTATTGAGAAGTAGGCTAATCTTCTAACATTGTACAACATAATACCTAATTATGTCATTGACGTCAGTGGCAGTATTAGGTCAATCAATAACCTGGGAAGGCCGCTATCAAAATTGTTTCAATTGTTTTGCTATTTTGATCACAACACATTATTATTATCAATTAGATTTTTATGGCAGGTGAACTGGTTTATTGAAACAGTGAATAAGTGCACCTTATATGGTAAGAGATGAGGAATTCCGTTCTAGATGTCCAGGGCCATATCCCACCATTAGCCAATTCTTTGTGATAACACATTGGCCTGGTTATTTAGCATTTAAAGTTGATTATTATTATTATTATTATTATTATGATTATTATTATTATTACTAGCTGTTGGCCCGTCCTATGTACGGGAATCCAGTAGTCAATTAAAACGTGATTTAATTCAAACAGCTAGTTTACATGCATAGAGAAAAATTGTGGCAGTTTAAATAGGGAAACCATTTTGTAAACAATCACGTGACCACCTATTTCTTTTATCTGAATATAGGCCTATACGATATGCATTTTAGATCCGATAATTTTACAATAAAACAGAGATTGCGTTGATTTCAAAAGCCTTGAAGTGCAATTGGTCGATTTACAGACACTAGTCTGATGTCCCCCACACCTAGGTGTTTACACATTCCTCTTAGCTTTCGTATCTCAACCGCTGTTATCTGTATATTTCCTTGGCACTGGCACACTCTATTCTCAAACCCAGCGATAAGGTTTTTCGGTTCCATGGTCAGGGCTTAAGTTTCTGAACCATACAGTACTACTGGGATGATATGGTATAGTATGAATCGAATTTTATTTCTACTGACACCTAGCAGCTTATTAGACAGTTTCAGTTTTCTAGAGACCTACTACAACACCAGTTGACATTTGCATTACCCGCCGAAAATTTGTTATTTTCTATTATTCTTATTAAAAATTTAATGTAGAACACGAAAATTGCATTATCTGCTCAAATCCATATACAGGTAATTGATAAATTGATGTATTAAGTTTAAAAACATAGTTATTTTTTAAAAACAAAATCATTCTTTGGGAAGCTAATGTTTAGATTTGGGTTTGTCACACTGAGTACCAATCACCCTGTATATATGATTATTATCAATTGAAATGGGGACGCCACATATTATGTTCGTATTGTTCGTATTGTTCGTATGTTCGTATGTTCGTATGTTCGTATGTTCGTATTGACCTCATGAGTGAAGGATGAGTGTAGAGAGGAGTAAGATGTTCTGTGTAACCATAGACTAATGTAACTTACTGGCTAGGATCAGCTGTTTCATTAGAAAGGGTATTTTTGTAGTTCCAAAAAAACAATATAATCTCGTAGGTATGAACCACGAATATTACGTGCTTTATTTCTATGAAAGATTTCCCTTAAAAAAATATCCGTTTTACAGGAAAAATATAATGCAACATTTTACATAGCCAATAAGGCTTACGCAGCGAAATAACTTGACCAACTCTTGTTGTTTTAACTACGATTATATCGCTACCTAGATTGAATAACATGTGACTGGTTAAGTAATATCATAGAATAAAGAGTAGACTTTTTATTTTCTCTACCATTAGTCTGTGTTTATATTTGGACATTGCATACAAAATCCTCAGAAAAGTCCCTGGATGTTTGAAAATAATTGAGTGTTGAGTCCTATGTCATCCCTTGCTGATCCTCCTTCAAACAAAAAAACAAGGTTGATTCACTTCTGTTGTTCATAACAATGATCACGGATGGGCGACTATAACTTAGAAGAATATAATTATTTTAATCATACTTTAATGTTGATTAAATATTTGTAATTTGAAGGAACGTTTTTGCCTTTGGGATTTGTATGTAAGATTCTTTAAAAAAAAATGTGGAATAGCTATAAATATTATTTAGTTTGAAATTAATTAAATAAAACTAGTAAATTACTAAATTCCACCACAAAATTTTAAAGAAAAGAGCCTCGGATAGTGTATAAACGTTAAAAGTTAACCTATTGAACTTTACATATTTCTTATTGTCCTAAAATTAACCTTAACTGTGCATTCAATGCTGACTAATAATGAGAGTTACTTAATTAAAAACATCTCGTGAGTGTTTTTGTTTCTAAATATCTCCTATTGTTAAAGCGAAGGACAATTATTTTGTCATATTTTGACACATCGTGTAAATTAATAAAAAAAAACTAAAATGCTCGGGGTTAAAGGTAAGAAAATTTAAAAATTTTAATTAATTACTTAACAATTATAATATCGAGTGATAATTGCAATCTACAGGGAGACCTCAGTTTTAATTATAGATAATTTAATTTGGTCCATACACAAGGTAGGCTAGTTGCAAAAACCTATTAAATTAAATTTGTTAATCAGGTTTTAATTTTTTTATACGCTTTGAGGCGGTTTTGGTTGACCAGCTTCGTTGTTCTTTCTATGTCCCCTGTTATGAGTTGATAGAATAAGTATGGCATTTTTCTACCAATTATTTTCAGTGTACACAATGCATTACTCATACAAAAGAAGGTCTTCTAAATACTGCTGACAACTAGAACTTTAGCTGTATCACGTTTAAAAGATCAATGAAAAACATAATCTTTATTTAAGGAAAAATATCAACGTCAAGGGTATAGCTTATACCATTTTTTTTTTTTTTTTTTTGAAAATAAGGAAAATGCCTCTGGTTATTATGTCACTTCTTATGAAAATTTGTATAGGGTATTACCACTTAAATTTTATGTTCTCGACCAAGATACGAAAATAGTTAGGGCATAATAGTTGTTGTACAGTTCGTTGAGAATGGTGTAAAGAATTTAAGTTGATTACCCTAACTTTGAATAATGATGAGTGTCTGATTAGCACAAAGTCAATAAGTACACTATATAAGTATAATATACATTTCACCTGAATCATAAGAATCGCATTTTTTATTCTTTAATTGGATATTTTTACTGTGATGTTGAAAGAAGATCAATTAACTGTATGGATTATATTGTTGAGTATGTCAATCACACTATCCGTTTTTAATAACAATACATTATATTATTTGTCAATACGAAGTCACAAGTTATGTGATAGGACGTACACCTTGTACCAGATCCTGGGAAAATTCTCTAGAGGATGAAAAATAATTGAGCGTGGAGTCCTATTTCATCCTTCTGCCGAATGCCTCTCAACCAACCGATATCGAAGTTTATTCATTTCTACTGTAAAAAATAATTGCGGCGGAATGGAATTGAGCACAGGATTGAAAACTTGTGATGAAACTTGGTGGGTTTGACCCTTAATAGTAAAAAATAATATTTTTATTTGTATAGAATAATTTACATGCTCAAGTGTAGACGGGCATCTACATGCAGTTTTGTATTTACCGTAGTAAATTACACCATGAAACAAAATGTTAATTTCCCGTTTTTAAATGTTACTAACTAAAAAAATGCTAATGCAAAAAAATGATAATGGCTTATAAAATCTTACTATATTATAAATGTGAATGTTTGTGTGTTTGTTTGTTTGAAGTTCAATCACGCATCAACTACTGGACGGATTGGGCTGAAATTTTGCATGGTGATAGCTCAATAACCCAATATAAGCCTATTCTTATCTCAAAAATCCTTTTGGGCTCCGCCCCAGTGGCTCTGTAGTTCCCCATGTAAAGCTTATGAGTATCATATTTAAAAGGAAACTAGTGTACCTATTGCTCAAATTCGAGCAATTGCGAAGTATTACAGGTGGTATTTTAAAATTAGAGTATCAAACTGTCCAGGCTTTCTCGCTTCTTTCTATTGTAATATTTACGTCAACCCAAATTCAAATGGTAAATATTTCATTTCAACCAAGTCAGTAATGTTTATAGCACACGTTTCCAATTGTAACTAAAATATTAACAGCAATTAAATTATATAGTTGATCATAATGTAAACAAGTATGTTCTTCATAAGGATAACATGGGAACTTTCAAAGCCACTGGGGTAGTGCCCAAGGAACTTTTTCAAAAATGTAAGGTCAGTTTGCAAATCTACACACCTAGCCGAACATTTTGGTATATAATATGAGGGAATCTATCTATCTATAATATTAAAACGAAACAGTGTTTTTTTATTTCACGATTCTGAATCAACCACTCGACGGATTTTCATGATTTTTGTGTTGAAAGTAAGATAATTTTGAGAACTAGGGAATGTCGAAGCCATAATTTTAGTTTAGGGCCCCAGATTTTTAGAAATTAAGTTTTAATTTTTAAAAAGTCTAGCAGCCGACGCTAAGATTCTAAACTAGCTTTTGGCATAAAATAATTTGCTTAACATAACAGCTGTAAACATTCAGCTTTTGTGTCACAAATTCAGCATTTGGATAAAAATGTAAAGACATACTTAGGGTTGACTTATTTATACTATGTGTAATGCTAATCATTGATACGTTCAATTCTTCTGTAAGAGGATGACAGATTAATTAAATATACATAGTAAAATACTAGGATGTTCAAATTATATTTAAAAGCAATCTGTGTAATCTTCGATTTGTTTAAGAGCAATATAATTTGTTTTAACTAACAGCTGGTTAAATATAAACTATGGAACTATGAGGTTATTTTATTTACTCTTATTTTGTCATTGATTATAGTAAATAAGTAAGATTAGTAGAGATAATTAGACCACAGTTTTAACAAAAATTAATTAAACCACAGTACAAATCGAGGCTCTGTACACTTAATAAAAAATGATAAATGCAAATTATTTTACTGCTACACTTTTCAAGCACTTTTGCTACGCTTTTTGTTTACAATTAATGTTTGTCTGGTTTAACTTTGTTTGGATTAGGCGCGGAAATATTGATGTCATAAAAAGAAGATCAAGAATAATCAGGAATCACGATTTTAAATTACCACCACAACCTCAGCCGGGTTTTATACAAAGATAAATAGATGGATGACATAGATTGAACACAACGTCAACATTGACCTAGGATACTGCAATTAGACAAACCATCCTTTTATGAAATCGTGTTCAGTTGTGGTTACGTTTGGGGCGCCTATATCAGCGCCCCCAAACGTGAAAATATCACTTTTATTTCAACGATGAATATATTGTAGTTTAAATTAACTAATTACGATGTACATTTATTCAATGAGGGTGGGTAATTATCAAGGATAGAACTGATAACGGTATGGATAATAATCATTGACAATTTCGTCATTAGCTTTACTAGCGTGTTTACTTTTTATATTCCTGCTACATGTGACCAGTTATTTTTTCAATTGATGTTATTTGAACCAAACAGCTGTTTCAAAACAAACTGTTATTGTTTTTTCTTTTCTTTGTTTACGCTTATTTATTTAGCAATTAATGCAGTGATAGGTGTGACGATTAGTTTTGATGTTAGGACACCAAAGTTAAATTATGTGTACTGTGAATTTTATTGGATATTATCGTTTTATTTTAGGTAGTTTCTATTCAGACCTACTGGAAATTGTGTATAGTAGTTGTATTGTGGTGATAATAATTACGGAAGAGGCAGGTATGCTATGGAAGGTGGTATCGTTGACTAGGTCTATACACTTCTCATTTGACTATTACTCTCTCTACTGTAGGCTACTTATAATCAGTGTGCGTCTGTGCGAAACGGCTGCAAATCTCACTTCAACGGTTTTAACTTCGTAAAAATTGCAGAATTGCTGTTTTATTGTAAAATTATCTGATTTAAAATACATATCGTATGATATGATGGAATAAAAACATATTTGGTCACACAACATTTTGTTTACAAGATGATTTTTCTCATTAAAACTGCAAGAAACTTTGTCTTTGTGTAAACTAGCTGATCTGAATTGTACACGGTTTTACTTAACTGACTACTGAATTCCCGTACGTAGGACGGGCTAACACCTCGTAGATCTTAAAACTAAAAAGCCTTATTGTTCACTAAGTTTTATGTAGCGTATCAATAATATAAAAGATAGATGGATAGATTAATGAATTTAGTCAGGTAGGTTCTATGATATGCAATAGATTAAAAAGTTAAAAGGTTTACCAACAGGGTGAAGCACTGTTTTTTTTCTTTTTTTCAATTTGAACTAAGCAGCAACAAGGTGTAGAACTGTCAAAGCAGGATTGCTTACAGTTATGTTTATGTTTTTAATTTAATGAATAACTTTTGATATTGTGCAAATGTTTGATAATCCATTTTTGTCTATTGTTAATGTGCAGTGGTAGAACGTTATGGCTATGGTAGATATATTACTATATCATATTTGTAAACTTAAAGAACCAAATTTTATCAAACTATGTCCTCCCCCATTGCAAGTTGGACAATACATACAGGTAAATTGGAAACAGCTAATTTAAATCTCGTTGATTGTTCAATATGACGTTTCTCAATGTTTAAAATGCGAATAAACTGTTTTCTACATAGAATGTTACAGTTCTCATTAAATTCCTATTATTTTATTCGTAGTTATTAATCACTTGTTATTTTTATAGCAATATGTTTTTACGTTAAAGTCTTCAAAACAATTTTGGGACGTCAATATGTTTCTTTCTGCAGTGTAAACATTACAGATCGAGCGTTGTACACATGTCTACTAGCAATTTTGTATCATATATCACTGTGGGGAAAGTGTATGAGTGAATAAATATCATCACTTAATAAACTATTTTACACTAATAATCCAAGTTATTCCAGCTACTGTATTACAAAATTAACGTTTAATACAGTACATAACAAATCAATACAAAGGTTGACACGAGATCGCAATTCAAGAAAGGTCAAGCTTTCCGAAAATAAACGCTTTTAGTTTTATAAAAAAATAAAGAAAGAACATTGTTAATCCTGAACAAAATATTATTTTAACATGTAAGCTTTATGCAGTAACTATTCCTTTAAAAGATTTTCAGGCAAACCAACGATACATTTCAATAATATAGTTTTCCACAATCGGCAAATGAGTTGTCTACGTAAATTTGCTTTTGCAACTATCCGCCATGCAAACAAGCTCTACAAACAAGAGTACATGGCATTGTGATAGAAGTGCGACGTGTTGCATTGATTGATTGTTGTGATTCTTGTGTGTTCTTTTATTCGGTACAGAATTAATGGTCTATGCACTCCGAGCTAAATTCTGCTTAGTAGCAAAACTATATTTATATATGTATCCATCCAGTATGAAACCCCCTTTTTTCGTTACACTAATTGTGAGATTACCTGTTTTCGTAACATGTTTATCCCCTGCGAAAAATCATCAAGACATTGTATACTAAGGAAAAAGAATGTTTACTATGCGAAAGTAATGTTTACTATCCTTGTTGGATTTTGCCTACGTAAACAAACCAAGATTTTTGTTATTGTTGTGTCAACCGTTTCAATTTACAACAACCAAAACTGTACAATCAATGTAAATATTAACTTTAAATCTAAGGCATAGCTTAAAAAATGCTACGAGTTTTATATTGTTCCTAACTGTAATAAAGGAATATCCCATGTCTGTTTCAATTAAGAAGATAATTATCTTTGTGGTGTATCGAAATGTAACGTTCAAAACACGTTCAAAACACACACGAAACGTTCGAAGCCCAAGTAAAAGTACATAATGACTCACTTTCTACTCTTGTTATGTAATATACTATTACGTTTCATATAAATACGAGGCAATAGATATATATTATACATGCATAACAACTGGAATGAAACGAAAAAAGGAAATGAAAAATAACATCATAACATTATGGGTTATAAAAATCTGAAAGTGGTTAAATGTAAATAGCCTAAACGAAAACACATAACCTAACCATAAATAATACTGTAGTTATATTCTTGCTCGATACAAAATTATAAAATAAAATAAAAATAAATAACAAAATAATATAAATTATAAAATATAAGGCGATTTCCAAAAAACCTGTACAAGATAACTATGAAATGGAAATAAAGGAACATAAAAATGAACAAAAATAATAACCATAAACCTTTAAAATAGTTTTGATGATCGACGCATTTTTGATGATATTTTATGATATCCTACGTTGTAAGATATTCCTTTCAAGTATAAAAGCATGCTGTTTATGTAAAATGTTAGAATGCTAAGAAATTGTTTCTTTCATCAGTTAGAAAATAGGCTCTTTAGACAAACTTTGTGTAATTATTTATTATTTTAATTTTTGTTTTACTTTTTATCCTCACCACACCATCAACATGTTGTTTTTCCTCCAATTGGTGATGGACGCCATTGGTAATCATGTTGATCCGTTGGTTTAGTAACTGAGATAAAAAAAACTTCCTTGATAAATGTTACAACATACTTGATGAAAACATAACAGTGATATTTACTAGGTCCAAGGGTTCTTACCTCGATTACCTGGTGTTGCCACCTTCCGTAGAGGATGGTGTTAAATTCAACTCGTCTATAAATATTTATTACCTCATAACAAGGAAAATGGTGTCTGCGGTCAGCTTTGCTCATTTTCTCTTGAGGAATACCGTTTACTTTACAAAATGATAAAAACGTTCAAACTTACTGGTTAACTACTTATTAACTATTATTGACGTTTATTACTCATTTAAAAATTCAAATTAATAAGTTTTCATTGAAAAGTACAGTAAATAGCATTTTTGGATATGCTATTTATATATAACCTAAATAGCTGAAATACACAATAACGTCATGAAATTACGTTTGGGTTATACTCACCTAAAAACTCGTTTTAAGTTCAAAAATAGTTGTTTATAGAAATTCAAAAACTTTAATAGATCCATCAATTAATGTGGACAACCTTTAATAACCCCCGCCGTGTTTACAGACTAGGCGAATTTGCATTTGTCTGATTATATTTTTAATAAAATATTTTTTTAAGCATTCAGATTCATTCCCTATTTAAATGACATTAGTTTTATAGAGTTCTCATGTTTTCTGCTAGAGGGAAGGTAATACAGTTTTTTATGGAGCTGTTGATAGCTTTTATGGGATGAATATCATTTTGAAATTTAATCAAAGTATATCCATGAACAAGCAAACTACAGCAGTTTATTTAACCTCTATAAAAATAACATGAACATTTTAAATTTATATTTTTTTTATACCCGTCAAATGTACGACAACGATACCAAGTAAAAAACATTTGTAAGTTTTAGCTCTAAAAATGTGTGCAACCATCAAACAATTGCCATAAAACTTGAATATTGTTGTAATTTTATAAATACCATCGTCTAAATCAAGGTCATAAAAATACAGTCCAAGTAACTCACACAGCGTGCTGTTAAATGCAGCTGTATTTGAATAATACATAATAATTCAAAACCATTCCTTTTCAAGAGGGCGAAGGTTAAAGGTCATCATGTCCTCCCCTCTCCTCCTACTGTTGTGGGAGGGGCGGTGGTGGTGTTACCACTTTAATTAATTTCTATCGATATCAATCAGTTGGTTTCACGGGCTCTATCCTTAACCAGTCAAACATTGTTGTTCATCATTACGTTCAATAATATTTAACACTTTGAGTAGGCGTGATAACGTTGATTTTGGTTTATCATGAAAAACTAGTTTGAAAGTATGTTTTGCTGAAGATAGTGTTAAGGATAACACGCCGTCTGTATGAGTCAATTGTGGACTGTTTTTTCCTCAAAGATTTTTAAATCAAGTTTAATTTTTACTAGGTTATGCTTGTAAATTATACATTTTACAACCGTTATAAATCAAATGTAAATACTTGAATGAGCATTTATATAGTATGTTACCTATGTATTTAATTTTTAATACTGCGAAAGTTGATGGGGACTCATTTTTTATTTCTCATCCTTATGGATTAGCTTGAACAGTTTTATTGTTAGTTCCGTCCGGTGCACTGCAGAGGTCGTGTTTTGTTTACAATATGTTTCTTGTTTTTTAAGTAATTTAAAACCTCGCTTAACCAAATAAAACGATCTAATCATAAACATTAACTCATTCCCTAGGCATACAAGCAAACAGTAAAGCACAAATCATGAAATTGCTAAAATAATATAAACATAATTTCGTCAACACTATCGATCAGTGTCACCAACATGAAATAGATTCAAAAACGAGCTTCAAAATTTACAATGGGATGAAAAGTCTACTTGTGTTGGTTAGTCTATGTTTGTAATAGTTTTTTCACCTGACTGAATACAGTTGTAGACATTCCATTTATATGAACCAGCGTTCACCAGTTTTTTTACTATAAGATAACTTAGTTGAATGGCCATCTACAGATAGTGTACTGTCGAGTTCTGTTTCTCTCTCATTTTAGATCCTTTTATTATTTACTTCACATAAAATATTTAAAAGGTTACTGTAGGAAGTTAGGCTCGTTTAAAAAGTCTATGTGTTTGAGTAAGTGACTGCAGCAAACTACCAGTGGATCAAGTCAAATACACGAATTCTTATTCTAAAACTGACAACCTCTAAATGGTAGTGGAAGGTCCTCTAATTTGTACAGTCAAAGCTAAAGATACAGTAAAATATAAAAAAAAACACTATGTTTTTCCCTGGCGATAGATTCCTATAAACAGCAAGGTTGAAAATAAAACCAACTGTTTTACTTATTGTTTTTAATCCCAGTAAAAAAAAACTCAAAATAAATAGAGAGGTAGATAATAAATCAAGCAATATTTCTTAGTTACAAAACTGTCAACAGCAGAACTCACACATCAGTATTGGATAGGGACTCGCCAGAACAGCACTTCGTTCACTTTGTCGTCCACGAGTTTTTCTGTCCACTACACTTTTGAGCGAGGGAAACAATGCAGCAAATTGACGATTCAATTTTACCTTTGCGTGCAGTGCAAATACACAGCCATTATGTGTCCCTTGACATTTGTCTTGAAATACATTCCCTGAAATACTGTTTGTGGCCAATAGTAACGTCGCTTGTTAAAGCCTGGCGATTTTAAAGTCAAATAACGTTCTATTGGGCGTGACCCAGTCGCTAGGGATGATTAAAATTTTAAAATATCTTTAATACCTTGAACTTGCGTGAATTATTCTTAAAATTGTATTTAAAACCAAAGAAATAGAATCACAAGGCTAAATCTATATATAAGGCCAAACAACAAAAAATCAAGCCAAAGAAGTACTTCGAAGCAGGGCAATCCACAAGAGGAATTGCTGTCAAAAACGATTGTTGACGATGATTCGTAGTCTAAAACTCCGTACCACAGGTATATCGTCTTTCATTGCCCATTTCGACCTCCCATTGCTTTGCATCCACCTTTTTTTCAGTGCCATATCGTTTAAGCAGTTTTTACTGCTTTCGCAAGAGAGTGGTCATTTTATCAGAATCGTCAAATTAATGTATCGTACTAAAATTTCCCCAATATTTATTTGTAAAAGTGCAATGTTTCTGGACAAACATGTCATATATTTATTGTTTATTCTTCGTTAAGTACGCTAAAGAAACTCAATTTTTTTTTTTAACGTGTCATGTGCTCGGGAGAGTGATTTCCGAACTCTGCTCTAGCTGACTTAACCAGACGTTTTCTGTAAAACGACATATTCGCCTATAAATAGTACGGAAACCATTCGCTTACTGTATAGTGTGGAGAAATGATAATTTGTGTGTTTATTCGGAATTATAACCTAATTAACTAACAACGACCAATTACTAGACCTAATGATTCTGAAAGCTTCTAGTTCATTAAAAGTGTTGACGCAACAAAACTAAGGATGATTCACTTAGCAAATGAAAAACCATCAAGTGCCAAATCAAAATGTTTGCAAGTCCATCTACATACTACATAGGGTATCATCGTAATAGATAACAAACAAAGGTACAAAATGTGCTAATTTTGTACATTCTCATTTCATTACTGAGATTGTTCGAGCATTGTACAAATATGTTATATCGACTCGGGAAACAGGCCTTAACAATGTATACTGTTCCTCGTTGTAGGATATGGGTTTTGCGTAATGTTTTGTTTTACAATATTACATAGCAATAGTTGATTTACAGAATGAAAGTGAAACAACGCCACCGGTCATGTGCAAATCTACGAAAAATACATAGAAGAAATATATTTAAACACATTCTTATTGTCCAAAGGCGACATTGTAATGAAACTTTGTTTCTCAAATAAAAATGTTGACGGTATTTGACATTTTTTAAAAGGTCCAATTTGGAACAGGATATGTGAATGAGATATGTGTATTCAAACACATCCTTAATTTAGTTCTCAAAGATGAAATTATGTAGTATTGTGCGACATACCTGTCCTATCTAGATATGTCCTCTCTTGGGATCTGAAAAGTGAAATTGAAATGAAATATAGAAAGTCACATCTACAGATGAAATTTTGTCACAATTTTTAAAACGTGTGTTTGGAATGTGATGTGTTCTATTTACGTTTAATTTTCATGAGTTCATTAACGTAAAATTGAAGAGAAATTATTTGTGTTGTGTACAACTGTGCCCCAGTAATCAAAGGAACTTTGAAGTGAAGTTCTTATAAAAGTGAAATTAAAGTGGGAATCATTATGCGTCGTCAGAGTTTGACGCCACCGTGCTCAATGTCGGAACTGAAATGGAATATGAATGTATGTGTCAATCTTGGTATCGATTGTCATACGCACGCACAAAATATGCACCTTAGCTCTCAAGGCTGGATCGAGAAATACCCCCGCCGCAGCAGATCTGCAGCCTAAGCGAATTTCTGTTTGCCTGATAATATTTTCACTAAAAAGTTCCCTTAAAATACCAGATTTATTCACTATTTAAATAACATTAATTTAACAGGTACTTGCTGCTACAATGAATGTACAGTATTTTTGGAGAAATATTAATATGTAGTGCAATATGAAATAAACGAATTTGTTTAAGTTTCATCAAAATATGTTCACAAAAGTGAAAACACAACAATTTACCTTTTTCTATAAGAATAACATAGATGTTTTTAAGTGGACTGTGACTGCCTATTGTATACAATGTTAACTGTATGCTATATATCTAGAGAACTATAAGAGATATAGCCTTTGTTTTATTTTATTTTAAAGATCAAATGTTTATTTAGTTCTTCATGGGAGATTTAAAAAATATATATACTCTAAGTGTTCTTTTTGGAATTTTCAAAAAATTACTATCGTTTTGCTAGAAACTTACTTATTAAATGTGTTTTTAAATATTGTGGGTTGCATAAATAAAATCCTTTTGTTAGGAACTAGTATGTTATGTATAAAATATGTGATAATGGGAAATAATTTTACAATTTTCAGCCATTTTTCAGTCACAGTCCACATAAATTCAAAATTTGTTTGAATTGTCTCCCATTAGGGGCTTAAAAGCGCTTAAAAGCGCTTCAATTTACTTTTTGAACTTGAGATTTTATCTTCAACACAAAGATTTTGCATTTGGGTTGGGTATATGGTATTAGAGGGTCAATAAGTAAAATGCCCTCAAATAATTATTGTTTGATTTTGTCTAGGTTTTTACACCAATTATTTACAGCCAATTATTTACAATAATGTTCCATTCTTATATTAATGAGGTTGTCTGTTTTATATCCTGACATACCTATAACTTCAACACTGTTTAACTTTCTCGATATTAACAAAATGTCTATACAGGGTGATTGGTACTCAGTGTGACATCATTTTTTTGGTGTAAGTACAAATGAAGTGTGATGATGCATATAAGAAGTACCAAGTCTAAAAATTGGATTACCAAAAAATTATTTTAAGTTTTTCAAAAATAATCATATTTTTAAACCTAACACAACAATTTCTCAATAACCTGTAAATGGATTTGAGTAGATAATATCATTTTCGTGTTCTACATTAAATGTTAAATAAGAATAATATAAAACTATGAAGGATCAATAGTAAAAACCCCATTGTAAATAGATCCAAAGATAAAAATTAAGGTGTTTGATAAAAATTAAAAAAAAAACATTGGCCTATTGCATTTGTTTACACCTTGTATACAAGAAGGTGTCCAAATATGTTAATAACTGCGCCATTTTATAAGCTTTCCAACCATATGCTACACTATTGAGCGTTAGGTCTGCTTGTGTACGCTTTAGTGGTTTGAAGACTACAAAACATGGTGTCTTTAACATTTAACATATAGAAAGTTGGCATGTATCAAGCAAAACTTGTTTTTTTCTTTCAGTTCGAACATTAACAACAGTAAAAGGTTCCCTGTTTTCTAGTATTCAAACCACTAAAACAAACAAAATTATATCTTAAACCTCAATAGTGTAGCATATGGTTGAAAAGCTTATAAAATGGCGCAGTTTTTAACATATTTGGACACCTTTTTGTATACAGGGTGTAAACAAATGTAATAGACAATTTTTTTTTAATTTTTTATCAAACACGTTAATTTTTATCTTTGGATCTATTTACAATGGGGGTTTTTACTATTGATTCCCCATCGTTTTCTATTATTCTTATTCAAAATTTAATGTAGAACACGAAAATGATATTATCTACTCAAATCCATTTACAGGTTATTAAGAAATTGCTGTTTTAAGTTTAAAAACATGATTATTTTTGAAAAACTTAAAATAACTCTTAGGGACGCCAATTTTTAGACTTGGGACTTCTTATATGCATCATCACACTTCATTTACTTTGTACTTACACCAAAAAAGTTTTGTAACACTGAGTACCAATCACCCTGTATATTATTATTTCTAAAGTGTCTTTATGTCAGTACGCCATAACTTTCTTAATTTTTCATCAATTTTCATTTTGTAGTTTATAATTTTATCACTTTCGTTACGTTAACTGCTAATGGCTGGTCGTACAAGCAGACATTTATAACATACAAATAGCTTAGTCAAGGTCGGAGATGGAGCAATATACGTAACAAACCATGCGCGATTCATCCATCGATATAACGCTTTAGTGTAAATCCAGGTGTTGTATTAAACTATTAATGCAAAATATCTCGACTGATAAATGTGTCAAATGATGGTAATGTTAATCGTTTGTCATATAAACCCAGTTCAGCTAATCATATGCATCAAAAGCTATCCAAGCTTTGTATTTTGTTTTCATTGGCGCTTTAGTGGGATATAATTAATTTCGATTGCAAGCTTGTTACTGTATATTATGCCATCGAGAAATACTTATATATCGATAATCGAACTATGTTTCACTAAATTACCGATTTCATATACTCTGTATTTATGGTCACGTTGATGTTTAATCCCTTTGGAAATAATTTTATTGACGGATTTAGATTAGACCGCCAGCAGACCACATGTGAAAGCAAATGCTGACAAATAATAGCAAAATACAAGTAGGTTTACTTTAATTTAACCAAATGTACGATGGTATTTTGCTGATTTGCATTAGTTATAAAATTTTAATGAAAAAATGTGAAACTCCATAGTTCATGTTAGAAAATATGGGGCAATTGCATTTTATTGCTTAATAGTCCATGTAAATAAATGAAAAATCTTGTGAAATTCTCCTCGTTGATATTTTAATCACCCATGTAAACCAACATCTAATTGAATAATCCTATGAACCATTATGCTCAAACTATGAAAATGGGGATTACAGAAAAAACTCCTCTTCAATAATAAACTTTTCTTGTTTTTAGACCCTCTTTTAATCTTGCATTTTGTCCTCAAGGGTCTCAGGCCTATGTGGCATATAAATAAGGGCCCTCAAATAAGGGCCAGGGCGTGGGGCATATAAATATGGACCCTCAAATAAGGGCCAGGGCGTGGGGCATATAAGTCAAAGCAAGAGCTTAGTCGGTTACAACAACCAATTGTTTTTTTTTAACATAGTTTTATTTACAATCTATTTTGCATTAAACAGTAAGCAAATATGCTGGCATTTTTAACAATAAAATACAAATTGGAATGCATGAGTTAGCAGCTAAACAGCTTTATCACTAACAAAAAAAAACAACAACAAAAATAAATTTCAGAGCTGCTGTACAAATCGAGTCGGTAGGTCTAAAACATTTTCTCTTTTTAGTCTGTAGACATGTTGACTGTTGTCCAGGAGGTTGAGGGCCAAATGGTTCGGATGATACTCAAGCTTTGAGATGTATTTTTTACTGCAGCTCGTAACTTCTTCAGTAACAAATGGAATTTTGCAATCTAATATTTTTGTGTCCGCATTTGGAAGCGAACCCACGACATCGCTAGCATGGATCCGTTGCGCCCATCCGGCTCCCATCGTCTACAAAGATGTTGTAAAGATATACTGATGTATGCCAACATTTGAAAATATATCAAAAATACTATTTTTAATGTCTAGATTCTAGACATTAAAAATAGTATTTTTGACTCTAGATGTTTTTGCCTATTTGTTTTTTCCTGTATTTAGTGGAGAGTAGTGATAGTAATCGTAGCCTAGTATCGTTAGTAACAGAATTTTACTATCCTCTGTTTAAATTTCTGCCAGCTCAATGACAGAACAATGTATCTGTATACAAGCCGTATTGCCCTTCAAAGCCAGATGTTTGTTGTTGAGTCTACTTTGACAACCACACCGTGTGATGGATTTCGTTTATTGATGACTGTTCGCAGAAGCAGTGCACCAAACGAGAATGTTTCAGTGTGTAATTGCTTTTTCTTTTCGAGAATTCAACCTTAAAAAAGATTATTCGTTCCATTCCACTGACAGAGCAAAGACAAATAAAAACATGACTGGCTGAAAAGCGATTGCTTTAAAATTGAATACAAGTATTTTATCCCCTAAAGTTTTTTTAAGTAGCTTTAGAAACAGCTAAGTATCATAACTTATTATTTAACATAACATAGACACTATAATCAAGGGTGTTTTATCTTGAAAAACTAAAGGAACAGTTAAGGATGAGTTAATGCTTGAAAGTGGAATGTGTATAGATTCTGAAATGACAAAGACAAAGCCAGTGTAAAAATTTAGTTCTACCTTTGTTAATACGTTAACTGGTCAATACGATATTTACTTCCTAAAGCTTCTCCTTAGGACTTCGCAGTTATTTTATTTATTGTCCAAAAATATTTTTTCAAACACCAAAGTGATTATAATTTTAATATCTAATATACTGTGGGACTAGAAAGGTACTTTTTAGTTTTTAATGTTCTCCAAGGGAAGCTAACGGCCACCTTGTATTTGTCCGCCATAAGAGCAATCTTAATTTTGTTAGTCTGAAACTGCCGCTTTTAAGTTTCAGGACGGAGTATTTTATGACCGGTAGAACAGTCTGCTTAATATTAATAACTGGTAAGGTAAGGATTTACGATTTATGTTATGTATCATGGAAACTATAACAGAAACGGTAGGGATCATAAACATAAACAAATGACGTCATTAGCTTTAAAAACAAAGTTTATGATTAGAACGAAATAATGTTGGACAGCCGTAGCATAAATTGTACCAGATTTTAGAATCACTTGTTTACATTCGAGCCGGTGATGCCATTTATTTATGATTATGATCCCTACAGTTTCTGTTATAATATCAGCTATTTATATGCAATTTAAAATTTTTTAAAGAAAGAAGAACGAAACCATGAAGTAAAGTAGACAGGAACGGCGACAGCTTATAAGTTATGAGTTTATGTGAATGTTGTCAATTGAGTTTTGTTTTTAGCGAATTTCCCATATAGGGAATAAGCTATTACCGTAGTACTCATGGTAAGACCTGGACGCGGGACCGATTTTTTTTTTTCGTTTTGAGGTCCCTAGAGGCCAAAAACACCATCCGTTCAAATTCATATATATATATATATATATATATATATATATATTTATATATTTATTTATTTATATATTTATTTATTTATATATTTATATATTTATATATTTATATATTTATATATATATATATGTGTCCGTCAGCACGATAACTCAAGCAAAAACGATCCGATTTTGATGAAATTTGGTACAAACGTGTAAACCTACGTTTATTCGAACGAGTTCGCGATCCAGCATGATCGGACCATGGGAACGGGTGTTTACGGGGGGTTTTATGGGGTAAAAATAGGTTTTTCCCATTTTTGACCCAAAAAACTTAAAATTTTGCAATTTATTTCCAAACCATTTTGTAGAGCTTAAAAAAAACAAATAATTTAGTATATTGAAGCGTTATTATGCGCCTAACGGTTACGGAGAAAATTCCAAAAAATTGTAAATTTAAAATTCCCATGTTATTCTTATGGAGAATAAGTAAACTGTTGTAGTTTGCTTGTTTATGAACATATTTTGATCAAATTTGGAAAATGTTTTTATTTCTTACTAACTATTAAAATTTTACAAAAAAAAAACAATTTTACCCTCCCTGATGCAGCAAACCTAAGTACTTGTTAAACTAATTCTATTTAAATCGGGAATAAATGTTATATTTTTAAGTAGACATTTCAGTGTAAATCCAATCAGTCAAATGGAAATTCGCTTAGTCTGCAGGTTTGCTGCGGCGGGGGTATTTGTTTTTAAATCTGGTACTTAAACTTCTTGTTAAGTATTGACCAGTGGTTACAGCGATCACCTTAATATATGGAGGTTAGGCCTACTGGTTAAATCCTTTGCGGTGTCTGTCCTGCATTCAGTTGCCGTTTGTTATTGGGTCACTAATTAATATACTAACTGTATAACAAAAGGTCGAAGTCAGTCAGCACTTGGAAGGTTCCTTTGTGCACGGAAAAATGTAATTATTATGGAAATGGCGAAAATAAAAATAAATGAGGATCATGTTTGCCTAGTAAAAAGAAACATAATGAAAGCTAATTTATTTATTTTACAATCAAAGGTATTTTTTGATGGAAGGTATCATAAGGAAAGGAGGCATCAATTTCATTTTTCACTTATCATTTTTATGGAGCATTGAGGCTAGAATGAGGCTTTGGACATTAATTAGCAAGTATTAAGTTAAATATATAAATCATTCATATTTTATGGAACTGCATTTTCTTGCCGCTTTGCAAAACATCCAGCAACAGTATCTATTTGGCAATATATCGATTTTGATTTGATATATTGTAGTATTACTGTATTTACTAATTATTGTAATTAAATTCGGTTGTTTCATTCGAATTTTTCCTTTGGTATAACCATAAGTTTATAATTCAATAGTTATTTTGCGTTTTGCCATTTTATTCTGATTCTTGGAACTATAAAATCTATCAAAATCACAACAATGTAAATTAGACATTATTCTTTTGTTCTAATTTTAGTAGTCTTTAATTGAGTCAACCCAATACAAATTGATTTATTTATTTATTCAATCTAAACGGTAAACACCATTTTAATTTAGGAATCTAGTAAGAATATTGCCATTAGTATGACTCACCCCCCTTTATATATTATCTACTTCAATCTTTATGAAAAGTACAAAAAAACTAAAATAATTTTACATATGTAAATGGCTTTGTTGGCAATTTTTACTAAATTTAAATTAAACATTTAAGTTACACAATTTTAGTTGTCGATATATAATCGTTCATAAAACGGTTAAAATGAAAGAAATTTCTGCTGACCCCATCCTACTGCAATAAATTACAAACAATAAACTCATTTGGATATGTAATAGAAGTTTTTAAATCCTTCCGCTACCGCAAATGTCCATCGTTATATGTCAGCCGAGGTTTATATTTGAAAAGTCATTATATCACCAAACTACGCTAGGAATTACGATCTAAGTTTGAATACAAACTAGTCTCCGCTTCGCCTCTGACTAGTTGTATATTATGCCTGCACGGTGCACGCAAGTTTGTCTCATCAGCATTATTGTAGGGGGTCAGGGGGGGGGGGTAGGTGCTGAGGGGGGCTGCAGGGTTGCGTGATGTCGTACCCTGCGCAAACTTATCTTGCCTCCCTTCCTTGCTTTTTGATAAAGTTTGAATTACCATTCCTTTGCCTTATAATGACGAGGCAGCTTCTACCAGGGTAGTTTACGTATAAAATGCCTCATGAACATCGGTATCATATTAGTAACCGGTTATTGGGTTATTATTAATCAGGTTATAGATATTGTATTAGTTTTAGATTTTTTAAATTATATTAGTAGACCTACTGGTATGTTAAATACGCGTTAAAGCGAGGTTTGGTCCTTTTGTAAATTATCACAATGATCACAAGAAGTCTCAATAGTCGACTCTTTTTAGCGCATATACGGAATAAGCTATTACCGTAGGTCTCATGGTAAGACCTGGACCCGAGACCGATTTACTTTTTCGTTTTGGGATCCCCAGAGAGGCCAAAAACACTATCCGTTCAAATTTTTATATATGTGTCTGTGAAGAATATTTTTGTGTTATCTGTTTAATGGTGTACATTTTATAAAATTTATGTTTGTGTGTCTTCAACTTATACCATTTTGGAATTCATATGAGCCCTTTCTGTGTCTAAAAAAGAGTCTGTCTCATTACAGATCTAAAAACCCTTCATATCACTGTATCCCTGTTTGTCAGGGTTACCGTGTTAGTCTTATGACTTATTTTTTCTCTAAGAATTCCCTTAATCATTTTCAACTGTTTACTTCCCACTGTCGCTTAGGTCATATACATAAGTCATACGAAATTAATCTAATTTTCATCCGTCTATTGTGATTGCATTATTCGTAGAAAACACTCATATACGAAATTTTATATTGTAACACTTGTTTTCGTATCAGTTTTCAAGGACTTCGTAAAATCAATTTTAGGATAGCATGCAGCTAGTTAGAAGCATGAATAAAGCTACTGTTTTAATTATGAGGGCTTATTTATTTTCAATCGTGCCCTCACCAAGTTTAATTTTTACTTCTTTATATTGTATAGAAGGGGTTTGTCTTTAGGCTATCAATTAATGATTTCACTTAACAATAGTTTGAAGTTAAATACAACAAGAGGGTGTTGTTTCAGGGATTTTTCCGAGCCCGTTACAGCAAAAGAAGCCTAATAAGTTGAAAAAAATCATCATACTGGTCGTCAAAAACAGCCGTTATTCGTTTTCTAAATCGTTGAAAAATGATCGTTTTCGGGTAACTTCAAATAAGAAAAAATCATAAAGGTAAATCTTTCTGTTTGCCAATCTGCAAATTGTATTAGTACATTATTGATACGCTACTAATCACACTATATTTCAATTTATGTGTGAAACAATAGAAATTTAAACATTGGTGACGAATTTGTGTAACCTTAAATTATGTGGTATTATTTTGCAACGGTTAGAAGGTTATGTCCACAGTATGATGAAAATAGTTGTTCATCACACTGAGTAAAAGTGTCTTTTTGAAAGATACCCCCGCCGCAGCAAACCTGCCGACTAAGCGAATTTCCATTTGTCTAAATTGATTTTCAGTTAAATATATTTTAGTAACATTAGGTTTAACGAGTACCTAGGTTTGCTGCTACAAGGAAACTAATAAAGTGTGTTTTTGAGTAAAATATTGATAGCTTAGTACAAAATAAATAAATTTGCCAAGTTTGATCGAAATATATCCATAAACAAGCAAACTACAACATTTGACAATATTCTCCATAAGAATAACATGGGAATTTTAAATTTACAATTTTTTTAATTTTCTCCGTTACTAATAATTGAACAAAAATACTTTTATATACTAAATTATTTGTTTTTTTTAAGCTCTTTAAAAAGGTCTAAAGATAAATCGGAAATTTTTTTGTTTTGAGGGTCAAAAGTGAGAAAAACCAATTTTTACCCCATAAAACCCCCCGTAAAGCCCCGTTCCCATGGTCCAATCATGCTGGTTCGCGAACTCATTCAAGTTTATCCCGCTTTACACCTTTAAACCAAATTTCATCAAAATCGGACAAAAATTACTCAAGTTATCGCGTTCACGGACGTATATATATATATATATATGTCTATATACAGGGTGAGTTTTAATTGTCCCCCCCCCCCAACTTTTTTCTACATTTTTTCAAATATCAATCCCAGACCACTTCCAAACATTGTTGGGTAGTAAGTACTTCATTTTGACAAGGTGGCCATTTCCGGCCGCCATCTTGGATCCGCCATATTGGATGCAAAATTTTTTTTTCAAATGTAAAGGTGGGGTTGTGACCCATTATTTCGAACTAAATTTTTACTCTGATTACAATGCCGCAAATTGTTAAAAAAAATCTTGATTCATTCTAAAGTTATGAGGGCTTTTTAAAACTTTATTTTTAGCCCATTTTAACATTGTGCATTTACAAACTAAGACCATAATCTCAAAATAGTGCTAGATAAAGATAAGTATACACTACCAGTAATTGTCGACCTATTTTCACTTGGTTATGACTGATGTATTTTTTTCGGCCGCCATCTTGGATCCGCCATTTTGAAATGTGATAAATTATTTTAAATATGAAGGGGGTGTTGTGACCCATCATTTCGAACTACTTTTTTAAGCTGAAGACAATGCCGCAATCCATTTTTTGTTATCAAGTTTTATTTATGAAATATTGAAATTTTTTTGTTAAAAATGTCAATATTTCAAAATCAAAAAATGAAAATGAAAAACGGATCATGGAATTAAGTTCAGCTTAAAAAAGTAGTTCGAAATGATGGGTCACAACGCCCCCTTCATATTTAAAATAATTTATCACATTTCAAAATGGCGGATCCAAGATGGCGGCCGAAAAAAATACATCAGTCATAACCAAGTGAAAATAGGTCGACAATTACTGGTAGTGTATACTTATCTTTATCTAGCACTATTTTGAGATTATGGTCTTAGTTTGTAAATGCACAATGTTAAAATGGGCTAAAAATAAAGTTTTAAAAAGCCCTCATAACTTTAGAATGAATCAAGATTTTTTTAAACGGTTTGCGGCATTGTAATCAGGGTAAAAATTTAGTTCGAAATAATGGGTCACAACCCCACCTTTACATTTGAAAAAAAATTTTGCATCCAATATGGTGGATCCAAGATGGCGGCCGGAAATGGCCACCTTGTCAAAATGAAGTACTTACTACCCAACAATGTTTGGAAGTGGTCTGGGATTGATATTTGAAAAAATGTAGAAAAAAGTTGGGGGGGGGACAATTAAAACTCACCCTGTATATATGTCTATATATATATATATATATATATATACATATATAAAAATTTGAACGAATGGTGTTTTTGGCCTCTGGGGACATCAAAATGAAAAAGTAAATCGGTCCCGGGTCTAGGTCTTACCGTGCCACCTACGGTAATAGCTACTTCCCTATAAGGAAATTCGCTAAAAAAGAGACACTTACGCCCCTAGTGATGAAAACTACTATTTTGGCAGCCTTACAATAAAGTTGTAAATGCAATTCATTCACTCATAAACTTATTTTATTGGCATTCATACAGCCTCAGTGGCGACTAGTGACCTATTGAGGGCAGCCAGCGGGACCGCGTTGCGTGCGGTAAATAATACATTGGAATAAAACTGTCCTACATTAACAAAATAGAACAGCACATCAATATTTGTAACACATGTTAACATGTATAAAATATTTAGCTTGACTAAATTAAAATATATTCTTTGAGTTATATTAACGTGTTCACATTACTGATGAAAAAAATGTTTGGTATGTGTATTTTATATAATATGTTTGTCAATATTTCTGTGATAACTATATAGTTGTGTGCGTTCTCTAAAATGCGTTCTTTGGAATGTTGCTCAGCCTTAAAATGTTAGATAACCTAAAATTAACTATGATATATACCAGATTTGAAACTTTAAAATTGTACAGGGTGTTTCAGTAAAGCGTAGTGACCTTATAACTATGCAGATAAAAATAAGTCGAAAATGTAGAATAACTTTTTTTCCATTTCGGCTTAGTTTAGCCGTAATCCGCCATTTTGCATTTTTTATAATTTATAGGTAACTCAAAAGCCCTTAGAGATATTTTTGTGAAACTTGGTATAAACTTTAAGCTTTAAGTCTACAGCTAGAAACATTCTCCGAAAATATATTTGATCACACTCATCGAATTTCAAAATGGTGGCCATTTAAGATTTGTAAAGTCAAATTCCATGAAAACCAGCAATTAAAACAGAACTTTGCAACACATTATTTAATTTTATTTTTATTACAAATCAAATGACACTTTATTTACGAAAATCGGATAATTAATCAAAAAAATGTTAGGTACTTTTATAATGTTTTTGTCACTAGTTTCTATGGAAAAGTGCAGAAAAGAGCAGTTAGAGTGATGCTTAATGTTAGATCTAGGACTCATTGTCAGCCTTTGTTTAGGGAGCATAAAATATTAACTGTTGTGTCTTTGTATATATTGGATTGTTTAATGTATATCAGAAATAACTTGAATGATTTCCCTACAAACGAATCTGTACATTACCACAACACCAGGCAGCACTCTTTTCTCAGATTAAACCAGTGTAATTTTAAGTCTACAATTGGGAGTTTTTGTGAGTTTGGAAAAAAAGCTTTTAACTTGTTGCCAAGTAATATCAAATGTCTGAATTCAAAGTCTTTCAAGAACACCATAGTATCAATGTTATGTAGTTTAGCTGTATACAATGTTGATGAATTTTTAGATCATCTAAGTTCCTTAAATAGTTTTTAAACTTTTACCTTGACATTGCTATACAATGTATTATTTGTTTTGGCAATAAATGATTTGATTTGATTTGAAATTAACTTTGTGATTTCAAAATGACCACCATTTTGATAATCTTCTTTATATTAATAGGCAAGCATGTTTCTTTAAAACATTTTTCCTCAGCTCGTGTGAATCGCAGGGAAAATCTAGCATACTGTTGAAAAGATATGTTCCTGTAGATGTGCAGAATCTCTTTAAAAATTAAAATAGGCTCAAATATAAGCACAAAACATTCATTTGAAATTTAAAAAATGGACATGTGCTTTATGGGTTGCCATGCTGGTGACGAAATAACAACTAAATATAAACAGAAAATCAATACAAATAGAAGAAATTCTAATCACATTTTTTTTCTACAGCGTGGGATGAAAATAGAGAAGTGTGTACCTTTGACCATAGATAAAACATGGAGTATGTTTTATCTATGCTTTGACTGACAACTAGATATTCCATCCCTATATTAAAGTTGTCGCCAGTTTTAATCAAATTTGTCGTAGTTGATGTGGGCCACCAACAGATTGCGCTGGTCTAAATGACTAATTTCTCTCGAATACACGTTAATTTCTACCAAGTCAAACTTATAGAATGACTTATTAAGAGCTTTAGCAACTGTCGTACCATTTTGTATAAACACCACATTTTGTATGTAACTATTTTTACATTCTACCCTCCCTGTTGCAGCAAACCTAAGTACTCGTTAAACTAATGTTATTTAAATAGGGAATATAATGTGATATTTTTTAAGGAGACATTTTAGTATCCAATCAGGCAAATGGAAATTCGCTTAGTCTGCAGGTTTGCTGTGGCGGGGGTATTTTATTTCTTTTAAAACCGATTTTTGCAAATAAAGTGTAATTCGATTTGTAAAAGAAAGGACTTTAAATAATGTGTTGCAAAATGTTGTCGTCTTTAATGCTGGTTTCCATCGAATTTAACTTTAAAAATTGTTAATGGCCGCCATTTTAAAATTTGATTAGCCTGATCAAAGATATTTTTTGGAAGAATGTTTATAGCTGTAGATTTAAAGTTTATACCAAGTTTCATAAAATATCTTTAAAGGCTTTTAGGCTATAAATTATTAAAAAAAAACAAAATGGTGGATTACGGCTAAGCCGAAATCGAAAAAATGTACTCAACATTGTTTTACTTATTTTTGCATGTAGAATCTGTATCTGCATAGCCCGCTACGCTTTACTGAAATGATATTTTTTCATATTTTATTTATGAAACACGTTTTCATATTTTTGTTCTAAGCTTATGTTAGTGATATAACTTTTGTGTATAGTTTGCGTTCTCTTATGAAGAATTATGGGGGGCATTGGCTCATTATTCCCTTGAAACAAGATAAAACTTCTTCATTACGGTATAACCATCAGGCAACTAGATAAGCGTTAGAGCAAGAGCCTCTGTACTGAAAGCCTGGCTTTAAACCCCTCCAAAGACAAGCGTATGTACATAGAAAGTCACCTGAATTCGTAGGTCTACCTTCTAGGAAATAAAATAGGTTGGCTTGCAGGTTTTTTTAGGTAAGAACATATTCTATATTGCATAACTACCTCATGTAAAAATCAGTACGGCAATACAGTAGGTAATAAAAAACAATTACTAATTATTCAAGATTAAAAGTATATTTAGTTAATTTAACCATATATTAAATCATTATACAGTAAATCAAATAGTGTTCTGTAAGAAAAAACAGAATCTCAGTATAGACTAAATTATTTTAATGTAATATATTTAATATCTTTATTACGAGCAGAAAATCTGGTAAACCTAATATGAATTAGAAATAGCGATGATTGAATTATAGTTTCGGGAGGCTATTTGTCCATGGGTAGATATCTGCCATTATCGGGCTTTTACCCACCTAACGAACAGAGGCCCCGCCCTTTCCTGATTAAATTTTCAGAGTTTTATCAAAGCACAGTAATTTTTATTTTGTTGTAAAAATTGGAAGCACTTTCTTTTTTTGAGGAGGATAAAATATCAGGCCTTTAATCAGTAACATGTTTCCCCCAACACAAAAATTATTATTTTTCAGTAAAAAAAGTAAAAATGCTACTTTTGATTTTAGAGAATCAGTAACAGAATTTGTTATAATCGATATTTAAATTTTGGATGTATGTATTTATGTATAAACCAACCCACCTTTATTGAAAAACAGATTTTCTATTCAAAGGCAACAAATTTTGTTTCTTTGGTACAATAATTAGGTAATTTATTTTCAAGGTAGATAAAATAGATAGCTCTTTTATCAGTTATAATTTTCATATTTAGGAATACCTTGTTTGGCCACTGAAAAATAAATAGCTTACATTATATTTTCAGGAAAGAATTTAAATGCCTACTTAAACTTTACTTAAAAATAGGATCATTTTTAATCTTCTGCACTCACGCTTGAAACTCAACATCAAAACACATGCGTGATATTTATATTACAATTTAACAACACGACTAGGCCTACTTACAGTATGGTCTACAGGTTTTAGTAGATGGTTTACAAAGCAATGAATAGCTGGTAACCTTAAACACTTTTATCGAAAAATGGATTTAACTTTAAAACTTTACTGCGCCCATAATTGAAAATTGAAGTAAATTCTATACACTGTGTTCAAAGTCAATTGTAAGATTAACGGAAGTTTTCAAACTACTTAAAACTGGTTTATTAAGAGAGCTCCATTGACTGACGTCATATTCATAAGCAACGTTCCGCGAAACACATCCAACTTTGATGAGGCCGACACCAAAGGCTTGTAAAGGAACCGTTCCGCCGTTGGCCTTTGACGGCAGCGTGATGAATGACTTTTATCAACACCTAATCTTTTATCTGCGATATCTTTATTAGCTCGCTGGTTACGCATTTGTCAAGAGTGGTTTGCGTCCATACGAGAAGTGTTGAATAGGTAAAAGTGACCCTTTTAGGTTTGGACAAAATGTTGAAGTTTGAAATTATCTGTAAAAATAAATTACAAACTTTTAATGCGTTTAGTGTCTATATTCGACAGTTAATCACTTTTCTCCAACTATAAATCGGTAGAAGAAGAAAGTAAAAATTATTATCTCTTTCAGGTGTATAGCCTACAACTATTAAAAATCCATTCAAAACCATCGTTCCAGTATTTTTTCAACTCATCTCTTTTAAACCAGTTACGGCGGTTTTTATAGCACTTTTGACTCTAATTAGACACATAAAACAACTTAATTAAGTACTTAATTGTTTTAAAAAAGTCGTAATTTAAAGTCCCCTAATATACTAACTATTTTTTCATCCTTTACTAAGTTTCCTAAGGTGAATAAAGTCAAGTAAACGCTTACAAAAGTAATTCAAATTCAAATTCAAATTGTTTATTTGGCCATTAAACATTACATAATAGGCTATGTCAATACATAATTCAGTAAATAAAAATAAACCATCATCAGAGATTGGTTAACAATAAAATCAAACCATGCTTAGTTTAAGTCAAATAGCATTTAAGTATAGAGCATGTAAGCGTTTACTTGACTTTATTCACCTTAGGAAACTAAGGTTATACTTTAGCAGCGGAAATAAGCCATAAACCAGGAATAAGGGTTGCTATAATGATAAGAGATCCGCTTATCATCAAGGTCACTGCGTCTACAATGTCAAGATGGCCGTGGCGTGCAAATCCTGAGTAACTCCTGAGTAACATGCGAACAACACTGAGCAGTTACAACCCTGAAACTGTAATCTTTATTACAGGGCGCTTTTGAGTAAATAGAGACCAAACAGGTGCACTGCTTATTGTACATCCCTACGTATTCTTGGTTTTTCTTAAAGTAGATCAAATCACAGTTACGGTATCGAGTCAAAGTCAAAACCCCCTTATCGATGATATACATTGCTTACGTTGCTTTTCTGGGTAGCCATTAATAAAGTGGTTTTAGTGCTCGCCTTTCAACTTGAACTTGGCTGGGTTCTAGAGGTTGACTCTGGACCCAGGTGTCGATTGTCATTTTAATACAGGATCAATTGATTATGCTAAAAAAAGGTCACAGAAGGAAAGTAACAAACTGAGGGTGTGTATTGTATACCTATTATGGTCTAACTGAATAGCGTTAAGTGATTTCATTAACAAACTAATATAACAGAAACCAATGTCCGTTAACAGATTGCACGAATTTAATTTTAAACTTTACTTTTGATGTTCCATCATTTTGAGTTCCATTTGGCAATATTTTTGAAAATCCTGCCTTACATAATTTAGGTATGTTAAGTTGGATTACTATATGTATTCTATTCATGAAAAATATACATATTACCAGGCAAAATTGTCTCAAATTTTACCCGGCTTACCAATAAGGATAACAAGAGTATACATTCGTGAATTTCATACAAAGTTTATTAAAGGTTTATACGTTGACAGAATAGTTTTTTTTTTTCTTCAGCGATAGGATGAGCATTTTACAATAAAAGCGAAATTATATGCTGCCAAATGCTACATGCTTAAAAAGTTCTTACACAAAACCATATCTAAAAAAATTCTATATTCACAACGAATTGTATGCGATACATATTTAAAACCATTTAGAAAATATTTACGTTTTAGTTTTTAACAAAAGTTACTTAGGGAAAGTTGAATGAAATTGAAGATTGTAAAAACGATATTCAAGAGAGAAGGGACAGACAGCAGGAAATCATCGTGGCTTGATAATAAAGTGTTTCCCTCACGCAAATGGTAAAGTTCACAAAGACTTGGGGCAATTCTAGCCTTGAAACTGGTAAAAGTGGCGTGGGGAAGTGAAACTAGGAAGTTACAGTATAAAGTTTATTGTTGGGAGTGTGAAGATCTTTTAGAAAACTTTTGTTTAAAACAAAAAGATCTTCTGAACAATATTTTCATTGCTGGATATTGGGGACAAGAACCCTCTCCATGACGAAAAATCTAACGAGTTGGTTATTCACTTCTTTGGATATTGATTGTTATTGTATCATTGTCTTATTTTTCAAACTAGATCTCCTTCAAGTTACGTATTTACTTTGTCTACATGAACTTGTCCCCCCCCCCCCGATGTTTTCTCGATCACATTAGTAAAATCCAATACCTTGGTATACGGAGATGACTTGCATGGTACCATTGAAAAATGATGGTACTCCCACATTTTGGAACAAAATACTAAATCCAAAAGAATTAACATATTGGTCATAATTAAAAATTATTTTAATGTATAAAGCCATATCAAGACCTATTTGGAGATACAATATTTAGCATTACTTTGAAATCAATCATTAGTATTTCATTCCAGAAATGTTTATCAAAAATATAATGAAAAATGTTGTATTAGGCCTACCGTGGTGTGTTCGTAATCAAGTTATCCAACACGGCACTATAATACATTTCAATAAACAAGAAGCTACAAAACTTAAAAATCGAATTTAAAAACATCTTATGTCCTGGCATTAACCTACTTGACAAAAAAGTGATGCCACTTTCAAAAACCGTCGACTCGACGTATGAAGGTTGTGAAATAATTAAAACTGTGAGAACTGTTTAGTTTTACGTGAATACACTTAGAGTGTAAATTATTAAACTGCCATGTTTATAATTTTTAATAACTGTTCAAATTGTTAATAAAAAGATTTTAAATGAAATGTTGAAAAAATTCAATCAAATGCATTGCAGTAGAGCGGCCATGATTAAACAATAAACATAATGAACGGGTAAAGGTATTTTAACACATATTCTTAATTTGGATTTTGCGTATTTTACTATTGGATAAAAGACTTCTTACTTTCGGGAAAATTGTAGTTGAGCTATTTATGCTATAGAAAATGCACAAAATCGTGAGAAAGCATAGACAAGTCTGTTGATTATTGTGCAAATGTTTGTGACCTTGATGAGCTCGGTCCGCACAGAGCAAAACATTGATTTGTTATGTTTCACCTACACATCTCTCCCTTACGAAACATTTTAACTTCATGGGTAAAATTGTAAAGTTTGTAAACTAAACTACTTGTGCTTGATACTAATTGAACTTTAAAAAAAACATTTTCCGATTGGTTGGTAGTTTCTATAGGTACAGCAACTTAAGAACTTGATAGTAAATGTACTTCAATCTTTTTACCTGATTTTTCAATATTTAATTTTTTTTCTTTTCCTTGTTTTGTTTTCTTCTAAAGTTTAAATTTAAAATACGGTTCCTACTATCTTTTTCTATAAGTAATTTTAGAAGATATTCAACTTCAATAAAATGTTTTAATATCATTTACAGCAGTTACTGGTATCATTAATGATTTAAACGATTTCTAAAAGATAATATAATACCCCCGCCGCAGCAAACCAGCAGATTAAACCAATTTCCCTTTGCCTGATTGGATTTAAACTAAAATGTGTCCATTTATTACCTATTTAGATAGAATTAGTTTAACGAGGACTTAGGTTTGCTGCAACAGGCTTGTCGATGTTTAAGATAATTGTAAGTGTGTGTCTTTTTTTTTTAAATGTTAATAGTTTAGTAAGAAATCAATGCATTTTCCAAATTTAATCAAAATATGTTTATAAACAAGCAAACTAAAACCATTTACTTAATTAATTTACTTAACAATTTACTTGAATAATTTACGTTTTTTATGGATTCTTTTACTGGATGATTCCATTAATACATTTAATGCTATTTAGTTTCTCTAAACCATTTTGTAATATTAATACAAAGATTTATAATGTTTATCTTGATATGTCTATATAAAATTATTTTTTATTATCAAACGTAAGTAGTAGGTAACTTATGTATCACAAAACGTACAGAAATTATTACAATTTATAATATGTAATGTAAATACTTAGCGTATTCTGTTTCAGTCCAAACTATTACTTACAATAAAATTATTTCGTACTTTGTCAGAGCTTCTAGCCACACAAGCCATGCGTTATGGCTTTATCTCCATAAGATAATTGTATTTTCTATGGTTGATGAAACTATTTGTTGTATAACTTAACAAAAAGCAAAATGTAGTACAACATTCTCAATAGATGTTATTGTTGTACATTTAAAATATGTATTATAGGCCTAAACTAAACTTAACATTACATTAGCACTGAATCTAGATTTAAGGTAAAAATGTTAGTTTCTATCTTTTTCGAAAAATAATCCTGAAATTTAGGTAAACTTTAACTCGTATTCCTTGTCACGTAAAAGTCTAAATAAATTGACATAATCCGTCTAGACAACAATAATGCGTTAAAATGTGTAAACCTTTAATAACAATTTTTTTATAAATGGGTTTAAAATAATTAGGCAATACTAATCGTTTATTTAAGCTGATTATCGATGTTTTTTTAGTAACAAGTTAAGCCTCTCGTAGTAATGTCAAGTGAGTTTAATGTTATCATTTATAAGAAAATGCATATTTTTTAACTGGCCATTTTTTTACAAATATAATTGTGTAAATTGAAGTTTTGGTATTCCAACGACACACGAAGTATCGGAAAACTAAAATAATTAAGGCAGTCAGGTAGCTCTGACATTTAAAGGTCTTGGTAATTTTTGCTGCAAAATGTTGATCTTTGCTGTGAAATGAAATGCCATATTTCAATATAGCGTTTGGGGAGGAATGTTGTTTGGATTGATTGTTTATTCAAACTCAAAACTTTTTTTAGAATATGCAATGTAAATTTATTGTTTACTAGCAGAGTACCCGTCCTTCGTACGGGGTTGGCATATAAGTATCAAATGCTTATAGCAGTTATGAGTGAGGACATGGTTTAAGAAATTTCGGTTCTTTTTGAAGTTCGTTCGCTACGCTCACTCACCTTTAGGTTGGAGCTCGTTCGCTGCGCTCACTTTCCTTCAGGTTAGCTCGTTCGCTACGCTCACTTGCCTTCAGGTTAGCTCGTTCGCTACGCTCACTCGCCTCCAAGTTGAAGTTCGTTCGCTACGCTCACTCACCTTTTGGTTGCAAATTAGCTGTTGTCATAAATGTAAAAGAAATAATGCTAGTGCTGCACCCTGTTGGTAATCCTTGTAACTTTAATGCTATTGAAAATCATAGAACAGAACCAACTTGTTTAATTGAAACAGCTGTTAAGATTCATTAATTCCATTTCTCATAAGGTTAACATGGGAACCTTTGCTCCAGAGCCACTGGGGCGGAGCCCGGAAGGATTTTTGGGATAAAAATATGCCTATATGTTAATCGGGAATATGAGCTATCATCATGCCGAATTTCAGCCCGATCCGACCAGTAGTTTTCGCGTTTACTTTTCCCATACACACAGACACCACCTCTTTTTTATAATAGTATATATAGATTAGTTTTCCTTACTAACTTTCGTGTAAATAGTATTGCCAATTGTCAACTTTGAATAAACATAAAACAGTATATTTTTTCTTATTAATACCTTTATCTGCAAAAATCACTATCGTAATAGAATAATAACAAAGCAAATTATAGTTCTCAATAATTAGGAAGTAAAGAAGACTAATCTATATATCTATCTATACTTATTTAATACGCAAGCAGATTTTTTGTGACAATTACTCCTCCGAAACTACTGAACCGATTGTCATGTTTTTGGTGTCATTGGAAAGAGCGTAGCGTGAAGTTGTGCAGGAAACTTTCTTTTTAGGGAAATAATGAGAGAGTGAGGCCCTGGAGCCCTTTAAATTTTCATATTTCTCCATAAGATTAACATTGGAAACAAAAATTGTTATGAAACAACACTCCAGCTGTTGTCAGAAATCAAAAGTGAGAAGAAGAGCATAGGTTAATCCTAAACAGTCAATAAGTTTGCTAATATAGTATTATAACAGTTTGCTACAAATATTTACTTAGCAATTGCTCGAGTTCGAGCAACAGGGACACTAGTACTTATTTAATACGCAAGCAGATTTTTTGTGACAATTACTCCTCCGAAACTACTGAACCGATTGTCATGTTTTTGGTGTCATTGGAAAGAGCGTAACGTGAAGTTGTGCAGGAAACTTTCTGTTTAGGGAAATAATGAGAGAGTGAGGCCATGGAGCCCTTTAAAGTTTCGTATTTCTCCATAAGATTAACATTGGAAACAAAAATTGTTATGAAACTTCAGCTGTTGTCAGAAATCAAAAGTGAGAAGAAGAGCATATGTTAATTGTAAACAGTCAATAAGTTTGCTAATTTAACAAGTTTGCTAAAGATATTTGCTGACTTGGTTGAAATTCGTTTTAAAATAACGAATTGCTCGAATTCGAGCAACAGGGACACTAGTCTAGATAATGGATTGACAGATCGTTATAATTCATTATTGTAACAGTATAATGGCTGAATAAAAGTCATTATTTTACTGTCTTTTAGCTAAATAAATTATTTATTTGTAGTTAAAAACTAACTATGTTATTATCCTTATACTCTAATAAATTACTAACTTGGTATCTAAAAAGTCTAATTGATTACCAATGCATTATATGTGTATACTGAATGGCATTATTATAGAGCACAGAATTTGCTTCTTTACCTCCATATGTAATGTAGTTTCAACAAACTGCGAATTATTTTTGTTGCAACGTCATTCGTTTTGACGTATTGAAGGCTTAGATGATGTTGCGCTTCCTAAAAACTAGCAAACTAGTCAGCCTTTTTTATTTAATTTAGACTATGTACTTATGGTGGTGAAAAAGCCTATTTTTATTTTTTTTATCATAGTTAGCCAACCAAATCAGTATGTGAATATTTTAAATTTAATAAATCACTATCTAAACGTTCTGACATCCGTCTAAATATTTGAATTGTGTAGAATGATAGAAAACCCAATTATTTTCTTTGTATGATGATAACTAACTACGTGCTTTAAATTCTAATATCTGCTAACTATATTATAAGTATGTTATTGAACTGACATCTTTATTATACTTATCATAATAGCTAACTAGTTCATTATTTAATTTCCTAAAAGCGAATGAAATGTACATAACAGTGATGGAACGTTTGCACACTCACATTTGTATATTCACATACACACATGCAAATGTCTAATGCATCATCCATCACACATTAACATGAGTAATGTGTCAATGTGCGATCCCTATAGAATTTAATTTTTGTATTTTTTCGTTGGAACAATTTCTGCAAAGTTATCAACGTTTGCATTTACTACAGCATAATTTATGTTGAAATAATCCCGACAGAGCATGACATTTAGTTGAGTTAACTTAAAATTACAGTAATTGAATTTATCATCCACTCTATCGCTCAAAAATGGTATGCATGATCGTACCAAATAATCATTTTCTGAAGTGTAGTCCACATACAATGTAAAATCGTTGATGAAAATCTTAACCTGATTCAACCTTAACTTTTTTTATGACTTCCCAATCTTTTGAGGTTGTTCTAATATAGATACATTGTACTACATTTTATTGAGTTATGAAGCATAATTATTTGTATATAACAATTATAATTAATTATTGTGAATTATAAAATTAAATAATTAAATAAGATCTAGTCAATGCCTTATTAGGGAGTGTTGAGTCCAATAAAAACCATACTGGGGATTTATACGAAGGGTTTTCAATAGTAAAGTCTACTTGCAAAAATACATATAACTATTAACTTATCCATACCGAGACGAGCAATATGTCATGTGTGATGCAAAACCAAGAGACAACTTTATGTTACCGTTTTCCAGGCTGATATGTAAAAGGAAGATGTTTAACTTTGACTGTGTGTTTAATGTAACTACAAAGCACGGCCGTAATCTGCTTTGCTTTACTTTATGTCGTCTCTCTTTGCTTTACGCTTTACTTAGAAAACTTATGAAATATTTTTCATGTTTAAAATTTCGTTGATCAATGTTCAACATAGTAAGTAATGAAAGTTCCTTTATGGTAAAACTTTTGGTTGGTTAAAGGAAAATAACTGAAAGCTAAATACAGTAGTTTGATATTTGTAGTTTTACCCGTGTAGGGCAACGGAGAATGAATCTAGAGCAAAAAGATTGTCTTTTAATAACAATGCAGGAAAGCATTACAAAATATTTATTATCATTGATTATTAAAGACCATGAATAGAACCATATCATCAAATAATGAATTGATAAACTTCAATTCATTAATTAATTGAACAGATCCTATTAAATCTTTTAATGAGCTATGTAGCAGAGTTGAATGACATGTATCTGGAAAATATAATCAAATCGACAAGCAAAAAAATGAATCACAAAATTTGTCTACGGTTTTCAAAGAATCCAACCTTCTCGCAAGATTAGTATTCCACCATTGAAAGCAACGTGAATAGAGCCAAACTGTATTTTAAAATCTGGAATATGTCGTTTTCAGTTCCAACAAAAGTTTCGAACAAAGTTTCTTTTGGCTTTTTAATGCACTGTGGATACGCACATACATTTAGACATAGGTATTTGATTTATTTATGGATTATATCTCTTTGCTTGTAGCTTGACATTCTGTGTTATTCTTGAAGACTGAGATTAAAATGACCCTTGAAAGTTGAGCTTCATAATTGCTGACACAAAATCAATACATCACTTTGTCAAACTGTCAATATTCAGAACTGACAATGTAGAATGCTGAAGCTTCAAAGAAACCTTCTCTGGAACTGACTGATTGATTTGATAATTAGCTCTTGATTAATGCCACTGATGAAACTATCTAGTTGGTATAATTGTTACATACAAATTAGGAATACAAAAGTAGACTAGATCTATAGTAAACCTTTCAAGGTTTTGTATCTCAACTATCTATTTTATGGAAAATTTACATATTTTTGCGTTAATAACTTCTAAAAGAGTATTAAACAGAGCTTGGAGGACTGCGAAAACTTGTTTCTATAAATTATAAAATTTAAAAATTGTCCATTTAATAAAAAATCTGTTAGGCCTATGCATTTGTTCACGTATCTAGATCAATAATGAGTGAAATTGTAAAAACCATCTCCACGAATAAAGACTTGAACATGTTCAGATATAAACAGTTTAATCTTAAAAACCTATACCTAAATGGCAGGTACGTCTTTCAATGTTGTTTGATCATAAAATGCAAGAAGATTATAGCATTGACTAATTGGATAATAGTCAAAGATTATAGATTGTAGAATGCTCTTTCTTTGTTTTCCGAAGCTAACCTTGAACTGGATATGTTCTTATCATTAACTTTTACAGACGCAATTATGTACTGCAACAATTATGAAACTTTACTCATACGATAATAGTGACTTTACTATAGTGTTCTGTATCTTTTGTAGCAGCATAGTCAAATATTTTTTGACGAGGGTAAAAGGATTGAACGTTCAACCGTAGTAATTTGTCAACAATATTGTACTGAAATTATTTATGGAAAATATATTTTAATATGTTGGCCTTACTTGTGACCATTGAGTATACACGTAAAAGTGTATACGTATACAATCAATCGTGTGACATTATTCTTTGTAAACCAGCAAGCTTTACATAAAGCCCCTATTGTCGTTACATAATGCTGTTTCGTATAAAGACAAAGACCGCAAAAGGAAACTTGTAAGAATAGTAATTCATAATTAAATATATCTCTGAACTTAACGGCTAGTTCACGAACTAAAAGGTCGTGTTCACGGCCTGAACTAAATGTGCATTATATTATCTTTGTAATGTAACCGATATTAGTCCATCGTTATGAAAAATATAGTAATACTTTAATATATAAATACTTCTGAACTTGTTTTTCGTGTCTTGCTCATCTTGAGTTAAAGTTTTTTCCAGAACACTACATGCAAGTTTTTACACTTATTTCTTTAATAAATCAACTTCTTTTGGTTTCATAAACGTTACCAAAATGACCCTGTACTCGTACTGTCTAGTAAAGTAAAATCTTCAATAATGTACATTTTCCCAAAGGCTCAATGGCACCATATTTGAAGGGTATATGGAAAATCAGTAACCTTTTGAATTGTAATAGTACATAATTGCACAACTATGTATGATAAACAACTATGGTACTTAACCGTACCATTGTAATGAGTTCACTTACAGTTGAGGAACCAGAATAGACCAAACTGTATATGTTTTTACCGTCAAATATTGAAAAATTGAAATATTGAAATTTAATATTAATTATTAATCATCAAAATTAGGTTTGGACAAACTTGTAAAATTGTTATGTTATACTAGCAGAGTACCCGTCCTTCGTACGGGGTTGGCAAATAAGTATAAAATGCTTATTGCAGTTATACCCGATCTTTGCGTTTGCGATGTGAGAAAACACGGTTTGAGACAATTTGCTTCCTCAAATTTACGGTATGCGATAGTATTACACATCTACCATAGCCATAATGTTCTACTACTTCACCTACACAATAGAGAAAGATAGATTATTAAAAATTCGCAAAATTTCATAAATTATTCATGAAATTAAAAACATAAACATAATTGTGAACAATCCTACTTTGACAGTTCTCATTGTGTATCACAGTTTTTTGTTGCTGCTTTGTTCAAATTAGCTGTTTTCATAAATAATGAAAAAAAATAATAGTGCTGCACCCTGTTGGTAAATATTTTAATTTTTTAATTTTTTTTGCATATCATAGAACCAACTCTTTTAGTTGAAACAGCTGGCTAAATTCTTTAATCCCCTTCAAATATGAATACTCATAAGGTTAACATGGGGAACTGCAGAGCCACTGGGGCGGAGCCCAAAAGGATTTTTGAGATAAGAATATGCCTATATGTTAATCGGGAATGTGAGCTATCATCATGCCAAATTTCAGCCCAATCCGACCAGTATTTTTCGTGTTTACTTGTCACAAACATACGGTTCCATACATCCAAACTTTCTCATTTATAATATTAGTAGGATTATTATTTATTCTACAGCAGACGTCAATGTGCAGTAAATTCTCAATTTAAAAAATACATTTGAATTTATATAACTGTGTTATTTCAGAATATCTTTAATACGTGGTATATCTTAAGAATATAGAATCTTTAACCCTCCCTTACATCAATGGAAAGTGGAACTGAAATGGATTTTGTTATGACTATTTGGAGCAAAAACAAGACCCGATATTTGAGTTGCATTATTACCATTTGCAACAGATAAGTCAGCCCTGTTTTTAAAACTTGAGGAGTTGGACGGTTGAACTTCTAGAGGATTCTTTTTATACACACTGCGTCTCGTAAACCCCCAATGGTAAAAATTGTTTTGGCGTGGTGTTCGTGGAGGCTATATGTAAACATGATCCATCTTCATACGTTGGAGTGGATTGCAATTGCAATTAATTGCAAGTGCAAAAACCGATTGAGTAATTTGCTTTATTCTCATAGCATTATTTATGGTTTGTTTTACGTGTTCTATAATAGGGCTGGACAGAATTGAGTCAGATAGGTTTTGCAATATCAGTTTTCAACAAAACGAATGATTTAGGTTATTCTTCCTAAAGTGCAGTAACAATATCGGTTGGAACAGTGTACTCGATGTTTTGAGCTGTAAATTGACCTCATTTGCCCAAACTTTGACCTGACTAATTACAAATTCTGTTTGCAGCGACCGCACTATTTACTACTCTGTTTGCGGCTTTCTGTTTGTTAAATCAACCGAACATTTAAACACTGAAATGGAACGGTTTCATAGCACTGTTACCAATTTGGTTATGCAGCAAAACAGGTGTTTGAAATTTTTGAAAAGAAATTCAAGTGATGTTTTAAAAATCATTTTTACTTGACAGAATAAAGAATATTATAATTTGATTTACAATATTTTATCAACCCCTCACATTTAGGACGTGGATTAATTTGTTTCTCCGGTATAATTCAGACAGTCAACAACTTTGCCCAACTGTAATTACAAAGTTCACATTCTAAAGCCACATTCAATTTGAAGTTGTGTGTGAAGCAGTTAGCATTGTTTATAAATAAACCACTGAAACAATCTGGATTTATCAACATAGTACAGGTAAAACTCACCTAAGAAAACATAAAAATTAGTCCATTCATGAAACTTGCAGGAAACGTAGTAATTACCATTAGGTTTTGAAATCTGAAGAGTCCCTAGTGATTGTGGGGGTGGAGGTACCATTTTATGGGGGTTAAAGTTTATGGGGGTAGTGATTTTGAGAAAATTTTTTTTACCAGTTTCTTGGTTAATTTTCCTCACAACTTTAACATGTGACACAGACTCATGGTCAGTTTTGTAATAATTGATATTAACTGGGTTATTTTACCTTAATTAATTTGTCATATTTAGTTTTTCATTAATAAATTAGTCTTTTTCTAATAAACCGTCGGTTGTATTGCTTTTATTATGTTCTTTTTCGATTCTGCATCCTAAGAAACATAGAAAACGACACCTCACTTGCTTGGATCCCGTAAATAAAAATTTTCTCAAAATCACTACCCCCATAAACTTTAACCCCCATAAAATGGTACTTCCACCCCCACAATCACTAGGGACTCTTCAGATTTTAAAACCTAATGGTAATTACTACGTTTCCTGCAAGTTTCATGAATGGACTAATTTTTATGTTTTCTAATGGTTTTTTAGTATAATTTTACCTGTACTAACACTGGTTCTGTATTGAACAGCTTACTAGAGAATCTGTTAAATCATTTCATTGATTGCCTTTTGTAGTAAATAAGTGCGTATGACTATTTTCCCCTTATTGGTGTTAAAATCTTATTATAATTGAAAGAATGTTGATTTACAAAACTCCCAAAAGTAGATGAAAAACTTGAGTTTACGTCTAATTCAGATATTTGTTATTTAACTGTGAAGGACGTAATAATCCATATTAAAAGCTTCAAACAGAGTGAAACGCAGTGTTTAACTTCTGTGTCGTAGTGATCAACATTAATTTGTAGATCTATGCATTCGTATGCAGATTACTACCAAATTGTTCTAGCCAGGCCTACTCTTGATGAAGAGACGTTGCAGCTTAATGAATGTCAATGGCCCTTCAAAGATTTGTAAATGGTCCAGAGATCATGGGTTTAGATTTAAAACTGAAAATTGCTCTTTATGCCCTTTGCCAATGTTATGTTATGCTCAACAACTTGACTTGCCGAACGTGACTGAATGAAAACGGTCCACTGAGGATTGATGCAATGTTGTTGAATTTATTGGAACATAACTATTGTTTGAAGTTGTTCGCACATTAGCTTCGGCAATTGCCACTGTATACCGGCCAAGCGGAAAAGTGAATATTTGCCGTTGTAAGACTTCCAACCACCGGGGCTTCGTCTTAGGATGTTGAGCGGTGGGTGCTAAGTTAACTGCTTTACTTTTAAGGTAATTTTGATTTGTATAATTTTACAACATTACCAAACATTACTTTGGCTAGTGGATTTTAGTAGTTTATATGGACTAAAGTAAGGTTTAAGACTCTCACTCAAGCATGGCAAATCCTATGTTAGAAAATGTGCAAGGGTCGAAAAGACCTTTTGGTATGTGTGATGAACTAAATTTTGTGTTATAGTCCCCCTAGTTTGCAATAAAACACTTCCATATTGTTCATCTTTATAAGTTAATTCTCATCATTTTCCATCTCGTTTTGTTATATGAACAAAAAGCAGTAATGGATTCTTCTAGTTGTCATGTCAAGAAACTTAGAAAATAAAGAATTTTGATATAACTTCTTGCTAAATAGCTTGTTTCTAGGAACTTTGATTCTATCAAGAATGTTTTTTTTTTAGATCTATAGAGGTATTTCTACTCCGTTGTTATGTCACAATTTTTTTAGCAATACATGGTTTGGAAACATTCAAAATAGTGTTTTGTTTACCTATAAAACTTTCACAATAATTTTATCTGTATTTGCTGATTATTCAAAAGAAACTTATTTCATGACTTTTTTACTTGCACAGTCTATTCCCAGAAAATCATTTATCATGATTTTTATTCCAAACAAATAAACTACTTTTTTTAGACGAGAGCACTTAAACGCATTGAACTGAGTTAATCATTACAATAGGTAATTTTTTTAACTATAACATTTCACTATTTCGAAATTGATTGTCATAGCGTTACTCTAAGCTGTTATTCTTCACATCATCATTTAAGGATCAACGGTACACTGGATGATTTTTGTTTTATGATTCATATTATAAAATAATATATATTTTTTTAATTTTACTTAAGCTTATTAAAACTTGGTTTTCTTTAAAAAAAGGTTTTCTCATGATGATAGAATCCTCATATTTTATTTCCATACTCTTGGAGTCATTTTTATAGTAAAAATATTCTCTGTTTATCCTTAGTCATAAAGTATTCAGCTACCCACTGTGGTCTAACACCAAAATCCTCCATGTCAAACACCATTAATAATTTATCAGTTTTGGAATCATTTACTGAGTGTAATGGTGCAAAAAGTGTTTGATTACAATTCATGATTCCATACCATAGGCTACACATTTTTTGTCCTTTTTAGTGAATTTCCCTATAGGGAAGTATAGATTAGATATTACCGTATTTGGCACGGTAAGTCCTTGGCCCAGGACAGATTTACTATTTCATTTTGATGTCCCCAGAGACTAAAAACAACACTATTCATTCAACTGTTATATATGTATATAAAATATATGTTATATCTATCTATATAACATCCAATGTATGTTTGTTTGTTTGTCCTTTATGGACTCAGAAACCGCTCGACAGATTGTAATGGAACTTTCTTGATAATTGAACACCATATCTTGAGTAATCTTGGTCTGATTTTGATGAAAGTTGATTTGAATATGTATGGCAAGATAAACTTGGATGAGTTCGTAAACCAGCGAGATTGGGTCATGGGAACGGGGTTTTATGGGGTAAAAATGGAATTTTCTAATTTTTTCCCCTTAAAATATAAAATTTCCGGATTTCTCTCTAAACCATTTTGAAGCAATAATTTAATACTGTATATTGTAGGGTTATTGGTTACAAAGAAAATTCAAAAACAATATTAATTAAAAATTTACATGTAATTCTTATGGATATATTTTGATCTCACGTTGCATATTTATTTATTTTATAATAAGCTAATTTTACTTAAGACACACTTTATTAACCTCCCTTCAGCAAACCTAGGTACTGTAACTTGTTAAACCTAATGCTATTTAAATAGATTTAATTGGAAATCTAATAAGGCAAATGGAAATGCCCTTAGTCTACAGGTTCCCTGTGGCAGGGGTATTTCCTGATACTGTATTGTAATAAAGTTGATAAACCCCTCTTCATGAGTTTTTAACTATTTTTCATATTGATGTGGGCTCCGGATTACGTTTAACATAGCTAACAATTGGAGTAAATACCTGCTATGATTTAATCCAAATTGTTACGAAGTCACAACTAGTTTTAACTAGGCCTATCAAGAAGTCATCTTTAGGTTTCAAAGGATGTCATGATCACTTCATCAGCTGGAGGTCGTCGAATCACATATTAAAATACATAGCCATGTATACTGTCTGTGTAGTGAGATAATGGACTGAGTATATGTGAGATAATGGAACAAAAACATTCCGGATACCGAAACTTTGCAAACATTTACAATGCTGGTAATGTATGATATTTGCTATATTACCTTTGAACTTTCAAATAACATACCTAAACTAACTATTACCTCAAAAACAAATATTGAATTAAGTTTTCCTTAATTTTGAGTTGAGATGATTTTTCATATTCATACTGTATATTTGTTGTTTCAGAGGTGGTGGCCGAGACCTCGTAGCAATGCCTGAGAGGTAGCTCCCCAGACATGCTTTGGGCCACTCTGTTCCTTATCAATGGAGCAAGTTTTGTTGGTAAGTTTGTTTCAACAGAGCTATCAAATAAAGCTGGTTGCTCAAATGAGACTCCCGCCATCTCTACCATAAATTGTCTACCTTTTATTTTCCATACTTTACGAAACAAATAACTCAAACCAATCACCAACATAACTTCAAAACTTCTCTAGGTAATACATCACTTATATTTCCTTGTAAATGTGTTGCAGGGTCTATGCCATCAGCAGGATCACCAGAAAATATAACCATAATGTTCCTCAGTCCAACGTCAGTCAAAGTGTCGTGGCACACGTCCATAGACCATGTAGAGAAGTATGATGTTACCTACAAGCCAACAGACGCCAGGTCAGTGTCATTGATACAGTTACACAAAAGATTATTGATATACTATACAGTATACAGGGTGTCCATAAAAAACGTTTCAAGACTTTGGGAAATGAATCCTCATACTAAAAGCAAGAAAAAAATTTATGTGAAGGTATGTCCGAAAATGGATATTTACCCAGCTATCCGCCATTTTGTTTTTATACAAAAATATTTTTATCTGTGAAGTTTTTCATTCGAGGATTATGAAAATTGGTAACCTTGTTAACATACACAAGACCTATAATAGAAAAAATAATACAGTTGTTCCGATTGTAAATTTCAAACAAAATGGCGGCCGTTTGAATTTTTTCTAACTTAAATACGGTAACTCAAAAACGGCTAATTCTATGAAAAAATTTCAAGAATATACTTTTTTAACATTTTTAATTTTCTATCAAACGATACCAAGATCAAAGAGATCGGTCAAAATATATATAACGTTTTTGTGTCAAAATAAGGCAAAGTTAGTCAGGAAACCCTTAATTTTGCCTTATTTTTACACAAAACCTTTTTTTTTTTAGTTATATTTTGTCCGACTTTTTTATCTTGGAATCGTTTGATAGGGCATTAAAATTGCTAAAAAAAGTATTCTTAACATTTTTTCATAGAGTTAGCCATTTTTGAGTTATTTAAGTTAAAAAAATTCAAACGGCCGCCATTTTGAAATTTACAATCGGAACAACTAACTGTATTATTTTTTCTATTATAGGTCTTGTGTATGTTAACATGGTTACCAAATTTCATAATCATCGAATGCAAAACTTCACATATAAAAATATTTTTGTACAAAAAACAAAATGGCGGATGACTTGGGTAAATATGCATTTTCGGACGTACCTTCACAGAAACCTTCTTTTTTTTTAGTATGAGGTTTCATTTCCAAACGTCCTGAAACGTTGTTATGGACACGCTGTAGGCTATATATACCTACTGCAAAACTGGCAATAGCAAAATCAATTTTTCATCTTTGAAAATGTATGTTATAGTAGTATGTTTTCTGTGAATAGAGCCATGTAAGTCGCATATTTGAGTCTAGTATGCCTTTAAGAGATAGGGAATGGTTGGAATTTGGTATGGGTAATGAATAAATTATATGTAAATGTGTTCTAAATAATCCTTCAAATTTCATAACTTTTCAATATACACTGAGTCTTTTAAAGCTATTTCCAATACAGGCTCAATTATTAGCTATAAGCTTTTATTTAACTGGTGAACTCGTTTTCTGCAATAATTTAATCAAAGAAGTATTAAAATAGGTATTCAAGACTTTAATTTATTTTCCCCCTTTGCATTTGGATTGTTTGCTAATCCACACAGAGTTATGGTTAACAATTCTCTCTTTGTGCTCCAATAAAGCTTTGAGCCGAATAAAAGAAATTTTCCATTTTGCCGAGGATAAAGAGAACAACTCAGCTAATGCAGGGATGAGATAATCTCATGGAGCACTTTGCTAATCTGTTAAAGCCAGACAAACAATACAGCTTTGTCCCACAACTGTTTCCTTGCCCCGTCAACTTTATTCCACTTAAGCTAGGTTATGTTTTTTTTGTTTTTTGTTCATTTGGCTCAAGCTTTTTATTTGTTTCTATTGAATAATTTAGTAAAGAATATTTTATTTCTTTTCTGTCGACATATATGCTCTTACTTTCAAATCAGTTATAACTCTTTCACCAAAAAAGAGAAAAAACATACTATATTTGTCTGTACATATTTGAAAAATACTATAAACAAATATATTGACATAAGTAAAATATCGTATAGCATTCATAACACAGACAGTAAATTTACCCGGGGTGCCCGTATTGCGCCTACCAACCTAACTGGTCTCCTCTGGACTGACACTGCAGCTACATAAAAATGTTGCTAGCCAAACTTATGTTCAATTGTATTAAACTCTTTCAATTAAACTACAGTTTTCCGTGAGCTCATAATCAAATGATTCAAATGATTTATTAGGCCATTCAGTTTGTACAGACAATAGGCTAAGTCAAACAATAACAATGCAGAAATAAACACATGCAGGATCTCATTTATATAAAACATGCAAAACCAATGCATGCATACTAAAAATGAAAAAAATAAAAACTACAAGCTGCAAGCCATGCAAGGCAGAATAAAATATAAATTTTTTTAACAGAAAAATCTTTTCACAACACTCTTTGATCGGTTACTCGCAGGTGTCCTTGATTGATAATAAACAGCTATAAATTCCATATTAGAAAACAATGTTATGCTTGTTATGTAAAAGGTAAAATCCAGCAAAAAGAAGAGAAACTTATTGGGCACTGAGGCCAATTGTAAGGTGGGTCAAGTCTTCTGAAGTTCAGTAACTACAATACAGTAATTGGTTATGTATGTTTTTATTCAATCAGACAGTGCCCTAGTCCCACATGTGTACGATTGGTAAGAGACTATTCAGTATGTACATAATCTACACTGTACACAATTTATTCCTAGCCCAGTTTCTAATCCAGTCTTCAAGCCATAGCCTCTATTTCAGTTTCTAACAAAGTTCCTGGCTAAATCTCTAACCCAGTTTCTAATTCAGTCTTCATCCCAGCCTCTATTTCAGTTTCTAACTAAGTTCTTGACCCAATCTCTAAACCAGTTTCTAATCCAGTCTCCATTCCAGCCTCTATTTCAGTTTCTAACTAAGTTCTTGACCAAATCTCTAACCCAGTTTCTAATCCAGTCTTCACCCCAGCCTCTAATTCAGTTTCCAATCACTTTCTGACCCAGTCTCCCAGCCTCTATTTCAGTTTCTAACTAAGTTGCTGACCCTGACTGAATAATTGGATGTGTACGTTAACTTATTATTTAATCAGACAGTGTCCTGGTCCTACATTTATGATTGGTAAGAGACTATTCAGTATGTAGGCCTACGTATAATCTACACTCTATACAATTTCCAACCCAATTCCTAACCCAGTTTCTAATCCAGTCTTCAAACCAGCCTCTAATTCAGATTTCAACCAGTCTGGCCCAGTCTCCATCCCACCCTCTATTTCAATTTTTAACTAAGTTTCTGACCCAGTCTTTAACCCAGTTTTTAATCCTGTCTCCAACCCAGCCTCTATTTCAGTTTCTGACCCAGTCTCTAGCCCAGTTTCTAATCCAGTCCCACAACAAGCCTCTTCAGGTGGTTCTGAACAGTTACAGGGTAGTGGCAGTAGTCGCAGGCAACTCAGATTCCGTCACGCTGAGTGGTCTGATGGCCGACACGCAGTACCAGATCACAGTGACGGCCGTGCGCGACGGCAAGAAGTACAAGAGCAGACCCATAGTGTTCAGAACGTTAGGTGAGCTTTCAGCACTACATTAATATCCAACTACTGTTCTTATTTCTTCTAAGGGTATTTGCTACATTGGTGTGTTTTGTGTTTGGGTTTTTGAGGCTACACACAGGTTTATTATACAGTGGAGATTAAAAATGGAGATTAAATTAAAAAGAGATCTTTTACTTGTATTTCAACCTGCACAACGTAAACGTACCAACCGAGTAGATTGAATTTTACAGCAAGTCATTATCTCTATTAATTTAAATGGGGACACCGCCTCGGTGGGTATTTTAACCCAAAAATGTGTCAGATAGCTGTCTCTTGGATACTATCAGACGACAAATCATTCCATAAATGATAGTAAATCATTATGCCACAGAGAGCGGCAACATGTATTTTTCAAGTGAAGAGACTGGACTCAAGTTGTAAATATAATTGTTTAATTTTTTGTTTGATAATGTGGCAACGTAGTTCCAAGTGAATGTATTATTTTGTATTTATTTGTTTTGAAGGAATAAACTCATTATTTCATTTCATTATTTCATAGTAAAAAAGTGTAAACTGTGTATTCATCCCAAACCGGTACAGCACAGATTTGTATGAAAATTGGATTTACGTTCAACTTCCCTAGTACTCGACCCTGGTATCTGCCACTACTTTTTATCTCTACAGTTCACCCTTGTATTGTAGTATCATCCCTTGCTTTACAGCCATATGTGGACGGGCCAATGCAAGCTTAAAAGGGGCTGTCAACCTAATCAGTTTATTGATTTCTGCATTAATTTTCAATGAAAAATGGGAGTACCCCGGCCGCAGCAAACCTGTAGACTAAAAGAATTTCCATTTACCTGACTGGATTTCTACTAAAATATTCCCTTAAAATTGTCAGATTTTTTCCTATTTCAATAACATTTGTTTTAATGAGTAGGTACTTAGGTTTGCTGCTACAGGGAAGGTAATGATTAATGTTTTTTTATTGAAATGTTGATAGCTTAGTAAATAATCAAATTAAGTTACCAAACTTCAATTCAAACTTTGGCCAATCAAGTCATTAATATTAATATTTTAATACTTTTCAAAATATTTCTAAAATAAAGTTTAAATGAATGAAATATCAAAATATTTCATTCAAGACTTCATAACTTATCAAAATATCTCTAACTAAAAGGTTTGGATGAGTGAAATATTGACTGAGTAGTACAGTGATGAAAAGGTCTGGCCTTCAAATCTGAAGGTTAAGGTTGTTAGTTATCCTACAAAGGATCAATTCAGCACTTGCCAATTAGTTGCTGTTTAATTTTAGAAAAAGTAATATAGCTCTTTTAGCGAATTTCCCTATAGGGAAGTAGCTATAACGGTACGTGGCATGGTAAGACCTAGGCCCGGGACCGATTTACTTTTTCATTTTGATGTCCCCAGAGGCCAAAAACACTATTCGTTAAAATTTATATCTATACTATTATATAAAAATCTAATGGTGTCTGTCTGTATGTGTATTACTAATAGGTACAAAAACTACTGAACCAACTAAGCTTATATTTTACAAAAATATAGCTAACATACCAAGGACCATTATAGGACTATTCACATTTCGATACTGACCGTAGGCTTTGCCCCTTTGGCTTTTACAGTTCTGAGGTGAGGATTTTAAAAGTAAATATTGATTGGTCTCCATGACTGCGATTAGAACACTAACAATGTTTGTTTACATTTGATTCAATTCAATGTAAACAAGAAGAACTGCTAAATTGCATATTTCACAATTTCAGACAGCTGATACAAAGAAGTTAAATATAATATTTTCCATAACTATGAGGTAGGTTTATTTTAATCTAACCTTTTATCATGGATTATTTATTCTAAAACTGTCAATGATTATAGAAAAAAAATTCTATAACCGTTGCTGTATCAACTCCGGCTCTGCTTTGGATTTTTCGTCTCAGTTATGAAAATAATGTTATTGATATGTTTTCATGGATACAGTATGAAAATTACAATCCCTATAGATTTTTTGTATGAATTTGGAGGCTATTTTAAATAAATTTGAACTGCTTTACATGTGTTAGATTAACTTAACATAACTTGCACATCACATGGTTTTTTATATGTATATTTAGGTAAATTTAGTTATTGTTTTTTGCTAAAACTATGCTTAAATTAAACTAAAGAATATCATCAATAACAAAATTGTACGTCATTGATTTTGTGTTCTAAAATCTGTTGTATATGTGTAACTATATTAAATTATCAAATGGTAATACAAAATACTCTTATTTATCTTAACATAGCTTTCAGTTCACATTTACTTTATTTGATAAATTTATTATTTGTGTTTTGCCACACCACTGATTAAATTAAACCAAGGAAAGTATCATAAAACTAAGCAGTACACAGTGTTCTTTTGTTTATAAAATCAATAAAATATCTGTTACTACCTATGTTTACTTAATGGTAAGTGTGAAAATTTAAAGGCAATGGATGATGGAACTGATTAAAAGAACTGGTTTGTATATTAAGTTGTTTGTTGATATTTTTGTAGAGTAGAATCAGAGATGCAATGAAACATATACTGTATTTGCTATTACATTTTTAGTCCTCGACGCTTTGATAATCATATTAGTTTTGTCTGCTGTCTTTAGAGCTAAATTATTTGTTTAACATTTTTTATAGTATATATATAGTTTCTTTAATATTTCAAAAGACTGTATTGATAAGGCACAAGAATATTTCTAAAGTTTATAACAGCTGACTTAGTTTTGCTAATGATTTATTGTGAGTGAAGAAACTGAAGATTGAAGGATTTGTTATTTATTATGAAGAAGAGTGAAATTAAAAAAAAAATGTCCATTTAAATTTAATAATAAGTATTTTTGCAACTTCAAAATTGAAATTTAAAATGCCAATTATAAATAAAAAGATATGTAATTAAGGGAGATGAAGGTAAATCGTATGTGAAAGTTTAATTCGAAAATTTGGTCAGTTTTTCTCATATCAGCCTACACAAGATTTAAAATTAATCAAAACCAAAATGGTGGTATCCACTACTTACGAGATTTAAAAATCATAACTTAAACCTTTCTATTAAGGCCATAAAAGTTTAATTTTGTTTCTAAAAGCTTTGGCGGATGTGTAATTACTATATGCAACTGATGTAAAGATTAAAATGTTTCTATTTTGTGTCCTCTTCCCGTTGCAAAGCACGGGTACAACAGCTAGTATTTGTATAAATATATAAATATGCACTATCGATTTATATATATATATATATATGTCAGTGAATGCGATAACTTGAGTATTTTTTATTGAGTAGTATTTTAGTTGGGTAGTTACAATCCCTTTTGTTTCCTTATCAAACAATAACCTTTAAGTTTTTATAAAAACGTTTAAGCTGTTACATGAAAAATTATTGAGAAAGGGTGGGTGTAATATTTTAATAAAGGATACAAAATTGAGAGATATTTTATAAGGAGTTCTCTACCAACCCCATGATGCCAAAATATAGCTTTTCTGGATACGTTTTACATGAATAACAGTTCAAAGCATAAAGGTCATATTTTCAGTGTATTGGAACTAGTCATGCAAAGTCTCTATTATCACCACATGTTGTTAAATAACACGCTCTGTTGTTCAAAGCCATTCCATTTTAACGATAATTGCTATTATATTTAATGCGCTTTATGGCCTGTCAACATGTACCTTTTACAAACCAGCAAATAATATATCTCTTCTCAATACTCAATATGGTCACAGCAAGACTATTCTAGGTATTAACTCATGAATATTAATATTATATTAATATATATTAATATATATTAATATTATATTAATATTAACTCATGAATACAGTAAAACCCATCTGGATAAAATAGTATCATCACTAGGGCGTAAAGTGACTCTTTTCAACCCGAGCTCGGAAAATGAGCAAGGGTCGAAAAAAACACTGTTGCTAATGTATTTTTATTTTTAATTGAAATATAATTTAAGACTGTTTTAGCTGACCACAGTTTAAGGCCATCCTTATAAATCTCAATTTCTTTGAAATTTACAAGGATTGCTAGTCAATCATAGTTTTAAAACTTATTAAACTTATAAATAAGTTATTGAACTTATAAAATAACTGAATTTAGTTAAATAAATAGGTCTAGCTGTTAACCCCAAAATACCTGTTGCACAAAGTCAAAAGGATAGCATGTATTTGCAAATTGTTTAAACTAGAAAATTAGAAGATCTTAGTAACCAAGACTCTGAAACCTTTTCAACCTGAAAGTATAAAATCAATCATGGTCATCAATACAACAATTACTTTCCCATGTTGCCCATTGGTATTGCCAAATTTAGTAAGTTTTAGTTTTATACTGTCAGAGAGCTGATTGAAATCAAGCGAACTAAGTTAATCCTTATAAAAGCGAGTTAAATGAAATTCTGTTATGAATTGTAGAGTTTAAAACTATATTATTCATTTTTCTGTATTCGACCTAACACTAAGCACGGGTCAAACTAGTTTCTAAAAACAAAATATACTGTAAATATAAAGTTAATAATTTAAACACTATGATCAAATCATTTGGGTTTTGTTTTTATTTTTAACAACACACACAGCTCAATGTAAACAGGTAAATGTCACCTGGCCCAGCCTGTTGCATTTGGTAGCATGAGAGTTGCTATCCATCATGTGACAACACGCAAGAGCTCATACTAATGTTTGTGAATAAAACCAACATGCTGTAACTAGCCCACCGTATTAATTAACTTTTTATCATACCCTTTATTAAGTAATCAGTTGAAATCATAGTACTGTGTTGTTTTGAGATGATTATTAAACCAAAGTTTCGTAGTGGACAAGTATTATTTAATTTTTTTATCAATGCTATTGCGTATCTCACTTGTTACTACATGCCACCTGTTTGGAAAAATTGTGTTTGGATAATGTTACGACAAATATGTTTCAATTGTTGTCCTGATTAATATTATCGAGCAGATCGAGCATTGCTCTTAAATTAAACTCCAGCTTTTGTTCTACAATTAATTGCCCCTCCTGAATGGCTGAAGCGATCCGCATGGAGTTTAGCACGGTCATAGTAACAAACTATGAGAATGTATATCGTAGCCTGGTAGAATTGGCAACGTCGGAAGTAGTGTTGCTTAGCACTAAACGTCTCAAAAAATTAGATGGTAGACAGGTGACACCAGCTCATTAATTAGCGTATTAATTATTTAAATTCAAATTTATTAATATACATTTACCAAACGATTGAAAATAAGACATATAGAATTGAAAACCAAAACAATATAAATTGAAAATCTATTTCTGTACAATTAAAATGGAATCAATATTTGCATAGCCCAGTAACCAAGCTTTCGTATTGGTTCTTAAAAAGTACACAAACCATTAGCTTCCTCCAAACAAAACAGCTGTTACAACACTACTTGCGATGTTGCCACAATGGCCGCGGTCTGGAGTTAAAGGTGGTCGTGGTTTTTTCAAATGACAAAGGGGGTCAGGGATGGGACCTACCTGCGGCCAACAAAAACAAAACTTATAGGCCCTCATAGGCTGCAGGAGGACCCCATCCGCAACACTCACAAAAACACTACAACACTCCAAATCACACACTCAGATGAGTGGCGAGGCGACGTCATATCCAATCCAACAATTTAAAATATATTTTCCACAGTAAATTAAGTCAATAATTAAACAAATAAACTAATTACACTGAGAGTGATGTATGCAATTAAAATTGTATAGTAGCAACTCATATTTATCAAAAAGTTCAAAGGAAATTCTTTTCTCAAAATCTCAAATTAACATTCCAATGAATCTCAAGCATTTAGAGGGTTTAGTAGTGTTACAACAGTAAAGGAAAGGCCAATTGAAAGATAAGCTAGTGGCAGACAGGCGTAACGAAGTGGCACCGATGAATAAATTACATGGCGAAGACATGCCACTACTGACGGTTGATCAATAAGGTATTCTTCATCGACCTAGGTTGTGGTCAGACTTGGTCAGTAGAAGCATTGACTATATAGATTGAAAGCCCCATGCATTTGGTTGTGAACAAGCAATCAGCACACTCTGGCGGGAAGGGGCGATCATAGCGCTGACGTCACCGACCAGTAGGTGCTGCCACGATGTGGCGGGCAATGAAAACATAGTGCTGTCTGCTGTTACGACGCAATGTACAGACAGCCGACAGCTGAGCCATGCTACCCGCGCCCACGTGACTTGCCGGAACTGCACATCCGCTCCCCGCTCGCCTCGAATTCGTGTTGTTAGAAGTGAAGCGCGACTGATCATTAATTTAACTGCTTCGCTAAGAATCTGAGATATTAGACAGGGACTCGTATCCTAATATTTATCGTGATATTTTAGTGGTTAGTGAATTTGATTGATAAAAAAGATGTCCTGTAGATATGTGTCAATTTCCTATCTAATCAAATTTAAAACGCCGATGAGAATAACTTAAATACAAATTTGCGTAATCAAACCCGTCATGTTGTAAATGTTTTGTTGGAAGAATTTATAATAAAAGATTTAATTGGAATTAAGAAAGTGTGATATTTTATAAATAAATAAATTGATTTATCCACATATCACAATTAAATTTTAATCTATTAAGTATAGTAGAATACATCCACCTAACACTTTGAAACTAGTGAACGAGCTTGAAATAACGACCACACAAAACGCCCAAAGCAAATAAAAACTGCAAAATGTGCTCAGAGAAAAGAGAAAGTGGAATGACAGAACATGGGGGGTGGCAGAGCGTTCGTTCAGTTCGGGTATAAGGGCATTGCCTTCACACAATACCCGACAACCCCTTGGCTACACTATGATTTACAACATCTGTCTGCTAAAGGGAAACAGGCACCAGTTGATGTGTCAGTAATATGAGACATTGCTGCTGTAAAACGGGGTTAAATATTTGATAGGCCTATGGTAAGCCTCAGTTTTAATTTAGAAGTGTGATATAACTGTTACATGTTCTTTAGTTCCGTTATCAGCCAATTTTATATTTATAATAAACTATCGCCATAGGGGCTCAGCCTGTGATCGATTTACTTTTTCGTTTCGATGTCCCCAGAGACCAGAACTCCATCCTTTCTCATTAAAAAATATGTATCTATACTACAGTATTATAAAACGTGGTGGTGAGAGTCAGTCTGTCTCCACTATATCACATCCATTTTTTGCAACCGCTAAAAATGTTAAACCGATGTAGTCAATATGAAGACTTATGAACGTTTTAGGTTTATTAACTACCCTTACCGGTACTTGGACAAATTTCGTACGTGGAAAGTCTATTAAAACTGTGTAGTGGGGAAAATATCATAATTAATTTGGTTCTAAAACATGTAACTATTATTATTTGGACTTTAAGAAATAATACTGCAAACTAATTGTTAATTATTATTACTTTAAACGGTTGGAGTTGATCCAACTCCAGAAACGTTGAGTATCCCAAAACACAAGAAACATTGATGAAGTTCAAATAATAATAATGGTGTAACAATAGTCTTGTGAATATTTGTTTACGAAAGCAGTAGGGAACTGTACAAAGTCTCTGTGTTTTGGACGATTTTGATATTGTGATATCAAATTTACACTGCTTAACGTATAATTGAAATAGCCTTCAAAATACACAGCCTTTTATAATACTAGATGTTAAAAATGTTCACAAATCAATGGGAAAAAATAACCAAAATGGTTATTTGAAATTTTTAACAGCGGGAATATATTACAAACTATTAAAAATCCGAAACGACCTTCACCCCCAACATGGTGATTTACTATATCACAAGTGTGTTTCATACATAATTGAAGTTCATTACCTAAACAATATCCTTTGTTTGGTGATTTCAGAGATAGAATTGACATTTCGCATGTATACTTCTCCACTGTGTACATACAGCAGAACAAAGTTTACAATTCTTTATTTTTTAAACCATTGTTCGTATAACAATAAAATATAAAACACTTGCATCATTCTTGCATGCTAATCTTTTACGCTTTGAAAAAGAAACCTCGCTCACCCAAGATTGGGATTACAAATTTCCAAGGACTGGCGAGGGAAGCGTTCACAGAAGAGAAACTTTTATTACCCTGCTAAAAGCCCTAGTTGAATGACAAGTGGTCCTAGCTGAATGAATATTGTAAATTACCGAATTAAATGTAAAACCTGAATATTGTAAAAAATAGAAAATAAAACATATTACCATTGACTATATAACACTACATATATAAAATGTAGTGTTATATAGTCAATGATATTACCGAAATAAGTTTGACAATTAACAGTACCCATACGGTACTTTCCTGTTAAAGGGAACATTCATTATTATCGATGATTTTTTCTCGATATATCGATATTAACAAATTGAAACATATCAGCTGACAACTACGAAAAATATTGTGCAGTCAGTATCAACTAACATTAATGAAATGAACTCGATAGTACGACTCAATAGTTCATCTATGTCATGTTTTGATACCTCTAGACAGACACGATTATCACTACATAACGTCTTCATTTTACTCTTAAATCCAATACAGCAATATATCATATTATATTTTAGTAATAAGATAATTATTAGCATTTTTTAGACTAAAATACAAACATTTATTTTTTTAATTTATTGAAAAGTATTTACGTACTATACAATTAAATAACCCTAATTTGATTCCTCAACACCAGTAGAACACAGATGTATTGTTTATGATTACAACACTTTCCGTTGTTGTATATACTTGAGTTACTGGAGACACCTTTGAAACACAACTGTTATTGCCGTACAAGAAAAGTAGCATCTGTTAAATGTTAACTTTTCAGTTAATGCTTAAATATATTTACATATGTTTGATACATATGTTACATATGTTTGACTTTTTCACTACTATTTACACTAATTATATTCATGGTTATACGTAATAAATATTATTTTTACACATTTTTTAAATTTCATTTAACACTATTTCAATTTAAGTATCACATCACTTTGTAAAAAGTGTAATGCAAAATGCCTGAATTATTTTGCAATGCAGATTTGTCACATTATTTTTCAAACCAGATAACGAGAACCCCAGCGTATGTAGGAGTATGCCTATATTTTCTTTTAACGCATTTAACAAGCATTTATTTGTATACAGCAGAACCAAATCTTTGACCAGGGTGTTTTATATTTTTATACATTGGGTTGTCTGTAGCTGCCGATGTGGGGTCTTCATTTGCTAAATCATAGGACCATAAACGAGGGATCGTAAACTTTCACCGTACCCCAGCTTACAAAAGCCGAGATATCCTCGCGGTCACGTACCTGTGGGCATTGACTATGCAGCGGGGGTGTTTTTTACAGTCTGGGAGATCCAAACAACAGTTTGGACTCAACAAGTTTTCTTTGTACTGTACATAAGCAAATAAGAAATCATTTTTCTGTTAATTTAATGTATCTTTCGATTATTTGTTTGGAGTAAAGAAATTACTAACCTTCACTAAGCGTTGTTAATTTTAAAGATTTTTACGATGACAATTTTTATAATGAATACATTTTGCACTATTTGCTTTAGAATTATAAGGACCATCACAGAAGAATTTCAATCAATCAGAATTAATTTTTTTTTAATCCTTTTCTCGGTTTTGTCATAGTTTTATGGGAAAATAACATAAGTTTCAAGAACTTTTGAACCGTAGTTTTTACCGGAATATGGGGCTGCACTAGATGTTGTTAAGAATAAAAAGGATTATTACATACGAGTACTTAATTCAATCAAAACATGTTTTTTTTTAGAAATTAAGATTTGTTTCTTGTATTAAGGGATATTTTGTTGAAATACCATAATTTATAATGGAATTTTAACCGTAATTTTTACAGAAATTGGAGTTATACTATTTTGTTCTGAATTTAAAGGGTTACAACATACTACAGTACTATTTTTCAAAATCGTTCGGTGATTTCAGACATCAATTCAGTGGATATATCCACTCAAAACTCATACTCGAAAATGTTGGGGTAAACAATACTTTATCCATGTACTAATTAATATGGGGAGAAATTAAAAATAAGTTGTCAAAGATTTGCTATACCCTCCTGAATAAACTCGTACCGTACCAAGCATACAAACGGTACGTGCAAATGACTATGAGTAAACAAAACGCGGTATCGCGCGCGCAGCAGTAGCCTAGCCTACTACATCAGGAGCAATGACCTACATCGCATTCACACAGCTGCGCCGCCGCCCGCTGCCGAGTACATCGCGAGCGCGGGCAATCGTTCACTCCGCATCGCCGAGTCTAGTCCAACAGTTTAGTCTAGTCTAGTCCGCCGCTAAGCTCAGTCCAGTCCAGTTGGCAGCAACTGCAGCGCGCCAGGCGACGGTTCCATGAACTTCGTGGTGACGGTGCTGCGATCTAAGTAGAGGGGTCAGTACTACGTGCATCCACCGTGCACAACACAGTACATTGTAGAAATTTCCTGTTCACGCGTCCTCCCGCATAGTCTTCAATCTAGTAGTGTTATATAGTCAATGGTCAATGGTAGAAGCTATAGCTGGTCAGTGGGAGCTTCCATTGTGTCTTTGCTTGAGGTAAAATGTTAAGTACTGTATGCTTTGTCAACTTTAAAGTGGAATTTTATGTCTTTATTTTAATGGATATGTAAGCCAATCTTGCAATGTAATCTAGATATTTGTAATTGACATTTGTGATATAGTTTTCAACTGTGATGTTCCTCAAGGGTTTTGTGATTTTAGAACATTTACCTCTCAAGCAATTATTAATTTATTAGCGCTGTGTTTTTTTTTCATAAACACTCTTTTCACTATTCAATTCAGCAAAGAAAAACAATTTTTTTTATATGTCAATACCGATATGTTAAAAGTGCTGAATTCTGTACACTGTCCTCCATGTTATTCTTCAAAGATAAATGATTGCTGTAATGCCGATTACTTTATTTAAATATGTTTTCTCAAAATTTAGCAAATTTTGTTATTTTATATTTGGCTTTGAAAATTAAATAAAAAACTGTTGTTTAAAGCAGCAAACCTAAAGACTTTTTGAACAAATATTTTTTTAACAAGTTGGTGTTTTTTGTATATGCTTAAGGAAGGTCCGTCGGTCGGATTTAAGTGTAAATTCTCTTTTTTTTTGTCATAAACCAGTGTGTAAACTCACTAAGTAACCCTAAATTCACTTAGATTGCAGCAGCTTTGTTTCAATAGTATATTTATTTCTCTTTGGGTGCCATAATGTAAATTAACAATCTTGAATATTTTGTAACTCTGAAAAATACAACACAACAGTAATTAGAAATCCACTAAATATGTATATAGCAGTCACAAATGGAAATACATAAATAAATAAAAAATATTTTAGAAAATTTAAAATGAAATAAAAATAATATTTTTGTACAGTACAAAAAATATTATCCTTCATTCTACTGAGAGAGAATATGACATGCACAAATTCATCTGTTTGGTAGCTAAATACCGTACATGCAGTTCATTTCAGTCCCCCTAAATTAATTGATTTCTAACCACAAATTGATTGCATTGGTGCTTTAGCAATTTGTAAATGAATCCTGGAACTCTCGTATTGACGTAAATAGACTAATTTGTCTTCACAATTCTACCCCAAATTCCCCATCCATTTCCATTTCCTTGCCCAAATTCCCTCCCTTAACAAATGGTTTGGTATAACCAGAAAAAGCTCTTATACTGCTACATGAATCAAAACTGTATATTGCTATGTACAATAATCATACAGCTCAGTAAAATGACACGAGCTCATCAACTTTGATCTAGGATGGCATTTCTGTCAAAGCTGGTATAGTCTAATCAATCCTCAATGCATATTGTTAGCATTGCCATTTTCTGAGAAAACATCAGTAGGGGGCCTACTCATCTAAAATACATACCATAATTTATGTATTTAACAGATTAAAGAAGAGGATATGGCTGTTAAATTATATCTATACTATACTATAATAGGAGTAACATTTGCGCAAAATGATTTCAAAAACGGCTCCTATGATTTCCTCTTAAATGTTAGGAATATCAGTTTCAGGCTAAAAACACTTATCCATGCTAGCCCCTGTTCTGGGAAAATTCGGTTTTCGTTAAAAACTTTAAATGAAAATTTAATATTTTTAACATTGGTCTTTTAGAAAGCTAGGTAGCCATGACTGACCGATGTACGAAAATGTAAATAAATGAACTGTCATATACCAAATCATATACATTACAGTGGCAAATTACTAAACAAAGTACAAAAGAAAAGGTCATTCCCAAAAATACCAATTAGCATTGGTTATTTAATACACTTGGGGTGTTTTATTTAGCAATGAGATGATTACAACTGTTCAAAATCGTAGAATATTTTATAACCGCATAATAAGATTTACACTATAATGCATTATACACTATTGCTGAACAAAAAGAGTAAAACCCAAGGAATTTCTGTTGTTTTTTACATATGACATACCAAATTTTATTCTGTGAGTATAAATTTAGCTTATTATTTTTATTTTTTTAACTGTTCATTTTTGGTTTGTTCCAGAGTTACCCAGAACGAACGAGGTACAAATCACACCCCCGGGGGTCAGAGGGGGGGGCCCGCGAGGAGTGCCCCCCCTTACCAACATGCCCCCAACTTATATACAGGTAACTTCTTATCCATAACCCAATAATAATTATATACACTATACAGATAACCTTAGGCTTCTGCTAATGAAGCTGTTTCATGGAAATTAGCTTTTTACTACACAATAGAGGCCTAAATGTGACAAGTTTTTTTACTGCACTGTTATTTTTTGTGATTACACAATGACAGAATGTAGGTGATAAAACATGGTTGCACCCTTAACAAGATATTTCAAAATTGTTATAACCAATAAGCTTCTATACAGTTAGATGCACTTACTGAACACCTCTTTAAGCTGCTGGTTCCGTGTGTAGTAAGTAGACCTACGACAGTGAGAGAGATAACAGCGTCTGACAAAAGAGGCTGTTGTAGTTTTTCCTCACAAGCGGTAGTTTTAATTTTTTCCTCTAATAAGGGGTTGACAATGTCAGGGTAACTAGCGCACCTGGCAGCTACTCTCACAACTCTTAAGCTCAAACTGGGGCGAAACTATCCGATAATCCACTGTCTTAAACTGGCTATTGGCTGCCGGTTAACCCACTTAATTGCTTCACATTAAAAGCAATGTACTTGTATTTTAAGGTGAATGAGAGGACAAGTGATAATGGGATGAGATTACCTATGATTAACATCAGCTGTCTCAATGACTAACAGCTGTATTAATGATTAACATCAGCTGTTTCGTTAGGATAATTTATTAAAAACCCAATGATGAAGGAAAGACATAGTTTACATCCCTCTACTTACAGGTGCGTGGGGTGGAGGTGGGCATTGTAGTGCTAGTATTGATGGTCTGGGTAGCAGCCATCATTTTGTTCTTCAACCGCTGGGGGAAGATCCGAATGCTGCTACCTTATCAACCAGACTACAAGGAGACCCAACTCAAGGTGACCAAGGTGACTGCATCAGAGGTTCCTAAACATTTCATTACTCTTTCTTTACAATAAAGTAGATTCAGTATATTTTTCATCCTGTTACAGATAAGTAAGCTTACATTACAGTATTTGATATTGCAGTATGTTGATTCCTCCCATAAAAATAATGAAAAAGGTTATGCTAAATAATCTAGCCCAGCAATTTTTCTTCTTGGAACCAATGTTGCAAGTCACTACCATTAGCTTTGGACGTTTGAAAACATTAATTTTTTTAGAAAAATTCCATCGTTATACTACGCTTTTAGAAATGTATTAAGAACATTATTTTTAGGATATGGTTTTTAATTCTTCTTAGCAGCTTTTAAAATAGTGTAAAAAATGTATTAGTAGTCATTATCAAGACTGTTTAAAAATGTATCAATCTATGTGCTGTTATTTTATTCTAGTATTAGTTGTAGCTCTTTTTATCACCACTCCTGGTTACATTTGTTATGGAAATCTTTTCTGAATTTGCATAATGTAACAGCCATACTGAAGAATTTCACAAAACAGCTTATAAAATTTCCTAGGTTAGGAACCAAAACGTTTATGAGTACTATAGGCAAATTTTCAGCCACTGTAAATCCCTTCCTCTATAATTACCTTTTAAAGGCTTTTATTCTAAGTTACTGTTAATGGTTAATAACTTAACTATCTTTTCCGCTACAATTCCCCTTTAGACTGGTAATTTCATTAGTCTGTTTGAAGGTTTTATTGATCCTGTGTGATTATTTGGTTTTTGCTTGTTGATCCTGAAATCTTACTATTATCATGTTTCCATTCACTACTATCATATTCATCCTGTACCTTTACTGTATGAGTGTGTTTGAAGGTGCCGGGTACTGGAGCCTGTGCTGCCGCCCAAGCATGCCAGAGCACCCAAGGCAACACCTTCTGTTGCTCACAGGTAAGACATAACCGTTTTGATCCTTCCAATTTTGAAAGAAAATTGTTCCAAAACTTAAACTATTATGTCATACTATATATGACTGTCCTTACAAATAAAAAAAAAATGGTATTTCACAGAATTATATGTTTATAAATAATTGTTGTCATTAAACATCAATGGTATGGTGAAAGCGTCAAAATAAAGCTGTGGCACTAATCAACTAAACAGTACAAGTGGGTTTTTGCAGCAAGAAAATAATCTAAAAATGAGTAAAACATATTCTTCAGTTATTGCATCGCTGGTTTTGCTATGAACTGTGTATAAAGACATAAAACAAGGGTCTATATTGGTCAAAACCCATTTCTTGATATATCTGTAAAGTTAATATAACACACTTTTTAAAGAAGTTAGTTCTGCTTACTAGGGTGGGGTAGAACGGATCAAAGTTGTTTTATCCACATAATACTTTGGCTTTTGAAGGGGAGGGCAGCATAATGTCTTTGCTGTCTGGTCCAAACCATGAAGGTAACTGAAATGATATGAGTGGCCGATGACAACAAGACCAATTTTGTCCATCTCCTCTGTCAGCCAGAGTACTACCTGAGTCAAACTGTGTTATTCCATTCTACCACACACTGTATATGCTGATTTTGTCAATATTTCATCACAAATAATAGTAAAAACATTCTGTACCTATTTCCAGTTTATAAGCTTTACAATTTAAATAAAGAGGCTTTCCAAATTATGGCATGTCAGCTTAACAACAGGTAATACCAAAATCCCTCAACCCATAATATGATTTTTCCACAAACAGATTTGCTCGTGCCCTATTTGCAGCAAAAGAAAATTTAGCTGCGGAGGAAAGGTAAAATGTTAATCTTCACAACACCCCCACATTAGAACCAATGAAAAGATTAGTTTTTCATCTCCACTCATAGTAATAGCTTAGTCACACTAGAGTATTTAAAGCTAATATTTAGTTTTGCTATTTAACAAATTAAAAGAAATCAATATCAATTTTCATAGAAATGATGCAAGGAATTACCTAAGTTCCGTAAGTTTTAAAAGTACAATGTGTTTTATTAAAATAATTATTGATTCGTAGATTTTAAAATGACTCAACTAGTGATTTTTAGGAACATTTTTAGGATTACCTTGTAGGTGGATTTCATACAAAATTTCTGTTAAGATATTAATAAAGCATTATAAATTTCAAGAGATTTAGTCTAGATTCAGTCTATGGTTAGGAGTCTCTTTTAAATTAAAATGAAGAAATTAAATAAATGTTACAAAACAGTTTTTTTCATCACTGGGAGCAAAAGTGGCTCTTTTTGGTACGCAATCGTGCACCTCGCTTTTAAATACGATTACTTACCAAAAAATACTTTCGCTTTGTGTGATGAACAACTATTTTCATCATACTTTACATGGAAATAACCTGCTAATTGTTACAAAATTAGACCAAATAGAAATAATTTTAAGGTTATACAAAGTCGGCATCAATATGTTTGCATATTATTTCTGTTGTTTATAAATATAACTTAAAATGTTGTGAGATTAGCAGCATTTTTATAATTTGTGTTACATTTATAATGTGCCATAACTTTGAGATAACCATATACCAGAATTACCATATCCCTTTTTATATTCCATATCCCTTATTTCTTTTCCCTATTAGAAGTTACCCAAAAACGATGATTTTGCGGACGATTTAGAGAGCTAAAAACGGCTGTTTTCCGGACAATGTTTTTGTATCTAAAGAATGACTCAATAACTAAAATTAGAATTCAATACAGAAAATTCCCTTAGGTAGTGCACCACTTAAATTTTTTGTTGAATAGTAACATCATCATCTACATTAAACTTAAATGTACATTACTATATACTTTTCTTTCACACATCTTAGTTTCAACCCTAATAGCAATAGAGTAAAGACGTAGAAATTATTTAAATAAAAGTAGATAAGGTACATATTTTTATATTATTTTCCTAAAAAGAATATTGATAAAACTACCAAAACCTTCAATAGTGTAATAAACCTTCCTAAAAGTAATAAGCAATAGCGGTTACCAGCCAGATAATGGTAAACTGAAATTTTGACCTATCCGTAGATTAGTTTTAGTAATCAATTCAGCTCTAGTAAACTTAAATATTTATTAAATTTTCCCTACTTCTGTTAGTAAACCCACATTTTAATACCAAGTGTCTTACCCTATGTTGCTTGCAGATGGGTGTTTGCATTTCATGTGAATGTTTCTGTAACAAAACCTATCCATCTATATTTACGTTTTCTTCCTGCATGTTCCAAAAATGCAGATATTGGTGTCCATAGATGTCACAAAGAAAATGTTAAGTTGTTGCACAATATTTCAATATGCATCGAGCCTAAATCTCTATTCTTATCACGAAAAATGTAGGTAGTAGTTATCTAAGCATAGATTGTTGGCTGTAATATGTGTATAACTATTTTTATGATTTTAATATTGTATGACCACTTAGAGTGAAAAAATAAAGAATACTTTTATGAATTTAATACTTATGGTAATACTTTAATACTTAATCATAAACATAAAATGTACGATGTTGGTAATATGCCATAATGTGATATTTAGTTTTTTTTACAGGTGTACTTCAATTTGGTTTACATTTTAAAAACTCTGATGTAAACACTTTTTTCAGTTGCCTCATATATTTAATTGTTTTGTTTATTTGTTTAGTTTAATTATTGAAAACGAGAGTGATTTTAAGAGTTTAGTCTTCTAACTGTGTGATACATTTGCCAGATTTGCTATACTTAAAAAAATTGAATGGTTCAATAACTTATTCAATTGGTTTTCAATAAAAATCAATATAGTATATGGGGGTGGTACTTAAATTTGTATAGCAACTCAATTTCATTGTTATCTTTGATTATAGTTATCTTATTTTAAAAATAAAGTAAAACTACAACAAGCTTTTCATATTACTCAAGTGTGCCAAATAAAACCTAAAATATTTACAGTAGAGTCCCGCAAACTCGGCGTAATGTGGACTGGAAGGGTGCCGAGTTTGTGAAATGCCGGGTTATCAGGAACTAGGGTTAAAAATAAGAACAATACAATTTTTAAGCTTTTTAACTGCCTTTTTTATTAATATTTTTATTACAAGTCAGTATTAAGTCATCAGATTTAGTACAACAAATCCTTGGTATGAGTTGCGAATGATTTGTCTAGCGCTGGCTTGAGTCCACTTTTAACTCGGACTCAAAAAATCACTAATTTTCTGAGCCAGGTGATGGCCGAGTTATCCAGACTGCCGGGTTATCGAGTGCTGAGTTTGCGGGACTCTACTGTATTCACAAGAATTTTAGCTTTAATTATATAGATTTCAAACTCTTCTAATTGTTTCCTATGGGAACAAATGTCTAACAAACAATCCTAATAAAATATCGCAATTCACGTGCAATTGTGAAATTAAAACTTGAACTCACAAAATTTTAGATTATTTGGTTCACTTTCTTTGAAAGTTGTGTGATGATTCATACAAAATGAAACACTAACAAAACAAAATAGAAGGTTACCTATCTAACTTGGAGGTTAACTGTCATCACAAACTACTATTATTCAAGTACTATTCAAACAACTATAAACTATCTTGAATTCTGAAGGTTGCTGGTTTCAATCTCATAATGAGGTTAATCCTGTATCCAGATGTCATTTTTATTAGGCTATCAATTAATGATGATGTCTAATGTGAGGTCTAGTTTAGTAGGAGTAACAGTAACATCACCAGGGTTTGGACTGTTACCTAACTGAAACATTAAAAAATTATAATGGCGTTAAAACAAAAAGTTAATACTTTAAAGATGGGTTTTAAAGTATTCATTGTCTGCGGCTGACGATACGGCCATTCCCAGAGTGTACTGTTCCAGGGCTGCTGCTTGCTTGATCACTGCTTCAAATATTCGCCTCCCACTTCTCATTCAAGAGACTGCAACTGCCGTTTCGCCCTCCTACATCGAGTCGGAGATCCCTAGCTCCCAGTAAGCATATAATGTATCACCTCGAGGTAGTTGTCCTTTAACCTAACCCTAACCCTGACCTAACCCTTGGGAGGATTGTTGGTTCAGTATTACCAAGTGTCGCTAAGGTTCAATTCTGGGTTCCTGAAATCTGCTTGCACAAATCTGAAACTAGTTTTAGGGTTTGATTTTTTTTTTAAATAAAGAAAAGTAAGGCTAAGAAATCTTTAGTTTTGGATTTCTACATTATAAAAAAATTCAAGAGGTCACAATCACTGATTATTCAAATTAATTTGCAAACAAGCCCAATCCAACAATGGGAAGAAGGCTTAGAATGGGATATGTACTCCAAAAATCTGTTTTTTTACTTGTTTGCAAATTTTTATTGTATCAAATTCGTTTAGTCAAAACAACGAACAATTTATAAGCATTGCATTATTATTCTACATTGTATTGGTTAATTTATCAAGATATTGTCAAAATGCAGTACCTTGACTCCCATGTAACCATAAAAAGGCATAAATTTATTAACAAATTAAAAAATACATTGTCAAGTCTAACGTGATTGTTTGTCTTATTAAATTCAGTCAAAACTAGTGTTTATGTTAATGTAGCTTCAAGTATATCTTTATTAGTGCCAATGCTATTTACACTGGTTAGGGATAAAGTTAAAAATTGCTTATATCTTTTAAGTTTAACCTCTTTGAACAAAACTAAATAAAGGTATTAGGTATCCACTTATTTGGCTTCTAGCTTCGGATTAGAATCGTCAGCCATACATTTGTATTCAGTATTGCTCTTGTACCACTTGGTATAACTCTTGGTTGAAGAGTGTTAGTTTTAGAAAGCTCAACCGAAGCTTAGCTTAACCTTTGGATAAGAAATGATTGTAGTTTGACAACTCCCCCGTTGAAGAGTTTCATAGTTTGAGAAGTTTACTCCTGGTTCTTGTATAACCTCGTTAAAGTGTGTATCATAGTCTGCCTTATTTTTAAATAATGTTAATGAAACTGTGTTATAATTTATAATTTGAAAGTCTCCCCCTAATCCTTGGTTGAAAGGTGTTGTAGTTTCACAAGTCCTAAGGTTGACCTGAATCCGCAAACTCCTACCCTATCCCATACACTACCGAGGTGAACTAATGCTTCATTGCTTGTAGTTTCAGGCTTCGCTCACCTCCGGATGTGCTATCATCGCTGACACGTTGACTCGTTGTTGCATTGTTGTTGATCACATGTTGTTGTTACATTGGTGTTGCTGTGGTGTAATTACAAACAATATTAATTTCATGTGGTAGTGCTGGTCTGTTTGTCCATTGTTGAACTGTATATATATGGTACCTGCACATTGACATGAATTGGGTGAGATTATTGATACATTTTACACCACACATTGCTGCCCAGTATTATAAATTTGAACACTCACACTCATTAAAAAAAGTTCAATCAAGGATTTTTCATTTTGAAACCCAGTAGTTAATGAACTGTGACACGTTTAATGAATTTTTAGCCATTCCCAGTTCAAGAGGAGGGGTCCAATCCTCAGGAAAAACAAGATATTTTTGACACTCAGGTAAATAATGTTTGAACCTCTCTCGTTTACATTTACCACAACATTTTCATAGTAAGTAGGACACAAAGACATTATTATTCATATGCAGAAACATCAAACAACACATTATTAATGCTTTGTAGCAGTAAGTAACATTGGTTAGATTCACTATTGGTGTATTCTTGTTCTGTGTGTTAGCTTTTTTATTACACTTCTTGTTATTGCTGGTTGCTATCAATTGTTTGCTTATAGTTTGCGTGAGGAATCCCTAACAGTGTGTTATGTTAGATTGTTAACCTTCTTTATATCATCTTGCATGAAGCCTACATTTCTGCTTAGTGTCTGCTCTTTGAACCTTTTCTTCGGTACGATCATACTCATTAACATTTCAAAACGTCTTAGGACCTTCAAACAATATAGTTTTACATTTGATTTATTTCATAAATCGAATTAAATTTACTTATTTTTTATCAATAACAATAACTAGTGTTGCAAATGTACTAGAAACATTTTCATTTTGAAAAACCCTTTTAAGTATAATATTATATTGTCTTTAAAAATGAGCAATTGTACATATTGACCATATTGAGTGTCTACACTAGATGTAAGATCTAATGCGTTAGTCTGTGAACAAGTTAACCAGTGATTCAAGATGCAAGTGGTACTAATGAGTGTCAGCCAGAACACAAGTTACTTTTTGTTGACTCTTCTCCTCCGAAAGTATTGTTGCAAAAAATATATCGTCTTGGTGTTTAGTTAGGCTAGTAAATGAATCTTTTGAATGTCTATGCTGTCCTTATATAGTTTTCAGGACTATAGAGTTGTAACAAATACAAATAAAATTGAATTGATCTAGCCAGATGGTATGGTAAATACATAGAACCATAGCAACCAGGCCGGCAGTTAGCACTTGACACGCTTTGGGCCCAAGGGGATGGTGCTCACTCGGGACCTCAACAGAATGTTCTTCTTGGAAAATGATTTTTGCTGAAAATCTGTTCATTTGGGGATACGATTTTCTAGCCTAGCATGATTTTACAAGTACGGTTTTAGTAGTATATTCCCACGATCGCTGAAAGCATCTGCGGATATTGCACGATCGATAATCAAGACTTGCAGTGATCATGGAAGTTGTTTACGATTCCTACAAGACCACAGAGACGTTCATGATTTTTTCACTATCGTGAGAGACGAAGATGATGTCCTCACAAATGTGGAAGATGTTCACAATTTTTCCACGATTGTAAGGGAGAGTAATGTCTTCACGATGGTTCAAAATGTTTAATATTTTTGCCGTGAACGTAGAACACGTTCTGGTTTCCTCCACAATTGCAGAAGATAACCACGATTAACCTTCGTTGCGACCCCGCAGGAGATGTTTACGATTTTGTCGTGACCAAGGCCGTTTATTAATATTTTCTATTTCGGTTTTGTGATCATGATTTTGAAAGACATTACATTTCAATGAAATGGCGACCATGCAAAGTAGGTATTTTAAGCCAAGTATGAATGGAGATGAGTGTAGGATGAGTGGCGCGATCTTGTAGTCTTGTTAGTGACTTATGCCGACTTATTTCTTAATTAGACACAGCTGTTAATTTATATAATTTATAATTGTTTATTGTTGTTAAATTGTCTATTTTTTCGTGCAAAAAATGCCTGTATAGCTGTTACGTCTTGTAAATCATGTATATTTATTCATCAAAACTGTGCTGTTATCGTATTTCATATTATTATATTTCATATTATTTATTATCATTTCATATTTGTTATGATATTTAATTATTGATCGCACTATAACTATTTCACTTTAAGTCACATAAATTTTTATCAATCTCAACTCAACTCTCTTGTAAAATGGCATTTGCCGTGCATGTAATAAATGAATAAATAAATGAAAAATTAATAGCCCATACAGCTAATGGCAACTAAGGGACCTACAGTTTATAGTGGAATCCGAACCACATTTTTGCCTTGGTATATACGAATTAGTCTAATTTTCAGGATAGTACTGCGGATAGTCGTAGTACTCACTCGTTAATCCACACCAGGGAGTATCGCATCCACAGTGCATGACAATAAGAGTTGTCCTTGTGATCACGGAAAATGTTCACTATTTCGCTGCAAGCATAATTTCACGATTGTTCCAGGATTTTGTCACGACCGCGATCAAAGAAGATGATTCCGGAAGATTTGGATCGTAAAAATTATTGAAAAATAAAATAAAATTATTTATTATTAGGTGCCCTAACCTCCTAGGTCCATTCCCTGATCAGATCATCGAAAAAAGCGGTTTAACGAAGGATGGAGTTCATCCAGTTGAAGCGTTACAACGTGTATTTCTGTTTCTAAACCTCTTACAATCCAGCCATCAAAAAATTAGCATAGAAGGGCCTCTATGGCTTGAGCATCTAGGAACTAAATATGGCCCAGCCCCTTTCCCCTTTCATTGAATAATCAAACAAAAATAGACTTTTTACGATTGTACACACACATCTGCAACATAACAACGATGCAGGTTGTTTTTATTTTTGATCATTTATAAGAGTTCATAGTAAAGTAAAAATGACAAAAGTCAATTAAATAGGTACAATAAGTTTTAACTTTTACTGACATAGGATCACATTTTTATTTCCAAGGGCAGATTTTAGAAAAGTAAAATGGGTTTAGTTATAAAAAGTTTGAATTTAAACAAATCTTGTTTTATCTAAGATGTAACTACACAACTCTTGATTTTTTCCCTAAATATTTATTGTAAACTCGTTAATATTATCATAAAAGTTAATTTTTAGCAATAACTTTCGGTACATATGATCATTAAATGATTTTAATTCATTTAAAAAACTACTTTAGGGACTTGTTGTGGACTAATACGTACTTTTTCACTGTCCCTCTTTTCTATTTTTCGCCCTCTTTCTAAATTCACTAGCTGCCACTTGGATTTTTGCTCATTTCACAGAAACAGGGTGTGATTTTTTTACGTAAAAAAGGATCACTGCAGACTCAAATACAGTCATAAGCAAAGCATAAACACTAGCCAACTGATGAAAAAATTAAAGGATCCTCAATTTACAGAGACACCTCCATCACTTCGGGATGGATGACCCGGTTCCAGGCTGGAGATCCCGATTGTCTCGGTCTCGTATCAACTCTGCCGTTTACATTGCGCACTCGTCAGCAGAGAGGGATCCTCTAGTGCCGCCTGAGCACGCAGTCACCATGCGTCGCACAGTCAGTGCGGGTAACTTACGGGAGCGCGACCATGACAGCCGAGATTGTGACTTCACGCGGCAAGACTCTGAGCCTGCGGGACATCGTTTTGAACTACCCGTCCTCTCCATCTCTGAAGCCTCGGAGAAACCTTTTGTTGAACAACACTTGTAGAAACTTACAACATTGAGTGGTAGAAAAACTCAACTAATTAATTTTTTAATAGTTCCAGTTTCAACTTCTTAGCTCATGTGATTTCCTGTTGATTCATGTAAAACATCAAGACATTTAGATTATCAAGACCAAACTATAGTATTTTAAAACCAAAATTTACTTGAATGTATGTATTCCTTGTAAATAGAGTAGGATGTTACAAATCTCTCCCCATAGATATTTTAGTTTTTGTCAGTTAAAAATTATTTTAACTTTGTAAATAATAAATAAAAAAAGTTTTGCATCAACAAATCGTCATTCAAATATGATTTTGACATTAAATTAAAAGATAACGTTGTTTGTGATTTTCAGTCTCTTTTTATACTAGTATCTTGGATAACCACAACCAATTACATTACTTATTGTTAGTGTTCTGCTGGCAACTTAACTAAACTACAACTATGATAAATAAAGTATTAAGGAAAACTAAAGCCAATTAAAAACCGTATCAATAGTTGTATAAAGTACTAGAGCCACATATTGTTTTCCCACTTTAAAACTTAAACCATGTAAACCATTTTTTAAGTGATAATTTAGTGGTACTATGCATTATGCTAAGAAGGTGAAACGGAATAATATCTATGGTTTCCAATGTAGTACCTGTTGTTTTTTTGTATAAATGTACAGTAAAAATCAAACTACACCTATCAAGGAGAATGTTATTTAAGAAATAGGATTTGTGAATCCTGGAAAACTGTAATATATATTTTTAGGATTTAAGTTATATGTTTCTATTGCATTTTTTATTTATATTGAGTTATTTTTACATTTTTTGTTACTAAACAACGTTTTACAAACTTTTTAGTCTACAAAAAACTAAGAAATACATAGTTAAACTGTTACTGGTTCCATTTAAGTTCAATTGTGTTTTGATATATCCAATACGATTTTCATGGATTGTAGATGATGGTTATAATTACAGGCACAGATATTTAAAAAAAAAACTTCAGTTCAGTTAAAGCCAACCACACATAATATTCTGAAGAACACATTATTTTTTGTCAAGTTTAATGAAATTACGGTTTGAAGATCAAGAGATAACAATTCAAGAAACAGGTTGAATAGCTTGAAATACAATCGATGCTCTTCAAGATCTTATACCTTTAAAGTACAATGTCTAAAATGAGATCCTACATTTCACAATTTAGCCAAAAGTATATTACTATCATATTATCGTAAAAGTGTTTCCTATGAAGAAAACATAATTTAACTTAAATATTTTTACCTATGACCGTTTTTTAAAGTGGCCATTTCAGTTCAGTTCTGTAAAGTTTCACTTAACAGCTGTTTACTTTCATAACAGCATAGTTTCATTTCATAACAGCATAGTTTTTCTCATAACAACACGGGTAACCAATGAGGTTCAAGGATTGAGAGAAAATAAGTAAAATTGTAATGCTTCGTCAACTAATCAGCTGGTCAGCTGATCAGTTGACAATTTTAATTGTTGATCCGACTTGTTCCTGTTGATACTCGCGTATTCTTAACCCAAGTTCGTGGAAGTTAAAGGAAGGTAGATTAAACTGATTTAAAAATGCCAGTTAGTGAAAGTGAAGTTGACGAGATGGAAATGAGAGCACAAACTGTTTGTGCTAATCTTTTGCCACCAAAATCGAAACAAAGGTATGAATTTACATACCAGCAATTCATTAAATGGACGAAACAAAATAAGGTTATATTGATAAATGAAAATGTGCTTCTGGTTTATTTTGAAACCCTCTTAACCACTTTTTCACCCAACTCGTTGTGGACTACATATTCGATGCTAAGATCTAACTGTAAATTAACTGTTTCACTATATTACTCAGTTGTCCAAAAAAAGATGCAATATTTCCCTAATTGTACCTGATACAGTATTTATGGTAAGAATGCTGCTGGCAGAACCTAGTCCCTGAAAAAAGTAACGCATTATTTAACGACGTTTTACAAACACGTAATTACATGCAATCAGCTGATTATATATAATAAGTCGTTGCATCAATTTCAGTGCCAATGACAATAAACGAAAACATAACCCCTCTAAGAAGTTATAAGTAGTGATTGTTAGTAATTAAAAACCAAATTTTTAGTAGTTAAAAAACGGTCGTAGGTAAAGTAGTGTACGCAACTTAATAGTCTTTACGACACTCATAGAAGTTTTTAAGGCATTCGCCAAGGCTTGTGCCTTAAATTTACTAATCGTGTCGTAAAGACTAACTTAACGCAATCGTTGCGTAAACTACTATAAATAGGTACCACATTTTTAAATCAACCTTAAATGTAGATTTTGAAACTGTTGTAGTACCTGAAACTGAAGTTTTACAAATAATTCATTTTATGACTTGGCAAAGTTAGAGAAAGATAAGAGCCCCAATATAAATGTAATTTGGACATCAAATATAGTTTACCTCATAAATATATGCCTACAATTCTTTAAAAAGATAAACCAAACATAAATTTGTATATTAATAACTTTCAAACCACAATTAAATTTTATTTATTTCATTGCAACAATATAAATGGAGACAAGTATTTTTTTTTAGATGTATATCACCCTCCAAACATTTTAGAAAGTGATATATTTTAAACACAGTTAAGTAATCAAAAAGCCAATGTGGGTTGGTTCGTCCTGTAGAATAAAATCAAACAATATTCTTATCCCAAAAATTGTCATCCAGTCTGCTACACATGGTTATGAGCAAGTCTACATCCTCAAATTTGAATAATTGTAAATTAGTAGTTTGCGCAACGATCGAGTAAGGATAGTGGTGTCATGAGTAGAAAATTTAACTTTTATGAGTGTCGTTAACACTAGAGTTGTGTAGCCTACACTGCTTAACCTACGACCGGTTTTTAATTACTAATAATCACTACTCAAAACTCAAAACTAAGAGAGATGATGTTTTCTTCCATAACAATAACATGAGAATTTTAAACTAACATTTTTTTTACTATCTCCGTAACCGTTAGGCATACAACAACGCTTCAATATACAAAATTATTTCTTTTTTTAAGCTCTACAAAATGGTTTGAAAAGAAATTTTGTGTTTTAAGGGTCAAAAATGGGAAAACTCAATTTTTACTCCATAAAACCCCCTATAAACCCCCGTTCCCATAATCTAATTATGCTGGTTCGTGAACTTCTTCAAATAAACGTAGGTTTACACATTTGTACCAAATTTCATCAAAATCGGATTATTTTTGCTCAAGTTATCGTGCTAACGGACACATACATATATATTATACAGACCTATATATGAATTTGAACGGATGGTGTTTTTTGCCTCTGGGGACCTCAAAACGAAAAAGTAAATCGGTCCCGGGTCTAGGTCTTACCATGAGACCTTCGGTAATAGCTTATTCCTATTATGGGAAATTCGCTAGCTAAAACTCAGTATTCGGTCGTAGGTAAAATAATTAGCACTTCATGAAGCTTAATTCATTGCAAGGCATTGAACAAAAATACTTTTTAGAATACAATTTTTACTTTCTCTCCCTATACATTAGTATATGAAGGAAGTATCATTGTAACAATTTTTGAGATGGATTAACAATGGTTTCATATTATTTGGTATGAAGGTGCCGGTACTAATCATCTCTAGTTGATTTAAAATTTGTTTAATTATTAAAATGGTGATGTTATTTACCGCTTAAAAACCTATTAACTGATAGACTGCTCTAAGGAAGGGCGTAAGTTGAGACCCAAGTGACACAACACACAAGCCAAGTTTCCCAACGTAAGCCACACAGCACACGAATGTGACTAGCACATGCCTCATGTTGGGCTGCAGCACATGCAACACACACACTACACAATCGCCAAGATCAACGATAGAAGCAACTCTTCTGGGTCTGATATGAAAATTGAATACTTCTCTATTTGAATTGTGAAATCCTGTGTTGCGCCACGTGCGTCTCAGCATATGCCTGGTCTAATCATTTCAATACAATGTTTGAACCAATTAAATTGATGATACAATAGATTTAACTCAAACAATATAATACCAGAATGACTATTCAGAAGTTATGGTCATTTTGAAATAACAAGAATGTAAAAAAATAAAAAGTGAAATACCAATTAGTTGATACAAAAAAAAATAGTCAATAAATCAATATGTTTAATCATTTTGCAAAAATAAACAGAAAACGCAAATTTTGCCCAATAGGGTGAAAATTATTTTTGAGTTTACAGCTTTGAGACAGAAATTATGGCCCAATTCATAAGTAGATAGGTGCAATTTATTTAATAACCTAGTATTTAGACAGAGACTATGTATTCACTCTTCTCTTTAAGCGTTTGATTGAAGTTACTATTGAATGTTTACATCAAACACCGATATATTATTCCTAAAGATCATGTGTAATGCATATTGACAACGACTTTGTAACTTTTCTTGATACACTGTTGTTATTAATGTAGTTGTTATCCTTTTTTGATAATCTGTATAATATAAATTATTCCTAAACAAATTACTTACAATTTGCACGAAGGTTTTATTAAGTTAACTATTTATTTTACTAATAAGTATTTGTTAACTAATATTTTTGTAATTAAAATCTTTGAAATATAAAACTGGTTGGATGGGTTTGAAAGTTCTATTGATAGATAAAATTTGTGTTAGCATTTTGTATATCGTTATTAATCCATTTCCTCATTCAAAGTTTCTCTAGACCAATCCAACAAAATCTTAACCTTTTTTAAACCCATTATTTCATTTATACAGGTAACTTTACTTTTACTGTCAACTTTGGCATCTAAAGAGTTCTAAAGAACATTGTGTGTTCAAATAATGTGAAAGCCTTTACAATGTCTTACTTCTCAAACATTTGTCACAAACCTAAACTTCACAAAACATTTTAAATTCTTATAAAACTACTAGAATAGTAACTTCAACATGTAATTTCTACCAAACAATATGAATTACTGTTCGTGTGTAGAGTGATTGTTGTAGTATTCTACATGTGGATATCATATAATCGCAATAGATGTACGAAACCGATTTATACAGAGAAGCTGAAATTCTGAAATCAGCCTTTTTACTATTTAATATAAATATATTTACATGTTAGATTGTGACAATGCAGTCTATTCTACATGAACAAATCCTTAAGTATAAAAGAGTGTATTGTTGGACTGAATATAATTGATTTCAGCTTTAGTGCTTTAAAGTGTGAATTCACTAAGTATTCAAGATGTCCTTGGCCTTAAAAACAAATGTAACACCAAACATGAGTTGTCAACGACTGTTATTCTTTTAGTTGTAACTAAAATGATTTCTATTGATATTTTCTATAGGGATCGGCAGAGCACGGTTTGTAAAAAAACAAGGTGCCGGAACTGTAATGTATTTAATGTGATCAGTACCTATGTACTTATCAATTAGTATTTATGTACTTATTTATTCCAATATTTTTATCTTTTCGAAAGAGAGGTACCGGATTTCCATTCCACTGCAAATCGGCAACTGGCTGGTTATCAGAAAATTTATAAAAAACAGTAAAAATCTAAATCATTTAAATTTACCAACATTATCAGGTAGAATAGACTGAAAGTATTCTAAATGTTAAGACAACCTCTACAATGCAATAACTATCGCCTTAAACTATGAATAAACTAATACATTTGTGTTTGAATCATCATCATATCTGAGGTCAATTTCTGAGATACACGATGATCATCGCTCTATTTTATTGTATGGTTTAAATTGTTCAACCAAAGCAAAGTTGAAGCATTGGACTGTTTCTAATGTTGAATGTACTTTGTCTTTCAATAACTTATTTCCACTGGTAATTTTAGATTAATTTGACACAATACAGTACTTAAATGGATCATCACATTTTTTAGTGCCTAACTCTTACAATAAGAAAATTGATCATTTAGATTATTAAAATATAACACTCTGTACTAATGTATTTCTATGAACCTATTATTATAGTCTATGGATACCGGTACTGAAGAATACATAACATCTACTGTACTGTACATGGACCAGCCATAGCCATTTTTTTTGCTAAGAGACCATAGTTGGACGAGCCCTTCATTAAATTCACTCCTATTGAAGTTCTCTTTTATCTTTTGGATTGAGACTGCTAAATAATAATATTTATCATAGATGGAACATAACATTTATTTTCCTTCAAAAACGAATGCTGCTATAGTAAACATAACTACTAACTGTTCGGCTTTAAGTTCCGCATGGTTTAAATCTTGGAGTAAAGAAAGAAAATTGTGTTTTACGGTGAACACTCTTTGGTGGCTCAATGAATTAAGCTCTTTTTACAAAAAAAATTGCTACTACTTAAAACAAGGGAATAGAATATCTATACTTAACCGCAGTGTATATTTAGTAAAAAAAATTATCAATTCAGCAATAATATATCTCATTGTTGGGTTGTAATTCTGTTCCTAACAACTTTATAAGTGTACTACTATTTCATAAACTACTTCTTTTGTGTATTAAATTTGGCAAAAACTAAATCAAAAGTTTCCAAAAATTCTGTAACCATACAGTGGCAGTTCCAAGGGTCTAAAGCCCCTCCATTGGATTCTGGAAAATATAGATATCAAATACAAAATTGTCCTAAAAATGAACTGAGATTATTGAACATAGTTTAGACGTTAAAATGGCTAAAGAAAGCCATCGAACCGCTTAAAAATACCAAATTTTGCTGGGGAGAACCCCTGGACCATTCTCTTTCTTAGTAGGTGTGGAACACCCCCCACTTGACAAGGTCCTGGAACCGCCACTGACTATACGTACAGTGTGCATCTTACATGGAATGTCAATTTGCCACAATACTTTCGCCGAATTAATTTACTGATTGTAAATATAATTATGTTAACCATCATATCATTTACCCTATCACTATAGAAGCTAGTTTTTTACTCTTCACGACCATATTGAAAAATATTGTTGTAAATACTATATCAGATATTTTCCCTGATGTATAATGTTGAGTGTAAAAATGAAATTTTGAAATATAATATGAGTTTAATTGTGGTATTTTTCTTCCTGTTTTAAAAATTAGGCACTAATATAAAAACAGCACAATTTGTGTGTATATTACCTCTTTCACACCAGTGTAGTCTGGACCGGAGACAAAGAGATTTGAAGGTAGGTATGTTTAAATGCTTGTGCAGTGCACTTAAACAATCAGAAAATACAGCGCCTAAAACAACAGACAAGATCAGCGTTCGAACATCAATTCACGGTGATTGATCTTCCTCTAGGTCGGTAAACTTGGAAGGTTGAATAACCTAACATAAAATAATGAAGATGACTTCGGCTATAGGTACTAGGTATATGGTAAACACATTTAAGGGAAAATAAATTATTTCAAAGCTGATTGGTTTAAAATTTTATTTTCAATTGATACAAACAAATGTCATGAGTTATTTACATTACATATATTGCAAGTGTTACAAAAATATTTTTTTATATTTCAATGTTGGTTGTCTATGCCACATTCCTCCTCATTCTCTATTAACCTATATCACATTAAAACAAACAATAACATAATCACAACTCATGAAAACAGTAACACAATATCTGAACCATGGATACCTAGTGTATGTATAGCAGATGGAAGTGCCTATCAAAAGATAGGGGAAAGATCAATACATAGATTAACAAACATTGGTAAGGGACATAGCAATGCACATGTCCCTAACCATAATGCTGCACTATACACATGGAGCCATGCACATGTCCCTCACCATAATGCTGCACTATGCACAATGGGGCAACACACAGCTGTTGAAATTTAGTCTACAGTACTTAGATTGTGATATTTGGGGCAACAAACTACATTATTATTTTAAGTACAGTAGGCTCCTTTTTCTTTTTTTAGATACAGAAGTAAACTAGACATCCCATACGGACCCGCTGTAGCCCATAGTGGAAGGAAAAAACATAGGTGTGATATTCCCGTCATATGCTGACGTCACCCAGATTGCAAACACCATCTCGCTATTTAGAAACAATTTATAAAAACAATAACAATCAAATCAAAACATATACCATATACTTATATGTTAGTTAGAATCAGGCCATTTTCTGTTTGCAATCTGTGTGACGTCAACCTATGACGGGAGCATTACACCTATGTTTTTCCTTCCAACATGGCTCTATCCATCTAGGCCTACATCCATTTTTATTTAAAAACTAGATACGACTTTAACAAGGAGAAGGAATGTTTGGTTCTTGTTCTTAGTCAAAGTTATCAAGAAAAGCAAAGGCTGAGCCTGTACAGTGCAAGAGAGACACGAGACACAATCACCCATAACATCACTACCATAACTTTGTCATGCTACCGACTAAGCTAAAGACTCGATCAATTTCTATAATGATCAAATAAGTCAATCTAAGTTATATGTACATCAGTTTTCTCCAGGTTATTATTAATTATCAACAAAAGCAGAAAAAAATTAATCTAAAGTAGAAGAACTGTTCTTGACACAATGCACACAAAACAAACCGGACATAAAAAACATATAATAACCCTGTCCAGCAAACCTACAGACCAAGCAAATTTCCATTTAACTCATTGGATTTTCACTTAAATATTTAGTTTTAACAAATACTTAGGTTTGCTGCTACATGGATGGTTATAAAGTGTATTTTTTTATTATTTTATTTTTATGTTGTTAGCTCAGTATAAAATATACAAATTTGCCAAGTTCGGTCAAAATATATCCGTAAACAAGCCAACAGTTTACTTATTCCCAATAAGAACAGGCTAACATCAGAATTGAAATTTATAATTTCTTGAGTTTTCTTCATACAATTTAATTAGGCCTATTTATTTAAGCTAAATAAAATTGTTTAGCAAGAAATTGGTAAATTTTATGTTTTTAGGGTCAAAACTGGGATAAAACAAATTTCTACCACATAAAACCCAGTTTCCATAGTCCAATCATGCTGGTTCGCGAACTTGTTTGAATAAATGTAGGTTTACTTGTTAGTACCGAATATCATCGAAATGAGATCCTTTTTACTTGATTTATCAATGGACACATTTTTTTTATATATGCCTACATATTACATGAGTTTAAATGGATAGTGTTTTTGGCATCTGTGGACATTAAAACAATACCGTATCCAGGCAGGCCAGCAGTTAGCATGTGACGTGCTATGGGCTCGAGAGGTAGTTTCGCCCCCTCATTTTTCTTTGATAGGATTCATAAAATAAAAATTTAATTGAACAAAAGGAACTGTAATTAGTAAGTAGTGAAAGAATTACATTACAAATTACAAATAAAGATAAGTCGATGAACAAGTAGTAACATACAAGCAGTGGGAGTGATGAGTGATGAGCGAGAACCGCGGAGAGCATTCTATTCTCGCACGACTTAAAATATTTTCAAAGTATGTTCTGTTGCTTGCGCTCCTGAGCCTGGGCCCGTTTACAAAAGCGGGCTTGGATCCACGTCTTGCCCTGAGACCTACGTAATAGCTTGTTCCGTGGGAAATTGGGGGAAAACAGGCTTCAGGGTTTGCAACAGGATGTGAAATCTACTTTGAGCTTCTGATCAGGGGCTGTATTAGTCTCATTCAGTAAATTATGCTTGTAGTGTGATATTAGTACAGTATTCTAGGTAACCATGGTTTGGTTGTTTAAAGACTTTAAAAAAATATTGTACAAACTGGTTAACAGCCACTTTTTGAAAATTATTTTAGTGTTAACAGTCAGCAACATTTCAAAATATATTTTAAACAACAAAAGGGTTAGTTGCAGGGTGCAGCAGATCTTAATACTTAAAACTTAATACCAACAGATATACATGTACTCTGAAGTAGGGTGACAATGGACTGGTGCGTAAAGGTTTAATATTTAAGTTACACTGTTGTTTCAATATTTTAGGACATCAAAAAAATGATTTAAATACATTTAGTTGTGGACTGACGATTTTAAAGATTTCATCATAACAAGATTGTAAGGAAATGAGTGTAATATATCTTAATAGTCTTCATTAAACATTGCAAAAACGCACATGATTTTCTCTAAAACACAAAAAATTCAGTTATTCACTTTTTAAATACCGGTAGTGTATTATAAAAAAACTTTAAAATCTTTCAACTTAGGCCTATTAAAACAAATAAAATTTAACAATCCTATTAAAAACTTAAGCAGTTAAGACTATAGGACCTAATGGCTTATAAAACCAATAAAATGGCCATTAATCTTTAAAAATGTAGGTACTATTACGAACTGAAAAAGTTACCAACCTTAACAACAACAAATTAGGCTTCTAACTGAAAAAAATACTATCTCAAACGTCAAATGGCATATAGTTAAATTGGGAGACCTATAGCTGGAATCCACATGAGCAATGTAAATCTAAATTATATTTTTGCTTTGACTTTAATTTTTACATTCCAGAGCACAAAACCATTTTATGAAGTTAAAACCGTATCGTATCAGTAAAGCACAAAAATGAATTTATTACTATAAAAACGTACTTTGTTATTTACCAGTAGCACTTTTTGTTGCTTGGGCAGCTTTTTTCGCTTTTACTATTTCAGCCAGTTCTTTGCAACGGAGCATACACTCTTTCTTACTCCTAGACTTGACACACTCAGAAATTCTGTCCCATCGTTCTGGTGTCCCGTTGGGATAGCTCTTCAAGGCTTGCTCTAAAAGTTTCTGCTCCTCCGAGGTCCACGGTGTTGTACTTGTAGCTGCTGCTACGGCGTCAACACGTTCAGATGCTTCTGATGCAACAGCCAACGAAGCCTTCTTCTCCTTTTCAAAACTTTCATAAGCATTTTTATTGATGGTTTCTTTCAACTGATCTCCAGAGGTATTTTGCAACTCCTTGACCTTTGATAAAACCTCCTTTTTGTTTCTGACTACTTTTACTCCAGGCAGTCCATTATAATGCTGATTTATGAAGTTTGTAACGGCTTCCCATCGCTGTACTGTGCCAGCTGGAAAGAGGTTAACAGCTCTAATGAGAATTTGAACATCTTCCTTAGACCAACAAGCTGTGCCCTTGGAGTCATTTGATTGAGATGTATTATGTTTATTGATAAGACTTTCATCTTGTTTTCTCTCTTGTTCAGACTGTTTTTCAACTGAAGCCATCATCTCCATAAATCCATCCTTACCCTTGGTTTCTAAAGTTTTGGTTAGCTCTATCAATTCTGTCTTACTGTAAACAGTAAGTGCTTTTTCTATTGCTGTCATATTTTGTACTAATTCATTATCATTCGATATAAAATAATTATTGGCCTTGCATATATCTCTAATCTTTTTCCTCTCTTTTTTCACAATACGTTTTTCAGCTTCCCGTTCTGCTTTTAATGCTTCAGCTTTTGCTTTTTCCTTGGCTTCTTCTTCCTCTTTTTCCCGTCTCGCTTTCTCCTCAGCTTCTCTTTCAATTCGCTTCAACTCTTCAGCTCTTTCTCTAGCAGCATCTTGTTTTGCTTTCTTCATAGCCAATTTTCGTTCTTTTTCTTCATTCCTAAACTGCACAATTCGTGGATCTAGATTGTAGGCCAAGTCGATTAATCTTCTTATTCTAGCCATTTCATCCTTTTTCTTTTTTGCTCTGTCAACTTTATTTTGTTTTTCTATCCATTTTCTTTCATCACGATCTTGACCGGATTCTTTGGCCTCTGAATCCCAATAAGAAAACTCTCTCCATGATTCAAAATTAAACCAGAAGTTGTAAAATCTCTCAACTTCATCTTTAGTGGCATCAGGACCTCCCAGTCTAGGTACATTCTTTTTATCACTCCATCTAGCATTTCGCTCAAAGATTGGACCAAATTCCTCAAAGAAATGTTTTCTTACATGTTCATTATCATAAGGTATTGTATTGTCAAATTCAGGATCAACCGAATCAAAAGCTCTTCTCTTGTCTTTTGACCCAAGAATTTCCCAAGCCTTTGTGATACAAGTAAAGTAATCATTATTAATATCTATCTTTCCTGCATTTGCTCTTTTATCAGGGTGGTGCAGCAACACTTTTTGTTTGTAAGCCTTTCTAATGAGAGCGTCAGGTGCACGGTGTCTTATCTTTGCTAAGCCCAACACTGCGTAGTGGTCTTGATTTTTCCACAATTTTGGATCAAGGCTCTTCAAGTATGTATCATCATTTTCAATTTCATACTCCTCTTCATCTGCCTCTTGCGATTCACAATGGTGATGTTCCGCATCTTTTTCACGGATATATCGAAGGAACCAAGGTCCGACACACTCCACACGACGCAGCTTAACAGCCAGTTGCCTCTCGTCTGACTCTCCTATATTCTTTTTTTCTTCATTTATACTAGTATCAGTTGCACTGCCCGGGTTGACTGGTTCTTTATTTTCCCCCATTGTCACCTGCAACAGAATGAGCGATGCATTTATAAAAAAAAATTATTAAACATCTGTTAATCTGCAAAAGGACACCCTTGCTTTAAACATTTATTTAACTAAACCAAAAAAGTAAGAACTTTAGTTATTGAAACAGTTGGCATTTAATATTAATTGCTAAATTACTAATTAAGATTATATTCACAATTAATCTATATAACTAATATTAAAAATTAATTAACAATTCAAATTACGGTACAGTAGGCCTATATTTAAGGAGTATTTATTGAAGAGGTCATAAGTTACTGGAAGAGTTCAATTTGGTTAGTTTAAAACACGGATTTTGGTATGTTTTGAATAGCCTAGATTCTTTAGCTGTGGGCTGATTTGGAAATGTTAAATGCCACAGCCTTACAATAAGCATACAACTGGAGGTTTAGTGCACTGAAATTCTATAGTAGGCCTATATCCTAAATAAATATATTAGCCAGTCCATTTTGAAAAGGAATGGAGGCTAAAATGGTCAATGGTAAAATGGTCAACCTCTGTTAGTCCCGGCAGAAATTGAACCGTTGTACTTTTTTGACAAGGATATGTTAAGCCTATTTTTTTTAGTCCAGGGGTAAAAAATATGAATTTCAATAACTATAACCATTGTATAGGCCTATTGGAAACTGAAGATGAAATCCCATCTAAATGAACCACCAGTAGCTTATTTTCCATAAAAAAGAACATTGTTAGAGCCACTCATAGACTGCGCTACTGTCATAATTATTCATACTTTCTCCCTTAATTTTTTTTTGTTTTTTTTTTTTTTTTTTGCTCGTATCTACGCCAGTGGCATTTTTGTAATGAAGCATGAAGTCAAACACTTTTAAGGGAAAGCTGTATCAATTTTTGATACTTTGATAGATTATTATGTCGTAAAAGATGCTATAGTTTACAATAAGTTGTCCTACCAGTTTTTGGGTGGGTAAAAAATTTAGCGTCTTTGATAGAAATCAAGTCATTTTACAGGGTGCGACAAAAAAAAACCTATCTATTTTCTGCAGCACACTGTTCAGCGACAGGTCGTCTGAAAGTGGTGGGGTTAGGCTCGTTGGAAAGCCCACACGATGCCATTTATTATCTGTGGTCATAGAGCAAGGGTCACCTGAGCAACGCACGTTTATTTTCGAGTCTAATTTAAAAAAAAATTATTCAGTCATTGCAACTTGGGGGAAGTTCCGAACATTCTTTTAATTAGGGTGACGTGGAATCCGTTACGTAGCACAATCATGTGGTGGAAACCAAATTAGAACAACAGCTACTGCTTTAAAAAAGAAGCAGACAAGCCATCCAAAGTCGGGTCGGACGCCTGACAACTAACATTCGATAGAATTCGTGCTGCTGTGGAAAACAGTCCTTGTAGGCCCGCCCGAAAACTAGCATCGCTTTGAACATGTCACACTAATTTTGAGGTCCGATCATAATTCTCACCCCCACAGATGAATTTGTAATCTGTTTAAAATTGTTGATTATCCATACACATAATTGAGACGGAACACCTCAATGTCGACTTAATTTAGAGAATGCATGGAAATACCACTGAGTTATACGCTTACTAGTTCCCTATTAACCCTTCAGGACTATAGAGGCGGATATATCTGCTAGCATTTTGTGCATAGCGGACGGTAGACGGAAATATCCCGTTATCGTTTTGGGCCCTGCGGACGGTAATTGGATATATCTGCCAATTATTACGACAGTTATTGTTAGGCCTATATTTGATTGTCAGATAACATAATTAATCTTCGTAAAAACATAATTTTATTAATTATATATTATATTTTTAACCAATATGTACTAGAAATGTTTTTTCTAGAAGAGTAAGAAATTTAATTAAAAATCTTTTTAGTGAAAACAATTTTTTTTATTATACAATAAATTTAAGAAAAAAATGAACAAAAAGGGGTTTAGTGGGCAGGATTTCACAGAGACAGGGTACGATTGAAAATTAATATCGATTCGATTAGTAAACCAATTTTTTTCATTATCAGCAAGTTTGGTTAGGTTAGGTTAGGGTATAACAGTTTAATTTCATCCCTAAAACTAATTTTGCTCATCCCCTGATGGATCTTTCCACTCCCCTACCCGCTGCACCGTGGAACCGGTCACTGATACCTGGCCGGCACTCGCCCCGCCAAGCCTCAGGCTGTAAAATGACCCTCGTCAAAGTGTTTAGGCAATCGGCACTCGACCCTGCACTCGATAATATACTAAAAAACATTTTGTTTAATTACAGCAGCAACAATCCTGGTCAATTAACAATAATTATAATGGAATAGGAGCGATAAGAAAAAGAATTTAAACATTTTACTAAGCAATAAATTAAGGTTCGTCATTTTGAGTAGGGTCAATGTCACAGAATGGGATAAGTTATGTCTCAGGTATGAATAAAAAATAAAACTGAATAAAAAATAATTAAATGTGTGTACCGTACTTACTTATTTACCTTATTTCCCAATAATATATTCCTTTATTTTAGCAACTACATGCATAATTTAAAAGTTTTATAGGTTACAGATGCATATTTACAGTCCGGTCACTTGTCTCTGGTCACTAACCTAAACATCTAATGAGATGTCAAATATGGAAAAACTCTAAAAACACGACAGAGCTTTGAATATAGGTTATACATAATACTTATTATTCGAATACGTCATCTGTTCAATGTTACAATTGAATGGGTCCGCCGAATAACGTTCTAATCGACAAATATGCAGTTTTGAGTAACCACCCTAAGAATGTCGCAATCAAAGTCTTTTTTAGTTTTGAAGGTTATAAATTTGTTTGCACTTAATAAGTTGTGTTTTTATGTACAATAACATTATTTAGTAGTAAATTATACTTCAACAAACTTTTATACACCATAAAACATTTTTTATCTTTTTTCGTGTGGTAATACGTTCCAAACGACAGTCGTTTGAAACGTTGTTCCAGGGACGTCACCTAAATAATCACTGAAAAGTTCAGGAAAGTAGGAATTGAACCTTAAATAAAACTTGTACTGTATGAAATTATGTTTATTATTACAAATATATAAAAGTAGTAAAAGTTTTATGACTAAGCCATCAAATTTTTTGTCAGCACATATTATAGTAATAACATAGTATAAAAATATTCGTGAAATTCAAAACATATTCTGTAAGGCCTAAACGTGAGAAATACGTAATAACCTAAAACATATTCAAAGAACACAGTGACAACCAGCCCCAATACAATATTTTAATGTGTAAAAAATCTTAATAGCCTATATTGTTTAAATACATTGTCAGCAAAGGGTCGTGGTTTTAAAACTTGTCTTAGCTTCAAAACATGTGTGACTTTCAATCCGACTCTTAATACATATTAGTCTATTCAACCTTGATACTGTCATAGAAAGCTTTAAACTCTTCTGGCATATATCGGGACATATCATCTAATTTATTATAGTACAATAACATATTATAAAAATATTCATAAATCCAAAACATATTCTGTAAGGCCTAAACGTGAGGTAGCCTATACGTAATAACCTAAAACATATTCAAAGAACACTGTGACAACCAGGCCCAATACAATATATTAAAATATTGTTTTAACACAAAAATATGTAAAAAATCTTAACAGCCTATATTGTTTAAATACATTGTCAGCAAAGGGTCGTGGTTTTAAAACTTGTCTTAGCTTCAAAACATGTGTGACTTTCAATCCGACTCTTAATACATATTAGTCTATTCAACCTTGATACTGTCATAGAAAGCTTTAAACTCTTCTGGCATATATCGGGACATATCATCTAATTTATTATAGTACAATAACATATTATAAAAATATTCATAAATCCAAAACATATTCTGTAAGGCCTAAACGTGAGGTATACGTAATAACCTAAAACATATTCAAAGAACACTGTGACAACCAGGCCCAATACAATATATTAAAATATTGTTTTAACACAAAAATATGTCAAAAATCTTAACAGCCTATATTGTTTAAAAACATTGTCAGCAAAGGGTCATGGTTTTCAAACTTGTCTTAAGCTTCAAAACATGTGTGAGTTTCAATCCGACTCTTAATTCATATTAGTCTATTCAACCTTGATATTGTCATAGAAAGCTTTAAACTCTTCTGGCATATATCGGGACATATCATCTAAATCCTTCTTCTTTGCAGGCTTTATTCCTAAGGAACTGGTATACAAGTTAGTAAACGCTGCTACCTTTACAGGGGGGTAGAACCTTTTGGTGTTTTTCATTTTCTTTCCCAAACAGTGTGACGTCCATGGTTGCAAGACATTATGTGATGGTCTTGCACGTAGTGTAATTGGGTCGTCTTTGGTGATCTGGTACCATACGTGGTCTGTTATGTTAAACTTAGTTGTACACAATGAATTCAAGACTATATCCATATTTTTAAAGTCCTCGCCATCCATAACATTTACTTCAAATGGTCGGGAATAATCCTTAGCGTTTGCAATGATTTCGACAAAATGAAAGGGGATGTACACTTTTTCCCCTTTTTTTGCTTTTTCGATCATTGCAAAGTCTCGGTCACAAGGAAGGAAACTGTGGCCTGTGGTCAAAAACTTTTGTTCCACAGTCGAAAAATATTCATTTACAAGGAGATGTTGTAGCAAAGCAATCATGCGCCAGTTATTGTTCTGGCCAACGCATCTATCGGACCAAATAACCAAGTTCCGTATTTCACCTTCCTTGAGTTTAGAAAAATGTAGAGTTATGTATTTTAAAACACATGAAGCAACTTCGGCTGAACCTCTTTTCCCAACAGTCTCATCCCAAAAACACATCATGGCCTTATTCGTACCTGCATTGTGTATGGCTAAATTGTAACATGAAAGTTGTCTTTGATAAAAGACATTGTTGTGCGTAAGGTTTGGACAAAAAAGAACCTGTTGAAGATCAACACACAGCACAATTGTGTTTGGGTTAGCTTTAGCAAATGTAGTGTCTTCTGCCAATGACTTATAGGCAAGATCTGCCTTTGAGTGGTGAACTTGACTTTCTCTTTCGACTTTTTTTCTTTCGGTTTCATCGTTAGCTGCTACTAATTTGATGTAGAGCCGATCGCAATAAGCGCAAGTATCAGACCTTGGCACGCCAAACCTTAAATTAAAATCCGAATTAAAAATATCTCTATACATGTGAAGAGTTACTTGCGTCTCGGGATGGTTGTTAACAAAGAGCTTCCACATTCTTCTTATGTTAAGGTTAGGGTTCAAGCAATTTTTTTTGCTCTGGGAGCGAGAGTAATGGTTTTCCTGCAATGGAAAAGACGAAATGTGTTGCCTTATAAGGTCCTTAGTTTCATCTGTTACTTTGTGAGGATGATTTCCATGTAAACCTCGTCCATCAGACAAAGTTCTGTCAAATTTGATCTTGTCCACAAGTATCTGGACACGGCGTGGCGTGACATTAAAAATTGTACATAACGTTTTTCTACATACACGAACGTTGCTGTCTTTCCGTGGAATGAAGTACTGGACGGTACAATGTCTTTTGGAAATATCTTCACTTACCCTTCGCCGATTAATTCCTCCCACCTTTATACAAGCCTTGGCTAAGAACGTAGATTGGCCGTTGTAGTCCAGCTTGTAGAATTCACCAAACTGCTTCCTCTTCTCATCATAGCTTAGTTTACCACATTCAAACTGGCAGGAACATACTCTTTCCTGAAAAAAAATAAATACGTGATTAAAATATAAACTAGCTGTATGAATATAACAATTTAGGTACCTACACTAGCATTGTGAACAAAAATCTAGGCTATAGACTATGCATTGCAAAACAGTTTGCGAATTTATAACGAATTTTGAAGATATTATAAAATAAATGGATTGTTAAAATCTAAATTTTCAAAATTAATAAAATATAAAGGTCGTTCATTTAAATTTATGGTCACTTATAAATAAATTACATATCTTACATGCTAAATTACATAACAGCGTTTATTTTATTTTTACAACAGGTGGCGCTTAAAACGTTATTCAACGTACCTCTCCTGGTGGCAGTTTTCCTGGAATGGGTTTATTCTTTTTCGTTGTATACGGCAATCCAGCGTTCCTTGATTCCTTCCGTATCTTGTTTTTCCATCTGCACACATTAAGTTTACGTTTTTTTCCCATTATTCAGCCGTTTCTGGTCACCGGGTGACAGCGACACGCTAGGCGGGGCATCCATCGGTGGGCGGTTAGAACGTTGTCTGCACGCGCCCTGGCGAGACACAAAAATCCCGCCAATTTCGAGAGGCGAAATCAGTGCTACCAAATTGAAAATCTTCAACGCTAAATATACCTACGTGTAGGGAATGTCGTTTAGAACCTTGTACACCGAATATCTTCATTTCAGAAATTTTGTCGCTTGGAACGTTATTCAGCGGACCCGTTCAATTGGTCGGAATATTGATTTTTCGACCTAATACGTCAGTCTCTAAATGCCACCGAGATATGGACTGTGAGAATGACGTAGCCCGCCAATGCAGCAAAAAAAGTTGTAAAGCGTGGCAAGCCCAGCCTTGTGAGTACCTTTGTAAAGTTGCTGTGAGTTGAAGTTTTCGCTAGAAGAAGTGTTGATTTAGAAATTATAATCAAAACAACTTACTTACTTTTTATACTTTTCTTTGAAATGGTGACCATACAAATGTAGGTATTTTAAACCAAGTATGAATGGAGATGAGTGTGGGATGAGTGGCGCGATCTTGTAGTCTTGTTAGTGACTAAGGCCGACATAATCCTTAGACACAGCTGTTAATTAATAACCCATACAGCTAATGGCAACTAAGGGACCTACAGTTTATAGTGGAATCCGATGGTAAGAAACACATCGTACCTTAATTATGTTACAGTTAGGCCACTCACACTAATCTGATATATTCCAATAAAACTGGCAAATCAAACGTTGGACTAGCTGTAGAATTGTGCACAGAGCATATCCTGAAAATGAGGCCTAGTCTCGTCAACTAGCCTAGGAGCTATATAAATACTCGTAATATAGTAAGATTACAGTCCGGTCACGAGCAGTCCGGTCACGAGCAGTCCGGTCACGTTACCGGAGCTGTTTTTCCGTGACCGGGCTGTAATATAGTGCCAAAATGTATAATAAACGCAGGTTGCGTTTATTTTATTATGTTATTTGATATTCTAAATTTAACTAACAACACAAATATTAAACATAAACTAAAAATAGTTTAAAAAAAACTAAATTGTTATGAGAAATTTGTTTCCAAAATATCCAGGTATGAATGTGTTTCCGTTTTAGTTCTTTGTTATATATATTTAATAGCTGTTAGATAGTTTTTTTATTATAGTGTGTTATAGTGGGCTGAATCTATCTATCTATATATTAATAGGCAAGCATGTTTCTTTAAAACCTTTTTTCTCAGCTCGTGTGCATCGCAGGGAAAATCTACGCATACTGTTAGAAAGATATTTTCCTGTAGATGTGCAGAATGCCTTTAAAAATTAAAATAGGCTAACAAATAAGAACAAAAAATGAATTTGAAAACTTCAAAAAATTAACATGGACCATATGAGTTGCCATAATGGTGACGAAATAACAACAAAATGTAAACAGAAAATCAAAACAAAGGTAAGAAATTCCAATCACATGTTTTATTTACAGTGTGAGGAGAAAATAGAGAAGTCTGTACATTAATTATTTTTGGTCGAGTTTCGACCACAGGACGACCACTAGTGCAGAATTAATATGCATTGGAACAATTATTTGGTATAATTTAATAATTATATTGATCAGCTGGATTATTGGTTTAAAAATAAATGTAATGAAAAGAACATGAGTTTTATTAGCTAACTAATTTAAACTATTCATTTTGAACATTGGTGCCGAAAACCCTTAGGAATCAACTAAATGTCAAGGAATTGTTACAAGGTCCAAAGCCAAAATGTCACTTGTAAGACAACAAGATGGTGAAGATAAATTAAGTGGTAAGTCAGTTCCTAACACAGCAAAATCTCACAAAACTAGTTCAAGTCAAAGTAGAAATAGAAGTGTTACAGAAGTTGTTGATGAGCTTACAAAGATACAGGAAGAGGAGACAGCTGTAATAATCTCTTATGCACAAGCAAATGCTTTAGCTGAAAAGGCTATGGCTGAGGATGAGGCTGACAAAAGACTGGCTCAAGTGCAAGAAGAAGCCAAGCTGAAGGAAATAGAAGTCAAGAAAACTTGAAAATACAACGTTGCTACAACCTAACTTCAAATTGCTCCTTGCAGCTACATATATTTTGTGATGCGAGTGAAAAAGGATTTTGTTCAGTGGCCTATTTCAGAGTGGGAAAAGGAGATCAAGTTGAGGCTACATTTGTACTGGCAAGATCACGTGTTGCTCCCCTAAAGTCGTCCACCATACCTAAACTTGAACTGCAAGCAGCTGTATTAGGCAGTCAAATTGCATCTTTGATCTATCAGTTTCACAAAATGGAAATAGACCAAACATACTTTTGGACGGACTCAAGAATTGTGTGGTGCTGGATTCAAGCAACTCAAAAGCAAAAGTCAGCCTACGTTGCTAATCGTGTTGATAAAATACTGAGAAACTCAGACAGAAATCAATGGAGGTGGTTACCTACGACAGAAAATGTGGGAATCATCAACTCCATTAACGAACGGTTGCCGTTGGCTTCAAGGTCCAGCCTTCTTACTTAAAAAAGAAAAAGAATGGCCAAAAATTGAAAGCATTTCGAGAAAAGAAGACTGCAATGAAGTAGCCTTAGCAATTTTACCTGATAACAAGGTAAATGTTATCGATATGGAGAGATTTTCAAAATACTCCAGGCTCATAAGAGCAGTAGCATGGATGTAACGCTTCATTTCCAATACTAGATGTAAATCTGAGAGAAATACGGATATGAGTCTTGGTGTTGAAGAGCTTCAACAAGCTGAAGAAATCTGCTTCAGACTTGCACAATTAGAATCATTTCCCAAAGAAATGAAGAACCTTGAGGAGAACAAGCCAGTTCCTCGAGAAAGTCGACTTTTTAAGCTAAGCCCTATTTTGTCAGGGAACTTATTGAAAATGAGAGGAAGGACTGAGTATGGGAACCAAATCAGTCAAGACTTGAAAAATCCCATAATTTTATATTTTAAACATCGACTTACAGTCCTATTGATCCAACATGAACATGAACAGGCAGCTCATCAAGGTCAAGAAACTGTGGCAAATAATTTGAGACAACGATTTTGGGTAATCCGTTTGAAGCGAGCAATTAAGGGCTGTTGGGCAAATTGTAAGAAGTGTCAGCTGCGCAGAAACACACCTTAAAATCCTGAGATGGCTCCTCTTCCGGCAAACAGATTAGAACCTTATGGACGTCCATTCACCTGTGTGGCTGTGGATTATTTTGGGCCTCTGGAAGTCACTATAGGTCGCAGAAGAGAAAAGCGATATGGAGTGTTGTTCACATGTCTGTCAGTGCGAGCGGTACACTTGGAGATTGCAGCTTCTCTCAATACGGACTCGGCAATTCTTGCGATCAGGAGATTTGCAGCAAGACGGGGTTGTCCTTCGGAATTGATATCAGACACTGAACTTTTCTCAAATACAAGTAAAAATATTTAATTAACTATGTTGGATTTTGTTGACTTTTAAGAGGAGTTTCTATTTAATTTCACCTTTATCAACCACTTTTCATGAAAAAAACAAACATTTAGTCTTATAAAACTATAAAACCTGTTGAAATAGTGTTATTTCCTAATCATCAATATGTTTGTTTTTTTTTTATTGAACAATATTTACTGTTTTTTTTTTAATAACAATAGGTGTGACCGTACTGTACTTGGTGACCTGAAAAATAGAAAAAAAATCTATATAAATAAAATTAGAGTTTTGTCTGTACATTGCTTAGAATCATGCAGTTTTTGGTTATTTTTATTGTTTCTTGCAAATCAAAATAGGTACACCAGAGCTAATCTGGCTAGCCTAGTAAGAAAGATGGATTGGAGTCCTTAGAAAAGCGATTAGAGCAAAATAGAACTCACATGACAAAAGAAGCTAAAAGAGCAGCAAAAATGGAACGGAAAATCAAAATCATAACAGGAGGCTATCAGACGAGAGCGGCAGCAGTGATCAAGCAGCTGCAGGGCTTACATGACCAGATAGAGCAAGCCCGCATGGAGCTGTCCACATTTAAGTTCCTCAAGGAGCAGGAGGAGGCGGCCATACCTCGCAGAATTGAGTCTCTCACTGATGATGTTAGTCGGCAAATGGAACGAGAAAGAACTCTTCATAAAAAGTATGGCGAGTTGCAGGAGCTATTGGAGGAACTGAAGCTAAAAGATGAAGGAAGCAAATAAGTTTAACTACTCCTTTACTGTGCTATTTATCTTTAGTACACACATTAACAGTTTTTATGTGTGATTTGATGTTTCTGAGCTATTTGAATTTAGTTGTGATCTTCTAAAGGGTGATCAACTGTAATGCTCTTTCTGTATATTATTTTAGTTAAAAATTTCTTTAGTTAGTAATATAATAGCCTATTCATTACACAGTATATAAAAAAAAACATGTTTATTGATATTATTATAATGTAGGCCACCTGCAGGGTAGGCCTATAGGATGGGATGAAATTTGTTTTAGCAAAAATCCTACAAACTGACCGACAACAACAACTGTAGCAAAAACATTATTCCTTCTTTAAGAATTTTTTTAAAAATGTCTAGTAATATTACATGTTTGAACATTACATCTTCAATTTTATTTGTAGCAAATTTGCTATAGCCTGAAAAAAAATGTACCGGTAGCGTTTTCAAGTTGTGTTTAGCAAAATGCTAAAAATGCTACCGCAGCTTAAACCCTGCTACCTAGGTCTAATTAAATATATTACAGAAAATATATATGACAAAGCTAGAGACACACTAGAGATACAATAGAGGAAAGTAGCCTGCCTGCCTACTAACTGGAGCCTCGTATAGACACGGATTAAGTACAAAAGTTAAAATAACCCGGCATGTAATTTCATCAATTGTGGCTTAAGCTATTGTTTCGAGAGGCCAAGGTCCTCAAGACAGCACTTTTCAATTGAGTCAGTACTGAGCGTAAGGAAAAATCAACAATAATTCTTTAAAAATGCAGTGTTTTACAACTAACGTACAATACTATAACTCATCATATCAATTTCACGTAACAAAAAATTGCCCTAAGTATAGGGCTTCAAGAAGATCCTGGAAATGAAATAAAATGTATGTTATTAAAGATATAGAAAATTGCATTTCAAAAATTTTTTGAAGAGGCCATAAACTTAAGTTACTGGAAAAGTATTTTGAGGAAAAGAGTTGAAATTGACACTATTTTGGGTGACGCTACCGGTGGGGGATCTTTAAATATTAAGTAGGATGAATGAGAAGGGTAAATAATTTAGCCTAAGTAAGAATACAATTTGATTCTCGAAAAAGTGGAAATGTCAGTATCTTCAACTAACTTAAAAGGCTATAGGCCTATAATAAAAACACCAGTGGCGGCGCTTTACCTGAACAGTAGGGTGGGCCATTGGTGGGACATTGCGGGGTGGGATCATTTCAGGGTTTTTTTTGGGGGTAATGGAATTTTGATAATAGGTTTTTTTGAATTTTTTACATAGGTAGGCCTAAATTTTTATCATTTGAAGCACCTGATTAGAAGTTGGGTTGTTGGTTAAAAATGGTACGTTATTTTCTGGTATTATTTTTTTTTTACTATTGAAATCATGGCAAGAACTGCATTTTTTTATAATTAACTCACAATTAATTCTGAAGATTGCAGTACCGTTGAAGTAAGGTAGGCCTAACCCCATTTCAACCAGGAACACAAACACACTTCACAATAACATCATTATCACACCTTTAAATTTATGATCACTAAAACCGTAATATGGCTACTCTAATAAATCTGTACAAAATAAAATTACAAAACTAACTAAAGGTGTTAAATTATTATTTAATTAAATATTACAACTACAACCCGTTTGCCAGTTAGTATACAAAATGGGAGCCTACCAGTAGACCGACAAGATACTTTGTCGTCTGGCCACTAGACCGTCTTTTTTAATTAAATAGATAAATGCTGAAAACCAGTACGTCGACAAGTTATTTCATCGTCAGTCCAGTTGACCGGCCTGTAAAACTAAATTATTATATTCGAGAAACCAACTTGTCGTCAATCCTCCCGACCGACTTACCACTTGCTCGTCTTTTAGGTGGGGATAGGGGGCAGAGTGGGAGGAGCTAACCGGGGATTACCCAGGAGTTTGAGGCGCTTCTCATGGTTGAACCACCTCACTCGAGGCTAGAAGCCAGTATTGCCAACTGAAAGTACTATAGCTCCGTCGAACACTACACACGCGGCGTGTTTACACAGTCTGGCGTTAAGTTGACGTTGGCGCGCAATTCTCGTTGCGTCGTTTCTATAGCAACCGTGCCGTGACATTGTCCTTGGTCTCGCGCATTCCTCTGCCTTTGTATTATTTAATCTGCATCGAAAGATAAGACTCGCTTATATGCATTGACTTTAAGTCAATTAAAAATTTCATTCGGGGTTTTTGATCGTTTGTTTGGATAAAACTACGTACCGTATATTGTAGAATTAAATTTGTAGTGTGGTTATATGGTATTATGGTATATATATATATATATATCCTACTAATCCTACTAATATTATAAATGAGAAAGTTTGGATGTATGGATGTATGTTTGTGACAAGTAAACGCAGAAAATACTGGCCGGATTGGGCTGAAATTTGGTGTGATGATAGCTCACATTCCCGATTAACATATAGACGCATTCTTATCTCAAAAGTCCGTTCGGGCTCCGCCCCAGTGGCTCTGGAATTTCCCATGTTAACCTTATGAGTAATATTTAAAACGAATAAAAGAATTTCGTCAGCTGTTTCAAATACACAAGTTGGTTCTGTGATATTAAATTCGTATTAACAAGTTACTAGTGAACCTGTGCGGCTCAATGCCCCGCAAAAACATATTAATTAAGAAAACAAATTCATCGTGTTATATATTGACTCGTCGAAAATTAAATACAGTAATAATAAAGCATTAGAAGGGAAGCAATCCAGCCATTTTCTAGCTGTATGCGTATTATATTTAGTAAATTAATAAGTGTTCAAGTTCAAGTATGTTACAGGGTAGTTATTTTTTTAAGACTTCTAAAAACACATTTAACAAAACATTTTATCATATCAAACCAATAGGCAGTGAATGTAGCATATACCTATGTAGCATATTTTGAGGGTCATAAAATGTTAGTTGAAGAAAACACTTCTAAAAATAAACACTAAAAACAATATTTTTTCACAAAAGCACTTCCATAAATACTACGATTTTAGTCTTAAAGTTACCTTCAGGAATATTACCCTGGTCAGAATTTTCCGTAATGAATATGCTTATCCTACTATTAAAACAACATATAGGCCTACATATACAGTATATAGTTGCTCATGACTGAAATTGGACTGGCTAAGAACATTGCTGCTCTTTCATTAAAGTGCTTGTGCTGCAAATGCCAAAGATAACAGAAATTAGCATCTTTCCATTTTAAAAGGTAACTTTGTTTCAGACGGGCAAATATGTTATCCTCGAAATCAAAATATGTCCTTACTCACTTGTTCCATGTTAGGACTTTAGATTCTACTTTACATTGTTGTTAACCGTTCTGATCACATGAAGCCTTGTGCCATTAATGAGGCCCTTTTTTATGTATTAATATCAATAAAACCACTGCCTCCTTTTATTTGTATAATCTGTGTCTTGGCAATCCACTGACCTCTATATTTAAAAACTCAGTTGGATTTTCTAGATGGGTGCCTCTGCCTTCTACTGTTTTCGAGGACCCACTCTTCCCCTTGGCATACTGACAATTAATTACCTAACTTGTAAAGTTCATGTAGTAATTCATTAATACTGTTAGTTTATAAAGAAAATTAGATGAAAGGTACTTGGCTTGGTGCTTTCATAACTGCAAACTCAAAATATACCCACAAGTAAAATATAATCATGTTATTGGTTAAAAAAAACTATGTTTGTGTAAAAACATTATTCACATGAAGTAGATGATTTGTTTGATTTCTCGATCAGCTGTTTCGTTTCTAATGAATTAATAATGTCAAAGATTTGTGATTTTAAATACATCAATTATTATAGTAAAATTTTCTAAATATGGTAACTTATTCTCAACTAAATTTTACTATTCCCAGCATTAAAATAAAGTAGTGAGATCCATTGTGAGTAAAGTTTAAGGCACACAATCCTTGATTGAAATGTAGTATACATTAACAGTCATAATACACAGCAATTATTATGTAGTAGACTTTGACTATTTTCAAGTAACAAACATATTTTTCTGTAAATAAAAATTATCTCCCTTGTTATCCTTATGGAGAAATACAAAACTTTAAAGGGCCCCAGGACCTCACTCTCTAATTATTTCCTTAAAAAGAAGGTTTCCTGCACAACTTCACGTTACGCTCTTTCCAATGACACCAAAATCATGTCAATCGGTTCAGTAGTTTCGGAGGAGTAATTGTCACAAAAATCGTGCTTGCGTATTAAATAAGTATAGATAAAGTTTACTGACAGGGTACAGTACTATTAATTTAAATGAATATATAGAATAATCCATAGCCTATATCGATATTTTTCATTGTTATGAGTGTAGGACAGATACTAAAGTGCAGCCAAATTTTGTTTCTAAAAGTGGTAGCCTATATGTGTAACTATTTTATACAACAAATGTAAAGATCAAAATGTTTGTATTTTGTGTCTTCTTCCCGTTGCAAAGCACGGGTACAACAGCTAGTATATACATATATATACATATATATATATGTACCAGGTTTTGCGTTGGATTTTTCGTCAGATTCGTCATTGAGCTCTCTCGTGGTAAGTTGTATCACTTGCGTCTTGTTCATGTTCTGTGGCATATTTTGTATCACTTGCTTCCTGAGACGTATCAGAGTGGTGGAAACTGGTCCACGACGTAGAGGAAGTGGAGGGAAGTTGCAAAGGCAAAAGGTCTGGAGTGTGGGAAATGCCAAGCGACTATAGAATAATACAAAACCATGCTTAAAAATGCTTAGGGAGTGATGGAAACAGGCCCACGACGTAGAGGAAGTGGAGGGAAGTTGCAAGGACAAAAGGTCTGGAGTGTGGGAAATATAAAGTGACTATGGAAATATACAACACCATACTTAAAAAGGCTTGAGGAATGATGGAAACAGGTTCACGACGTAGAGGAAGTGGAGGTAAGTTGCAAGGACAAAAGGTCTGGAGTGTGGGACATGTCAAGTGACGATGGAATTATACAACGCCATGCTTAAAAAGGCTTAGGGAATGATGGAAACAGGTCTGCGACGTAGAGGAAATGGAGGCAAGTTGCAAGGGCAAAAGGTCTGGAGTGTGGGAGATATCAAGTGACAATGGAATAATACAAAACCATGCTTAAAAAGGCTTAGGGAGTGATGGAAACAGGCCCACGACGTAGAGGAAGTGGAGGGAAGTTGCAAGGGCAAAAGGTCTGGAGTGTGGGGAATATAAAGTGACTATGGAAATATACAACACCATGCTTAAAAAGGCTTGAGGAATGATGGAAACAGGTCCACGACGTAGAGGAAGTGGAGGCAAGTTGCAAGGGCAAAAGGTCTGGAGTGTGGGAAATATCAAGTGACTATGGAAATATACAACACCATGCTTAAAAAGGCTTGAGGAATGATGGAAACAGGTCCACGACGTAGAGGAAGTGGAGGCAAGTTGGAGGGTGGGAAATGTCAAGTGAATATGGAATTATGCAAAGCCATGCTTCAAAAGTCTTAGGGAATGATTAATAATTAAATTAATTTAATTAATAATTAAATTGAATCTAAATTATTGCATACAATTATTATCTGGACAGAGGTGGCAGTGCCATCGTGCGCGCAGAATGCTTCTATTGGGAATTTTTCTTTCCTACTTGGACGTCCTGCAACCTTATTTACGATGTGCCGCAATTTTCTGGAGTCTCCGTCTGCATCTTCGATTTTATTTTTTTTTTTAAACTGTACTTGGCTTGTTTAATGACTTGAGAATATTCCTATATCCTGTCCGTGCTGTATGAAACTGACCTGTGCTGTATGAACTTGGTCAAACTACAGCACAGACAGTAGAAGGACAAGGATATAGGTTACATGAGCCTGATAATAGATAAGGAACTCTTACACTATAGCTGTCTCCCGGCATGTCTCTGAATTTTACTTTATAAGGAATAAGGATGTAGGTTTGAAATACCTTTAAACATTAAATCAAGAGGACAAATTGTATCAACTGTTGAGAATTTAATTGAAAATACTGTAAGACTGAAAATATGATTTTCTGGGTGAAGAAAGTTGTCTAAATTTGAGATTTCAAAGTCCCATAACTTTCGAACGCCTCAACCCATCAGTATGGTAATAAGTATACAATGTATATGATTTAAATCTCTACAATATCTGACCAAAAAAACAGTATGTCATCATGACTCATATCATGGTTGTATGTTGTATGTATAGTGTCCTATGGTCTGGCAGAGGCCTGACGTCACATGGAACTGTCACTGTAGGTGGTCTTTAGCTCTTTCCTGCTTTAAAACTCTCAATTCTTGGGTAAACTATAGGTTTTTTTTCTTATTACCTTGCTCCAACTAGTACTCTTTTGATGGTATGAGGTTTTAAAAAGTTTATAGTTATTAATTAGAATATTATTCACGCCTGAATATTTATTATTTTCTGTTCTTATTTATTATTTTCTGGCTCAGTAGTTGCGATGCTAACACCATGGCAAAAGAAGGTTTTAGCCATGTACCTAGTATGGAGGCGAAGAAAAAGAAATAATAATAGCTGATTTGGGTTCACACAATACTTAATAATCGGCACGAGTTTGGGGCATCCAGGGTGTTATTACTCCCATAGCCCTACGCCGGAAACTAGCTATTACAGCATGGCAGTTCATGAGATATTATTTAATTGTAATAAAAAAAATATTACTCTTTCAGTTCTGGGTAAAATGCAGAGCAATGCTAAAGTGGTACGTCAACTTCGTATTACGTTGTCATGAAATAACAACTTAAAATTTAATGATTGACAAACCCTTTCCTAAAATTGACCAACGTTAAAATGTAATTACAATGCATAAGTAACAATATCGAATACATAATACTGGGGTTATTAAAGTGTACAGCTGGCTAATCATTCAAATAGACTTAATTTTAGTTGTAAAAGGTGTTAAAAAATTAGATTTCCCTTGTTAATTATAATGAATTGTTAATGTTGATTTATTATAAGTGAACAAGGAACACAAAAGGATATATAAGACAAAAGACCCAAATATATGGCATAAAAACACAAACAAGACATTGCAGTAGTGTACAGTGTGTGATAGTGGTACGCCTACAATAACAATTGTTTTTATTAAAGTAAGATTTTTTTATGATTTTCTAAATATTAAACATTGTTAATTACTAACATTGGCATAAATATCAAACAAACTTTAAAACACTCATTTAAACTTTATGTTGACTTACAGGGTCGGCTACTCAAACATCTTTATTTTTTACAGTTGTTACAAACTGCATATTAGCGTAAAAACAATTATCTTATTAGAATATTCAATCACTAGGACCTCAAGTGACTCTTTTTGACCCGAGGTCAAGTTTTACGACCTAGGCAAAGCCGAGGTCGGTAAATGAGCGAGAGTTGAAAATTGCCCGTGTGGTGAACTATATTTTTCGTCATATGCATCATTAATTAACAAACTAAACTAGAAAACGAATAAGGTTTTGTGTATAGATAACCTATCAAAATGAGCTTGTTTTCAATTCTGCTATAGCAAATAAGCAGCTGTTTAGCAATGGATTCAATCATTTCATCTATTACGATTGGTACATTATACCATACAAGTAAACTCCTCATATCTATATATTAATTACGTTATTACGTAAGCCGCGGTCTTTACCTCAAAATTGTGGGTGACTGGGAAGTCGTAGAAGGACGGGAGAGGGCTCAAATTAAAGGACTCGATCCCGTGATGGCGGGAAAAATAGTTAATTTCCCCAAATTTCAACACAAAATTATATATAACGTAACATTGTCTCCATAAGAATAGCATTAGAAACCACACACAGCTGATTTTTGTTTACTTTAATGTACGGTAGTTGATCACAAATAAAATTAGAGTTTTGTCTGTACACTGTTCAGAATTATTTATTTTCGGTTATTTTTGCGTTTATACATTAAAAAGCTTTTAGTGTTTTATCTCAATTTCTGTCTGTCTGTCACGGCCCAGAAGGTATTTTACGTAGTGTTTGCATGTAAAGATGAACGAGAGGTCTTCTCCTGAAATACGAATACGAAATACGATAGACATTAAAATAGTCTTTTTGTATTGACTGAATTGGCGAGAGTGTATTTAGCCAAATATGCATCGCTACTTATGAAATAACCTGACACCTCGAGCAAGCTTGGTCTCCTGATACTTGTGTTTTAATCAAACATTGTCACATTTTACATTACTAAACAGAAACAAATGACCTTGTCAGATAATGAACATCAACATCAAGTGAAGACAACACAAAATCACTATTTACAACTTAATTATCGTTGTTGTCCCATCTTATTTTTTACAGTCATGTTACATTTAATTTATAATTTATGTCATACCGTACTGTATAAGTTTTGCGTTATCTGTCTGGATTCCGAAACGTTAGTTCATGCTACCAAAATTTTAACACATTTAAATTAAAATTTTTTTAGCAAACCGTCATAAAATACTTACGCTTGACATTGTTTACGTTGCGATGCTTATTTTACCTGTACTCTAATTAAAATTTAATTAGAGATTAGATTTTAATCATATTAAATGTCATAATTAAATTCTGTACTTTAAAATCTATTGATTGGGCCCAATGTTTTTAAAAGCCATCTGTTTCGAATATGGGTAAGTTTAGTAGTGTTGTGTGTTGCCTTTGTGGATATTATGATTTAGTGTCCCGAAAAGGGCGGCAACAATGTGATCAAACTAAACAGCCGCACATTGGGGCTGTAAACTAGAAAGTGCCTCTTCCTAGAAATGCCTAACAAACAAGGAAACTCCTAGTCTTCAGAACCAGTCCCATCCCCTACTGGAACTCAAACGGCATAGGCGGGGTTTTTAGTTTTTTTTTTTTTTGTTTTTTTTTTTTAGTTGTTTTATGGACGATTTTATCATTCTAGTATTCTTATGACCTTACCATCTTGTCGCATTATAGTTTTGTTTTAGTTTATTTCGTAGAAAACCCCAAGTAAAATAAAGTTGTATATACAGTACAGTATAACAATTTGTAAACCAGTTTTACACAAATTCTGGAACTGTTCCAGTGTTATAGTGTGATTAGTCTCTATTCGTTATATTGTTTTATGTTAACTTTTTGGAGGGAGTTTTTTTAGAATAATCATAGAAAAACCAATCCAAAAATATATATATAAATATGTATATGTATATTTATGTATAGATATATATATATATCTATATATATATATACATTTGAACGGATAGTGTTTTTGGTCTCTAGGGACCTCAAAACGAAAAAGTAAATCGGTCCTGGGTCCAGGTCTTACCATGAGTACTACGGTAATAGCTTATTCCCTATAGGGGAAATTCGCTAAAATGATATTAATTGCGTTAGTTGCCAAATATAGTTGATCATTCAATGAATAAAATATTTCCCATACTGTACGTAATCGGAGTTTTTATTAATATGTTAATCTGGTATCTCTTCCTTTGAAAGAACCTTTAAATAGTATTAAAATAGTATTGGTGGGAGAAATTAATTGGTTGTGGGGTTACTGTTAAAACTGGAATTCCTTGACATGGGGGATGTCAGTTAATTGTCTCAGCCTTATCAATTTCATAAAGATGTCAATATAATCTCTCTACGGAATGTTAGGTGTAGTGGAATATACTTGAAGTGAAGTTAGCTTTTATTCTTGAACTGTTAGGGGTCTCCTCATTTATATGGGTGTGTGGCTTCATTGGCAACAAATAATGGAAATTACATAGAAATTTGGCATTTCCAAAAAGCAAAAAAATAAATTGGCTGTTACGTAATTTATTGACGTTTACATGCATTGTTAATCAACGTATCTTATAAAGGATGATGTGATCTAGTTTAAAAGGAATATGACCTTTCTGTTATGACAGTAGCTGCTTAAATAGTATTTACTAATTGGGCCATTTTTACAGCCAAAATGTCGTGTTATTTTCAATAATGTTACCAACCAGTGAGCCACGGTCCGTAATATAGGCCACTGCAAATAATTTGTTAAGACAGGTACCATTTTTAGGCAAGGTTTTTGTCTTTGGATGTTATTAGACACGGTAAGAGTACAATAAAATTCTTCTCTGTAGATGAATTATCTGTTGGAGAAATATTAGCCGAATTATAATGTCACAATGCGAGTTTGAGTATTTTGTAACTATATAGGTAAGTTACATAGATTTTTTAGGCTGCTGCTCAGTGCACTTTAATAATATACATTTTAGAGATAAATTAAATGGTTTTTGTTGCTGAGTAGCGCTAGTAAACATGCACAACCCTTTTCGTCTAATAACATTCAATGGCTCTCAAAGAGTTCAAGTTCTTATTTGTATACGTATCTATATTATGTTTTCACTAAGCTGAATGAACGTAACCTCTCTGAAAAGTCTGTAGTATATTGCAGTTTTCCAGCTTAATGACTTTCTAAATCATGCACATATTTCTACATAAATATTGTAAAATGTTTATCCAGTTGCTGTAAACTACTATTAATTTAACAAAATATGGACACGGCTCGAATGGGTACCGTGCCCTTCTGCACTTGTAGTATTTAGAACCTAGTGTCCCTTAATTGTTAGTCCCTAGTATTAACCACAATTAATTATGGTTCAATTCGATTCGTTACAAATCATTCAATTAAAATGCAATTAAAAACTACTTTCGGCCAGAAATTTGGTTGGAATGTGGAATATTTTAGCTATTGTATAAAATTATAGGTTAACTAGTGTACATGTTGCTCGAAATCGAGCAATTGCAAAGAAGTACAGGAGTTACATATAAACAAATGACTTGTTAAAAAACTAATAACAGTCATAATTTCCGATGATTTTAAAAGAGTCAACTAAAAGATTATTAACTAATGGAAATACTCACAATTTACATAACAGTCCTATTCCAGTTTAAAGGGTTATTTTTTTAACTATCAAACTGCCCATGGACGGGAAATGGTAAGCTTACAATTTAAGTCAACATAAAAAGTCTGTCAGCTTTTATAATGTACTGTACCTAAGTTATTTAGCCAATTTGTAGACAATAAGGTGTAGGCTACTTTAAACTCTACAGAACTCTCATGCTTCCATGGGGAGCAATTAATTATTAATATTTAATTCCTGACAACAGCTGGAGTTTCAAAACAATGTTTGTTTCCCATGTTAATCTTATGGAGAAATACGAAACTTTAAAGGGTCCCAGGGCCTCACTCTCTAATTATTTACCTAAAAAGAAAGTTTCCTGCACAACTTCACGTTACGCTCTTTCCAATGACACCAAAAACATGTCAATCGGTTCAGTAGTTTCGGATGAGTAATTGTCACAAAAATCCTGCTTGCGTATTAAATAAGTACTAGAGGTCGTCCAGTGGTCGAAACTCGACCAAAAATTTGTAATGTACAGACTTATCTATTTTCACCCCATACTGTAAATAAAACATGTGGTTGGAGTTTCTTCAATTTGTTTTGATTTTCTGTTTACATTTCGTTATTATTTCGTTACCAGCATGACAACCCATAAAGCCCATGTTAATTTTTTTCAAATTTCAAAATAATATTTTGTTCTTATTTCTGAGCCTATTTTAATTTTTAAAGGGATTCTGCACATCTACAGGAAAATATCTTTCTAACAACATGCGTAGATTTTTTCCTGCGATGTACACGAGCTGAGAAAAAAGGTTTTAAAGAAACATGCTTGCCTATTAATATATAGATAGATAGATATAGATAGATGTGACTGTGGACCCAATTTTGTACTAAACACACGCTGTTGTTTGATCTCGAGTAGCCGACCCAGTGTTAGCATCAAGAGGCCAAAAACTAGGAACGTAGCGCCAGCCACGTCCCTTTCACTTTCAGCAATTTTACAACCCTCGCCAACCCTACACATCCAAAGACAGAGAGAGAGAGAGAGAGAGAGAGAGAGAGTAAAACAGCTGTCGAAGTCGATCGGGTCGACCTAGCCTCGGTCGTCAACTCGCTTTCTTTTTCTTCGCCTACAAGCGTTTGAATAGGGGCGCGGGAAAACTACTTGTGTGATGCGGCACGCGTAATACCGGAAAAGGCCTTCGGGTAGTTCTAGAGCGCCGCCAGAATTGGGTCGCTGGAGTCGTGTTTTAGTTGCCACTTTACTATTGAAGACTCTTAAGTGGAAAAAGAGTTTATGACGAAATATACCCCCACCGCAACAAACCTGCAGACTAAGCAAATTTCTATTTGCCTGATTGGATTTACACTAAAATGACTTCTTGAAAATATCACAGTTATTCCATATTTAAATAGAATAAGTTTAACAAGTACTTAGGTTTGCTGCAACAGGGAGGGTAAAAGTGTGTTTTTTTGTGTAAAATAATAACATTTTATAAATAAATAAATGATTTTTTTCTAATTTGATGCAAATATTTTCATAAACAAGAAAACTACTACAGTTTACTTATTCCCTGGTGTGAGTGAGGGTATACATTCAACTCTAGAAAATACGCTGGTCAACGAACGACAAAGAGCCGCCGATGTCTAGAGTTTCCTTGGATGGGTGGCTGACCGACCGGTGGTCATAGGGTGACGACACAAACGGGGTGGTAGGCGGGTATCCGTGTCGGCCAGTGAGTCAGTGTTACCGGTGTTACTTCAAAGATGAATTAATGCCCTCGGGGAATCCCGAGGTAGGCGCGGCGCCGCCAGCTCGACACTTGTTTCGGTCACTGGTCTTGGTTGATTGTTTCGTTTTCGTTTTACTATCTTTTGATACTTTTACATAAACGATATAGCCATGATATATTACTAATGAAAATTCAATAAGTACATTGCACACTAGGATAGTTCATGTAAACAGTTGTTACTTAAATAGTTTGGAACTCTGGCCACGTCTATATTCTTCATTAGAGTGAACTTAACTGCAGGCTATTCAATAGACTGTGAAAAAAACTGTGAATTATTTTATGTACTTGGGGTTTGATATTTTTTTTTATTATTATAGCAAAAACTACCAATCTTTGTCATCCGCGTCATAATTCTTGAGCTAACTACTTCTGCAATGATATACCTTACGTCACAAAACTGTATTAACCCTAGATCCAGTACCTCTGCTCCAACTAGTATTATAACATTGCCGTCCAGGAATCTTTGAACATATAGTTTGACAATAAGTGCATGGATAGTACAGCCGTTTCAACAAGGATTTATTTACTATATGTTCTTAAAACTGAAATTAATTAGAAAACTATTAAAATAAATTAAATTAATTAATTTGATGTGAATTTAGCTTTAGTTAACAACACTCATACAAGTTCATAAACATAAACCAAATATTTTTTTTTTACTAGAAACGATTTGCAGGGTCGTCCAGATGAACTTGGAAATAGTACCATAGATAAAAGGAGTAGACATACTCTGTCATACATACATGTCTATACTCCTTTTATCCTTATATTAGTTCATTAGAAAATCTGAATATACAGTAGTGCCGTGCATTTGAAGTACTTACTCAGAACACAGACTTACTTGAGGACAGTTACACAATAAAACGCAAAGATCTACGGAAGTAAAGACTACATTATTTAGTAAAAAAAAGAACAAGGATGCGTCAGTTAGGGCCAGTTAGACAATTGAAGTACACAGAATTGAATCACCATAGTATTGTCCATGCAACAACGTGAGAGGATAAAACATGTACTTCTTCAATTATAATTACATGTTTCTGTGTAAAACCGAAGACGTCTACAGACTTTACTAAGAAAAACTTCTCCCCGGTAACACAGGAAATGGGAATTCCTTCTAGACAAGGTTTTCAATAGGCCTACAACAAAATCATAAAACAAAAGATGTTTCTCAGGCTAAGTAGCACACTGTGCACTTCAGCAAATAAATAGTTTACCGAGATAACTATTGCTTACAAAGACAGCAGTGTCATTTAAGGAGAAATAGTACAAACTAATGTCACCAAAAGTCTAAATTCATTCTTTATTTTATTTTTTTAAGAGAGGGAAAAATAGACAACAAAGCTTTAAATAACCGGTATTATCAATTTGTATTTATCTCTCAATTGAATAAATGTAACGGTAGTTACCTCACCACTGTTCACAATATTTGACCCTCCTATTACATAAATATGTTAGTTAATTTAATATACAAACTCGTGTACATGTTGCTCAAATTCGAGCAATTTCAAAGTATTACAGAATTTATTTCAAAACGAAAAAAAGTAATATTCAATGAGTTTAAAAGAGTCAACTCAAAGATCACCAGTGTGTAACTGCTGGAGATACTCACGATGTATATACAGTAATCAACATTTCCTGTAAATATTTTATCATATTTCATAAATTGGTATTGCATTTTAATGTTTCTACAAATGTTTCCTGACTTATAGCTGCATAAGGTTGTCCATGTTTATCTTATTTATTGATAAACCTATGCATGGCACCACCCTTGTCGCCAGCAGTAAGTTTACAAATTTCAGTAATTTTTTAATAAAGATAAACACCTTTTTGATCATATTAAGGACTTCCTGTTGTCTGTAACAATTTTATTTTTTCAATCGGCGTATTTTTATTTATTTAGTTAAATAAAACATTTATTTCATTGAAGTAAACTAATATAGGCCTATTTATATTCACTGTACTGTGTATAACAAAATATCGATTGAGAAACAAACAATTACACGTAATAAAAACCTCACTAGTCCGCTGCATTGTGATAGCTGAAAATCGTCGGAATGAAAACCGCCGCTACAAGATACAGAAGTTGGTACGCCTGCAGGGCCCTCCACAGCTGCGCGCGCCGCTGGCACTGCCGCTCAACACATCCCCACCTAAAAGACGAGCAAGTGGTAAGTCGGTCGGGAGGATTGACGACAAGTTGGTTTCTTGTGTATAATAATTTAGATTTACAGGCCGGTCAACTGGACTGACGATGAAATAACTTGTCGACGTACTGGTTTTCAGTAATTATCTATTTAATTAAAAAAGACGGTCTAGTGGCAAGACGACCAAGTATCTTGTCGGTCAACTGGTGGCCCCCCATACAAAATACATGGCAGGATGTAAACATAGCTACTCTAGCGCTCAGCACTCCCAGCGAGAATATTGAGAATGAACGTCCAGTGGATCAGCTCAAATCGGCCCACCCTGCTCTATATACCAATGCATTGTTCCCTGATAGTCATGCGCCGCCGGCTGGCGTTGCCTAGTCCATTACATTTTTTATGGTGGCTAGAAGGGCCCGAACTCCATGGCCCTCCAATGTATTACGAGATGATTGTATTGTATTTCAACAAAAGCTATGACCCGTAGAAAGTTCAAAATTAATTTATATCACAGTTTATCAAATAATATCAACCAAATAACCTACAAGTATTTAAAAATATACTTTACTGTTTATTTTGGGTGGGCCCGGCTTACTTGGCCCTTATGGAAGCGCCGCCACAGAAAAACACCTAGGCTACTTATTAACTTACATGATATTTTCACTAAAAGTTCATGTTTTCACATTAATGTTATCGGTAGTCCTACATTGATGGTAGGTGCCAATATTAGGCCTACCATCGATGGTTAACCTATCAATACTCATTCCCATCTTGAAGGCACTGACAGAGGAATCTGCAGTTAGTGATGTGACGAGTCGAGTACCGTACTTGACTCGTTGAGTATCGAGTCCAATGAAGTATCGAGTCGACTCGATACCGAATCGGCGATACTCGAGTACTATTACTCGTGAACTAAAGCTTACTAGATACGCCGCTACGAGTCCATAGCGCTTGGGTTGGGTGCATGGTGCATGTCTACTACTCGAGTCGAGACTCGGATGTTGTTCCAGATTTTGCCACTACGAGTCGACAGCGCTTGTGTGCTTGACACTGACAGTTCGTATTAATACACTGCTGAATGTTCAAGATATAGTTTCAAAACTATCCGCTACGAGTACATAGCGCTCGAGTAATTTGCTTACTCGAGTCAAGACACTGTTTGTTATTAATCTAAGTTTTATAATGACGAATAAAATCCATAATTAATTATCAACTCAATGTGAGAAAAATCTCGCTCTCATCTTAAATCTACACAGAGTATAAAACGAGTCCGAGCCAAGTCCGTCCGACTCGAGTAAAGGGACTCGAGTCCGAGTCAAACAAGTTCCATTTCCAGTATTCGCACGGCAGCTACGAGTCAAAAGAGCTTCGGTGCTATACAGGTAAGAATCAAGTCCAGTACTCGAGTACCGACTCAAGTAGTTGTGGTATCGAGTCGAATTGACTCGAGTAGGGAAAGTACTCGACTCGTCACATCACTAATCTGCAGTAGAACAAAGATGGGTTTAAAAATATGTTTATAGGCCTATGTTTTAACAATTTTATGCTGGGACACAACTTCCTAACCTTACATGAACTTTATTGTTTAATTTTGAGTATTGCTCAGCTCTTTTCTTGTTTATTTATATTAGCCTACTACTGTTTGCTTTTCATAGATATAAGTTAGGCCTACTTTAGAATTTTGCTACTATCTGCTTGTTAGTTCACTTCCATGTCTGCACTTAATAAATTAATGTATTGTTTGTTAAATGGTGTTTACCGTTGAAAATGAATAAATAAATGAATGAACTTATGTTGTAGAGGTTAAAATGCCACCAGGCCCTAACTTAAGTAAGTTTATGCCTATTGCTTGTAGAATCATAACCTAGTTAATTTAAATTATGGATTTTATTGTATCAAAACCGTTGTATTTGTGTAAAAAAACGAGTGTTGAATATATTTTATCCATTATGCCCTCGGAATTTTACAAGCTTTAAAATATATTTAAAGGGATTTAGACCTAACCTAAAATTAAGAATAGAATTACAATCTACGATACAGAAAATGTCATAACATAAGAACAAACAAGGTTCAACTAGGAAAGCAGTATTTTACCTGTTTTGGCTTAGTTAAAAAATGGATTATAATCTAAAAATTAATGTGAAAAACTTCTTAGTTCTGAGATATTCTTGCAAATGCTCTGGATAAGGACATTGATACCACCATACCGCCACGGCCACCAAAAAGTATAAAACCAGAAGAAGACAGAAGAGAGAAGAGTGAGTAGAAGTGAAGAGAAGAGTGAAGACAAATACATGGAGGAAATAACAGACCAAAAGCAAATAAGATACCCCCGCCGCAGCAAACCTGCAGACTAAGCAAATTTCCATTTGCCTGATTGGATTTACACTAAAATGTCTCCTTTAAAATGTCACATTTTATTCCCTATTTAAATAACACTAGTTTAACGAGTACTTAGGTTTGCTGCAAACAGGGAGGGTAAAAAGGTGTTTTTTGTAAAATGTTAATAGTTTAGTATGAAATGAATGCATTTTCAAAATTTGATCAAAATATGTTCATAAACAAGCAAAATAAAACAGTTTACTTATTCCCCATAAGATTAACTTGGGAATTTTAAATTGACCGATTTTAAGATTTTTCTCCGTAACCATTAGGCGCATAATTAACGCTTCAATATACTAAATTATTTGTTTTTTTAAGCTCTACAAAATGGTTTGAAAAGAAATTGCTAAATTTTTAGTTTATAGGGTCAAAAATGGGAAAAATCAATTTTTATCCCATAAAATCCCCTATAAACCCCTGTTCCCATGGTCCGGTCATGCTGGTTCGCGAACTCGTTCGAATAAACGTAGGTTTACACGTTTGTACCAAATTTCATCAAAATCGGATGATTTTTGCGAGTTATCGCACTAACGGACACATATAAATATATATATATTTATTTACTATTTGTTCATAACTGTGATCATGGCCTAAGAGCCGAAACATGTAAGTTTATTCAATAAAGTAATAACTTAAAAAAGGGTACTAAATGTATAATTATTTATTTCATTTATTAATAGTATATATATATATATATATATATATATATATATATATATATATATACATACATATGAATTTGGACGGATGGTGTTTTTGGCCTCTAGGGACCTCAAAACAAAAAAGTAAATCGGTCCCGGGTCCAGGTCTTACCATGAGTACTACGGTAATAGCTTATTCCCTATGGGAAATTCGCTAAAAATACAGTAGAAACCCGGTTAACCAAAATAATGGGGGAAGAACCGTTTCGGATAACCAATTTTTCGGTTAACTAGGTTATTGTTATCTAAGATTTGTTATTTATTATTTGTTACTCACCGTTGTTATCTATTAATTAATTATTGTTACTCACTGTTGTTATTCATTAATTGTTACTCACTGTTGTTAATTTTTCATTGTTAGTTGTTATTTATTTTGAGAATATTTATTTATTGTTACTCTATTGCACTCAATCTTTGTCACTTGTTATTTATTTAGAGTAACATAAATGAACAGCCGTCCATGTATTCACTCTTGATCATAGTTGATTTGTTACTGTTAAGCATGCACAACAATATATTTAACTGTATTGGTTGCAACCATTAAATGAATAAATAAATAAATGCTAAAAATAGCCTATGTATTACCACGGTGTGTATGACAAATTAATTTAAAACAATGTCTATATAATATAGAGTAAAGTGTTTTATTTCAGCTACAAAAATGTTCCAATGGGCAAAACTATCTAGAGAAAATGGCCTCTCTGTTTTCATATTACTTATTGTACTTTTATTTTAGCCCTGTATAATGCAACTTGAGAGTAACCGGTGACAAAATCACTAATAATTTTAGAAGAGAATCGGTGCTCTATGACCACAAAATTTACTTATACGTATGTTAACTTATACAGTTCTACCGGTTCTTCATAAGAGAATGGGTTTAAAAGTAAGCGGTGCTTTGGTCTCAATATATATTAAATATATCTATAGCAATAGCCATTCTTATATTATTTTCATCCATTCATGTGACAATATCATCACATCTACATCTACCATAGACTAACCAACACATATAAATAAATAAATAAAAAAAACGCGAGTAGCCTTCTCATCACACTGTAAATTTTGAAGCCCGTTTTTCGGGTCTAGTTCATGTCCGGTGACACTATGACTGCTATTGTTGACGGAATTTTGTTTATATTATTTTAGGGTTAATATCATGATTTGGGTTTTTACTGTTTGGTTTTATAACTATACGAGACGAGTTATTGTTTATGATTAGATCATTTTATTTGGCTAAACAAGGGTTTAAAAGACTGAAATAGCAAGAAACAAATTGTTAACAAAACGCACAACCTCTACGCTGCAGTGGACCGGACACTCGGACAGAACTATCAATAAAACTGGCTTCAGCTGTTCCATAAGGATGATAAATCTACTAAGGGAGTATGCCTTATTTTTAAGCATCTACTAAGGGTGTTTATTTTACACAGCTGCTATTATATCTATGGATGTAAATGTGTTCGTGTGTGCGTATTCACGCATTCTATCTACATGTATGTAGTTATGAATTTTGGTCAAGGAAGAATGAATAAATTATTGTTAATTATGAATAATGACAAGGGCCTATATGTCTAATTTATTTCATTGCATTGGATGGTGGGAGGATAAAGCACCACGACTATAGCAGGTCGAAGTCGACTATAGCATGGTAAAACCATAGAATAAATAAACACCATTTATATTACTTCATCTATGGTAAAACGTTCTCCCTTGGTAGATTTCTCATCCTTATAGAACAGATGATGCCATTTTTTGTTAGTTTTCTCCGGTGCAATGTAGAGGTTGTGTTTTGTTTACAGTTTGTTTATTTGCCATTTCATTTATTTAAAACCTCGTTTAACCAAATAAAACTATATAATCATAAACAATAACTCGTCCCCAGTTATATAACTAAACAGTAAAGCACATAACTAAAACCATAGATAAAACATACTCCTCAAGTAGTATGTTTTTTCTAAGCTAAAACAATAGAAACAAAATTTCGTCGACACTAGTGATCAGCACCAGACATTAAAGCACGGGTCACACTAGGCTACTCGTCAGCCGATGGTGATCAGCAGCTGGCACTAGCATCACCGGCTCACCAATCCAGGCTGTGTCAGCTCAGTGTCAGTGTCAGCTGCGAATTTTGTGGTCACATTAAGCTGACAGTCGCGGCTTCTTTCAATTCGCCGCTGATGCCAGCCTAGTGTGACCCGTGCTTGGCATCAGCGGCGAATTGAAAGAAGCCGCGACTGTCAGCTTAATGTGACCACAAAATTCGCAGCTGACACTGAGCTGACCCAGCCTGGATTGGTGAGCCGGTGATGCTGCTGCCAGCTGCTGATCACCATCGGCTGACGAGTAGCCTAGTGTGACCCGTGCTTTTACTACACACGAAAAACGAGCTTCAGCTTCAATATTTACAATGGGATGAGTCTACTTGTGTTGGTTAGTCTATGACTATAGTCTGACGTTTGATATTTTGGCAATAACTTGAGCCATTCTTAGCATCTATAACATTTATAACAAAGAATGTATACTTAGTTTATAGGTAAAGAGATTGGTCTGCAGCTGAACATGTGAATATTGTTTAAATATAAAATCAATGCCACGACCAATAAAACTTAATAATACCTGCCTGACTGGCTTTGGACTAGACGAGACTGAAAAACCGACCAGCCAGATTAGATTTAGATTAGTCGTCAAAAACCAAAAACTAAAAACAATAAGTCAAACGCATAGCAAATCAAAACAGTGTGTTATTTTGTTCTGTGAAGGAGGAATTTTTGTATACTTTTAAAGTACTTTTTTTATTTTCAAAGTTTCATGACCGTCTGAAATAGTTTTTTACTAATATTTGAAACAGTACTAACAACATGTTGTAGAATTAATTAGTTCGGAAAAATAAAAGGTAAGCTTTTAAAGGTGGAGTCAACAGTTTCATCGGCATCGTGTTCATCATTGTGAACTATGTCATATCACCTTTATTTTTACAATTTAAACTTCTCCCAAGTATACAACTTTACATAAAACACGGCCTAAAATATATTTCCTTTCTATAAATAGCTCTCAATGGTATTTATTTTGATGTTATTAAATAATGTGAAGATCAAATTCTTAGCCTAGGCCTAAGTCAAAAGTCAGTAACAAGCCTTTTCTCAACTTCACGACACACTTTGAACATAATTAATTCAATAATTTAATAATATAGTTATTTGATAACTGTATTATATAGGTACCTTTTTTTGCTAAATTTCGAAACTAACCTAACTACCAATCTAACCTAATCTAACTAGGTAAGTTGATCTTTTCAGACTTGGGAAAGTTAAGTTTAGTTACAGTTACAAGTTTCGCTCTTTCCTGAAATGTAAACTTAACAAAATTCAAAAGTAGGCATAACCGATTACAGTTACAAGTTACATGCTTCAAAATTTTAGAAACACTAAAAGACACGGCTGCACTTTAGTTTACGACCTACACTCAATTGAATGAAAAATATCGATATAGGCCTATAGATTATTCGATATATCGATTATTTCATTTGGTTTGTTAGGTTAGGTTCGGTTTTGTTGGTTTGTTAGGTTCGGTTAGGTTCGGTTTTGTTGGTTTGTTAGGTTCGGTTAGGTTAGGTTTTAACCTCACTAATCAATCTCTTGATATATCGAATGAAATAATCGATATAAGTTATCGATCGATAAATTCGTTCGAATAAGTGTAGGACGTAGGTAAACTAAAGTGCAGCCAAAGACACTGAGTAACATTTAAACCAATAAAACACGAGGCATAAGTTATTGATAAGTCATGACACTTAGGCCTAAAAAAAGTTAAGTTACAAGCTAGGAAATAAGTTAGTTTGAGCCAGAAAAAATCTTGATTTTACCTTCGCATTGCTGATCTTAAATCTTAACCCCTTTTCATTTACGGTTACTATAATATACGGATAAAATCAATCTTTTCACTTAAAAATACCTAGGGGTTTTTTTTACAAAAGGGTAACCTCTAAAAAGCATCACTAATTGAAATGGTATAAGATTACCTGTATCCGTATATGTGATCATAAAATTTGTTGTATTGAGCAACCGTTTTCAAGGTTAAATTCTCATCATCAGACTCTTGTTGTCACTCTTGCATGATCGGCAAGTTTTAGAAACACACAAAAAGACACTAACATTTAAATCAATAAAACACGAGACATATTGATAAGTCATGACAAACCGTCTGCCCGTGCCCCGTCGTGTATGGAGTTAGTTCCCGAATTTATGTTAAAATCCATATCAATAGGTCTTGTGTTTTATTGATTTAAATGTGTCTTTTTGTGTGTTTCTAAAACTCGCCGATCATGCAAGAGTGACAACAAGAGCCTGATGATGAGGTTTGCCAGGGTTGTACGAGATAGGCTTCTTCAAAGAGCCTACTACTCCATGAGAGAGTATTTTGAAGACAAATGGTAGAGTGCACATCACCTCCGTAGTCACCCGCCAAGTTTTTATTTGATTTTTTGAAACTTTCAAATTTGTTTCCTTGAAAGATACAAGTATATTTATTTTTTGTTGTAAATAATTTTTATTTATATTTAAAAATTCACGCAGTTCATCCAGCTATGCTGGTCAACAACGCAGCTTTGGTAATAAGGTAATAGGTAATAACCTTGAAACCGGTTGCTCAATACAACATATTTTAAGACCACAGACGGAAACAGGTAATCTTATATAATTTTAATATTCAAGAAGTGATCCTGGACCAAAGAACATCAATATGAACTAATTGAAAGCCTTTAAATTATAAGGCAAACGCTAAGTTACAACCACTCGGTTTCTTGGAAATTTTAAATGGTCGGGTAAAAAGTTATCACAGATTTATCTAAAATATTAGCGCTACAGCTTCTCATGCCGCCAGCATGGGTAGCAGTCTCATGTGTGTAGCATTGCCTGGGTTATCCCAGTCGCACCACTCAAAATTTGGATGTGTTGCAAGCCCAGTGCTTAGCATCTCAGACTTGGACGGGTTAACTTCCTGGCTCTTAAATGGGTTTGGACCCCTCCCCCCACAGTAAGCGGGTGTAAGTTTGGACCCCCCCCCCCCCCCCGATCTTTAGCGTTTACATTAACCAACTTTGATTTCAATTAAAAATGCCACTGGCATAAATATAAAGAACCTTATAATGCTGTAAAGTAGTGTGATGTAAACCTGCAATGCATGTTTTGGCTGTTATCCAGGACTCCGCCATCATCAGGCTACGAAAGGATCCACTTATAAGGTGTCGTCAGAACAGATTAGCCTATCTGTCGGAATGAATATCCAGTCTACAATTTGCCACCTGGGGCAATTTACACATATGTAGTCCAAAAGCCATCTGTGATTGATTATTTCTTAATTTTTGTGTGAACGTGTAATCTGTGTTTTTGTGTTTTAGCTTATTTTGAGAAACGAATCTTTTTGTAGCCTGGCGATAACTGCTGAAAGGGATGTAGGTCTAGCCAGGTTTACTTCACACCCCTTTACTGTAGGCCTAGGCCCATGTCAAAAATTATCAGTTATATTTTTGTCATACAAACTTAGGGACATAAAATTGTATGCTTAAGTAGGCCTATACAAAAACAATGCTTTACTGTTGTCTGTTATCTCAGTTGATTCATGATTAGTTAAAATTCAAAAGTAGGCCTAATAATTTACAATAGTCTTTTTCCTGGGTACCAGTTAGATGATAGGCCTTAATGTGTTTTAATTTAAAAGCTAGGTACTAAAAATAGGGGGTTGCTACATATAATTATTCATGTTTTATTTAAAGTTTAAATTTACCGTAAATCTATTTGGGAAAACGAGTAGGCTCTCCCATTTGTGTTGTAGATAACTCATTACTGATAACATGTTATGTTTGATAAACCTCTAATTATGTGACTTGAATGAAATGAAAGGTTACTGTTTTTTGTTGAGATTCACATCATGGTTGTTATCATTTGCCATGTTAAAGTGTTGTGATAGTAAACATCTTGTATTGGATTTGTTTCTACACATATGGAGTTTATTAAGGGCAAGTAAAATTACTGGTAGGCTATTTAATTTGATCTACTTCAAGTCTTTAACTTATTTTTGTTTGGATATAATTTACACAGTAAAAAATAATTGTACAAATTCTATTAAGGACACAGAACTGAAGCATTTGTACCAAAAATTGAGGACAAAGTTGGAAATGTTGTTGTTTTTGGAAAACATTTAACAAAAGTCACATTTTGTCAATATGTTTGAGGTCTGTCTATGCACATTGAGCTATTGTTGACATGCCTGGATCTACATAGAGTCCGGACGTTTCCATCAATACAGCATGATCTTAAAATTAAAATAAAACAAATGCCCCTAAAAAAACAATTACATACTTAAATGAACTTGGGCAAATTTAAGCAATGAAAAAATGCTTACTGGTCTACATTAGTACATTTTGTAAGGGCTACCAAAAACGAATTAAAAAAGTTTTGAAAAACTAAAACTAAGTTTATTAGTAGATATTAGTTTTATTCATTCCAAAAAAGTAGCATATTATTAAAAACGTACTTTTAAATATAGTAGTGTAGGTACCAATAATCATATGCATTGGAATGGCATTCTGTACAAACCTGAAGCTTGATATTTTAAGTTGACTTACGCCTATAGAACTTATAGATAGGCTATGCATAGAGATTTCCCCTTCACAAATTTCATCATACCGGTACTGCAGATGTGGATTCTGTATAGCATGAAGTGTTATACATTTGTACATTTAATTTTAAGCATGTAATCTTGGTTGATGTTTATTTTAATAAATACTGGAACGTCAATTTCTGTCCAGGGCATGTCCATGCAAGATGGATCTACTGACAGCTCAGACACTGGTGTTTGAAACACTACAACAAGCAGCAAGTCAAAACTCGGACGTGCTCAAACCTGCCGAGCAAAAACTAAAAGAGTGGGAAGGTGTCCCTGGGTTTTACACCATTCTTTTTGTAAGTCCACTTGTTATTTTGTTCTTAAAAAATACTTGTTAGCATAAAATCGTTTGTTGTTGACACATTTCACTGAGTATTACATTAGAAGGAGATTCCCAATGTGTGATTACCAAAGAACTCCGATGTATCAATCATCATTTAAACTTCATATAATTATACCTTTCTACTTACAATTAAATACTATAGGCCACTAGGCCTAATCCTACTTATTTTACTAAGCAAAATGTTGAGATTAAGTATAGTACACACCCTCTCATGTGGACACCTCCGAACCGGACTCTTGTTCAAACTAAGAATTTTTTATCCCTCAGAAGTTATTAGGCCTACAAAAATGAATGAACAAATTTCAATACAACACATGTATGTAACATAAGTAAAATATAGTGTAATATAGTAAAAAAATTGAAAGTTGGTGGCTCAGTCGGTAGCGTCATGGACTTCGGGCCCAATGCAGCGATGTCGTGGGTTCGGATCCTGATCACTGCCTCTACTTTTCATCAATACAGTTCACCCTTGTAGCCTACTGTACCGCTCACCCTTTAATTTGCTGGATACGCTCCACGCATAGGTCCATAGCCTATGTAGTCGGGTAAATGCAACGATAAAAGAGGCTGTTAACCTCTTTAAAAAAATAGTACTGGACAACATAGTAATGGAGCAATAACAACTGTACCAAACTGCACCAGACAAATAAGTTATGACTTATTTTTTATTCCTGGATACTTACAAAAAAATGCTGGGGAAGCCTATAGGAGCGTGTGTGTCATATGCCAATAGTCGTCTTAACAAAAAATGAGAGTAAGTTTACTATGTACCTATTCTAAGTATTCTTGTCTATTCCTTTCTTCTTCTCTAAGTTTATAATGTTTTTTTGTCTTTGCAGGATATTTTTTCAACCCACACTGTAGACGTCAATGTCAGATGGCTTGCTGTTTTATATTTTAAGAATGGAATTGAGAAGTACTGGAGAAAAGGTGCTACAAAGTGAGTAAAACCCTCACTTTAGCTATCAAATAATGTTGTTTTGATCTTCTTAACAAAGTTTATTTCACTGTCTACATTGAGTACGAATTTGGGCTGGAAAAAACAAATTATACTAGACCTAGTTAAGTAATAACAAATTCTGTACTAAACATAATTTCACTGTAGATTCATCAGATACAACCGTGGAAGCTACCTCCGCGCCCTGGCAACAAGAAAATTAATACCAGTCCGGTCGGATAGTTGAAACAACGTAAATTTAATCATATCCAGTTGCTCGAAAGTAGTCTATAAGTTATATTCAAGGCCAGATTGCCAAACACTTAAAAAAAGTTATAAACAAAATATTTGCAAGTGCAGAAATAAACCTCAGTATTACCGAAGGGTAATCTTTTCAATATAATCACACATTCTTCTGCTAAGAATTTTTTCCCCACTTTCTTACCCAACAAGGCCTAATGGAAACAAAGACTGCAGTCTGAAGTATTTTAGACTGCCACCATTCTATACAACTTATGTTTTTTAAACCTAATAATTATTGTTGTCCTTAATTTTTGCAAAATCAAATTGTTATCAAAAAGTGTAAGAGGCATTTAATCTTAATCACTATGTTGAGCATATCTAAAAAAATTCATATCTGTTAGGTTGCCATCCCCAGATGAGTTATTTTGCTTGTTAGTTACGTTTGTAATGAACATATCATAAATTATCACAATAGGCTATATTTTTAGTAGGCCTATGCCTGTATCTATTCATTATCAAAATTTAGGCCTACTTGTTTGTTTATGTTTTAGTGGCATTTCAGAAGAAGAGAAAGCAGGGATCAGACAAAAAATAGCCTCCACCTTCAATGAACCTGTGAACCAAATCGCCGTGCAACTGGCAGTAGCTATATCTAAAATGGCCAGGTAATCTTGTGGTATTACATTAGATTATCTATTGTGCTGAAAATAACTTCGGTTTTATTGAAAGTTGGAATCAACATAATCAAGTTATAGACACAGTCCTAACTACAGAAAACAGCTGTATTAGTCAGTAACTAAGCTACCTGGGATTTTATTCCATTCTATACAGTGGCGTAACTACTGGGGGGGATGGATGAGGGGGATAGAACACCCCCCCCCCCCAAAGGCAAAAATAACAAAAGAACTGTTGACGAAATAACCTCCTCCATAATGGTTTCATAATGAACATTGTTCACAGAGGATCAATCAGGAATTGTCGCGGGTAATATCATAATCTTTGGGAATAAAATCGGGGATTTCCAGTGGCGATTACGTGGAAAATCATCATTAGGTTTGCAACGCTGCCGCTCATGCACTGTAAGCTTAAGTTTTCAGCCTGTTAAAATCAATTTATAATAAAAACTCAGTAGATACGGCTCTTCACGCGCAGCTCAGTAGGCTACAGTACAACAAAAACTTACAGCCTCAATTGGGTTGATTTTTGGAGTTATTTTGAACATGATTACACCTCTGGAATGCCTGAAAACGCGAGTTTTGAGTTCTAGTTTTTCAAAATTTTCCGAGAGGAAATTTTTCTGGACCCCTCTATTTACTGCAGGGTATTCCATACCCTCTAGGTCCCCGGTGTTGGGGCTCCTCCATCTCTCTCCCCCCCCCCCCCCAAAGCCATATGTTCTAGTTTCGCACTGATTCTATACTCATCCTGCATCCAAAGCCTAAATATGGTACACACCTAGAAGGCATTGCTGTTTCAACAGTAATGTTAATAATAATAAAATTACACCTAATATTATACCTGAAAAAGGTAGTCACTCATAATATTGCATGTCTTGTTTTATGACAACCAAACACCTGTTCAGCCCAAGAACCCAGTCTATGTCAATGCAGTTATGAAGTTATACTAACTGCTAAAAACAAGAGTTTTTAAGTGAAAAATCCATAACCAGCTCTCTTAAAGGAAAATGAGGGGGTTTTAGCCTCACAGGCTTAAATAAAAAATAAAAAAAATACCAACCCATTGCAGCTTAAAACAATTGTAATGTTTAAAAATATATTAAATTTATATATATTTGATAGAAGAGTTCTCCACCTTCCAGGCATAGTTTGTTTAAAGTTATTTCAATTAAGTATCCCATTGTAAACTGAATGCTTGTTATTATTATTTTTACCATTAATATTCACTCTCATCTTATATTTTTGTAGCCATTATAAAAGCCCTATTAATATTGCCAATTTTGATACTATTTAATGTAGGCTCATCTTTATTAATAAATATAAGTTAAGATTATGAACATGAATATGCTGCACAGATTGGACTGGCCAAGAGAGTGGGGCTCGCTGATGCCGACTCTGCTAGAGGCAGTTAAGCTGAGTGACCCCCTACAGCAGCACCGAGCTTTACTTACTCTGTATCACGTCATCAAGGCGTTGAGCTCCAAGCGGCTCATCGGCGACCGTAGGACCTTCCAGGAGCTCACTGCCAACATCTACGGCTTCATGCTGGCTATGTGGGAGGAGCACACCTGTTTGGCTATCTCTCAGGTGAGTTTAGTGTAGTTTTAGCAAGGTTGTTTCGTATAAAAGGTACCTTCGCTTTTCCCATTTTTTCTTTTTTGAGTAAATATTCTAAAAGGAAAATGAGCTATTGGTTTTATTTAGAGATTTGTCAATTCTTGATACTGAGTTGTATTTATGTCTTTCTTATGCTTAATTAGATTCCTTCTCATCCTGGTAAGCCTGTGCTCTATGTCACTTGCAAATAATATGTTTAATTTGACAGTAATTGACAATTATTATCGAGTATTTAAACTTAATCACCTTTTTTGTTGTTTATAGTTTATATTCAGTAGCTAGCTTTTTAGCCATTAGTGATACAATTGTGTTGATTAAATATAAGCAAGTGGTTGATAGCATTAGCAACAATTTTAGGTAGGGATGGACGGGATTGAATTTTTAGTTCGGGACGGAATGGGATAGGGTTTTTATTTCCTTCCCAATTTTCGGGACGGGACGGGATTTTTTCCTGTGACTTTAAAAGGGTTTGTTTTAAAGTCTTGAGTATTGCGGTTAACAAAAAAGAAAACAAAAAATCTATTTTTACCATTTGTGGCACTAATCTATAAAAACAAATAATTGGTAAAAATTTACAGGTATAGAAAAAACGTTTTGACTGAATAATGTCATATCATGTATCAGAAGGGTAGGTTATTATCTATATTGTGTATGTAATTTAATAAATCAAAAATGTATAGTCCTGTGAGTGTTTGGATTTTTAAATTTTGAAAGTGTAATTTACAAGGACTTCTAGTACTTAAGGTATTGTAATATACCTTACAGGTATTTTGAAACAGACTATCTCTCACTGCATTTAAAAAACTGTGTAGAGTTGCCTGAATTGGTTATGAGTAAAAAAATTGAGCTTAATAAATCCTAAATTTGTACATGTATGTAGGAATATTGCTACCTAACACAATACCTCGTGGTCACGGCGCGTTCATGGAAATGACTCGCCGTCGCGATCGTCGAAATGACTTGCTGTTGTGATCGTGAAAATGACTCGCGGCCACGGCAAAATCGTCGAAATGACTTGCGGTCATGGCGCGATCATCGAAATGACTCGAGGTCACGACGTGATTGTTGAAATGACTCGCGGTCATGACCCGACTGTCAAAATGACTCGCGGTCATGACGCAATTGTCAAAATGACTCACGGTCACGACGCGATCGTCAAAATGACTCGCGGTCATATCGCGATTGTCGAAATGACTCGCGTTTGTTGTAATACCTTCGCCTCCTGCGTTCGTGGAACTATCGTGAACATCTCTCGCGATAGCGGCGTCATCATCACTTGCAAAGCGGCAAAATCGCCGACGATCGGATCAAATCCCATCCCGAAAAATTCCCGAGTAAAATGTAATCCCGTCCCGAAAATGGAGAATTTTTTCCCCAAAATTTCCCGAAATTTCGGGACCCGTCCATTCCTAGTTAGCAGAAATGTCTAATTAACACCTAAAAATCTTGATAAAGACTTTTCTTTCATTGCTGATTTCGTTAATATTTTTCCTGAAAATCTTTTTATTTTCGGGCCTTTGATTTCAACCCACAAAGCAAAAAAAAAAAAAAAAAAAAAAAAATAGCATTCAATCATGCAATATTGGTTATAATTAGTGATTGTTGTTGAACCACGTTGAGCTGGTGATTCCAAAAATAGGCTAAACTAAAGAATATATTATTTTCAGCTCCAGAGTGTTGGGCCTAACAACAGTGAGCCCAACAAATGTTTAGAGAATGCAATGCTATCATTGAGGATTCTAACAAAACTGACAATTCATGGACTCAAGAAACCTCATGAGTTCCCAGATGCTAACACCTTCCTCAAATTGGTCTTTGAACGGGCGAAAACAATGTTGCATTGCAGTAAGTTACATCATTCTTTGCTATTTATTAAATCATTAAAAATTGAGATGCGGCCGCTACTTAGCGTATCTAAACCAAAATGTGAATGAATGATAAATGTTGTTCCTTATTCATAAAACTCAAACAAAATTAACAACTTGGTCCATCAGCTAACTGTTTCTTGTGGGTTTGTATGTCATGGGCTCAGAAAGAACACAGGAGAAGATAGGTAAGGCTTCAGCATCAAAGGGTAAATAAGCTCACTCGTTCCCCTCTGTCTGAACTCTTCTACTAGACAGAAGGCAACTGAGACGGGTCAAAGGAATGATCACAAGTCATGGTTACCTGAAATAGCACCTACATTTCTTAAGATTAGTGTACCTGTTGCCCGAATTCGAGCAATTGCGAAGTATTACCATTACCACTACCAACTGGCGATCGTTGACCAGATGTCTGGATTGATCTTGTAAGATAAAATTTACAAGCGTGGTTTTAAAACTTATAACAGTTATAATTTTTGATGACTTTAAAAGAGTCGACAAAGATTATGGAAATATTCACAATGTACATAAAAGTTCGATCTAATAAATTTCTTGCTTATATCTTATTTTTCAAAAGCTGATCTGGTTATTTAGTGTTCTTTACAAATGTTTCCCACTCATAGCCGCATTAGGTTTACTTGGTGGTGTTCTATGACTTTCCTATGTTTTCATAGTTTGCAAATCGGCTCTTCTAATGATTGCTCAAGAAATGCAGCTCAGTGTTAATGCAGTTTTCTTTTTAGTATATCAAATTGTCCAAGCTTTTTAGCTTTTTCCATTGTAATATTTACACTAGCCCAAATTCAAAAAGTAAATATTTAATTTCAACCAAGTCAGTAAACCTTCATCAGGAGGAGCTCATAGACAGGATGCTGCAGTTCATCAAGCACCTCAAGTTTGACAGGCTCGAAAGTACAAAAGGGAGAGTGTTAAAAACCCTCATGTAGCTGATGTTCCTAGGAATAAGGTCTGCTCCATTCAACCAATCGGAAATCAGCTAATTGGTTTTTTACAGGAGTATCAACCAGGGGGGAACTTCAGTCTCAGGTGGAACGTTGTATTGTAAAGTTGACAAAAGTTCTTCTCTCTGTGCTGGAGAATCATCCTCTCTCATTTGTTGATTGTTTGCCGGCTACGCTTAACTTTACCGTTCACTACGCTTTCACACCAGAAGGCGCACCACTGTTGTTTGAACGCTTCCTAATCCAGTGCCTAAACCTGCTGAAGGGTATTCTACTATGTCCGGAGTACAAGCCTGCCAAAATTATTGAAGGTTAGTATTTATTTTTTAAGTGATATGCATTTTAAAACTTTATGAAATAAATGGAAATTTTAAAAAAATCTGTAATTTTAAATATATTATGGATATACAAACAACTAGGGTGAAAGGCCAGATTGAACTTAGGGTAATATACCCTACTTATATATCAACTTATATATCATGATTTATGATTGTGTATTTTAGGTAACATATTATATTTATATGGGCTTGCCTATGTGAAAAATCAAGAGTTTAGACCTAAAATAGTCATTCAAAATTGTTAATGCCCATTATTTTGTGGGGTATGCTAGTATCTATCCCTTTCCTTTATTTATGTATCAGCTTGATACGTACTAAGGTGAATTTTTTTGCCAAGTTTATTTCAAATTCTTTTACTAGCTCTATTAGAAAGAATGGTTATTCAGTAGTGATATAATGTATTTTTGCAATTTTACAAAAAATGTTGTATGCATAATGTTAATGTTATAAACATTTGCTATTTTGATTTTGATGATAAATAAAAATATACCAAACCTTTTGACTTCTTTTCAGAAACCAAAGAGCCAGACACACTAAGGGCTCATCAGATCAAGATGAGCTTTTTTGAGACGCCCATCCTGAACATTATGTGCCGCAAACTCATAACACACTACTTCCTTCTGGCTCCTCAGGACCTCCAGCAATGGGACGCCGATCCTGAGGGCTTCGGTAGGTCACAGGTCATATACCTTATTGGAATTTAGAATATAGTATTGGATTTTAGTGGAAGGAGTTCTGTATTTTATAGGGAGTTCTCCTTGCATACCTATCCCTTTTTTACTTAAAGTTTAAGGTTGGAATCATCAGGAACATGACTTTGGATCTCTTAGTAGCCAAAAGTCATCAGTAAATGGCAGCCTCTTAACCACTAGGCCAGCAGATCTCCCTTGTTTCACTTACAACATCCTCATCTCTTTTTTAAGTCATATTGCTTATGTATTGTGGCACAGTTTAACAATTGTTAACTTTTTAAGTTGACATAGACTCGCAGGCAACATTGACTGTAACCAATTTTTGTTTGTTTATTTTTTACAGTTACTGACGAGGGAGGTGAATGTTGGAAATACAGTTTAAGGGTAAGGAAACATTACAAGTTAATACTATAGAAATCAGTGAGAGTTTTGTAAGGAAACAGTTTGGGTATTATTCATTAGATAATTTTGATTTTGCATGGCTTATTTATTCATCTTCTAAAATTTATTGGATGAATTAACTGACTATTTTATGTTCCTTTAACACTTCAAATCATTTTCTTGCTGAAGGTTCTATACAAACGGTTAACAATGACTATGTTTCAGTTAGCGACACATACCTTTCTAAAATTTCTCTATTTTCAATATTTAATATATTTTTCAGCCTCAAATATCTATCTATATATTAATAGGCAAGCATGTTTCTTTAAAACCTTTTTTCTCAACTCGTGTGCATCGCAGGGAAAATCCACGCATACTGTTGGAAAGATATTTTCCTGTAGATGTGCAGAATGCCTTTAAAAGTTAAAATAGGTTAACAAATAAGCACAAAAAATTAATTTGAAAACTTCAAAAAATTAACATGGGCCATATGGGTTGCCATGATGGTGACGAAATAACAACAAAATGTAAACAGAAAATCAAAACAAATGGAAGAAATTCCAATCACTTGTTTTATTTACAGTGTGGGGAGAAAATAGAGAAGTCTGTACATTAATTATTTTTGGTCGAGTTTCGACCACAGGACGATCACTAGTGTAATATAAAAACGTACGCACAGTAAAACTCCAATCATCTTGATCAATTTGGATCGGACACCATCCAGATAATGGAAATCCAGATAGCCTAGTTGGATTTTCAAAAATATGAGTTTGAATTATTGTAGTTCTACTGTATCATTAGATTTATAACCTGTCTTAAATCATATGTTTTTAATTTTTTATCGGTATGGCATTTCTTTGTGGGGCACAGCTTCAAAATCAAACTTGGATATATTACAAAGATTTCAGTCAAAATTACTAAGAACCATACTGAAAGCCCCTTGGTATGTATCCAACGTCACCATTCACAATGATTGCAAAATTCCATTTGTTACTGAAGAAGTTATGAGCTGCAGTAAAAAATACATCTCCAAGCTTGAGTATCATCCAAACCATTTGGCCCTCAACCTCCTAGACAACAGTCAACATGTCTACAGACTAAAAAGAGAAAATGTTTTAGACCTTCCGACTTGATTTGTACAACATGATTTGTACTCATGTTTTCTAATTGTTATTTTATTTATATAAATGCCATCATATTTACTTATTGTTTAATGTAAAATAGATTGTAAATAAAACTTTGTTGAAAAAACAACTGTTTATCAGTAAGCTCTTATCCATCTAGACTATTTAAATTAAAAGGTCTTATAAGTTAAGTTCAAGCATTACATTTTTGTCGCCCCAAACAATGTGATTTTATATAAATCGAGGCGTTAAAGGCATTAGATGATAAAATTATTATGTTTTCTTAATTAAAGCAAACTTAGTACTTTGTAGATGTTTATTATGGTAAACATCTAAAATCATAAGCAAAAATAGTGTACAAAAAATATTATAAGGCAGTAAATAAGATCTAGTAAAAATCCTTTTTTAAATATTCTGTCCCACAATCATACACTCTTTGCTACAATCAGGCATAATGTACACACTCCCACATTGCCTCAATTGTTGTATTGTAATATTCTTTCAACACCATTGTAAGTCGGTTAAGGGTTTCTTCGGATTTAACTGTGTATTCAATATTTTTGTGTGTTTTGTTTACTGTACAGCCATGCACAGAGACACTGTTTGTCGGACTGTTTCACGACTTCCGCACAACGTTGAGTCCTCTACTGCTGCAGTTGATCACGGAGAACCACACTCCAGTGGATCCTCACAACCTGGACGCTATACTGGCCAAGGACGCTGTATACAACGCTGTTGGACTGGCTGCCTTTGACTTGTATGATGAGGTGAGTCACCAGCCAGTAGCGTCTCAATTGTCTGTTTAGCATGACTGGACTCAGATGTAACAACATTGAAACAACATCTTATCCAACCCTTGACTACTCTGAAGATAGACACCATATTTGACTGTACTTTCTCTTTGTTTATGTGCTCTGCAGAACCACACAATTCATTAAGTCCTCATACCTTGCATATCTCCCTGATCCTCTTCTCATCTCAGTCTCAGGGCTTTAAATTATCCAAAGCAGCTGGATGAAATATCACACTCCACCAGTACAGTAGATCTTGGATGAATATAACCATAGCCACTTTTAATACAAGGCAGCGGAATTGGTGTGTGGCTACGCCACACCGGGATGGCAATTGCCAAGGGAAAAACAAGAATAACAAACTTGTAAACATAAACATTGCTCGTACGCTTGATTATAAATAAGTGCAACAGGTGTTTTCAGAACGGCTAACTGCAGCTTTGCCACTTTTTTCTCGTCGCGGCCTTGTATTAGAGGTGGCTATGTTGTAACACCAAGACACTAGTGAACAGTTTCAATCATAAAAAAAATTAAAGATTATAATTAGATCAATTAAAATTCAACTATTAAAATTCTAATTAAAATTTGATAAGTTGGTGATGAACGACTCGGAAACAGAAAAGCCACATTTGAGAAGACAAGGTTGGTCCATGGTGATCACCTGCCTGTAAACAACTCTTAACATGATAACAAAAAAGTAATGCTAGAAAAACTATTGATTCTAGATTGGGGGAATTTTGTAATAATTTGATTGACTGTAATACTAATAGAATTTAAAATTAAAGGTTTTAAGGTGTCACTGACTTAAAACAAAAGACTTCCAATACCACCGTAAAATTCACAATAAATATGAGTTAGACCTTTGGTCGAACTGGATATGAAAAGCACATTAAAACATACTTTGTTTATGATAAGAAGTTGATCTAAAACGCTGCTTAAAATTGTACAACAGGGTTTTTTGTTTATAACATTTTCTATATAAAATTTTTTTATAGGTTAACTTTGACGAATGGTTCACAACTACATTGAGGACAGAGCTTCAGATGAAAGAAGGAAACTACAGGGTTATCAGAAGGAGGGTAAGTGTATTTTGGTTTTGTTGTTCAAATGAATCCGTTGTTATTTAACTTATCAACATAACAAACCCAAGTTCTACAACGGTTAAAGGCATTTAATTATGCACTAAGAGAAATAGTTCTTTTAATATACTGTACATTTAAATTGATAATGCCACTAGTTGAATAAAGATTTTTATTTTGAAGTTGAATTTGATTGTGGCAGGTTGCTTGGCTAGTGGGACAATGGACTGGAGTGAAACTATCATGTGATCTGCGGCCAGCTCTGTACGCAGCAATGTTACCTCTGCTGCGTAGTGACGAGGATATTGCAGTAAGACTTACTGCCTGCAGCACCATCAAGAGTGCCGTCGATGACTTTGAATTCAACTCTGAACAGTTCATGGAATACCTAGACCCACTTTTTGGCCTTCTCTTCGCTTTGCTCAAAGAAGTTCACGAGTGTGATACAAAGGTGGGTTGTTGTGAGATTTATTGTTAATAGTTCATGTATAAAACTTTGAGTAGGATTTGAGTACTTGTAGAACAAAATAGAGAATAATAATACCTAATTAAGGAACAGCCAAGGATGAAAAAGAAGGATAATGGACGGAGAAAAGTAGTTTAGTAATTCAAATGAAAATATTAAATTACAAATGACGAAATATTGGGTGAAAAGATGAACACCAAAATTAACTTAATAGGTACCTACTAAATTTGTCAAAATGAAGGTCATAAAAATATATTAATTAAAATAAACAAGGATGCTCTTTTAAAAGAGATTGAGTTAAACTTCCTTACCTCTATCGCCAAGACTTACATAAAATAACAATAGACGTATTTGGTAGAAGTGGGCAGGTTGGGTAAATTCCTTAAGAGGTACATATTTAGTAGTCATTTTGTTTGTTCCACTAATATTTAACTATTTGTGTGTGTCCGTCCAATAACAACTAGCTCTGCTCTATACGTACATTGTATTTATAAAAAATTAAATCAATGAATAACTTTTGGGGTTTTATTAGTTCAATTCAAGGATCCATTTCAACCCATGTAAATCGTTATCTTTATTTTACCAGTTTACATAAATTAAGATAATTTGTCTGTTTGTCCAGATGCACGTACTGGGTGTGTTGTCGTTTGTGGTAGAAAGAGTAGGGATTGCTATCCGTCCCTATGCCAACTCTTTGGTTCAATATCTACCTCTGCTGTGGCAAGAATCCACCGACCACAACATGCTGAGATGCGCAATTGTATCTACCCTTGTACATCTAGTCAAGGTAAGGCCGGTCAAAGTGATAGATGTAGCTACCGGTATTGATAGTTTATTCCTCTAAAGAAAGTTACTTGGCTTTGGAATTCATTTGGAAAGGAGAGGAAACAAATTTAACCTTCCTACTCAGTTCCAGTCTGCTCCTCAAAAGTCACTTCAGAATTAAAAGTTACTGTATGAGTTACTTAGTAAACATGCAGTGGTTATTCTTGAGCCTTACCACAAACTCATCAGTACCACAATATCGTTCCTTTTAGGCATATTTATCCTCAGATGTGGAGATGATGAGCATTTCTCTTGTATTTCTCTTGCAGGCTCTGGGGACAGTGTCAGAGAGTGGGTCCCTGGCACAGTTCCTGCTAGGTGTAATACAACTATCTACAGACACACAACAGCCCAGTCATGTGTATCTGCTGGAGGATGGACTGGAGCTGTGGCTTACTCTGCTAGAGAACTCTGCTACTATCTCTCAACCGTTACTGGGCCTGTACAACAACATGACTCAACTGTTAGGTAAGCTAAAGCTATAATTAACTAGCATTTTTAAAATGTATACATCAACATCTTGTTGTGAAAGGATAAACTAATTGGTTTTACTGTGGGTTAGCTAAAAAGTTGTGTCATCGTTCAATGTCGGGCTAGGAGTTGGGCCAAAATCGTGATGCTTTGGAAAATGTTGATATTTTAAAATAAGCCTATTGTAATACTACATACTGGTTTATACAATATTGTAGGCTACAATATTTCCTTCAATATCGGTGAAATTGCACACATCTTCCGAGATCACATTAAAATCATAAACTCTCTACAACATGGCGAAGTCAAAAATACCTCTGGCCATAGCAAAATCGTTAACATCTTCAACAGTCAAGGCCAAATCGTGAACTTCTTCTGTAGTCATGTCATAATCGAGAACATCTGTTACGATAACTGCAAAGTTGCACGTGCACTTTTTCTGTGACCTTGGCAAAAGAAACTCAATTGTGATCACGTTAAAATTGAGATTTCCTTTTACAGTGTAAAATAATACCTTTTCCTGGGATAACAGAAAAGCTGTGGGTAACAGCCCCAAACAAGGCAAAATCATGAATTGTCTATTGCACAGTTAGCAGTCCCTCTCTGCGATTGCAGGTTGAGACAGCTTGCAAACCTCTAACTTAAATTACTCAACCTGTGCGAAAATTATTTCCGCATTGAACCGATTCGTTTGGCCAACTGTTGGCCTGACCCGACCTAAAATATCAGGGACCCGTAGACTTGTAGTACCTTTAGGTATATGACACATGGTCAAGCAATTGATGACTGTAGAGATCATACATGCGAACCGGAAATGATTGGCTTACCAATCATACAATGCCCAAGGTACAACAGAGATACTCTATTTGGTAGTTGTATGATTATGCATGTTGCTTGTAAGTCCTCTGGGTAGCCGAGTGGGATTGATTTTGGTCCTGGAAACCATTTGTCCTTGGGCTATCGATGATTTATCTATTTTATGAAAGTTTGGTGTCTAACACTTATTTTTATTGAGGTTCATAATATTGGCCCCAGTTAAAAAATAATTAGTGATACTCGTATGATATATATATCACTAGTTGGTATGGATATTAATCATTGTGTTTTTTTTCCCAGAACTTTCATCAGAAAACTTAAGGACATGCTTTTACATCATTCAAGCGTACATCCTCTTAGCACCTGAAATTTTCTTACAGGTAAATTTATAAATGCTTCACACTGGCAAGTAAACAACTGATAAAAGGTACTACGTAGTATAGCAACACACATTACTGATGATGTGCTCATGTAAATGTGTAAGTTTTAGTACCTTGACCTTGACAATTATGGCTGACGTTTTCTAACTCTAAACATTCAAACTCTTGTTTCCATAACGTTTCACAGTCTAGAATGTGACTCCTGCTTCAGGTGATATCGAACTTGACATGAACATTGCACAATGAATACCCAAACCGGATCGGTAAGTGATCTTGTAAGGGTTTTTGGTTCCTTTCCCAAGGCAGAGAGAGATTCTATTCAAAATTAAAATTGTACTACTAATCAGTGATGGAAATGTAAAATATTTGTGACAATTTCTGTAGACATTTTAAACTCAACCTTATGAACATGAAGCAATGAAGTGTTGTTGTGTGTGTGCAGCACTACGGAGAGCAGGTGATGCGCAGCTGTATGTACCTGTTGACTGACATGCGTAGTGAAGGTATTGTGATGACCATGAGACTGCTGGAGTTGTGTCTGAAAGCTAACCCGACTAGAGCTGTCACTCTGCTGGAGCCTGTCTATCCCAGGATATTCCAGTGAGTCCTCCTTATGTTGACTTTGCTTATGTGCCTAGATAAATTCAAGATTGAACTTATAGTTTAAGAAAAGGATAAAAATGACAAATTGAAATTGAGATCGCTTAATTTGTGTTCATATTCTATGAATGTGGCAACATCTCTGATTATCCCTGCAATCGCCACAAAATCATGTGATCGTGGTATCATCCCGGAGCATCTCCTGTGATTATGGTGATCATTTATTGCGGCCAAATACATTTCTCATTGGATTTCTATTGGTTTTTACCTTATTAAATTATATGAACATTAATATCAGGTAGAAGACAGAAAAAAATGGTTTCTTTAGAATAATTTAGATTTGTATTAATTGAAAAGAGAATTCTCCTGGTGGTCGGTAACCTATTCCAAGTAGAACAAAATTGACAGTGTAAATATTTTGTTTTAGAGCTGTGTATGTTGGTGAAGAATTCCCAATGGTGATGTCTATGTATCTTTCCATTATTGCAAGAGTGCTTCTCATCTCGAGGGATATGTTTAGTAGAGTGAGTAAAAGTCCTTTATTTGGTAAATGATTAGATCTTCAGTTTACAAGACAAGCTCAAATCAGTCAAATCCAGTTTATTTTTTGATCTAGCTGACAAAGTGTTCATATGCTTGGTACATCTCCAGCTGTAGTCGACTGTGTATGTACTTTGTCTACAGTTAAATTTTAAAAAAATACTGAAATTTAAAATCCTGCCAGTTGTCAAATATGATCCTGATTTTAAGAAGCCCCATAGATTTTGTTTAAACAATCATGACCTATTGGAAAAAGAAATTATGAAAGCTAAGGAAGGCTATGGTGGAGTGATTTTTTTAAACTGGTTAAACTGATTTCACAATGAATGCTGAAAAATTTAAATCAGCAACAAAAAACTGAATTTTTGTAAGAATTGCAGAATTCTGCCTTCTATGCAGAAGAGATAAATTAGTTTGTGCAAAATCATGATAAATTAAATATTTCGACTATTCAATTTGTTAAATAACTGTTTTTTTCGGATAATCGATCGTTGTCAGTAAAAATGATATAGCCTGCGTTATTCTAAATTAAGATTGGTAACATTAAAATACATTATTACATATACAGTATTTTTACCAGCAATCCTGGTCTCCTGCAATTTAAAAAATACCTGTAAGCACATCTTGCGGTCTCAGTTCTGTAGGCCCTACCTTAAAAATTATTCTAGACTACAAACTGTCCAAGTAACTTGTTTTTTATTTTTTATTTTAAAAGTCTGTTATTTAACAGACATCACTATTATTAGTTATTCATAATAATTATGAGTAATAAGCTAACTGATAAGCTAATAATCTAACTGATAAGCTAATAATCAATAAGCTAACTGTTTAACAAGACATGTTTGCATTCGTGAAGAAGATTCTTCAGATTTCCCATGTGTCGTAGGTGGTGGTTCACCTGGCTGAGTCACTCAAGGTGACTCTAGAGTCAGTCACTTCCAAGATCCTGGACGTCTGGTTGGACAAGATGTCTCTGGTCACACAGCCGGAGCGGAGCAAACTTCTGTCACTAGCACTCGCCTCCTTGATAACTTCACAGAGCCCGTGAGTAGACATTCCATTGAACCAGCTAAAGCCAATTTAAGCCTATTTCATATTCAAGTCACACAGTTGAATCAGTTAATCACAAAGTGCAGTGCTGTAGTCAATTAGCTCAATTGGTCAAGTAGTTTTCACGTTATTGACATACTTGAAACATTCATATCTATAATATTAGTTTCATCCATCCAAGTCAATGACTTGATCAAAAATTATTAACACACTAATCCGTTTCCCAGAAATTTCGTTGGCGTAAATCAAACACAATAGTTTTTTTTTTTATAAACATTTTGGATTAGATCAAAATAAAGTCAATAAGTTGACAAATTATGCACTTAAAAATAAAATCGCCCTATTCTCACAATACCACAAACATACCTAACTAAACAGTTCTCATTGTGTTTTTTTAAGCTTGTTGCTGCTCAGTTCATTTAAATATTGCAGAAACCCCATAACTAAAATTTTTGCAGTTGTGTGATTTCTGCACCAAATGATGTAAGTTATTTCAATTTGTACATCATTAATATACTAAAAAGGAAAAATTAAATTAAAATTAAAAATGTTATGGGGTATCTACAATAAACGATTCAAATTAGCTCGTAAAGTCATACCTTTAAACAAAAAATTAATAGTGCTGCAACCTATTCGTAAACCTTGTATCTTTATAATGCTAGAACCAACTTGTTTAACTGAAACAGCTGTTAAGACTCATTAATTCCTTTTAAATTATGAATGCTCATAATATTAATATGGGAAACTCCAGAGCCACTGGGGGAATCCCGAATGTCCGATCAGAATAAAACCTACTTAGTTTTCCTATTTAATGCCTAAAGAATCAGTGTACAAAATTGCAGCCTCCTAGGTAAATGGGAAGTAGGAGAATTAGTGATGAATGACTGAGTGAGTGAGGGCTTAGCATTTTATATGTTTAGATATAATCAGGAATCATTTGTTTATTTTTAGTGCGCTATGACAGTGGCTCGATTCTGCAACAGTACATTCCCGACTATCCGAGCCCGCATATTGTCCTAGGTTGTTATACCTAAAGTTAGTTACCTAAAGATGACCTCAAGTGATAAGGGATATTAATGGCGTGTGATTCTCTTGGAAAGCCAATCGGCTAGTAAGGATTTTATTTAGGAACACAGTTCAGCTAGCTTGTGAAACCTGAGAAAAATTAAAAAGTCCAGGAGCTGATGGATACACAATAATAGAACACTAAACATAACAATGATATTTCATCCTGATGTATAAGACTTCTTCAGAGAGAAAAATCAACCTACTTTTTCCCCTTCTGCCTGCTCTCTGAAGAAGCCCTACATCAGGACAAAATATCAGTGTTACATTTAATGTTCTTTTATTGTGTATCTATTTTTATTTATGCTCTCTTATATGCTTGTCTTAGTTTACACTCATTACATCATATTTCGTACATATAAAATCTCTTTGGTTTAAATGTGTTGATTTCAGGTTTAACAGTTTTATTATGTGTTTCAGGGTGGTGTTGCAAAGGTTTTGCAGTATTTTATTGAGTGTATCAGAAGTTCTCAATGATATTACTCGAACTGATGATATGGGACTGATTATTGAGTGAGTGTTTTGCTTTATTAGCAATTCATTGGTTACACAACTGTAGGACTCAACTCTCATAAATTTGTCTACCTTAGAATCATATTTAAGGGAAGTCGAGTGCCTTATTAAGAAGTTTCTTTTGAAAAGGTGTAGAATTTAGCTAGCTTAACTGGAAAGTTAGAGTAGAGTCTAAATTGTTATAGATACTCAATAAAAGGTCACATAAGATATCTCTGATATTTTGTACCTCGTGTAAGTGAGTAGACTCCAGAAACTCAGTACGGTACTCTCTGAAATTCTACATTTAGATGAAAAATTAGTAAAAGCATTTATAAGCCATTCTATAAGTTTATTGAAATAGATCTTAGTCAAAACCATTATTGTTAAACATTTCCTTTTTTGATCAATGAAATTAGTTGTTTGAATTATTATGTGACATTTATTTTCTATTTTCAGTTCAATAATGTGGAACGGAGATGACCTGAGTCCGAACAGTCAGTATGACAGTGATATTGATTACAAAACTGAACACGACCAAAGAAGAGAACAGCTGGCTGCCTCGGACCCTGTGTACCAACTTGAGCTGCAGAAATACTTCGGCGAACAGGTGAGAATTAGATTATTGGATCTTGCGGGTGACTACAGATTGTTGGAGAATGGAGATGACCATAATATTGTTCTGATTCTAATGTAAACAGTTTTGAAATGATTAAAAATCAATTAAATTATTGAGATTTATATTTAGATGTAACGTCATAGTTAAAACTTGACAGGGTTTTTTTATTTCACAATCCTGTTTTTTTATTTCACAATCCTGTTTTTTTATTTCACGATCCTGAATCAACCACTTGACGAATTTTCATGATTTTGTGTTGAAAGGAAGATAATTTTGAGAACTAGGAAATGTCAAAGCCATAATTTTAGTTAAGGGTTTCAGTTTTTCTAGAAATTAAGGTTATATTTTTAAAAAGTCTAGCAGCCGACACTAACATTCTAGACTAGCTTGTGGTATAATATACAGTAGACTCCCTCTTAACCGGACTCCTCGGGACCGAGGCCAGTCCGGATAACGGCTTTTACGGTTAAACCAACGTCCCCAAAATCTTGTTAAAACGGACCGTTTAAATGCATACTCTATACAGTATTTGACCTAAAATTAGGAGAGCATTGTATTTAGACACGTAATCACTGGTCTCAAATCTTTCCCACGAGAACAGTCGTTTCAGTACACTTCCTGCCAATCTAGTACGGTTAAACCGACTGATAAAAATTATCTGGATAAAGAGATGTCACTTCTACCGAGTGTAGTCCGGTCAAACCGATGTCCGGTTAAAAGGTGTCCAGATAAGAGGGAGTTTACCGTAATACCATTTGCTTAACGTAACAGTTGTAAACATTCAGTATGACACAAATTCAGCATTTGGATAAAAATGAAATGGCATACGTAGGGTTGACTTATTTATACTATGTCTAATGCTATGGTCATTGATACGCTCATGTATTTATATAATATCATTGACTATAAACACACTTTGGGAGTATATGTAATCAATGGTTGATCCTTTAACCCTTTAAGTGTCACCCGCCCAAAATTGGGCGAGTTTGTAGGCACTATGTTTTGTTTGTTATTTTGATATGCGTAATCAATGCCCCGGCTTACTTATACTAACTGTTCAGCTAATTCAGAGCTTCGTGGTGACTGTTAGAGACGGCCGTTTAGTGATGTATTTTTATCGTTATATGTTGTTTCTCTAATTCTCTCTGACTGACACGGAACTGAAATAAAACAGCTGTCGTTAGTTTGCAAATGGCGAATTGTTTAGGTTTTGGTTTTGTTGTTGATTGCTGTGTAGTGAATTGTTCAAAAATGGGTTATGATCTCCGTTCGAGTGTATGCGTAAAGAAACATAACTCTAGAACACTTATTTTCCAGCTGAAAGAACTGCAGAACCAAGCCGGACCTCTAGTCTTTGCCCAGTTGCTGCAGACTGTTGACGCCGATACGTTGCAGCAAGTGAGGGACTACGTTCCTTTGTAACTAACTCAGATAATATTATTGTACATTTCCATTGTTAATAAATGTAATCAGATTGTATTTAGCATATTTTACTAAATAATTGTTTATAATAACTGTTCTGTAACTAATTATCAGGTATACCGGGTTGTGAATTTCTTTCAGTTAATGGCGAGAGTAGTAAGCTTTTAGATCTGTACAAATAGTGTTGTTTTGTTACTGGAGTTTTTAGAACTAATGTTACTATGATTTTTTTACGATTGCATCCTGGAGTTGGACAATGTTGTTACTGATGAGATTAGTTGATAGATGATTATGTTGTAAATTATCTCTAAAATGAAACATTTTATCCTTTGGACTAAAATTTATAATTTGTAGAAATATTGATATCTGTTAAATAATTAGAGAATGTAAGAACAAATTTTAGAGAATGAGTTTGTCAAAGAAAAGAAAAGCAATAACAATGTTAACGCAATTAAAAATCATAGCTTGGTAAGTAATAGTATTGATGAAATAATATTTCATTTTTGGAGTTAAATTGTATTACCATTACAATAATTAAGAGTGTTGTCATAACCTCCCCTAATACAAGGCCGCGGCTTTGGTGTGTGGCAACATCATGCCTATTGCTATGGTAATAACAGAAATAACAAAAGGGTAAACTTAAACATTGCCTATACTGTCCATTATAAATTAGTGCAACAGCTGTTTTGTTTTGACGGGACAGCGGTGTTACCACTTTTGTCTCACCGCGGTCTTGTGTTTGAGGAGGCTACGTGTTGTGTATAATGTTTTGAAAACTAATGGCTGATTTTTTGTTGGTCTCAAGTAAAGTCAATAATAAATTTTAAGGTTTGTTTGAAAATAACCTAAACCCTCATTATTGAGCAGCTAAGTTGTGTGTAAATTGTAAAATACCTTTTACTAATTAAACTGCGTTTTTGTAATTAACTATTTATTTTGTACATGAATTTTAACTTGGAATAATAAATTTTATTGGTAGAATCTTGTATTTTTTGGTTTGTTTTACGTTTTACAGTCAATAAACGAATTTAAGTTAGGTTACAGAGAATTGCAGGGTAGGCTATGGTTATTGGATAAAATAACTGACAGAAATACATTTTGCTTGATATTTTTTGTGTAAAAAAATATTTATGATGGAAAAAGTTGTAATGTGGAGGTCTGATTTTTTTAAATAAGCAGGTATGTAATATTAAAGATTAGAACTTGATTTTATGAGAAATTAAATCTTTAGCTTTAACTATATTTAAGATTTGATTTATTTTAGATAAAATGTCTGTTCATAGAAAAACCCCTGGTATTTATCAATTTCAACTAAGCTGCCAACTTATTTTTAAGTATTGAGTTTAATAGAATCCATGTGTTTAGAGAAGGGTTCATAATTTTTAATGTGAATAATAATGCCACCACTATTCTTAGTTACATTGAATTAATAAAACTTCTTCAAATCTAAAACTGGCTATTGATAATATTGAAGTAGAAATTGAGAAAAATGCAAGTTTCACATAATATTACCAACATGAGATCATGTTGAACTAATCAGAATGGTTAAAATAATACTCATGCTTAATGACCAGCATTATAGAACTCATGAAAAACTGAATGTGTTTACCTATTTACTCTAGTTATAATTTGTTTAGTCCTTGAATTAAGACTTTAGTTTAAGGCTTGGATACCAAAATATTGAAGCATCAGTAAAATTCTCAAGATTGTGTGCCATGTACTGAAGCTGATATGTAGTTCAATAAAATTATTTTTTGTTTACATTCAAATTTTCAATTTACTTCTCCAAAATTATTTCTATAGAAAAATTAACGGAATTCGAGTTTTTTAGTATCCATGAGTATACATTAACAAAAAGTTGACTATCCTTTACCCATGTCTACTTACTTTTAGCTAGTTTTAGAATTAGCCTTTCACGGCGGTTTGACGAGCCTTTACTCGTCACTTGTAAATATGCGCTGCTACGGTTTGACAAAACTCACTCATGATGACGCAACCCGGGTAGTTGGTCGTGGTGGCATCTGACGATGAATCAGTGAACTATTTTGAAATAGTACTGTATACAGCACATTGTTCACTAGTTGCTCAATCTTTTACAACTGCTCTTGATCGTAGTGAGTGCGACAGAGACAGATGTGTCGTTTTCAAACGTGAAAACTATGAAAGGTTGATAAGGAAGTTAATGTTGAACCCTATAGGGAACAATTTAGTTATGAAAATGGACCTAGACCCATAGGCATTTTTGAATTATGTTTTGATAATGAATTTAAGCATGACCAGCACAAACACCCAATGACTAACAAGGACAAAACAAGAGATGGTTTGACATGGTTTGGGAGAAACCCACCCTAGTAGGGGTAAAAAATCCAGTCTTAAAGGGTTCAAAACCATTTATTAAACTAAGCCAGAGTGTGCTACCTACTCTATAGTTATTTGTGTAACTAGTGTGCAAAGTGGCACTTTGCTGCACATGAGAGAAATGTTTACACACAAGCCACAGGCGAGTGTGGAAAGTTTCTCGAGTGCAGCAAAAGAACTTTGCACTCGCTTTACACATAATATTTTTCCTACAGTTACTATAAAGCATATAAAATAAATAGTAAGTCTTTCAATCACTATACAACACTTTTTAGTTTGGGTTAATTCAAGCATTGAACGAAATGAGCAACATTGCATCAGCTAATCGTAGTTTAAGTGTTGCCAACTTAATTTTAAGTGTACAATACTGGATTGCGGCAAAAAAATGAGTGCAGCAAAAGTAAAATGAGTGTTGCAAAAGTAAGTAAATGCATCACTTGGAGTACTGTAATCAGTGGAAGGAAGCCAACTTTGCCAGGTAACTGTAGGAAAATAGTTATTTGTGTAACTAGTGGTGAAAGTGGCACTTTGCTGCACACGAGAGCAATGTTTAGGCACGAGCCGCAGGCGAGTGCGGAATGATCTCGAGTGCAGCAAAGGCCTTTTTCACTCGTGTTACACATTATATTTTTCCTACAGTCACTATAAATCATATAAATAATAAGTCTTTCAAACACTATACAAGACGTTTTTAGATTCAGCTGGCAACACAAATGGTGTCCTTAGAGAAAGTAGTACCCGCGGTCCGTATCACTCCGCTATTTTTCCTCGGCAAGAAATGTGCTCCGCGTTTTGAGAATATAGTTCCGTATGTTTTTGTAATTTGAAGTGGTTTCCGCGCCTAAAAAAATGCTTTAAATTCATTTTTTTTTTATTAAGATCGTAGGAATGTTTTTAAAACGTTTAAAAGAAAAGTCCAGGAAGTTCAGAAATACCGAAACTATAAACACGATATGACAGGTTAAATCGAAGTTATAATAGTCAATCAGCTGCTCATAGTATTATTATCTTTAAGTGTTGCCAACCTATTTCCAAGCGTACACGGATTACGTGCATAATAGAACCACGCTGTTTTGTGTTGTTTCGTTGGAATCCTGATGTGCGGCAAAGTATAAACCGTACGGCTAAGTATAAACCGTACGGCAAAGTATAAATATGCAGCAATTAGCAGCTTTCTGTACTATAAACAGTACAAGGAAGCCAACTTTGTCGGGTGACTGTAGGAAAAAATACTTTGTTAAACTACTTTCTTAATCACTGACTTTTTAACCAAGCCAAACTGAAAGGGCAACTTATTGTATAACAAATATCTATTAGGGTCATTTGAGTCTCCTTGGTTGAAAAAAAATCAATAAAGTTGGTCCATATAACATAACCGTTGATATGGACCAACTGTAGCTAGTTTCAAGCTCAAGTGAATATAATCCAAAGTAGAGTCAATGGTAAGTTTTGTTTTTGAACTCTTGTAATTTAGGGAATAACGTCAAAACAGTGGAATAGGTTTTGCTCAAGATAATACTTCATTGCTGTTTATTATCATGAAGTTAAAATGGCCTCTAGAAAATAAAATACTACAGTTAAAATCTTAAAAATAATGCATCAATCGTACTAGCATTAATATCTAAAAAACACATACTTTTATAAAAGAGGGGAGTAAACTTGTAACCAAGGAATATAACAAATACACTGAACATCATACTATTCAATTTTCTATAATTTTTATACAATAATACATTAAACAGAGATTTAAGTAGCAAGAGTTAACATACAGCATTAAGGATTGATAGCCCTTTAAAATAATAGATTATAGGTGCTATACTTATAATTAGGTATAAAACATTATTATTTACAAAAATATCATTTTATGAGTGATTTTGGTTTATACATTCAAACCATTATAAATAAAAATTGTAGAATATAGGTATTTTTAAACATTTCTCAAGAATTAAAAACGGTGTTAATTTATTTGTTTACTTCTTACATAAAATATCTTAGACCAAACTTTTTTATAAAGAAAATACATTGAACAATACTATTGACAGAGTCAGGTATTAAACAAATATTTATGTAATTGATTACAGCAATTTGCAATTTTAGGCTAAAAGTAGTTGTTTTATCAGGCTGCATGAAAATGTTGACTTAAATTTTGGAAGTAGTAAGAGTACAGTAGATGCACTGTGATACCAAATTTCTTATGAGCACAATGCTGAATAGAAGCAAATATTAAAACTCCTGTAATACCAATTTTTGAGCGGTTTACTTTTGAAAAAGTCTTTGGATATTGATAAAAACACAAATTTCTACTATCAAACTGGATGGTGTCATAACAAATTAATTTATGTCTCAAATTAAAATAAATAACTTTAGAGTTACAGGAAAATCACATGGTTTACAAGTATCACCAGGAAGAAACTTGTTTGGTTGCTATTAATAGGAAATGAAATATTTGATTAAATTCACAAAATAATCAAGATGCTTGGTGCACACCAACAAGAAGTCAAACACTATTTTTGCTTAGCTCACAAAATATATAACAATTTAAAATCCTACACTACCATTTAGTTCAAATTCGGGAAAGAAAATAAGTCCACACTAAGAAGACAAATACGATACCTAGATAAAGTTGCCACTCAAGCGAGGCGCGAGTAGCAACCGTGTTCTCGGTTGATGAACACAACTGGTAATGTACAGATGAACACAGTGGTGTTAACAAGCAGGGCCTCATGACACAATGATTGTAGCATGCAGAACTAACGGGGCCTCCCAGCCGTCCTTAGAACTCTCCCTGTTTGTCCGTCGGCCTGTGATTTCCAACGGGAACGTTCCCGGATGTTTCAACCTCTTTCGGAAATGTAACGCCCAAATCCCGTGTTTCTGCACCATCTCAAACTGGCCCCCCTCGTTTCCTTTGGTTATGCTGTATTCAAAATCGTTCTGCAATCATAAAAGGTTGTTAGGGTTATTGGATTACTATACAATGGTCAAAAGCAATGGAGTATAAGTTAGACTTGTATTTTAATAATTTAAATTTCATGATGTGTAAAGAAGAAGAGGCCGCCAACCTCTTTAAACAAAATTAAATTACCTAGACGAATCTTGTCGTGTAAAACTAAAAATTTTGTTTAAAAAATACTTACATACAGTTGATAATCTATATTACGTAGTGATTGTACAGGAGAAATTGATTTCTTATAAATATGAAGAATTATTTTAACAAAGCTGAGTCACAAAAATTATCTTAGGTATGAAATGAATAAGACCTATTTAAAGGCCCTTCGCTGTTCCCCCACTCTAGTCTGAAGTACAGAATAAAGACCTAACCAAAAACTCTTACTGAGAAAAAAAAAACATTGAGTTTGAATCTGCTAGTGGCTATAACAGAATCTAGGAGCGCTGCTGTCACAGTGATTTTTTTAAGCATACATTTCACTTTTATATATGATCAGCTTATAGCAACGGTGTAGTAACGAAAGTTCGGACGTCTGGCCTAGCCTGCCTGTGAGCAACAGCAGTGCTCCTAGATTCTGGTGTGGACACTAGCAGATTCAAATGCAACATTTCTTTAGGCTCAGTGAGGATTCTTCTGGTTATGTCTTCACCTGCAATCTGAAGACAGCAAGCTAGTTCTAGAATATTACATGTTTTCAGATGTTTTAACTGTATTCTATTTACTAAACTTGATGGTCTCTCATGTTGGCTTTTGCACATTAAAAGCAAAGCTTGTGTTAAATTTAAATTCATATTTATTGCTGAGTGAAGCACCAAAAGCACCAAATAATACATTGGTGATAGCACCAATTTATACATTTTATGGCAATAAAAAAACTATCATCAACTGTATGGAAGTCCAATTATTTGTCAATCAATTGGTCCGGGAACACCACAATAAAAAATGTATGGAAATATAAATGCAACTTTCCTTTATGGTAAACAAAGCATCATATTGTGACAGAAACTAGTTGATATTCCCCAGTTCCTACAAGCAGGTAAAGAAGCAATTTGGAATGTCCGAACTGAAGATTTACATGGGGTGAAGATTATTATAAAGTTGTTTTGCTACCTTGATGGCTGGCTGCAGTTTGATGACTCTGGTCCGGTGTTTGGTCTGAGCGAGACTGAGCCGCACCAGTCTGTGAGGCTGCTCAGTACGAGGTCTGTCTCCGTGGTGATGTCTACGATGTCTGCTCACCTGCAAAGAGTGTAGGTGAGCTTTCTTACTGACCACAAGCTGGTTTTTAAGACAGAATTAATATCAAAAGACCCAATGGTTAAGTTCAGCTGGGCTCAGTTTTAAACAAATAAAAGAACACTAACTTTTCTAAGGATCGAATCAGCTACCTTCTGATCCCCAAGCACATCCATTCAGCTAGCAGGATTTAATGGTACATTGATCCAGAACCTGTCTCAACAACTTTTTTTTACTATATGTTTATTTTTATTTTTTATATTATTATTAATTGAGATGGGAATTAAATAGATTATTATTATTTGAAATTATTTGAGGTATTAATTAAATAGACTCTCTTTAATATATTACTATGTAGAACTAGGTTGTATTGAGCCCTCAAACAAAAATTCCTAAGGACAAAAACTATTTACAAAATCATTTTTAATGGGATCGACCTAGAAAAATTGGTATTTTAAATTAAGGATGTTCATAAAAATCTTAAATCTATCTTATTAGAACTATCTTATTAATGGAAGAATGAGTAAATTTTTATGAACAGTCTTATGACTGACATATTTTTTAACGTATCTAGCAGCAAAGCTCAGCTTTTCCCAGGCACAAATACAATGAATAGATCTCCACAAATCTTGGTACCATTAAATCTAGATATATGTGAAATATTGTTGAGTACCTTTTAGGTATAGAATAGTGTTTGATTAAAAAGTGAGAGTTTTGAGCTTCGACTCCAAAGTAATTGTGGGTACACAAAAACCTAAAATGCAAACACAAAATGGTACCCATCTATATAAACCAGCTGTAGCTATTTTTTATATAAAAAATCAACGTGGTTGAATGAGACATAGTGTGCTTCAGTATATAATTATATTTTTCCCTTTAGTTTCTGTTACTGTGATAAGTTACGTGACAAAAGAGTCAATATTTTTTACAATCAGTTGTCAGTTTAGTATGGTTAAATAAAATAAAAAGTCAGTCAGGTTATTCAACAGAAATTTAGAAATTGATATCATCGCACTCTGTTGATAGCCCAATTGAACTTTATTTCGAAACTAGCAACTACTTTAACCTAGGAGTGGAATTAAAATTTCTATCCATAATTAAAGGCTGAGTTAATAGTAAAAATATGGATCAAGAGGAATGTGAAAGGGAGGTTTGTGACTTTCTCGTTAGTTATCTATCCTTTCTTGATAAGTTTGTTATTGATAACAATGCCATCGGAACAACAAAGAAAATTTAGCTTGAACATAGTGAAAACATTTGTTGGATTAAATCGAATGTCATATTACTTACCCTGTTCCGCCACAGTTCTCTCAGTTTTTTCGGGTTGTAAGATGGGTCTGTGGAGTTGTGCTTTGTGTCTGTTATTGTTCTGCGATGGCGTCCATTCACCTAAAAAAAACTTCTTTCAGCAAGCTAAACAACTAGAATGATGATTATTTTTTAAATGGATGGGATTTGACTAGTTTTCTTTTTAAATATTATACTTTCTGCAAAGTACTTCACTAAAATTATTTATTAGGTTTATGCTATAAAAATATTTATATGAAGTCTCTGAACCTAATTTTTATCAGATAAGTAAGTAAATATCTTATTTCCATTAACCTTGAGACTCCCCGTGCGGTACCGTGTTAGAATAGGACCGCAGCCTTCTCGGGCTTGTCGTAAGAGGCGACAAAAAGGGTGACCGACGAACTCACTGGGAGTCCCTGGGAGTGCCCCTGTTGTGTTGCAGGGGTTGATGTGTGCTCTGCACTGCCGATGGGTATTCTCAGTGGGTCGTGAGAAACCAGCCACTTCGGTCCTTGGTCAGGGAGTGCGGCATGGATGCAGAGGTCGGGCTCTGCATTGCGACGGGCGACCCCCGGCACGTCAGGTATCCGGTGCTGGGCAAACGGAGGTCGGGCCCCGGGGAACCGGGGTAGGGGTTTTTGTCCCCGAGGGTATACCCGTTCCTGACTGATTCCGGGCCGCTCCTTGCCGCACGATGCGCTGGAGAAAACACGATGAGTTTTGATAAAAATACCCCAAACACATCATTGAAGAGGAGCTCAAATGAGCAAGTAAATTCGTTTGAAGTGGAGCAGAGCCCTTTTGTCCGAAGCTCCAAACTTAAGAGGTCGCCACCACCGAAAAACGTGAGGACATCTCCGCCACCTGCACCTTTCAAGTGCTCTACGATTCCCCCGTTAGGATCTCCTTCGGGAAGTGAAGCTGGGAACGGGACAGAAAATGTTGGCGACGTAGATGCTGTAGGGATGCCGAAGGAAACCCTCACAGCGACGTTGCGGTCGGAAAGCTCTGAGATTGTGCTTCTGCGTCAGGAATATCTTGACGCAGATAGTAACATTGAAACCCGGCTCCGTGACATGGAAAAGACCATTAAGGCTATGCTGGACACCTTCCGGACCCAGAGAGCCGTAAATCAAGTGTCAAAAATGGAATGGCCAAACTAGAGGATGACCTTGGCTTTGTCTTTGCCTGCCGTCTGGTAAGCAAGGCGACCATGGAAAAGATTGCCGAAAAGGTAGTGTCCCTGCCCGATGAAAGAGCGCTGCCTTCTAAGAAACGTCGGAGGCCTTCCACATCGGAGAGTCCTCCAAAAAGAGAAGAAGGCGTCCAGACCAAAAAGACCACGGTTAAGGCCAAGGCGACTCAGACGGACCTCTCGTCTGCTGTGTCCAGATCCTTTTCGGACGTAGCTGCAGCTCCAGCGAGGCGCCGACAGGCACAGCAACCCACGACCCCCCTTCAGGGAAGTTCCCGAAAGGGGTCAGTGGTGGAGACACCTGAGGCTGTGTGGGAAAAACGCCTTTCCAAAAAGGAGAAGAGGCAATTGAGGCGGGCGGAGGTCGCCTCCATGAAGAATGAGGCAGTGAAGGCACAGCCAACTGGCGTGGCCCAAACTGGGCCCGGCTCGGTCCCTGCTCCGAAAAGGTCGCGGCCCAAAAAGCCCAGGACGGAGGCAATCCTTGTCAAACCCTCAGGGGGGAGATCTTTTGCCGAGGTCTTGGGCGTAATAAAGGCCAAAGCTAAACCGGAGCAGACCGATACGGTTGTACGGTCGATTAGACAAACCCGGGAAGGGGACGTTCTCCTTGAACTGGGTAAGTCGAAAGACAAGGCTGCTTTTACTGCCGAACTGAAGGCAGCTGTTGAAGGCCAGGGTACCGTCCGTGCTCTTGAGCCCAAGACATCAATTGAGGTTCGAGACATTGATTGTGTGTCGACGGAGAGTGACGTTGTTGAGGCCCTGAAGAAAGCTGTACCCGAGCTTGCCGGGCAAACGGCCATCCTAAGGGTTTGGCTCACAAAACCCAATAGGAGTCAGCAGCGGATGGCAATCGCCGAAATGGCAGACGCGCTTGCCACTAGGGTACTGGCACTCCAGCATCTGAGAGTCGGCTGGGTCAACTGCAGGCTCAGACGGAGAGTGGAAGTGAAGAGGTGTTTTAAATGCTTCTGTTTCGGCCATTCCTCCCGAAACTGCAAGGGACCCGACCGAAGCAAGAACTGCCTTCGGTGCGGGGAGGTTGGTCACATCCGTAAGGACTGCAAAGTCGAGTCCTGTTTCCTTTGCAAAGAAAATGGGCTCGCTGACAAACATGTAAAGCATATAGCTGGGTCTGGGCAGTGTAGTGTATTTAAAACTGCTCTACAGCAAGCGAAATCTCTCCCACGAAGATAAGAATCCTTCAGTGCAATCTGGAGCGATCCAGGACGGCTGACGCACTTCTTTGTCAGTTTGCCCTCGAACACGATGTCGACGCTCTCTTAATCAGCGAACAGTACCAGTACCGTGATAGGGATCCAGCTTTTTGGTTCCCTGATAGTCTTGGTACTGCTGCAATCTGGGCGCGTAATGCAGCTACAGTACAAGTACGGGGTCACGCGAAGGGCCGAGGTTTCGTTTGGGTTCGGTGCCGGGATGTCACTTACTTTAGTGTCTACCTCACTCCCAATGAGGCCATCCGTGACTTTCGTGAGAAGATAGACCGCCTGGAAGAGAGCGTGCGCAATACCACAGGACACGTCGTCGTGGGTGGGGATTTTAATGCTAGGGCTGTCGAATGGGGAATGACCCTCACAAATTCCCGGGGCAAGTACATTCTGGACTTTGCTGCCAGAGCCGGACTCGTTGTCGTCAACGAGGGCAACACGCCAACTTTCCGGCGCCCTGGGATGCGGGGAACGATCCCAGACATTACCCTTGCATCTGAGTCTCTTTTGCCAAGGATCAGAGCCTGGAGAGTCCTGGAGGATTACACGGCCAGTGACCACCAGTACATAATTTTTGACGTCCTGGATGGTCATCAGAGACAAGTGGCAGCGTTTCGTCAAGTGCCCGTTCGATGGAACATTAAAAAACTGGACGTGGCAAAATTCAACGGAGCCATCCTACGAAGAACGCCGGTGGTTCATCCTGCAACTGGCGTGCCTCACGCAGAGGCGTTAGTTGCATCCACGATGAAACTGATTGTCTCGGCCTGCGATGAGTCTATGCCTCGCAGGAGATACCGGTGCAATAAGCGTCCTGTGTACTGGTGGACTGCCGAGATTGCGGAATTGCGTCGGGCGGCATTGAGGGCCAGAAGACTTGCTACCAGGGCTAGAGAACCCCTAGACAGACGGCGTAAGTCGGATGCTTATAGGGTGGCTAGGAGGTATCTTCGTCGAGCCATCAATCGGAGTAAACGCAGTTGCTGGGATAAATTAAGGGACGATGTTGATTCCAACCCGTGGGGCCTGGGTTACAAACTTGTAACCAAGAAACTTGGAACCCGCTCACCACCTTCCGTCATGGACAGGGTCACTATGGAGAGGATAGTCGAGTCCCTTTTCCCGGCTCACGCGTTGCGCCCACTGCGGGATTATGGAAGGGTGGACGACGTCCCACTTTTCAGCCCTGAAGAGCTGGTGGCGGCCGTCATGTCCCTGAAGAACAACAAGGCTCCTGGTCCCGATGGGGTGCCCGGTGAAGTCCTCAAGAAGGTTTTGACTACCAACCCCTTGATCCTTTTGGGCATGTACAACGCCTGCCTGGTTGAAGGGGTATTCCCCTTGTGCTGGAAGACAGCTAGGCTTGTGCTTGTTGGGAAGGGCAAGGGAGACCCAGATCTGCCATCCTCTTACAGACCTCTGTGTATGTTGGATACGGCTGGCAAAGTCCTCGAGAAATTGATCCGTTCCCGGCTAAATTCAGCCGTTGTCGCTGCGGGGGACCTCTCCCCTCGTCAGTATGGATTCAGGATGGGGCGATCAACGATTGATGCGATTGAGGAGGTGAAGCAAGCCGTGATGAGAGCTGAGGATTTTACCCACTACTCTCGCAGGGTTGTGCTGCTCGTAACGCTCGATGTGCGAAATGCATTTAATTCGGCGAGGTGGTGCGATATGCTGGATGCTCTGGAGAACACCTTCCACGTGCCGGCATACCTCATGCGCATCATAGAGGATTATCTCCGGTTTCGCCTCCTAACGTATGACACTGCGGAGGGCCCGCGGACGATGAGTGTCACTTCTGGTGCTGCCCAAGGTTCCATACTCGGCCCAGACCTCTGGAACGTCGCTTATGACAGCCTTCTGAGGTCTGAAATGCCTGAGGAAACGGTCTTGGTTGGGTACGCAGACGACGTTGCAGCTTTGATAGCTGCACGTAGCGTTGAGCTGGCTCAGCTAAAGCTAAACCGAGTTATGCGTACCATAAACGCATGGATGGCAGACCACGGTCTCTCGCTTGCTCTGAGCAAAACCGAGATCGTGATTTTGACAAAAAAACGGATTGACACCATCGTGCCGTTGAGGGTGGGAGCCGTCGAGGTTCAAACTGTTCGTTCTGCCAAGTATCTTGGGGTCATGGTAGACAGCAAGCTTAGCTAGCGGGATCAGATCTTCCGTACAGCGGACAAGGCCGCTAGGGTGGTTTCTTCTCTTAGCCGGTTGATGGCCAATGTCGGAGGGCCTCGGTCCAGTAGTAGAAGGCTGTTAATGTCTTCGGTCCAGTCCGTACTCTTGTACGGTGCTGAGGTGTGGGCAGACGCACTAAATAAGGAGGCATACAGGATGCGGCTCGCCCGAGTGCAGCGTCAGGCAGCACTGAGGGTAGCATCTGCCTACCGAACAGTGTCCGAGCCCGCCGTCCTGGTGATTGCTGGAGTCATCCCCGTCAAACTTTTGGCGGCGGAGAGAAAGGCAATTTACCGGCGCCGTGGGGAGGACGAGGCACGAACAGAGGAACGCACCCGCACCTACCAGCTGTGGCAGGAGGGCTGGGAACAGGAGACACGGGGACTCTGGACCAGGCGACTGATACAGCAAGTCCAACCTTGGGTTGATCGGCGGTACGGAGAGGTGGACTTCTACCTCACCCAATTTCTGACGGGACACGGCTTTTTCCGGTTGTACCTGTTCAGGATGGGCAAAGCCGTGTCACCCGACTGCATATACTGCCCAGGCATTCTCGATGACGTGGAACATACATTTTTCCACTGCCAGCGCTGGGAAAGGCCCCGCCTGGAGGCTCAACAATTAATAGGACTGCTGTCGGTGGACACGGTCATACCGATTATGACGGAGGGTGAGGACAATTGGACCTGTGTGTCACATTATATCCAGAGTATTCTCCGCGCCAAGAAGATCGACCTTGACCGGGATGCGGTGTAGGTCATTAAGAATCTAAATGCCAGAAACGGTGCGAGCCCTGAGGGCTTAGGTCACATGTTGGCCAGACTTGAAGTAATGTGACAAACAATTCCAGGTCTGTGTCCAACAGAGTAGAGGGGGTTTTTTAGTGAGTAGTCTGATAATTTTCAGGAGTCTCACACTACAGGCTGGCTACCTGTGTGCGTAAAAGCATTTTCCCTCCTCTCCCTAAAAAAAAAAAAAAAAAAAAAAAAATTAACCTTGAGACAATTAACCTTTTATTCTTTTTCAATATACCCACAGAAACTAGAAACAACGTAGCTTTCACTACAGTCAATAAAGTTCACAAAGGTTAGAAAAGTCTACAGATTGTATTTTTTCAAAATGTGATGTACTTCTTTCTTGTGTTCGTTTTTATTGAACTTTATTGACAACAAACAACCTTCAATTTAAAACTCTAGTGATTGTTTTTTTACTGCTTGTAGGACAGAAGAACGAAAGCTAATTGCACTACAGCAACAAGGACTTACTTTATCTAATAGTTAAACCATTAGATACTGATCAGCAAAATTTAATCCCCACATCTTCAGGATTAAATTCCCTTGCATCAACCTCTAGACACATTTTCCTTTGTGAATATATTTTAAACATATTATTACCGATAAGCTTATTTTTTTGACTGGCATACCTTGCATGAGAAGCAGCCCTCGGTAGATATGAGTCTGTCATGGGGAACAGCATACGGGTCCTTGTCTATGGGGTATGTGGGGATGTTGCTACCCAAGTTGGGGGCCCCACCATAGCTCCCATAACCTCCCCCGTAACTTCCACCATAGCCTCCACCATAGCCAAGTCCTGCCGGGTTGATGGTAGACAGACAATGTCCCTGTTGAACACAACAGTATAGTTCATACATAGATAAAATCCATGGGTTTATTATACCCTTGCATACTTACATTTAATGATAGTAAATACAAACATCTTAATTTTAAAAGGTAATGTTTTACAAAGAATAACAGATATACATTTTCAAATCATGAATGGCTCAGTTTTGTTAGGTTTTCCTCGCTATATGATTGTCTGGGCAGCTGAGTGAATATTGAGCTCGCCTTCAAATCTGTAGGTTCATGATTTTATTCCAAGGCAGATTGTTTCATCAAAGGGTTGACTTTAGATAGCAACCGGACCTGGGTTTAAAACGTATCCTCACAAAAAAGGTAAAAAAATTCCTTTAAAAAGGAATTCAAATTATTTTCAAAAAAGGTATGATAATTTAAACTGTCAATGTTATTACAAAGTAGATGTATATATAACATTTTAAACAACTAACAGTAGTAAAATTTAACACACATAAAAAGTTGTAAGGGTTATAAATTACACAGATAATTAATTCCTTTAAAAAGGAATTCAAATTTTTCTTCAAAAAAGGTATGATAATTTAAACTGTCAATGTTATTACAAAGTAGATGTATATATAATATTTTAAACAACTAACAGTAGTAAAATTTAACAGACATAAAAAGTTGTAAGGGTTATAAATTACACAGATAATTAATTAATTCTGATCTGATAATTAATTATCTGTGTAATTTATAACCCTTACAACTTTTTATGTGTGTTAAATTTTACTACTGTTAGTTGTTTAAAATATTATATATACATCTACTTTGTAATAACATTGACAGTTTAAATTATCATACCTTTTTTGAAGAAAAATTTGAATTCCTTTTTAAAGGAATTTTGTTTTACCTTTTTTGTGAGGATACGTTTTAAACCCAGGTCCGGTTGCTATTTAAAGTCAACCCTTTGATGAAACAATCTGCCTTGGAATAAAATCATGAACCTACAGATTTGAAGGCGAGCTCAATATTCACTCAGCTGCCCAGACAATCATATAGCGAGGAAAACCTAACAAAACAATTATCCACTTTAGGTATTTATTTTAGTGTTTTAAGTAAGTATTTATTTTAGTATTGCACATAAATGTTATCACAATAATTCATCTGTGGTATAAAAAACTGATATAGGGTACCATACTTAGAACTTGAACAAATTTACTCAGAAAAGGTTTTTGAACATTACTCAATATGCAGTTGTAAGTTTTGATACAATGCATTTTCAAACATCTTCCTTGTTTCATAATGACACATATAAAAGTAAACTATGAAATCTTATTGTCATTGATTCTTTACAATTTTTATGTGAGTTGAATAAGAATATATTATAATTAACCCTAACATACCGGTAAGCAACATTTGGATGGTGTAAGCTATATTTAAATGTAATAAGCGGATGATTTACCTGTCCGATTCGTTCGTAGCCAGAGGGACAGCCACACTGGAAACCATTACCACTGGGTCCTGGAGAGCAACCGAAAGCGCAAGGGCTGCCAAGACAACTGGACGCAACCTGCCAACATGCATTACGATTAGTCTTACGTTGTAAATGAAATCAAAACTGTGCTAACAAAGATTTACCATTGACTTTTATATAGGTACTGAAGTAGACATCCCATCTATATGGACCAGCTTTAGTAAATTATAAAAATAAAAAAAACATAATTGAATGAAACACTTACACAGTGTGCTCCTGTCAAAATTATTTGTTCTCCCTCATTTTAATTTTCAGTGAATTTCTCACCTATAGGAAACAGGCTATTACTGTTAGTCTCATAGTAAGAACTAGAGACCTGGGACTGATTTGCTTTTTCGTTTTGATGTCCAGAGGCAAAAAATACTATTCGTTAAAAATTGTATAGGTACATATAATATATATAAAACAACAATGAAATAAAATTTTGCAGAGCACCTAATCAAAACGCGACATGAATACAAAAATATAAATACAAATTTATAAAATCTAGAATATGAAAAAAAAAATTAAAGAAGATTTTCATATATACACAAATCACGAGTTAAAAGGTTACTAATGTTTTTATAATGTTTTCAACTGTTCTCTCTGCAACATGAGTTACCGGTAGTTTACTCTTCCAGTTCAAACCCGTCACACCGGGGATCAAGAAGAAATTCTTGTTTGTGCTCAAACTAGAATCGAGCGGACGAGTTGCACCTGGTGCTAAACCAGAATTGCATAATATAAATTATAAAAACTAACTATAACTTGTAAATGTTTATGGTTTGATTTTTATCCTAAAACTGGCTGTAGCTTTAAGATGGTAAGTTTGATTCAGTCAAAGCTATATGAATCAAGTAAGTAGGCCTACTATGAAATAAACCTATTTCACACAATTCCATTTTCTATTGTGATTTCTTTTCTATCCTAGCTCAGTTATTTTTATTTTCTAGAAAGCTAAAAGATAATTTGCAGTTTTTATCTAAATCATACTAAGGGATGTAGTTTTCTAGTTAACTAAGATGTGTCTAGTTATAGTGTTTGGTTGAGGAAAAAGATGGTTGCAGACAAAATTATCTGTCTGCAATGTAAGCTTATAGGTAGAATTAAGAACAGTAAAGTTATTTGGGTGTTTGTAAGATTAGATAGACAAAGTCACTTTAAACACAGTTGCAACAGAAGTTGACTTCAAAAGACTTCGTTCAGTTAGGATAAGCGTAAGTAGATGAATTTTATTTTTCAAATAAATGTAAAGGCAAAGGTTTAAAATCTTTTCACTTAGAATAAACTTTTTAAATTATGAACAAAATAGTCAGCATTAAAATCTATTTTTATGCAATGAATTATGTTGCAGGATGATATTGCAGTTTGTTTCCGCTAAAATTAGTGTACTATTTTGAAGCTGTTAAGTGTGTGACCGAGTAAATTAGAAAACTACTTTTCCTTTAAGAGTTTATTTAGCACTTTATTTCTAGAATTTGAAGTACCACAGCTAAAAACTAGCAAACGTTTACTTTCTCTACTCCATCCTTCACCATTTCTCTTGTTCCCGGCTCTCCACATATTTTGTAGTTCTACCTTGTATGACTAAAAACCAGTAAAACAATCTGCAGCATCAGTATTTGTTTAAAAGCTTTGCTTAAACAAGTTTAAGAGTTAGAAATATTTTCTCAAGAAAGAAAGGTCTGCCCAGAAGCTGTTTTAAGTGTTCCTCTTACACTCAAGCCCTGAGTTTACTTACATAAAAAAAAAATTAATGGTGGATTTTGGGGTGGCTAGAGTTAAGAGGCTAATTTTTTGCAAGATATTATAGCACAAGCTTTATAACATGTATCATGGCCTGATATCTGACTTAGCCTGTTCAGTTAAGCCAACGCCTTTGTTCCCATGATTTTTTGTGGAAAGTTAAAAAAATGGTTGGTGTCTAGGCAGAATCTGATTCCATTACAAACAACACTTTGATAAAACTCCAAATATTTAAATAAGTTCAGACAAACTTGGAATGGTTTTTTCCTGTGAATAAAATGTGCAAACAGTGACTCCTAGGTAAAGAAAATCCCATATCTACTTTTTCAAATTACGTTTTATTTTTTTATGTGGAAATGTACCTTTTTCAACAAGCAGCTAAACATTTTCAAAGAGAGTTAATAATTCTATTTCTTTTTAGCAAACAATGACACCTGAGATTCCAGAATGGTTGAATAGAACGTTTCTACAAAAGGCTCTTCAGAGACAGGAAGAAAAAGAACCAACGTTAACAATTGAAGACTTCTCTGTTAAGCTAGCAGTTGCAGCGGGTAACAACTACACAAGCCAAATTTTCAGAGTAAATGTGAAATACAAATCAGAAGACTTGCACAACTCTCCAAGCATAATAGTTAAATCACCCTATCCTCATTTTCAAAAGATTGAACAAGAGACAATAATGTACAAACAAATTCTTCCGAAAATGAAAGAGAAAATCAAGTTTGATTTAGGACCGACAATTTATTACAGCACCCAGCAAAACGTACTTGTACTTCAGGATCTAACAGGATCAGGTTATGTGATGTGTAACAAATTCACACAGTTAGACTATCCTCATTGCGAGCTTGTTTTCAGGAGACTAGCTAAATTCCACGCTGCTTCTGTAGCTCTTCACAGTGAAAATCCTGAAATGGTTGAAGATTTGGGAAAAGAAGTTTTGTACACTGAAGGGAGTACTTTTGTTGCAATGATGAAACCACTTTTAACACACTCAATAGCAGTTGTCACAGAAGCTTTGGAGGCAACTGCCAATAGTAAAGAGGTTATTGAGTTTTTACTCGACAACAAACAAAACTTTTTTGAATCGCTTATAGAAGTCTGCCAACCAAAAGCAAAAGGTCTGAATGTTCTGAACCATGGCGATTTGTGGAACAACAACATGATGTTTAAACACAAATCCTCGGGAGAAGTAGAAGATGTTAAGTTTGTTGACTTTCAAGCGTTGCGTTACATGAGTCCTGCCATAGATATTCTCTATTTCTCTTGGACCAGTGCGGACGAAGAAGTGCGGGAAAACAGACTACAAGAGTTGTACGATGTCTACCTACAAGAACTCAACGAGTGTCTACAGCAGCTAGGCTGTGAGGAGAGGTACACTTCTGAAGAGTTATGGCAAGATATGAAGTCCTCGGTAAAATTTGTGTTGGCAATTACGCTTTTAAATCTACCGTTGATGATGGTAGAGCCCCTCGAAGCTTTTGATATGTCAAAGTTTGATGAGGGAGAGTTCATAAAATGGGCTAACAATGGCAACATCAATCCCAAGGTACTCAGAGTATACAATGGAAAACACTTCAAAACCAAAATACCCACTATCATCAGGCAAATTCACAGTAGATTATTGTAAAATAAAGTGATAATAATATGTGTGTTTGCCAATGGAATATAACTATATTATGAAAAAAATATGATACAAATAATTGCAGTTCTTTGAACTAGCTTTCACAGCTAACTTAGCTTCTTTTAAATTTTAGTTATTATTAACTAATCTACAACAATGTAAATTATCAAAAGGGTTCATTATTGAAAGAAAGTTGAAAATCAACTGATGAATAGCTAATTGATTGTTTAAAATCAAACATCTACATGAATCTTTACTTTAATGCTTTAATCTGCTACCAAGAGCTGCAAAAACAGACAATCAATATTGGTCATATTATGTACAAAACTTGTATGGAACAAGACTAAAACAATCATCTATGCACTAACAATATTTGTCCATTTAAAATATTTAGACTTCCATGTCACATATTTCAATTGATTTGATAGGTTTTTAAAATTTGTAGATTCGTTTAACATTTCCCTACACATTGCAGGATACTATAAAACTAAATGCGTATGTAAATAGGCAGTTGAAATATATTTTGAAACCTAGTAGAATTAAATAACTATTTTTGTGGTCTATATTAAAATATCTAATGTATAGTTTGTAAATGTAAACAGATTAAAAAGTTGATCATTTTAGTTTTTTTTTTTTATAAATAGAGATCTAATAAAAATGAATCAAATTTCTTCATTCATGACATTTAGTGTTATTCACTTTATGTAAATAAATATTTGTATACAGTATGTAGACTGAATGGCTTCACATACAGCTAAGAATAAGTAAATACAATTCACATTGATAATGTGAGGTCTCATAAATAAGAAACAATGTGAGAAAATGTTACAAACAAATTGATATAAACTAAAGCTAAATAGGAAGGTAGAAAGAAATAAAAATAATCCTCCAGGTTTAACAAAGTTTTCTCTACCAAATAATATGTCAATTTATTTTTTTACTGTTTACTTCATGTATTAAAAAATGCTGCAATTTCACCATTAAAAACTTTAATCCTCTGTAGTTATTTGATTGGTTTCTTCTACTTTCAAAATTATTCTAATGACTATTTCCTAAAGTCAAAATAACTTGATTGTCTAGAACGAGAATATCTTATTACTTGTTATTATGATAGCAATATAAATAACTCCATTAGCTTTGAAGTGTCAGGATGTTTCAGTGTAGTGGTGATATCATGGTTATAAGTGGTTATTAGATTGACACTATTTACTGCAAGGTTCCCACTACACCAAGGCCACAGATGATTGTAGGCCCAATGTGTTAGTCTTCCTCCATCACTGGACCTACATCCTTTCAATCACAAGGTATGCTGTTTTACTAATTTCTAATATAATTTTGAATTGTAATTGTTCATTTGAGTTCTGTGTGACTTAAATTTGTGGAGGAAAACTCATGATCGGTTTAAAAACATTTATGTAAAGGTAAAAAATGTTATTTTAGATTTTTTTAACAATTATTTGTATATTAAACTTCAATGTTTTCTAAGTCAAATACTATTATAGTTTTTTTGTGAATAGGCCTAGTGTAACATTTTTGCCTCATTGTGCCAGGTTGGACTCCTTCCGGTTTTAGTTAAAGTCTTGTATCCTAAAAACATGTTCAGGTATTCATTAGGTTTTTAAACATATTTAATTTTAAAATGTTTGAAACTACTTTTGTTTTTAAATATTAATGTGTAGTCACGGTTCATTATCTCAAATTAAGTTTAGGATTAAGTACAAAAACACACTGTGATTGGTTATTATAATGATAACACCACTTGTATCTCAATTTTCTAATTACTTCATAGGTTCCTCATCTAATCATAAAGGTTTCAAATCTCCTTAAAACCCCATAAAATTACTGTCAATCAACAGTAAGTCATTTGCAATCTTATATATTAAAAAATTGGGTTTTCTTTTCCGAGTTTGTTTGGCTCTTCTACCCGACCCATTTTCATGATTGAGGTATCAAATTGAAGGTATGCACGCACAGATTTCACATCAAGCATCGGCCTCAAAATAATCAGTTAATTATAGGCTTTAATTTCAGCTATTGATTGTTTGAATCAGTTAAGTTCAAGATACTGTAGGACTCAATCAAAAATCATAAATTTGATTATTTCTCGGATATGATATTCATTATAAAGCTGCGGAGCAGCATGGGCCCTCTGGTTCCTATTTAATTTAAATGTAACAGATTTAATTTAATTTAATTTGGTTTGGTGAATACTAAAATTTGTTTGTTAATATTTCAAACATATGTTATTCTTTTTTTAACAAATAATAGACAAAATTATCCTGATATCATCATTCTGGAAATTCATGCAAGTTTCTAGATCATACATGTGGGTAAGCTCAACTCGACATTTGTGTAGAACAATACTATCTTAGATTAAAAAGCTAGATTTGGCTTTGCAAAGATATTACCAATCTTCTGCAAATCATGATTCACTTTCATTTTTTATGATTTTTAAAAGAACTGACCCAGACCATTTACTCACATTATATTTACAATTCCAAATGACAACTAGTACCATATCCTTAATTATTTAGAAACAGTTATAGTGATATAGGAGTAGAAGTATCCCAATTTTCCAGGCTATTCAGACTCTAGTCATACAGGGTCAATGAGGATGTGTATGTTTATCCTCATATTGCCTCATTGCTCATAGGATAACGGCCAGCTACTCAAGGCCATCAACTAGTTCTCTAATTTTAGAGTCTCACAGAGGATTATAGTCCCAAACAATATATTAAGAATTAGTACTATATGACATTGGTATGGAAGTATTGAAAATGAATTAATATGTGCTGATGTTCTGATTTAGTAGTACTGTAATCACTCTTTAGTTTCATAATACCCCTGCCGCAGCAAACCTACCGACTAAGCGAATTTCCATTTTGTCAATTAAATCTATTTAAATAACATTAGGTTTAATGAGCACTGGCACCTAGGTTTGTTGCTAAAAGGAAACTAATTAAGTGTATTTTTAGTAAAAAAATATTAATAGCTTAGTATGAAATAAATGAATTTGCCAAGTTTGATCAAAATATATCCATAAACATGCAGACTAAAAAATTTTACAATATTGCTGCCACAAACCGATTTCAAATTATTTCAAAAGGTTCAAAAGTTAAGGGGGGGTGCAAGTTACTTTTCAGCCACCCTGTATAATGAAGTATCTTAAAGCATTGTTTTATGCTTAATGGTTATGAAGAAAATTCCTTAAAACTGCACATTTAAAATTCCCATGTTATGCTTATGGAAAGTAAGTGACCTGTTGTAGCTTGCTTGTTTATGGATATATTCTGATCATATTTGCAATGCTTACTTATTTTTTTATCCTAAGCTATTAATATTTCACTAAAAAACACACCTTATTATTGTACTTTCCTGTAGCAGCAAACCTAAGTACTCGCTAACCTAATGTTATTTAAATAGGGGAGGAAGAGAAATTGATTATTGATACCCTATAAAATGAAAAAAAATAAAAGTGAATCATGATTTGCAGATTATTGGTAATATCTTTGTAAAGCCAAATCTACTTGTTTTAAATTTTTAAAAGAAGTTGTATGGAGAAGATTATAATTTATAATAAACAAAAAATGTAAAACAAAATATTTGAATGATTTTTTTTACATTTAGAAGAAAATGGTTGTTGGTTAAGTAATTACAAACATAATATACAATATATATCATATTACATATGTTAATACATCACACCGTTTTCAACATATCATCGAAAGCATAAATAAAACCTTTATAATAACAACAATTCACAAAGTGTTCAAACCTGATTAAGACAAGATAACATTATTATGAGTTCTTAGAAGTTGATTAAGACAGTAAACAAAAAGAAGCCTGCTATCAGTCACAGAGTTATGATTAGATTGAAGGTCGCCACCAGCAACTAGCAGTTAAGTGGCAGACAAGTACATCAATAGTCAGTGATAACTGGCATGGCCAAACCCAAATCTGGTGATGGATAGGGTTGCCATATCCCCGGATTTCCCCGGTGATTACAGGATTTTGACGGTCAAAATTTAGCTCCGGGGGATTTCTGCAAAAAGTGGGATATCTCCTCTTTTTTTACTGTCAATCAAAATACATTGTATAACGGCACATTTGGAATAAATAAAATGTTTGTGTTCACAAATATTGTTATTCTATGCAATGACTGAAAAATGCAACTCTTGTACTCGCTATTGACATATTTTTAGTTCTTTAATTTGCGTCTGCCGGCCAGTTCGAACTCCAAAGTCCGAACATATCCGTGTTCACTACCAGAGCCAAACCGAGTCTAGCAGACAGAGAGCGTTTTGCTAACGTTATTCTTTATTTTTAGTGAGATGTGACAACAAGATGTAAATTTTATGCTTTAGCGTACCATATTTGAATATTGCACTTACGTTACACATTATATTTTCCTACAGTTACTATAAATCATATAAATAAGTAGTCTTTCAAACACTATACAAAACGTTTTTTTTAGGTTAGGTTAAATCCAAGCGTTGAACAAAATGGAAAACGCTGCACCAGCTGATTGTAGTCGTAGTATCTTTAAGTATTACCTACTTATTTTCAAGAGTACACATATTACATTGTTAATAAAAGAATACTGTTGTGTTGTTTGATTAAAATAAAATACAGGAGTGTGGAAAAAAATGAGTGCGGCAAAAGTAAGTAAATGCAGTAATTAGCTACTTTGCCTGCTATAATCAGTGCAAGGAAGCCCACTTTGTCAGGTAACTGTAGGAAAAATGAAATTGAAGATGTTCATTTACCTATTCCTAACTTTACAACTCTCAAATCTGTAAGGTTGTGTGGTTATATTTTTTCGTAAAACAGCATTAAAAGAATGTTTATAATAGTTATAAACAGTGCAGAGCATGTTTAACAGTAGTGTATGGTAGCTGTTGATAGCCAATTCAAAATTGAAGTAGTACATTCCTATCTTTAGAAAGAGATAATCTACTCTTTTTACGCTAGCTAATTTGGCCACACACTTTAAAAAAGTTATTGTAAAGGAATTCAAAGGATGTTTAACTTTCCTATTTTTTTTTTTTACATACAAAAAACTTGGTCGGAGCAAAGATTATTTATCATATTATGTGGATATTATATTTGTATGACCTATGAACACTACCCTTGAGTTTTAGGGTATACTCAAATTTATGGTATACTCTGTTTATGTATTTGATTTTGAATTCAAATTAAAAGCTTCGCTCCTTAACTAACTTTGCTTCTAAACAAGAGTGATTTACCCTTGTTTTTCAAGGACAGTAATGAAGTCAATTATAAAAGAAACGATAAAGTAGCAGCTACTACTGTTAAAATCCTCATAATTCATTGAAGTGATTTAAAATTAAGATTACAAATTAGCTATCGCAAACGTATCTCTTTGTAAAAGAGAAGAGTCTATATCTTTAGGTCAAACAAAACTGTATCCATAAAGTTACTGAAATAATTTTATAAAAAAAACTTGTAATCATACCTCGGTTTCCATGAACATCGACCAATAAGATAATTTCACAAGCTTAACTTTGAAAACTTAGGAGCAGAGCCTAGGTTGATACAGCAATTGTTATGGAATTATCAAAGATTTATAACAGTTCGGGTTTAATACTTTACCTACATGTTTTGAGAATTCTTTAATTCACCTTCATGTAGCCTGATTTAACAAATGCACCACTTAAGTTTTATCATTTTCAGCCAGAATGACACAAAAGCTGCCAGAGTGGTTGGACAAGACATTCCTACAAGCTGCTCTTCAAGGAGGAGAAGATAACGAACCCAAAGTGACAGTTAATGATTTTACTGCAGAACTAGCGGTGGCGGCCGGTAACAACTACACAAGCCAAATCTTCAGGGTGGTCGTGAAATACACAGCAAATGGATCAGAAGATAAATCCACAACTCTTATTGTTAAGGCACCTCATACTCAGTTGCAGGACATGGGAGCAGAACTTGGACTAAGTGAATGGTTCGACAAAGAACCGGTTATATACAACATTATTTTGCCAAAAATGAAAGAAAAGATAAAAGTTGACTTTGGTCCTAAAACATATTACAGTGCACAAAAAAGTGTGTTGGTATTTCAGGATCTGAAAGAAACAGGGCACATCATGTGTGATAAATTTAAACAATTGGATTACGCTCATTGTGAGGTAGTGTTGAAAAGTTTAGCGAAATTCCATGCCGTTTCAGTGGCTCTTCACAGTGAAAATCCTGAAGAAATCGAAACACTCGGAATAGAGCCCATATTTAGGGAAGGTAATCCCATGAAAGAATTGATGAAGTCACTTTTGGTGTTTGCGATAGAAATTGTAAAAGAAAGCTTGAAAAATACAGAAAATGGTGAACCTGCCTTACAGTTTTTGCTTGACAAGCAAGAAACACTGTACAATTCCTTGATAGAAATTGTTAAACCCAAAAAAGAAGGTTTGAATGTTATGAACCATGGAGATTTGTGGAACAACAATATGATGTTCAAACACTCAGAGTCAGGAGAAGTGGAGGAAGTAAAGTTCATTGACTTTCAAGTATTACGATACATGAGCCCGGCCATCGACATTCTGTACTTCACCTGGACCAGTGCGGACGAAGAAGTGCGGGAAAACAGACTACAAGAGTTGTACGACATTTACCTACAAGAACTCAACGAATGTCTACAACTACTAGGATGTAAAGAGAGGTACACTTCTGAAGAGTTATGGCAAGATTTAAAGTCCTCGGTTGACTTTGCTCTTGTAGTTGCATGTCAAACTTTGCCCATGACACTTGCTGAAGAAAAGGATGCTCTTGACATGGCTGAATTTGACATGAAAGAGTTTGCAAACATGAGTAACACTGGTGCTATGGACCCGAATTTACTAAGATTATACAATGGAAAAAATTTCAAAGCCAAAGTACCAAAAATCATCCAACAAATTTACCAGACCTTACATTAAACGTTGCTTTAAAGGTTAATGTTCTAGCTCTTTGCACAGATATGTTGTTGAGAGGAAATTAGTATTAAAAAGACTACATTTTTTTTATAAACAGCATCTTGACAACATAAAACTAATAAAAAATATTTGTTGTAAATGTAAATAAGTTGTAGATAATGATATCATTAATTAATCAACCTTAAAATTTGTCAAATATTTTAAATTAATGTGTTTTACTAACAATTATATTGTGTTATTATTTTATTCAATGATGACTCACAAGTAAAAATATGTATATAAAATAAAGCTGATCATATCAAGTACACACGAACATTTATTTTGCAACTAAATATGTAATAAGGCTCACAGTATCAATTTAACATGAATTTTCAAAAAGAATCCATATACAGTAATTCCAAATTTATTTCCTCCTGGAAAGTTAAGTATAGAATAGAACCTTATCTATTCAGAACACTCACATGCAAATGCCAATGATGTGTTTTATTTTTCTGCATTGACTATTTGACCCTTTGTCAAATACTACATGCAATGTTCAAAACTATAGCTTTGGGTGACTATCTGCAAATTTCAGGTTAGGAAAAGAAACATAGAAAATTAATTTTTATGTTTTATATTTACTGATAGAAGGAAAAGCTCTATTGAATGTATGTGTTTCCCTTATATAGACTTACTTCAGTAACAACTGGTTGACACAGATAGTACAGATAGTATCAGATAGTAGTGGTTGGTACAGATAGTATCAAAACCAGGGTTTGGACCATTACCTTAGAAAAAATTGGAAAACTCCCCTGGCGTAGAAACAAAATAAAATAGAACAAAACTATTAAATTATTTCCTTATTCTTTAAATCCACCTAAAACTATGTTTTTTATCAGTTGTTTTTATAAGTAATGTGAAATGTAAATGTTATAGAAATTTTGAGAACTTTAAAGACAGATAGAATCTATCTGTTCATCACAGGGCGTCTAGTTCCATTTAAAAAATGCATGACAAATTTAATAACAAAGTTATCATTTTTATTATCCAACGCTCACCTTTCAATATATTTTGCTATAAAATGCAGACCCTGGAGTTTCGACACCGTAAAATCTAACCTTGGTAATCTGCCACAATATACGAATTGTGGATATTTATAGGCATGCACAGTGGATGCGATACTCCCTACTACTACTACTCTACTCCTGTGGCCACACAAATCCTAAGTGATTTTTGGCCTCCCCAACAATGCTCCTCCACTGCTGCCTACAAACTTGCTCCTAACCTCCTGAGGTCCTGCCTCACTTGGTCATTCCATCTTAATCTGGGCCGTCCCAGCGGCCGTCGTCCTTCTGGTTGCCCCATCCATACCTTCTTAATCATACTGTTAACATCTCTTCTATATACATGTCCCAGCCATTGTAATCTTCTGCTCTTTACCATATCTGGGTCATTATAAAGTTCTCTTAATTCTTGGTTTTTCCTTATCCGCCATTCACCATTGTCATTAATAGTTCCAAACACTCTACGTAAGATTTTATTTTAAAAAACTATCAATTTCTTTTCATTTTGCTTTGTAAGCGTCCAGACCCATATAGTAGAATTGGTTGTATTATTACTTTATACATCTTTATTTTAGTTCTTCTGGTCAGGAGTCTACTTCTAAATAGTTTTGTTAGACTCCAATAGCACCGTTGAGCCGCTGCTAATCTACATTGGATTTCGTCGTCTTGTCTGCTTTCACTTGTTATTGTCACTCCCAGATATTTAAAATTGTCAGTTTTTGTGAATTTAAAATTTAAGACTTCCAAGTATGGTTGGTTATCAGGTAGTCTACTTATCTTCATTATCTTAGTTTTCTCTTCATTTATTTTTAGTCCCACTTTTTGTGTTTCAGTGATTAGCTTTTCTGCTAGCTCCTTAATATCATTTTTATTTTCTGCTATAAGTGCCACATTGTCTGCAAATGCTAGAACCTTTGTCTTCCCGCTAACCTTGCACCTCCCTGAAGACTGCTCACCTATCTCAGCGCTTCTTCAATGACTAGATTAAATAATAATGGGGATAGTGCATCGCCTTGTCTTAGTCCTGTGTTAATTCTAAAGGTGTCTGAATATTCATTTCTCTACCAAATAATCTGTCAATTAATTTTTTTTTAGTTTTATTCATGTCTACTGTTGCAAGGTAGGTACTTAAGAAATTTTAATCATCGGATTACTTTTCTATAGCATATAAATTTGTGTTTCTATTAGGTAAAGTTGTTTTATGCTTAGTGGTGTATGGGTAATTGTTCTAAAATGACTAGATTTGTTCAATAATTGTATTAAAAAATGCTGCACTTTCACCGTTAAAAAACTTTAATCCTCTGTAGGTATTTGATTTGTTTCATTGTATTCAACTTTCAAAATTATTCTGATGACTATTTCCTAAAATCAAAATAACTTGATTGTTTTGAACGAGAATATCTTATTACTTGTTATTATGATAGCAATATAAATAACTCCATTAGCTTTGAAGTGTCAGGATGTTTAACATAGATTTCCCAACTATTTTTTTTTAAATCAATTTCTGTACTATTTTTAAAAATCTACAAATTATTATACTACACTGCAGTAACATTCAATTCAGTATTTATATAGTTATATATATAGTTATATATATTATAAATATTATAGTTTATATTAGTTTTACATATATATAAAATTACTCAATTTCTAAAACATTTACCAATTCATAATGAAATTTTATGACTTGAACAAGTAATGTTTCAAATCAAAAAAATTTGCAAACCATTGTGGTAGCAGACGTAGCAGTGTAACATTTTAGGGGTATAAAATAAGCCTCTGAGTACAAATTAGTATAGAAAAAATATTGTATAAAAAAATAATGAAATTAAAATACTTTTAGAAGTTAAGATCAACATTTTAACTTTCATAAATCTTACAACTAGGGTAGGCCTAAACAAGTTTGTAATGAAGAAATATTAGGATGAAATATCAGTGTTGTGAATAATATTATTCTAGCCTATAGAAAAGAATAAACCTAAAATAAGACTCGTATAAAATAAAAACGTTCAACTTGGTTGATAATAAACTTATACATACAATAAAAATGTTAACCTTCATCTTCATGAAACTAGAACTTAGACAAAAATCAAACTTAGAGAGATTGAAAGTCAAACATCAAATTTTAGGTTATGTTTTGCCCACGTAGATCTGTTTCAGAGTGATTAGTTGATTCATTTGTAAATCCTTAATTAGGAATGAGAAAAACTTGTGTAGATTTTTTAAATATATTCAGAGAATACATATTCCATTTAGGTTATTATAAAAATAAGAGTTTTAGAGGTAATACCGATACACAAAACCTATCTTTAATGTTATTTTAATCTGCGTATTAGCAAGTACGGAGTCCGTTAGCCTGCTCCAAATGCCACGAAAAAGGTATAAAATATATTTCATTAGACTGACGTGAAAAATATTTTAGAATTTCTTGTAAACACTAACAAACAACATAATTGAACAGAAGAGCTACATTGCTTGCACTTTCAAAATTCAAACTCGCAGTCTCGCAGACGAATCATTCAGAATCATCAACACAGGACAGGATCAAGGTAGCCCACATACGTCCAATAAGGAACAAAATTTCTCGTAAACGAAATTCCAACAAGCTATACCGCTAATTGATTATTGATTTCTTAAAATAAGGCGTGTTTAGCCATGGTTTAGCCTTGTTTAATCAAAGTTAAATTAAATAAAAGAAGCGTCAAGTTTATTTGTCCAAGTCAAAGAAATTTTTATCTTTGATGGATTTTTGCTAATATTTAAATTTTATTTAGTTTAAAAATATATTTTTCTTGTATCTGACTTCCCAACTGTCCCAACTCGTGGCAAGGAAATTCCCAACTTTTCTCTTTCCCAGATTCTAGGGGGGGAGGCTCCCCCCCTACCCCCCCATCCCCCCACCACAAGGCGACGCCCCTGCACCAAGGCCACAGATGATTGTAGGCCCAATGTGTTAGTCTCCTCCATCACTGGACCTACATCCTTTCAAACACAAGGTATGCTTTTTTACTAATTTGTAATATAATTTTGAATTGTAATTGTTCATTTGAGTTCTGTTGGACTTCAGTTTGTGGAGGAAAACTTATGATCGGTTTAAAAACATTTATGTAAAGGTCAAAATGTTATTTTAGATTTTTTTTTCAATTATTTGTATATTAAACTTCAATGTTTTTTAAGTCAAATACTATTATAGTTTCAGCCAATACTTCTGAGAACATTGTTGTTGTTTTTTTTATCAATAACATTAGGCTTTTCAACTTGCACTTGGAAAAAATATACTGGATTCATTATTTTAAATAATTCTAAAAATATTTTAATAACTTTGATTATTTATTTGATTAGTTACAAAAAAAAACAGCAAACCTGCAGACTAAGCTAATTTGCATTTTTCTATTTTTTTTTTTTTACTTCAATATTTCCTTAAAAATGTCTGATTCATAATAATGCTGCTACAATAAAGTACAGTATTAAGGTGTGTTTTTAGTGAAATATTAATAGCTTAGGATAAAAAAATAAGTAAGCATTGCAAATATGATCAGAATATATCCATAAACAAGCAAGCTACAACAGTTTACTTACTTTCCATAAGAATAACATGGGAATTGTAAATGTGCAGTTTTATGGAATTTTCTCCATAACCATTAAGCCTACAACAATGCTTTAAGATACTTCATTATATGTGCTAGCAGCTCTACAAAATAGTTATGAGTGACATTGTGAAATTTCATACTTTAAAAGTCAAAAACAGGAAAACCAATTTTTACCCCATAAAACCCCATACACATAGTACGATCATGCTGGTTCACGAAATCGGATGATTTTAACTGTAGTTATTGTTCTAACGGACACACATACAATATGTATGTATATATATATATATATATTATATTTGATATTGTTCATGTGTAGGGCTACTGTAATCTATCTATATATTAATAGGCAAGCATGTTTCTTTAAAACCTTTTTTCTCAGCTTGTGTGCATCGTGGGGTAAATCTGCGCATACCGTTAGAAAGCTATTTTCCTGTAGGTGTGCAGAATCCCTTTATAAATTAAAATAGGCTCAAAAATAAGCACAAAATATGAATTTAAAATTTTGAAAAATTTAACATGGATATTATGAGTTGCCATGCTGGTGACGAAATAACAACGAAATATAAACAGAAAATCAAAACAAATGAAGGAAACTCCAATCACATGTTCTATTCAAAGTGTGGAATGAAAATAAAGAAGTCTGTACATTAAATATTTTTGGTCGAGTTTCGACCACTGGATGACCTCTAGTATAATATTAATAAATAATACACCATAGTACCCTTTTTTTTAAATAAATAAATAATTTTAAAAAAGGGTACTATGGTGTATTATTTGTTAATAATATATATACTATATATATAATATATGAATGAATATACATTTGGACGGATGTTTGGCCCCTTGAGACATCAAAATGAAAAGTAGATCAGTCCCGGGTGTAGGGCTTGGTATGGGACATACGGTAACAGTATATTCCCTTTATGGGAAACCCACAAAAAATACAATTGCATTTAAGTAAACAACCATACTAATTTGATGAACCTAAAGAGTGATTACTACTAAATCACAACATCAGCACATATTAATTCACTTTCAATATTTCCATACCAATGTCATATATTACTAATTCTTAATATATTGTTTGAGACTACAATCCTCTGTTTAGATACTAAAATTAGAGAACTAGTTGATGGCCTTGAGTAGCTGGCCGTTATCCTATGAGCAATGAGGCAATATGAGGATAAACATACACATCCTCATTGACCTTGGATGACTAGAGTCTGAATAGCCTGGAAAATTGGGATACTTCTACTCCTATATCACTATAGCTGTTTCTAAATAATTGAGGATATGGTACTAGTTGTCATTTCGAACTTTATAATGTGGGTATGTGGTCTGGGTAAATTCTTTTAAAAATGATAAAAATAAAAGTGAATCATGATTTGCAGAATATTGGCAATATCTTTGCAAAGCCAAATCTAGCTTTTTAATCTAAGTTAGTATTGCTTCACACAAATGTTGATTTGAGCTTACCAACATAGCAATTTTTCACTTAAATTTACCCCAAAAAGTCACATTTATGATCTAGAACCTTGCTTGAATTTCCAAAAATGATGATATCAGGATAATGTTTCCTATTATTTGTTAAAATAATAACATGTGTTTAAAATATTAACAAACAAATTTGTGTATTCACCAAACCAAATTAAATTAAATTAAATCTGTTACATTTAAATTAAATAGGAACTAGAGGGCCCATGCTGCTTCGAAGCGTTAAAATGAATATCATATCCGAGAAATAATAAAACTTATGATTTTTGGTCAAGTAATGCAATAGATAAATATATGCCAATGCTTGATGTGAAATCTGTGCGTGCATATCTTCAATTTGAGATTTCGATCATCAAAATCGGTCAGGTAGAAGAGTCAAACGAACTCGGAAAAGAAAAACAAAATTTTTTAATATATAAGATTGCAAATTACTCTTAAGGGTTTACTGTTGATTGACAGTAATTTTATGGGGTTTTGAGGAGATTTGAAACCTTTATGATTAGATAAGGAACCTATAAGGTAATCAGAAAATTGAGATACAAGTGGTGTTATCATTAAAATAACCAATCACAGTGTGTTTTTGTACTTAATTCCAAACTTAATTTGAGATAATGAACTGTGACTACACATTAATATTTAAAAACAAAAGTAGTTTCAAATATTTTAAAATAAAATATGTTTAAATTTTAAAAACCTAATGAATACCTGAAAATGTTTTTTAGGATACAAGACTTAACTGAAACCGGAAGGAGTCCAACCTGGCACAATGAGGCAAAAATGTTAGGGGTAGCGGATTTTTATCCCCCTGGAATTTTACCCCCTGGGCAAACGTGACGTCACAAAACAGGGGGTAAAATTCTGGCCGCGAACTTTTGAGTTTAGCGATATCAGTTCCATGGATTAAACGCAGAATTACTGTCCGCGAGACTAAAGAAGTCCCCTGAGCTCCGGCCTATTCGTAGTTTGAAGGCGTTACGCTTGAACGTTTCGCGTGACAATTACTGTAGAGCCGTCTTGACGCTGCTCTGCTAGTTTTAAGGCTTAATTTTTGTATTTAATATCTGTATGATTTTTATAAATCTATGTCATAATATTTTTTTGCATAGTCATACAATCGAAGGAAACCCATTTTCTAGTGTTACTAAGGCATATTAATAACCTTTCTACTATATGATTTTTGTTTAGTTAAATATAAAAATACCAATAAAATACAATACAATAAAATCCTTTTTAAATAATTATTAATCTGAGTTTGAAAGCATTATACACTGAGTACAGCAGTTTCAATAGCATGCATCGCAATAAACAACTCATTATTAAAGTTATTAATCCTATTACCATAAACCTAAGCAAAATCAAGAATCAAGAAAACACGAAAACAAGCAAAAACCCTTCGTTTGACCCAATGTCTACAACAATCACGCGGTTTGACGCGTTCACATCAGGTAACACGCCATTGACGTCTATACTTTTCCAACATTTCTGGAACGTTATATTATTGTCCATCCAAGTTTCGTCTAGATAGAAAATTTTCCTTTTTGTTCATTTAGCTTTCTTATCTCTCGCAAATACTTATACCTCCATTAATGATGTCAGACCTTTCAATCAAACATTTTCTTTTAGGACCAAATTTCTTCCACTTGAACCCCATATCTTTTAAGAGACGCCGAAGTGCCCATTCGCTCCATTTAAAATTAATTCTTTCTCTCAAAACAGGTAATAGTTTTTTAAATGTAGGGACAATTTTTTTGTTCTTGTAAAAATCACGTATTACATCTACAATTACACGCCTATCAAAGCTATCTATTTGTAATTTATGGTGGTCAGCCTTCTTGCGTTTTTTCCCGGGTGTACAGAGTTTTTCATCGGGAGTTTGTTTGCCGGCTTTTCTAATTCGTTTAATAGTTTTTTTTTGGAACTTTACAATAGTTTGCGGCACGTTCTGTTGCCGTTTCTATCGGCACTAATAAATTTTTGTCTTTACATTCGTTGTCACAACTCTTGATCACCCGTCTAATTATTAAATCCCTCTCTCCACTATGTATAGTAGCATGACGTTTTCTTAAATCCATAACTACAAGGACCGTTCAAAACAAAACGAACTCACTACGCGAACACAAGAGACTGCAATGAATCGAATGACGTGACCACATGATGATAATCCACTTACCAAAACAAAGATATGAGTAATTATGTTTACAACAGTTGTATACAGACAGACATCGAGGCGAGGCGCCCAGATGCTTAGCGCCTGCAAATAGTGCGCGATACCCTCCAAACATAGCTGCGTATCGCTCTGGCTCAAGGGACATCTTTACTCTTGCGGACAGTAAATGTATATTTTCATGGTTGTGAATTTAATCAGAACACATCAAATAAAGACGTAAATCAAACGCAAATTCCTAATATCAAAATTAAACAGCGAATTTTGTTTAGTTAGAAGAGATTACAAAATAAATAAATAAAGATAGGCTACTTAATAATAAAATGTTAACAATTAAATAAAAACAGAAATAGGAAAATCAATCATTCTTAATAATTTCTATATCTGGCCAGGGGGTAAAATTCCAGGGGGTAAAAATCCGGGGGTAAAAATCCAGCCCGTACATCTTCAGTTGTCTAAACGCTAGTTATATGGACAGGGGGTAAAATTCCGGTTTTTATTGCTAATCTAATTAATCACACTCTGTCTATTTTTGTTAGACCTCGAAATCTGCGGGGGTAAAATTCTGGCCGCGAACAAACTTTCAAACGCTCAGGTTACTACGTCATAGTGACGTCAACTTTGCCCAGGGGGTAAAATTCCAGGGGGATAAAATTCCGGCAACCCAAATATTACACTAGGCCTATTCACAAAAATAAAAACTTCCTGACCACAATTATTGGACCTAAAGATATTTTTTTTTCCAAATTGAACTTTCCTTTGTAAAAGTGCTGTTGGTGACAGTGAACTATTCTAATAGTAATGTTTGTGTAAAGTTTAAGGTTTTAGTGAATTTCCCTACAAGGGAGATGCGATTACTGTTGGTTGCACAGAAAGACCTAGACCTGGGATTGTTTTACTTTTTTTGTGTCCCTAGAGACCAAAAACACGAATTATTGGTCAAATTTGTCCTGTATGTATTTATACAGAGTAATTTTTGTCCAATTTTGATAAAAGTTTGACATGAATATGTAGAGCTGGATGAACTTGATTGAGTTGCAGGCCAGCAGTCAGGGTAATGAAAACGGGGTGTTATAGGGTTTTACATTTAAGAAGTTGTGTGGAGAAGAATATAATTACCAAAAATGTAACACTAAAATATTTGAATGATTTTTTTACATTTAGAAGAAAATTGTTGTTGGCTAAGTAATTACAAACATAATATATAATATATATATATATATTGCATATATTAATACATTACACCCTTACCAACATATCATCAAAAGCATAAATAAAACCTTTATAATAACAACAATTCACAAAGTGTTCAAACCTGATTAAGACAAGATAGCATTATTATGAGTTCTTAGAAGTTGATTAAGAAAGAAAACAAAAACAAGCCTGCTATCAGTCACAAAGTTATGATTAGATTGAAGGTCCCCAGCAACTAGCAGTTGAGTGGCAGACAAGTACATCTACTGTATAGTCAGTGTTAACTGGCATGGCCAAACTCAAATCTGATGATGGAGAACTGACGAGCAATAGTTATTTGTGCAACTAGTGTGCAAAGTGGCACTTTGCTGCACATGGAAAGTTTTCGAGTGCAGCATAGGGACTTTGCACTTGCGATACACATTATATTTTTCCTACAGTTACTATAAACCATATAAATAAGTAGTCTTTCAAACACTATACAAAACTTTTTTAGGTTAGGTTAAATCCAATAAAAGAACACTGTTTTGTGTTGTTTGATTAAAATAAAACACAGGAGTGCGGAAAAGAAAAAGAGTGCGGCAAAAGTGAGTAAATGCAGTAATTAGCTAGTTTGCGTGCTATAAATCAGTGCAAAGAAGCCCACTTTGTCAGGTAACTGTAGTAAAAATTAAATTGAAGATCTTCATTTACCTATTCCTAACTTGACAACTCTCAAATCTGTAGGATTGTGTGGTTATATTCAGGGCCGATTTACCGAATAGGCACGGTAGGCACGTGCCTAGGGCGCGAGGCAATTGGCTTTTTTGGGGGCGCCAAAAATTTGGAAATTAAAAAAATTCGTGGTAGTATTTGCATGCTATCGCGGTAAACTTCTGATAACCCCCCGCGGCCATGTAGGCATCGTATTCGTCCCGCGTTTGCGGCAAGATTCTTACTATTTTCTGCAGTCAGGTCGTTTGGACATAAAATTGTCTTCCATGATCGAGGCAATATATGAACATATCCCGCGGTCGTGAGGAGATTATCATCGTCTACCTCAAATGAGGCAAAATTCTGATATTTCTTCGCGGTCGTGAGGACATTATCCTCGTCTTGCGCGATCGCGGTCAAATTCTGACCACCCCCCGCAGTCGTGTGGACATAGTAATCACCTCCCGCAATTGTGGCAAAATGGTAATCATCTCCCTCGATCTTGTGGAGATTATCATCCTCTTACGCAAATTAGGCAACATTATCATTATCATTATCATCGTCTTGCGCGATTGCGATAAAATTCTGATCGCCCCTCGCGGCAGTGAAGACATTATTATATCGTCCCCGTCGGTCGTTTGGACATAGTAATCGCCTCCCGCGATTGTGGCAAAATGGTAATCATCTCCCGCGGACATATGGAGATAATCGTCTTCTGCGGATGAGGCAAAATTCTCATCTTTTCCTGCGGTCATTTGGACATTATCATCGTCTTGAGCGATTGCGGCATTATTGTATTCCGCGTTTCTGTAGACATCGTAATCGTTTCCCGCAGTTGTGAAGACATCGTTATCGTCTCCCGCGATTGCGGTAAAATGATAATAATGTCCTCCAGTCGTGTGGAGATCATCATCGTCTTCTACGATCGCGGCAAAATTCTTCCTGTTTCCCGCGGACGTGTGAACATTATCATCGTCTTCCGTGATCGCGGCAATATTCTGATCATCCCTCGTGGCCGTGTAGAAATTTTATTGTATCACCCGCGGTCCTGTAGATATCGTACGTATCCCGCAGTCATGAATCCATGGTAATCGTCTCCCGCGATTGCCGCAAAATTTTAATCATGTCCTGCAGTTTTGTGGAGATCATCATCGTCTTCCGCTATCGCGGCAAAGTTCTTGCGGTTTCCTGCGGTCGTGTGGACATTATCACCACTTTCCTTGATTGTGGCAATATTCTGATCATCCGTTGCGGCTCTGTAGATACCATTATCGTCTTCTGCGATCGCGGAAAATTTTGATCATCCCTCGCGGCCGTGGGTAGACATATTATCGTCTCCCGCAGTCACGGAAACGTCACTGTTGTCATGCGCGATCACGGAAAATTGAAAACTCCAGGTAGAAATACAAAATTCACGGTTCAAAAATCTCCCACATGATTCCCGGATTTCCCGGTCGGTGTACACCCTGTTATATATATATATATTGCAAAGGGGCGCTACTATTAGACGTGCCTAGGGCGCTGACAGGGTCAAAAACGGGCCTGGTTATATTTTTTTGTAAAACAACATTAACAGAATGTTTATCCTATCCTATATATAATACGAGTAAAGTTTGAATAATTGTCAACTCGATCTGGGAATCGGCCCTAACAAAAACGTTTATATTTACGGAATAACTAAGTTCTGTATCACTGAGCTAAGTTTGGCAAATTAATATGATATAACATATCCCAAGTTAAAGCATGCGTCGCATGTCATAAAATGTTGCAAACCGACGAATGTCACCAGCTCGAAATTTCTCTGGAGAGTGGAGGCTATCTATTGTATTTTAAGCATTGTAGCCTATGTTATCTGTACCCAAGACTGTGATGATTTTGAAAAGTGTATAGGGATTTTTCTCCTAAACTGCCTAAAAAGTTTTAAAATGTTTGTGTTGCAGCGTGTCGTATGTCGACAAATGTTACAAAACGACAAACGTCAAAACTTGAATTTGCTCTGGAAGCTATCTATCCTTAAGCATTATAGCCTATATTATCTGTAGGCATACACAAGAGTGTGATGACTTTAAGTGTCCAGGGGTTTTCTCCTAAACTAGGCTAGGCTATCCACATTTTTTTGTGAATAGGCCTAAGTAATACAACTAAACCAATCCAAAACAAAAACTAAATATACAGGAAATATTTGTCAATGGAAACCCCAATCAAGGGCTGCAAAACAAGTTAAAACTACTCATTATCCAACCCTAAAGTGTCTTTTGTATAGATAAAATAAATACTTAACTCTTGATTTGATGTCAATCAATATTTTCATTAATTATGCCATATACACCATAATGGTGTTGTTATTAGGACAATTTGTTCTATGAAAGCGTGTAACATAAGGTATTTTAAATTAAAGCTTAAATTTATTATTATTTATTCTTTAATGTTTAGTTTCCCGAGCAAAGCTCGGTCCCCAGGTACTAATAGTTATAAACAGTGCAGAGCATGTTTAACAGTAGTGTATGGTAGCTGTTGATAGCCAATTCAAAATTGAAGTAGTACATTCCTATCTTTAGAAAGAGATAATCTACTCTTTTTACGCTAGCTAATTTGGCCACACACTTTAAAAAAGTTATTGTAAAGGAATTCAAAGGATGTTTAACTTTCCAATTTTTTTTTTACATACAATCAACTTGGTCTGAGCAAAGATTATTTATCACATTATGTGGATATTATATTTGTATGACCTATGAACACCACACTTGTGTTTTAGTCAAATCAAAATTTATGGTATACTCTGTTTATATATTTGATTTTGAATTAAAATTAAAAGCTAAACTGGTAACTTTGCTTCTAAACAAGAGTGATTTACCCTAGTTTTTCAAGGACAGTAATGAAGTCAATTATAGAAGAAACGATAAGTAGCAGCTACTACTGTTAAAATCCTCATAATTCATTGGAATAATATAAAATTAAGATTAGAAATTAGCTATCTTAAATTCGTAAAAGTATAGGCTACAAGGTATCTCCTTGTAAAAAAGTCTGTACCTTTAGGTCAAACTAAATTGTATCCATAAAATTACTAAAATAATTTAAAAAAAAACAACTTGTAATCATACCTCGGTTTCCATGAACATCGACCATATAAGATAATTTCACAAGCTTAACTTTGAAAACTTAGGAGCAGAGCCTAGGTTGATACAGCAATTGTTATGGAATTATCAAAGATTTATAACAGTTCTGGTTTAATACTTTACCTACGTGTTTGGAGAATTCTTTACCTTCATGTAGCCTGATTTAACAAATGCACCACTTAAGTTTTATCCTTTTCAGCCAGAATGACACAAAAGCTGCCAGAGTGGTTGGACAAGACATTCCTACAAGCTGCTCTTCAAGGAGGAGAAGATAACGAACCCAAAGTGACAGTTAATGATTTTACTGCAGAACTAGCGGTGGCGGCCGGTAACAACTACACAAGCCAAATCTTCAGGGTGGTCGTGAAATACACAGCAAATGGATCAGAAGATAAATCCACAACTCTTATTGTTAAGGCACCTCATACTCAGTTGCAGGACATGGGAGCAGAACTTGGACTAAGTGAATGGTTCGACAAAGAACCGGTTATATACAACATTATTTTGCCAAAAATGAAAGAAAAGATAAAAGTTGACTTTGGTCCTAAAACATATTACAGTGCACAAAAAAGTGTGTTGGTATTTCAGGATCTGAAAGAAACAGGGCACATCATGTGTGATAAATTTAAACAATTGGATTACGCTCATTGTGAGGTAGTGTTGAAAAGTTTAGCGAAATTCCATGCCGTTTCAGTGGCTCTTCACAGTGAAAATCCTGAAGAAATCGAAACACTCGGAATAGAGCCCATATTTAGGGAAGGTAATCCCATGAAAGAATTGATGAAGTCACTTTTGGTGTTTGCGATAGAAATTGTAAAAGAAAGCTTGAAAAATACAGAAAATGGTGAACCTGCCTTACAGTTTTTGCTTGACAAGCAAGAAACACTGTACAATTCCTTGATAGAAATTGTTAAACCCAAAAAAGAAGGTTTGAATGTTATGAACCATGGAGATTTGTGGAACAACAATATGATGTTCAAACACTCAGAGTCAGGAGAAGTGGAGGAAGTAAAGTTCATTGACTTTCAAGTGTTACGATACACGAGCCCGGCCATCGACATTCTGTACTTCACCTGGACCAGTGCAGACGAAGAAGTGCGGGAAAACAGACTACAAGAGTTGTACGACATTTACCTACAAGAACTCAACGAATGTCTAAAACTACTAGGATGTGAAGAGAGGTACACTTCTGAAGAGTTATGGCAAGATTTAAAGAATTCGGTTGACTTTGCTCTTGTAATCGCATGTCAAACTTTGCCCATGACATTCGCTGAAGAAAAGGATGCTCTTGACATGGCTGAATTTGACATGAAAGAGTTTGCAAACATGAGTAACAGTGGTGCTATGGACCCAAATTTACTGAGATTATACAATGGAAAATATTACAAAGCCAAAGTACCAAAAATCATCCAACAAATTTACCAGACCTTACATTAAAAGTTGCTCTAAAGGTTAATGTTCTAGCTCTTTGCACAGATATGTTGTTGAGAGGAAATTAGTATTAAAAAGACTACATTTTTTTATAAACATCATCTTGACAACATAAAACAAAAAAAATATTTGTTGTAAATGTAAATAAGTTGTAGATAATGATATCATTAATTAATCAACCTTAAAATTTGTCACATATTTTAAAATCATGTGTTTTACTAACAATTATATTGTGTTATTATTTTATTCAATGATGACTCACAATTAAAAATCTATTATATTATTAAAGTGATACAATCAAATTTTATGTAAACGGTTAAGGTCATTTACCAAATAAAAATATAGGCATATGACACATACAAATGAAGCTTAGAGTGTGTAGATTTGCCGAAAAGTATTGATATGGACGAATTTCCTAAGGGCTCTGCCCCACAGGCTGATTTCCAAAGGGCTACGCCTGCCATGCTTCCTAAGTTTACATGATTTAATTTAATTTAGTTAATGAAACAGCTGGTCAGTACAATGAATGGTGTTTGTTTATTTACTCGAAAAAGATGTTTGTGAAGCTTTATGTAGATTTAGGAGGGTTATGTTTGGTTTTAAAGAAAGTTTGTATACGTTTTGTATAGAATTGCGCAAAGTTTCATTTTGTAATTTATATAGTAAGCTAAATGTAAAGAGGCTTGACTAAAGTTGAAGAATTATGGTAAAACATGTCATTCGTGAAGCATCAATATGAAATAATTTATGTTATTGCTACACTAAGGTATGTTGTCATATTCTTTTGGATCTATTAACATAAAAAAGTAGGGATTTGAAAGTAAGCAGGTTTACACTTTTGAATCAGAGTTTATATTTTCAAACTAAATCATAAAGTTGCCGTATTTTAAAACACACATCAGGATTGCTTTAATAGCTCTCTAGGTCACATTTTCTTCCCGTTGCAAAGCACGGGTATAGCAGCTTGTATGTATATAAAATAAAGCTGATCATATCAAGTACACACGAACATTATTTTTGCAACTAAATATGTAATAAGGCTCACAGTATCAATTTAACACGAATTTTCAAAAAAGAATCCATATAAGGGGTACGGTAATTTCAAATTTATTTCCTCCTGGAAAGTTAAGTATAGAATAGAACCTTATCTATTCAGAACACTCACATGCAAATGCCAATGATGTGTTTTATTTTTCTGCCTTGACTATTTGACCCTTTATCAAATACTACATGCAATGTTCAAAACTATAGCTTTGGGTGACTATCTGCAAATTTCAGGTTAGGAAAAGAAACATAGAAAATTAAATTTTATGTTTTATGTTTACTGATAGAAGGAAAAGCTCTATTGAATGTATGTGTTTCCCTTATATAGACTTACTTCAGTAACAACTGGTTGACGGACAGTACAGATAGTATCAAAACCAGGGTTTGGTTTACCTTAGACAAAAATAGGAAAACTCCCCTGGCGTAGAAACAAAATAAAATAGAACAAAAATATTAAATTATTTCATCATTCTTAAAATCTACCTAAAACTATGTTTTTTTGATCAGTTGTTTTTATAAGTAATGTGAAATGTAAATGTTATAGAAATTTGGAGAACTTTAAAGACAGATAGAATCTATCTGTTCATCACAGGGCGTCTAGTTCCATTAAAAAAATTCATGACAAATTTAATAACAAAGTTATAATTTTTGTTATCCAACGCTCACCTTTCAATATATTTTGCTATAAAATGCAGACCCTGGAGTTTCGACACTGTAAAATCTAACTTTGGTAATCTGTCACAATAGACGAATTGTGGATATTTATAGGCATGCACAGTGGATGCGATACTCCCTGGTGTGGATTAACGTCCGCACAGGTGAGTACTACGACTATCCACAGTACTATCCTGATAATTAGACCAATTTGTATATACCAAAGGCAAAAATGTGGTTCGGATTCCACTATAAACTGTAGGTCGCTTAGTTGCCATTAGCTGTTTGGGCTATTAATTAACAGCTGTGTCTAAGGAATGTTGGCCTTAGTCACTAACAAGACTAAAGATCCCGCCACTCACCCTACACTCATCTCCATTCATACTTGGCTTAAAATTCCTACTTTGTATGGTCGCCATTTCATTTAGAAGTACAGTCTAACCTTGATATAACGAACCTCGATATAACGAATTCCTTGATATAACGATTTTTTTTTAATCCCCTAGAACTCTCCATAAGACACAATGTATATTTTACCTCTACATAACGAACAAACCATAACAACGACCTTGATTTAACGAATTTTTCGTGATTTCGGCTAAAATAAGACACCTCAATATAACGAATTTATCATTGTCAGAACCTCTACATTGCGAATTTAACCTCTGCATAACGAATTGTCTCCGTCTTTCCCTCGATATAACAAATCCCCCACCCAATTATTGTTTTGGGAAAATCTGTTTCTTTATCAAATGAAATGGAAAGGTCACGTCATCCCTTGCGCTAACATTCGTCTGCTCCGTTTTACATCTTTGTCTGCTGTCGCTGCGCGCGCTATGTTGCAACTGAGAACTGAACTGATTTCATTCACTGAGGACTGATGACGACGTAATGTTTAGTAAGCTGTGATTGGGCGATATGGGAAAGCTATGGTGAATTGTACAATTTTTGGATAAAGAGAAAACTAAGAAAGAATATAAAAACAAAACCAAAGAGAAAGAATAGCAACATCGTTATCTTAACATTCCTTTTACGAGTGTTTTTATAATCCTTAAGTTGGCTATGATTATACACTTTTATAATGGCTTATCTAATACTTTATTGTTTTCAATACGATTTGTTTCAACTAGCAACACCAATGCTATAGTTAATGATTATTATTGACATTCCTCTGTTGTGATAAATCAGTACTGTACTGTAAGTAACCTACCGGCCTATCACGAGCAGTAGCTTACAAAACTTTCTACTGTTTTGTTTTATTCTTTACATGGTTTTTGACTACGCAATACAGTGTTTGGCTAGGTTTTAGGAGGGTTAGAACAAGCTGTGATTTTAAACTTACAGTTTTTAACCTGTACCAAGGTCAATGCCTTTGTCATGATTGCGCAATATTCAAGATCCCTCCCCTTTATTTTGCCGAATAATTTAGGTTCTACTGTACAATGTAAACACTGTAGGCCTACTGTAAAGTACTGTAGCGTAGCCTATGCTACTTTAATTGTATTTTAATGAGGTCAAATCCCAACCTATATTGACCGACGCTGGTTCTGAACCTCGACTTAGCGAAATTCCTGCAAACCTTACCTCTATATAACGAACCTCGTTTTAACAAAATCCTTGATATAACGAATATTCAGTTCGGTCCCTTCAGATTCGTTATACTGAGGTTGGACTGTATTAAGTATTAAATAAAAAGAATAGTATGTACGGTAGTCCACTCAAGTTCCAAACCAAAGCTTACATATTTACCAAAATACAAATTACCTGGATGCAGACAAGCATTGCCTGGTCAAACTGGAAGCCGTCTGGACAGCCACACCGGTACGAGCCAATAGTGTTGAAGCACTTCTGATCCCCACAAGGATTCTGTGAGCACTCGTTGTCATCCACACACTGGTTGTAGTACACATGTTGCAGGAAACCATCCGGACAACCGCATCTGTAGGTGCCCATGAAGTTCTGTAACAAACAACAAATATGATTTATTGAATACTTGCTCTTCCTTTGCTTCATAAGATGTGAGGAAGCAGAATAAGAGGTTCTACTGTATAAAACAGTTACACATTCAATGAATAACTTCTTAATCAGCATTAATTTTTGAGATTGGTAGATCTCAATACACTTGCTAGATACACTCGATTGTTCACAAACCCCCAGAAAAAATCACACAACAAATTTTGTCTCTATAAACCATTCAATACACAGTGCTTTCAACTGCACCTCCAAATTGCAACTTAATGTTTTGAAAATTAAAACGTGGCAACAACAATAGCTGATTAATGCTGATTACTGTTGAAGGGTACCAAAAAAACTTGAAGACATCAGCTTTAAAACTAGCTATAGTTGACTTTTCTTTTCTACAACCCTTGGTAACACGCATATTAAGGTGTAGATTCAGTTATTAAGTTATTCATTCATTCATCTATTCATTAATTAAGTAAACTAGTGGTAGTGCTGGACGTTGGAATGCAATTTTGATAAAATAGATTGAAATGGATTAAAAGCACCTTGCAAACCATAACTAATCTACATTAGTAAGTGTCTGTGCATACAACAATACAAAGACTTAAAGTTGGTAAAAATTTGCACAGTTAAATTACTAATCTTTGTAGTTCAAAAGGGTTAAATAGTGCTCAAAGGCAGTTTTAATAGGGACAAAGAAAGGCCACAGGGGCATCCCCCGTTCCACTCATCCTTACCTGACAGCCATGTTCACACTTGGAATCATCAGTGCACTCGTCTGCGTCTTGGCAGTAAGATCCTGTCTTGTCCAGCTTGAAGCCCCGGGGACACAAACATCGGAAGCTGCCTAGAGTGTTGACACACTTGCCAGGCAGAGGACACATGGCGTCTGTCTCACATTCATCTATGTCTGTAGAAAATAAAAGAGTAAACAAATGCCATAACTGTGTTTAGCTTGTTCAAAATTTTAATAATTTCTGCAACAAAGTGCTGCCCAATCGTATGTTAGTCCTGATGATGACCAGTGTAATTAATTTGCCAAAATGCATAGCCATTATATATAATCTTTTATATGTATTTACTGTATGTATATGTTTGCTGTATTGTTGCATATAAAATTGTGTCATTTTGCTTGTAAATATGTTTAAAAGCTCCATATTTATTTGAAATTATCAAACCATGAAAGTAAACTTTGGGGGAAACAGATGGAGAAATCAATTAATTTTGTCTGGCTAGCTGAGTGTTCATAATGCTTGCCTTCAAATCTAAAGGTTGCTGGTTCAATTCCTTGTGAGGTAGAATCTGGATCCAAATGCTATTTGTCATTGGGCTATCAATTGATAATGCTATCTAATCTAACAGAAGATCTAACAAGTAAGTTAGATAGTGGGTGGTTCCCTTCAAAAATGTAAAAACAAAGACAATTGCATTAAGATAATAAAACAAATAACAATAAGGTAGGTGACTTACCCAGACAATGGTCGCCGACCTGGTTGTACCCTGAAGGACAAGCACACTGGTAACTGCCCTGAGTGTTAACACATTGATGTTGGCACACATGCTGTCTTGTGGCACACTCGTCCAAGTCCACACAGCTCACCTGAATATCAGATCAGCAAAGGTAATGCTAACATACAAAATACAGACAACTCTTGATAGTCTTCATATCTGGCACTAAAAGTACTGGGAGGGATTTAGATTACCAGTATATTTATCGGATTTCAGTATTTTTAGGATTATACCGAACATTATGCTAAATTTATATTTATAATATAACCTAAGACAAATCAAGTTATGAATCCTTTTGTGTGTTTTTCTGTTATTTGGCTTTGAATTAAATCGGTTTGATATTATTTAAGAAAAAGAATATTTATTGAATACAAACCCTAGGGGGTGTGTAAATAATTGAATGATTGTTTTAGTGTTGAGCAGGGCTCAATATTATTGAATAGGCCTAATATACAGGGTGTCCATAAAAAACGTTTCAGGACTTTGGGAAATGAATCCCCATACTAAAAGGAAGAAAAAAGTTTATGGGAAGGTATGTCCGAAAATGCATATTAACCCAGATATCCGCCATTTTGTTTTTTATACAAAAATATTTTTATCTGTAAAGTTTTTTATTCGACGATTATGAAATTTGGTATACATGTTAACATACACAAGACCTATGATAGAAAAAATAATAAAGTTGTTCCAATTGTAAATTTCAAAATGGCGGCCGTTTGAATTTTTCTAACTTAAATAACTCAAAAACGGCTAATTCTATGAAAAAATGTCAAGAATACTTTTTTTAGCATTTTTAATTTCCTATCAAACGATACCAAGATCAAAAAGATCGGACAAAAGATAACTGAAATATAACGTTTTTTGTGTAAAAATAAGGCAAAGTTAGTCGGGGAACCCTTAATTTTTGCCTTATTTTTACACAAAAAACGTTATATTTCAGTTATCTTTTGTCCGATCTTTTTGATCTTGGTATCGTTTGATAGGAAATTAAAAATGCTAAAAAAAAGTATTCTTGACATTTTTTCATAGAATTAGCCGTTTTTGAGTTATTTAAGTTAGAAAAATTCAAACGGCCGCCATTTTGAAATTTACAATTGGAACAACTTTATTATTTTTTCTATCATAGGTCTTGTGTATGTTAACATGTATACCAAATTTCATAATCGTCGAATAAAAAACTTTACAGATAAAAATATTTTTGTATAAAAAACAAAATGGCGGATATCTGGGTTAATATGCATTTTCGGACATACCTTCCCATAAACTTTTTTCTTCCTTTTAGTATGGGGATTCATTTCCCAAAGTCCTGAAACGTTTTTTATGGACACCCTGTATATTCAAAGTTTCAAGCAGATAATAAACATAGTGAATCAAACCCCAATGACAACAAAATATGTCATAACTATTGTGTGGTTTTGTTGTTTTAATTTATACTTCAACCTTATTTTCAAAACCTTCATGATAAGGATTGTAATCATCACAAGTGTGGCCTCAGAATATAACACTCCAAACTCTTTAACTTACACCATCAGAGTGCAAAGTGTATCCTGCAGCACATGAACATGTGAAGCTGCCCTCAGTGTTCTGACAAGCGAACTGACACGGGGAAGGCTTCTGATCACACTCGTTAACATCTGTAACACATAGTATGGCATTTAATGTGACAATAATTTAGATGGAAGAAAAAAAACCCAGTGGCTCATTGAACACTTGCATGTTTAACATAGAAATGTATAGTATAACATTACTGATGTATATGTAAGAAAATAAATAAAGTGTAGGCTTTTTCCTTCAGTCCGTGCTATGCATCTCTACTTAAAAGTTTTACTAGTAGTTCCTTATTCCTAAGCAGTTAAATTTTAATTTTTCCTTTGTCTACTTTTTAAGATTTCTGGAAAAATATTTTTAAGATTAGTCACATTTTTTAGAAATTTTCAACATACAAAGAGGTTATATGTGATTTAAAGTGTAAATTTAATCAGGCCAAACATTAATTAGAATTCTGGGCTACAATCAGCGATTTAGTTACATACCGTTTTAAGGATGAGAAAACTACAACTAATTATGAAAGTAAACGGCTAGAGGGAAGAGAGAGTGATTTCAAATACATAAAAAACTAACTAAAGTGGACCAATGACGACCATAACATTAATTTGTGAAAAGCTAACAAACTCATGGTCTTTAAGATCAAATTGTGTCACACCACTAACATGTACTATCATTTGTGTCTCTTTATAGATAGTCATCTTCAGTCAAGAAGGGCTGCTAATGTGTTCGTTATGTTAGTAATGTGACACAGTGGTTTCACATTAAAGGCCACAATCGTGTTATTAATACTAACCAATGAAGCCTTATTTCTATTGTCAATAAACTATGTTTGACCTTACCTCTACAGTGCTTGCCAGTGTGGTCCGGCTTGTACCCCTTGTTACATAAACAGCGGTACGAGCCGAGAGTATTGATGCAGCGGCCATTGCGACACAAGTCTGGGATTGTCTGGCACTCGTCAATGTCTGTCAACAAAATTACATTTAGGTTACAAAATCCAGCAGGACCTAAAAGGCTGGATTAAATAAATTTTAGAGTTTACCTCCTTAAATTAGCAGACTAGTTTATTTCTTATCATCTATCCATCAAAGCTGTTATTTAATTGTCTAACTTGGCAACTTCTTTAAGCCTTGCCCTCCCACATGGACCAATAAATCAAGACATTCCTGCCTTAGTTTCATGTTCTGTCACGCTACCGACTGAGCCACTAACTGACACATCTTGTTTGCTAGCTTACTTAGTGTGTCAATTACAAATTGTGTCAATAAGTTGAAAAAATTGAATTCAACTACTGTCGCTTACTCACAAAAAGAACATGGGGTTAGTAAGAGATATAAAGATAACTTTACACCACACGTATATTTTTCCTGGATAAAACTGACATTACAATTGACCCTCTGAAAAAGTCATTACGATTATGATGGTTGATCAGGGTGTCCACAAAAGATTTGTTATTAATTTCCATGAATTTCCATGACTATCCATGACCATTTACCATTGATTTCCATGACTCACGAACTAAACACGCAAATTATAATATAACATACACACACAAATAATACTGCCTGGGCATGTTATTTTGCAGAAAATACTAAAATATGTAATAACATATAACAATGGAGTACAATAGGTACAACAATGAACTAAAACAAACCGAAAAATCATAAAATAATACAACTGTAATAAATTGAATTGTCGAACATCTGTGAAAAATCCTGAAAAATGCTACAACAGTCCAGGTTACGGCTGACTAGAGCATTGAATGGTCCCTTCAAATCCATCCATAATTGGAAATTTCCATGACTTTCCATGACTTCTTGCCTATTTCCGTGACTTTCAATGACCAAAATTTGTTTCCATGACTTTCCATGACTATCCCTGACTTTCCAGAATGTGGACACCCTGTTGATATAGCTGGGTAGCTAAGTGACCATTTTGCTCGCCTAGTAATGAGAATGCTGCTGGTTTGATCCTAACAAAAGTCAAAATATTTGTTAATGATTTTAAATTGGACCCAGCTTTTCTGATAATTGGGATTTGAATAAATGATCCAGGCTAAATATGTAATTGATCATAGTTGGTAACAAAGCTGTCATCTCATTCATTCAATAATCATTGTTCCACTCATATTCTCTTTCAAATACCCACCAGGGAGTGTCCCAGTCATGAAAATTTAATCTAAATATCAGTGAAGTAAAACTTTAAACACCTCTTATGTATCTCAACATTTCTGATATCTAATATACTGGGTGAACTTGTAGAAATAGTGACTTTTCAAAGCTTACCATTAATTTAGTGACAAATATTCACACTAAATCCGCCATGTGACGTTTCCCATTGTGTCAAATTATCATAAGGAAAACATTCAAATATTTTACGTCTATAAGCTTATGATACTGACCGCTGCCGTCAATGGAGTAGCCGGTGTCCAGACACAGTTGTTGGTACTCCTCAGACCCCGGGCTAGGACACAGTTCACACAGTGGTCCCCACGCAGCTCCCATGGTGCAGCAGCAGTCAGCCTTCGTCACTGACATCAGTCCCTCACTGTGTGTCACCTGACTACATCGGCCGTTCATAAGCTTGCGGAAACAGTAGCCTTGCCGCTCATCTGCAACATATCACGTTTGCTAAAGAGCAATAAGCAAACCAACAAAAGAACTTATTTACAATCCAAGAAAATCTTATTTTATGAACATAATAGTGCATTTTCCACTTCCAACCGTTCAGTATTCACTATTCAGTAGACACAAAACGAGCGGCAGAAAGTAGTTGTGCACAGTAGACAACAAACCAATAGCTGTGCTTCACATTCAACCAATTGCTGACCTCAAGATGTTAACCAGTTTTGTGCTAAAGCCTTGTAAGTTTGAAATTTCTCATGAATGAAACATGTGTTGATGGTATACTTTTAATCAATAATTTACAAGCATTACTTTAGTTTTCTAAACATAAACATAACTGTTAGAATTAAGTTTTTGGGGCCAAATGTATTTTAGTTCTAAGCTTATGCTTGGAAAAATACAAGTCTCGGCACATGTAGGTAGGCCTACACTACAATAGGTCACATAACTAAAATAAGTGTTGATGTGTCAAATTGTTAAAGTCAATCAACACTCCTTTAAAACTGCTTAGATTTGTAATAAATGTGTTTTTGAATAACCTTTAACTATGTTACTACGAGTTCATGAACTACTCAAGGACTGACCAAGGGACAAAGTACATTGTTATCAAAAACAAGTTTATCTCTATGAGCTAAACAAGCCAAATTTTCCTGGCTTTTGCAGCAAGTTTGTTTATAAAATGTTGTACTAGGTTTGCCTGATCTCTATCAAGCTCACGTCCTAGCCAAGCAAAACAGATAAAATCTGAGAGTCGTATTGAGTAGCTCATCAACTACTATTCCATTTAGTTTCCACACCTATGGGGATATAAGTCTCCTCATAGTATTCGAAAGCGAAAATTTATTGTGAAAGGAAATTGACGCTCCACCAAGTATAAATTGCAATCTGTGATTTGATTTCTGTGGTCTTAATCAATCACTGTCGCGATAGAAACTGGTGGATACTCACTGCCTGTCCCATTGTGCAAAAGAAGCCTGCTTTTAGCAGACTCACTAAGCCAATTATTCACATTTTCTAAGTCAAAACACTTGTCTGTATACACGTCTGTTAACTGGCAACATTACACAACCGGAATTGACCCCCTTTCAAGAGAAAAATAATCACAGAACGTGATTCAAGGTTGGCGGGGGGGTAAATTTTTTTTACATATTTTTTTTAATACTTTGACGAGACTAATCGTTCCACAAGGGTGGGAACCACATAAATAGGTAGTAGTGGATGAACCAAGAAGCACGATGTTGGTCTCATATTTAATCTAGCTTACTTGGCAAAAACAGGAAGCTCAATGGTGACCTTTAACGGACAACCCTCGTAACCATTCCATGTAAGATCTAAGATGAATCTTATACCTTTCCAAAATTAAATCATCCATCATCAAATTGCATTTTCCGTACAGATTTTGTATCTACAAACAATTTAAAAAAGAGCCAAGAAATTTTATGAAAGTTTTAAGTGTAAATCCAATCAACTTATATTACTGCAATTTATAAATCTAATTTACACTAGTATAGAACAAAATTAATACAATCCTTTATACAAAAGTTTCTAACTATTTAGAAATAATAAATAATCATAAAATTATAAACTGTCCACCTACCTATGCACTGTTTGTAATCATAGCTCAGTTTGAAGCCTTCAAAGCAGTCACATCGGTAGCTGCCTTGCATATTGACACAGCGACCATTAAGGCACACATTAGGCAACGTAACACACTCGTTGATGTCTCGACAGTCGTCAGTGTTGCCAACCTGTGTGTAGCCGTCCGGGCAGTTGCAGAGGAACGAACCAATCAGGTTCTTACAGTTGTACTTGCAGTTGTTGGCTGGTGTCACACACTCGTCGACATCTAGAAAACAATTGGAATTATTTATGTAAATTTATTTATTATATCTGCTAAAAAAAAAAAAAAATAATTTACAATTGTTGTGTGATGGATAAATTACATGTATGTTTAATAAAATTTTCTAAACAGGTTTCCACATAATTATAAGTTTCTATGATTCTGTTTTCATCCATTGCAAAATTTGTTTTGAGAGTTAAAAATGGGGAAAAACTATTTTTAGTAACACTATAAACTTAGTTTCTATAGTCCAATCATGTGGGTTTGCGAACTAGTTAGAATAAACATAAGTCAACTTGTTTGTACCCAATTTCAATAAAATTGTGTGATTTATTTACTCAAGTTATCGATCTATTGGACAAATGCAAACACACATATTTGAATAGACGGTGAAAAAAATTTGTTCCCAGGTCTAGGTCTTACCTTAAGACCAATGGTACTGAAATAGCTTATTCCCTATATGGAAGTCTGTTAAAACTACACAAGATAACTACGGAGATAACCTAAGTTTATATTAGGAATGGACGGGTTTGAATCGTCGTTATGACTTCGTCTCCTGCGTTCGCGGACCTATCTCTCGCAATAGCGGTGTCATCGGCGCTCGCGGAGCGGCAAAATCGCCGACGATCAGACAAAATCCCGTCCCGAAAAATTCCCGAATCAAATGTAATCCCGTCCCGATAATCGGGAATATTGTTTTCTCAAAAAATTCCTGAAATTTCGGGACCCGTCCATCCCTAGTTTATATGAAGGCTACAAAAATAGCCCTGTACAAATTTACATACCTCGGGAATTTATTTTAAATTTCTATTTAAATTTACTGAGTCTATTGACTAGGAAAGCCAAATTAATCATAAAGATTCATCAGAGATCAGCTTCAAAAAGCTATACTCACCGACACAATGTCTGCCGTCAGGAGCCAGTGAGTAGCCGTAAGGGCAGATACAGCGGTACGAGCCAGGCACGTTGTGGCAGCGGAAGGCACATTGGTTGTTCGTCTCTAGACACTCGTTAATGTCTTCACAAGTCTGCACAGTGAGGTGAACATTGGTTGTATAATCCCCAATCAACTTATGTCAAATCTAAATACTGGCGTCCTAGTATGTTAATGTAATCTAGTTCTCCATTCAAAACTGTGCATACAAGTATTTCAAGAAGGACATATCCTTTTTCAGAATATGCATAACCTAACTGCAGCAAACATGCAGACTAGGCAAGTTTCTTGTTACTTTGATGAGTTTTTCATTCTAAGAAGGTTCAATATCAAAATAAATTAACACTTACGTCTATACTCATTGTAAATGACATTTGTTCAAAGAGCAATTTGGTCAGTTGGAGGAACAACATCTTTAGTTAAATTTCTAACAAACCTTACAATGTACGTAATACGCCAATTTATAAATGTTGAAAAAATTTACCAAAAGGGAAATAGTCATTAAATCAAACACAAATTATTTTATATAGGCAAAGTTCAATATGTCCAATATTTTATTACAATGATCAAGAGTACAGTTGGGTTCAATTCTGTTTATCTATGAATTAAATCATATTTGCCTTTCCCATAGCACACTGTTGAAGGCAAGGCATCAAGCATGAACCTTTGATTTTGACTAAATAACAAATGCACCAAAAAAAAATTGTATTCTAACAAATTTTAGATGTGTAACATTACCTGCATTGGCCCAGGAGCAAACCCATCAGAACAAGAACATTCAAAACCTCCGAGGAGGTTGGTACAAGTCCCATTGCCACACACCCCTGCTCCGCTCATGCATTCATCCTCGTCTGGAAAATTATATTAAGAATAATAACCAAAGTTCACAGAATTAGAAAGTATTGTTATCTAGATACAACGGCAAAATTTAAAACTGCTCAGGATAGATTGTTGTTATTCATGAATGAACGAATCTCAAATCTAAAAACACTAAAACTTGGAAGAGTTTCAGTTTTTAAAATTTGATTAGCAAGTTTTGAGATTCAAAACTGAAACTGCCAACATTTTTTGTACCATTTTTAATGTTTATAAAAATTAGATAAATTATGCTGCAAGTCTCCTGCTACCACCAATCTTTCCTACAAAGTCACAAGCCTTCTGTCATTGGTCCTCAAACATCATTCGCTCTTCCCTTAACACCCCTTACTCCTTTCCACTCTTGAAAAAATGTGCAAAACCCACAAATGCCTATACGAAAAAACAAATAATTTTACTCCTCGCAAATAATATGGATCATTTTAAATAATTTGCACTTGTAGATTATCTATAAAAATTTTTAGCTCTATTGAAATAATTTGTTAACATTCTGTAAGAAGTTTAGGTATAAGTTTAAAGTGTATTTTAGTCCCACATTAAGCCAACAGTGGTTGGTTGTGGTCAGGAGACCAATTTCATTCAATTCTGATTTCACATTTTATATTACCTGTATTTTTTTGTAAACTGAAACAGGCCAGTAAATTTCACATAATAGGTCTTGAGATTGGAGATTTGAGATTTTTAAAGTTTTTATATCAGTTTTGAGACTTGGAATTGCTGGTTTTGACCATCACAGAATATATACCTCAATGTCATATTAACTCACCGATGCAACGTTTGCCAGTGCCGTCGAGTGTGTAGCCGGCCGGACACTCGCAGCGGTACGAACCATCAGTGTTGATACAGTCACCACCATCACAGGCGTGGGGCATCAGCTGGCACTCGTTGAGGTCTTCACCTGTATCCATCCTGCCTGAGCCCTGCGGACACAGCTTCCAGAAATCCTCTGTAACGAAAGGAAACATTTTAGCCTCAGGACTAATAAAAGTTAAATTCCAGTTGTTCTATCGAGTGATTGGCTTCGCAACCACAGTCTTAAATCTCAAGTTGCATTCTCAAGTAGTAAAACAGTTTATTTTAGAGATTATATTCATCCATGAAGCTAGCAATAATTGTCACAAACACATACATAAACACAAATACACGGAAAAAATTAAACAAAAATTTGGCAAAATTATCATACTGATAGTAAATGTGTAGCGCTACTCCAGCTGGAGAGTTAATAATAATAATAATAATAATATCACTTTATTGTCATAAAACATTTTACATTCCCAGCAAAGCTGGTGAAACAGATGACATTGCCATTCTTAGCTAACAAAAATAAAAATTAAAACTAAGGATTAAAATTAAACTAGTCACTTTTTAAAAAACAGTCATTTAAATACTCTTCTATTGTATAATATTTCTTTTTTATAAGGAATGTTTTTAATTCTTTCTTAAACTTTACAATACTATTGATATTTTTTTAATGAGCAGGTAGACCGTTGTAAAGCCTCAGACTCATGTAGTACGGCGATCTTTCATACAGGCATAGCCGATGTCTTGGATACTGAAAATTATTTTTTGAACGTGTTTGGTATTGATGAATAAATTGATTGTCTATAAATAATCGTGCATTACTCTTGAAGTATACCAGAATTTTATAAATGTAAAGTGAAGGCATTGTTAACATTCCATATGTTTCAAAAAGCGGTTTACATGACTTTTTTTGCGTGTAAATGATAAGATTCTTAAAAACTTCTTTTGTATCTTAAAAATAGTTGAGGCATATGATGTTGAGCCCCATAACTCAATACCATATTGCATAATGGAAAAAAAATATGGCATAATAAACTATGACCTTTGTTTTAGAATCTATTATGTTTCTTAAAACATACATCTGGAAACAAGCTGTATGTAATTTTTTAGCTAATATTTCAATGTGATGTTTCCAAGTCAAATTTTTATCAATATTTAAGCCTACAAATTTTGTTTGTTCGACAAAAGCTAAAATATCATTTTCATATGGTAATTCAAAAATTATGTTTTGCTTATTTTGTAGTGTTTGGAATTGCATAATATGTGTTGTGTAATATGTGTGACTCACTTAAAGAAATATTTATTGCAGTTTACATCCACAATTTCCAAAGTTGTCAAGGTGAAGATATTTTCTAATACGGTCATCGTGAATAAAGAGGCAAAAGTGGAAAAAGAACAGAAGTTGGACAAAAAGGTCAAACTGGATAAGATATAAACAGTAGACAAACTGGTTGGTCAAACTGTTCTGGACAATATAAGAGCAAATTAACTAGACAAAGGGGATGGCCTGGACAAAATGAGCAGACTGGACAGATTAGATAAACTAGATTTGATACGATATTAGAGGTGTGCGGATAGTGAAATTTCATTTCGGATCGGATTCGGATCGGATAGTTGAGGCTCGGTTCGGATCGGATCGGATATTGGGAGGTTCGGATTCGGATATTTTCGGATTCGGATAGTTCGGCGCGGTTAATAATAAGCTGCATATGTATTTTTAACCTACAAAACAATGTAAAGCTGTGTAAATAAACTTAAATGACGATTTTGAACTATAGAATTTCAAATTAGCCAAGTCCACAGTTTTCTCTCTCTTGAAAATCACAATTCACAACATTTATTTTCAAAAGTTGGTTGCTTGAATTAAGTACACTAGCAGCCGAAATCTTCACAAACACCTTAGCTCAGCAGGACTGGTGTCAAACGTTTGGGCTTGTTTACTTGAGGTTATGATTTATCTTGTTTCCTGGTTCTCACAAGCCAAGGAGTTCGATCTCAAGTTTATTTTCACATTGTATTTGTTACGTTTTTTGGAACGGATTATTGGGCTTAAGTGGCATTTTGTGGGTTTGCCAAGTGTAGAATCACTAATGCACTAAATTGGCTCTAGCTCACGATTTGATGTTGGGCAATTAGACTTTATAACTGTGTAAAAGGTCCCTGAATTTATAAATTGCATTCTACACATATTCACTGCCAAACATAATTCAGTAGAACCTTGATGAACCGAGAATTACACTAGCCTAGACATAACTTCATTACCCCAAGTAAAATACCAAGATAATCTTTATAATTGTATTTGAATCTATAATCTTAGTTTGTTAAAAATGGATTGTATGTTCAACAATAATTGCAGTCCATTATTGTTAAGCAGTATGGTCCCAAATTATTGTTTTTGATTTTGAAACATCACAGTTCATTTGACAAAATTATAATTGAAGCAGCCCAATGTCAAGTCACCGCTTGTGCAATAGTTTGTTTACAAGCTTTCTCCAGACCACGGGGGAGGGGAGGGGAGGGTCTGATAAGCCGTCTATTGTTCACCCCCAAGAAGGTCCGACCCTCATTAGTGCCGCTCGGCTGCACTCAAGTGTTTTACCCCCTGCTGTGCGCTATGTCATAAAAGCTGATAACGACTTGAATGCGTGATAAGGGAAACCCAAGAAATAGAAGAACAAAGAGAAAGAATAATGACGTTGTTATCTGTATTCCCTTTTTACAATTTCCGTTATTTTTTGTTATCTTTATGTAAGATTTTATGATTTTGTTTTATAGGTTTATAAAATAATTCTTTTTAACTACGGGAATATCAATTTATAATTTATCAACGTGCTTCTCTTCTGAAACAGCAATACCGGATGCATAATAAAGGTCAATGACCTAAAATATCACGATTGTGCAATATTGTATTTTGATGTTGAAATTAAAATCACGACAAAAGTTTGTATATATCCATGGTCCCTATCGTTAAATCATTTAATATGTACACAATAAATGCTAAATAATCGTGGTTAGTTCTAACTTTATTTTTTATTATTCAAAGTTTCTACACAGTAAGACAATCCAAAGTCAAACCGGGCAATGAATACCCAAAAAACAACGTATCTTGTCCTGTGATTGGAATACCACTCGCCGGCCAGTCCTTTCGGTTTAGGGAAGTAGTGCAAGTCTATATATAGCTTCAAGGTCTTACCCACCCCTTCCCCCTCCGGTCCTACTTGACTCACTACCGGCGCTCCTTTCGAGGTTATTGCCCAACCCCTCCCACCCTTCTATTGTGTTGCCTTTCTATTGTTTCTATTCTGACTTTTTTTCGGGAAACATTTAATCTATTGTTTACGTAACATCACAGTAGTAGGCTAGATTTTTCTACTTTGAAACAGTACTGTAAAAAAACTATTACGCAGCGCCCCTAGTATCAGGAGCAAGACAAGCACGAGTTGACTTTCATTTGACCATGGTAGTTCTTTTCTGCTTTATGTCTGTTCGGTCCAGACGAATCTAATCGTAAAGCAAAACAGCCGATAACGACTAAACTAGTTATCAGTATTGCATCATACGGCTTCTTTGCCGTTTGCTGTTAGGTCGTTGGAAACGTATTGCTGTAATTTTGTCCTGGGAAACTAATGGTGGTTATAGAGGCTTTCTGTCCAAAACGTCAAAATATATTTTCTATCCGAAAAAGTCGGATATATAACGGATAGTGTCGGATATCGAATTTGGGCTCGGTTCGAACCGAATCCGACCCGATGATTTTTCGGATATCCGCGATATTGATAAAATGAAGATAAAGTGGATGAACTGAGAAACAAGTAAATTGATTCAAGGAGTGGATGTATGAACAAAATAAACAAAAATATGAAAATTGGGAATAGAACCACACGAATGAATTTAAAAAAAAATGGATTGGACGGATTAGTAAAATGAAAGAAATTTGTTGTGTGGAAATATTTTAATTCACTTTAAAAAAAAATCCTTATTAATTGAGGCATACTGGACCACAATAGTCTTCAAACTTACCATTTATTACTATCAGGAGAATTTTAATAACATGTCTGTTTTCACTCACAATTAAAGTAAAAAATACGCAAACATCTTTGCAAAGTCTTTTGGATTAATTTTAAATATTAATTTGTATTTTGTAATTATGTAATTGCAACTATATATTGTATGTATGTAATTTAACTTGCATTAACTTTTAATTAAAAAAAAAAACATTATTTAAATATTTTAACAGCATGTTTATTCTGTATTATATTTCTCTACTGATTATATGTTTTCTTCTATAAGGTAAACCAGCAACTACTTACGCACAAGAACAGATTGAATTCATTTCTCAATTATCTTTGTCTCGGAGACTCACCAGTGCCTTGCTTGGGACATTGTTCACAATAGCGGCCCCAGGCAGCTCCCATAGAACAGCAGCATTCCTTCACAGTCATTGGCTCTCGTCTGGCCAGCGAGCATTTACCTGACAATCACATACGTACTGAGTAGTAAAGCAATAAAAAAAAAAATAAATATAAATCATCCATGTCAAAATTGTACATTATGGCTTTAACTATTTGAGAACAACCATTGAAAAAAAATAAATTAAAATCATTAATTAAAAAAAATAACAAGAAAATAAAAGTTTACAAAATAAGTTAATACTGTTCTATGTTTTGGATTAAATATCAAGTCATGGGATGAGTGTCTGTTCATATATGAATGGATTACCTATAAACACGGAAAAATACAGCTGCACATTTAAGAAGTGCCTGATTTCTTAAACTATTTTAGTAAGTATTATTTTAAAAGCTATGGCCCATTCCTTTCTCACCACCAAACCTCCTCTTCCCTTTTTACTCAAAGTACAAGTTTTTTCATTGGCAGATAATTTTAAGGACTGCTGGAATTAGGTATAAATTAACCTTCCCACTCCTTATAGCTCAATTTTTTTTCATGTAACAATGTTGTATTTTGGGAAGATTCAGTTGATTTTGTGTAAATACAGATATATTAGTTTTATCTATTAGTTTTAAGTCTTTATTTAACCATTGACAATATGTCCTGTTATTATGATGTACTGACACGTAACTCAATAAATAAATATAAATTAACGACGATCGCGCCATGACCGCGAGTCATACCGACGATCTACCCGTGACCCTGAACTCATACTTAAGTCATACTGGCGATCGCGCCATGACCACGTCATACCGACGATCTTGCCGTAACCGCGGAGTCATACCGACGATTATGCCGTGACCACGAGTCATACTGACAATCTATCCGTGACCGCGGAGTCATACCAACGATCATGCCGTGACCATGAGTCATACCGACGATCACCCATACCGACGATTCCGCCTTGACCACGTGTCATTTTGACGATTGCTCAGTGACCAAGAGTCATTTCGACCAAGAGTCACAAGTTTCTATACCTGTAAATTTTTAGGCCTCCCCATTTTTTGTTTTTATAGATCATTAACAAAAATGGTCAATATTGATTTTGTTTGTCCTTTTTGGTAACTGCAATACTCAAGACTTTCTTTTCATGCACAGGAAAAAATCCCGTCCCGTCCCGTCCCGAAAATCAGGAAGGAAATAAAAATCCCGTCCCGTTCCGTCCCGAACTAAAAATTCAATCCCGTCCATCCCTAACTTTTACCCAACTAGATCCTGCTTATAACTTGGTGACAATTTTTGGTCTTGGAGACAACAATGTGGGGTATGGTGTGTAAAGCAGGGAGCACAAGACAAAGCTAAAGAAAACATCAAAACCAGTAGGGGTGGTGTGCAGTGTTACAAGACCACTTTGTAGATCCCGAGTCTGCTGCAGAAGCTGTGGCAACCAGGGCTTGAGAGATCCTACAAACCGGACCATTAAAGTAACAAATATTCTATATGGGGATTGTGTTGGAAAAGTGGTGTAACTGCTTAGGAAAAAGCTTAAACACAAAACTTTGTAAGGATGTTAATGGAAGCCCCTGGAAACATAATGACTTCCGGGAAATTTCCTATGTTGTAATTCAGTCACTTTGCAAAACTAGTGTTAATGTCACACTACGGGGAGAATAATGGCCAAGAGAAAATAATAAAAGCTGTATAGATCAGATAATAAACAGAAAAAGAATTAACTTTAGTTGTTACAGTCAACCCTTTTACTCATGAATCATTTCAGTAGTTGTACATTATTTCTACAATCAGTTCATCATAAACTCACCTGCATGCAAGTCATCGAAGCACATGTCCTGCCTCACGTCGATACATTTCATGCCGTTCTGGCTGAGGATGAATCCGTCAGGACACTCACAGATGAAACCTCCCTCTGTGTTGATGCAGGCTCCACCCTCACATATACCTGCACTGTCCTGGCACTCGTTGATGTCTACAATAAATCAAAAGCTTGTCAAAACATGTTTAAGCCTGTCAGAACACTGTGTTTCATCACACAAATCCTCTTACTTTATGCTGTGATTGTTCTTTGCAACAAGGTTAAGAGTTAAGATGTCTAACAGACCATTTTCAAGTTCTTTTAGAAGTGGATTAAACTTAGCTCAACTAAGAAAACGAGCTAAACTGAGAAAATGTCTCTGCCACTGTCCCGTTAAACTTTTAAAACCCATCTATGCACCAAGTTAGCCCCTTTCATTACTAGAAGTATGGCTTCCATAATAGCACTTTATGGTTTGGGTCTACTCTGAGGGAGGAGCCTGATGGAGAACTATTTATCCCTTACACTAGGTAGGTAATGTCCACTAACCTTGACACTTGGTCTTGTCCGGACTCAGCCTGTAGCCTGAGGGACAGGAACACTGGAAAGATCCCATCAGGTTCTGACACCGACCTGGCGACCCGCACATCCCACCTGTCTGACACCACAAAACAACCTCAACAAAGCTAAATGTCAGCTATCTTCGTCCAATTAACTTTTGTATGTTTGAGTGTAATTGTTACCATACCTTATTTACAAACCAAATTTATAAAGCATGTCTTGAGAACAGTTAGAAACTGTTTATTGAATAAATTACTAAAATATCCTGTAAAGGATGTATGCAAGTAAGTATTAGGTGTAAACAATTGTGCTCACACCTATCAACAGGAACGACAAGTAGATGTGATGAATACAACACCTGTTGTGATGCTCTCGATTAGGTTACCACCAGGTTGTAAAGGGGAAGTGTTTGGTGATGTTTTGAGAGTAGGCTGGATGAGTGTTGGAAGTGGAAACAATAACTTGATCTGCTACAAGTACTGGCCTACACAAAGCACTTGCTCTAAGTAAGAAGCGCAGGTTGTTGGATCAGAGATACAGTCAGTGACAGGCAAGCAAGCATCAATCCACCTAAATTTTTATATACACTATAAGCTAATGCAGACCTGGATCTAGAGTCTGCATCTTAATATAAACAACTTCAGTTAATGTTACCTGAAAAACAGTTCTGATACCAAACTTATCAGCCAGACCTGACATTACCTCATGGCACTCGTCGACGTCCTGACATTGCTGTTGGTCCGGTGAGAGAGTGTAGCCGTCCGCACACTCACAACGGAATGACCCAATCACATTGCGGCATCTCCCATTACGACAGAGGTACGGCATTATGTGACACTCATCCACATCTGTCCACACATCATTTAATCATTGTTATACACAAATAATAACATCTGCGCAACCTTGAGATTTTTAATCAAGCTTTAACAAAAGCACAAGCCCCCCATGGTTGCTGATACATTCAAATCAAATCAAATCATCTTTATTCAAGCTGTACATACATACATGAATAGAGTCAAGGAAATAAAAACTAACATTATGCTAGTGATGGCAACAAATTGTAAACTTCTGTGATGTTGAAGAGATTATTATTATCTCCCCACCGAAGGCGACAGTGTATTTTGAATCACGCAATCTTCTAACACAAGTGTACATGTTGCTCGAAATCGAGCAATTGCAAAGAAGTAAAGTACGGTAGTTGTTTAAAAACAAATAACTTATTTATAACCTAATAAAAGTCATAATTTCCGATGAGTTTAAAAGACTCAACTCATAGATCACGTACCTAACAGTTCCATATAATCAACATTTCTTGTAAATATTTTATCATTTTTCAAAAGCTGATCTAGTTTTTTAGTGTATTTTACAAATATTTCCCACTTATAGCCGCATTAGGTTGTCCATGTTGATCTTCGTCAATGATAATGTAGTCTGCATGGTACTACCCATTGTTGCCAGTACGTTTACAAATTTTTGTAATTTTTTTACAACGATAACATTTTGTTTACATTACTTAAGAACTGCCTGATTTTCTGCATAACCTCTCTATCACAATTGTATTCGCTTCAATTGGCAATAATTTGGCTAGTTACTGTTATAACGTATGTTAAATAATTGAGTACACGTATATTCAATTATATACGTGTATACTCAATAGATAAATTTACCTGAAAAAATGCAGAATTGAAAGGCCTAATATTGTTCAGATGGTTTTTTTGTTTCCCTTAAATGTGAATAATGCAAATCCTTCAATGAAAGTTTTATTAAAGTTTTTTGGATGTAGTCATATTATTTTAAAATCTCTTGACTTCTAATAAAACATATATTTAATATCCTTGCCGTAACAGTTTAATTCAGCCTTAGAGTGTTTTCCTTTGCCAATAATCATAAAGTTAAGTCCGTGTTTCCTACAAAATAGTAAAACTTCGACTAACATCCTTGTTAATTTTTTGTGGGAATATTCATACTGTAGGTGTTCTTTATTATATAGGAGGTAAAATATATCAAATTGCCAAGGCTTTCTCGATTATTTAAATTGTAAATTAAAGTAGTACATTTATTTCATTTCTATTCAACCAAAATCAGTAAATGAACCCAATGCGTTTCGTTGAATTGAAAGATAAATAACAGTAATTAAATTATACAGCTGATCAAAATGTAAACAATTATGTTCTTCATAAGGAAAACATGGGAACCTTTAAAGTTTAAAGCCACTGGGGCAGAGCCTAAGGGACTTTTTCATAAATGTAAGGCCAGTTTGCAAATCTACTCGACACGCTCTTTCCAATGAGACGTCAATGGATGAAATCGGTTAAGAAATGGCGGAGGAGTTCAACCGACAAAGTTTCATGTAGCGTATTAATTATAAAGATTACGATAATATCCTGCATATAAAAAAGCTAGGCTTGGTTTGGCAATTTAGCTGCTTTCCTACACATGTCTTATTATAGTAAAAAGTTAAAACTCAATGTATAATCATTACTAACTCGTAAATATTAAGTACAATTTTATATTTACTTTTTATTTTATATTATTTCACCGACATTAAAATAATTTAACCCAAGTAAAACAAAACGTATAGAAACTTAAATTTTTCCTCTAATAAAACAAAGTTAAAATAAATAAGTAAAACTACGCTTACCGCAATAGAAAACACTATTACCACAAAAGCTTCCTTCTGTGCACATGGATTTTGCTTGTGCATTGTCTCGTGCACATTTACTAGACAAAAGCTGACTAAAACAGATCTGGACATGAATTTTGCATGCTTCAAGAGAAGTTTATTAGCAGTATCCAAAGTCAATGGTTGAAGTATTTCTAAACTCGTAACAAATGCCTCTAGCACTATTCTACTACAAAACTGGAAGATAAGATGTATAAACTAACCTATGCAGTCGTTGTTATGGCTCAGTTTGAACCCAGGGAAGCAGTGACACTTGAAGCTGCCGACAGCGTTGATGCAGGTGCCATTGTTGCATATGTTGGGATGTCGCGCACATTCGTCTACATCCGCACACGTCTCGCGTGTTGCCGTCAGCGCGTACCCGTTGTGACACATGCACTGGAAACTACCTTGCACATTGTTGCAGTCTCCGTGCTCACAGATGTTGGCTCCTTCCACACACTCATCCACGTCTGGGCAAATACAAATGCAAATCAGATTGCGTCGGAAAATATTACTGTTAGACTATATGGAATAATATTAATTAATGCGGGGCACAAAATATTGCAATGACACTTTATAGAAATAAAGCTTGATAAAAAAACTCACAATAAATTTAAAACTGACAATATTTTTATTTAATGGGTTGAATAAAGCACTCTGTCATAGCTATCCACCTAGCCTGGACGGTAATAGTCAAATCATGCAGATAATTTGTATTTTTTCACATAACAATCAGAAACTATGGAAAATACAGTGTAGAATCACATCATTTTGAGAACAATCAACCATCCATTGGTTAAAAAACCTCGGCCTAGCTAGAGAGAGTTTGTTGTATTAATAAACTATTACATTACAGTACGTGGTAATTTTATTACAATATTAATTTGTAGAAAGCATGATTGCCAGCATATGAGGTCAGACATACCTACACAGTCACGCATACTCATGCCCAGTTTGTATCCCAGGGGACACTGGCACTCGTAACTGCCCGGGGAGTTGATACATTGGGCATTGCCTCTGCATGGGCTGGGAATACGTAGACACTCGTTGTCATCTGGTACAACAAACACATAATCAAAAAGATTAGTACTAGTCAACTAATAAACAAGTACAAAAACAAACAGGTGACACTGGTATTAGAGTCAAAGAAACTTCAAGACCTTTCCTGGAGTGAAAATACAATAGTTTTACTCTATTCAATAATTGTACCTTCAGCAAAAATAAAAATACCTCTGTCGCAGCAAACCTGCAGACTAAGCTAATTTCCATTTACCTGGCTAGATTTCCACTAAAATACTCCCTCTAAATGTTCCCATAGTCCGACCATGCTGGTTCGGGAACTCCTCGGAATAAACATAGGTTTACATGCTTGTACAAAAATTCTACCAAAATCGATCATTTCTGCTCAAGTTATTGTGCTAACGGACACACATATATGAATTTAAACTGAGGGTGTTTTTGGCCTCCGGGTACCACATAACAAAAAAGTAAATTGGTCCTGGGTCCAGGTCTTACCATGAGACCTACGGTAATAGCTTATTTCCTATATAGAAAATTTGCAAAAAAAAATACGCCATTGTCAACTTTATATAGGTAGCCGAGCAGTAAAAGTGTCGCCCACCCAAATCTAAGCCCAGATTTTTTGTTCTAAACCCAGATGCAATTATCATCTGGCTATCAATAAATTGCACTATCTAACACAAGATTGGGGTTAGATGCTTAGATAAGGATACTTAGAAAAGGTTGACATTAGGTTATATGCCTAACAAGACCAGGGTTTGATATGTAACCTAAAAAAAAAACTTCAAAACTACTAATGTTGTAGAACAGTTAAATAAAACCATACAATTATCCAATTTTTAAAGGTTGTTAGGTTATGTTAGTTACACACCCACCTATACACTGATGACTCTCCACATCATAGACAAACCCACGGTTACACTGACACTCAAAGCTGCCGGGAGTGTTGAGACAAGAGCCGTGATTGCACATGGTCGGCATCAGTGTACACTCGTCTATCTCTACACTGGCGTTGGTCATCGGGTCCATGATCTGACCTGGCTGTGTGCCGCATAGCACCAGATAGTCCTCTGTGAATGTTACAGAAACTGTGCGTTAGACTTCAACATTGTATTGATTGATATAAGAGATAAAATTGCCTTTATTCAAACTGTACATACATGCATTATTAAAGTAAATTAGGAGTATGTTAGGTTTATTTTGTACATAAAAGGCAATAATGAACTTTTGCCCTAACAAGGAGAACATGTGAACACTAATAGTAGTAAGTCTAAATTTGTATGATAGATGTATTTGAAAAAGAGGGCTATACTTGAATATGTACAAAAAATGATCCCCAAAATACCAATATGATTTCAGGTTGGCGAGTTCACTGATACTGACTTGACTTGTCGGCTGGGCAGGGCTGGCAGGGATCGCCCCAGGCTTGTCCCATACTACAGCAGCACAACATCCGAGTCTGCTCATTGGTCATCGGCTGTGTACAGCGGCCGCCCTCGTACGACAGATAACACAGCTCCTTCCTCATGTCCACACACTCCTCTATACACAGTCACACACTTAGAAAGTCAACAAACATATGCTACCTCATAATAGCTGGTGAAAGAGGTTGGATTAGAACACAAAACTTATGTCAATCTTGCTTTATGGTTAAAAAGGCAAGGTATTGGTAAAAGGGCTGATTCAATAATCATTAAAAAACTTCTGATTAAAATGTTGACTTTGATTATCAATTCCAAATGCAGCTCTGATTACTGACTAATCTAGACATTTTTTGCCCATTCTTACAATAGCCAGAATTTTAAAATTTGCCACAATTTTACTAGCACCATGCATTTAAAATGGAGTAAATTTAATATATTATCAATGGATAGTCATTAGAATATCAAAACAGGGACAGTGCTATTTTTTATACAAATATAATAAAAATAACTTAAAGAATCATTGATGTTGGTATGCCTAACTTAGCAGTCAATAACTAAATATATTCTGGACGTAATATATATTAAAAATTGGTAACGCCAGTTAACTATGATGCAAATTGGTGTAGGACAGTAGGACTATCTGATATTTATGTGTTTGGTGTTAAATAGCTGTCTCATAGTGCACTTGCAGAGCAGAAAAAAGTTAGCTTATTGTCCACCAATAAATTACTGCACCGGTTTTGTTTTCAATAAATAGATTCATTCGTAAACTAACTTTTGTTTCATGGTCTTGAAAGTATACAAAACTACAACAAAGCTAGACATAACTTACAGGCTAAGCATAGCATAACCAAAAACATGAACAGTAAAATATAATACAACTTGGTAAAAAACATAAATACGTATTACTCACTGCCATTGGGTAGAAGCATGTAACCATCAGGACATACACAGTGGTAGCTTCCATCATCATTGATACAGAATCCAACACCACATATCTCAGGCTTCTCTTGACACTCATTGATATCTGGAACAATATCATACAATGCTTGTGGCTTCTACTGTCCCCTCAGGTGGGATTATATTTAATTTAGTTAGTTTAACTTCATGTAAATTCAACTTTCTATTTAAAGTTGTATTACCGCTATAGACTCTAGAGTCTTACTAAGATTCTCACTTTTACAAAACAAAATAATGGACAAACAAAAAGATTTCAAAAATATGTTCAACAAAAATAACTTACATTTTATAAGTTAACTCAATAAAATGCCTATTTTATTAGGGGTCTACGGTATAGAAAATTTAAGGTCGGTACGGTTTGGTACGGTACAATATTTGGTACCTCGGTTCTCGGTAAATAATTGGTACGGTACGCGGGTACCCGTATTTTTGTGGTTTTCTTCTCAGAACTGTATTTAAACCATTATTTTTAACTTTAATACATTGACATTACTATGAAAATGGATAGTATCCTACATTCATGGTTTTCTAACAACAATTACTGTACCACACATTATTAAAACAAAACCTTTTACTACTACGAGGATTGTGTCAAGAAAAATCACAGTTAAGATAAAGGCTTTACCTATTTACTCTGAGATACTTTGAATAGCCATGATAAAGTGGTTTAAAAATAGGATAAGAGTTTTTATAAATAAACATGTTTGAAACATTTATTGACAAGATAATTTCACAAAACTGGTAAATTATTTCCAACCAACACAATGTCTAGTTGTTTTTTTTTTTTAACTGTTAAAAACATATAAAAGCATTCAGTACGAAGACAGTGTAGTTTTGCCAGCTGTTCACAGCAAAAGACAATGAAGAATTGGAGGTTATGATGAAGTAATGGCAAAGAGTATCTTTTTTTATCAGCTTCAAAACTAAGATAGGTAATAAAGATGGATACAACTCTTGCAAAGTTTTTTTATGAAACTAAAATTTGGATTATCACAGAGTAAGATTATTGTCTTTTCATTTACAAAGTTAACATCCACAATATCAATCATATCAATCATTAGTTTATATCTCAGGCTCAATCAAATTTTCTTAGTATATTTTAAAGCTCTTCCAAAGAATCAAAGGACCCAGGCCTAGACCTAATTATTTAGGAGGGCCTATATATAAATTTATTTATAATGAGAGTAGCAAAATCACTATCTAGTTCATAAGATTTAGATTGCATAAAGTACCTTCAACACAATAAAAAATACAGGAAACTAAAAAACATTTAAGCCTTAAACAGCCACATCTAACAATATTAGACAAGATACAGAACATGCAATGACATAATTTGAGACCGAGTAGGATTGCATAAAAAAAAAATATATATGCAAACAACAACAACTATGCTTGAGGTTTCGCCAATAGAAAGATAAATTATCTATAACAAATATTTTAACTTATAAAATAAGATTGTAGATTAGTTACAAGTTTCATATGTAGCCATAAACAGTTTTATTGCAGTAGGCAATGGCCAGCGGCAAATTGAATATTCACAAAAATACTGACTGAGTTAGAGATAACATTTAACAGTCATCATAAAACTATTATTTTTTTGATAAGACAGAATTGGGGAAAGTCGTAAAGAAATAAAAGAGTTTTTCAGTGGCGGCGATAAGACCCACAAGTTGGGCCCCCTCCCACTAATCTTAAAAAATATTATATATAAAATATTATATCACATGTATTACCGCCTAAACTTGCACTTTAGCTTGGTACGGCGTCTCCCGTGGCGTCATCATCGTCTTCCATGATCGCGGCAAAATGACCTATGACATCATCAGATAACAACATTATCGTCTCCCGCATTCACGGCCCAATCCCTAATATCTCCTGCCCCGCGACCCGTGGTGACGGGGAAATAATTTTTTCCGCAATCGCAGCAAAATCCTAAATATATCTCGCTCGCAGAAAAACGTCAATAACGTCTTCCGCAATCCGGCAAAATATTGAACGTCTCCTGCGGAGACATCGTCATCGTCACCCGCGGGGAATGTTCTCGTCAATATCCGCGATTGCGGCAAAAACGTAGGCCTATCTTTCAATTTCGTGAGCGTAATCCTCGCGGACATAAAAGCTTTAATTTTAATTGGGCATTATTGTACTGAGAAAATCGCTTGAGCTTGATTTTCTGACTTTGTGCTTGATCTCTCAAGCTTATATACAGGCTCTGCTCGAGTGCTCGGCTCGAAAATCGACATTATATAAAAATCAACAGTTTCCAAAGCAAACCGATTTTGAACCGCTCTAATTTGGCCCGAGGCCTATAAGTAAGTAAAATTTTTTACCTGACTCTAAGTAAACAAATCTAAAGTGCGAAGTAAACAAATCTTAAGTGCAGCCTCCTAATAGTAAGAAATGAAGTGAAATGAAAATCCTTCTTTAGCGTCAATGAAAGAATGGAATTATTTATTAGCTAGTGCATCAGGCACCTAGGTTAATTCGCCGACTTGATCGTAAAAAATTGTCAAGTTCATTAAAGTTAAATCAGCATTGAGGGCCCTCTCTGGTGTGTCCCACCGGGGCCTAGGAGGATTAACATTAATGTTTTATCCTCCTAGGCCGGGGACACATTGGTTCTAAATACGGCCCTATTATAAATAGCGCCTTCACGCAGTCCATGAGGACTGTTGATGCAACCTGCATGACTGATGACAATTCTTTTACTTAGGTTGGTAGAGAGTTTATATCGATCGGCCAAATAATAGTGTCAGTTAAGCTGTTGTAAACTACTTGTCCTAGTGCTCTTACTGGGTTTAACAAATTTTCGGCATAAAAAAACTTATGGTAATTTTCATATAAATATTGTTATGATAGCGGGCCCGTGTGGCTGAGCCTGTCACACAATGGCAGGCCCGTGTCCCGGTAAAATTTCCCGAAAAATCCCAGTCAGGGCTCACGGGCCCCCGTAGCTCGCGGGCCCCCCGCTGCCACTGGATAAAACTCAACAGTTCTTGGAAGTACTTGAATAGAACTATTATTGTCGTGATAAAAAGTTAATGGATTTGGGACTGCTAATGGGTTTTTTATTGCATCATCACCCTCCTAATAAATTATGAAGATCGTAAACAAACATCTGATAAGACTTTTATGTGCTCAGAACCAACTGCATGACTACGATAGTAAACTGAAAGTAATTTATTATTATAATAGGCTGTACCGAACCGAATTTGTACCGTGTAAAATGCTGTACCGAACCGGTGAGGTAATTAAGCTTGTACCGTACCGTACCGACTTTTTCGGTGCACCGCAGACCCCTACTATTTATAGTTCTCTGGGCAAATGAAAGTGTGCACAATGTCAAATTAAAACACACACTAAAAATAGGATGAGAAATCTACTTGCAGTACTCAAAGTCAATGGTCAAACTACAGGTACCACTCACCTACACAGTTGACATGGGTGTCGTCCAGTCTGAAGCCTGTGTGACAAGAACACATGAAGCTGCCAAAGGTGTTTGTACAGTGGCCATTCTTGCAGATCCCTTCGTGTTCCTCACACTCATTGATGTCCTCTAATACAACCTGGCGCAATCAATACAGGGTTTAACATACATTCAAATACTGAAATTTTCAAAACAAGTGTGCTATTTTTTATTTAAAGTTTTTTTTTTTTTTTTTTTTTTTGGTGATGGTGAGTTTAAGCTAGGCCTATTTCAGAGATTATTGCTCAAAGTTTTCATTTCAGGTTCTCAGGTGATCATTCTTGTTATGTTTAAGGTATGGCCTACTCACAGTAAGGATGTTAGGTCTGTAGCCAGTGCCGCCGGGACACAGAGCCTTGTACTCCTCAGAGTCTGTGGGGGGACACGCCTCACAGGTAGGACCCCAGCCCCGCCCTACACTGCAGCAACACGTAGCCTTGGTGACGGGGGCTCCCATTTCCTGGCTGCAGCGGGTCCGACCCCGCCATTCCTCCACCTCTAGATAGCAGCGGGATTCTCGCTTGTCTGTTAACATATATACATTATTGCCATTAGTAGGCTATATTATATGTTTTAGCAAATCAATAGACTTTTGCAACAAAGTGTGCTTTTTTGGTTTGTTGCTAGCCTAGTGGTAGCATCCTAATCAGTATTCTCCATCTTCAATCATCCCTACTTCTGACAGATTAGAGTACATAGTTTTGTAACAGACTGTTGTTAAAATACAGGCTGTGTACCAGTTTAAAGAATTTTTTACCAGGATAAACACAAAAACACAATACAATTATAAAAGTATTTTACAACCATTGACTGGATTTCTAGTTTCTAGGATAAGAATAACAGCATAAGAAAACTAACTTTCTTTTTCTACTCTCTAACCTCTCATGGTTCAAAATGCTGTCAGTGACAGTGAAATATTTTAAATCTTGTTTATGGGGTAAAGAAATTTTTAAATATTTAGGAGTAACTGTAAATAGTAGAAACTCAGAAGACGAAGATATACTAACTAAGTTATCAAATGCCAATAAGTGTTGGGGAGCCTGCAAGAAGTAGATCTCATCTAAAGTATTATCTCACAGAACCAAAATATAGTTATATGAGACAATAATTCAACATATCCTGCTATATAGTAGTGAAACATGGGTATTGTCTAAGAAAAATGAAAACCGACTCATGGTGTTTGAAAATAAAGTCCTAAGAAAAATATTTGGACCAGTGCAGGAGGGAGAAATGTGGAGAATAAGGGAAAATAAAGAGCTAAGATCACTATACACCGACCCAGATATTGTTGCAATAGTTAAAGGAAGAAGGTTAAGTTGGGTAGGGCATGTGCTAAGAAAAGAGAAAGGAACAAGACTGTATCAAGTTTGGAGAGCCACACCCGGAGGTAAACGTCCATTGGGCAGGCCGAAATTGATATGGACTGACCAAGTATTGAACAACATCAGGACAATGGGTGCAAGTGTCAACTTGGCAGAAGACAGAGAAGGGTGGACGAGGCTGGTACACAAGGCAAAGAATCAACTGAGATTTGTGGAGCCACGGCAGTAAGTAAGTAAGTTATGGTGTAACGTTTACTATGATTCTTGTGTCGGAATAAACTCCTACCCATTGAGGTAAACTTATTTAATCTTTTACTTGTTCTTGCCATGATAGTTGACAAGGACTTATGACATGTTATGATGACAAATTATAGAACAATAAATCCCTTTTGCAGAGTGGCATCATCTTCAAGTTATAAGGAAGAAATGGTGTTTTATAGCATTAACATTCTATCTGTGGCCCAAAAATGAGCTATGCTACAACTTTAGCCATATTTTTGGCTTTTTAATGGTTCAAACTAGATCTAGCTTTCCTTGATCATTAGGTTTTAATTAATACCTCCAGTAGAACCCCTCATAACCGGCCAGCATCGGACCAAGCCCCTGGCCCGATAACGATTTGGCCGGATAATGATTTGGTAGGATAAACCAACATACTAAAAAACAATAATTTACACATAATAATAATGTTTAATCAATATTATGTGTGATGTAGGAATGGGAAGTCTAGTCCTGTAGTCTAGTGATATCACTCACCTACGCACGCATTACCGGCTGGCACCAGTTGGTAGTTGGGTGGACACTGGCAGATGAAGCTGCCTTGAGTGTTGATACAAGTTCCATACAAACAGGCTTGTGGACTATCACACTCATTCACGTCAGTGCAGTTACCTGCAAAACAATAGGTTTATCTTAGAAAAAGACTTTGCTATTTAGATCATTGTACTAGTGAAATTTGGTATGTGGCTTCATTTTACCTTAATTCATAGACTATGGTAGACTAACTTCAGTTTGGTGATATTAGAGAAAGTGATATATTTTTTGTGACAAGCATGGCAACCCATAAGGCCCATGTTAATTTTTTTAAATTAATTTGTTGTGCTTATTTTTGAGCCTATTTTAATTTATAAAGAAATTCTGCACATCTACAGGCAAATATTGTTGTAACAGTATTCGTATATTTTCCCTGTGATGCACAGGAGCTGAGAAAAAAGGTTTTAAAGAAACATGCTTCTTGCCTGTTAATTTATAGATGTAACACTTGACACTACGACAAATAAGATTACAACAAAAGGAGCACTTACCACCAGAGTTGTCAAGTTGGTAGCCTTCGTTGCACTCACAACGAAACATTCCAAAAATGTTCTCACACCGCCCGAACACACAAAGGTTGTTAAACATCATGCATTCGTTGATATCTGAAATTACATACACAGTTCATTAGAAATTGTATGAAAAACTTACTATAAATGGCAAAGTGTGTGGTAGTAGGTGTATGAGTGCTATTTTATGACAGCAATTAAGAAATCTTGATTATTAGGAGTTGATGGAATGCTTATTAGGGTTGTTAGTTTTAGTGATGGTCGGATCCGGTAATCCGATATCCGGATCCGACCATCACTAAAACTAACAACCCTAATAAGCATTCCATCAACTCCTAATAATCAAGATTTCTTAATTGCTGTCATATTTTGGATCCGGATATCGGATTACCGGATCCGAGCTAGAACCGGCACTCGATCGGATCCAAAAAAATCCGGATCTTGGGCTGGATCCGGTTTTGATGGATCCGATTTTTTCAGGTTTTTGACGTCGTAATATACAGTACTGTGACATTGTCCAGCCATACAGGTTATTGACGTCGTAATATACAGTACTGTGACATTGCACAACCATAGAGGTTATTGACGTCGTAATACACAGTACTGTGACATTGCCTAACCATACAGGTTATTGACGTCGTAATATACAGTACTGTGACATGGCCCAACCATACAGGTTATTGACGTCGTAATATACAATACTGTGACATTGCCTAACCATACAGGTTATTGACGTCGTAATATACAGTACTGTGACATGGCCCAACCATACAGGTTATTGACGTCGTAATATACAGTACTGTGACATTGCCCAGCCATACAGGTTATTGACGTTGTAATATACAGTACTGTGACATTGCACAACCATAGAGGTTATTGGCGTCGTAATATACAGTACTGTGACATTGCCTAAGGGCCCTTTCACACGAGGCCACTGGTGGCGGACACCGGTGTCCGCCACCAGTTACCGGCCGGGAAACTGCAGTGGATGATACATATAACTTACAAGCCACTTTACTACAGCCACTGTACAATGGTAGTTGTGAAAGTGCTGTTGTACAATGAACATCTCCTTCTTCTCGCGTTGATAATAAAGAAAATAAGGCAAAGACACAGGCGTACTATACCAAATTGCTGGTTACTTTTCAAATTCGCAAATTAGATCTTCAGTATCCACTTTGTCTTCTATTATTTTGTTTATTTCTTAGTCTGTTATTTTCCTTTGTCTTTTTCTTTTTCAGCAACGTCCTCTTTATTTTTCTTCTAATCACTCATTTTCACAAACAAACAAGGCAACACGAAAACACTCAACAACTACCATAGTGCGTTTGTCTTTGCAGTCTGCACGTGAACTGATTCAAAATAGTAGCTGCGCGCTCATCCACGGTGGCGGCCACTGGTTGCTACGTGTGAAAGCTCCCATTTAATTCAATGCCCCGCGACGAGTTGCCGCCACTGCAGTTGCCGGCGGTTGCCGACTAGCAGTTGCGCGAGGAGACACTGCTCGGCCACTGTGTAGTGGCGGGCAACTAGAGTGGCTGCGTGTGAAAGGTCACATTAAAAATAATGTTAAAGCTGTGGCGGGCAACCAGTGGCGGCCACCGGTGGCGGCCACCAGTGGCCTCGTGTGAAAGGACCCTAACTATAGAGGTTATTGACGTCGTAATATACAGAACTGTGACATTGCCTAACCATAGAGGTTATTGACGTCGAAATATACAGTACTGTGACATTGCCCAACCATACAGGTTATTGACGTCGTAATATACAGTACTGTGACATTGCCCAGCCATACAGGTTATTGATGTCGTAATATACAGTACTGTGACATTGCACAACCATAGAGGTTATTGGCATCGTAATATACAGTACTGTGACATTGCCTAACTATAGAGGTTATTGACGTCGTAATATACAGTACTGTGACATTGCCTAACCATAGAGGTTATTGATGTCGAAATATACAATACTGTGACATTGCCCAACTAATAGTTTCATTTTAAGATTTGGAAAAGTTTTAGTGTCCCCAAAAAATGAGGGATTATGGGCTCAACTAGAGATTACTCTATATATAAGCTATATTAACCCTTAAACATTACCAATTTAATTTTAAACAATAGGATTTAAATTAGCATTCTGTTAATTACTTTTTTTTACCAAGCCCTTATGACAGTGTGTATCTGGATCCGGATCCGAAGATCCAGATCCGAATTTTTAAAGATCCGGATCCAGATCCGGTACCAACATTTTCTTGGATCCGCCCATCACTAGTTAGTTTAGTTTTGAACCTGTGCTTTCTTCCATGATGTATTTATTTTGCAAATAATTTGTTCTTTTACTAATTGATAAGATTCAATAAATTAATTTAATAGACACACAAATTTTATCAAATGTGTCTTTTTAACACTTTTAATGTATCTACCTAATCTGTGAACGGTCGGGTTTATGAATGATCAATATTTAAAAAAAGAGTTTACAATGGAGATCGATTCCAAGCAGTGACACTGCTCATCATCAGGCTCAATCGGAGACAGAGAGATTTTTAATGACGTCCTTACTTAAAAACTATTAATATGGCTTTTGAAAGTATAGGTGTAGATAGGCCTTCATTGGAAAGTGTGGGAAGATGTGTTTTATGTATTTGTATAACCACACTAATACGTGAATTCTTATGCTAATCAAGAAATTTTTAGATCAAAAGAAGATTCTTACCGACACAAGCTGTCTCCCTCTTGTCGTCAGGGTGCATAAAGCCCATCTCACATTCACAGCGGAAGCTGCCCGGATAGTTGAGGCAGTGACCGTTCTCACACAACGTAGGATTGTCAGTGCACTCGTCTACGTCCTGACAGGAATATCCGTCTCCTCGGAACCCGGAGTCACAAACACACTGTGAGGGAATGGTGAAACAGACAATAGTAATTCACTGAGAAAGTCAAACAGGTACTATTTTTATATTCATAATTTGCATTGATTGTCCTTCCCGTACCTCTTCCATCCTTCTTCCTAAATAGATTTCCACCTCTCCCTTTTGCTATAGATGTTTCCTTTAGGCAATAAGTTATTTTTTATGAAGTTTTACTATCTACAGCAGTGTTGTTCGTTGCTTTTATGACTTCTTATGTCTAAACTGTTGGTCTCTGTTTTTTTATCTCTCTTTTTTTATTGATGTAAAATAATTTATTAGAAATAATTTAATAAAATATTTAACTATATATTTTTTCATCACTAGAAGTAAGGCTATCACAGTAACGTTTAACAGTATGGTGGTCGTAAGGTAGAACCGGGCTAATCACTAACATGGTGTGCTAACGCTTTGGTCTGATTACAGATTACGATCTTATGAATACTGTCAGATTAAATCTCAAGTAGACAAGTGGTAGAACTCTGTTACGTCTCAGAAGACGGCCATCAGCAACTAGGCTGAAACGTTAACTCACCATAATAGTGATGTGACACAATTCTAACAAAACATAACTTTCTCCCTCCCTGTTAATGATCACACATCAAAGAAATAAGTTCAATCAATCTGTGAGTGTTTAAACTGTTATTTGCAACGGAGGTCTACCTTGAAAGATCCATCGGCGTTGATACACTGAGCGTTCTGATCGCACCCTCCGTTGTTGGTGAGGCATTCGTTGATGTCTCTGCATGTCTGTCCATTACCAGTGAACCCGTCCGGACATCTACAGCTGTAAGAACCCTGTAACCAGCACACACCATCTGGGTTAAGGTCAAATATAATGTATTTTATAGTAAATTTCACAATAGATCTTTTTGGTAACACAAAATATTTTTGCTTTTGATAATAATCTAAGAGCCATTCCAAACAAGCAATTAACAGGTGTTCATCAACAAAGAGTACGATTATAGGTTTCATGTAGTACAGTCTACTCATGGCCATGGTACAGTATATTGACAATGAAACATTCATTTCCACTCTTTTATAGGAAGTGCTAGAAATTGTCCTATTTGTAAAGATTATCCTTTGTACTGATTAACTACTCATCAATGGTAAACTTTATTTTACAACTACTACGCTTGGGCTTTGTGTGGACAAGAGTTGATAGTGTGGTAGACAGGTCTGATTAATGGCTAATCTAAGTCTGGTGATAGTGTATGGCAAGTCTCTTTGTCCAGGAGACAGCAACTCAGATTGAGAGCTTTAATCCCTTCTCAGTCAGTGTGTTGTGCAGCTCATGAGAAATTCACCTATCTGTAACAATGCTAGGTGAGAAAGGCCCACCTAAACAGAGGACGGCTCGGATGGCAATTGACAGGATATTTTGATAGGTGTCTCCAAACCACACTGAAAACTTTTAAATAACTAAAACTTTTGTGCAGTGGAAAAAAGTGATTAAATATGCTCAAATCACTAAACAATCTCTGGAATTATAAAGTTAATAGAAGAAAAAAACAAATAGATACCTACTGGGTTATTGATGCAGTGAGCATTGATGTCACACTGGTGTGTGTCCAGTGCACACTCATCATCGTCCGAACACTGCGGTCCTCGACCGGGCTTGACACTGTAGCCGTCCTCACAGCGGCACAAGAACGAACCGATTGTGTTGTCACACTCACCATTACCGCACACGTCTTTGCCGCTCTCACACTCGTTCACATCTGGAATAAAATCACAAGAGTGTTAAGAAATGTTGCTGATTGGGGATAATCAAGTGTGTTAACGTGCTGCATCTGATTTTGGGTTTTGTCACAAATGCTTATATGATTTCATTTTTTGTACATCAATTCTACCCATATTTTGATTACAAATTCTGACACTTAATAAAACTAAGGAATATTGAAAATAAATCGTAAAACTGATCCAGTAATCATTTTCCCAAAAGCTACTTTTAAACAATTAAAACTCTGTGGTGTATTATTAACTGTTAATGTGTAATGTATAATTAACTGGAGTAGACTGCATTTTCAAATATCAGGGACGTTCTTAAGGTAGGATAATTTAGCTAGGAATTAGTGTAATCAGTACATCAATTTCACTAAGCCACTCACGATTCTACTTTGTTAAATATACTCACATCAAATCATAAGGGATATTGTAGAATGGCACATTCCGGGACATATTTTTAAGGGAATTTACAGTTAAAAAAGGTTGAATGTGTTGCAAAAAACGTATTACTGCAATACATTATAGAAGATGGAGAACAGATGCCATCTAACCAACACAATTAAATTAGGCGTTAAAAGGCACACAAAAGGTTCACAAGAGATTAAATGGATAGCCTCACCACAGGAGCTTCTAAGAATAGCAAATAAAAAAAACGGAATTGGCAGTGGATAGGTTATACCTAACAAAATGAACAGGATGCCATAGTAATACAGGCATTGGGATAGAAACATTAGGAATAGTGAAGGAGAGGATGGCCAAAGCAAGCAAACATTTTAAAAAGGGAACAAGAGAAGATGAATGAGATAGAGGGAGGAGTAGGCACTAGCTGGACACAAAGTTAAATGCTGTTATGATGAGGCGCTAAGCTCCATCTAGGAGCCACAGAAATCAAGTAAGGGACTTTCATAACAGAAAATCTGATGTAGGCCTACTTATAGACTGCTAAACATTTCAAAGAGTGCACTCCACCTACTCACCTACACATGACGATCCGTCAGGTCCCGGCAGCAATCCGTCTGTACAGTGACAGTTGTAACTGCCCATCGTGTTGGTACACTGACCCCCCAGACACACGCGGGGGTTCACCTTACACTCGTCCACGTCCACACAGCCCCGCCCATCAGGAGTGAGGCGGTATCCATCACTGCAACACATAGCGTCCTTCCCACTTTAATGTTGATAATACTTACCTTACAGGTACGTGTTGCCAGTTTACTTATAAAACAGTGCAAGTAGTTTTGTTTTTTACAAAAGGTTTAAATTAAGGAAATTCTTTAAAATGGAGAAAGTTATCTTTTTGAGAGATCTTTGTTTTTTTATTGATAGCTAATTGGTTATGGTTACTGTGGTTATCTTCAAATCTAATGGTTAATGGTTCAATCCCAAGTGTCAATTCTGGACCTAGAAGATATTTATTGTTATTGTTAGGATATCAATTAATGATCAATTAGTGATTAATTATTTGACTTGATTGATGTAGTTTGAGTCTGTAAGGATAACATCACTAACCTACATGCACAAGAGTAGCTGCCGGCTGAGTTGAGACACAAGCTCTGACATCCTCCGTTGCCACTGGCACACTCGTCAATGTCTGTTAACATTTCATCAGTCAGTAAACAAGAAGATGTTAAGGAAAGTAGCTATCAGTTAATCTTGTTCAAATGTATGGGAAGTCCTGAAAACTGTTCAGAACTATTCAGAAACGGCTAGGTTAGTGACTTTATTTAATAGATTAACTAAACTTAGTATCCGACTTTTTGATTTGTTTGAGTAGTAAAATTTAGCTAGCTAACCTAAAAAATGGGAATTAAAGGACTTAAAAGATGGTTAAATTAGTCTCTGAATAGCTTAAATATAACCCAAGCGAAATATTTCAAATCTATCAATAGGGGAGTCAATCTAAGCTCAAGTCAAGTATAAATCATAATATATGATTAGGTTCCTATGAAAAGGTTCCATATTGAATTTTTGCCAATCCTTGGACTTGTCCTCAGAAGCAAAAACACAGCACATACAAATTTGTATGGGTAAACAAACATTAAATTTCTCAGAAAAAAGAAAATCATTAGGCCTATGTCAGCATTTTAATAAAGGAAACAAATATCTAAAGGCAAACATCATGGTTAAAGCTAATTGCAGTAGGCATACCTTCACAATGAGACTTCATGTCAGTTTGCTGATATCCATCATCACACACACACTGGTAGGTGCCCATCATGTTCTCACATACTCCATTGCTGCAGATTCCTGATGTGCGGGAACACTCGTCAATGTCTGAAACATGACCACAATCAAATGTTAATGAAATACTACAGTTTTGCAATACTGTAAACTCCCACAAACTTGGCACCCAATAACCCTTCAGTTAAAATTCTTTGTGAACCCATAAATAATGTGTACCTACAGAAGTTGCACAGAACCCTAGGAGCCAGGGCCGGAACAAGGGGGGGGCAGAGGGGGCGGTTGCCCCGGGCGGCAGGGTTGAGGGGCGGCAAATTTCTGGTTGCAGTAAATTTGTTTAATACAGTTTGTAAAAAGTTTTTAATGAGCCGAACGTCATAAGGAACATCAATTAAGTAATTTCAAAACTGCATAACGTAATAAACAAACAATGATTTTACAATAGAAATCAATATAAATTGCAACGGAGTAGAAAACACTGAGAGCCCTAGTAGCTAGCAGCACAGAAAAGTTTGTTTATACTGTAATTTCAGCTGATCGCCATCCCTGTCAAGGCGCCATGCCGCCCTGCCTCACTGCCGTGGTTCGTTATATAGAGGTTAGGTTTGCAGGAATTTCGCTAAGTCGAGGTTCAGAACCAGCGTCGATCAATATAGGTCGGGACTTGACCTCATTAAAATACAGTACAATTAAAGTAGCATGGGCTACAATACTTTACAGTACAGTGTTTACATTGTACAGTAGAACCTAAATTATCCGGCATAATAAAGGGGAGGGATCTTGAATATTGCGCAATCATGACAATGGCATTGACCTTGGTACAAGTTAAAAACTATAAGTTTAAAATCACAGCTTGTTCTAACCCTCCTAAAACCTAGCCAAACACTGTATTGCGTAGTCATAAATTATGTAAAGAACAAAACAAAACAGTAGAAAGTTGTGTAGCTACTGCCCGCGATATGCCGGTAGGCTACTTACAGTACAGTACTGATTTATCACAACAGAGGAATGTCAATAATAATCATTAACTATAGCATTGGTGTTGCTAATAGTTGAAACAAATCGTATTGAAAACAATAAATTATTAGATAAGTCATTATAAAAGTGTATAATCATAGCCAACTTAAGGATAGTAAAAATACTCGTAAAAGGAATGTTAAAAAAACGATGTTGTTATTCTTTCTCTTTGGTTTTGTTTTTATATTCTTTCTTAGGTTTTTCTTTATCAAAAAAATTGTACAATTCGCCATAGTTATCCCATATCGCCCAATCACAGCTTACTAAACATTACGTCGTCATCAGTCCTCAGTGAATGAAATCAGTTCTCAATTGCAACATAGCGCGCACAGAGACAGCAGACAAAGATGTAAAACGGAGCAGACGAATGTTAGCGCAAGCGATGACGTGACCTTTCCATTTCATTTGATAAAGAAACAGATTTTCCCAAAACAATAATTGGGTGGGGGATTTGTTATATCGAGGGAAAGACGTAGACAATTTGTTATGCAGAGGTTAAATTCGCAATGTAGAGGTTCTGACAATGATAAATTTGTTATATTGAGGTGTCTTATTTTAGCCGAAATCACGAAAAATTCGTTAAATCAAGGTCGTTGTTATAGTTTGTTCGTTATGTAGAGGTAAAATATACATTGTGTCTTATGGAGAGTTCTAGGGGAATTAAAAAAATTCGTTATGTCAAGGAATTCGTTATATCTACCTATTCCACTTAACCCTCCATTTTTGTTTAATTTGTGAGGGATTTTTGTTGTGGGTGAAGGGGGGGGAGGGGCGGCAAATTTTAGTTTGCCCCCACTCAAAAATTGTCTAGATCCGGCCCTGCTAGGAGCCACTCTAGTGTGGACTGTAGAATTTGACAGCACCAATAGTAACAAAGTGCATTGTCTCTGCCAATCGGACCGAGCGCTATTGCCAAAACTATAACCAGGGAGTCAAGCAGTCGAGCATATTTGACAACTGGAGAGCTGCCTGTAGTCTAGCCAGTTAGTCTGTCAATTAGTACAATGACTTTGAATAAGTCTTTAGAAATGTAAATTATGGCTAGACCCCATGTTAAGAATGATGAAAAACTGCAATACTTGCTTATTTCTTTCTGTTTAGTATCCACATCTTTTCACAATCATGAATATGTCAATAAAACAGTCTGCATTTGAAACTCAACTGTCTTTTAAAGAATGTATATTTAGTTAGGTATCAAATCAACTAGGGATGGTCAAGTCTCGAAATTTCGGGAAATTTTTGGGAAATTTTAAATCTTGTTACACGAGATGAGATTCCTTTTGTGGCCGAGATTTTTATCGAGACGAGAATAAAAAAAAAAATTAAAAACGTCTGCAGAAAGTCAATGCAATACCCGCAATACAGGAGCGTGTTGTAGTTGCGTTTCCTTTGCGAAGGCGTTCTTATTTAATTAATTCTTTAAATGTAAATATTACTTTAATTATTTTAATAATATTACTTTAATAACATTTGAGAAGTTTTGTTAAGTGTAAGCAGTGTGAGGAATGTTTTATTACTATAAAAAGTCAAAACAAGTAACTATTTTATAAAAATTAATATTGCTTTTATTTTATGATTTATTTTATTTTAGGATAAGTTGAACTCTATCCTAACTGATATCACTATGTTTCCTAATCGTAGGCATTTTTAATAAGTTAGGCGTGATTAATAAAAAAATGTTATGCTGATGTTTTTTAATAAAAGATTGTAAATATTCTTGCCTATTATCATTGTTTTTGTATTTAAACAGTCATCTAACAATGTTACAAAATCAGGTAAAAATTTTGAACGTGCATTTCCCGTTGTGTATGAGAAGGGAAATCCCGTCTCGATCTCGTCTCGAAATTTTATGAGAAATAAAAAATCTCGTCTCGTCTCGTCTCGAACTAAAAATCCAATCTCGTCCATCCCTAAAATCAACCATTTTAACGGTTTCAAAAACGGAGTATCGATTGGGCCATGATAAGGTACTGGTATTAACTTTAAAAAAAGGTACCGAAAGTAACAGATGATAAATCAACATAAGGATCGGAATGTCATCACTGATGGGTAGCATACCTTAATTTAAGTTATAAACTTCAGAGTTGATATTTAAAACATACTTAGGCCTACATACATTCAAATCAAACATACTTATATCAAAGTTTATTGTTTTAGTTTGAATCATTAAATATTCCTGCCGATAATTTTTATTTTACCTTTACAAGATTGTTTGTCTGGTGCGAGTTCATGTCCCGGCGGACAGAGACACTTGTAGCTGCCAGGTGTGTTCTGACATGTTCCTCCTCGACACAGGCCAGGCGTCCTCTCACACTCATTGATATCTGCGGCAGATTAGAGAAACTTCAATCAACAAATAGTGAATCTATTCATTCAATGCATTATTTTATTAATAAGTCTTATTTTACCAAGTAAATATATTTGATTAAGCTGTTTGTTTATCAATCTAAATATTCTACACACCATCACTTCCCATGACTACTCATTCTCTGCTGTATCATGACTTGAAATCCCTAGGTTCCAAGATAAAAATAATATTGCATAATACCTACTAAATTAAATTTATCATCCTTCTTTCTACTAAAGTTCGCCTGTTTTGACCAGCTTATAATAAAATTATATAGAAGCAGCCTTGTTTAAAGTTAAAAAAGATTAATGCAATAACGTTATACATTGATTCAAATAATGAATATCTTTTTTAAAAAACGAGTGAGATGGTGTAGCGGTAGAGCGTATGGTTTCGATTCCCAGGGTTCAGATTCTGTTATTCTTCAAAGGCTTTTAGCTATGTGACGACCCTGGAAAGTGCAATAATCTGATACATCTGGATGAATCGCCTTAAAGACTTCCCGCCCCTCCCAGCAAAAAAAGTGTATGAAAAATATACTTTCATCTAAAACATTTATTTATAATTTATACATCATCAGCAGAATGCAGTATTGTACCATTATAAATATTACAAGGACACTTTGAATGTTTGCAAAGCAGAACACTGACTGAAATTCTTCAGCCATTAAAAAAGCTATGTCTTAGATTCAATCTACCTATGCAATGATATCTGAAGTTAAAGAGTTTCTAAATCAAATCATCTTTAATCCGAAGACACAAATTGTAGACTAATAAATACAATAGAGTACAGGCTAGGTGTCAACGCATCTAATACTGCTTAAGATAAATCTAACAGTGAAACAAAATAATCATTTAAAATAATTATATTAAATAATTAAATTTAAAAAAAATTGAAAAAAAATACAAGCTAAGGGCGTCACAGACAATGTCTCAAATATATACGCTTAGGGCTACAAATAGAAAATGGTGGAACATTACTTATCCATCAGTCTAAACCACGTTGGCAGACAGCCAAACTAACAAGTACTGACCCATGCAGACTCTCATCATGGAAGAGCTCTCGTATCCTTCCTTGCAGTCACACTCAAAGTTGCCTGGGGTGTTGCGACAAACACCGTCTCCACACACACCGTGCATGATGCTGCACTCGTCTATGTCTGCAACATTCAAATATTTCATACTATAGTTTAGTTCTAAGATTACAGCTGAAAGATTATACTAGCTCTCTCATTAGCTCTCTAAATGTATTATATGTATACATCCTTGCAATGATTAACTATACTGAACAGAGTGAACTTAGAATAGGAGAAGATTTTCATTCCCACGACACTCGAAGAGCTATAAACTATCTTCTCCCAACTCAACATACAACTCAATACAGCGGAATCCTTCTTACATGGGACGAAAGGTCTTCAATAACCTGCCCAAAAATAATATATAAAATAATAATAATATAAATTTTGGAGCTTTTTTGACATCCTCCCTGCTCCTGCAGCTACTTTAGTACCAGGAAAATTGAACTCCAATTGAAACCCAAATTGAGGCAACCCTGAGACAATATAAGCAAAACGATTTAATTTTGGTCATAAAATTTATTTCTCAGCAATATATTTTTCAATATGGTAAATTAATCAATGTAATTAAAAAGTTTAAATACAATTTAATTTTCTTACAAAATTTGTGTCAAACATGTGGTACAGACACAAGACAATTTCATCAAATGTGGTTTAATTCCTTACCAATGATAATAGAAACTGACTCAAATTATCTATACCCCAACAACTAAAATTGGTCAATACTGCAATAGTATACATCTACACTAAACCCCTTAGCTTTTAAATCAAAACCCTGATTAACAGTAAAATTGATGACGACTTTATCACTTTTAGCGAATTTCCCTATAGGGAAGTAGCTATTACCGTAGGTCTCATGGTAAGACTTAGGCCCGGGACCGATTTACTTTTTCATTTTGATGTCCCCAGAGGCCAAAAACACCATTCGTTCAAATTTTTATATATGTATATATATATATATATATATATAGATATATATATAGATTTATATATATATGTGTCCGTGAACACGATAACTTGAGTAATTTTTATCCGATTTTGATGAAATTTGGTTTGAAGGTGTAAGGCGGGATAAACTTGAATGAGTTCGCGATCCAGCATGATCGGACCATGGGAACAGGATTTTATGGGGGGTTTTATGGGGTAAAAATTGGTTTTTCTCACTTTTGACCCTCAAAACACAAAATTTTCCAATTTTTCTCTAAACCTTCTTAAAGAGCTTAAAAAAACAAACAATTCAGTATATCAAAGTGTTTTTGTACGGTTATTGGTTACGGAGAAAACTAAAAAAAATTTAAATTTAAAATTCCCATGTTATTCTTATGGAGAATATTGTAAAATGTTGTAGTTTGCTTGTTTATGGATATCTTTTGATCAAACTTGGCAAATATATTCATTTTATACTAAGCAATAATTATTTTACTTAAAACACACACTTTATTAGTTTCCTTGTAGCAGCAAACCTAGGTACTCGTTAAACCTAATGTTATTTAAATAGATCAATTGAAAATCAATTCAGCCAAATGGAAATTCGCTTAGACGGCAGGTTTGCTGCGGCGGGGGTATTCTTCAGGTTTTTGGGTTCTTCAACCTTCGGCTTTCTTTTCTAGTTAGGAATGCTCAAAAACTGTCTGGTGTTTGGCGTGAAAAACTTCACACTTTTAATTTAACAAAATTGGATTGCACCGAACAATGTCTTTCACATCAACACTCCAAGAAACCAGGTGGAATCAAGTTTTTCAATTTTTCAATATCATTACAATATAAATTTTACAATTTTTTTTCTGGCACAATTTTTTGATCAAGGGATTTAGGACAAGGGATTAAGAGAAGAAAAGGATATATGGTTTACAACCCACCGATACACTTGATGCCATTCTCGTCCAGCGCGTACCCTTGGTTACAGCGACAGTTGAAGCCTCCAATTGTGTTCTTACATCGTCCATTAGTACACATTCCGGGGAACTCTGTGCACTCATTGATGTCTTTGCGATCAACAAACCCATAACCCTGAAACAGCATTGGTAATGTATTGTATTTACTGTAATTTAAGTTCCTTTGTTGATTTACTTCCTTCAACAAACATTTACTTTGAATAAATTTAAAAACTGTGTCATATATCTGATGACCTGACCTTGGCTTTTATTTTGGGCAATTTTACTGATAACCTGGCATTTCTCAAACTTAGCACCATTCCAGTCCACATTACTGAGTTTGTGGCACTTAACAGACTATTCTATAGTGTTAGAATTTTCAAAAACTTAAAACCATACCTTTGGACACAATTCCTGGTGATTGTCAGTTCCTTGACGGGGGCATTGCTCACACTTGGTTCCATCGGATGGTCCACCCCACGCCTTCCCCACAGTAGAGCAGCAACACAGACTGCGGGGGTAGACACCTTCTAGCACTGTCACACCCCCGCCGTGTCTGTACTCTGTGAAACAACTCTCCTGTCTCACATCTAGACACATGGTACCTGCCGACAAACACATTCAAAATACAGGGTGTAGCAGAAAAGACAGATGCTTTAAGAACATATTATTCTCACACGGGTAGAAGGATTTGGGCAACTTAGGTGGTTAAGTATTTGGTTTTCCCTACCACTTTGTAAGTCAATGTTCTGGATCATTTAGACATGTTTGGTTACAACAGTTTTGTGCCTAGTTTATAATCTCCAGGCCTCCAGGCTCTCCAGGCAGTTAACGAGTGTCAATGTTACCGTATTTCAATCTTGCGGGTCATGATACTCACTCGTTCAGTAACACCATTTTACATTGGGTTGAATAATTTTGTTGATAAGGAACAGTGATTTATAGAAAACCAATAGAGATTCTTGCTTTGTATGCATTTCAGAATTGTTGAAAGAGTTTAACACACTCGGTGGCCCTGGTACTATAAAGGAGCTGTAACTTTTTATATGCTTCCAGAACAGCTAAAGCAAGAAACGAAGAAACCATTTCAAGAGCAAACTGACAGACTGGCTGCTAGAGGGTGCTTTAAGCTGGGATCGAGTTCACCCAAAAATTAGTAGAAAAAGAAAACTGCACTAATTTCCTTATGCTTATTAATAACTACCCAAATAACCTGTATATTTTAACGTTTGTACTGTCTATTTATTGTATATTGTACCTGTAGAGTCGAGGGTGAGGCCAGGAGGACAGACGCAGGTGAAAGATCCCTCAGTGTTGACACAAGTCCCTCCTCCTCTGCACAGTCCTGCATTCAGCTCACACTCGTTGATGTCTGTACATATCTTGCCATCCACCTGTCCAACAACATCACTGGTTACAATGCAATTCACTTAGCTTGTTATTCAGCAAGTAGTTTTAAACCAGTAGTGTCAGCAGTGAGTCAGATTTGGTGAGTCGGTGGCTCAGTTGGTAGCGTCACGGACTTTGGGCCCAAGGCAAAAGTGTCGTGGGTTCGGATCCTGGTCACTGCCACAAACTTTTATCAGTACTGTTCACCTTTGTACTGTACCGGCTCACCCCTTGCTTTGCTGGATACGTTCCACGCACAGATCTGTAGTCTATGTGGACGGGCAAGTGCAAGGTTAAAAGAGGCAGCCAACCTCTTTAAAAAAAAAAAAGATAGATTTCTGAGTTTTTGCAATGAATACAAGGGAATGTTGCTGGAAGTCAACAGTCCCGGAAGATCAAATAATTTATACCTGTGCCGCTAGGTCAAAAACTACAATGTTTGCAGTGTCTGTAGATCAAAAGTCCCAGTAAGTCAAATAATACAGTCCGAGCTAAAAACGTGTTCTATGTTAAAGCAATTGACTTATTGGGAATTTGACCTAATGCAACAGCAGTTTTAATATAACGAAATACGGTAAAATACAAGTTCAGTTTCGCTGACTCAACAGTGCCGGAAGATCAAAAGCAATAAAAGTGAACGTCGATTCAGTGTAAAGTAGACCTCCTGCAACGCTTACTACACCAACAAAACTCGCTTTTAGTTACTTCGTGTTTTGTCATAATTAGAATAGAGCTAAAATTATCATATTTGGTACATAGCTTATCTATTAATGCTTCTTGCCAACTGTTTGGTCAACACTGTAAATAGGTATAGCATTTCATTAAAATTTGTGGCATAAAATACCCGCAAGGACGATCTGAAAATTTCTGGTTAACATATACGTTTGTAAAAGGAGATCCATTTAATTGTAGAACTATTTTATGAGTATTAATGTAGTCTACATATAAACTGTGTAAATGTATTACGCCTTGGAAGGGTTGAAACCTGTCCAAACTATCATATATATTATTAAAACGTAAATGGGGTTTTTTCACGATTCTGAATCAACCAGACGATGGATTTTCATTAGTTTTGTGTTGAAAGAAAGACAATTTTGAGAACTAGGGAATTTCAAAGCTATAATTTATAATTAGTGTCCCAGTTTTTTATAAATTAAGTTTTAGTTTTTAAAAAGTCTAGCAGCCGATGCTAACCTTCTCCAATAAGTCAATGCTTCTAGCTAGCTTTTAGTACAATATAATTTGCTTAACATAACAGCTGTAACATTCAGCATTTGTGACACAAATTCAGCATTTGGAAGAAAATTTATATACATACTTATGGTTGGCTTATTTATACTATGTGTAATGCTGACCATTGATACATTTAATTCTTCGGTACGAGGATGGCACATTAATTAAATATGCATAGTAAAATACAGTAGTAGGATGTTCAAATTAATTATTTTTAAAGTATTCTTTGTAATCATCGATTTGTTTTAGTCCAATATAATTTGTTTTAACTAACAGCTGGTTGAATGTGCTATGTATACTTATAAAAGGCAAATCCCTCACTGACACACTCACTCTCACTCACTCATCATCACTAATTCTCCCACTTCCCATTTACCTAGGAGGCTGAAATTCGATACACCGATTCTTTGGGCATTAAATAGGAAAACTGAGTAATTTTTATTATGATAGGGCATTCGAGCTTCGCCCCAGTGGCTCTGGAGTTTCCCATGTTAACCTTATGATTTTTCATATTTAAAAGGAATTAATGAATCTTAACAGCTGTGTCAATTAAACAATTTATGACAACAGCTAATTTGCAACCAAAAGCTGAGTGAGCGTTTCGAACGAACTTCAACCTGGAGGCGAGTTAACCCCAAGGCAAGTGAGCTCAGCGAACGAGCTCCAACCTAAAGGTGAGTTAGCGTAGCGAACGAACCTCAACCAGGACGTGATTGAGCCATGCGAACGAGGTCATCTTGAAAATTAATTAGTTAAACGGGGCAAAGCCAGCGGGTACAGCTAGTTACTCTATAGAATTATTAGGTTTTTAGCGAATTTCGCATATAGGGAATAAGCTATTACCGTAGTACTCATGGCAACACCTGGACCCGGGACCGATGTAATTTTTCGTTTTGAGTCCCTAGAGGCCAAAAACACCATCCGTTCAAATTCATATATATGTAAGTGTATAAGACATTTTGGGGACTTGACTTTTTCGGGTCTCAAGAATTTATACGAAAATACACAATTGCAATATTTTGAGGACTTGAATTTGCGTATGTGTATAAGACATTCTGGGCACTTGACTTTTTCGGGACTCGAGAATTTAGTACTTTTCGAGGACCTGTGCAAATTATTCCATTCCAAATGCAGCGCGTTATCGATCTTCACCCTTGTGTGGGCCCTCCCATTCATTGACGGAATGTCTCGTGGCGTATGACGACCGGATATAAATAGTCACTTTACACTCACTTATCTCGTTATTTTTTCAGCATATTCGTTGACCCGTCTGCAGGTCTTTTGTTGACGGGCTGTCAGAGCGTCTGTTGCAATAACTGGAATTCCTTATGTATGTTTGCTGCTGATTACGGTGAAGTATTGTTAGAAATTCCACCTAATCTTTAAAGTTACCCATTAAATTCATAGAAATAATAATATTTAACTGTTTGACGAGTACCCCTATTGTATTCAAAATACTAAACGGCCCAACCCAATATTTAATACAAGCCAAAGGTGTCTTATAGATTCCGAGTAAATTATTATAAACTATCAAATGGAGCATGTAAAGTGCATTATAAATAATCAACAAACCCTAACATAATTGACTATTGATTCAGTTACTGATTCGGGAATTACAATTGCTGATGATAACTGAATGCTCTGACCTGAAGCAGTGTTCTTCTTTACTTCTTTACCTATAAAACACATGGGATACAGCCTTTCTTCACTGATCACGTAATGCGTGATTTTCTATAAAGTCTTGGAAAAATAAAAGGAAAAATAGATAGAATACAGGTGTATGTGGTTTACACACAGATATTCATCAAACTGTGTGATATTTTGTTATAGCAATGAACAATTTGAGAGTATCGTATTGTTCAAGTCGATGGAAAATCTCTGTTGATCCTGTTTTACAAGCAAACCAAAAAGATACAGTAGTCACCAGTCTATGCGACATATTCTAACCAGAAAATTGTAATCGTATGATTCTATAAGCATTGGTAGGATTGCAAAGTACTACACAAACATTATTTCAAGGGTAATAACAGTCACAATTTCCGCTGACTTTAAAAGAGTAAACTAAACTATTATACTAATGGACACACAACTAAATGGAACAACTAATGGAAATTCTCACGATGTACATTCGTTCGATATAAGCATTGAGTATACACGTCAGTACATACGTGTATACCCAATGATATAAGCAACGGTTCTTGCAATTTATTGCTTATTGTTTTTTAGAGTTGTTTTCGGACTTACTCACACTCGTATAAGGTTTTCCACGTTTGTCATTGATAATGTAGCCATGTTGCTTTGAAATGGCGACCATACAAATGTATGCATTTTAAGCCAAGTATGAATGGAGATGAGTGTGGGATGAGTGGAGCGATCTTGTTGTCCTGTTTGTGACTAAGGCCGACATAATCCTTAGACACAGCTGTTAATTAATAGTGCATACAGTCAATTAATAGCAGCAGAGGTCAAGTTTGGTATCAAATTAAAGGTTTTACTCATAAAAATACATTGCCGCAAACCCAAACTCAAACGATGATGATGATAATAACGTTAATGATGTCGCTAAAACGTATCGTTTGAAATTTAACAGCTGAAAATAAGTGAAATAGAAAAGGTTTTGGTTAAATCCATCAAATTGGAATTGGACACTAGTAAATACTAGTGCACTTGTTGCTACCTCCCCCCTTCGGTTTCATGTATTCCTCTCAATCAGTTCAAACCTAGGAGGATTAAACATTAATGTTACCTAATTAATGTTAAATCCTCCTAGATTCAAACCTGAAACACCCAGATCGAAACTCGCCTGTCGTTATTTTACCATCGCCTTTTTTTTAAATATATTTTTCAAAAAAGAAAGATTATATTGATTTACTTTGGATTTTAAAAATGTTAACGTTTTATTTTGTTAAAGATTTATGGTGATACGTAAATATTGTGGTGTAGTTAAGTATATTATATTGTAGTTAAGTGTTAAATTTTGAAATTTTAGGGTGAATCGAGATGAATCTTTTTTTATAACATGGGTCTCTCCTACCTTAACATACATACCAAGTTTCATAAACATCGGTTGGAAAAGTGCAAAGATAAATATTTGTATGTAAAAAATACAAAATGGTGGATATCTGGTTAATGAAACGATTTCGAAAAAAATGTTATCCTTGATTTTCTGTTTATTTTGACCAAAGGAATTACTAGGTAAAGTATCTCCCAGCTTATTTTAAACACCCTGTTTATGATGTATTCTTATAAGTGAAAAATGTAAGCTGGTAATACAGAAAGATGTTTTATAAATAATATAAATGTACTGGTGATCTGTATATTCATCTTTTTCTTGTCCTTAGAACTGTAAATTAAAAGTCTACTCAGCAGTCGCATCGTACGATGTAGTTCTTTCCATGCGTTGCGAAATGCTAAATTTGCCGTCCTCTTCAACCTAAGTTATCTATTGAACCACTGATTGTAAAAAATTAAAAAAAGAAATATATTTTACGCATCACACTTTTGGCTACAACATTGCCACAGACGAAACCTCTCTAACCCAAAAACAAACAAAAATCTCGCATGCTAACTTTTTCATGTTAGAAATCACAATTTAAAACTATTTCACCATACATATCAATTTTTATTAATTAGATCGGTAATTAGTTTAAAGTTCCGACAAAATAGTCATCGAGTAGGACTAACAAAGAAGCTCTGTGCCATTTTTCAAAATTTTAGCACAACTTTAAGTACACCAAAACACGAAATTATTGAAGTCTTGCGTCGAGAGGACTATCGTTGTTTTTAACAGATTATACTTTTGACCTTCCGGCACTGTTGACTTAGCGAAACTGAACTTATATTTTATCTTATTTCGTTATATTAAAACTGCTGTTGCATTAGATCAAATTCCCAATAAGTCAATTGCTTTAACATAGACCACGTTTTTAGCTCGGACTGTACTATTTGACTTACTGGGATTTTTGATCTACAGACACTGCAAACATTGTAGTTTTTGACCTAGCGGCACAGGTATAAATTATTTGACCTTCCGGGACTGTTGACTTTCTGCAACGCGTCCGAATACAAACTCTTTAAGAATTGAAATGCTTAATTATGGAGAATAGTTAGGCTGGAATTTTGCCCCCGAAATGAGCTTCGTGCAGCCGCCACTAGGATCGCTCGCGCGGCAGCCGTGCTACTCTATCCCTCTTAAGCCGATTTTTTGTCTCCACTTTCCCACTCAGTCAGCTGACTTGGCCGCGTGCTTGCGATAGTCTATCTAATGGCTGCCACAAGAACTAACCAAAATTCAAAATATTCACGGACTTAATTTTTAACAATGGCATTGCACTTATAGGTTTTGTATTCATTGGTTTTTGTTAGACAACTGGTGGTTTTTGTGAAATTTATTTTGCAGCTGTTAGTGCTGTTTCTAGGGTGTAATCAGATTTAATGAGACTATTGCTCAAAGTTTAGTCTAAACATTTAAGGGTTATTGTTTGTCATAACTGACTGCATTTAATAATGTTGTCTCTCTCGGAGGAAGCTTCTAACTGTTCCTCTCCACCTGACTTGGCTGGTTGCTTCTTTTGCAATCAATTCCCAAGTTTTGCTTTTCTCTTTTAACACTTCGACCAGTATTTTTCACTATTATTTCTTAATTTTGTACTCTCTCCTGCTTCTAGCAGGAATATGATTAAGTCACTGTAATTAAACATTGTTTTTTATGGTATGTAAAAATGAGGTAGGAAAACAAAAATTCTTTAGTTTTGCTTCAAAAGTCACCTTTTGATGCTCTTGAGCTAAATTTAAGTTGTCTCTATTGTCAGTTGGAGACAATACAAAGAAGTAGGAATGATTTAAAAACTTCACAAGGTATCTTTTAAGGCATCAAAATAGACCTACAGACAAAATTTGCCAACTCAACAGTTAACACATGACATTAAGAAACAATGAAATCAATTTTCAGGCTCCAGAAATGAAGAATTATGGTACTAGCCGGCAGGTCGCTGTCTTACTCATCTTAAGGAGTGTTAATAAATACTGCAATGTATGTTTATCTAGTACGATCAAGCTGGGAGCCACTGAAAATGATTCCAGAAAACACAAGGTGCCTGTAACAACATATCAACTACGATGACTATCCTCGGGCTTATCCATCGGTGCATCAATTCTTACATAATCAAGAGTCATAAGTCAGCCACATTTAAGGTTTTAAAATCAAATTTACCTTAGCGAATCCCTTGCTACAGTCACAGTGGTGCAGGTTACACAGTTCGCAAGGGCTGCCCCATGCTAGGCCTATGCTGCAGCAGCACTCTGAGCGCAATGTAAGGCGAGGTAGATTGTTCTCACACCTCCCTGCCACTAGTCTAGACCAGCATGTGCCTCGTCTCGCATCTGACCAACAGACAATCAATGTTACACATTTTACAAGTTACGGTTTGTTTCATAGTGTTCTGCTAATCTTATTTATCTAGTTTTAAGCACATTGAAATATCACCTGTGCTCTTGGCTGAGGTGGATCTCTAATAATGTGTTCATTGATATTTGATAACGATCAAGTTCTACACTCTCCCTCAAGACTGTACAATTCAGGTTCTACTTACTACTTACTACAGTAGAACTCGTACAGCAGTAGGAATCGTGATATCATTAACGCTGTAAAATATCATGTTAATAGTGAAGCGTAGCCTGCTTGTTTCAACTGTATCACAACCCTCGTGAAGTATTAACTATACAAGATAACAGTGTAATCAGTGTTATCACTGGACAAAAGTGAGTGTTAGTTGTATTAACTATACAATTTATTTATTTTTACACCTTTATGCTTTTTTACCAAGTAAGTTAGGTATTTTGACTTAGATTTGGATATTAATATGGATGATCAGTAATCAAAAATGTTAATTAGTTTAAAAGGTAAATATGCAAGTTGCACTGATATTTGAAGACAGCTTGTATCGCTGAAACTGTCTATTGAAATACATGGCTTATGGACACTCTAATCCTGCAACCTCCAACCAAATAATGCAAGTATAGAGACAAAGTATAGAGACTCACCAATGCAGATGCGACCTGTGTTATCCAGCACACTGCCAGGCGGACACTCACACTCGTAGGAGCCGATCGTGTTGACACACTCTCCGTTGAAGCACGCCTCCGGACCCAACTGTCGACACTCGTCAACGTCCTCACACACGTGCTTGGCCACACTCAGTTGGGTCCCTGTGGGACATATACACTGAAACAAATACTGCCGTTTTTCTTGTGCAAAGTACGTAAAATAGATTGTGTTTATATAAATATTCTTTGTTATAAAAAAAAACAGTTTTTGGTATTTTTTTAGGCTAAAGTGGTTTTTTTATCCCAAAAACGTCAGCAGGAGTATGTAGAGTAACAGTACAATTTTCTGTATTTAAAATTTGCCATCTGTAAAAACATCATCTTATGAATTAAAAATAGGTATTTACCTTCGTCTACAGCTCAATCTGTTGTAACTTGAGTAACGGCCGTTTCGGCATTATAATGCCATCGTCAGACGTTGAACATTCAGCTGAAGTAGCGTCGTCATAGTTGAAACACAAAACACGAACACGAATAACATTTTACTTTTACAATTACTAACGAAAACACAACGAACAGGCCTGTCGCACACACGGTACCGGTTGACATTGCCACGATCTGAACTGGATGCCGACTGGAGGTTAATCCTGCATCGTTCTTTGCGTAGTGGTGTTATCAGCTGACCTTTGTACTCCTGCCTTTTGTCTCTTGTCCTGGTCTAAAATACTATTGAAAATGATGTGTGATTTATATTGTAGTTTGTCATTTAATATTGTGTCATCAAAATTATTTTCTGTATAGGCTCTGTAAATTTCGTATTCTTCTAATGTGTCCAATTTATTTCCTTTCTTGCTTGTGTGGAGTATATCGAGGCCAGTGTTCAGATCATACATGTCATGGTTTTTATCAAACAGGTGTTGCGCAAAGGATGATTTTTGCTTGTCGGCTCTTGGACATGGGTGATGTTCTTTGTACCTGGTTCCGAATGTCCGTCCAGTTTTTCCTATGTAAAAGCTCGGGCAACTAGCACATTTAATTTTGTATACACCTGACTTCTCACTTTTGTCGATTACACGATCAGGAACGTTTAATTTATTAATTGTCTTGTTGTTGGTCTTGAACGCCAATTCGATACCATGTTTTTTCAATTCTTTCGTAAGTGAGTACTGAATTGAATGTGAGTACTCTACACACACATACTTCTTCTTTTGTGGTTGGACGTCTCCAGACTTTTTGTTTTTCATAGGGATGGTCAAGTCTCGAAATTTCGGGAAATTTTCGGGAAATTTTAAATCTCGTTACACGAGACGAGATTTATTTTTGGCCGAGATTTTATCGAGACGAGAATAAAAAATAAAAAAAATTAAAAACGCCTGCAGAAAGTCAATGCAATACCCGCAATACAGAAGCGTGTTGTAGTTGCGTTTCCTTTGCGAACGCGTTCTTATTTAATTAATTCTTTAAATGTAAATATTAGGCTACTTTAATTATTTTAATAATATTACTTTAATAACATTTGAGAAGTTTTGTTAAGTGTAAGCAGTGTGAGGAATGTTTTATTACTATAAAAAGTCAAAACAAGTAACTATTTTATAAAAATTAATATTGCTTTTATTTTAAGATTTATTTTATTTTAGGATAAGTTGAACTCTATCCTAACTGATATCACTATGTTTCCTAATCGTAGGCATTTTTAATAAGTTAGGCATGATTAATAAAAAAATGTTATGCTGATGTCTTTTAATAAAAGATTGTAAATATTCTTGCCTATTATCATTATTTTTGTATTTAAACAGTCATCTAACAATGTTACAAAATCAGGTAAAAATTTTGAACGTGCATTTCCCGTTGTGTATGAGAAGGGAAATCCCGTCTCGATCTCGTCTCGAAATTTTATGAGAAATAAAAAATCTCGTCTCGTCTCGTCTCGAACTAAAAATCCAATATCGTCCATCCCTAGTTTTCATCTTACTTAATAACCTGTCAATCATATTGCTGTTGTACCCATTAGATAGCGCTATGTGTTTGATCAAATTGAGTTCTTTATTAAAATTGTTGTCTGACATTGGAACATTTAATAATCGATATAACATACTATTATAAGCGGCATATTTCTGTGATGGTGGATGGTATGACGTGTTATGGATGGTTTGGTTTGACGTGGTTGGCTTACGATAAATGCTGAAATCCAATCTATTGTCCAATTTTTCTATTGTCAGGTCTAGAAAATTCATTTTGTTTGACTCCTCGATCTCCATCGTGAATTTCAAATTTGGGGCAATATTGTTTAGATATTTGTGTAATAATTCCAGTTGTCGGACGTTACCGTTAAACAAAAGAATGGTGTCATCTACATATCGGTGGTACTGCAGTATTTTTTGTTTCTGTTTGTTACGATCTGATAGTATAAATTCATTTTCGATATAATTCAAATAAATGTCAGCGAGTATGCAAGATAGAGGGGAGCCCATTGCTAGGCCCTCAGATTGTGAGTAGAATTTTCCTTCAAACTTAAAATAATTCTGTTGGAGTACTTCTTTCAGAAGGACTAAAAATTCATCGACTGCTTCTGGCAACATATTTGAACTGGAAGTCAGGTGACCTTGGACTAATTCCAAAGTTTTCTCCACCGGTACATTGGTGTACAAATTAACGATGTCAAATGAAACCAATAAATCATGCATCCTTATGTTTAAATCTTTAGTTTTTTCAATAAAATCATAGATGTTTTTTAGACTAAAATTATTCTGGAATTGGATCTGGTTTCTTAAAATTTGTTCGAGCTTTTTAGCGAGTGAGTAAGTTGGTGCAGAGGTGTGGTCCACCAACGGTCTTATTGGGACGCCTTCCTTGTGCACTTTAGGCAATCCTCGCAACACTGGTGCAGTGGGGTTGGTAACCATCAGGCGCTTTATTTCCTCGTCGCGTTTCCTTGAATTGGCGTTCAAGACCAACAACAAGACAAGTAATAAATTAAACGTTCCTGATCGTGTAATCGACAAAAGTGAGAAGTCAGGTGTATACAAAATTAAATGTGCTAGTTGCCCGAGCTTTTACATAGGAAAAACTGGACGGACATTCGGAACCAGGTACAAAGAACATCACCCATGTCCAAGAGCCGACAAGCAAAAATCATCCTTTGCGCAACACCTGGTTGATAAAAACCATGACATGTATGATCTGAACACTGGCCTCGATATACTCCACACAAGCAAGAAAGGAAATAAATTGGACACATTAGAAGAATACGAAATTTACAGAGCCTATACAGAAAATAATTTTGATGACACAATATTAAATGACAAACTACAATATAAATCACACATCATTTTCAATAGTATTTTAGACCAGGACAAGAGACAAAAGGCAGGAGTACAAAGGTCAGCTGATAACACCACTACGCAAAGAACGATGCAGGATTAACCTCCAGTCGGCATCCAGTTCAGATCGTGGCAATGTCAACCGGTACCGTGTGTGCGACAGGCCTGTTCGTTGTGTTTTCGTTAGTAATTGTAAAAGTAAAATGTTATTCGTGTTCGTGTTTTGTGTTTCAACTATGACGACGCTACTTCAGCTGAATGTTCAACGTCTGACGATGGCATTATAATGCCGAAACGGCCGTAACTCAAGTTACAACAGATTGAGCTGTAGACGAAGGTAAATACCTATTTTTAATTAATATCACAGCTCAGGGGCTAAAAATGGATTTTAAATCATCTTATGGTTATTAAAATATTTAAATTTAAAAAAAAAACTAACTGCTCATCGACTATTTTGCATTATTTACCAGTCATTTTTCCTGATCAATCCTTTGAAATCCCACACTAGGAAAAAATTTATCAAGATTGTTTTTGTAACTATTTTGTGTATCCATCTATAACCCCCAGAAATAATTTTTTTTTCAGGCAAGACAGCTTATCATACCTTTAAAAAGTCCTTAAAACGTCCAACTACATGTGTATCCCAATATTATAACCCCAAATAAAAATAAAAAATTTTTAAGTAGTAGAGTTTGCTTAGCCGGAGACCTTTCTGAAGACAACACTTTGATATTTTGTCATAGACTGCAAGGGGTCTTACTGTCAATTTCTTATTCCTCGCCAGACATTCCTACGCCAGGGTAAAATACCAGTTTTGTTCAGTGTAAAGATCCCGGATAAACTATCTTTCACTCTAATCCTTAAACAAACTCCTTAAATCGCCAAATGGTTTTTTTATCTAAACTTAAATAAAGAAAATAAATTGTCTAAAAGTTGAACACAAATCAGGCTACCTGATAGCTGCCTGGGGTGTTGCGACATTGTCCTCCGCTGCAGATAAGTTCATCTTCACACTCGTTGATATCCAGACAATGTTTACCAGATGGATCTACCTGTCATACACAACATACTTGTGAGTTGAATAAATAAAAGCTTTCCATCTATTCCTGATGAAAACCATAACAAAATTGCAGACATATTTCTAATGAAGCTAACTAAGCTGCTCCCAGGGCAGGGATGCCCACAGGGGGGTTTGATGTCGCAAAATGCGACATCAGAATTTTATTTGGGGGGGATTTTATGATTTTGGGGGGGATTCAAGCCATTGGTTGGTTAAAAGCACATAAAAGATTAATCAGATAATTTTTACGTTGGACATTTTATCTTGATTAATAAATCATTTTATAATTGCTATAAAATATATAGATACTTTTATGTGGATTTCCACTTTCTGACTCATATCATGTTTGACAGTGAGAACAACTCCATGCCAACTGCTGTCAAAGGATTATGGTTGCTTATTAAATTGTATCTGCAATTTGAGTTTGTTTTTACCTTTCATTATGAACTCATTCTCAAATAGTCTCATTGCCTTGAGGACCTATTGATGGTTTTTTAGGTTTGTTTATTATAATATATTCTTGATTCATAAAAATCAAGAACTGGAACACATGATTCTGGATTAATTAAATTGTATTTGTTATTGTCTTTTCTTGAATCTAGAAAGAGCTTCAAACAAATTTTACTAGTCTTAGAATAGATATATAATTATTATTTTTACGCCACACTACACTATTTTGACGAACTTCCCATGCAAGGATTTAGTCCAGAAAACAGCTGTTTGTCCTTAATCAAATGGGGTTTCATACAGTACTACACTGTACTGTAATGAGTTTTGCCGGACACCAATCAGCTGATTATACTGTATTTGGGTGGCAATGAGTGGTTATAACAAAAACATAACCTCTCTTAGAGGTTATGACTAGTGATTTTTAGTCCTTTAGTTGGTGGTAATATAGGGATTTGAACGGATTTAGTAGTATGGCGTAAACTATCGTACGTCACTCGTCCAAGATGTGTTTGCCGGACTCGTATAAAAAAAAACACTACTCGACTTCGTCTCGCACGGGATTCAGGACTAGTAACGTAATATACTATTTTACCACACTATGATGTTTTTAACTGTTTTACATATAGGTACATTAATTGGTGCTGGCTGAAAGTTACGTTTTGCAGGCCATGCCAGCTGTCATCGTCATTTGGGGATCGAGCAGGTTTTTACATCCCTAGGGCCGCAAAATCAGCTGCCCGTTTTAAATACACAATCAGTATCCATAGCATTGCAATATAGTTGTTTTATTGTCACCGCTGCCTAGCAACTATTTATTATTATTTTTGCTAATTCCACAAATTATTTGTCCACATGACCTTAAAGTTGTAGTTGTGTTGACTATTTCAGTGTGCAGTGCATTATCATTGAGGTGAATTAGTGGTAATAGGGTATAGTGTGGGGTGGTGAATAATAGCGTTCGTACCACGGACTGAAATGGTTTTGCAGTTCTCAATCGTTTTAAGTCCTCGACCTCGTATCGAACTTAAAAACTACCTCGAACCTGCAAAACCTCATTTTGGCCCTAGGCACGAAATATACTATTAAGTTTAGGCCTAGTAATATTTTTGAGACTGAATATTTTACACTTATTTAAAAAGGACCAAACTCAGAAGTGGATTAAAGGGCAATTTAGAAAATATCTCAAACTTTTTGACATAACTTAAAGTACTTCCTCCCCTACAATTTAATATGGTAAAAGAATTGTTTATGTAAAAACCCTGATCCCAAAAAAGTGGTTTTTGAAGTGATGTGTGTGTCTGTCTGTAGGTACCAATCCATGGTCTCTCCAGATGTTTTTTTTTTCATTTTGGATTTTTAATAGTGATATTCTATAAAACCCTATAAAATAATGGATGAATAAAATTTTCTCAGAATTGGCCCGAACGATTTTGAATAAAAATTAACATGTTATACTCTTTGACACAACAATCTCTTTTACACAAAAATTGTGTAAACCCTCTATGCCGTAAAAATTGTGGTTCAAAAGTTATTTCAACTTTTGTGATTTTCCCTTTTAAAACCTATTAACTCATGGAAAATCGGATAAAAAAAAACTACATGGCCAATTTTGATTCAAATTGTGTGCATGTTAAAAATCCAACTCATTTAAATTAAAACTAAACTAACAAATAGTTTGCTACTAGAGTTATAAAGGAAAATTGTCCATTTAAATTGGGTTAAAAGTTTGATTAAAACGCTTAAATTCCCATAAATTTAAAGAAGTGTCGGGGGCACCCCTTCCCTCCCCGCATTATAAACATAACTATGGGTTAGCCGCCAGACCTTCCGGCATGGGTTAAACAACGAATTTGGGGGGGATTCTGCGACGTGAGCTTTGGGGGGGATGGGCACCACTGTCCCAGGGTGGCACATGTTCACAGGCAATAGATATCTTTATAAGACTACACTTTTCAAATAAAACTGGCTAGTAAAAAATATGGTTGGACATTCAAGATTATTTCATGAATTTAGATCTACATGATTCAAGATTACAGACTGTAGTAAACATGCTGTGTGAGGATGTTTTTGGGGATGAGTGAGGTTATCATAGGGAGGGCAGGGCTTCAATTTGGAACAGGATTGATATTTTTGATTGAGATGTTTACTTCTTGAATTATTAACTTAATGTTGAGTGTATTTCATTACAGACGTGTATGAGAATACTAGTAGATTTACTGACATTAGATTCCAATAAAATAAAATCCAAAACTTAGTTTATGAAACACATGTTACAGTACATGCTTTCTTAAAAAGATGTATTTAATTTGACAATATTCGGTCCCAAAGTGTCAAAAAAAAAGAGAATCCACTTTATATATATATATTGAATAGCAAGATTTTGTTACTAGACTGAACGAGTTAGTAGACAACCGGTTAGAAGGCTAATATTAAAATGCAGATAGATCAACTAAGTTCATACCTCATAGCCAGGGTTGCATATACAGCGGTGGGTCCCCATTAAGTTCTCACAAGCTCCGTTCACACAGACATTGGGGTTTTGAGCACACTCGTTGATGTCTGAAAAATATATGTTTCAAAGTAGTTGAGCTTATATATTTTATAAATTACTGGCATTTAAACATTTGAATCTTGAAAAAAAGCACTCAGTTATTGTTTATTTTATGGTTAAGAACAGTACAGTGTTTCTACTTTCAAAATTGAAATATGGCACTATTATGAAAAAAAATTTCTCAAAGTGAATAGTAAACATATGGTACCAGTGAAATTCTATGTAGTTTTAAATATAAAAATACCCCCGCCGCAGCAAACCTGCAGACTAAGCGAATTTCCATTTGACTGATTGGATTTACACTGAAATGTCTACTTAAAAATATAACATTTATTCCCGATTTAAATAGAATTAGTTTAACAAGTACTTGGGTTTGCTGCATCAGGGAGGGTAAAACTGTTTTTTTTTTTTGTAAAATGTTAATAGTTAGTAAGAAATAAAAACATTTTCCAAATTTGATCAAAATATGTTCATAAACAAGCAAACTACAACAGTTTACTCATTCTCCATAAGAATAACATGGGAATTTTAAATTTACAATTTTTTGGAATTTTCTCCGTAACCATTAGGCGCATAATAACGCTTCAATATACTAAATTATTTGTTTTTTGAAGCTCTACAAAATGGTTTGGAAATAAATTGCTAAATTTTATGTTTTTTGGGTCAAAAATGGGAAAAACCTATTTTTACCCCATAAACCCCCCCCCCCCCCCCCCCCGTAAACACCCGTTCCCATGGTCCGATCATGCTGGATCGCGAACTTGTTCGAATAAACGTAGGTTTACACGTTTGTACCAAATTTCATCAAAATCGGATCATTTTTGCTCGAGTTATTGTGCTGACGGACACACATATATATATATATATAAATATATAAATATATTTATATATATATATACGGATGGTGTTTTTGGCCTCTAGGGACCTCAAAACGAAAAAAAAATCGGTCCCGCGTCCAGGTCTTACCATGAGTACTACGGTAATAGCTTATTCCCTATATGGGAAATTCGCTAAAAACAAAGTGACCTGTATCGCTTTCTTTAAAAATTGTATTAAAAAAATGTTTGATAAAAAACCTTTTTGGTTCTGTGGTTAACTACAAAACAAAATCTAGCTCTTTAATCCAAGCTAGTACTGCTTCATCTGGGTTGTAAGCAGAGCAAAACAACCTGGTCATCACCGTTAAGGATAATTATTCATAATATGCGTGATTCACTAATATTTCAAGATTCATTTCTAAAGCATCAGCAGCAGGAGCACATGACTGATTTGTGCTCCTACCCACATACATTTCAGAAGTTACACCTGCCCAAATCTTTGAGAGTCTGGCTTAAAAAATCCCACTCCTAACAGTGGGAGCTGCTTGTTTACTCATTTATATAACAACCTTTAATGAACTAGAAATTTAAAATAAAGTGTGGAAATTAAATTTTGCAGAGTAGTCTTAACTGTAATAAAACGTACCATCTCCACTGTAGGTCATGCCGGGCCCATGAGGACACAGTTGGTTGAACTCCGGGCTGTGTAGCGGAGGACACGGCTGGCAGGGTGTGCCCCATCCCATGGGTTGATCAGGGAACATACTACAGCAACAACAGCTGGACTTGGTCACTGGCGCTGTAGATGGATTGGAACATTGGCCGTCCTTGTATCTTGCATAGCACAGGTCTCGTCTACTGTCTGAAACATAAAAATATTAATTGTATAACTTACATGTAAGGCTTTATAAGCTTGATAGCCGAGTAGTTATAGAGCTTAACAAATAGCCAAAAGGTAGCCAGTTTACTGAGAAAACTTTGTGGCTTTTTGATCCTTTAAAGCTGTACCAAACTATCCTTTATCATTGGGCTTTTATAATGGTCCTCGATAAGGAACCACATGATCTTAGTCATTGACAAAGTTATCATCTTATCCATTCAAGGATCATACTTGGGAATAACAAATAGAAATTCTAATGATTAGCGATATTCCTTCGTTTTTCGGCTAACTTCTATCATATTCGTAAGTTTTTAAAAAGTACTGAATCTAACTTCTAATCAGTTAGATTCTAACTAACGAATAGATAATATACTCATTAGTAGTTTAGGAGTTTAAATAGTTAGATTTTTGGACAGGTGGAAGAACCTCAAAAACCTTTTTGAGCAATCGATCGGTGAGGGTTGTGTGCGGATAAGAGGGTCAGCGCCCTTGTTGACAAACAACGCGGAAGTGGGGAAAGGGAAAGTCCACATGCTTTGGAATTTGGTATGCATTTTGACCATGGAGGGGGGGCAGTGACATTGTCTTCAGTCAGCTGATGTTGATGTTCATTCTCTGACAAGTGTGAGAAGTATTTTTTTCTGTGGTAGCAACCTTAACCTGTGATACTCAACTCCCGATTAACCGGGATAAAGTAGGGCTTCCTGGATACGTAAAATCGCGCTAATCAACAAAATACTATTGAATTGAGTGTATTGAAATACAATACAGTATAAAATTATGGTAATTAACATGTTTATATTGCACTAAAACATAATTGAATGTTATATTTGACAGAAATCACAATGAATAACACACATATTTGATCACAATGACACTCGTAAATACAAAGCAGATCTGGTATTTAAGATCAAATAAAATATTAACAAGAAACAAACTACCACAAATAAATTTCTTTGAAAATAATCTGTAACAGTTTTCTGTTTTTGAACAAAGAAATATATTTTTTTACTCTACTTTCATGTTTTGTTAAACAATTTTGTCTGCAATAATTGGAGCATTGTATTGCAAACTGGGGCAGAGGGTAGGGTCTATGACCTTGAGTGGCCCCAGGCCTGGCTGGTGACAGTGGTTTATTATTTATTGGTATGTTTTACATCATAACTGCCCTTCCTACCCAGAAAGAGACACTGCAGTTTCAACAACATTGGCTTAGTTTAAAAACATTGACTTGTGTTGCTAATTAAGACTGTATGTCTGGATTACATTTTACTTATTTTTCCTGGAACGTGTCCCGGTTAAGTGAACATGCTATAAGCTTTCTTAGTTGTTATATTTTAGTGTTAGTTAAGTAATATTTTTAATAAGTTATTAAGGTAATGTGACAGTGTTTAATTATTAATAACACAATTACATACCAAGAGTGTCATTATTTCATCTATATCTATAAAAGAGGAACTATGTATATACGTTATGGACTCCGAAACCGCTCGACAGATTGTAATGGAACTTTCAGGCATTATTAAGCATCTTTCAAGGATGGTTCGAGTGAAGTTTGGTGCAGATCTGTCAAAAGGGCTCTGCCCCAGAGGGTTTTAAAAGTGGGCCAATGTCAGACTTTTTGATCTACAATGTTTACAAATAAATATAATTTAAAAGCAGATGATTACTTTCACCAACTGTTTTGTAGGTTTGAATAATTACAACATTCTGTATTAGCATTAGTCATGATTTGAAATAGTGCCAGTGTTTCTACAGAGTGCAGCACAGAAAACTATTTTACTTTTGAATAAGTCCAAATGTATTAAACCCAATCGCAGCACACCTGTGCACTTAACAACGTTTAAATTCTCCAATGTTAAATATTAAAACATAAAAACCTTTATCAAAGTATTATAAACGATAAAAGGGATGACTTTTTAAAATTTATGACAACGGCTAAAATTTGCAACCTAAAGGTGAGTGAGCGTAGCGAACGAACATCAACCTGGAGGCGAGTTAGCGTAGCGAACAAGCTAACCTGAAAACAAGTGAGCGCAGCGAACGAGCTCCAACCTAAAGGTGAGTGAGCGTAGCGAACGAACTTCAACCGGGACGTGATTGAGCCATGCGAATACTTATGAAGTTAAACGGGGCAAAGCCCGTGGGTACAGCTAGTTTCATATGAAATCCTTTAAAACAACTGCCCAACAAACAGCAAACTTCTCCAAAAACTAACTTATATTTCTATCAGTTTTTTTTTTAGCTAACTAATAATTTCTATCAGTTAATTTTTTAACTAACTAACAACTTCTATCAGTTACTTTTTTTACTAAATAAATAATATCTTCTATCAGTTACTTTTTACGGGACTAACTAATAACTTCTAACTAGTTAGAATTGTTTACTAACTTTCCCAAGTATGTCAAGAATCATTCGTCTGTTATGTTATCTTTGCCTTAAAACATGTGAAGACGTGTCGCCAACATATAAATTTGATCTAATCTAACGCAATAGTCTGTGAAATATTATATTTCATCAGTAGGGCGTACAGTGCCTCTTTTCGTCCTGAGTTTTCAACAGTAAGGTTGGACGACTTAGAAAGTCAAATAGGTAATCAAGACTCTACTTTATATTACCCCACTATTACTCCTTGTTGGTTCCCTGACTAAAGTTTTGATTAAGAGTTAAATTGTATGAGTTTTCAATTGATGGGCTTCATATCCATTGTGAAATTATGGTTGAACCTTGAGGATAGGGTGGAAGGTATAACTATGAGCTTTTATAAGGTTACAGTACCATTGCTATGAGGACTTACCCACACAAGATCTGCCATCTGGTCCTAGAGTGAAGCCTGGCAAACATTCACATCGGAAGTTGCCTTCAGTGTTGATACATCTTCCGTTCTGGCACGGCGAACTCTGGCACTCGTCTATGTCTGCAGAACAAAGTCAACATTGTCATGGACGGAGTAAATAATTAATCAAACAAGCAAATTTGAAAGAGAAACTTTTAAGAAATATTTGTAATAGGAAAAGCACTGTGTTTTATCAACAATTATTATTAAACTGGATTTTGATTTATGTTTGATCAGGTTTTTGTTTGTACATATATTATTATGTTTTAAGTTCCTTGCTAAATATGTTCTGATTTTTTAGGATTGTGACATAAGCCACCTTGTTGAACTGTTGGAAAAAAATATTCCATGTTTTCCTTTTTTAAATTTTGTACAAGCTTTAAAAGAACATCTGAAGCACCAGGTGGACAAGAATAGTCATTCTCCGAGTACATCTTTTAATTACAGTTACAACTACTTAGCTCGGAATTTGAGTAGCCTACTTTTTACTACCGGTACTCAAAGATGTAGGAAATACTCAGAAATCCAATTCACCTATGGTCTTCAACCAAATTAAATGAAACTACCACCTACCAACACAATAGCGCCGGTCCGGCGTCAGTTTGTAACCAGAGTCACAAACGCAGCGGAATGATCCGTCCATGTTGACACACTTGCCTCCAGCGCATGCGCCGCCCACACTGCACTCGTTGGTGTCCACGCAGAATGAACCGTCAGCCGACACTGTGAACCCAGCGGTGCACACACACCGGTACGAGCCAGGCGTGTTCTCACACCGACCGTTCAGGCAGATCCGGGGGTTCTCATAGCACTCGTCCACATCTAGAAACAATTTATTTATAAATTCATATGAGAAAATAATAACAGAAAATTGAATCACGATGTCTAGATCCTCAGATTCAACAATCAAAAGATTAGTTATAGAAAGTTTGTCAAGAACCTCAAAAATTAGATGGTTCACCTTGGAACATTAAGTCCATGGAATAAAAAGTACCTACACAATAAAATGACACAAAACATGACACCATAAAAATTAAACTTTTTTTTTTAAATGATGTCGTAATCTATGCTGTTTTAATCATAAAATCAATTTAGTTAAGATGAATATTTTAAATTTGATGTTGATCCATGCCATTGGAACTTTTAAGGGGTTTTTCGTAAGTGAATAAGGGAAACCCTGGTCTCGTTACTATTTAACATCGACCTTTTGTTAGATATTATCATTAATTCATAGTTAATTGACAAATGGCATCTGAATCTGAATCTGGTAAAAATCTGAGTCTCCCTTGAAATTGAACTAGTGACCTCCAGATTTGAAGACGAGCAGGACATGCACTCGGCTGCTCAGACAATAAATCAATTATTGTTATCATATTTTACAGTTATAAAAGGCCTAGAATTCATTTTAATTTTTACAGAAATAGCTAATACAGTACTTGGGCCAAAAAATATTTTTCCCATGGAGCTCCTGAGTTAAGTCTGGAAGTTATCCCTCCACTTCCTAAGTAAGAAGTGAAAAAGTGTAAAATAAAAACATTAAAACTCACCAATACATGAATGGCCTGTGGGAGAAAGTATAAACCCTTCCTTGCACTTGCACTTGAATGATCCGTCCATGTTGATACACAAGCCATTGTAGCACATGCCAGTCTGACTGCACTCGTCATGGTCTGCAACAGCCAATCACTAGCTTTGTAAAACAATAAAACACTTACACAAACCAGATGTAAAACTTTGGATATTTGAGATTGTTTTCTAAAATGAAGATTTATTTTTGTATGTATGGCATGTGGTGATGTTTATTTGATCATTGAGTACAGTAGCCGAAAGTTAACAGAAATTTAATATTTAATTAAAACGGTAGATTTTAAATCTTAAATGTCAGGAATTTTGCTAGTAAATTAAAGCTATAGGCCTACATCAATGAGTACAACAGCAGTAAAAAAATTCATCTGCTTGGAAATATTGATACCGGTATTTTAATTTAATAGCTTATTGTGACTATGAACATTTTTAAATTTTTAAAAACTCATCTACTACCTCTGCTAAAAAACCTAAGAACTGCAGGGAATAGTGAAAATACTGCTTGTGTCAATGATGATAGCAATTTCACACAACAATTCCAAACATGGACCATCTCAACAGCATTGTTGTTTCCCGTAATGGCCGTTTTCACACCAGCCGACCCCACACCGACACAATATCGGCACGATGTCGGCCCAACAACATTGGTTGAAACAAAGCATGTAATATTGTGGACCGCTTTCACACTAGAGGATATGTTGGTGCCGGGTCGGTGTTGGCGCTGTGTGGCAACTAGAAATTTTTATTTTGAATCTAATATTTTATGATATAACTAAATTCTCACCAATACACAATCTGCCATCGGAGGAGACATCGAACCCTACAGGACAGTGGCAGGTGAAGCTGCCCGGAGTGTTGGTACATTGACCTCCTTGACAGAACCCTTGTCTGCACTCATCTATATCTGTAACATGCAAACATAAACATTTATTGTACCTGCTTATTGCACACCAACATTGATTATTGACTGATTAAACAGCCACCAATAGGAGACAATATGTAAACAAAACATCTTATAGTGTAGCGATGAAAACCAAGTAGTTACTTAGGTGTATGGCTAGATTTCAGCTACTATCTTCAAAACTTTGAGGGTGACGCACGCTATCTTAATAAAGTTAAATGTTAAGACAATATTTTTGACACTTCATCACAGGAAAGGTAACAATAAAAAGTATTTCGCACCATGAATGGGTGGCACAGGATGCTACTACAAGCACTTGATTGGATCACTGCTTAACTTGTTTCAAGACAAATGTATTAACTTAATCTATAGTGCAGTATCTGTAAATTTAATAACACATATAAAAAGCTGAGTAAGGCGTTTTTTTTTTACTTTTCTCTACTTTAGAACTTCCTCCGAGAGGGAAAATACTCATTTTCTCAGATAAAACTAGCTTAACTCAATCAATTAAAAACCCCTCCTAAATTATCCACATTGCTTGCCCTTTTATATCACTCAAGCAAAAAAACACACCTAAAAAAATGCTTGGTGTACCGTATTATGCAAATAAAACAAGTATTGTAACTAAGGTATTATAGTGTTGAACTAGCCTTCACACACTTGCGACTGGCCCTTCGCAATAAAGCCTGGATGGCACTGGCAGATGTAACCGTCTGGTGTGTCTATACAGTCACCCCCGCCACAGATAGTGGGACGCAAGGCACACTCATCTATAGCCATCGGGGGACCACCACCGTTCACACCTCCTCCACACAGCTTTCTGTACCCCTCTGTAACAGTTTTACGATAGTTTGCAAAATGCTTAAAAGTGGTTTTAGAGTATACTATAACTCGATGCTTGAAAGAGGAAAGGGCATAAGTACACATGATAAGCCTATGTAGGCCTACTGTGAATAAAGATAATTTGATTTGATACTTGCCCCTTCTTCTTGAAAGCCACAAACTATTGATTTTTTAAATAAAACAGAATTAATGTTTGAAGGTTGAATTTAAAAAACTTGTATAGCCTACCAAGTTGTGTGGCTGTGTTATGGAAAAAATACCATGCAGTGTATGTTACATCTTGAAATTAAAATGTTGTAGTTAAAAAAAATTTTTAATCGCCAGTTATTTAAACACAAAGTTTATATTGTTTTGGAATCTAAAATCTGAAGTTTTCTTCAGGGAGTGAAGAACCTAGAAGATAACAAGTTTAGTAGGCTGTAACAAACCGTGCAGCACCGGGAACCACAGCTGAAAAGTGAAAACAACAATTGTAGAAGCAACCAAATGACAAAAGGCAAAAATTAAGGAAAATAAATCAATAATAACCACTTAACACACAGTCACTTCACAACTGAACAGTATCAGAGCTATATAGCAAGGAGAACTTTTCTCCCTTTATTCAAACATTTGTACCGGTACAGCTATTGTGTTTCATGCCACCACCTAGTTTTTGTAACAAATCTTATCACAGTACATAAGCATCAGTCCCACCTGAAGATGGAGTCAGATTCCAAATTGCAAATATTGTAAAACTTGTATTTTACTAAACCGTGATGAAAAATATTTACCTTCATCATGCTCAGGACACAGTTGACAGTCGTCGCCCCAGGCTTTACCCATGTTCATACCACAACAGCAGTCCCTGCGTGAGAGTCGCATCTGCAGCTCGTTGTGACAAACTCCGCTCGGTGTCACACTCAAGAAGCAGTTACCTTGGCGTGCATCTGAAACAGAACAGGTTGAGTGTTTTTATGTCATAAATCTTTATTCTAAAAACTGGCCTTAACTTTATGGCATAGAGATGACATTTTTCCTTCAAGGCACTGGATGTTCAAAGGTATTATTCAGAATTCGAATAATACAAAATGACAGAAATGTACTAAAAGATAGTTTTGTTATTAAGATTGGAACATAACTGTGCATATTTTAATCGAAATATGTGAATGTGAATGCAGGGTGAGTGTGGAATGGAATGATCATGTCTAGTGTAATGCATACTTTTGTTACTGCCTAAGACAAGCTGTTTTTTAGTCAGGACAATCATTTTCAAAAGCCTAATAGTCAAGGATAGCTGGGTCCAATTTTGAACCAATACGGTAATGCAAGCTTTTGGCTATCAGATGTGCACTAAAACCACTCATCAACACAGCACACAGCTGGCACAGCTGGTTTCTAAATATAACAAGGTAGTGTTCAACATTACCTCATATTTTAATATGCATACAACTGTCTCATAGCTTACCTATGCAGTTTTTTCGGTCCTGTGTTGGTATGAAGCCCGGGTTGCACACACAGTAGAAGCTGCCCTCTGTGTTGACACAGCGGCCGTCCTGGCAAGTGGAGGGGGAAGTAGTGCACTCGTCTAGGTCTCGACACTCGTTGTTGTCGAGGTCGCGCCGGTGTCCTGCGCCGCACTCGCACTCAAACGATCCAACTGTATTGATGCACTTGCCACCCAGGCACAGGCCCGGGATAGCCTCACACTCGTCAATGTCTGGGGGATAAAGTTCAAGATTATTTTGTATTACCGGTAGGCCTACTACTTTGCATTTTTGCAAAAGTTTAATATCAACTAATAACTTGATTGAACAACAAAAATTTGTGATTTTGAGTGCCGGTGACTGTTTTTAAGTTTTTGAAGATAAAGGTAGTGTATTTTTTATTTATTTTCAGGTCAGTTTTTTAAAATAGCAATTCTATGGAAAATCTATGATCTGATAAGTAATATTTAGACACACTGTGTGCATTATTATGGACAATTTTATTACAACTGTACAACACTGAACACTATTATGAACTGTTAAAATACTATCATATTTACTACAAAATCGATTCATTCACACAAAAAAAAACACTAAAACCATTTTGCATTCAGATTGTCATATCAAGTTTATGAATTGATAGTTTTAAGTAGCCTAACCAAAATATCATTGGCATGATTGGACAAGTATTCGTATCATTAACAGTTAACATGTTTCCAGGATTCTACCAATAGGCCTATTCCTTTGGGAAATTTATTTGTTTTTCTATAAAGATCTTTAGATACTAGTTTTACTCAAAAGTGTTATTTTAAAAGCTTTATTGGTTTTGAATAAGAAATATTCACAGTAAAAATGTTCATCAGATTAGTGATACTGACCGACACACTGGCCACTGTGGATGTTCTTGAGGTAGCCTTCGTCGCAAGGGAGGGTTGCTGGACATTTCTCACAAGGATGGCCCCACGCTCGGCCAACAGTGGCGCAACACAGCTGTTTGGTGCAGACGACCCCGGCCAACTGACCTTGACACATGTCGTTCACCACCCGCTGGAAACATGGCCCTGTACGATAGTCTGTAGGGAACAAACAAGTAGTTAGTTTATGACACACTAGTGTAAAACCGCTTTGTATTACTTATCAAAATTAAATTATCTTGGATCACATATAAGATTTATATTGCTGACACAGCAGGGTGCCTTTTTTAAGGCGGAGATGAAGAATGAAATATGTTGAATGAATTAGACAAAACAGCTTGGTATGTTAGCTTTGCTACAGTCCAAGATCACCTGATTCTTTAGCTAATACCATTTATTAAAAGCCGAATGATGAGAAACATTGAAAAATTAGGTGTGCTTTTAAAAATAACACAGCTGTAACTTTATCACTTTTATAAATTACTAGGTTTTAAGGATTGTTCTTATGATAGCAGGCTAACATGCATGGGAAAGAGTGATGATGATGATGGCGTAAGGTTTTCCTGACATTGAGTCATTTGAATATTTACATCCAAGACCTCTTCCTCAAAGCTTTGCACGTCCACAGAGTGAAGTAGGCCTACTGTAGAACTCGAATCATCCGAATCGATTGGGACCGTTCTCCATTCGAATAATCAAAAATTCAGATGACTTAATTGGATTTTTCCAAAATTTGGGGTGGTTCCAGAAAATGGGCCAAAACATGCCGAGCTTTTACTATTGTGATCGCAAAACGTGTCTGCGAAGTTTCGCTATATCAAAATTTTTTATTCATGCTTTTGCCACGATTGCGAAGGACAATTATGATTTCCCCTGATAACAGAAGACGAAGTTAACAAAACCTATTAAGATATTCCAGATTTTGCCGCAAGTTGCTAAAAAGATTACGAGTTTCCATGATCGCAGGAGAAGATAATCATATCTACACAACCGTAGAAGATAGAGATTTGGTCGCGATCACGGAAAACGATGAAGATGTTTCCATGACTGCATGAGATGATGAGCATGTCCACAGGACCGTGGGAATGTTAAACATTTTGCCGCGATCATGGAAAATGATGATGATGTTTCCGTGACTGCCGGAGACAATGATGCCTAACCAGATACAAAACCGCAGATTAAAAGTACGAGATTTTGCCACGATCGCTAAAAACAATGAAGATGTTCCCGTGACAATGATACAACCGCGAGAGAGGATTTGGATTTTGCAGTAATCACAGTTTCTGTCTTTTAATAACAACTCTTATTACTGTGGATGATTGGCGATTTGGATGGTTGGAGTTCAGATTATTGGAGTTCTACTAAGGAAATGAATAGATGTCTACATAAGGGATGATAACAATCTACATTTGTGAAATCTTTTTGTCAAGTTGCAGCTTAAAATTGTCTTTCGCTCCTCAAAAACACATTATTTACTGTCAGAAACCACTTCTGTTTTACAACTAAATAAGTTATGGGCTAGCTTAAATTTTTACAGTATAAAAAAAGTGAATGAGAAAAGAATTTGACCTGCTTCACAGCGTCTCCCAGTAAACCCGTACACACAAGCACATCTGTCCGGCCCTATGCAGCGGCCTGCGTTGAGACATGGCTCACGGCAGACAGCTGAAAGAACAATGCTTGTGAGTATACACATCATAGAGGTCAATCATTTTCAATTCCCTCCTTTACTAAGATAAATCCTTTTAAAACTAAAAAATATTACTAAACTTGGGTAATGATAAGAAGGTTGATGTTAATATATATGAGATACTTGAGGACTTGCGTTGCTTGTAGTATTATAAACAGGCTACTTTGAAAAAGAGACAGACATAGTACTGAGCAACAAAAAGGCGCAATTGAATACAAATGATTGCCTTAATTATTATAGCATGGCAAAATTGCAGGTTCTTTACTTATAATATGCAACTTATATTTTTGTAAGTTGATCATTTAACATTTTATTTATCTGTGGTCATAGACGTTAATGAACCATACTATTTTGAGCATGTAGGCTATATTTTATTTACAGTAAATGTGCCATTTAGGCAATGTGGCATGGTACGTGCAAGGTGCATGTCATTCGTAGGTGACTTAAGTGTTGTACAAACTAGTGAAAGTTTTAACCAAACAAATTTAAGCTTTAGAGAATACGTTATAAACTAAATTAAATCTAAATGAAATTTAAGTTCAGGCAAAGCTTACGTTCAGTACAGAACTCTCCTTGGTAACCGGAAGCACAAACACACTTTGAGCCGACGCAAGAGCCCCCGTTGTGACAAGGCCCTCGACAGCCCCCGTTGTTGGTGGGGGACCCCCGTCCATTAGGTGGAGCATCAGGGTGGGGATTAGTCAGATAGGAACTTTCTCCATTACCGGATGATTTACTTTTCTCTCTGTCTCCTAAAATAATAGAACAGTAGGCCTGGCAAATATTAGACCGTTTTCTACTACTATTTCTTAACTATTTTAAAGATAATTGCTATGTTTTTCTTAGGAGGGTGTGAAGCATTAATAAGCTTATTTTATAGAATATAACGCCTAAATACAGTTAACATAAATTGAATTTTTAGTAACAAAACTCTACTGTATTTAAATTTTCATAAAAGACCTCCGGAGCTATAAACAATAGCGTTTAAGACTTAAGCACAAAGTGTGGTTTAACTTAAATAAAAAAGTGTTGTTGGTTGAAACATAAAAATGTTGTTTCATTTTAGTTTTTAACAGAAACTTAGAGATCCGTTAACTTAATTGAGGAAAGATAGGCTATGGCAAAGAGTTCCAATTTTTCGGTACCTAACACAATAATTTTCAAAATTGGTAGCCTTAATAAGTCATTTAAATTTATGTTTAATTTATGCTAAAAATATCCAACCAAATATATGGTGTTAGGTTTTAAGGCATATTTGATACCTACGTTATATAAAATTAAAAATAGGCTATTTAAAATATAATTATAGGCCTAGCTGTACTTATTCTTTCTGACCAATACTTAGGCTTTTTAATCGTTCATTACGGTACACAAAAGCAATGGCTTACCATTCTGTTTGGGTTGATTGTGGTTGCAAGTGGACTGAAGGTTGCCATCCTCGCACATGCAGAGATTGGGTTTGACACATCTTCCACGTCCACATTTACGAATACAAATAGCTGAAATAGTAAAATAAACAACACTTTCATTTCACCTACTTTCGTACATCTGCTGTAGCAGAGACACTTAAGTTTAGAAATACCTCCCCTAGTGCTTACAAGCCTTTTGAATCTGGGTGATTACATCGTTATCCTTAAACCTTAAAGTAAACTAACTGCAGATTCTTGTTTTTAAGAATCTATTGCACTCCCCCATTTGTTAAATATTCTTTCTCTAAAAATAATTTGTATGCGTTAAAACTTATGATAAAAAAGCGTATTTTAACATTTTTACCGACCTTTCAGGCCAACATTTTTTTTTAAAATAGGCTATCTAAATTCTAAAAAGCGCAGGACCTACAATAATGTTAAACGAAAAATGTGACCAATATTCAGCATAGCATGAATTAGCCTATCTGTCAAATGACAAAACATAGATGGGTTATGCTGCCAGTTAATCACTAAACCTGCTATTTCTAAAACCCTATGAAACATTTCAAACGTTATTTTTAATCATCGTTTCTCAGGACACTTACTTAAAAAAATGTCGTCTTGTCTTCTACTATTCTACTCTGTTTGTGTTTCTTTACAAATCATTCAATTGACAAATGACAATAATTAATTGACGTCTGCTTCTGTTCTGGGTTTTCGAATTTAAATCGCTGATTTTCTTGTGTGCTAAGTACAGTCCTACCAACGACCATTTTATAGCTGTTATAGGTAGTTTTAGTTATCGTCAGTATACTATAAAAACATAAATTTGGGTTTTAGAAATCTTAAAGTATAATCAATAATCGTTTTCATAGATACTTCCCAGCAAGTATATAGCTTATAAATATTCTTAAGTACCTATATCATTCATATTCGAATACATTGGAACGTTATACAAATAAAACAATTTTCATTTTTGACACCTTCGACTAGGTTGAATTATGGTAAAATACTATCATAATGTGTTATAATATCATGATATACAAAAAACAAATTCTACTCATTCAGCATTCAGCTCAATATACTATAGTTGCATTTCATGGTGGAAGGAAAAACATTAAATTTTCCTTCCATTATGGTTGCACGTATTGTTCCAACTTACGTATTATACAAAGGCCGGTGGCAGGTTTCATTGACCATCCCGGACAACAGTAGTTTCTATGCCTACTTCTGCAAACATTTGGTCTGAAACAAAACAGTCCTATGTTTAACATACACAATAAATTAAAACATGTTTAACAATTAAATAAACAAGCTTATCAAGCTTACTTGCTATTTTGGTTGATATTTTCAAATGTTTCCCAAGATTTATATAGGATATAAGATTTAGTATGTATACTAAAGTTATATAGGAATATTAAATTTACCATAAGCTTTTGGTCCTATACGATTTAACACTGACAACATTAAAATACTCCCGCCACAGCAAACCTGCAGACTAAGCGAATTTTCATTTACCTGGCTGGATTTCTATTTCTACTAAAATATTCCCTAACAAATTTTCAGATTTATTTCCTATTTAAATACTGTAACATTATATTTTAGTGAGTACTGAGCAGGCCTACTTATAGGTTTGCTGCTACGGGAAGATATTGAGGTGTTTTTTTTTTTTTTTTTATTGCAATGTTGATAGCTTAGTATCAAATAAACCAAATTTACAAATTTGGTTCAAATATATCCATAAAGAAGCAAACTACAACAGTTTATTTATTCTACTATCCTACTAATATTATAAGAAGTGAGAAAGTTTGGATGTTTGGATGTATGGATGAATGGATGGATGGGTAGATGGATGTTTGTGACAAGTAAACGTGAAAAATACTGGTCGGATTTGGCTGAAATTTGGTGTGGTGATAGCTTACCATCCCGATTAACATATAGACGTATTCTTATCTCAAAAATCCTTTTGGGCTCCGCCCCATTGGCTCTGGAGTTTCCCATGTTAACCTTATAAGTATTCATGTTTAAGGAATAAAAGACTTTTGTCAGCTGTTTCAACTACAATGTTGGTTCTTATATTAAAATAGCATTAAGTTATAAGGCTTACCAACAGGGTGCAACACTATTTTCTTTTTTTCATTTTTATGACAACATCCAATTTATTTTTTTAATTTTTTAAGAGGTTTGCGGCCTCCTAACCTTGCATTTGCCCTTTCACATACACTACAGATCTGTGCGTGGAACGTATCCAGCAAAACAAGGGGTGAATTTGAACCAACTAGCAACAAAATGCTGTGAAAATGAGAATTTCACTTTTTATCGTTTAGGGGAAGTGGTAGAACATCATTCACAATTTTTTTAATTATCTCCGTAACCGTTGGGCATATGCTTTAATATACAAAATTATTACTTTTTTAAGCTCTACAAAATGGTTTGGAGAGAAATTATAAAATTTTGTTTTTTATCGTCACAATGGGAAAAATCAATTTTTACCCCATAAAACCCCCCATAAACCCCTGTTCCCAAAGTCTGATTATGCTGGTTCGCGAACTCGTTCGAATAAACGTAGGTTTACACGTTTGCAACGGGGCTGGGGTTATAGTGTACGAAACTGCACAGTATTCTGTTATTCTGTATTTCTTCCACGTATTCGTGCACAGTACGTATTCTATAGCTTATACGCCTGCAATCTTTGCAGTACTAATTCTGCACAGTGGTGTACATTCATTGCATCGAGAATTGTAAGGAGTTGCCGATAGGACGCTGTTCGTAGCATAATATAAGTACAAATATTTAAATTATAATCGAATCAATTATTCTACAGCTACCTATTTGGTGTTTTATAATAATAGTTACAGGGTCTGTGTCACGTATAATCTCGTCATGTCTCTATCATACGGATTATGGCTGCATATCACAATCACTGACGATAAAACATGCACATTGGATCAACTGAAGACAATTTTAAAATTCCGTCCGATTCATGTAGAGGACATTCCTATGTTTTGTATTGAAAAATTTCAAAGCTATTTGAAACCAAATTAAATATATACCGTAATTACAAGGAATTATAAAATACAGTTTAAATTTACAAGTTCAGTACTTATAATATAATATATTATTGAGGTATAATAAGCCAAGAATATTCGAATGGATATGTTTTGTATTGACAAATTTCAAAGCTTTTTGAAACCAAATTAAATATATACCGTAATTACAAGGAATTATAAAATACAGTTTAAATTTACAAGTTCAGTACTTATAATAAAATATATTATTTGAGGTATAATAAGCAAAGAATATTCGAATGGAGCGAAAAACGTCAACAGCATTAAGCACATACGAAACATATTTCAAATTTACAGAAGAACGATGAGTATTATTGTAAGATGAGACTTTATGACTTAAATGAGATGTGACTTTATTCAAAGTCAACTGTACCAATGGAAAGGCTCAAGGCGAGACTGTTCTAAATGCTGGAGCGACTGACGGCTCGGGTTCAAATCCTGCCAATCGATACCAGAATATCATTTTGGTAATCATGTAAAGAGATCACTTAGTTGAGAATAATATGTAAAATACAACAAATATACGCCTAGGTGAGGAATTTTACCTATTTAAGAAAATGCCCTTCACCCTTCACTAAAAGTCTTTCGATAGTTTAACAAGAGACGTTTCTGTAAATGTTGAAGGAAGTTAATGTTTACAAAATTGCCACAACAGATGTCGCTCGTAAACAACCCATCGCTAAAACTTGTTGAACGTTTATTTATAAGGGCATTTCATTCTAAATAAATAAACTACGCAACTAACAATGAAATCGGGACATTCGGTTTCCTCTTAGTATACCACAACTACCTCTGTTAGTCTATAGAACTACCACTACCGGTAACTGTCTTTTATAGAACTAGACATTTCAGTTCATTCCAATTGCTAAGTTTTTGCCAGTTCAAGAATAAAACTTAACGTGGTTGGAGCCACGAACAAAGTGTGCAGATCTAAATCGGTGATTTTCTGTCGAAGTCGCCAAGGTTTTTTTAACGCAACCTAACTGCAATGCAAATTCTTGTAGTCTATGGTATATTATATGTCACATCAACTATCAGAGTAACAAAACTTGACTGAGGAAATTGCATTTTAGATTTTATAGCTCACTTAGAATGGTGTCAATTATTTTACAGTTGGTCCAAATTATGGGACGTCTACAGTATCCAAAAGCCCAAAAGTCACAAATGGGTACTTGCGTACTATACCGACCATACCTAATAATTATAACCTAACCTGACCTAAGGGTTAGGTAAAATCGTATTTGGAATTCGATTAATCTGTGTGGTCGGTATAATACGTAAGTTTCTTTACACTCATCCCGCAATCATCCACACTTGTTGGTGTTGCTGTCATCGAGGATGATGAATCTGAAGGAATATGTTGATCTCTAGTAGGCCTATTGTTTAGCCTACATTGCCCATAACTGAGGACATTTATAACAGTTTAGTCTCAGGTGTGGATATTCTCATGGTCGGCCAGATTGCCCTAACTGTAACACAGGTAAAGTATAGGTGTGGCATGGCGGTATAGAGACATTACAGGGCGAGGGAGGTGCGTGTGGTCACGTTTAACACCGTGACGTAGGTCAGGGACTAGTGAGCTGGTGTTAACTGGCCAACGCTCAACGGTGTATGATTAATGACTTTTGTGGAAGATCTTCAGTGAAGCAGTTCTCATCGAACAAACTGAAGCTGAGCTATGCACCGGGCCACGTCAGTAGGAACGTATCTAAAAAAGAGCTGCGCTATTTGTTGATCCAAGGGAGTTAAACACATTTGCAACAGTGACAACACATATAAGTAGATACAATAGGACAATATGACACCACTTTAGGCACGTTTTCCCCATAAGAATAACATGGTGAGCTTTTTTTGACCACTTTTTTAAAAATCCAGCTCTCGACCAATACAAGCCTATATAAATGATCAATACCATTGTATAACTTCATTACTATTTCAAATCCACATGCATTCACATGTATATTCTCAAAATCATCAACTTGACAGTGCGAGGTTTGTACGCGAACTCGTGCGCGCTCCCGGCTCATGGTCCTGCTCCTGACCCATGGTCGGTCTTCTTGTCTCTAGTGGTCTAGTCCTAGTTGGGAGACCTCCTGTTGAAGTAATTTTTAGTTAAATTGTTTGAAATTTTTTAATTTCTAGTAAAAAATTTAGAAAATTTCACAATTTCTGGTAAAAAATTTTGCAAATTTCAAAAAATCTATAAATAGAGGTGGCATTGGCCCAAGACCTCATTCTCGTGCATGATGCCGACCTGTCAACACTGCTCCGTGTCGCTCTCCACCAAAAGTAACCTGATTCGCCACTACAAGGTAATTCATAAAATGAAGGTGAAACTGTGCAAAGTTTGCAATTTAATCTGTGATAATAATGTGGCTTTAAAATCACATATATTACAAAGTCACAAGACTTGTAATTTCTGTAAAACGAATGTTGTTGGACATTTTAAAAGACACGCCAATTCTTGCATAAAATGTCCATATACAATGATTAAATTTGTCGGTGAATCGATTAGAACTGACCTTGAAAGTACTCTGAAGTCTTGTCCTCTGCCGATAAAATGGACTTTAGTTAGGAGAATCAAATTTATAAAATATTCAATGGATCAAAATGGAAAATTAGTTAATGAAAAAGAATGTATTGCAGATTTTAGAAGCCTTACTACCTTAACTATTGAGAAGAGAGATTTAAAACCTCAAATTGAAAATGCACTTTTAAAGATTGATGCGTCGATTCATAAATATCAAGCCCAAGGCAGTGGATGGATATATGACCATACTAAATATTGGCAGTTGCATGTTTATAAGTATAAGCCTTTAACTCCAAAGTCATATATCCCCACACCAAAAAGTATTCAATCAAAACATGCAGTTTTAAATATAAAAAATTCTGATAATAAATGCTTCCTTTGGTCAATTTTAGCAGCTTTATATCCAAGGAACTCTAATGAAAGTGCTAATAGAGTCTCTAATTATGTACCCTATGAAAGTCAGTTGAATATGACAAACATAAAGTATCCTGTGAAAATATCTGATATAGATAAATTTGAAATACAAAATAACATAAGTGTTAATGTATTTGGGGTTGAATATGATAAATTTATATATCCATTAAGAACAACCAAACTAAATAGTAGTACTCATATAGATTTATTATTATTACAAGAAGGTCGTAAATTACATTACTGTTTAATTCGTGATTTTGATAAGTTAATGTTCCACTCTACAAAAGATGACCATAAGAAGCATTTTTGCAAGTTGTGTTTGCAACATTTTTACAGTAATGATATATTAGAACGTCATGCAACATATTGTAAAAACTTTGATGCCCAACGAGTGGAAATGTCTAAACAAGATACATTACAATTTAAAAACTATAAATATCAACTTAAAGCCCCATTTGTGATTTATGCAGATTTTGAATGCTTTATAAACTCTAACAAGCATACTCCATCTGGATTTGCATTTGTTGTCGTGAGAGATTCTAAGATTATTTCTGAAGAGTTATATAGTGGTGCAAACGTTATGGATGTGTTTTTCAAAAGGTTGTTTGAGACTTATGACTTCATTAAACGTCAAATGTCAATATACATTCCCCTTGTAATGACTCCAGAGCAAGAGGTATCTTTCCAAAACTCAACACATTGTCATATTTGTGAAAAGCCCCTATATTTTGATAGGGTGAGAGATCATTGCCATTCCTCTGGGCAATACCGTGGAGCTGCCCACAATGATTGTAATTTAAACTATAAAGTAACAAAGAAAATACCAGTATTCTTCCATAACTTGAAAAATTACGATGGGCATTTAATAATGCAACACTTGGGAAAGTTTAATCGTAAATTAAATTGCATAGCTAAAGATATGGAAAAATATATATCATTCTCTGTAGATGATTTAGTATTTTTAGATTCATACAACTTTCTGTCCCTTCCATTATATAAATTGGCTTCCAATTTAAACACATTTAGATTTATAGACAATCCACTACTACAACGCAAAGGCGTATTTCCCTATGAATATATGACAGGACCAGATAAGTTTGCAGAGTCTCTACCTCCAATTGAAAAATTTTACAGTACTTTAACTAAAGAACATATCTCTCCCATCGAATATGAACATGCAAAACATATCTGGACACATTTTAATATAAATAATTTACAAGAATATCATGATTTATATCTTAAAACAGATGTATTGCTACTGGCTGATGTCTTTGAGACTTTTAGAGACCTGTGCTTAAAAGATTACAAACTTGACCCCGTACATATGTATTCACTTCCTGGACTTACATGGGAGGCCTGTCTTAGAATGACTGGTATAAAATTACAATTATTTCAAGATATTGACATGCATTTGTTCATAGAAAGTGCAATCAGAGGAGGAGTCAGTATGATTTCCACACGTTACGCTAAAGCCAATAATAGATATATGGGTGAACATTATGACCCCAAACAAGAGAGTGTGTATTTAGTATATTTAGATTGTAACTCGCTATACTCCACAGCTATGTGTGAGACACTACCCATGGATGGATTTCGTTGGACGAATGAGATAGACTACAAAATATACAAAAACAATCAAAATGATGAGTTTGGATACATTTTAGAAGTTGATTTAAAATATGATAAAAGCTTACATGATTTACATAATGACTATCCATTAGCACCTGAGAAAATGAATGGCAAATTAATACCTAATTTAAATGACAAAACTAAATATATTTTACATTATAAAGCATTACAAAAATATGAAGAATTGGGTTTGATTGTTACAAAATACCATAGAATTTTAAAATTTAGACAGTCTAAATGGCTTGCGCCCTATATTAATTTTAATATTGAAAAACGCAAATGTGCTAAAAATGATTTTGAAAAAGACTTTTACAAATTGTTAAATAATAGTCTCTTTGGTCGAACAATTATGAACCAACGCAAGTTTCGTGATATATATCTCAAGGATGAGTCACTATTAACTAAATATGTCACTAATCCAAGGTTCGACTGTAGCAAAAAGTTCGATAACAATTTACATGCTATACATTTAAATAAATTAGTTGTAAAGTTTAATAAGCCGATATATTTAGGAATGACCATTTTAGATATCAGTAAAGTAATAATGTATGATTTCCACTATAATTATATGTCAAAATTTAAGAACAAAAGATTTCTTATGACAGATACAGATTCTTTAATGTATTCTATAGTTACAGAGGACTTTTACAAGGAAATAGAATGTGACTTGCACTTTTTTGATACCTCTGGATATAGTAAAGACCATTTCTTATACTCTGATAAAAATAAAAAAGTCACTGGCAAGTTTAAAGACGAATTAGATGGTCATATTATGTATGAATATTGTGGTTTAAGACCAAAGTTATATTCTTATATTCCTCTAAAATGGTTATATGAAGAAGACAAGCAAGCTTTAGAGGTCAAAAAAGCTAAAGGAGCTGATGGTGCTACAGTTAAACATCTCCTCAGACATCAACATTATTTAAACTGTCTTGCAACTGGGCAAGATTATTATGAGAATGTGACAAGAATTAAATCTACAAATCATCATCTTCAAACCTTAACTATGAATAAGAAAGTACTATCGTTTGACGATGACAAGAGGTTTATTCTGGAAGATGGCATCAATACTCTTGCGCTTGGTCATTATAAAATTGATCAAACATAAATCTATATTTGCCATTATTCTTTGACCTTTCCTTGTCTATCACGAAAAAGCCATATTTAGTTTTATCCCAACATTGATGACAGAGATTTCTAAATTGGTTAAATGAAAAGTCATTACCAACATGATTGTTATATACATGTTTTAAATTTAAATCATCTTGTTTAAATAATATTAGGAAATTTACATTATCACGTAAATGTTTATGTACTTTGCTGTAAGATTGACACAAGTAAAAACAGTTAATATTTTTATGTCGACCCATTGAAAAAAATTGTGTAATATTTTGACTATTTATGTCATCAAATACAACAACTGACTGTGATTTTACATCATTTGGTGTGATTTCACAGTCAGTAAACGTGTGTAATTTCACTTCGTCACACAAACTAAATATTTCAATTATTTTTTTATATTTTTCTTGTTCTAAAGATTTAGATATTAAATATAAGTTTGTAAATTTTAATCCTTCCTTTTTCACAATTAAATTGTAAATTACAACCGTCTTCCCACTTCCACTTGGACCACAAATAACACATCGAATATTGGTAGGAAATAGACCCAACTTCTTTGGTATATTTTCCTTAGTATGTACTATTTTAAATTTATGTTTTTGTTGAATAAAAGACATTTTTTATATAATAAAAATGGTGAAAAATAATAAGAAAACATGTAAAAAGGGCAAAGGTTTATTCTTAAAGCCTTACAGGGGTCGAGGGTTATTGAATACTCTTATAAATAATCTTCCATTTCCACTTCACATACCATCATATCGGTACTGTGGACCTGGAACGAATATACGTCAAAATTTAGCCAAAAATGTACCTCCAAAAAATAAGCTAGACTCTTATTGTAAAGAGCATGACATATTCTACATGAATAATCCCGATACCGCTGCTCGGAACAAAGCAGACATGAGATTAGCAGACTTAGCTTGGACTAGAGTAACGGCAAATGACGCAAATCTTGCTGAAAGAGCTGCAGCTTATGCGGTGACAAATTTGATGAAGGCAAAAGCAAAAATGGGAATGGGATTAAAATTTAATAAAAAAGATGGACAACTACCAGCTGTTAGAGGCCGCAAAAGACGTGCCTCACTTCCGGGGGGTGTACCTAAAAAACGAGCTAAAAAATCTAACACCAAAAGTAAAAGAGTGTGGAATAGTTAATTTAGACAGTTCATCTGGCACACATTGGACAGCATATCGTAAAAATAAAGATATTGTAATTTATTTTGACCCATTTGGAATCCAACCTCCAAAAGAAGTAATTAAATATTTTGAGGGACATAAAATATTCTATACAACCGATCAAATACAAGATTTAAATAGTTCTATTTGTGGAATTTTATGTTTATCATTCATAAAAAATTTTTGTTTATAAAAATGGATTCATTTACTATAACATTTTCGGGTACAGAGCCAGAGCTAAAGTCAGTGTTCTTTCCTCCCATAGAATTAAATGATGATTATGTAATTGGATTAGTAGATTTTCAAAGTTATAATTCTATATTTAATGTAAAAAAACCACTTAATACTTTAACATATTACAAAGTAGAGAAAAAAACATTACCAAAGGGAGAGATCTTAGTTGATGATTTAAACCAGTTATTAGATGGTAAACTTAAAGTTATAATACATAAGAATGGAGAAGCATTAATTAATACTAAAGTCAAACTTTTATTCAAAGGGCTTATTCCAAAATTAAATCAACTTAAAGCCAACAAATTAACCATTGAAGAAGGTGATGATGTTTTCTATTATGACCACAAAGCTCCAGTTACAATAGAAATTTCTGAAGGAACATATGAGGTGGTTGAGCTTGCAAAGGAAATTCAAAAGCAAATCCCAGACTTTTTCCTTACAGCTAATAATAAAACTATGAAAGCAACATTACTTTCTAGCCACGTGTTTGATTTTACAAAACCATGTTTAGGGTCTGTTTTATTGGGATTTAAAGGTGTTTCTACTCCTGGTGTTCAGTTTGAATCTACAAATAAAATAAACATTAATAATGTAAATGTGATTAGAGTAAAATGTAATATTGCAAACGGGTCCTATTTAAACGGAAACAAATCACACACCATACATAGCTTTTATCCAGAAGCTCCTCCTGGCTACAAAATTATTGAAGTTCCAAGAAATATTATATATTTTCCTGTAAATAAGAGAAGTTTAGATGTTGTCAGTATTACATTTGCCGATCAGCATGACAAGGCAATTGACTTTAATGGAGAAGAAACTACAATTACTTGTCATATAAAAAAGATATGAGAATTTATAAGAATTTATCTATAAGTGTACAAAATGCTAGGTTCCTACGATCAATAGGACTAAAGTTAAAATTTTCTATTAATAAAAATGGAAGATTTTCTAGACGTTACAGGGAAATCCCAATTCGACGATAGTGTGGTTAAAATTACAAATCACTCCTATGTTCCCCACAACACTTTGGCAATAAATAATTCCGATGAAATTCGAATATGTATTAATAATCAAGATTTGCTAACTCTCCCGTGTAGGAGTTATCTGTATATTAAGGGAGAAATTGAAAATCATGATAAAGGTCATTTTATAAATAATGCATTTGCATTCTTATTTGATGAAATTAGATATGAAGTCGCAGGTAAAGAAATAGACATTGTAAGAAACCCAGGAATTTCTAGTCTTATGAAAATATTGAGCTCTTACAATAAAACTACTAAATTGTCAAATGTGGCATTTGATTCTGACACGAATTTAAAAGAGTTCCATAAAAGTGGCAAGTTTAGTACTTGTTTGCCATTAGAACTGTTAATGGGTGTATTTGAGGATTTTAATAAGGTATTAGTAAATGTCAAACAAGAATTGGTGTTAAAAAGATCCAAAAATGATTTGAATTGTATATTAACAACCACTAGTGCTCCAGCCAGTGGTACTGCTGATATGATTCCTAAAATTACACTTAACTCAATTCAATGGGTGATGCCACATGTAATACCATCAGATGGGGAGAAGTTACAATTACAAAAGATGTTACTGCAAAATAAAAATTTGCAAATTGCATTTAGAAGCTTAGAGTTGCATGAACTTCCATCATATCCCAATACTACAAGACATACATGGTCAGTAAAGACATCTTCAAGTTTGGAGAAGCCTAGGTATATTATATTTGGTTTCCAAACAGCTAGGGATAATAGTGCACGAAAAAGAACTGATGAATTTGATCACTGTAAGTTAAAAAATCTCAAAGTATTTCTAAACTCTGAATATTATCCTTATAGTGATTTAAATCTCGACTTTGAAAATGGAGATGTCTCTAAAGCTTATGAGATGTTTATGAGGTTTAGAGAGACTTACTATAATACTATCCCAGATCCTATGATTAGTAGGGCTGAGTTTATGAAGAAATATCCACTAATTGTAATAGACTGTTCTAGACAGAACGAAACAGTGAAGGAAGGAATTGTTGATATTAAATTAGAGATTGAAACTGCAGAAAATGTGCCAGCAAATACATCTGCATATTGTTTGATAATACATGATAAAGTGTTTGAGTACAATCCTTTGTCAAATGAGATAAATAAAATGTAAATAAAAGATGAAAAACATTCAACAAGAATTGGTTGACTCTGCAAATCAAATACGAGAGAAATATAGAGCTTTAAAACGTGGCAAGTTTCTAGAGGCTGAAGAGAGGTTCCAAACATTCCAACCTTTAATAGAGCCATTACAAGAATTAAAAAAAATCGCCAAAACAGAGAGGCCTCGAATGGAGATTCTCCCAATGACTCCATCTAGAATACCAATAATACCAAGATTACAACCATTACAACAATCTACTCCACAGAAATTAGATTTTGGTCTTTTAGCATCAGACTATTTAGGAAATTACCTCAGTAAAAGTAGTATGACAGACACTACATATGGTATTAGACGAGAAGCAAATAAATTTTTTATTGGAAATAAGGAAGTTGATATTGCCAATGATGATGTTAGTAGTGATTAAAGGACAAGAGTAGGGAGGGTGGAGGCGGTGGATAATTAGTGTAATTACTCTAATTAGTGTAATTACTCTAATTAGTGTAATTACTCTAATTAGTGTAAGTACTCTAATTAGTAAAATTACTCTAATTAGTCTAATTACTACAATTTATGCTAATTAAAAGTGATTAGATGTTGTAATTTAATTAAATGAATAATTTGAAAATCTTTTATGAAAATTATAATATAAATTATAGCACAAGCAGGTGGGCACATCAATCATCCCTCTGTCGATTATCAATTGTCAAATGGACACCTAGCCATTACCACGCATTCCAAGATTGATAACAATATCTTGGGCCTTTAGCACAAGCAGCTGGGCGCATCAATCATCCCTCTGTCGTGTTGTCAATGACTTATCATTTGTTGTGTTTAACAAAGCAAAATGACTTGAAGCCTCACCTGTGTTGACGTGTCCCACCGGCTGTAAAGGGTCTATTGAAACGATTCGTTTGTTAAAAGGACCCTTTCATGGTTTTCCTTCAATAATGTGTTTTGCGTTCACAGGTGAGGGTTTAGGGCCGTGAGAAATAAATATCATCCGCTATTGCTTAGTTATCTGTAGCATAATAGCAACCTTTGAAACCAACACCTTTGTGGTACTTCCATTCTCCATTTCCCATTTCATTCTCACCACTATCCTTTCAAATTAAGACCTTTGTGGTCCTTTCATTCCCCATTACCCATTTCATCCCCACTACCATTATACATTTCCACCAAATCTCAACTGTGAGTCCTAATCTCATTCAAACTGTTACTCTGCACCCATAAAGATGTCTTACACCTTGGAATGGAAGTTCACAGAGGAAGACGACCTTGCAAAACTTAATGAGCTCGTCTATCTTGACGAGACTTATGAGTCAGTAAGAATTCAGTACGGCTTCTTAAATAGAAGCTTGAACAAATTTAGAAAGCCGACCGAGAGAATCATCGAAGTACTTTGGTACCTCATCGCCGAAGCAGTACTAAGTGGCAGGGGCTACTTTATGAGAGTACGGATCTTCGACGTATCATTCGAAGACTTTGAGTTTGGAGATACTTATGGAGACACAGAAATGTACAATTAAATTGTAAATAAAGATCCTTTAGTTTTAATTAGTTATAAGTAAATATTGTACAAATTAATAAAAAAAAAATATATATATATAAATAAATAAAAAAATGAAAAATAAATAAATAACGAAAAAAAAACAACAACAACAAAAAAACAATAGATTAAATCATTTGTAGAGCGCATGACGCATTGCATAGTTGTGGAAACTTTGCAATGTAACATATGTAGGTTCTACAAAAGGATAATTGTTATTGAGTTTGATTAAACTCGTTAATTCCTTTTGTAGAACCTGCGTGTGGCACAATACATCGTTCCGGAAACAATGCATTTTAATATACACGCACCACACGAAAATGATTTAAATTATTGAGTTTTTTATCTCAATGACTTAAACCAAAGCCGTGAGGTCGATGCACATTTTGCACATCACTAGTAACTACAAAGTTTTTGTTTTTGTTGTTTTTTTTTGTTGTTTTTTTTTATTCTTTAATTTTAATGTACATTGTTTAAGGAAAGAGGAAAGAGGAAAGAGGAAGACATAAATTTAATACACACTTATATAGATATGTACTAATGGTAATTATATTAGGGGTTTCGACTTTTTATTTCTGCGTCCAGATTTATGTATCGTTGGATCAGAATTCTCATCGTCTCCAGTGAGTTAGTTTCGCAAAAAGTTCGTAGCTCCCATTCAAAGTTGACATCTGCAATTGCAGATATCAACTGTTCTTCTCTCATTCCTTTCATCATCTCCTTTTCTACACGGTTTTCGGCGTCAAAAACGGCTTCGAGGAGGGATGCATTATCAATAGATTGCATAATGCTCTCTTCAGCTTCCACCAAACAGCAAGCTTCCAGCAACTCCTCATCATTAATATAATTTCCAAACGACATCGTGTTGCTTAGTGGAGTATAGGGCGAGGAATGACATCAAGATAGAAATGATTCCTTCTCCCCTCCCCAATCACAAATCCCTACTTTTTAATCCCGCCCAATTTTTTATACTATTTGATCATTGGTCAGATCATTCCCCCCTATTAGATCATTGGTTGAACCATTCCCCTACTACCAGATTAACCATTTATCCCTCCCACTATTTGATTAACATTCTATTTCATCCATATAAATATCGGAATAAACACCAAACACCAGTCTGTGCTTTACTTTCATGGTATATACTACGGTGCTGTCACATTAGCGACAACTTCAAGATATTAATGTAAGTACTTAATATTATTTATCAAACATATATTGTACAACTTAAAGGATTTGTTTTTTACGTTAAACGTCCATATTAAACAAGAAACTATTGAAGAATGTAATCTCATGTTCTATCTTAAAAGATAAATTTTGATACTTGTAAATATTAATGTTATTATTTATCAAACATATATTGTATAACTTAAAAGATTTGTTTTTACGTTAAACGCCCATATTAAACAAGAAACTATTGGAGAATGTAATCTCATTTTCTATCTTAAAAGATGAATTTTGATACTTGTAAATATTAATATTTGCAAGTTAGTTAATGAGCATATATGTGGATGTTAAACATTGCTGAATTATCTTATTATCATATTATGTACATTCCAAATACTTACGTAACAGATAACCGTTATATTTAGCTAAATTGTATAATTTATAAAGACTATAAGGTAATGGTTTAATTGATTTTATATGCAAACTCGAGACCATTTAAATCTTTTACTGAAATATTAAATTTATACTGATAGCTAAGGTTTCATTGATTTTATGTGTACGCTCGAGACCATTTAAATCTTTTGATGTTATTTTATGTGTAAGCTTGAGACCATTTAAATATTTTACTGAAATATTAAATTTAGACTGAAAAAATACCAAAATTGTCTTTGACGAATTACAGGTTATTATAAAATTAACATTCTCGTTGTTTAAAAGGTAGGAGATTTCCCGTAAGGGTTTTAGAAGCATATACTAAATATTAGTGCCAAATAAAAATGATTCAATATTCATTACCATTATAGAGTGTAAACTTATACATCATGGTTTAATTTTCAGACAATGGAGAACTCCACTAGAAAGCGATTTTCGTGCATGTTGTGCGACGCAAGTTTTACACGAAGAGACAATCTTCTACGCCACAGCAGGACTGCTCACGGTGGTGATGTTATCGCATGCTCCAATTGCGGAACCAGGTTCACCAGGGAGGAAGACCTTCAATATCATATTATGATAGTTCATCGTCCATTACCCTTCCAACCGGAGAATCCTGCGTTTAGAGAAGACCCGAGACCCGGACCGTCTAGCGCACCAGATACGATTGTTGAAAACAACATTACAGGTAACTCGATTATACTATGTAATTTTTATACTAATTATTTGAATACTATAAACAGTATTATGTTTAATATAATTAAATATTCGTCATGAAAAAGACTATAAATGCTCTATTGGAAAATCAAAACTTACGCAATGAATACAAAAACAAATCATTGATTTAAATTAGGTCGATTATGATGGCGCTAGATAATTAAAAATAACTATGAAATATACATACGTCCTATTTCTATTTAAATTTATTTATAAAATTATTCCAAGTCTTATCAGTTAGCCTATAACATTTTAAGGTATTAGTAACAAATAATTTCTATTTAATTATTGAGCTATTGTTACCTTAGCCTTTGTTATTGCATACAGATGTTATCCTCCAATATATTTCGCCACATCGATATTTACACACATCACCAACACACATCACCAACACACACATCACTAAGAGGACACACTCACGTCGCGGCGACTTCGCGAATGCGAGCGAGAACGCACAACGGACACCTGTAGGGTACAATGACAATGTCTTTGTTCACTGACTCTGACCTACTGCCGAGAAGGGATGGTTTGCAGGTTGAAAGGCTATGCTTTGTTGGGGCAGGGAACTTTCACTATAGCGGGGTTGCCAATTCGTTCTTAGATTTACATTGTTGCCGTTTGGTGTTGAATTTTCCATGTTATAAATGGTTTCAAAAATTACTGAATAGTTATACTATTCTTTTTGTTAAGTAGGTTGTTAGGTCCATTGTTGATGTGTTTGTAAATTTGGTAGTTCTCTTGTACTTTAGTTATTGTTTTTAATGAATCTGGTTTAGAACTGTTAATGAATCAGGAAATGCGTTTTCGTGGGTAGGATTTTGTTTAAGTTGCTTGGCTACTATTGAGGTTGGGATTATTATGGGCGAAATTGTGCTGGAGGAATAACATCTGTCTGTAAGAACAAAGGCTAAGGTATCAATAGTTCAATAATTAAATATTTCTAGTTCTTTCCACTGGAAAGACAATAAATAATCTAAATAATTTCTTTTCTAACGTGTATTATGTATCCTGTTACAGACAATGTGTGTGATCAGTGTAACAAAGTGTTTACAAGATCCGACGCCCTACGTCGACACAAGGCGTATTCATGTCAAGCAAATCGAAATACTGCGTCAATGACAGACCCCAGACTACCTTCATCCAGTGCAGCTTCATTTCCTATAGAAAACAACCCTACAGGTAACACATATTTACTTACACTTTTAATTGATTTCCTTTCATTTTATTTTCCATATCATTTCCATATCATTTCCATATCATTACCATATACAAATAAAAATAATATTTATTTTCATGAATAGTTTAATTATCACTTTCAGTTAATGATATGTCTGTATTGAAGAATTATTAATATATTATTTGAAAACTATAAACTTTAATTGTATAACTTTTGTATAAAACTATAATCGACTTCTTCGTTGTAGCTCGGTTTGTTTAAAGGTCGGTTACTAGATAATTAATAATGTTTGTACAAATAACCTTATGTTTCTTTCAATTATAATTAAATTATATTAAAGACTTATAAATCCATTAAGTTCTTTTTTATTTTTATTTAACTTTATATTTAATAACAAAATCCCGATATATATTTTCAATAATGACATTCTCGAGACTTAATCAATTTATATTTCACATTTCTAATGCACAGATGAATCCTGTTACAGGTATTGTGTGTGATCACTGTGGCAGTGTGTTCAAAAGACCAGATGCCCTACGTAAACACAAACTGTTTTCATGCCAAAAGAACCAGAAACCGCTACAATTTGGACCAAGCTCAGCTCTCCAAGAACCTGCTTCCCCTGCCACTTCAACATCGTCAAACGACTCAGTGATTGATGATCAAGATGACGTCAACGCTCCTACTCCCCACGATGACATAGTGCCAGAGGGATTTGAGGAATTTGAGACAGCTTTTCGTGGACGATTGAAATCGTACCGTCTCATTGAACCAGCGGAAGAGTTTGTCTCGCTTCAAGAATTTCTGTCAAATGTATTTGAAAAGGTAATTACACTTATTCAACGAACGTTAAACCGCATCAAATCCATTAAAGCCAATTTATTTGTTGAATGTGAATTTACAAATATTCATAACGAAACTTGTAGGCGTTCTTTTAAAACAAAAAATGTGCCAATGTTTCAAGCATCAAACGTAGATGAAATTGTTCAAGAGTTTATAAATAAATTATTGTTGGAAAAGGAAACTTGCGAAATGAAAGGATCGGGATGGAGCTTTGTTAGGGTTCTAGATCTCCAAGTTAGAATCAATGTGTACAATCCTCTCAGAGGTAGCTCCTTTATCCTGTTACCTCATGATATCGCAATGAAAAAAGCTGTGGTTAATGTGAGAAATATTGCGGATCATCGTTGTTTTGAATATGCTATCCTTTCAAAATTTATTGACAACCCATTTAATACTCATCTCACCCCCAACAGTTTCACTGCAGATGTAAGGGCAAGAGCAAATCTAAATTTTAATACTTTAAATTTTCCAGTTAGTCTGGACCAAATTCGAAAATTTGAACATAACAACCCTGGTGTAAGCGTTAACGTTTATGGCTTGGACATAAAGAAAAAGAAAAATGTTCCTGCTGTTAGTGAACACATTGTCTACCCACTTCGAGTTTCAGGTCAAGAGCTAGAAAACCATTTTGACTTGCTTTTCCTAACCAACGAGGAAACAACGCACTACGCTTTAATTAAGAACTTTGAGAGGTTGGTTTGTAGACAATTGACTCGTCACGAAGGTCGTGTTCATATATGCAAAAGATGCTTTGCATACTTCGACGAACGTCCAACCAAGCTAGGCCTCAGAGGAGCCGACCGTCTCACAGAACATAAACGATACTGTTACGCACACGCTCCATTGAGGACTGATGTTTCAGAGGAAAAACATATAAAATTTAATCGATTTGAGCGTACTCAACGTAGTAGGTTTACAATTTATGCCGATTTTGAATGTTTGCTTGTACCGTATGATAACGATCCACTCAATCCTCCTCCAACAGTCCAACCTCCAGCATGGGATCCTGCAGCGGCAAGAGGAGCGACAAACCGTATACCTCGGGAAATGCCAAATGCCAGGAATGTCCATCAGCCATATGCATATGCTTACTATATTCGCGACGACCATAGGAACATTGTCGATGGAGACACAGACGATAATGATCCAACAAACACAACATTCTCCAAACTACGGTTGTATAGAGGCGAGGATGCTGCTAAACATTTTATAAACTCAGTAAGGGATGACGTTAAGAAAATTGGAGATATTCTTTATGGACAACGCATCCCAAATGATCCTCCACAATTAACACCTCAAGATCAAATTAACTTCCTTCAGGAAACAAATTGTTATATTTGCAAAAATGTATTTACTGACGCCGATCCTCGGGTCAGGGATCATCAACATTCGCCTCCATACATCTATAGGGGAGCAGCACATAGATCCTGTAACCTTCGGCACAAAGAGCAGGAAAGAATTCACATTTACCTACACAACCTATCAAACTATGACGCTCATTTTATAGTCAGAGAGTTATCCATTGATAAAGGAAACATTGAGGTGCTTGCAAACACAGAGGAGAAATTTATTACTTTCTCCAAAAGATTTAAATATCCAGGAGCCGGTCGCCAAGGTAGCATTCAGCTACAGTTTGTTGATTCGTATCGTCTTCTTTCAAAAGCATTGGGCACATTGGCTGGTATCCTGCCGGTTGACAAATTAAAGATTACTAAATCACGCTACCCTGATCAAGAAGAATTTGATCTTCTGAGAAGAAAAGGTGTGTTTCCATACGAACACATTACGTCTTTGGAGGCACTGGAGGAAAATGATTTACCACCTAAGGAAGTTTTTGGAGAAAACGTGAGTGCAGAAGACTACTCCCACGCCCAAAAAGTATGGGATAAATTCAATTGTACAACGCTCGGACAATATGCTGATATATACCTGATGACTGATGTCCTTCTACTGGCAGACGTGTTCGAGGGTTTTAGGGAAATGTGTTTAACACATTATGGATTGGATCCAGCGCATTACTTGACCTTACCATCATACGCTTGGGATGTGATGTTATTTAAAACTGGTGTGGTTCTCGATACCCTTCAAGATGTCGATATGTATCTATTTTTTGAGAAGGGAATTCGAGGAGGAATAACACAATGCGTTACGAGACACGTCACTGCCAACAATAAGTACACTAGGATGGAAGAGTTAGGCGGTGATCGAAACGGTCAGAACGCATCAACAAGTGAAAATTGTGTTGATAGTGAGAATAATGATGATACATTTATCATGTACTACGACGCCAATAATCTTTATGGATTGGCAATGTCAGAATCACTTCCATACGCTCAATTTGAATGGTTATCACCCGAGGAGTGTAATGAATTGGTAATTGAGAGAATCCCATCAGATGGTGACTATGGATATGTGTTGGAAGTCGACCTAGAGTATCCTAGAGATCCTGCACTACATGATAAACATCGTGACCTACCTTTCTGTCCTGAGGTGCGAAAGACACCAGTATGTCAATTACCATACTCATCCGAGGACATTATTAATAGTGGAGCAGGGCAGTCAGAGAAATTGATGACTACTCTATTGGATAAGGATAAATACGTTATTCACTATCGGTACCTTCAACAAGCTTTGGAGAATGGATTACGTATTAGACAAATCCACAGAGTTCTACGTTTCAAACAATCACCATGGTTGAAGCCATACGTGACGCTAAATACAGAACTTAGGCAGCGTGCAAACAATAAATTCGAAGTAGAATTGTTTAAATTGATGGTGAATGCTGTCTATGGGATGAGTCTCCAGAATGTGCGTAAACACCAAAACATGAAAATCATATCATGTCGCCATAAATATACCAAATATGTTGCCAAGTCAAATTTCACTGATCGCACCTGGTACAAGGAAAACCTTGCCTTACTCCACATGGCAAAAGTGCGGGTTGTTTTAAACAAACCAGTATACGCGGGAATGGTAATTCTGGATCATAGCAAAATGTGGATGTACGGCTTCCACTACAAAATGGTAGAACGATACGGCATCGAAAGATTAAGAATGGCATATATTGATACAGACGGGATTAAATATCGTATTTGTACCAGAAATGTTTACCGTGACATGCTAGAACACTTGGACGACTTCGATACGAGTAACTACCCCCATAACCACATATGTTATGACGCTCGAAACGCTAGAGTACTCGGGAAGTTTAAGGACGAGGCCGCAGGTGTAGCAATTAAGATGTTTGTTGGATTAATGGCAAAACTGTACTGCTTAACATATAGTATTTTAACATGTACGCCAGAAGCCAACAATGAAAATAAAGCCATATGTGCACCACCGCCTGTGAAGAAAGCGAAAGGAGTTAATCGATCAGTCGTAAAGCGTGATCTTACCATCCAGGACTACATCGAATGTTTGTACAACAAAACCACAAAGAGTACAAACAATCAACGTTTTCAGAGTCGACACCATATTCTGTACACAGTTGTGGTACAGAAGCGCTCTTTGGGAGCATTTGACGACAAACGGTATGTAATGCCAGAAGATGGGATCAATACGCTTCCCTGGGGTCACTATGCAATTCCCCCAAGACCACCACCATTGCCCGAAGCTCCAATTATTCCGGTACAACCACTAGCAATAGAGCTAATAGAAATTGACTGAATTAATTCCATATTAGTGTCAAAAATATATCACAATGTTTATTGTTACATCCTTGACTAATGTAAATATTTCTTATGAACACTTTTAGCATTCAGTACAATTTTAACTAATCCATTTTACCTATCTTTGTGTAAATATTGTTATTAAGTAATGTAATATTTATTATGTTCCTAATGTAAATATTTCTTACACTATGTGCACTTCTAGTATTCTGTGTAATTTAAAAAATGATCCATTATATGTATCTTATTGTAAATAAAGTACAAATACTGTTATATTCTTGTTATTTTTATTTCAAAAAAAGGAAAATATAAAATAAAACGATAACAAATTATAATTGACAACATTCATTCAGTACTAAAATACAATGTTAATTTTAATTTATAATACTCTTAAATATTAATGTTTTTTTCAAGAGTATTACTTCTAGTATTCAGTATAATTTTGAACTAAACCATTCTACCTGTATTATATTCTTGGCTAATGTAAATATTTCTTACACTATGTAAACTTCTAGCATTCTGTGTAATTTAAAAAAATCCATTCTATGTATCTTATTGTAAATAAAGTACAAATACTGTTATATTCTTGTTATTTTTATTTCCCAAACATAGTCTAAATTATAAGGAAATTCATTTCGCACTTTTATATCCAGAAACGTACAGCTTAAGAGACAGAGTCATAAGGAAAATATAAAAAGAAAAACAACAACAAAATGCAATTGACTACATTTATTCAGTACTAAAATACAATGCTAATTTTCATTTTCAATACTCTTAAATATTATTGTTTTTTAAGTAAAAATATTTAAAAAGTCTTTCAATTAGTAAATCATTGTGAAGAGTGGGTGTGTCTTCAGAGAAGAGCTGCACAAAGTCTGCCATCTTTAATCCATAACATATTCGTAAGTATAGATAAACCAAACAATAGTGACCGCATACTTGTGAGTCATCACTTTGAAGACGGTGTTCGTTGTACAAGTAACGACGAGCGTTACGTCTCAGGAACCCTTGGTAAAAGTGAAGATGTGGTGGTTGTCCGTAGCTATCAAAGAATTCAATAATTCCTCTTCCATCATTATAATCTTCATCCAAGTAAAATGCCACCCAATGAGTTCCACTTTCACTGTGTGGATCAGTGTTTACAATCAGAGCTGTAGATGGGGAGATAAATCGAGGCAAATGATCAGCCGCATAAACACCAACGTTATGTACAGGTAGTTTAGATAGATATGTTTCAATTTGTAATGTATTCATTCTACTGTATCATAACCAACAGTGGTGGCAACAGTAGAAGTACTAGTAGAGCTAAAACAAGAGCAAAAGTAGGTATCCTCATCTTTATTAATCTTAGTTGTTAAGTGTAACCAGCCACGTAACGAGATACAGTTGGTCAGTGCACAACGCACGTTTGTTGAGTTATGATTATGACAGCGCACAATGTTTGTTGACATCAGATTGTTCATTGATGATATTGATCCGCAACCAATATTTGTCACATCAATTATATTAGTAGTGACAAATTCCGCAACGTGATTTCGTTTTAAATATTCCTTTTTTTCCAATCCTTTAACGAATACAGTGGAATGGTTTGAAATACAATCAGTCAATTTGTTGTGTAGTTCATAAAATGGAATATCACCATCTTCCCATTGTAGACCGTGACAGTGTTTTGTGAGCCAGTAGCTTTCCTTCAGCTTGTTGTCTGACAACTCTGATTGATTGTAAGGTGGTTTAGCAATATGATGCATGAGTAAAACACCCGTGTCCCCATCCAAGACGCAAACCTCCTTCAGAATATATTCGTTTTTATTATCCTTGAAACATTGAATATCCACAATAATAGGTGCTGACTGATTACTTTTGCGCAGCTTTCTGCGTAAACGATCCATCCTGTGTGAGTGATTCATAAATACTAAACTCATTGGGTCTAACCACCAAAGTCCACAGAGACATTGCGATGACGGTCGACTTCAATTACATTATCGAATTCTGCATATACCAGAAAATTGACAGTTTCTGTGAGTGCATCGTCAAATCCGATTTCAACGCGAACACATCCGTTGCGTACCAGATTCCAATGTGTGGAATCACTAGCCGATAAATCTGGTGTTAGGTCAAAAGCCATTAGGCAATACCCTTCGTCATAGTCCTTTCTTCCTATTAGAATACCAGTATCCTTAAAGTGAATGCCAGAGCCTGAAAAAAGACTGTGATATGCCATAACGTATTTCCCCTTGTTATCAGCTCCTTCATACTTAGGCTGTAGCGGTTTAGCTGGTATTTGCTCACCGTCAACGTACAATGAGAAAAAGTTTGTTTTAAAATGTTGAAAGTTGAACGGATTCTTAGTGAAATCCCCATTATATGCGGCATTAGTGATCATACCAACAATAATTCGTTTGGGTACTTGACCCAAAAATACATTGTCAAGAGTCTTGTTCCTTATACCGGTGGGAAGAGTAAACGTTTTAACATCCACTCTAGTGATTGGGTATTTGACTGTAGCTGATTGGAGAGTATGGTTGTGCGCCAACAAAACGGTAGGACTGACTTTACATCTTCGTACCCATAGGTTAGCTTCAGTAATCATCACTTTATAAGCACCATCATGCGCCATAATTGAGAACGTGTCTTTTGTTCTGATAAATTTAAATCGTAATTCCACACCGTTTAGTAGGAATTTATTTTGGTTGCACATATCCACATGCAAATGCCCAATCATGTCAACTTCTTCACTTTTTGATGTAAATATGCGCCTTTCTTTCAAACCTTCATTTCCATCTTGACAATCATCCATTTTCCCAGTATAATCTGCTGACCACAAACTACATGATAAATGTGATTTCCTAGCATCATATCCATAATTTAGCAATGTCTCAATGTACGCCCGATAAGCATAGGTATTATTTTGTGGTGTTACAAGTTTCTGATTCATACTCATATCCACTTGACTAAATAGCGAATGTAACCAATTATTGACTGGACCAACTTTTTTATCTTCCGCATCATCTGTAATTTCTGCTCCTGTAGACTTAACAATTGCAGCTGTGATATGAATCAGCGTTTGTGATAGGTCAGTGTATTCATCGCCATTGCCTGGTACAACAAACTCAATAGGTGAATCGTTGGTTAGAGTTGAGATTGGTTTGTACTGAACCCATTTCCCGTTTTCAATACTAGTCTGAGTAGGTGGTAAGGAGAACAAGTCCAGTTCGGTTTTCACACATTCACAAGATTTCTGATGTAAAAAAGACATTATAACAATAGTTTGAAGATGTAATTAGAAGTCGAAAATATCTCTCTTTGCTTTTGTAGTTTTAACTGATGATCTCCTCCTCCTACTCTTACGGTTCTTAATCTGTTTCCCGGCTGTATATACCTTCTTCCTACCTCTAGTCACTTTCTTCCTACCTGTAGACACTTTCTTCCTACCTTTGGACACTTTCTTCCTTTTAAGTTTAGCGATGGGACGTCTCATGGACAATGATGACGACTTGCCTCTAAGGAGCTTCGCTAATGACTGAGGGGTGACACGAACCAAACGACTACCGGCACCATTACCACGCATGACGCGTTTTGCGGAATTCCTGCGCGTAACGCGACGTCTCTTAGAACAAATACCCCCACCGTGTAGCACACGATCAAATTGTTCGTCAGATTTACGTTTAAGCGAACCTGTGAAGTCTTTTAGTCTTGTGCTGGCTGCTGTTTTTGGGTTCATACCACCGGTTGTAATATCACCCAAAAATCTGAATCCTGATCTCAGAGCCTCTTCCCCTAATGCTCTTGCTCCAGACTTGAGTAACGGTGCAATGGTACGGAACATACCACCAAGAAAACTACCCACACCATGACCTCTCTGGAATGATGCTCCATGAAATACTTGGTCAATAGTGCCCCCGACCTGTAAATGTTTTTGATTCTGCTGCTGTCGATGGTAGTACATCATATAAGGATCCTTTGAATTGAGCATTGTTATTAATCCTGAGCTCTTCTAAGATGTAGTTTCACGTACGACGTCCCAAACATGAATGGTAATTTTCCTCCCGTATGATCCCTTAAGTCGATTTCTATAGTTTCAAACGTGGTTTTCATACAAGGCACATAATGAGGAGTAGTGTAAGTCACTGAATTGTAAGCCCCGTGAAAATAACTCTCTCTGTCTATGTTAACAATCTTCAAGAGTGGCGCAGTAGTATCACCAACCATTTGTGGCTCAACTAGATCGCAATAAACATACATGTGGGCCGGAAGTCCCATGTTCAGATTCGGTGCCCACAAACTATGGATTTCGCTGACATAATTGTCTTTACTCAATAAATTCTCTTGAAGGGGATCGAACCCTAGTTGTAAAGATAACGTTTTACTTAATTTAATTTCGGTTATATTTGAGTTGAAAAGTCTTATTTTGACTCGGTCCAGATCCATGTCATATTTAAATTCCAAATGTTCGTACACATCCTCATAATTGTTGATATAATTTAATAAATTATTGATATTCCTATAATATTCAGGTTTGACTTTGATCACAATTTCTTCTTTATCAGTAAGTGCAGTGCGTGCTAAAATAGATTCATATGTAAATGATATGAACGAATTATTGATCACTGATGGAAATGAACATGGATAATGAGCCTCTACTAAAGACATTTCCCATTCGTTGCCACCTCCTTCCAAGCGAACTTGTTTCGACAAATGTGTGGTATAAGTGGACACTGTATTATTTGGGAAATAATCCATTGAACTGTTACTGGGTATTGTCAAGAAAAATTGGTTGTTGTTGCTACTGATGTTGTTACACATTTTTTAAGTCTTGTGATCGCACCCAAGAGTTAAACTCGTCTCCGTATCCTTCCCACTTGACAAGGTAACGCTTACTGCGCCCACGTCCCTGAGTGTCTAGTATTTTATCAATCTTGAATAAGTAATCGCTAGGGATTGTTACTTTTTGTAATTCATGTTCATAGAACTGACCTTTCAATTCTTGACCATTGAGGTCGGTGATAGAGTACAACGGTAATGGCATCAATGTGTTAACTCGATGAATTAAAAATACTTCATTACTCCAATTGGTTTCGTAACCTTTTGCAAATGTTCCTTTTTCCTTGGCTATGCGTACAGTATCACCATCTTTTAGTTTTGGCTTAACTCGTTGTGGCATTTTTTTAAACATATTCTTAAAAACACTGTATACTACTTTTTCATCACTGGAGTCCACATCGAGTGGAGATAATCCGTTTCCCAAACTTCTGTGCGAACTGTTGTTGTATGCGTTAACCATTTGGTCAATCACATCGATATATCGATATGTGTTTTTGCAAGTCAAGTATCTCCACATTCGACTTTTCAACGTACGGTTCACACGTTCTACAACACTGGCCTTGACATCGGGGTTTTGTGTAGTAACATATTTTATGTTATATTTTTTAAATATTTGTTTGGTCTGTTTGCCAGTGAATTCACTCCCCTTGTCAGATTGTAAGCATTTTGGTGTTATAACTGATTCTTTAAAAATATCCTCAAATGCACTGGATACTTCTGCGCCTCCTTTTCGTTTCAATGCTCTGACATATAAACGTTTACTGAATACGTCAATTACAGTTAATAGGTAGTTGACACCATCATTGTACTTACTGAGTCCACGCATATCATTAAGATCTGCTTGCCAGAGTTCGTATGGTCGAAAAACTATGTACGGGTTGCGTGTAAACCGTTTGCGCACGGGCTTATGCAAAGTGTAAGTGTCTTGTGTTTGTAACCAATTAATAACATCACTCTTGGATATTTGATTCTTTTTTGCCGCTCGCACCAGCGGTGCAATACCACCGTATGAGGCAGGATGGTTCGGATCATAATACAATTGTTCCATTACACTTACGGCTCGTACGGTTCCCAATTATCAAGTGATTCCAAAAATGATTGATTGACTATGTTTCTTCTTTCTCTAGAACGTAAACGATCACGCATTGGAGTCCTGCGTAACGGTACTTCATCATCTGCAAGGGGTGAAGGTGGAATCTCTGCATCTGGATCATCAGTCAAATGTTGTAATGCTCTTCTGTTATGGAAATATTCCTTAGGAACGTTCATTTGTTTCAACACGTTCAACAATGTGCGAGCACCTTCTGGTAATGATTGGGCTGAACGTGCTCTTACAACGTAATGTGTTAAGTCCACAATGTTGGAGCCAGGAATCTTTTTACCATCTATATACAGTTCAAGATTATTATCCCAACTAATTGGACTTCCATTGCGTATCATGAAACGTAATAGGCTACGTGCATCGTTCTGATACGCCTTGCTAAAGGATCCAGTAATTTCCTCTATTTGATTAGGCGGAATATAGTGAGTTTGAGGTTCCTCATTCCACTCTTCCTGTAGTGGTTGTCGCTGTGTTTGGTCAGTAAATGTTGTATTTACAATTGGAATATTAATTGGTTTACGCTTGTTTGATGCTAAATTTAAAAATCTCTGTAAAACTTGATTGTATAACTTCCACTTCTCACTATCATCGAATCTTTTATTTTTCATGATCTCTTCCATTTCATCATCCAAACTCTTATACGCTCGTTTAGCTGACTTTTGGCTAGAATCAAATGATTGAAATTTGTCAATCAATTCTTGTGGTACAATAACCATTTTTCTTGCGTGTTCCATTATACCCTGGTTATGTTCATCAAAGCTTTCCGTTCGGAGTCCAGAAATGGAATGATCAGAATTTTTTACGTTATGAGATTTTTATCTAGTGAGATCTGATTGTGCAACTGCTTGTAATACTGTGCTCAGTAATAATGGAATGATAAATCCACCTCCTTGTTGAACTAAAAACTTGCGTTTTTTGGCCCATCCTTCGCCTCGTTTCACAATTAAACGAAGGGTAGACTTGTGTTTACTCAACTTTCTTTTACTTATATCCGATATAGGTACATTACCACGCAACAAATTGTGAACACACTCGCATATTGCGTGAATGCGACTTATATCACACACCTTCAACAGTGTTTTGCGCTCCTTTGGAGTTGCATGTATTAAAGCCTCAAGTAGAGCTCTGTCCTTCTTCAAACACACCATGATGACAACTAAAGTGAATAGAGGTGTTAGTTTTTCTTATTTTTTGGTATGTACACAAAATTTTTTTCATCATCGGGAAAAATACAACTCTGTATTCGCATATCATCGGGTGTTGTTTGTTTCAAGTCTATGAGTAGATAACCATGTGGTTTACTAGTAGCATCGGTATATGCTTCCTCTATAAACTTTGGATTTTCAGGATAAATCTGTCTTGCTAAACACCTAATCTGCATTTTATCCCTAGGATTTTTAAAACAAACCAGATAGTGAGCATTTAATGATATGTCTCTCTGTCCCCGCCCCTGGTGAAAAATATTTTGAGTTATAAAAAATACACTTATATTCCTATGATGACATCCTTTGGTAAATAGATCAACTACTGTATTGTTTGCTTCACGCATCATATCATCTATAACCACAAGAGTTGGATCTTTACCATCAAAGTCTTCTAAAATAGGAAGACCTTCTATGTAATTTATATTGGTAGCTTTTGTATTACCTACACCACCTCCAGTACCATAATACCAGGATATCTTAACAAATTTTGTATCACTCATTTCTCTTACATTATCAATAAACTTTGAAACAAATACTGACTTTCCACTACCTGACGGTCCTGCTACAATGGTAGAGAAAGGATGTGACCACTTCAAACTCATAATTGGTACTGATACCAAACACCTTCCTTAATACTTAAGTATAATATTGGTTGAGGTTTATGTAAATCAATACAACTGATTATATATTATAATGTTTAATGCTTACGAAAACTATCAAAATGTATAAAGGTTATTTAAACATATTTCTAAAAGTTTCTTGCTTTACATTAGAATATTTACACAAACTCCAATGGAGTGAATCTGCTACCTCCACGGGCTTCGTGCTTCACCAAGCGAAGACGGTCACCAAACCCGTTGTTGTAGCGTTCGATGTCTGAATCGCCCAGCGCAGCGTTGAAACGTCTCGGTAGATACACGCGCAGATAGAAGTCGTCTCCGGTTTGGCCCTCCAGGATCACAACGACTGTCTCGCCGTATGGAGATTTAACCCTCTCAATCAATGTGATTAAATAGGGCACTTCCGCCAACAGGTCGCCAACTCTGGTGTATGTGGGGTTGTTGGACTTGCATGAGTTGAGTGCGTCTTTGAGATCCATTGGTGCGGCTGATAGCATCGATGTAGTGGACAGCATGGACTCTATAGGTCTAAGTGTGACGTAGGAAGTCGGCTGCTGCTGCTGCTGCTCCTGCTCAATGCTCTGTGGGATGACAGTGTCCATCTTGTAGAGGTCTGATCTAACTGACTGGTGAACTAGCGAAGAATGATACTCACTGTGAAAGTGTTCGGCTTTTTAAACTCGCCGATGAAGGGGAGGGGATTAGGGGTTGTATTTCTGGCAGGTGTGTAGGCAGGTGTTCTGGGCAGGTGTGTAGACAGGTGTGTAGGCAGGTGTTCTACCATGATTGATCACTCAGAGGTTTCTATGCATCAATCTTTTGTTTTTTACGCACTACTCGCTTCTTATCTGATGTGTTGAGACTTTTGCAAGTCGTAACTGTTTGAGTTAAACCTGGAAGTTTTGGCACTCCTGTTGTTTTGTCTATCCACATGTTTTCTATTTTTTCAATCACTGTATTAACACTCTCGTACATTTCACTGTCTTTGTCCAAAAATAAACCGCACATGTACTTCATATTATTACCGTCATACAATTCCATTTTTAAAAGTAGAGAACCTTTGTTTTCTGGATTTTGTACTGCGTACATATTGTCTTTCTCCACCCATGATATTATGGGACAATTTGCTGGTGGTTTAGGCACCCATCCTGACTTTTCTGCAATGGTTTTCGGTAACGATCTTTTCTTCCTTTTATCATTGATTGCAATTGGAGTTTGGGTAGACGCGTTGTCGTTCAATCCATGTTCTTCCATGAATGATTGGATATATTCATCAATAGTTTCGGATGTGGAAGCAATGTTCATTTTCTCTGTTGCGATGTGTACTGTGCAACTGCTCTGCTTCAACTAACCAAACGTCGAGTTATTAGTCCTCGATGTGAGATTAATTTTACAGAGGTACCAAACTAAATATTTTTAACATAATGTATGATCCGCAGGGGTACCAAACTAAATATTTTAACATAATGTATGATCTGCATGTAAACACTCTTTTATATGTCGCATCCTTAGCAGCATATATTTTTGCAAAATTGTTTCAGTTTGTAATATTTTGAGCTTAAAACGGAAGCTGTCTAAATAAGAGAAACACCTTCTATCTTCGTAATCGGTAAAGTAAAATACCGTAACAATAGGATTTGTAAAAGAGACACTCTTTTTCCTACATTGGTTCATGTTTAAATCAATTACTTCTTTCGTTTCTGTTTTACGTTGAACTCTTCCTCGTAGAATGCTTCTCTCGCACGATCGAGAACACTTTGAATTAAAAGTAACTTGCGCATATCCTTATTTTTACGGTTGTATCGCCAAAATTTATTCATTGAAACATTTATTACTTGTCTCGCACTCTCATTCATGTTGAATAAATAAAACTAAATAATTCAATATATAGTCGCTCCTTTTAGTACACTATGTTTGGTAGTAGGGGAAAGTTGGTGGGGATGGTGAGGAAGGGGTGTGGTTAGAAGGAGACTAACCGAGTTAGGGGGATGGGGAGGGGGGATTTAGTGCTAAGCTTTGGGAGATTCACTTGGATCATTCTTCTTTACAACGCCGAATAGTAGCTATGGCTCAATCCACCTTTGCCACAGACATCTCCGACAAACAGTTGCTTAGTGCTTTATTTGCTGCTGAATCGGAGTATGACAGAAAAATATTAAAAACATTATCATTTGAGAAACTAATTGTTGAGCAACAAAATGTCGATGACAGTATTGTCTTTAATTGGAGCGGACAACCCAGAGACGAAGCCCAATGGGATGAATATAATCGATTCATGCAACATTATAATAATGTCCATGCGGAACTCCGACAGCGAGAGGAAGAACAGAACCGTCGAAATTAGTTTTAAAATAGATGTTAAGATGTACTGTACGATAAAATAAATGTAAAAAAAAATATATATATAAAATGCAAAAAAAAAAAAAATAAAAAAAAAATAGAAGCATGAAATATAAAAGTGAAAAAATATAAAAAACATATAAAAAGCTAAGAAAAACAAATGTAAAGTGACACATTGATAATGAATATGGATTGATGGATCCATTGTGTGACAAAACCTATTGGGATTAGTGTGGGAAGCCCTGAGACAAAGTATTCTCACGGAATTAAAAAAAGGGGGAGGGGAAGGGGGAAGGAGTCAGGAATTACATGTGGACAAAGGAAAATGGAACCTTAAGTGTCTGCCAGATGTCCACACAAAAGGTTGAAAAATTAAATTATAACAATGGGGCAATGGAATGTTTATTGTTAAGTGCCAGATGTTCACACAAAAGGTAGGGCCAGATGTCCACACAAAAGGTTGAAAGTTAAATTATAACAATGGGGCGATGGAATGTATATTGTTGAGTGCCAGATGTTCACACAAAAGGTTGGAAATATAAATCATTGACAATAAGACTAGAAAAAGATTAATGGACACCAGGTGTCTATTTGTAAATGTCATTTTTGATCGGATAGAGACGATGGGTGGGGGGAGTTTATAAATTTACTTAATAATAATTTATATTATCATTTGCATAAAAAGATTTTTTAATTATTCATTTAATTAAATTGCAATATTTAATCACTTTTAATTAGCATAATTGGAGTAATTAGACTAATTACTCTAATTAGAGTAATTACACTAATTAGAGTACTTACACTAATTAGAGTAATTACACTAATTAGAGTAATTACACTAATTAGAGTAATTACACTAATTAGAGTAATTACACTAATTAGAGTAATTACACTAATTAGAGTAATTACACTAATTATCCACCGCCTCCACCCTCCCTACTCTTGTCCTTTAATCACTACTGATGTTACAATTGCAAATAAAACTTACAAGGGGACAAAAGGTTTGTGGCAATTGTTAACTTTAAAAGAACCTGAGGATTATACTCCGGCTGATTTGCAAAATTATAAAGAAATTTTGGAAGCTACAAATGGGCATTTAAAGAGTTACAAAGATGGTGCACCAATTTCAAGTAATAGACATACTAAATATCTTAATATAATTAAACCTCTTTTTAAATCTGTTGGTGAAGGTTTGAGACAAGTGACTGGTAATAAAATAGACTATATTTATTGGGATGATCCTAATGAGCTTGTAGATAGGTTAAGACTTCTTTGGCTAAGTCGCCAAGCCGGTAACTCAGGAGTAGATAATGAAATAGATTCCATTATTGAGGAATTGAGAGAAAGTGGTATTATTTATTAAATAAAAATATGTTTATAGATAAATTTTATCGTTTATATAATCCATATAATAAGCCTGCAGAACCCAGGGCTAGTAGTGAACCTACTTTAAATTTACAAGACGATAGTTGGAATGGTTTAAACCGTAAAATTGGTAATGTTAAAGATGGGGAGATTGTAGATGATGTATCAACTTTGGGACAGACATTAACTAGAAAAGGTGATGTCTTTTTACAAGGTAAAACTAAATATGAGTTTTTAGAATCCAAGAATAAAAATTGGAATGCTAAAAAACAGAAAATTACTAATGTGGAAAAAGGTGAAAGTTTAGATGATGTGCCCACTTTACAACAGACTTTAATACGTAAAGACGGTGGTACATTTGTACAAGACAGTAATAATTATGAATTTTTAGAATCAGAGAATGGTGTTTGGAATGCTAAGAAACAGAAAATTACTAATGTGGAAAAGGGTGAAAGTTTAAATGATGTGCCCACTTTACAACAGACTTTAATACGAAAAGAAGATGGTAAATTTGTACAAGACGATAATAATTATGAATTTTTAGAATCTGAGAATGGTGTTTGGAATGCTAAGAAACAGAAACTTAGCAATTTGATGGAAGGTACAGATAGTAAAGATGCTGTGAATGTTTCACAAGTTCCAAAAATGGAAGCAGGCTATTGGGATTTTAATAATAAAAGGTTAGTACGTGTAAAACCCGCCGTTGATGACACTGACTGTGTTACAAAAGAACAGACTATAACTTTTGATAAAAAAGAAAAATGTTGGGATGCCAAAAAACAATTTATAAGGAATCTGCCAAAGGGGGAATATTTAGATGATATTTGTTTAATGTCACAAGCTATGTATTATGATGGATCAAAATTTGTATATGCAGGAAGAAAATTTAATTTGATGGAATACAATCCTGATTTATTAGTTGCCGACCCTACATCTTTGAGTGGATTTAAGTATATAGATAATAGACCTTATATACCAGAAAACTATGTATTTAAAAGAATGGAAGATAATCTATTGATTGGGGCTAATGGTAATATATTTACAGTACAAGGAAAGAGTGATGTTATAAAAAATGAATGAAATTGCATACGAACTTCATAAGCCTGCAAGAAAGAATTTCATTAGAAGATCTTTTAAAGTATTAGGTATAAACGAAACCTTACAAATAGATTTAATTGATATGCAAAACTATGCTAGAGAAAATTCTGGCAATAAATATATTTTAACTTTAATAGATACATTTTCTAAAAAAGCTTATGCTGCTCCGCTAAAGAATAAGACAGGGTTGGTGGTTACAGAAGCCATTAAAACCATTCTACCAAAGGGGGTTAAAAACATTCAATCTGACAATGGAAAAGAATTTTTTAATCAATATTTTAGCAAACTAATGAAAAAATTAAATATTAATCACTATCACACGTTTTCTACAACTAAGGCTGCAATTGTGGAGAGGTTTCAGAGAACTTTAAAAAATTGGTTATATAGGGAATTTAGTGCTCAGGGAAGTTATAAATGGTTGGATTTACTTCCAAAGTTAATTCGAAAATATAATAATAAGGTGCATAGATCTATAGGTATGAAGCCTAACCAAGTGAATATTAAGAATAGTAAATATGTGCATGAGAGGTTGCATGAAAGGACTTCTAAAGTAGTGCAAGTTAAAAAGCCAAGATATAAGGTGGGTGATAGTGTGAGGATTTCCAAGTATAAACATGTTTTTAGTAAAGGATATACTCCAAATTGGACAGGTGAGCTATTTACAATAGCAGAAGTTAAGAATACAAAGCCTGTGACTTATATCTTGAAAGATGAAAATGGTAATATAATCAGGGGAGGCTTCTATACAGAGGAGTTGTTAAAGACCAAGTATAAAGACATGTATTTGGTAGAGAAGGTAATTAGGAGGAAGGGTGATTTATTGTATGTCAAATGGCTTGGGTTCCCAAGTAGCCAGAACTCATGGATTTCCACTAAGGATGTCCAAGGGAGCACGCCATGAGCCGGGAGCGCGCACGAGTTCGCGTACAAACCTCGCACTGTCAAGTTGATGATTTTGAGAATATACATGTGAATGCATGTGGATTTGAAATAGTAATGAAGTTATACAATGGTATTGATCATTTATATAGGCTTGTATTGGTCGAGAGCTGGATTTTTAAAAAAGTGGTCAAAAAAAGCTCACCATGTTATTCTTATGGGGAAAACGTGCCTAAAGTGGTGTCATATTGTCCTATTGTATCTACTCTAAATGTACACTTGTAAGGGTAAATAAATGTAAGAAATAGTTTTTTTAGCTTAATATCGAATATATTTATAGGGAATAAGTAAGAAATAAGGTTTGACAATTATATAGGGATATTTAGGCAAAGATCAGGATTTTTGGTTTTGGTGGCCAAAAAATGATCCCCATGTTATTCTTATGGGAAAAAACGCCCCAAGTGCTGTTAAACCGGTAGTTCTCCACTACTCATATAGACGAGTACTTGCGAACTCCGTTGCAAATGGGGTTTGATTCGGATATATAATAGATTTATTTTTAAGTTCCTTAAAACACAAACACGCATTGTCAAGTGAAATTATTTTAACAGTTTCCGCCACTGATAAGACTCACCTAACTCCCAAAGTGGTGACCACGTCACTCGATACGAATTCTGGGTAATTATATTGCTAATCTCAGATGAGTAACTGACTTTATCTCGCCTTATCCTTGCTGTATCATCATAAACTGGATAAAGTTTCGTATTTAACAATATCAGAACCTCTTTGATTCTCATCTATGAGAATAGACCATTTACCCTTGATTGCAAATTGAAAATTGACTAAAAATGTTTGTTTAAACGTCCCAAAAACCCAGTATACCATTGATTACGTAATAACATTATTATTTTCAAAAGCTCTACCTCAGAGAGTTGAATGGAAAGGTCTTCGCAGAGTAGGAGTGCGTGTGGTATAGTCTAGTAATCAAGGCATCCTGGATGCGTAATGCCACCAGTGTGGTACCTATGTGTGTGGTGTGTTGTGTGGTACCTATGTACAAAATGTCAGCTGATTTTGTCCAGTGGTTTTATTGTACAATTCATTTATTGGATTTTAAATGATTCAATAAGGTTCCAACAAACAAATTACGTAAATAGGCTAAAAGGATATTTCTGAAGGTTTTCGAAAAATAGACAAAGAACCTTCAATTTATAATAAAATTAACTCGAAGTTGAATGAGAACAATTGTACATAAAGTCATCGGTTGTGTTTTACCTTACTAAAAATATGACTCAAATTGTGATTAGGTAACCTCAACAATCATAGCTAGACTTGTTTTAAACACTTTATTGTTTTCGCAGCATTGTCTGAATCCTTGACAAGTCACGTAGTTTCAAAGATTATCCTTAGATTGGACCATTATGTTTACTGGTCTGTGATAAGCAAGCAGTAAACACAGAAACTATTAACCTATAAAGCTTTTCACACCCGGAATATCATAAAACACACCTTGAGCTGTAGATCTGTGTAAATTATAAATCACACTTTAAGACTAGACACACGCCTAACCAACACATTATGTGTAAAAACCAAAAACAGAGTTTTGTATTTCGTTACATAGATTGTGTATATTAGTTACAAAAAATGTATGGACACAAAAAAATACAAAAATTTGTTCTAAATATAAATTTTACATTTAGAACGAATTCTTCGATACTATTAGTTTTACTCGTTAAATATAAAATGTATGTGTTACAATTGCGATTGATTTCGACCAATACACTCACGTCATCATCAGGGAGGAATATCCCTCGACAATGAAGTCTCATAGGAAAAAATTGAAAGCATATCACAAAAATGTGTGACGCCATTTGCTGATTTGCCGATTTGCCCTTGGCCATTGAATACCGCATGAGTCAAGCATTGTGGCGTGCAGACTGTCAGAGATGGCCTGTTCTGATTTCTGACAAGATGGTTAATTAGTCTAGAGTTGGAGGCGCAAGAAGATTGATTATTGACCTCGCCATCACAGCCTTGATGGCTGGAATGCGCTCCAACCTAGGAACCGACTGTAAGCAGTTGAGAACATTTAATGGCTGTATATTTGTTGAACATTTATATTGTTGATTACTTCTTATAGATAGCTGTTTTCGCTGAGCTAATGTCAACAAAATGATCGAATGCCCTAATCTATAGGCTAATCAAATCCACTTTGGTGGTTCTAACTTTGAAATTATGTGGACTTAAATACTTAAAATAGTTAACGGAGAAGAACACTACACAGGACATGAGTGTTGTTTCATAATAGTGTTTTACACATAGAGTTTAGCTAGGATTTGAAGAACATGTATAGCTTTACCCTAATAATACATTATAACAGAAGGTTTGGATATAGATATGTAAACAACAATGCTTCTACATATTCTGAGCTGGCAATGACAATTATTGTGACAAATAGGTCCAATATGCTTCACACTATATTGGTTTTAGAACATCATTTTAAATTATCCAAAACAAGCGCTTCTTCAGAATGATAAGTACACAACAGTTTACGTGCATAACAATGGTGCTGAAAAATCGTTGAAGAAATAAAAAAAGCAATCACCCATTGTCTCCTGGTTGTCAGTGCTTGGTTTGTAATTCATGTAATTGTATGTTTCTACACAGTACAAACGTGCCTGCCTCTCATTGGAATGTAGTGGGGCAAAGTGTATGCTCGAGCGAAAAACATCACCTCAATTTTGAAAATATTGCAGTTCTTGTTTAATGACACAATTACAAGAATATCATAGTAGATTTCATTCAGAAGTAATGGCTTCAGGCTACATGTTTAAGCAAAGAGAACAAAAATATTTTTCTGTATTTTAACTATTCACATGATATACTGCAAATAAACCTTTAATTGTATTGTCAAATTAGAACCACATTTTGCTGTTTGTTCGATGAGTGGTAAATCAAAAATCTAGAAGAGTAATTGTTTATTAAATGTATGTATTTTATGTTTGGGCAAATTTCACAACTAAAAGGTTTACTCTTTAGCATGAGTATTGGACATTGCCATTAGAAAACCAACATCATACAAGTTCATAGTTTTAGTTGGTTGAATTGGTTTTGAAGTTGAGAATATAACAATAATCAAATTGTATACATAACAATTGACTCAACATGTATAGGACAGAAAGTAGGCCTCTCAATGATGATTCTATTGATCCATCTAGTTTTAAACTAGAATTAGGCTTCCGCGGCCATGGTAGACTTCGTTAACCGTTGAAATGTACTATGCACCACGAATATTAGTTGCTATGTACCAGGGGCGTCATTTGGGGGGGGGGGCAGGGGGGGCATTCGCCCCCCTGGATCCTGGGCTAGAGAAAAAAATATGCTGAACTAGCCAATAAATAAATATTTTCTCCTGTCAAATCCTAAAAAGCACAGCAGACAAAAATCTGTATATTCTTGTACAGTAATTTGAAACCAAAATTATTGAGCGGAGCGAGCGAAGCGAGCGAAGCTCTTATACGTCGACTTTTATGCATTTCGTAATACGCAAACTCCTCCTAGACGGCTGAATCAATCGTTTTAAAATTTTGGATGGTGATAAAGACCATATCGGTGAGTGCCAACATCTATATGGCGTTAAAAATAACTCTCAGGAATCCGCCCCACTGGGTCTCAAAGTTTCAATGTAATCCTTATGGAAGCAGTATTTGACACATAAACAAAGACATATGATCAGCTGTTGACTTTTGAATGCAGTAGATAAATAAATAGCTGATAGCATTATTCCACAGATATTAGAACATAAACGGTGGTATGGATCATAAAATAATCAAATGACGACACTAGCTTGAGGTCCGCGACGTAGGAAGTGTTAAAGAAAGTACTAAAGGTGAACAGTCTGGAGTGTGGAAACTGTTTATGACGATTATATTTAAGGTATCTGCATTCCAAAAATTATAAAGGAAGATAGGAAAACGGGTCCGCGACGTAGGAAGTGATAAAGGGAGTAGTCAAGGTGAGCAGTCCGGAGTGTTGGATCTGTTTATGACGATTAGATTAAGGTATTTGCAATCATAAAATGCTATGGGAAGGGAGCAAAACGGGTCCGCGACGTAGGAAGTGATGAAGGAAGTAGTCAAGGCAAGCTGTCCGGAGTGTGGGAACTGCTTATGACCATTATATTAAGGTATTTGCAATCCTATGATGCTATGGGAAGGGAGGGAAACATGTCCGTCACGTAGGAAGTGGCGAAGGAAGTAGTAAAGGCGAGCAGTCCGGAGTGTTGGGACTGTTTATGACGATTAGATTGAGGTATCTGCAATCATAAAATGCTATGGGAAGGGAGGGAAACAGTTCAGTGGCGTAGGAAGTGGCGAAGGAAGTAAAAATGCTATGGGAAGGGAGCAAAACGGGTCCGCGACGTAGGAAGTGATGAAGGAAGTAGTAAAGGCGAGCAGTCCGGAGTGTGGGAACTCTTAATGATGATTAGATGAAGATATCTGCAATCCTAAAATGCTATGGGAAGTAAGGATAACGGGTCCGCGACGTAGGAAGTGATGAAGGAAGTAGTCAAGGCAAGCTGTCCGGAGTGTAGGAACTGTTTACGACAATTAGATTGAGGTATCTGCAATCATAAAGTTCTATAGAAAGGGAGGGAAACAGTTCCGTGGCGTAGGAAGTGGCGAAGGAAGTAGTAAAGGCGAGCAGTCCGGAGTGTTGGGACTGTTTATGACGATTAGATTGAGGTATCTGCAATCATAAAATGCTATGGGAAGGGAGGGAAACAGTTCAGTGGCGTAGGAAGTGGCGAAGGAAGTAAAAATGCTATGGGAAGGGAGCAAAACGGGTCCGCGACGTAGGAAGTGATGAAGGAAGTAGTCAAGGCAAGCTCTTCGGAGTGTGGGAACTGCTTATGACCATTATATTAAGGTATTTGCAATCCTATGATGCTATGGGAAGGGAGGGAAACAGGTCCGTCACGTAGGAAGTGGTGAAGGATGTAGTAAAGGCGAGGAGTCCGGAGTATTGGAACTATTTATGACGATTAGATGAAGATATCTGCAATCATAAAATGCTATGGGAAGGGAGGATAACGGGTCCGCGACGTAGGAAGTGATGAAGGAAGTAGTCAAGGCAAGCTGTCCGGAGTGTGGGAACTGTTTATAACGATTAGATTAAGGTATCTGCAATCATAAAATGCTAAGGAAAGGGAGGGAAACAGATCCGTGGCGTAGGAAGTGGCGAAGGAAGTAGAAATGGCGAGCAGTCCGGAGTGTTGGAACTGTTTATGACGATTAGATTAAGGTATCTGCAATCATAAAATGCTATGGGAAGGGAGGGAAACAGGTCCGTCACGAAGGCAATCATAAAATGCTATGGGAAGGAAGGATAACGGGTCCGCGACGTAGGAAGTGATGAAGGAAGTAGTCAAGGCTAGATGTCCGGAGTATAGGAACTGTTTATGACAATTAGATTAAGGTATCTGCAATCATAAAATGCTATGGGAAGGGAGATAAAAGGTCCGAGACGCATGAAGTGGTGAAGGAATTAGTAAGGTGAGCAGTGTGGAGTGTGGGAACTGGAAACCGTTTGTAGCAGTTAAATTAATGTATCTGCAATGCTGAAATGCTATGAGAAGGGATGGAAGCATCCTCACGACATAGAAAATGGTGGAAGAAGTAGTAAAGGCTAGCAGTGCGGAATGTGGGGAATGTTTGTGGCAATTAGATTAACGTATCTAAAATACTAAATTGCTATGGAAAGTGATGAAAACAGGCCCACGATGTAGAAAAAGGCTTAGAAAGTAGTAAAGTATGAGCATAGTGTGAAAACCGTCTGTGGCAGTTAGATTGATGTATCTTTAATCCAAAAATGCTATGAGAAGGGAAGGAAACAAGTCTATGACGTAGGAAATGGTGAAGGAAGTGGTAAGGCTTGCAGTGCAGAGTGTGGGAACTGTCTTTGGCAATTGCATTAATATATCTGCAATCCTAAAATGTTATGGGAAGAGAGGGAAATATGTCCACGACGTAGGGGGTGGTGAAGGAAGTAGTAAAGGTGAGCGTGTTGAATGTGGGAACGGATAAATGTATCTGCAAAGCTAAAACGCTTTGGGACGAGACTGTAGACTGTAGGTTAAAATAATTTCGAAGCACGAATCGATACATATTTCGATACATGCAATCGTTTATAATAGAAGTTTACAACTGAGTTGACAACAGCTGATTTTTACTCCATAGAGGATAAAAACTATTTTTACTCCATAGAGGATAAAAACTTTTTTTACTTCCTAAAGAGTAAAATTGCTACTTTAGACCCGCAACGCATGCATTAAAAACGACTAGTATTACTGCAGTATGACCAAAACAATATAATATAAACCCTTGATGACTCCGCTCAATTTTGTGGATGCCTCTGCGAACGCCACCTAGTTATTGTTTTATTGTCTTAGATAGCACATTTTGAGTTTACATAAATTAGTAGTTTTGTTATTCATTTACTTTTTCTTTTTGGTGCTGTACGATAAACCACTTACTTCTAGTTTATATAAACAGTATACATCAAAATTCAGATTTTTTTAGAAGCATTGCTTTGTCATTTACTTTTATGAATTATTCAAGCATTAAAATTATACATGTACTTATATACATTTTACGTAATTTTTTAACATTCTAGACTACCAATTTAATATACAGTAGTTAAATAGAACCTTTTGTACTTTTGTGTCAAATTATTTTATTGGTGATAAAATTTGATTTGCTTTTAAGTTCTTGAATACTTGTATTTTATTTAAAAATCAAAATAAACTGTTAAAAACTCATAATTTTTTTTTATTTGAAGTGTTTTTGACAGTTAAAATAAGCTTAATACCCTCTTTTTTTGTTTCAAAACTGCAAAATCTTCCGGAGGAGGACCCCCGGACCCCTCTTTGTTGCTGGGGGGTATTCCATACCCCCCGGTGTTTGCCCCCCCCCCCAAGGATTTGGTGAAATGACGCCACTGCTATATACCATGTATTATTGCAAAGTACAGTAGTTGAATTAGCTTATGCTGGCCTCGAAGATGATAGCCACAGCGCATGCGAAACTTCGGCCAGTCCGTCAGTTCAACCATAAATTAAAGGAGTTCAACGACGCGGCCTTTTCATGAAGACTAAGATTCGACATAAGGATTTTAATGTAATATCATTGACTTTATATCTACATTTTATATCTGTGTAGGTAAGTTATAAAGTCAATTATAATATGCTCTTGGTATGGGCCATACTGAATTTATCAATAAGAACTGTAGTTTCGTGCATACAGGACATTTCTAAAGGCAAAGTCGAGGGATGCCCAATAATAATGACTAATGACAAGAAATGAATTTCCCACCGGAAAATATAGCCAATGGCGCTGAAAAACTAAAAATTCAACACTGGCCTTCGTGTTTTGGTTGTTGTTACTTATCTAAATACCACCTTATCTTGATGATGAGTGTTGGGTGTTGGTGTGGTATATAAAGCTTTATAAATAGGGATGAACACACTTATTCGTTTACTTTACTAAAGTAAGTGACACAATGCTATAGCTACAGTTTCCCTATTTCCACTGTGCTAGTGACAATGTGCCAGTTGTGTGTTTATGGTAGGCGTGTGTGGCCGTTGCTGTTTCCGGTGCCGGTCCCGCCCGACACTCCCTGCACTGCTGCCAACCTCTGCTACCGTAAACTCTTATTGTCTCGTCATACAATAACAAATGGAACGCGGAACATCTCGATGTTAGGTGGTTGATTTCTTGAATTTCGAGGTCATGTTATAACCCACACCATACCGCGCTGTCAACCTGTACAACCGCAAACTCTTATCGTTTAGTCATATAGTAACAAATATAACGCGTTATCTCTACGTAGGTGGTGGATTTCTTGGATTTTTAGGTTCAACTCACCGACATTCTCTCCAGCGCTGCCAACCATGTTTACCACAAAACGTATTGACTCGTTATACAATAACAAATGGAACGCGCAAATGAAATACCTCGATGAGGTGGTTGATTAAAGATAGAGCTTGGAAGTTTTGTTTCAACTCGCCCGACCCGACACTATGTCAACCTTTCCTACCGCAAACTCTTGTCTCCGCACCCCACTGGACCAACAGGTAATATTATGATAGAGCTATCTAATTAATCGTTGTGTATACTGCGGTTTTTTTATGTTCGTATTGTGTTTGTTTTAATTTTGTTTTGACGAGTTGTAGGCTTTGGAAATGTTGTCTTCACAACGAAGTATGTTAGCTGCGCTGATCAATCTAAATAATCGTTGGACTATTTGAAATATGATTGTCTTAACGAAATAGTCATGGGGCTGAAAACATGAATTTCATTTTAAATCAGGGAAATACGAAAATGCAATGTATGAGTTTGTTGGGTTTATTAATAAATTTAAAACGTTGTTTTTATTGTACTCTAATCGAAAGTTATTTTATTTTTTCATTAGCACATAGTGCGCGTTTTACAAACTATACTTCTTTAAAAAGAAGCGCTCACAGCGTTTAAGTGAAGTGAGAAAAATTACCTTGAAAACGCCCTGCGTTGATATTGTTGCGGCGAAACGTCGGAGTGAGAAATTTTAGTCCGTTATTTTATTTTTACTTTTGTATTTTGTGTTTCTCAAAATTTACTAACATCTTGAGTATACAAATTTTACTTGATAGAAATTAGGCGACATTTTCTAAAAGTACATAGAGTACCGTAGATTAGTTTTGAGAAAACACTTGAAACTGCCTGCTCATTTCCTTTTACGTATTCCTCAATATTCTCAATTAACCTTGCATTTGTTAACATGGAATGATTCGTACACATGACTATGATTAGCGTACAATCTCATGTTTTTTTTTCTCTTATATTTTTGCTCTCCGTTACGCATCCAGATTAATTTCCACGGTTATGTGATGGCGCCAGCTCCTATTTAACCTCAACTCCACTATAGAGGAAGAGTAAGAGGAAGTAGATTGCAATGGTCCAGATGGTGATATGGCCTAGAGACCTCCGTGATAGCGTATCATGAACCTTGGCTTTAAACTGTCATGACTGACGCTCAATCGTTCAATGGGCTTCATTCAAACATTACTTCCCAGTTTACGTCGGTATAGAAGCTGGTATAGAATGAAACTCGTTTCATTTTTAAATAAAATAAAATCGTTGCGGATTAAATTTCACCGAAGGTTGACATTTTGTTGTACGATGCTAAGAAATTCTTTTTGATGGCCATTTTGCATTCTTGTTATTTCTTAATGATGCAACTTGTTACAGCATTTTTGCTCCTTGAAAGATTTAACAAATCAAAACAATAATTCAAAATGTTTAAATACAAACTAGTTCATTGGACTGCTGCTTATGAGTATTTCCAATTGTATGTAATATGCCATTCTTTTTCTGTTTGATTCCATCTTTTGTTTACCTTAGGAGGGATTCTCCGTATAGCCTTTGACTATTCACGGTAACTTATAACCTATCAATACCTTGTACTGTAGCAAGGAATCGATACTTTTTGCGACTGGGAGGGTGTAATAACTACGAACAATTCAGTTTGTTAATTATGGACCGATTCACTTTTTCCTATGATATTTAACTTGACAAAGATAAAACAGATTTTATTGCGATTTTGTATTATGTAATAATAAGTCGTACTGTACTTCAGTTAAGATTTGGTTCAAAATGTTGGCATATTCGCCAGAAATCAGCAAAGTACATCAGCACATTCTGAGGCTGTTCAACTGATATGTTCAATATTCCTAATCTAACCCAATTTAAACATGGTATTAACTACGACTTCAAAGTAGGAATGCAATGTCTACCTCACGTAGTAGGTACTGTATAGCTAAAGTCAAACGCATTAGTGAATCCCTAACAAACTGATTTTCCATCAAACGTTTAACATTTGGCTGTAATCAAGTGGAGGAGGCAATTGAGTCGAATTGGCTGCGGGCAATCACGATGATAGTTTTGGAGGTTAAGTATAAGGTGTAGTTATTGAATTGATTATCGGCAAAACTAGGCGGATGATTTCAGGTTCGCCCACTACTATAGCATAGCGGTATAAACAATACGGGACTGGACAAGGGCCGACGTGGGGAAATGTTTAGAGACTACTATATTATATGAGGCGTCGAGAGGCCAAGGGAGATATGTGACTTTTTAAAAAATGTTGTCATGGTAACGGGTTTTGTTAAAAAAGGGTAGAATTTCAACAAATAATTAACTTATATCCCTTGGCCTCCAAACTAAACACCTAAGAGTTGGAAGCCAAGGGGTATAAGTGAATTTATTTTTATTTTTATTTATTTTTTATGACCATGAAAAAAATACAATGACATTTTTTAAAAAGTCACATATCTCCCTTGGCCTCTCGACGCCTCATATGTAGATATATTATGGTGATCTGTTTTCACAAAGGTCAGTGGCACGAACCAAACCACCGTCAGGGCGTGATAATCTACTCGTAAAATAAAAATATTACTGTATGTATTTTATCTAGATATGCTTCCACGGTCACGGAAGATTACCAATATGGTCTTCGGAAATAGTGAAATGTATGTATTTTACCATTGACTATAGGTCGTATATATAGTCAATGATTTTACACAAAAATTTAAATATTGTCAAAATTTAAAGGGATCGAAACTTACTTCAAATTATATCAAAGTACCTTGTTCTCATCAGCACAAAGAACAAATTATTTTTAAATTGTATTATAAAAAGAATGAACAGTCAAAATTAGCACACTCTAAGCGGCGCTCATTTCATGTTCTATTTAAGTAAAAAGCTGAATGATACTTGGCTACTTGGTCGATATAAATAGGATGTGTTTTTCAGTATACATAATCAAAGGTAATATGCAGGAACATGCAGCATTATGTTTTCGTATAAAAAAAAACTAAAGCCTTATATTTTTATGCATGTTATCACTGAAAGATGAAATAGGTACACGTTTTGATACATTTAAGGAACTTATCAGCAGAGTTATTATCTTTATGATTTACCCTTCTGTTTTACCCTAGTTTTGATGGTCCAAACCCTGGCATATATTTAGCAATATTCAGTAAAATAGTGAACTACAGTACTGTACTACGCTGTGATTGTGATTTACAAGGTTTACTCTACACACGCAGGTTGGCCCCGTTTCTTCATCGCTGGGGATTACAATGTGTTTGCCCGACTTAAGATTGTTGCGACACACAACAGGGTTTGCTGGAACTAAATTAAACATCGCTCCGTTTTTTCTCCTTTTAAAAGGGAATGCAGTAATACATATATGTGGTTACTTAAAAAGCCGATAATTTAAACAACGTCGAGGATTCAATTGTTTTCTTTATTAATTTGTCAGAAACGTCCTTATTATCATTACCGGTATCGTTAATAATAATAATAATTACAGACCAACCGCAAGCCGCAGGTCCATCTGACATAGTTTACTTCATCGAACTCTAACCTCGCCAGATTTTACATTTTACAGGAGAATGAAGAGTGTACTTCCTACTTGAACTCCTTAAGGACAATTGTCTAATGTAGGCCTACACACCCGTGAGTGTTCTAGTGTATTATGTAAATACCTCAGGCACGCGCTAGCCACAAACATTGCGGTCACTCTGGAGTTATCTTAACTGCTGTCATATCACTTTCTTCCCCTCTCTTGTTACGCCTGTGAATGACTCTTCTAAAGTGTATGTTTAGATAAAGGCAGCTCATTTACCTGCTAAATTGGTTGTTTTAGTTTTTAAAAAGTTTTACATTACAACAGTAAACGGCACTGTTCATGTCATGCAGCTGAGTGGAGTGACGGACTACGAACCACTCAGTTAATGATTGCACGTTGTTGGCTCGTCCTCGTGGATTACCCGGTCTTCATAGTATAACCACAGAAAACGTACTTTATAGTAGTACGTTTTCTGTGGCATAACGTATAACGGTACATACAGAGTGCACGGTTCTTTATATATTGTTAGTTGAATTGAGCATAGAGCATTTAGAAAAAAAAACATCGTATTGTAAGAAACTGGTTTGCCCTACATAAACAGAGGGTTTTCCCTGAAGAGCGTTAAGTGGTAATCCTAATTTAAGGATGAATCTTATAATTATTATAAATGTGAAAGTTTGTGTGTTTGTTTGATCACTTCAATCACGCTTTAACTACTGGACGGATTTGGCTGAAATTTGGCATGATGACAGCTCACATTACCGTTTAACATATAGGCAAATTCTCATCTCAAAAATCCGTTCGGGCTCCGCCCCAGTGGCTCTGTAGTGTCACATATTAATCTTATGAGTATTCATATTCAAAGGGAATTAAAGAATTTAGTCAGCTGTTGGTTCTTAAAAAGTTGGTTCTATGATAAGCAAAAGCATTTAAAGTTATAAGATTTACCAACAGGGTGCAGCACTAAATTTTTTTTCATTTATGAAAACAGCAAATTTGAACTAAGCAGCAACAAAAAACTGTGAGACGCAATTAGAACTAACTGTCAAAGTAGGATTGTTTACAGCTATGTTTGTTTTAAATTTCATGAATATTTTGTGATATTTTGCGATTATTTTATAATTTATTCTTCTCTATAGTTTAGGTGAAGTGGTAGAACATTATGGCTATGGTAGATGCGTAATACTATAAAATACTGTAAATTTAAAGAAGCAAATTTTATCAAACTGTGTCCTCTCTCAATGCAAACGCAAAGCTTGAGTATAACTGCAATAAGCATTTTATGCTTATATCCCAACCCCGTACGAAGGACGGGTGCCCTGCTAGTGATTAAATATTTTACTCTAAAAACCAACTTTATTCAGTTAAATAGTGTGCGTACTAGCTTTATCTCAATCTGAATCTGAAACCAGAATTAAGATCTGGACTTCTGGCTTAGCTTCACGAATTGGCATTTTTTTATTTATTTATTTATTCTACATATGATCTAGTACCGTATTTCTTTCTCTCTGGATTAGTAGATCTTATGTTTCTTTTGCTCTTGTCAATCCAAAAGCGTCCCTTTCAACTCAGGAATTAAGTAGCATATTGTGCCATTTTCATTATAATAGAGTATTCCTTTGTCACTTCAAAAGTATGCGTGGTTCACAATTCGTTTCTGCTAACACAAACAAAATTCTTTTGGCCTTTTCTGTTATTCAAATTTCAGATATGGGATACATTTTATAATAGCGGGTCAATTTTCATCACTAATCGCCACTATTGATTTAATACGAGGGGCAAATCATGAAGATCTCACGGACTGACAGTGACAGAAAACCCGCTATTATTGATATAATACGCAAGAGTCGACACAAGTACTGGGTACTCGTATACTGTACTGGGGTTACCAACTTGAATCATCTTTGGCCAGAGAAGCCCTACATATGCTTCATTATCTTGTTCACTTTGATTAAACTGTGCCCCAACTGCGACCACTCAAAACAATCACCTCACTCAAACTTGACCATAAAACACCGAAGAGCTTCAATTCCCACAGCGAGAGCGAGATGGAGATGGAGTTGCACGCGCGCCGTACAGGGGGTCCCGTTGCGTAATCATGTGTGTTAGTGTGAGAGTCGACAACATGTGTACCATTAACAACCGGCCCTCATAGATAGGAATTAACTTATTGCTGTGACTCTATAGGCTGCATTAACTGCTGGCCGGCTAACAGGCGTCACAAGTACAGTATGGACCCATAACACGAGCCTGCATGTGTGTGTGCCCACAAGAGACTTACACTTACACACACTACATCACTATCCTCAACCAGCGTTCCATGACTAACGTGGCTCCAGAGATTATGATTTATATCTCCGATTAGTCAAACTCTTCAAAATGAGTGCTATACAGGATGAATTATCCTGACTAATGTGGACAAATTTTAATCCCTGGCGTTTGTATGCTTGGTTAGACGAAACTGGTTTGGAAAAACCGAACATGAAATTCGTAGATAGAAAGATACGTCAGCAACAAAACCACTTAAAAACAAACTGAAAAAAAACTATGGCATTATAAATCACCCTTTTCATAAATGGGGATGCATAGGACGCGATCAATATCAACCGCTAACGATTCTGGAAACCAAAGTAAAGGGTACCCTGAAATTCTGAGATGTGAGATGGACATTCTTATTCTGATTGGGTCTAAACAGTTGTAGACGTGTAAACAGTTGTAGTTAAATTTAATTGCAAACTACGGATAAACTCAGTTGCTTATTATGTTATCTTCATTAGTATTAGCAACGTTTATTCCTTCTCTGACCATTGTGGTAAAATAGAAGCGATTACGAATGTAATGAAGAATCTAATAATGAATAGCTTAAGACTTAATTATAGTTAGTTAACTTGTCTTACTACAAATTATCTGCAAGAATGTAAAGTAAATATTCATACGGTTGATAAACACAAGGACTAGAGAATCATCGTATTCAAGGCCAATAATAGAACTTATTCAAGGTAAGCAGGCATCATATTGCGTGTGGATCTCATTACCAGGCCAGCAACCAGTTAGACTCAAACGACTGTTTAAATTTAAAATATGCATTCAGAAGAAGGAATTGAGACATTGCTACGTAAAACGTAGCCTACACGAGAACATAGAATGATTCTCACTCAACATAGTCCTTCCTGATGACTCTACACACCTTACAAACGACCGTCGCTGCACTCTGGAGAGATGGAGACATTGCAATGTGCAACGTAGTCTTCACGAGGACATAGAATGCTTCTCACTCAACATAGTCCTTCCTGATGACTCTACACACCTTACAAACGACCGTCGCTGCACTCTGGAGAGATGGAGACATTGCAATGTGCAACGTAGTCTTCACGAGGACATAGAATGCTTCTCACTCAACATAGTCCTTCCTGATGACTCTACACACCTTACAAACGACCGTCGCTGCACTCTGGAGAGATGGAGACATTGCAATGTGCAACGTAGTCTTCACGAGGACATAGAATGCTTCTCACTCAACATAGTCCTTCCTGATGACTCTACACACCTTACAAACGACCGTCGCTGCACTCTGGAGAGATGGAGACATTGCAATGTGCAACGTAGTCTTCACGAGGACATAGAATGCTTCTCACTCAACGTAGTCCTTCCTGATGACTCTACACACCTTACAAACGACCGTCGCTGCACTCTGGAGAGATGGAGACATTGCAATGTGCAACGTAGTCTTCACGAGGACATAGAATGCCTCTTACTCAACGTGATCCTTCCTGATGACTCTACACACCTTACAAACGACCGTCGCTGCTCTCTGGAGAGATGGAGACATTGCAATGTGCAACGTAGTCTTCACGATGACATAGAATGCCTCTTACTCAACGTGATCCTTCCTGATGACTCTACACACCTTACAAACGACCGTCGCTGCTCTCTGGAGAGATGGAGACATTGCAATGTGCAACGTAGTCTTCACGAGGACATAGAATGATTCTCACTCAACATAGTCCTTCCTGATGACTCTACACACCTTACAAACGACCGTCGCTGCTCTCTGGAGAGATGGAGACATTGCAATGTGCAACGTAGTCTTCACGAGGACATAGAATGATTCTCACTCAACATAGTCCTTCCTGATGACTCTACACACCTTACAAACGACAGTCCTGCACTCTGGAGGGATGGAGACATTGCAATGTCACGTGAGGATAATAGGACCAATCAGTGAGTGCTGCGGTTAGCATACGAATGCCGGTGTTTAGCGTAATGAGCTGGCTGTATAGCGTACATTAGCATAGAAGAGGCAACAGGTACGGGTCCAGTTTGACGTTTACCGATCCATTTACAGTATAGTTCGTGAAGACTTAACTTTTTGCTTATTTTTCCCGTAGATTTTGTATTTCTGTCCGTTTGGCAGCGTATGAGTAATTTACTAAAATAGACACAACGTATGTCTGAACGTCATATTTTTACCTTTATTTAATTGGAAAACCCGATTTGGAAATAAAGGAGAATGTTCATGGTAGCTTATTTCTACATTGCGGAAGGGTTCACTGCAATGTTTATACCCAAGTTAGTCAATGATAATATTATGTAGGTCTAATCTTATTTCAAAAACATTTTCATTATACTGTAGTGTAGTAGTTTTAACATTGTATAAGATATTTCAATTTTAAAATATACTCACAATCACAATGATTTTCATTTGATATTAACTCGTATATGCAATTTCTTGTACCTGTAATCTGTACTTTCGGAACAGAGTGATCTTTGCAGATTATCTTAAATTTTGTACAGGAAATAATTAATTTATTATTTACTAATTTAATTGACTTATTCATGTAGAATATTATAACTTGTATTTTTCAGAGCTCGCAACCAATGCAGATTGACCAGCTTTGCAGTAGATAATTTAATCATTAAAAAAACTTCAACACAAAACTTCAAAAACGTCAAATTTACACTTTAATAGGTAAAATATTCTGGTATCCAGGCCTATAGATCTCACTAATCTTACCTCTAACCACATGTGAAACCACTCGGCGGGTGGTTATAAAACACTCGATATTTCCTGCTAATATACTCAACAATATTTTGGATCGCCCAATCCCTAAAAAATCTCTTAATGCATAATTTAGCTAACCTCCTTTGGCAGCCCACGTTCATACACTTTTTTGCACTTGTTCTGCCCAACTGGTTCATATAGTTGTATAGTACGAGGTCAGGGGCTAGTTTACGCATTCCTATCCTATCTAATATTTACCAGTTAATGCCCACCCACTTGACGCATGTAGGCGAGCATCCGCTCCTGTATCTACTCGGTTTACGATCAGTTTATCGGCAAACAATTAGCAATTACAATGAGACGCGACCTTGGTTGGACCAGTTTGATCACAAGAGTAAAAACTTGATTGCTTTGCAAATTTCAATTTTCCAGATTGATTACGTTCAGCTGATGAACAGGTTTGAGTACTGAGCTAGAGGAAAAAGTGACGCGTAACTGAGGAAAAGTTCCTTATTGAACTGTATCATCGTCTTGTAAATTGTGAAACAATATGGCTGAGATAAATGCATTTGGAATACTTCAGTAGTTTTTATACCACTCGTATTTATTATTAATCGTAATCGATAACGATTGGGGGAGCGAGCTGATCTAGTGGTTAGAGCGCGGGACTCCGATTCCAGGGGTCCCGGGTTCAAATCCTGCCAAATAACCAATGGATTTTATCTAAGTGATAATGCCGTAACCCCTAGGTCTAGCCTGAAGTACTGTAATGTGAAAAACGATTCCGGGCTCGTGCCTAGCGTCCTAGGGGGAAAATCGATAACGATTAATTTTGTTTGTAGGTTAACCTATGTCTAAGCTATCATCATATAGGATGAAGATTCAACCACGTAATTTAAACCTTGGTTTCAAAAATTATAGTATTAGTATATATTTAAAAAATTATGTTTCGGATAATGTAGATGCTTAAGAAATTGACACATTCGTTAACACACTAAACCTACGGTTTACATAGAAACTGCAGTTTTTCAAAGTTATTGATATACTATCGACTTCTTAGTACAACAATTTCAATCAAAACGGGGTCCCATCACTTTTAAACCCGTTAGATTTAAAAGGTGGATTGTTTTTTTCTAGTGGGGCCTTGATTAGTCAGACATATAGTCAAAGAAATGCTAATTGAAGTCTTAATTAATTTTATCATTAATGTAATTTTATGTTTTGTTTTTTTACAATTCAGGCATTTTTATGAAAACAGATGATCAAACGGACGCTGAATTTTTTCTCAATAATCCTATTGATAATTCAGCTATTTACGTAGGAAGGAATATGATATTGCGACACACTTTTACCATTTCCTTTACTGTTATTCCAAACACGATGACAATTTTGACAATAAAATATAATTATTCTATTAACTTCTTTCTGCAGAGTATTTTGGCAAAGGGAATAATTATAGTTTTTTCTGCTAATATCTACAAATTGTAACTCATAAGAAATACTAGACAAGAAGATTAACTATAATATTGTTTAAGAAAGTTTAGCTCCACCAATCTCAGCCTCTTCCAATAGGAGACTACTGTTCAAGTAACTACCAACTATACCTATAACTATCATATTAGAATACGTATTACAATAATACGTAACCACTGTAACCATAACACGAGAATATGGATTATGTAATTAGAGAGTTAGTAAAATACTAAAACAATAATAAATAAATATAGAACAGATCAAAACATAAACTACCTACGTCTTACAACGGCAGAAACATCCTTAAAATAATCTTCAGCTGAATTACGAAAATGGCTAATCCGTGGGGGAGTATGGTTAGTTATTATTTAGCTAAACAAGTTCAGTACTAATTTTGTCACCAAGCACTGTGCTTTAGCCGAGTGCCAGCCACAAAACACCTCAAGAATGCATACACACATTTGATACATCTTTTTTACGTTCTATAACAAAACGTTAATATGTTAATGTTACCGATGACATTTCGAGGTTTTCCTTAATTCGAGGTGTTACTTTAAGGTCTGTAAACTTTGTGATGCCATGCTACTCTTTCACTATGAATAAATTTCCTTTATTTTAATACAAACCGCAATATAAACTTTCAAATAAACAAAGTAAACTGAAGTTGAATTGTTTGACACGTAAAATATTCTTTTCTAAAAGAACCAACGTCCGAACTTACCCTCCAACAGGGCCGGTGATCTGCGGTGGTGCCTCTGGTCTAGTGGCAGGATCTGGATCAGCAAAACCCCCAGCGACCAGGATAGCCAGGACTACGATGTTCACAGCCATTCTATACACGTCCTACACGACTGCTATCATTGTAACATCAATGTATTGTAACGAGTATACTACACACGAACAAAGTTGTTCCGGTTATGTAATATACATCGTTATAATCTTCGGGGGAAAATATAAAAAATACTAAAATTTATGGAAATCGTAAAAAATCAGTTAAGATGTTCGAGGCGATATGGAGATGCGAGCGCGGCGGAGTCGACGGCGCGAATGACCCGCGGCACGGCGGGAGAACAGAACAGCTGATCGGACGTTTCAACTAACCAGCTGACTGATAACAGTGTCATGTAGATGCGCGGCCACCCATAATCATCTCTATTTATATCCGGCTCTCCTGCAGTAAGAAAATATATGGCCACGTCAAAAAAATATGCAGGCACTTCATTGATTGTTAAAAAGATTAAATTCTAGTATTTGGGGTTTACGTTTTTGCAATTGTAAGTTTTAAATTTGATTGAACGGTTTTGATCTAATAAAATGTATGCAACTAAATAGATCGTTCAGTAAGTATCATAGGAAATTAAAATGAGTTCGGCCAAGCGGACCAAAACGTTAAATAGATTCTTGAATTTAATATGTCTACTTTGTGTTGTGAGAATAAGACTAAATTACCTGAATGTAGGCTTCAATTTTACTAAAATAAAGCAGTAAACATCCTTGGACTCCTCTAGATGTGTCTTTTGCGGGTTCGGATGATATTTCTCGTGAAAGCCCTTCGTCCTACAGGCTTTTAAAATGTCAGAGTCTGGCTGAATTCTGTTGTCAATCATCTGAAAATGTTGTTCAAAAGTTTATTGCGGAAATTTTCCATCACGATTGTAAAAAAACAATACACAACGTTTCGGGATCTGGAATTTGATCCCGTCCTGAGGTGAAAAAACTTAACTAACACATTACAACTAACAATACACAAACGCCCAACCTAAGTTGGAATACACTACAGAAGGTAGCAGTCAAAAATATGCACTGTAGCAGTGTAGCAGTGTATATTTTTGACTGCTACCTTCTGTAGTATATTCCAACTTAGGTTGGGCGTTTGTGTATTGTTAGTTGTAATGTGTTAGTTACGTTTTTTTCACCTGAGGAGGGGTCAGATTCCAGATACCGAAACGTTGTGTATTGTTTTTTTTTTACAATCGTGATGGAAAATGTCCGCAATAAACTTTTGAACAACATTAACTCACCATCACCAACGATGACTTCAAACAAAGCATCTGAAAATGTTATGTCTGAACTGTTGTGTCAAGTTTACATTTGTTTACATAAAAACAAATGGCCGTAATACAATTCTGTTTGGATCCATACGAAAATGGAATTATCTGTAGTTGGTTATGTTTCGGTGAATTCAAGTAAAATAGTGTAATGCTATTTTGTATAAAATATAAAAAAAGAAATTTACAGTACTTACGATGGATTTTGTGTTGTGATAGGGTTTAGTGTTTTCATGCCTCGAAGACCACGCAGTGCAAATGATAGGGATATGATGAGAAATAATCATTTTCACCCTTATCAACATATGACGGATTTTGAAGTGACAAAGTGACGCAGGCTGCTAGTACTCCCATAAGTTTCTTTGTTTTAATGTCTTAGCCTTGAAATTACTACTTGATACAATACAATGATATTCGTTAAAACTACCGTATCCTGTGGTAGCCGACTACAACCGAGGTGTAAAACAATTGTGTATGTCAAACAATACGAATATTTTTGGTTACTGAACATTTTCGAAACGCAAATTTACGCATGCTTTTGGACTAAAGTACGGTACTATAATTTACTGACATATTTTCTAATACTTTTATTATATTCACGTTATAGCTTAGCTAAATACAACTATATTGCAATAACGTTTGTATATGTCCAGTAATGCTAATGTGCTATGCTTTCTTTTATTTACTTCTCATCCTTTTACCAGCTTTAAACTATTACGATCAAATAGAGGATCTACACACTGTTTCTTTTCCTTTGATGTTATAACCCAATAATAAAGCCCTCACGGCAATGTTAATGATGAAGTAAGATACAAATATTTACTCTACATGAGCACACTCCAGCCTTTAACCGGTCGTGAAACTCGCATCAAAACAGGCTTCAATTCCGGGAGGCAATCAGTATCTTAATGTTGAGTGACGGGCCCCTCCCCCTACTTGGATTCATTTAGACCGTGGAATGATCTAGGTGATCAATCTGTATTAGATCATTTAAATGCGGCATTTAAAAACTGATTGCGGCCTCTGATTGCTTCTTAAAATAATGATTTTTAGATAATTTTTACTTGGTGTTCCAGGATCAAACGAACGACCTTGTGAATGTTGGGTGGGAAATACAACCACCCAGATACTCATAGCTTGTTGTAGATAAACAGATAGATTTAACATGACGAGTTTCCGTTGGTCCGTTGCTCCAGCAGGTTCCCGACTCCCGACTCCCGGCGTGGACCGGTGGACCTGCACCTCCCACACTCCGCCTCTGCACTCTGCCGCTCGTTTCGCTCAACCGGTTTTGCACCATTCGATCCGCGTCATCAAATAGGCATTCTTACCTATCCCGCTTTATCCATTTCCTTTTTATCGCTAGAGTTTATTTGATTCGGTTTACGATTGAACAGAATGAGCGAATTGATTACCGAGTTGGCGGAGTTGGCCATGTCACCTGGCTTCCGCAAGCTGCAACTTGTGGGAACACAAATGTGGTAACGGGGTGTGGAACAATGTATAATGGATCGTGAATACTACAACAAGACTTCTGTACTGTAATGTCTCATCTCATTGTTAATATTATCACGTCATAAAAGTTGTCATATACCTTTGAAGAATTGTCGGTCTTTTTAATTATAACAAAAATAAAGGTTTCTCCCAAAAGAGTAAGAACAAATATTGTCAATTTACTGTACTGCACCCCATGAGTTATAAGCTTACTGCGCTACCTTTTGCAATGCGCTTATGGTACAAAATGTGCGGACGAAGACTTCTTTTGTTGATACAAAACAACTTTAGCACGAAGATCCAGGTGTTATTTTTGTTTTAAGGGAAATGGTTAATGCACGAACCCAGGCGGGAACTGTGTGGGACTTATAGCACTTACCTCGCATCGAAACATCACCTTCAAAACGTTATCCGCAGGTATCTTTGCAGAGGTGATCTGAAGGAAGCCTTCTAACGTTGTTTTCATACTGAAATAAGATCATGACTAATATAATAATTACCAAAATAACGCACCCTGCTTAAAATACTCACCTTACCGTGTAAGATTCATACAAATATACACGATGATATCTGAAGTGACAGGTCTCACATCAGCTGAATTATGGTGTGGTCACTCCCCACCCTCGGGGGAATAAGACCCTTCCTTTTCTTTCATGATGTTTTAGTGGGTGATGAGCTGTTAGTGGGTGATCACAACTGTTCTGGGGCTCGGTCTTCTCCAGCCTAGCAGAACACACACCTCGGCCTTCGCGACTAACTCATCCAGGAGGTCCAGCATTGCCTCACGCTGTAATGGTTGTACAGTAATAACAATGCGTGACGTGATAGATCTGGTATTCAGTGACAGTACTTGTGTTTTGACAGTTCACTTAGCATAACAAGGCCCGGGTCTCCAAAATGATGGGAGCGCCGCTGCGGACCCTCAAAACTAGGAATACCGACGGGGACATGTCATCGTTCAAGGTAGAGCTACTTGTAAAACTAGTGGTTTTGGAAATAGTAACAATTGTTTTTCTTTCGCTAGACAACGTTTCGGAAACGAAATATGTTGTTTCATTATTCGTTCGTGACTTTTCTATTGGAAATTAGGTAAGGTGACATACCAGTGTCTCAGGTAATCTGCTAGGAAAACCCGTCTCATTAATCTTAATATAGGCTATTAAAAACTTTTGCAAAACTTATGCTAGCTAGCCTGACCATACTACTGGTCACCGAATTGCACGCGGTTGGTACCAAATGAAAGGTTATCGGTCCTATATGTGCAGGTTTTATTTGTATTTTGTAAATATTTATGTTAATTGGGTCAAAAATGGAAATAAACTTTTCTTATGGAGATTTAACATGGGTCGAAATGTTTAAGCTTTCGACAGCCACCCTGACCATACTATTAGACCGATTTACACGCGGGTTGTACCAAAAGGAAGGTTATCGGTCTTAAATGTGCAGGTTTTATTTTTATTTTGAAAATATTTATGTTAATTGGGTCAAATATGTAAATTCAACTTGTCTTATGGAGATTTAACATGGGACTAATTCTATATATTAACTAGCTGACCCGGCGAACTTCGTATCGCCTAAGTTATAGGTTTCCCCTAAGACAGACCGATGCAAAGAAAGTACCGTTACGTTTAATTTTCAAGATGATCTCGTTCGCATCGCTCAATCACGTCCTGGTTGAAGTTCGTTCGCTACGCTCACTCACCTTTGGGTTGGAGCTCGTTCGCTACGCTCACTCACCTTTAGGTTGGAGCTCGTTCGCTGCGCTCACTTGCCTTCAGGTTAGCTCGTTCGCTACGCTAACTCGCCTCCAGGTTGAAGTTCGTTCGCTACGCTCACTCACCTTTTGGTTGCAAATTAGCTGTTGTCATAAATGTAAAAGAAATAATAGTGCTGCACCCTGTTGGTAATCCTTGTAACTTTAATGCTATTAAACATCATAGAACAGAACCAACTTGTTTAATTGAAACAGCTGTTAAGATTCATTAATTCCATTTCTCATAAGGTTAACATGGGAAACTCCAGAGCCACTGGGGCGGAGCCCTTTTAAGAATTTCGAAACGGGAAATAGTTTACGTCCGATTCGCATACCTACAGAATTTACACACCAAATTTCATAACGATCGGTGAAGTCGTTCCGGAGGAGTTTGCAGACAAACACTGTGACACGAGAATTTTATATATTAGAAGAAAGATATGCAAGCATGTTTCTTTAAAACCTTTTTTCTCAGCTTGTGTGCATCGCAGGTAAATCTACTGTATGCATACTGTTAGAAAGATATTTGCTCGTAGATGTGTAGAATCAAAAATAAGGTTCAAAATTAACATGGGCCTTATGGGTTGCCATGTTGGTGACGAAATAACAACAAAATATAAACAGAAAATCAAATAAATGGAAGAAATTACAATCACATGTCTTATTTACAGCGTGGAGTGAAAATAGAGAAGTTTGCACTATACATCTTTTGATCGAGTTTTCGACCACGGGGCGAGCTCTAGTATATACTTATTTTTAATAGTTATTTGCGTAACTAGTGGGCGACTTAAGTGCACGAAAACTACTTTGCAGCAAAAGTAAGGAGATGCAGCAATTAGCTACTTTCTGTGCTATAATCAGTGCAAGGAAGGCCACTTGTCAGGTGACTGTATGAAAAAGAAGGTTCTTATATATATCTTAAAGGTGAAATTGAAGCTTTATTAAACCATAACCACAGACAATATTCCATTGTCTGTGCCATAACTGTATAACAATTTCGGATAGAACTATGGCGTCTTTACGGTCCTTTTCCCATAACCTACAAAACTATTAGTTAGATTCATAACAATTCAATGACAAAATTGCACAAATTCTGGACTGCCATTCGTCAACTTTGGATACTTAAAGTAGACTTCTCAAACCCCATTGTAAAATCTGAACCATTAACCCGACGTATATCCATCCATGTCTTCATGTCGGAGAATGCAATGGTCAAAGTTTTTATCCTATTGTACAGTAATTTTCACATTACATTATTTGCTATACAATTTACCCGTTGGTATTAATGCCACAGAACAGGAAATGCAATACTTTCCAACTATAACGTTGTATTTGTTATAACAATGATAAAGTCTTAGAATTGGGATTTGTTGAGGTAACAATTAATTCTACTAATACAGACTTCCTCTACAAAACAGGACAGAGATATAACTTAATGCATTCAGCTGACACCAAATGTTGATAAATCAAGAGAATGTTTAATGTGTACCATTAAACAACAAATTACCAAACTATTGGTTCTCATGCGAGAAATTAAGATCACAATTTGTTACGAACAGGTAAAATTGTCGTACGAGGAAAATTCAACACACTAAATACATGACGTGGAATTATTGCAAACTCGTTAGCAGCCTCGGCGTGAGAACTGAAACCTTGCTGAGTTCGTACAAACTGCCATGTTCACATTTATCATAATATATCTTTGGTTGTTTGGTAAATGGTGGGGGATAACTAGTAGGAACAACCAAATAAGTGGTTTGGCTGCGTTAGCTCTCTTTTAGATTCAAGTTTGTTTGCTAAAAGCATAGATTACTCCTTTTATCTATGCTAGAAGTATGTCGGTACGTAGGAGGATTAAACGTCGGTACACTTTTTTTTCAAATTCGGTACTGATAGGCCTACCGACCGGTTCCTGACCAAAATCGAATCTCGGTTCTTGGTACCGGCATTCGGTCTTTAAATCTTTAACAGTACAGTATGAAAGAATCGTTGCCATCTTTTGCAACATATGCATGTTGTAAAAATGTTGTTACATTCAAATTTTAGTCTAATTAACTGTGTGATTTATGGGCGTATTTGTGAGTATTACTATATTGGAATTTAGAGTAGTGTAGTTCAGAGTATTTGGATAGGGATCCTTATGTAGGGTATTTTCTGCGGGGAACAGTCCAACACGTTGTTCTTTATAACTACTATTGTGATACATGGTCATAGCTTATGGTACATAGTCATAGTCAATTGATCCTACATAAAACTTTCCCGCACTCATTTAATTTTTTCGCATTAATTTTACTTTTCCACACTCCGGTATTTAAACCAAACAACACAATATTGTGTATGTATTCGTCGCGTAACAATACGTGTACCGTACGCTAGAAAACAAATTGGCAACACTTTTAAAATCGATCGGCTGGTACAGTGTTTATTTTGTCGTTTAACGCTTAATCTATAACCTGTTGTTGTTAACATAAACATCACACGCCAAAAATTACATTCGGATTTTGATTAATTATTTTGTAAAACTTCATTTAGACTTTTATTTGTAAATTTTTTAAACAATTTAATTTAGGTTTTGATTTTTTTGCAATGAGTCAATTTAATTTACATTCTGATTTGATGTGAAACAGCAAAATTAAGGTTCACCTGTATACAGCCATTGATTAAAGGAGTCCTTTAATATATGATACAACGCATATATATATCATATTAACAATTATTTTTATACTTAATAGTAACTGTAGGAAAAGTGTAATTAACACGAGCGCAAAATGTCTTTGATGTTCTCGAGAAACTTTCCTAACTCGCCTGCGGCTCGTGCATAAAGACCGGCATAAAGATCTATCTCAAGTGCAGCAAAAGTACCACTTTAGCGTAGTAGCTACACAAATGGCTATTGTCAAATAACGTTGCAATAAGATGAAAAATATAGTTCATAACACGGGTAAAAAGTGTCTTTTCAACCATAGCTCCTCTTTTTCTTGAGCAGGTAATTTGTAATTAAAGCACAGTAACAGATAATAATGTTTGCAAATTCAAATTAAGCGGTAGTGTTGGCTTGTTGAAAACTTAATAATAACATTGACTATTGGATACTGTGCAATAAAACGTAAATAAAATAAATACACTAATATTTGAGATTCCCACTTGTTGAAAGGTCGGTAACATAGATTAAAGGGGAAGGAGCAAGTTCCCGGAATGGCCTCATGGCATCGCCAGCGTCGTTCACTTCACTGCGCTCTGGCAGAAAATAAACTAATTTTTATCGTCAGATTCTCTGCTCACTCATCTCTTTTCGGGTTTTTAATCGATATAGTTTATATAAGTGTCTTCAGAATATAATATGATGGAAATTCCTTTCATTCTGGTAAAACAAACCATCTAAAACTTTTTTATCGCTTATATAAAGTAAAAGGTACATTATTATTCAATAAAATGTTCTAAAATGTAAGTTCTACACTTTTCAGATTTCAATACAATGTTAAAATTTAAATATCTGTGTGACTGTTATCAGTATCACAGACAATAAATAGACCACGACAGACAGCTAACTATTATGGTCTATATTCTCTGTTATGAATCTTTCAAATATAATAACACAACAGATTGTTGAAAAAGCCTATCATTTATATTCTTTGAACCAGTTCCTGGTATTTTTATTTTTCATCATACACACGTCCACACGCGTATTTATTGATTTAAAACAACAATTAATATGCAAAAATAATTTTGAAAGTAGAAGTACCTAGTTCTCTTATTTTAACTAACTTTATAACATGCGCAGATTTTTTAGAAATAATCACTAATTAATTATTAATTAATTTACCACTCCATTTGCTGAATTTATGACTCATCCAAACATTTCTATACGACACTTCGGTCAATTCAATAAAATAGTTGGAAAAACTATTCAGTAACCCCCTTTAAAAAATGTTTGTGGGATGACGTGTCGAGCAAAATTTATCAGTGCCGTGACCAGGATTCGAACCTGGGTTATTGCGGCCACAACGCAATGTCCTAACCACTAGACGATCACGGCTAAGCTGATATGGCTGGGCGGCCAAATATAGTGTTATTTGAGCTAAACTGCAAAAGCAAGACCAACACGACGAAAGATGCAATTTCAGGATTTAGTTTTGTGATGAGTCTGGTGATAAAAAAAATAGATGGCGAAAGGCCTAGTAAAATTTAAAAAATCATAAATATTGGTGATGTGTTTATTAAATTGTATAAATCTATCTCCAGTATCTATATACGTAATTACGCGATTCTTGATTCTTTGTGTCAAAAATTGTAGGCGTCTGGTAATTTGTAGAAAGACGGGAGAGTGCTCAAATTAAAGGTCTTTATTCAGTGACGGAGGCGGTTAAAATTTTTATTTTCTCATAGTTTTAGTAAACAAATTTGATAAATTAAACAAAAGATTCTCCATCTATATAATTAATACGCGAACACGAAGTTTGTCGGTTGAAGTCCTCCGCCATTTATTAACCGATGTTATCCATTGACGTCTCATTGGAAAGAGCGTGTTGTGTAGATTTGCAAACTGGCCTTACATTTTTGAAAAAGTCCCTTGGGCTCTGCTCCAGTGGCATTGAAAGTTACCATGTTATCCTTATGAAGAACATAATTGTTTAAATTTTGATCAGCTGTATAATTTAAATGCTGTTATTTATTTTTCAATTCAATGAAATGCATTTGTACATTTTTACTGATTTCGTTGAAATTAAATATTTACTATTTCAATTTACATTCGTACATATTACAATGTAAAAAATCGAAAAAGCCTTGAAAATTTATTGAATTTGATATATTTTACCAAATAAGAAAAATTAATTGTCAGGGTACTGTATTTTTGAGCAATTATTGAAAGAACAGAATTGTTAACCATGGAAACATAGGAAAGTCATAGAACGCCACCAAGTAGAAGAAATATAGAGATTTTAAAAAAATACTATCGTTATCAACCTATATAATGAAGAACACCTACAATATGAAGATTCCCACAAACAATGAACAAGCTGTTAGCCAAAGTGCTACTATTTTGTAGGAAACATGGACTTAACTTTATGATATGTTTGGTTGAGGAAACCTCTCTAAAGTTGGATTAAACTGGCCGGCAAGGACATTAAATATGTGTTTTCATAAAAGTCAAGTGAGTTTAAAAGAATATGACTACATCCAAGAAACCTTAATAAAACCATAGATTAAACATACTCCCCAAGGAGTATGTTTAATCTATGATAAAACTTTCATTGAAGGATTCGCATAATTCACATTATTATTCGCATTTAAGAGAAACAAAAATCCATCTGAACAACATTAGGCCAAAGCAGGAAACCCACTGGTCCGACACTCTCCGACACGACACCTTCCGTCAAGTCTCCGACACTTTCCGACAAAATTACTTTGCATGACTTTAAAAGGACTGTAACCCACTATAAAATTAAGTTAATTCAACAAAGTCCATTTTAGGATAGCTTAAACGCACTCAAAAAATCCATTTCTTGACTAAAAAATCGCCACGTGTGCGCCTAGACATAAATCAAGGGCGATTTATTTTTGGCCGATTTTTTAAGTATTTCTCTCAAGTGAGTCAATTGCTCACTTTGCTCACTAGTTGCACAAATAACTATAGAAGCTATGAGTAGTGATTTTTAGCATTAGTAATTAAAACACTGTCGGTAAAGTAGTGTACGCAACTCACGTAAATAGTGTTAACGACACTCGTAGAAGTTTTTAAGGCACTCGTCAAAATTTTCCCGGGGTAGGACCCCCCTGCTTAATTGGGGGTGGGGGGGGGCTCCAGACCCGAGCCCCCCCCCCCCCCCGTAGACACCTCTTTGACAAGGTCCTAGAACCGCAACTGAATGGTAGTTGTAGAATAGGCTACAGGGTGGAACGAAGTTAGTGTTGTTTATGTGTTAAACTACTTAGTATTAGTGGCAAAATGGTACTAATTTAGATTCCCATACCCGGGGATAGCAAACAACTTAATATTTTTTCAAAATATTTGTATTTGCTTACATAAAATGGCCATAAGTGCACTAAAAATTGTTTTTATTTAGACTTCATTGTCATTTTCAAAATCCTCAGTAAGTTTGCACCATTCAAAAGGCCGATAAAAGCGAGAGGAATGTAAATAATACCCATAATGCAAGTTACATTTAATGGACCTAGAGTGCATGCAATATAGTGTTCTTAATTATAGAGTAAGAAACTTTATTTATTAACCATTTAAAGACATGTTATCACATCGGAGCTATTTTTTTACCCAGCCAAGTATGAAAATATTTCTTTGAACGAAGCCCACCACCATTTTAATACATACATTAATACACCAGTGCAAGGGCTTTTGCTTCTTTTAGCAAATTTCCCATATAGAGGGAATAAAGCTATTAACAAAGGTCTCATGATAAGACCTAGACCTAGGATCGATTTACTTTTTCGTTTTGAGGTCCCCAGAGCCCAAAAGCACTCTCCGTTCAAATTAATATGTATATATGCGTGTGTTCGTTAGCGTGATAACTCGAGCAAAAATAATCCGATTTTATGAAATTTGGTACAAAACACGTAAACCTGTGTTTATTTGATCACCAGCATAATCAGACTATAGGAATGGGGGTTTATGGGGGGTATTATGGGGTAAAATTTGATTTTCCCATTTTTGGCCCTAAAAACACGAAATTTCATAGTTTCTTTCCAAACTATTTTGTAGAGCATAAAAAAAGAAATTATTTTGTATGTTGAAGCATTATTGTTGTATGCCCAACGGTTACAGAGATAAGTTTAAAAAAATTTAAATTTTAAAAATCCCATACTATTCTAACGGAGAATTAAAATATACTGTTGTAGTTTACTTGTTTATGGATATATTTTAATCAAGTTTGTTCGTTTTAAACAAATTTTAGCAATTATTTTGTTTATCTCAAACTAAGCTATACAAATTTCAATAAATAACGCACCTTAATAACTTCCCCGTAGCAGCAAACTTAAGTACTCACTAAATTTGTTTTTTTTTTTAAAGGAAATAAATCTGACAATTTTAAGGGGAGCCTACCAGTAGACCGACAAGATACTTGGTCGTCTGGCCACTAGACCGTCTTTTTTAATTAAATAGATAAATACTGAAAACCAGTACGTCGACAAGTTATTTCATCGCCATTCCAGTTGACCGGCCTGTAAAACTAAATTATTATATACGAGAAACCAACTTGTCGTCAATCGACCCGACCGACTTACCACTTGCTCGTCTTTTAGGTGGGGATAGGGGGCAGAGTGGGAGGAGCTAACCGGGGATTACCCAGGAGTTTGAGGCGCTTCTCATGGTTGAACCACCTCGCTCGAGGCTAGAAGCCAGTATTGCCAACTGAAAGTACTATAGCTCCGTTGAACACTACACACGCGGCGTGTTTATTGTACAGTCTGGCGTTTAGTTTACGTTGGCGCGCAATTCTAATAGATAGTTTCGTCGTTTCTATAGCAACCGTGCCGTGACCTTGTCCTTGGTCTCGCGCATTCCTCTGCCTTTGTATTATTTAATCTGTATCGAAAGATAAGACTCGCTTATATGCATTGACTATTGAGTCAAATAACAATTTCATTCGGGGTTTTTGATCGTTTGTTTGGATAAAACTACGTACCGTATATTGTTGAATCTAATTTGTAGTGTGGTAATATGGTACCTGTGTATAATTATGGGTATCATGGAGGTCAATTTACCTCGTGTATATCAACAAAGTTTAATATCTTAAATTAATCCGAACGATTCATAGTAGCCAACAGGCACAAAGTAGTGTATTATGCAAGATGTAAATTTCAAACATGTGTAAGAGTAAAGTAAGAAATATTCGCAAGTTTACTGCAACAGTAGTTCGTTAGGATTATCTATTTAAGAAAGTTATTATTACGTGTATAAGCCGTTCATCAAGCGTCATGATAAAGAAAATCTTTTATAGAAGTGAAAGTGTATATAAAATATCTATAAATAAAATTAGAGTTTTCTCTGTGCATTGTTCAGGATTATGTATTTTTCGGTTATGTTTGAGTTTATACTTTAAAAAGTTTTTAATGTGTTATCTCACTTTCTGTTTGTCTGTTTGTCATGGCCCAGAAGGCATTTTACGTAGTCTTTGCATGTAAAAATGAACAAGAGTTCTTCTCCTGAAATACGAATACGAAATACGATAGGGATTTAAATAGTTTTTTTGTGTTCACTGAATTGGCAAGAGTGTATGCCATTAAAACATGCATCGCTACTTTTGAAATAACCTGACTGATGACGTTCAAAACCCAATTTTGTGGATTTTTGTCAAGTTTTCTCCCCATGTCTACCACATACGTCTTTATCAAATACTAATCATCTGTTTGGAGAATACGACATCTATGAAATAACGAACATCTGTTTGGATGGATTATTTTTTTCTAGCTGTCACTGATGTGTGTGATATGTAGATATCCAATGTGATATGTGGATATCACATTGGTGGATATCCACCAAGATCCATTGGTGGATCTTGCCTCAGATGCCTCTCTCTTTCCTCGATGGTGTATCTTGCCTCAGTTTACCTCCTCTTTCCTCATTGTTGTATCTTAGCCTCTCTCTTTCCTCGTTGGTGTATCTTGCCTCGGATAGTTCCAGACACCGGGCGCTTGGAGCGCTTAAATAGTTTCTTTCCGTAGTAAGTCAACGTCGTGTCGGCCGCTACGGCAGTGTGTGAGAGGCTGCTATTGTGACAGCATGTCGCTCCCATCGATATGTAACACAATGGATCGCGCTACGTGAGCCAAAACGCGGACGCCCAGACACCATAGTCCGGTCAACCACTGAGGTTGCCGACGTATATCTGTACGTCGTCAGCACGGGTGTGTGGTTTTTTACAATGGTGCTGTTTAGTTTATATTTTTATAATGAATTGAGTATATACGTGGGACATGCCATGCAAGTGTGTTCTACTTCTACGATATGTATTTGTCAGAACAGCTAAAACTATAACGAAGTTAGTTTGTTTTTAGTGAATTTATCATATAGGGAATATGCTATTACCGTAGTACTCATGGTAAGACCTAGACCCGGGACGGATTAATTTTTTTGTTTTGAGGTCCCTAGAGGCCAAAAACACCATCCGTTCAAATGCATATGTATATATATGTGTGTGTCCGTTAGCGCGATAACTCGAGCTAAAATGATCCGATTTTGATGAAATTTTGTACAATCGTGTAAACCTACGTTTATTTGTACGAGTTCGCGATCCAGCATAATCTGACCATGGAAACGGGGGTTTATGGGGGGCTTTATGGGGTAAAAATGGGGTTTTCCATTTTTTGACCCTAAAAACAAGAAATTTTGCAATTTCTTTTTAAACCGTTTTGAAGAGCTTAAAAAATTAATAATTTAGTATATTGAAGCGCTGTTGTATGCCTAACGGTTACGGAGAAAATTTAAAAATAGTATAATTTAAAATTCTCATGTTATTCTTATGGAGAAAATGAAAACTGTTGTAGTTTACTTGTCTATGGGTATATATTGATAAAATTTGGCAAATTAATTATTTCATCCTATACTATTGACATATATGGTCCAAACACACTGTTTACCTTCCCCATAGCAGCACTCGTTAAATCTAATGATATTTAAATTTGGAATAAATATGTCTTATTTATAGAAATATTTTAGTAAAAATGTAATCAGACAAGTTGAAATTCGCTTAGTGTGCAGGTTTGCTGCGGCGGGGGTATTAAACATATGTGCTGATAAAGAATCGATATAGGGTACACATTGTGTTATATACGTTATATGCTATGTTATGTTAGGTCGCTCCCCGGTTGAGTGAATTTGATACTTTCCAAATTTCTTCATTAGGAGTAAAACAAGTAGACTTCTTATCCCATTGTAAATCTTGAAGCTCGTTTTCGTGTCTAGTTCATGTACGGTGACACTGGGCGCTAGTGTCAACAAAATTGTGTTTCTATTATATCTTGATTTGTGCTTTCCTGTTTAGTTATATAAATAGGAGACGAGTTATTGTTTATGATTAGATCGTATTATTTGGTTAAATGATGTTTTAAATAACTGAAATAACAAGAAACCAATTGTAAACAAAACACGGCCTCTGCAGTACCGTACAGAACTATAGCCGAATACAGGATTAGGCAAAAGTCTGGAACCCCCCAGTTAATCTTTTAACGCGTTACAGTAGAAAAACCAAACTCGGCATATATTTACAACATAATAAATGGCACTTTTTCATCTAAGTTACAACTTTGCCCCAGTTTTTACAATGCAGCCCCGAATTTTCAAAAGTAAACACCTATAATGTGAACCCTAATTTTAAAGGGTTTATCAAGACAAATCGAATGGCGCAAACCAGAGGTCAATATCGCACCCGTAATCAAAATGGCAGCCCAAGATAAAGCCTGGACACCCCCTTAACTTTATAAAGCGTGGTAGTGGGAAAATCAAACTCGGCACATGTTTAAAACATAAAAATGGGATTTTTCATTCAAGTTAGAACTTGTACCCGGCCCACAAAATGGGGTATTTTGGGGGCAGCACCAAATTTTCAAATGTAAACACCTATCATGTGACCCCTCATTTCAAAGGGTTTCTCAAAACAAATTAAATGGCGCAAACTAGAGGTCAATATCGCATCCCTAATCAAAATGGCAGTCATTTTGAAATATCCCTTATTAACTTTTTAACAGGTTATAGCAGGAAAACTAAACTCAGCATACCTGATATGTTTGGACATCCTCTCATAATACGGACTATTGCGTAGTATGAGAATTTGACCGAAGTTGGTCAACTTCGCTTTGATAGTGTAAGTGAGCTACAACCAATCTTATATCGTGCTTAGGTTTCTCATCAACATGACAATAGAGTTCTTTTTAGCGTGTAATGAGGTAACTAACCTAAGGGGCTTAAAAACTCGAATGCATACAACAGAGCGTTCTACGTCCCTTGGTAAATAACCGAATCAAAACTGATAAATGCCGTTTCCTGTCGGTAACGAAATCAACCCAACATAACCATTCATTGAAACCTGTTGTAAAGAAGAGATAAGAGGTGATATTATTTGAAGATGGGTTTGTTAAATATATATAGAATAGTTGGTAGGTATGTAAAAATGAAGATTAAAGGTTAAATAAATAAATATTCGTTCGTTTAATTAATATAACTGAAAAAGTTGTACATTTTGAACAATCAGCTGTAATAACCTACAATCATGCGTCCACAACGGTGTTTCTTTCGGCTCTCTTTTTAACGTCTTCACGTCAAGTAAAAATAATGATTGTGGAGGGTTTCACAAATGTAGCTAAGGTCACGGGAGATTTTACGATGTCATCGTGATCTTCATGGATGTTCACGGATGCTGCTGAAATTGTTTCGCTATACTGTATTTTGTGTTTTAGACTTCGCTTTATCTGCAAACTTCCACTAATGAGTGAGTCTGCCTCCGTGCCGTGACCGGTTAAAGAAAAATGAAAAAAAATGTAATTTTAAAATTCCCATGTTATTCTTATGGAGAATAAGTAAACTGATGTAATTTCCTCTAAAAGGAAAATATTTTTGATAATATTTGGAAATGCATTTATTTTACACCTAACTACGGAGGGGCATTTCACAAAAACACTTTTTACCCTGCCTCTTGCAGCAAACCTATGTGTACTCGTTAAACTAATGCTATTCAAATAGGGAATAAATGTGATATTTTTATAGAGATATTTTATTTATTTTATCTTATTATTATTTAATTTATAATTTTATTTTATTTATAGAGATGGTTGTATTTATTTGGTTTGAATGGAAATATTTGCATTGTTTTGTTGGTTGAAAATCCGTGTTTTACAGCATAACACTTTTTTAAATCGTTAAATGAATTTACAAATCAACATTTGTGCACTATTTGTTGTGGTTCTTAATATCAGCGTTTACACACAACTAAATAACAGTAGGCCTATATTTTTCAATGTGTCCAGAATACGTGAAAGGTACGATTATTTTCACTAGAGTTTATCTAGTATTTTTAGGGAAGGTCATCTGCCTTCTTCACTTATGATGTTAATCACCTTATGATTATTTTATAATGTTTGCTCAAGTGAGAAGATCAGATGTAAGTTCGATCATCCCTACATCCTTACATAAAGGCTAAAAAGTCACAATCATGCAATTGCAGATGAGTTTGTTGCTTTATGTTTTTGGATTATATGTCAAGTATCAGCGGTTGTAGCGAATTACAAATTGCTTTTAGTGAATTTCCCATACAAGGAATAAGTTATTTATGCTTTTTCGTAGTGAAATGTATGCATAATATCGAGGATTAATCATTCTTTTTTACTCGGTATTTCAAAAAAGCCACTTTTATTTATGTGTGTAAATTCCGCTTGGTGAAAATATTGTAGACAATGTTGACCCACCTGTTTAGGGCCAAAAAGAGAACCAAAAATAAAACATTTTGCTTCACCCATTTGACAATAATTGTGATATTTTGAACGGGATAACTTCTGGGTTTGGTACATTCTGTATAAAAAACATTTAAAATATTTTGAAGTTATAGTTGAGTTTGTTTAGTGGGAAAATTTTTATTTCATGACTGTGGAAGAAACGGTTTGTCTGAAATCAATAGTGGGCACCTGACGTGATTCACCCTGTGTAGTAGGCCTACTTCATCCATATCCTTCTAGGAACATCGGAGCAGTTCGCGCTTTCTCACCGAGACTACTTTCACTTTTTACCCCATTCGGAACCATCGACTGATTGGCACCCCTAATGTGCCGGGGAGGGCCATAAATCAGGGAATTAGCTTTAACAATGCCCGGGTGATATTATAACAAAACTTCTGTCTACCTTCGACTGGTACGTTCTGAGTTGCATATTCACGTTAGAGGCTTTTCTTGCCACCATTGAAATTTTAGTTATATCGATCTGCAGGGTGAAGTTATTAATTTCATCCAAGATGGCTACTTTTTTTAATTGCATCAATGTTTTTTAAAACACCAAAGAGCGGGTTTTCTGAATAAACCTAGATAATACAAAAAATGCTATTGTTGTATGGCAATAGGCCCTTTTGTTGTATTGCCCTTTTAAAACATTTTTAGTCTGATTAAACCAAAATACAAATTTTAACTTAATTGCGACGCTGCACTATAGCCAGTTTTTTTGAAATTGACATGTTTACTTTAGGCAACTCACCTTTCAAGGTGTAGGATTATTGGTTTTCTTATTTGACTTTTGCAAATATTCCTTAATGCGTTTTGTTGTAAATTTATTTTTCCGAAATACAATTTTTATGTAATGAAACATAAACACATTCAATACATTTCAAGAAAAAAATACATGATATAGTCGTCTAAAAAACATTTAAATAAATACACAAACACAACGCACGCAAAACATTTAAAATTTAAAGTAGGCCAACTATTAACAATTATGGCTCTTAATAACGCTTTTAGTAAAATTTTTACTGCTATGACTATATACTAATGCACCTGTTGCTCGAATTAGAGCAATTATTGTAAAGTATTACAGGCGATATTTCAAAACTAATAACATCCATACTTCACGATGACTTAAAAGAGTCAGCTCAAAGATAATGTAATCAATCACTCCACTCCGGTTATCGAAACTCAAAACGAACTCACTCTGAAAACGAACGCTCTTGTGTGTATCATGTGTTAACTTTGAACAGCTGTGTTAGTATGCAATTTGTACAAATCTTACTAATATTATAAATTTGAAAGTTTGTGAGTGTGTGTGTATGTTTGTGTGTTCACGCATAAACTACTAGACGGATTGGTCTGAAATTTGGCATGATGATAGCTAACATTTCCTATTAACATTAAGGCATATTCTTATCTCAAAAATCATTTCGGGCTCCGCCCCAGTGGCTCTGTAGTTCCCCATGTTAACCTTATGAGTATTCATATTTAAAGGGAATTAAAGAATTTAGTCAGCTGTTTCAACTTTACAAGTTGGTTCTCTAATATGCAAGAGCATTAAAAAGTTATAAGGTTTCCCAACTGGGTGCAGCACTATTATTATTTCGTTTTAGCGAATTTCCCATATAGGGAATAAGCTATTACCGTAGTACTCATGGTAAGACCTGGACGCGGGACCGATTTTTTTTTCGTTTTGAGGTCCCTAGAGGCCAAAAACACCATCCGTTCAAATTCATGTGTGTTCAAATTGTGTGTGTCCGTTAGCACGATAACTCGATCGTTAGCAAAAATGATCCGATTTTGATGAAATTTGGTACAAACGTGTAAACCTACGTTTATTCGAACGAGTTCGCGATCCAGCATGATCGGACCATGTGAACGGGGGTTTACGGGGGGGTTTACGGGGGGGTTTTATGGGGTAAAAATAGGTTTTTCCCATTTTTGACCCAAAAAACATATAAATTTAGCAATTTCTTTCTAAACCATTTTGTAGAGCTTAAAAAAACAAATAATTTAGTATATTGAAGCGTTATTATGCGCCTAATGGTTACGGAGAAAATTCCAAAAAATTGTAAATTTAAAATTCCCATGTTATTGTTATGGAGAATAAAGTCAACTGTTGTAGTTTGCTTGTTTATGAACATATTTTGATCAAATTTGGAAAATGTTTTTATTTCTTACTAACTATTAACATTTTACAAAAAATTACAGTTTTACCCTCCCTGATGCAGCAAACCTAAGTACTTGTTAAACTAATTCTATTTAAATAGGGAATAAATTTTATATTTTTAAGTAGACATTTCAGTGTAAATCCAGTCAGTCAAATGGAAATTCGCTTAGTCTGCAGGTTTGCTGCGGCGGGGGTATTTGCATATATGACAACAGCTAATTTAAACTAAGCAGCAACAAAAAGCTGTGATACACAATGAGAACTGTCAAGTCAAAATAGGATTGTTTACAGTTTGGTTTGATTTTTTTTTATGAATAATTTGAGATATTGTGCGAATGTTTGATAATTTATCTTTTCTATTGTTTAGGTGCAGTGGTAGAACATTATGGCAATGGTAGATGTGTTATATCATACCGTAAATTTTATCAAACTGTGTCCTCCCCCCATTGCAAACTCAAAGCTTAAGTATAGCTGCAATAAGCATTTTATACTTATATACCAACCCCGTACGAAGGACGGGTGCTCTGCTAGTTATTAATATGTTTAAGTAAACAAAATTCTCGCTTCATAAGATATACATTGGGATTTAGATGGTCTGTGGGGCAAAGCCCGAGGACTTTTATTGCTGGAATTGGTGAAAGGGGGCGTCTACATAAAAAATACTTAATTTTGACACATCATTTGTAAAACTCCGTCGATTATTATCGGAGGAGTAGTGTTTCGTATAAATCGCCTTCACGTATTATATATAAGGATATCTATTTAATTATTATAGGGACAAATTAATTTGCTTTAATCTATAGTATGTTTTTTGGTTTGTAATTAATGAATTATAAGTGATTTATTAGAATTGTATATATGCTCTGCTATTTATTTAATATACTTCTAAACTGGTTTACACATTTCTGATTAACGATCTATTACAGTTGTATACGTCATTTATTTATACAAACAGCGATTTTATTTATACTAGCAGAGTACCGTTCTACGTACAGGAATCTTGTAGTAAGTTGAAACCTTCTTATATTCAGAACAGGAGTTTGTTTGCAAATTTAGAGTGCATTTTTCCAGATATGCTGGAAAAACTATTTTTGTATAGGAATACATATAAACCTTCGCAAATACAATATCTGACAGTTTCAAGCCAAAATGAATGCTTCGCAAATAAAAGTCACCCCATCGTGTTAGTCCTTATTTTATATCTAATGATAAAAATAATTGCTTTATAGATCTATGAGGCATAGCCCTAAGGTAGGCCTGTAATTGGAAGTTACTTTTCACACTGGTTAAAAGTAGTTAAAATACTACCTCAACCTCACTACTGTACACTTTATTCGGGGTGAAATGTTCATTAACGAAGGCACTCTTGTCTTTTCCACGAAACACAAAAAAATAAGGACATTAATGCGTTACCAACAGACATACACACACAAATGCAGAATTGAATTAGGTGATTTGCTACGCTTTAGCCAAAGCAATTTACAAACAAAATAATTATTTGAAAGTTTTGACAGTGTCATCAAATTTTATGATAATCGTATTTAGGCCTAATCAAACTGTAAAATTTTTGTAAATCCGTTGGCAAATATATAAATAAATACACAGTCCACAAAACATTGATACGTTAACAACGTAAAGCTTTAAAAATTCATGATGGTTTGCTGAAAAAATCTTTCACTAATGTGTTATTACTTTCATAGCTGAACTAATATTTTTGAGTCCAGACAGAAATCCCAAAAAATATACAGTAAGACATCAATTAAACTTAAAAAGCAATAAGGTGCAGCACTAAAGATAACAAAGTTGTAAATAGGGAAGTGTTTGTACGTAAAAATGATTCTTACTGCTACCACAGGTTCTAAGAAAAAGTACCAGTACCAAAAACCAACGTTTACAGTTAAGAAAAGAACTATTAGTACTTACGACCAATTCCAACTGCCCTTCTAATCAAACTGTATTATTGGTGTTAATCCGTTGGCAAATAATAAATAAATACACAGGGGACAAAACATTGATACGTTAACAACGTAAAGCTTTAAATTTCATGATGGTTTGCTCAAAAAATCTTTCACTTGATGTGGTATCAGTACCGAAGTTATTAATCTCCCTTGGTTTTTTTTTAAGTTTTCGAAAATCTAAGTTATTTCCCATTAATAGCATTATTTGTAAGCAACTTTTAATGTTAACATATTAATGACAGTTTGAAGAAACCACCTTTATCCAACCAAAGGTTTCTTATTTAAAAGATTACGTAATCTTTAAACCTAACGTAGATCGGTATATCAAGGAAACATTCGGAGGAGATGTGACAAAAAAACGCACAAATCTGGGGTTTTGGACGTTTGTAGTTTTACTTACTAAGTAGGAAGGCTATGTATTCTAAAAGTACCGATATCGTTGTCGAAATTTGGTTGTGAATAATTCGGCCTACGTAGGGCCTGCCCAAGAGATGGGCTATGTGCCAAGATTTGCGGTATGGTCCAGCGATTGCAGCACAAAGAGGTAAGAAGAATTTAAAAGTGACACATTGGAAAAGCGAGTTTAACTACATCTGTAAGTTAAACCTCTGTTACGATCACAGCGAAATCAGAAAGATCACAGCAACATCCACGATCACCCTTGCAGTTGTGTTTTTATACTTTGCATTTTACACAACTGTCCTTGAAACGCAGTCAATGAGTGGAAACCTTTTTGTAAGCTATTGGTGACGATTTAAAAAAAAAATATAAGTTTCCCAGGACTATACAACACTGATTCACGGTCTTTTCCTTGGGTATCAAAACTCAAGTACAATCGTTGCACTTGCGATTAATTAAACCGATTAAGTAAGGCACAACGTTTTTAATCTCACTTAGTTTGGATGACGTGCTTACAAAACTTGATCGGAAATGGTTGCGGTACTGTATTTGTAAACAGTATTTAATGTAAACATATCAGTGACAGCTAGAAGTGGGAACTAATCCAAACAGCTGATCGTTATTTCATAAAATGTAATAGTAAACATTGAAAGAAAATTTGACAAAAATCGAACAAAATTGTGTCTTGATAGTTCGTTATTTTGTTTTCAAAGAAGCGAAGCCATGTTTTTATAGCCAAAGACACTCTCACTAATCCAGTAAATACAGAAAATGATTTGAACGGTACTCTAGTTTTCTAGATTTCATGTAATTCTTAAATAATTTAAATGTAGTAGCTAAAAAACGTGTATTTAATTGAAGTAAATTAATATAGGCATATTTATATTCACTGCACTGTATATAAACAAATATCTATTGAGAAACAAACAATTACACGTAATAAAAAACCTCACTAGTCCGCTGCATTGTGATAGCTGGAAATCGTCGGAATAAAAACCGCCGCTACAAGATACAGAAGGGAGTATTTCATTTGGTCCAAAATCGTTTGGTCCACAAGTTGTAAAACAGTTCGTTTGGTCCAAAATCGTTTGGTCCACAAGTTTTAAAACAGTTCGTTTGGTCCAAAATCGTTTTATGATCCAGTTGGGGAGTATTTCATTTGGTCCAAAATCGTTTGGTCCACAAGATGTAAAACAGTTCGTTTGGTCCAAAATCGTTTGGTCCACAAGATGTAAAACAGTTCGTTTGGTCCAAAATCGTTTGGTCCAAAAGTACAGGCAAAACCAGTATTACGATTGTGTATTGTGGAGTAAACTTATGAAATAGACTGTACGTTTCACTGTGGACCATTCGATCGGGTCGTTTTATTCAACACTCTATTACGAGTTCGTTTGGTCCAAAAGTATGAACTATTGCGTCCCTCACATAGAAGGCGTTCAAATAATCGCCGTCACGTCGTCAACCCAACCGCCTGCCTTCCGAGGCCTATTATTTGTTGTTTTGTGATATGTTTCTAAATAATATATACTAGTGGAACCCCGTCGAAATCGACGGTTAATCTTGAGGTTTTATGCAAATTCAGCTTCCTGTGATAGATAGAGTGGTCATTAAAATCTTAGTTAAATGAAGGGAGGATAAGCAATAGTAAGGGTGACGATTGTGTTCCCTAAAAAACGTGATTGATGAATTCGTTTAACACAATATTTCCTACCTTTTTATCGGCTGGTTGCCCAAAAGGTTTTTTAGGAGTCTTATAATTGTTTGTTCATGAGTTTGTTTCATGTCAAAGCCACTTTCACTATATGGGAGAATGAGTTCATATAATTGGTCTATCATGTTACGGAAAGAGTCAATATTTATTACTAACAACTAATTCCATCTGCTTTAGGAAAATCATTCAGATTGTATCCGGATTTATAAGTAAATCTTCATCTTTGGTCATAAAAATACAGAATTTTATCAGCATATTAAATTAGTTTTTTTTATTTGATACAAATATCTGATTCTCCAGAAAGCAGTAACATTCTTACTTCGATCTAATCAATTACCAATAAGCAATTGTGATAGTTGGTTTTATTCCTTCTCTTGCCATATTGACCCATGTATTTAATCATCCTGGTCTTACTTGATAATTCGTTTATTTATGGGGTAGTTTTGCCTTGGCCATATCGATCACATAAAGCTGTGCATGTATTTCGTGGATGGAATGAACCATAATTGTAGGAAGTTTGACCACAAATCTTGAACATTTGCTGAACCAAATCCATAACCTAGTCCAGCCTTGGTAAAAAATTATGCAAATGCGATGAGATGTGATGACACTGTTGTGTTTCCGAATTGTTTGTGTATAGTGAGGTTTAGATCCGTTGTTCGACCATCACATCTTTAGTTGAATAACATTCACTGACTCCATTGTGTATTCTTTCACTAAGCTGAATGAATGCATCAAAGTAAACTCTCTAAAAGTATGTAATAAACTGGAATTTAGGATTAATAACTTTCTATAACTTATCATGCATTTATTCATAAAATTATTAAAAATTTAATCCAGTTTCTGAAAACCACTATTATTTTTAAAAAAATATGGGCAACGTGCCTGAATGTTTGTCTCAGACAATTATGCATATCACAAAGAGTAGACCTATAATTGATGTACCTTAATGATATGTCTATGATAAATAAAAGTAGCCTATTTAACATTCATTTTCATAGACTGTAAAAGCCTTCTGCACTTTTATTATTCTGTATCGTATTACATAATGGGAAATTGTCCAATGATTAAATACACATGTATAACAATAATCTCGTGATGATCTGTCAGTATTGAATAATAAGACAAAATATCGGCAAAAGTAGTCAAAAAGGCAGACACCAACCAGTACAATAGATATAACATAATGCAATAAGAAATGATTGAAAGAGTTACTGTAATATTAAGATTATATAACTGTTCGTAATGGAACGTTATATTGCTAAACATGACATTATTAAGAACATCAATTTTAAAATAAGAAAATAAGATCCTTATATATAATTCTGTAAGACAAAATTTTTACCAGGAAATTGTGGACGTCCAGAAAATATGAGTAGGCTAATTAATGTAATTTTCATGTTCTATTTTAACCTTTTGATTAAGAATTATAGACAACCATGATCAATAGTAAACACTCCATTGTAAATAGGTACCGGTACAACAATACAAATTAAGGTGTATGATAAACATTTAAAACACGTTGGTCCACTGAACACTCTGTATATTAGAAGGTCGCCAAATGTGATAAAAACTGTTAATTTATAAGATTTCCAACCGTATGATACACTATTGAGCTATAAGTTTGTTTATGTACGCTTTAGTGGTTTGAATACAACAAAACATGGCGTCTTTAACGTTAAAAACATAGAAAGTCAACATGTTTAAAGCAAAAATTGTATTAATATTATTATTGTATACGACGGCGGATATTTGAACGCCTTCAATGTGAGGGACGCAATACTTTATACTTTGGACCAAACGAACTCGTATTAATGTGTTGGACCAAACGATTTTGGACCAAACGAACTGTTTTACAACTGTTGGACCAAACGATTTTGGACCAAATGAACGGCAATATAAACGTACAGTATATTTCATAAGTTTACTCTACAATGCAACATTTTACTTCTAGTTTGGCCTGTACTTTTGGACCAAACGATTTTGGACCAAACGAACGTGTTTTTAACTGTTGGACCAAACGATTTTGGACCAAACGAACGAGTTTTTAACTGTTGGACCAAACGATTTTGGACCAAACGAACGGCAATATAAACTGTGGACCAAACGACTTTGGACCAAATGAAATTGGATAAAACGATTTTGGACCAAACGAACGAGTTTTTAACTGTTGGACCAAACGATTTTGGACCAAACGAACGGCAATATAAACTGTGGACCAAACGACTTTGGACCATTTGAAGATGATCCATACAGAAGTTGGTACGCCTACAGCGCCCTCCACAGCTGCGCGCGCCGCTGGCACTGCTGCTCAACACATCCCCACCTAAAAGACGAGCAAGTGGTATGTCAGTAGTGGATACATAGGGCTGCTGAGGAGTGACGTCACAAGAGCCATGTGGTGCTTAATTGACGGTTAAGCATCTGGTGGTAATGGTGCGTGACCTAGCACGTGGTGTGGTGGGTTACGGTATGGTGACGTCATGATGACGACATGCTGAGGTGTGAAAGTTAGGTGGATCGATATTTTCAAGGTTATTGTTGTGGTTTAAAAAAAACAGCATATCGGTAAAGGGATAAGTACCGATATGCTGATTTTTAAATTCTTTATTGAAAAATCAAAATTGACATACGAGGAATATAATTGTTTTCAAACTTAAACCTAATACAGATCTAAGCTAAACTAAACATTTGGATCATAGAAGTTATAGGAGATCTACTACAGTAACAACAGTTGTCAAATTGTCATCCACACATGTCGCAAGCGAAACAGTGTTTGCATTGGTAAGAAGAGTAAATTACGATTTTTTTGTCCATGCATATTATACACTCAAAGTTTGCTTCTTTTATTGGAAACATAGTAGGAATTTTGTTAAATTTGAGAAATTAGCTATATATACGACATAAAACTGTTGGAGATAACTATTTGTACATGTTACCTTTGCAATGTTTGCGATATAATTTGTTGTTAATGAGATGTTGTCTTTAGCTAGTTCCACTACAGACTAATGAGAGACCCATCATACACATTCTTTTATGCTGTTTATGATTGCTATCTGGTATACAGCAAACATTCGCAATTGAAATATTTCCACTTTTGTCTTTGCATTTTATAAGATCGTCAAGTGAAAAGTTTGTTATTATGTACATATTACGAAAAGTGTTTGGATTTTGGTTTGCAATGTTTCTGTGAGAAAACTTATTAAAAACCACTATTTTATTATGTCACCATTATAAACATAAATTCAGAACTAAACTAAAATATCACTTTAATCCTGCAAGGTGTATCAGCTATTTAACTGGTATGGAAAAGTAATGTACACAGTGTTTCTACTTCTTCGTGAACAGTTGGCGGTACATGCGGGCAGATCATTGTTCCACTAATTACAACCATGTGCCACATTTGCAACATAGGCCTAGTACCTTATATTTCTAAGACTTGTTTATTCATTCAAATCGTTATGTTTTTGAATGATTTTTTTAAAATAACAAACATTTGGTATATTGCACATTGCTTAATGTTAGACGTACAAACGATCAAGCTATAAAAAAACAAATTCCCCACTCTTTACCCTATAATTTACTATTTATTTAAAGCAAATGTTGACTCTCATTAAATACTCTTGGTTGTATTGTAATCCAACGTATTTCTGTTTATCGTTTGTCCTTTTGTGAAACTGTTTGAATGTTTTTTTATTGCTAGTTGTAGTACAGAAAACTATTCAATTTAACTAATTTCACTGTTAAATATGTTCAAATGTTAGGTAAGGCTTCTTTCACCGTCAACCAGTCTTTCTAATATATCCATCACTTCCTTGCTAAATATGGATCCTTTTTACACTGGATGATATTATATAAGCATCGGTGCATGACCTAGCACGTGACCTAGGACATGGTGTAGTGGGTTATGTCATGGTGGCGTGTCAGAGCTAGGGTGGATCGATATTTTCAAGGTCGTTGTTTGGGTTTAAAAAAAATCAGCATATCGGTAGTGGGATGAATACCGATATGCTGATTTTTGTTAATTCTTTATTGAAAATTTAAAATACACACAATATAAGGAATATAGCTGTTTTAAAAACTTAAACCTAATACAGATCTAAACTAAAAACACTTGGATCATAGAAATTATAGGAGCTCTACAGTAACAACAGTTATCGAATCTCCATCCGCATATGTCACAAGCGAAACAGTGTTTGCATGGCAAGAAGAGTAGATTACGATTTTTGTTCATGCATATTATACACTCGATGTTTGATTCTTCTATCGGTGGGGGTACAGCAATGTTGTTTGTTGGAATCCTTTTCTTTTGTAGGGCGTTTCTTTCGGTTCTGGATCTCATTTCGTTGACGAAATCTTGTCCTTTGTGTACCAATACGAACGGACACTTGGGAAACCATTTCGCGTGTTCTTCCCAAGGATCATCGATATCTTGCCAATGGTGTAGTCCACCACCGCAGTAAAAACAAATCGTTTGGTCCTTTTTTCCTGCGTAGAAGAATCCTGCTTCAGCGAGTTCGATTCTACATTCGCTAACAAAACTTCTCGTTCGGGCGTGTATGTACGAGTTGATCCTATCATTTTCTTTTGAATATTCAGGATGTTTTATACACCACGACATGTTACTTCGAGCTCCGATGAGAGTAAAGTGGATAGTAGTAGGTCTCGCATCGTCCTTTTATGCGGTAGGTACCTTATTTTCGTGGAATGAAAACCAGCTTCTGATTGGTTGATTACAGCAGACGTTGCAATGTTCAAGGTCATCCAAAGTAAATTTTAAAAAACAACATATCGGTATTGAAACAAAATACCGATACGATCTAGCTTTTATTTTTCCCATATTTATTTCAAACATTTAGATAAACATATTTACAATAAACATTATTTTGACTACGCTAAATTATTACATTTGCAAAAACTAAACCTAAGATACAAATCAAATGAAGGTGAGGTGTAATGAAGAGGGTTCCCGATGATGGTGGTGTAGAATGCTCCTGTTTTGACTTGTGGTCAGGTCGTAAATTTATGGAGTTATTTCGTACTGAAGGAGTAGATTGATTGTGTTTAGTCTCGTTGCAAAGATTAGGTGTAATGGTGTAGACTTCTGATTGTAGCGGTGGGGTAGAGCACTCCTCGTCGTAGTCAGACCCGTTGTAATCACTAAAGTTCATAAATGGTAAATATTGTCCATGCTCCTTTAAGAATATCCCCCTCGTTTGTTGATGTTCAAATATTAAATTCCAATCTAAATGATCTTTGTAGTTTTCGATAAAACTTTCAGAAAGGTTTTGATATTTACAAATTTCCTTCCAACAGCAGTTGTTGAAAGTAGGAATCATCTCTACGAGTATTTCTTCTGAGAACCGTTGTCTTTTTAAAACGTGAAACCAATTCACCCTGTGAAAGTACATCCTCAACATTTCTATAGTGAAAATGTAGTGCAAAGAAAGAAGTTCCCAGTCCATAAACGTGTCGAAACGTTGCACAAAACTATCGGATAACACTCCGTGAGGAAATCGAGGTTCTTGCGAGATTAAACTCCAAGCACTCACGTTGGTACCCATCGTGTTATCGTGAACCTTAGAGTGTGCAAACTGAACGCTGGAATACTGTGGCAACCCTTTTATATGATTGTAACAAACTTAGGTGTAGTGATGTTTGCAGATTTAAATTTGAAAATTTAAACCTAGAGATATTTTTTTGTTATTCAGATGATCTGGTTTCATATGGTTTGAGAACCAAAGCTAGCTCATTAAGTAAACGTGTGATGTTACTTCTGTTTAAGCCAATGCTACAACAAACACAAGTATCGGGACCACAAGTTGCATCATCGTTTGACCATGGACATTCCTTATAATGCTCACCATATTTGGACTTTGTTTTTGCTGACAAACCATGCCTATCTATTTTTCTCTGGATTTCAATAATGTTTTTGATTATTCTTTCGAACTTCAGTACAGCTTCTAAATTCCAACTCACCAACCCTAGTGCAGGATGTGTTAAAACTCGATACAATTCGTTGTTCATGATGGGTTTCCTTTAGCTGGTTCTACTTCAGACTGATGAGCGACCGATGTTACACCCCCCTTTTATGTTGTAAAGTTCAAGGTCATCCAAATTTGTTAAAAAAAAACAGCATATCGGTATCAAAACAAATACCGATATGCTGTTTTTTTACTCTTTATTTATTTATTAAATCTTTTACAAAAGTACATTCTACAAACAGAACTTAAATCTAAGGACGTTGTGACATGTGAAGAGATAATTCTGTAGAGTTGTTTCCGCTTGACCCACGAGACACCAGGTACAGGGATCCGGGTTCGATGCTTCTCAGATCTTCATTTTGTAGTAGATGTACAAATCGTTTAGGTAGAAATACTTGAAACTTCGGTTCATCCCCCGAAGTAAATGGTGCATCACTTAAAGAAACCACGATGGCATCCCCGATGGAAGTGTCAATCTTCTTGATATTGTGAATTGTATAATGTTTGTTTTCTTTTAGTTCTGAACACTTTTTAGTAAGTAAACAGTTTGATTTGGACTGTGCGTTGAATTGATCAACAAACGTTTGTAGGAAATGTGAACTCATGATTTATTTAGTTCGTCGTTGTTGCTAGCTTGGAGTCTAGAGTAATACTCATGCATTGTCAAGGTTTGCTCTTCGTATTTATACCCATCGCTACCCCCACCACTCCTCATTGGCTCCAAAAAAGCTGCTAATCGGTATACATTTTTCAATGCGCACTGTGATTGTGTATGTTGTTTGTTTTTTACTAGTCGACATATATTTTCCAACTTGGGAGATTCGAAATTCTTATCCAATATCACGTCGTAAACTTGCCGAGTCGTATATGCTTGTATCCAATTACGTTTTTCTAATCCTCTTGTGTATACAGTTGTAAACTCATTACAAAAATGATACATAATATTTTCGAGACTCTTGTAGTTTGTAAACCCTTCACACCAATCGATACTATGGAAGTATCTCGTAGTCCATTTATTGGTTCTTTTCGTTTTACTGTTGAGATTATTAAATGCGAATGGAGGTTCAAATAGAAATGGAAAGACAATTCCTGTATTTAAATCTAGGAATACTAGTTCCTTTATGATATATTCATTTTTGTTTCCTCGAAAAGCTTGAAATTCCACTACACAAGGTTTTTCTTGAATCTCTTCAACTCTGTCAGCGAAGGAAATCTTCCTCTCCATATCGTTTTAAGATAACAACTGGTTTCCACACCACGGTAGATCCCTTTTTTATAGATCAGGCCGTACAGTTGTCAGCGCGTTGGTGTATATTTAACGTGGGCACCTTCCCCCCAGTAGGCCTACCCCACGTGATGTTAACATATTTGCTGTCCTGTTTACATCGGCTACAGCTTATCTGTTGTTTCCTTTTTTATTTCTTCTATTTTTCTCCGTCTTGCAAATTCATTACACCTTTAACATCACTCGTCTGTTCTGCTACTGTTGAAATTGTTTCGTGGTTTTCCTCCGTCACTTGTTCCTCCGTTACACTCACAGAACTAGATCCTTCTATCTTTTCTTCGTCGATGTTTTCCCTCTGTTCCAACGCGTTAACTTGTCTCCACATTTCCACCTCTTCTGGTATCCGGTTGAAAATCGATGTATCCACAGGTCCATGCAATATCTGAACGTCTGGTTGTTTTTCCATCGTTTCCACTAAGTAATCTTTCACGACAGGGGAAGAAAAAACTAGCTGTCTCATGTATCTTGTTATCGATGATGTAGCACAACTCAATAAATAAAATTCAGAATTGGTAAGTAAAATTCTTTCATCGTGTTTGGTTAGCTCCCTAAATCTAACTTGCTGCTCCCCTCGCTGTTTAACAACATCTATCTCGATGTCGCAGTCTGAGAGCCTGATTGCAGTTTTTCTTCCAAACAGATTGTTCTCCAAATAACATTCTATCAAATGCAAATGTTTAATAAACGATTCCCAAGCATTTTCCGAAAACAACAAAGTTTTAGCACCATGGTTCAATAGCACTGTTGGAGAATAATCCAACGGTTTGTACATACCGATAGATATAATGTTTGTCATACATCTTGAAACTGGATATGATATACGAAGAAATACTTCTATCAACTTGTGTAGTGGCATTTCCTCTTCTTGTTTCCTTTTCCTTTTTCCGATTACCTTCGTTACGTTGTTGGTGTTTACATCATTTTCTGTACGTGATTCTTCTTCGTTAAAATATAAAAATTCAGATACCGCTTCTTTACATTGGTTTTTGTTTTCTTTATCTTTTAATAACATCGTTGTTGTTGTATCCGTTGCACACTGCGATGATCCCATCTTTGAAAGCTATGTTTTCCGTACTGAGAGTATGGATAAACTGAAGCTTTCCGTTTACTCCGAGTTTTATTTATACCCTCCCACAACGAGTGTTTCTATCTACAACACTACTTTTACAATTCCTTTTAGAGGGGTGTATGTTAAAATCTTATCATGCAAAATCAAACAATAAGCGGATGTTCCTTCAGGTTTATTTTCATCCAACTCCAATTACAACTTTATATCCACGCTTGAAGATTTTACAGATTCATTTTGTTTGGAACAATCTATAACCACGACTGGAGCTTTTGAGACACCTAATTTGTTAGAGATCTTCTTCACTATCCACCACTACGGTCTTAAATGTTGATAGATTTTTTCTTTGTTCACCATCATACAAAGGTGTGATAAAGCGTTTTTCCTCATTCCAAACAAACTTTGATCCCATGTGTGTTATAAGCTTTCCACCAACGCGATATACGTGTGTGCGAAACTTGTAATCTCCACCACGATATGTTGCAAATCCACTCATACTTGTAGCTTTTGCTATTATTACAGGTTTTGAAGGACTATTTACAACCAAATCAAATTCAACATCACCACATTTAAATATATCTTTTTCGAAATCATATGTCAACGTTTGACTGACAGTGCTTACATCATCTTTGTTAATACCTTTGGCTACATGAGTAATTCTTTTATTTTTACCATCGTAGCAACATTTTTCTGGAGGAAAAACAGCTTCCTTGACTTCTTTTACTGTTAACTTAAGGTCATTATTGGAGGATTTCAAGTTTTCAGTTAATGTTGAAAAACCATTACTCATTTCCTGCAGTTTTTCCAACTTTTTATTTAGGTCACTAAGTCTTTCTTCCAATCCTTTCAATTCCAGTTTATTAATATAGTAACGGGTTAAATAACCTCTTGTTACTGCTTGACGTGCGGTTTCAGGATCCGACGAAACCCTAAACCGTTTAGTATCTTCATCGTCATAATCTTCGTATTCATCTTCCAAATCTTTTCTTTCTCGTTTTTGGGTGTACAGAGAGTGGCCAAACTTATCAATAATGTGATGTTTTATCATTGGAGATGTTTACTGTAGAGTATATGTAAACCAAATAAGTATAATCCGAGAACCTAGCAATACTTATACTCCAATAAAAATATTGGACAGATAAGAATGATTTTTCTACTTAAGCTATTTTTAATAAGTGTTTACTTGATCTTGTTCAAATGAAGACAAACTGTTATTCTCTCGTTTCTAAAATCAACCAGTCTGTTATCTTGATCCATAATTTTGAGCGTAATATTACTAATTGTCTGGGTTGTTAATGGCAAGTAAATGACAGGATTAGGTATTTCAACTAGTTTATAGCCGGGTGGTACAGCAGGAAAGAATTGATAAATCACATGAGATTGTTCGTTGTTTAGATATGAGCCTGTCGTCACATTACAAATAACTCTTATTGTGTTTACCTTAAAAATGTCTACAATGTTTTCAGAATAATAACTGATTCCAGGTTTAGCTACAATATTTCCAAATCCTAAAAGTTTTCCAATTGAATTAGGCATGGAAAAATCTACTTCCACAGTACATTTGATCATTGATTGAAGAGTATTGTTGTTAGTTCCTAGTTGAATGTAGTATTTCTTTTCCTTTGTTGTTATTTTGTGAAACTTCTCTTGTATGTAATCTCTTATATCCTGCACCTCGTATGCACCTTTTGGAATAGTAATCACTTTATCACCATCAAAATGAAATTGGTTGTTTGTTTCATCAACGTTTGGTATTGAGTTGTACGATTCAAAACTAAGAAGACCTATTTCATATTCATCAATATTTCCTATTTCAATAGGTGGGAAATAATTTACGGAGAGCACTGAGCTCCTACCTGAAAGTGTCAGTGTCTTGGACATAACTGATGACTAATAAGCATAACAATATTTATTTATAGATGGCTAGTGCTTTTACTAAAAAAATGAAACATAAATTACCACAGATCAACGTATCATCTAGTGGTTGTTGTCTATTATAATTATAAAATACGTTCTTGACTGGTTTAAAGTATTTAGAAATATTTTCGAAGTTCCTTTGAAGTTACTGATAATTCTGCTGCTTTTTACATTCAACATTGTTATTTATAGCAAACAATGAGTGCACTCTATAATAGTTTTAATATTGTTTATTAACTTAGACTATATACATGCTGTTATTTTTACAACATTTCTCAATTTTAAGCAATTATCCTCCGATTACGTAGTTTATCAACTAAAGCTACTCATTCGTTTTCCAAAAAAGTATGATCGGCTTCCAATAGCTTCATGTATTAACCGCATTAAGTTAATTAATTTGTTTGCATTGTTGTATTATATATTATGTTAGTGTTAGAAGACTCTTTTTAAATAATCCTTCTCCAGAACGAGTTAAAGTCCGGTATCCTCTTTTCTTTTTTCTTCTATAAATTGGATCAATATCGACTTATTACATTGTTCTTCGTTTAACTCTTCTGACTTCTGATGTAAACATTCCAGATATGATATTTGTGTATTTTACAGATCTATTCCTAAGTATTGATAAATTTGAGTTATATGCTTTTTCTGTGAAGGTTTGTTCTACTACAGATATTCTTAAACAAAACTAAAAGACGAAAACAGATTTTATCGGAAATAGCCGAAACAATTATAATAAAGATTTAGTATGTTGTAGCTACCCTTTAAATTCTGAACAAAATAGTAGAACCTTTGATTATATGGGTGTTTTTTTTAAGTGTGCCACCATTGGGATCTCAGTAACTAATGATTCTACAGCAAACTTTAAATGCGGAAGATTCCCTTGTTTTTAAAGACATTCAAAAATTATTTAATAATATTTTTTGTAAATGGTCACCATTTTCCAATATGGCGGTCAACTTTGAAATTTCTTATAGGACACCCCCCTATATTTTATCATGTCTTCGGATAGAACATGCAATTTAAAAACTTTATCATCATTGACATTTTTTCGATAAACCCACTTGTTTAGGAGTTAAAGCCTATGGAACAATAACTTCCGATGTACATTTTACATCATGTAGCTCCTAAACAAGTAGGTTTGTAGCGAAAATGCGAAGTGTAAGTAAGTCAAATAAGTCCTAAAACTGCACCCACATTCCATAAAGACCATAAAAAACGTTAAAAATATTCATTCTATTATTTCAAAAATGGCGACCATTTTTTGCAAAATGGTGACAAACTTGAAAAGTGGAAAACTGTGTATATTTTATGGTCTTATGTATTTTATGTATAGCATTAACTAATGTTATATGGTCAATGGTAGAACATCCATTCCTGTAACAATTACGGTCCATAAACTATTGTAACTTAAATTATTATTTTCCTATAAAACTACATGAAATAAAAACAAAAAATAGATTTGATAAAAACCGTTTATGTTTGAATTACTACATTTGTGATCCTTATGGTATTTAAACAACATGGTGCAACTCCAACATAGTCGCTAGATGTCGATGTAATCGGTAGCAAAACGTATGTATATTTAAAAGAATAACTTATACAAACTGTTGACATTTTGTTTTTAAGACGCAAGAACTACAAAATGATCTATTCTCCACTCTGTATTTTTTTTTAGTCTAGTGTTTTCATAAAATTTATTCAGACGGTTTCGAAAGCAATAAAACGAAAACTATAATATTAGTCAATGTAAATAGTTCAATTTATTGGTAAAAACTGTTTCGGCCTAATTAGGCCTCATCAGGTGGAGATAGACAAACAGCTTAAATATATAAATTGTAAACTGTGTAAATATTGGAAGTTTACAATTTAACATTTAACAGCTGTAAAATGTCACTCACACGACAGTTTTTTTTTTGTTTTTTTTTTTGTGTTTTTTGTGTTTTTTTTAATGTAATTGCGAACATAAACCAACAAATTATCTATTACCCGCTCTGCGTTCTTTTCGCTTTAACTTTAGTATCAGTTTTAATCATCATCTACAGTTAAGGATAACACTCCTATGAGTCCAGCATTGACAGTATCGATCATAAAAGTTTGGTATTCCATTAAATCCTCTCGGAGAGACGCATTATATATTCGATCTTCGAATATCGGGGATAATGTTTCTTCACTAAAAATGCCAAATCGAAATATGCATCCAAAAAAAGGAGAACCATGGACTGCCAGGTCAAAGAAACTCTCACATACACCATCCATATTGTAAATCATCTTGTTGATCTGCATTGTAGGTGTAGGTGCCAAAGGGAGAATGATATCATACAGTTTAAGCTGTGCTTTTATACGTAACAGTGGAAGAGAAGGGGGTTGAGAGGAAAATGGGGGGGGGGGGATTAATAGGTATATATGCTATGCAATTGGACGCAACAAGTTTTGCAACGTTTGATGATTTTTAATGCGTTTTACCACAGCTTTAAACTGTTTTAAAATATTTTTTCATTCCCGTATACGTACATTTTATTTGTAATTCAAAAATGGTGTGGTTTAAATAAATATTGTATAAGAAATGAACAACTAAATTTTTTAGGTTCTAATTCCATTTCTATCATCACTCAAAGAATACAAAACCAATACTTGCTAAGCATTTTTACTGCCATGTCAAAAGTAAAAACCCAAATCTTTAATTAAAATACCATCCTATAAAAAAATATCGGTTAAACGTTAATCCAGTATAATGATTCAATGCTTCACTAGAATTGTGATGTCAGTTAACAAAACCTGTATGACAATTATTAGTTATAACATCTTTTAATTAGATGACATACATCTGTCATTAGACCTTAAATGGTGAATGTAGTTTGGATTACTTAAATGTTATTTGTTCCTTTACTACATAAATAGATTCTAGGTCAAGAGTAGATTACTGGTCAAAATAGATTCAAACCAGACTAAAAAAATGTTGACCGAATGAGGTGAATCCATAACACGAACCACGGTGTTCCATCATTCGGTTAAATTTGCACTTACTTTTGCTGCATTAGCCTTACTTTTAACATGGGTATACAAATTATAAATGCTGCAGCAGCAAATGATTATTACTGTTAAAACAGCAAAAGAAAGTTCGACCAATGTCTCTTAATAATTAATTAAAAAATTGGTTAGTTTTTAAGTTACCTCTCTTAATACAAAATTTAAATAAGAATAGCAAACTCTTTCTGCAATATTGAAACACTCCTGATGTTAGTAAAAATTAATAAAAACAAATTTAAATGTTTCTTAAAAAATAGAAAAAAATAAGATAAAATATATATGATTAGTCAACTTTTATAGATTAATTTATTGGTAAAAACTGTTTCGGCCTTTTTGGGCCTCTTCAGGCGGAGATAGACAAACAGCTTAAATATATAAATTGTAAACTGCGTAAAATATTGGAAGTTTACAATTTAACATTTAACAGCTGTAAAATGTCACTCACACGACAGTTTTTTTTGTTTTTTTTTGTTTTTTCTACTTTTTTTACATTTTTATATATTTTAAATATTTCATTCTAGTTTCTTGAATTGATTGGCAATCACTATTCAAATTTGAACTTATTATCATTTTTGTCATATTTAAATAATTTGTTTAATAGTTCGTTTGGTTCAGATGTTCTTAATGACTTCGGAAGCTTAATCCATACAGTTTTTTCTGCCGATTGAAATTTTGCATTACCATTTGCGTCGTAATTGACCAATTTATAGATAAAATTTTTATTTAGCTTGTGCAGCTTCTTTACTTTTTTCTGACTGTTATTTACAGCATTGTTTTGTGGAGTACTTGAAAGACTTGTTTGTATCATTGTTAATTTTTTTTCAATTTCATTAATCTTCTTTTTCAAATCTTCATTATTGTTTTTAGTTCGAAGCAAATGCTCAACTTTTGACTCCAATTCTTGAGAATGAGTCTGAATGTTTCTTAAGTTTTCATCAATTTTGCTATAATTTGTTTTAGGTTTTTTCTCTTCTTCTTTTTTTGTGTGTATGGTACAGAATTCTCCTCTCGTCCAAGTTTGGCATCTTTCACCTTTCTTAGGTTTTTTCACATAGATGTATTTACAAAGATTTTTTGTTGGTTGAGGGGAAATTACAATAATTTTTCTTTTTTCTTCTACCGGTTTGTCTTTTTTTGAAATTTCATTTGCTTTTTCTTTAGCCCTTTCATTTGTGGATTTAACGTCATCTTCATCTTCAGAAGATGATGATAAAACGAACTCGTTACTTGTAAATTTTGATTTTTTTTTGTCTGATGGTTTTTCTTCTTCTATAGTTACTGCTTCCTCAACAATAATATCAAGTAAATTTTGCACTGATGTGCTAGTTTCTACATCACTAACTTCTAAATCTTCTTCTAATTGAGTTTTCTTCTTTTTAGGAATTGATTCTTCAGCTTGTTCTTGTAGCCTCTTCATTGGTGCTAATACTGGCCTAGGCAATGTTCTTTTTCTAAGGCATGGGTCTTCATCCATTTTTATCGAAACGGAACGCTCTGAAACACAGCACACAATGACAAGAGAGCTACCTATGCTGTGTTATATATGATTCCCTCACTTCCCCCACCCTCAACACAAAGGGTTTTTATAAAATGTAAGGATTAAAACTCACATATTTCAGAAATCATTGTTTATCAAAACATTAGAATTAACTTAACTTATTAACTTATGTAATAGTTTAGTTTATCATTATTTGTTTCTTTTGTCTATAAAATGAATCTAGGTCAAGGTCACTCCAGACTTAAAAAAATAAAACCCGAATGAGGTGGATCCGTAACACAAACCACCGTGTTCCTCATTCGGGTTAAAAGTATTCTTACTTTTGCTGATTTTAACTTTATTTTAAATGATAGTATAATAAACAAATGGTGCACCAGAAAATGTTAATTAACAGCAAAAGAAAGATTACTCAGTGCCCCTAAAAGACTAATATAATTTACTGTAACAGTCGTTTAGTTTTTATTAAATTAGGTAATTTAACTTTATTATATTCGATTTGGATATATAATGTTTTGATAATAGTAATTAAGTTATATCCAAAAGCATAAATGACTAGTATAAATTATATCAAAGAACGCGCATTTGTAAAATAATCCTGATGTTTTTTTATTTGAGAAATTTAAAATCTGTATTTTGTATTTCTAATTTTAGGGTTTTAGACAAGGATTAACACTGTTTCATTCAAAAATAATTTTACTTTTGATGTGAGTTGGAACTATTCATGTTTCAAAGATCACAGTTAACGTACAAACTGCTAGAGCTATGTTTCCACAGAATATTTGCCCACATGAATTATTGTTTTACTTTTTAATTTTGTTAAACAATTTCAAAGATATGTTAGTATTTCTCTATGTTGATAAACCACTGGTCACTAAAAATCGCTAAGGATTTTTTTTAGATCCGCTGGGTTTTAGACAAGGATTAACACTGTTTTACTTTTTAATTTTGTTAAACAATTTCAAAGATATGTTAGTATTTCTCCATGTTGATAAACCACTGGTCACTTAAAATCGCTAAGGATTTTTTTTTTAGATCCGCTGGGTTTTAGACAAGGATTAACACTGTTTCATTCAAAAATAATTCTACTTTTGATGTGAGTTGGAACTATTCATGTTTCAAAGATCACAGTTAACGTACAAACTGCTACAGCTACGTTTCCACAGAATATTTCTCACATGAATTATTGTTTTACTTTTTAATTTTGTTAAACAATTTCAAAGATATGTTAGTATTTCTCCATGTTGATAAACCACTGGTCACTTAAAATCGCTAAGGATTTTTTTAGATCCGCTGGGTTTTAGACAAGGATTAACACTGTTTTACTTTTTAATTTTGTTAAACAATTTCAAAGATATGTTAGTGTTTCACCATGTTGATAAACCACTGGTCACTTAAAATCGCTAAGGATTTTTTTAGATCCGCTGGGTTTTAGACAAGGATTAACACTGTTTCATTCAAAAATAATTCTACTTTTGATGTGAGTTGGAACTATTCATGTTTCAAAGATCACAGTTAACGTACAAACTGCTAGAGCTACGTTTCCACAGAATATTTCTCACATGAATTATTGTTTTACTTTTTAATTTTGTTAAACAATTTCAAAGATATGTTAGTATTTCTCCATGTTGATAAACCACTGGTCACTTAAAATCGCTAAGGATTTTTTTAGATCCGCTGGGTTTTAGACAAGGATTAACACTGTTTTACTTTTTAATTTTGTTAAACAATTTCAAAGATATGTTAGTGTTTCACCATGTTGATAAACCACTGGTCACTTAAAATCGCTAAGGATTTTTTTAGATCCGCTGGGTTTTAGACAAGGATTAACACTGTTTCATTCAAAAATAATTCTACTTTTGATGTGAGTTGGAACTATTCATGTTTCAAAGATCACAGTTAACGTACAAACTGCTAGAGCTACGTTTCCACAGAATATTTCTCACATGAATTATTGTTTTACTTTTTAATTTTGTTAAACAATTTCAAAGATATGTTAGTATTTCTCCATGTTGATAAACCACTGGTCACTAAAAATCGCTAAGGATTTTTTTTAGATCCGCTGGGTTTTAGACAAGGATTAACACTGTTTTACTTTTTAATTTTGTTAAACAATTTCAAAGATATGTTAGTATTTCTCCATGTTGATAAACCACTGGTCACTTAAAATCGCTAAGGATTTTTTTTTTAGATCCGCTGGGTTTTAGACAAGGATTAACACTGTTTCATTCAAAAATAATTCTACTTTTGATGTGAGTTGGAACTATTCATGTTTCAAAGATCACAGTTAACGTACAAACTGCTACAGCTACGTTTCCACAGAATATTTCTCACATGAATTATTGTTTTACTTTTTAATTTTGTTAAACAATTTCAAAGATATGTTAGTATTTCTCCATGTTGATAAACCACTGGTCACTTAAAATCGCTAAGGATTTTTTTAGATCCGCTGGGTTTTAGACAAGGATTAACACTGTTTTACTTTTTAATTTTGTTAAACAATTTCAAAGATATGTTAGTGTTTCACCATGTTGATAAACCACTGGTCACTTAAAATCGCTAAGGATTTTTTTAGATCCGCTGGGTTTTAGACAAGGATTAACACTGTTTCATTCAAAAATAATTCTACTTTTGATGTGAGTTGGAACTATTCATGTTTCAAAGATCACAGTTAACGTACAAACTGCTAGAGCTACGTTTCCACAGAATATTTCTCACATGAATTATTGTTTTACTTTTTAATTTTGTTAAACAATTTCAAAGATATGTTAGTATTTCTCCATGTTGATAAACCACTGGTCACTTAAAATCGCTAAGGATTTTTTTAGATCCGCTGGGTTTTAGACAAGGATTAACACTGTTTTACTTTTTAATTTTGTTAAACAATTTCAAAGATATGTTAGTGTTTCACCATGTTGATAAACCACTGGTCACTTAAAATCGCTAAGGATTTTTTTAGATCCGCTGGGTTTTAGACAAGGATTAACATTGTTTTACTTTTTAATTTTGTTAAACAATTTCAAAGATATGTTAGTGTTTCACTATGTTGATAAACCACTGGTCACTAAAAATCGCTAAGGATTTTTTTAGATCCGCTGGGTTTTAGACAAGGATTAACACTGTTTTACTTTTTAATTTTGTTAAACAATTTCAAAGATATGTTAGTGTTTCACCATGTTGATAAACCACTGGTCACTTAAAATCGCTAAGGATTTTTTAGATCCGCTGGGTTTTAGACAAGGATTAACACTGTTTTACTTTTTAATTTTGTTAAACAATTTCATAGATATGTTAGTGTTTCACCATGTTGATAAACCACTGGTCACTTAAAATCGCTAAGGATTTTTTTTAGATCCGCTGGGTTTTAGACAAGGATTAACACTGTTTTACTTTTTAATTTAGTTAAACAATTTCAAAGATATGTTAGTATTTCTCCATGTTGATAAACCACTGGTCACTTAAAATCGCTAAGGATTTTTTTAGATCCGCTGGGTTTTAGACAAGGATTAACACTGTTTCATTCAAAAATAATTTAACTTTTGATATGAGTTGAAACTATTCATGTTTCAAAGATCATAGGTCATGTACAAGCTGCTAGAGCTACGTTTCCGCAAAATATTTTCCACATGAATTATAACATCCCTATGCTTTGAATTCTAAAGTTTAAATATTACTTAAACAATTGACATAACAAAAGTACTAATACTAAATAAACTATTAGAAAACCTCATATGCTAAATTAATGTTTGTAAAACATCTTAATAACATTTATAAACTAAACATAGCTTACTTAACTTAATATTACCCATACGATTATTTGTTAGTACTAGCTACCCAAGCACATGCTATCTACAATGCAACATGCAGCTAAGTGTACATTTAGATTTTGCGATCCTCCTTTAATGCTCCTGGTAGGGGGAGGGACTTCACCTCAACCAATCAGGATCCAGTGTTTGATAATTATATATTTGTTTCACTATGAACGGTTATATTTTCGCAAATTTCAATTGTAAGACTTGATGAAACTAAACAAATTTTTGTTTGATAGCAATTTAGTTATAAATTCATTTAAAGCATTCTAATTTTTCCATGGGTTGAAGTCCAATCTATCACTATTATTTGTTAATATACGTAAACTTTTAAGATAGAATGGCTTCGTGTACAATTCCATTATTTAAATTTAGAACCTAGCCATAAATATTTTACGATTAAACTTAACAGGTAAATAGTAAGTAAGTATTACAATGTTGGTCAGACATTGCAATAATTCTTACATTTTACACAGTTCACCTTTTGATGTTCGACCTCAACTATCAAACGATGAACTGTGTAACAATGATGGCTTGCGCAGTCTCTTTATAGACAGTAGGCGTGGTTTTACTAATTAATGCGAGGGGCACTTCAGTGCGCAGGGTCACCCTATTGGTGTGGGCGTGGTCTACTCAACCAATGAAATGCGGGCATGGCGTGCATAACAATCCTAAAGATTGCATAGAATAAATTATACCGGTACAAAGATAGCGCACCTTAATCTTACAGTGAAATTTAACTTTACTTGTGAGTTACCATGATAGCAACGATAAAATATATGATATGTTTGCATTTGAACCAGGAGGTTTAAATAATGACGGTCAAATGTTAAGTATATTATATAATACTAGTGTACCTACCTATTGCTAGAATTCGAGAAATTGCAATGTATTCCAAGCCTTAATTTAAAACGAATAACAGTCGTAATTTCCAACTCAAAAATGATGTAATCAATCACTCGGATACAGTTGTTATCAAAAACTGAAAACACACGTTTTTGTGTGTATCATGTGTTTACTACAAACAGCTGTAATTATTATATAATTAATACGAAATACGCTACATGAAACTTTTGTCGGTTGAACTCCTCAACCATTTATAAACCGATTTTATCCATTGACGTCTCATTGGAAAGAGCGTGTCGCGTAGATTTACAAACTGGCCTTACATTTTTTGGTAAATATTCCCCCTTGGGCTCAGCCCCAGTAGCTTTTTTTAAAGTTCCCCGTGTTATCCTTATGAAGAACATAATTGTTTACATTTTTTGATCAGCTGTATAATTTAATTGAAGTTATTTATTTTTCAATTCCACAAAACGCATTGGGTACATTAAAGAAAGGATTGAATTAAAATATTTTACTACTTTGTAAAAAATGTTATCGCTATAAAAATTGACTGAAATTTGTAAACGTACTGACGACAACGGGTAGTACCACGGTAGGACTATGTAGACTACATTATTATTGACAAAGATCAACATGGACAACCTAATGTGGCTATAAGTGGGAAAGATTTGTAGAATACACTAAAAACCCAGATCAGCTTTTGAAAAATGATTAAATATTTACAAGAAATGATGATTGTGTGGAACTGTTAGGTACGTAATCTATGAGTTGAGTCTTTTTAAACTCATCGGAAATTATAACTTTTATTCGTTTTTAAATAAGTTATTTGTTTTAAAATACTGTAACTACTTTACTTCTTTGCAATTGCTCGATTTCGAGCAACATTTGCGCTAGTTATTACAAATTATTCGTCTGTTTAAGTAAACATAATATTTTCTTCATAAGAAATACATTGAGATTTTGATAACCTGTGGGGGTTAAGCCTGAGCACTTTTATTACAGGAATTGGTAAAATAGGGCGTCTACACAAAAAATTCTTAATTTTGATACTTCGTTTGTAAAAAAATCGTTCATTATTAATGGAGGAGTAGTGTTTCGTAGAAATCACCTTCACTCAGTAGGAGGGAATAGAGCTACAAAAAATAAACATGTGAAAAGCTCGTTACTCAAATATAAATTTGCATTGCAATAATAATAATAACATTTAGATTGTGTAGAATAAATAATAACCAACCTTAATATTAAAGCTTCTAGCAAAAAAAAGAAAATCTAACTATTAAACTTATGTCTATTTATATACAACAAATATTTACCTGTGTTAATGAAATGTCTGGAGAACTGCAGAAATTATAAACTGAAGTATACAATTGAATCTATCTCCAAACAAGTTAACTATATAACTTTGCTTTACACTGTTTATTATAAACTGACTATAAATAATTAAAAACAATTATTAAAAGAACATAGTAAAATGATAATTACAAAACAATATAAATAATAAAATATAGTTTTATCATACACTCATAAACAACGGTTACTGGAATACGCTGGACAAACTAACGACAAACAATGACCACTGCAAAAGCTGGACAAATGAACAACCAAACAATGACCATTGCGAAAAATGGCCGTTGCACATGTGCCAACGGTTTTAGACAAAGATAGAACTATAATGCGGGTTGAAGTTTATCAATCAAACTTGGAGGAACTGGCGGACCCTTAACTGTTTAGTCATTTCTGTTCATACTCACCGTATGATGCAATCGCTGCACCATACAACCATTAGGCCCATAACCAATATCTCTCGGGTACTTACGCGTACCAAATTATTCATAATAACCTTTTCGACGACAATCCTTGATACCGGTACTTTTCCCTAGTATACACGGCCTCCCTACTTAAGAAATTAAATTACAAACGTCCAAAAACCCAGCATTTTGTGATTTTTGTCATATTTCATTCTGATGTTTAAAGACATACCAATCATTGTTTAGAGAATATGCATACATACATAGTCTATTAAATAACAAACAGTTGTTTGTATAAGGTTTTTTCAAACTGACATCAATAAGTTTACATTAAAAGTTGTTTACGAATAAAGCAATTAATAGGAAATAACTTTGTTTGCTGATAACCTTTTACGAGAAAATCCGAAACCAAGAATTTACTAACCTTGAGACTTGATTAACGCATTTCATTTGTCGGTCGTAATTCTTAACTATAAACGTTGGTTTTTGGTACTTGTTCTTTTCCTTATAATCGTTGGTAGCAGCAAGAATAATTTTTACGTACCAACACATCACTGTAATTTAAAAATTAGTTATCATCGGTGTTGCACCTTATTTTATACAGTCGTATTACAACCGTATTCAATTTTAATTGATGTCTTAACTGTATAAGTTTTGCTTTTTATATCTAGATTCCAAATTGTTAGTTAATGCTAAGAAAATGATAACTCATTTAAGTAACACATTTGTTCAGAAAACCATCATGAATCGTTTACGATTTACGTTATTTATGTATCAATAGTTCGTGGCCTATTTTGCCTAAATTTTATATATACTTTGTTATGCTTTAAACGTAGCAAATTCTCTCACTAAGTTCTGTATTTTTGTGTGTATGTCTGTTGGTAACGCAATAATTTCCTTATTTTTCAATGTCACGAAAAGGACAAGAGCACCTTGATAATGAAAATGTCAACCCTAATAAAGTGAATTGTGAGGTTGAGGTAGTACTTTAAATACTTTTAACCATTGTGGGAAGTAACTTTCAACTGTAGGCTTACCTTAGGACAATGCCTCATAGATCTAGATCTATAAAGCTTTTTAAGTTTAATCATTGGATTTAACATATAGACCACGTATTTCTATCCTTTCACTATTTAACAATTAACTAATGAATGTTTGCAATGGTCAAATAGTTTTACCTTATAATGTTCCAGATAGAAACGTTCTGAATACAAAACTTTAAAGATCTAGCTTGCTGCGATGTGTTTTACTTCAACGTAAAAGAACCAAGTAAAGAGTATTTTCTCAATGACAGTGGGGTGATTGAACGTTTCAGCTCTCTGGATTGGAACATCACGAAGAACGAACCGTTGAAACACATGCGGGCGTTACAGGGATCTTCACTAACTGGAGAAGCTACCGTTGAAACAATGAAATTACCAGTAACCGTATTAGTTTTGGTCTACACGCTTTGTCAATTCATTTTGTTTTCATTTGAATTAAAAGGATATTTTTCCGAATTGGTTTTAAAATAACAAACAATTTGCAAGTCAACAATTTTGTTAGGGATTGTACACAACCTCTTGATGACACGATGTAGCTTACGTGATAGTGTTAATATAAATATCTCGCAGTAAGTTTATATAATGTAAAAGATTGTTTGCTAAAAAACGCTAATTTGCTTTAAAATTAATTGTAGATAACAGTATTGAAGGAAGGGATTTTATTTTGTACACCTTGGTTGTTTATACAATACATGTAACAATACATCTATATTGTTTGATTGGTAAACTCGCATAAAGTGGTTTCACTAGAGACAGACAAATGGAATCCAACAATTCAAAGTTAAATAATAACAACATACAAGATAACACTATTTCATCCACTACAGATAATATTCCTTATCTGAGCTACAATAGAGCATTACATCAAGACATTCCAGAACAAATAAATATAATATCATCTAGTGTAAAAAGATCCATATTTAGCAAGGAAGTGATGGATATATTAGAAAGACTGGTTGACGGTGAAAGAAGCCTTACCTAACATTTGAACATATTTAACAGTGAAATTAGTTAAATTGAATAGTTTTCTGTACTACAACTAGCAATAAAAAAACATTCAAACAGTTTCACAAAAGGACAAACGATAAACAGAAATACGTTGGATTACAATACAACCAAGAGTATTTAATGAGAGTTAACATTTGCTTTAAATAAATAGTAAATTATAGGGTAAAGAGTGGGAAATTTGTTTTTATATAGCTTGATCGTTTGTACGTCTAACATTAAGCAATGTACAATATACCAAATGTTTGTTATTTTAAAAATCATTCAAAAACATAACGATTTGGATGAATAAACAAGTCTTAGAAATATAAGGTACTATGTTGCAAATGTGGCACATGGTTGTAATTAGTGGAACAATGATCTGCCCGCATGTACCGCCAACTGTTCACGAAGAAGTAGAAACACTGTGTACATTACTTTTCCATACCAGTTAAATAGCTGATACACCTTGCAGGATTAAAGTGATATTTTAGTTTAGTTCTGAATTTATGTTTATAATGGTGACATAATAAAATAGTGGTTTTTAATAAGTTTTCTCACAGAAACATTGCAAACCAAAATCCAAACACTTTTCGTAATATGTACATAATAACAAACTTTTCACTTGACGATCTTATAAAATGCAAAGACAAAAGTGGAAATATTTCAATTGCGAATGTTTGCTGTATACCAGATAGCAATCATAAACAGCATAAAAGAATGTGTATGATGGGTCTCTCATTAGTCTGTAGTGGAACTAGCTAAAGACAACATCTCATTAACAACAAATTATATCGCAAACATTGCAAAGGTAACATGTACAAATAGTTATCTCCAACAGTTTTATGTCGTATATATAGCTAATTTCTCAAATTTAACAAAATTCCTACTATGTTTCCAATAAAAGAAGCAAACTTTGAGTGTATAATATGCATGGACAAAAAAATCGTAATTTACTCTTCTTACCAATGCAAACACTGTTTCGCTTGCGACATGTGTGGATGACAATTTGACAACTGTTGTTACTGTAGTAGATCTCCTATAACTTCTATGATCCAAATGTTTAGTTTAGCTTAGATCTGTATTAGGTTTAAGTTTGAAAACAATTATATTCCTCGTATGTCAATTTTGATTTTTCAATAAAGAATTTAAAAATCAGCATATCGGTACTTATCCCTTTACCGATATGCTGTTTTTTTTTAAACCACAACAATAACCTTGAAAATATCGATCCACCTAACTTTCACACCTCAGCATGTCGTCATCATGACGTCACCATACCGTAACCCACCACACCACGTGCTAGGTCACGCACCATTACCACCAGATGCTTAACCGTCAATTAAGCACCACATGGCTCTTGTGACGTCACTCCTCAGCAGCCCTATGTATCCACTACTTATGTCGGCCGGGTCGATTGACGACAAGTTGGTTTCTCGTATATAATAATTTAGTTTTACAGGCCGGTCAACTGGACTGACGATGAAATAACTTGTCGACGTACTGGTTTTCAGTATTTATCTATTTAATTTAAAAAGACGGTCTAGTGGCAAAACGACCAAGTATCTTGTCGGTCAACTGGTGGCCCCCCAATTTTAAGGGGATAAATTAGTAGAAATCCAGCTAGGTAAATGGAGATTCGCTTAGTCTGTAGGTTTGTTGCTATGGGGGTATTTTTACTTTTTTTGTTGAACTGTCTAAAGCAGGAAATGAAAGAAATTAATAAAATAAATAGAAAGGTAAAAACCAATGAAACATTTAATCTTATCTCATAAATACATGTTATTTACCTCTCACCCATGATATAATTAACTTTATTGAAAACAATAAATTAACAAACATAACACTAATTAACAATAAATAGCATTTACAAAAAATAAATAACAATGTTAAATGACAAAGTAAGGTACTTCGTAGAATTATTGCTATGCAATTCTCAAGGCACTGGTAACTACTTTTTTATCTATAGAATACAAAACATAAATGCTCTTTCTTCAAAAGACAAAAGATCAACTTCAGATTTAAAAAAAGGTTATACTATTATACAGGTAATAATGAGATTGGTTTAGTAATAATATGACCTGTTTTATCATCATCATCAATTGAGCATCTTTATTATGTGTTCTCATAATATGTGTATAAAACCTATCATAATTTGTTTTTGTCACATAATTTGTTTGCCTCATCCAAACTATATTGTGTAGTACAATATTGTTTCTGATTCAGGTTTTCTTGGGTTTTAATCTGCTGTTCTCGAGAATTTCATTTCTCAAGTTTGAAATCGAGGTTCAGGAACCTATTTCGCAATCAAAATATTTTAAAAGTTTAACTAATTTAAAGTGCAACAACAATCTATACTATTATATACAAATCTAATGGTGTCTGTATATATGTGTGTTACTAAATAATGTAAAAACTACTGAACTGACAGGACTTAAGTTTTACAAAATTATAGCTACCATACCAAGGATGGGAATAGGACTATTCACACTTCGATAATGGCCATGAGCTTTGGCACTTTGGCCTTAAAAGTTCTGAGGTGAGGATTTTAAAAGTGAATATTGATTGGTTTCCATAGCTGCCATGAAAACACTCACCATGTTCATATTTTGCTATGCCACCCAAAAAACAAGCAGAACTATCAAAGCACATTAATTCACAATCCCACACAGCTGTTTTAAAAATTAAATGCATATACTTTGAACAACCAAGTGACAGGTTTATTTATTCTTATATGTTGATGGTTTGTTGATTATTTATCATAGGAAATAAGTAATAAAACTCTATACAGTTTTCTTTGTAACTGTCTTTTACTAGGGGTTCTAGGGGAACTATGCCAATAATTTGTACAGTATTACTTTTTTTTGTAATTTAAACATCTTTTTTTGAATGAGGAGAGTTACCCCAGATCAAGATACTACTGTCATTAATGATGAGAAATATGCATGCTATATTATTAGCTGGGTTTCTAGATTCGTTACTTGTGACATTATTCTTATTGAAAAAATGCAAGAGTTACTTACATTTTCAATTTGGGGTGCTCACTGCCCAGTTAAGATTTTTATTCAAAATTAATCCGAGAAAGTTAACATTTTGTTGTGGAGATAATTGATGATTTAGTGTATAATGTGAGTTTAATCATCTGCCCTGTAGTTAGCCGAAAAGTTTATGATATTTGTTTTTTCCACATTTTGTACCAGACCGTTTGCCCGGAACCAGTTACCCAGAGCAGAGAATTCTCTGTCTATGCTAGAATGCAGGAAGTCAATAGTGGGTCCTCTACACAAAAGCATTATGTCATATGCATATTGAAAAAGTTTCATTTTTTATGTTTGGCAGATCATTTACATAGATCAAAAACAAATAGGGACCCAATATTGACCCCTGTGGCACACCACATTGCACTTTATCCCAAGATGAATTTACTTGTTGACAATTTTTGCTGATTTTAGTTCTCTGATATCTATTAGTTCAATAGGAAGAAAACCACAGTGTTGTTCTTTTGTTAAAACTCCAATTTTGCCTAGCTTTTCAATTAAAATGTTGTGGTTAACACAGTCAAAAGCGCTGGATAGGTCGCACAGCACACCTGCAGCCTTCTGGGACCCACCCAGCGCCCCAGCTATATGATTAACCATTTGTGTTGTTGATGTTTGGGTATTAGCTTTTTCTTCTACTTCCATAAATATTAAATTTAACCTAGGAAAATTTCATCAAACTAAGTTGTTTACAGTGTCTTTTGTTTCTAAACATTGGTATACTGAGTTTCTTAATCAATGGTAAGTCTGTAAATGGATGGACGATGGAGCCTATATACTGTATATTGTTTCTTTATATATTTCGAAACACTATTGATAAGGCATAGCGATATTTTTTGTGACTTGTGAGTGATTAAAGGATTTGTGATTTGGTTGAATGAGATTGATGTACCTAGTAAAATTTGTTTATTTAAATTAAACACTTCAAGTTTGAAATTTAAAATGGCAAAAATAAATAATACAGTTTAGATAAGAAAAAATGGAGACGAAGGTGAAACAAGTAGCTATATATGAAAATATTACTATGGAAAGGTTGCTAAGTTTTCATTACCCAATAAATTCATTACTTTTTCCCGACTGTTCCAAGCTTTTTAAAATTTCCGACTTTTCCCAAAATTTTCCAGAATTCCCTGCTGGTAGGCACTCTACTTGGATATCAAGCACTGAAGCATTGGTATAAAATTTTGGTGAAAGTCATAAATTTTGCTTTCTTATGGTTCATCACTATCCTATCATTAAAATTAGTCTATATGTAAATTTTCAAAACAGGTCACTACCTAACCAATCCATCAATGTATGAACACATTCTCAGTAGCCTTTCTCATAAGCGGATTTCCATATGTCGACAAGACAAACGGAGGAATGGAAGCGATAAAACATCGTAAGAGGAAGTGTCAAGTGACTCAACATCGTCCACAACACTCGTCCGTAGAATTGCGAGCGGTAGTCTCTACTGGTAGACTGAGACTTGATCTCGAAAGTCTCTGTGATCCACATCGCTACGTTGCAGACAATCAGGAAAGTTACCAGTTCCCTCCCGGGCTTCTCCAGTCTCAAACTGCGAGAGTTGCTGCATCTCCGCAATCCGTCCATGATAAATGGTGTCTGGAGTAGAACTTGTACCACCTAAGGAACAAAAGTACGGTTACTAAAACATTTCTAAATGTTCCACTATGTTGATAGTCATCTTAAAAATAATGAAGGTTGTTGTTCTTGAATTAAGGTTTATGTTATGGATAACTCAGTTGAGACCACCACTTTAAATAATACATTCTGTAAGCCTTCAACATTTCTATGTTATCCTTATGGAGGTAGTCTATCAGGTAATAACATGAAATTAAATATTTCTATTATTCAAATTAATCCATAATGTATCTTATATTTCTCAAGTACTGTACATTGAATTTAAATTCTATTTAATCTTTTTCATTGGAAGCTTGTGCACATTAGACAACTAAAAAAACAATATATGCCAGGGTGCAGCATAACTGGGAAAGCTGGTCTAAAAATAAAAACAGTTAATTGCTTAGTAAATGAAACATTATTACATTACGGGTATATGTTTTTGTATGGCCAGGAAGGAATCCATTATGGCACAAGAAACACCTCCATCCCAATGTCAAAAATTGAAAACATTCTTACAAATTATACAAAACTTGTCAGAAACCTGTAGCAGAATAGTGAGGATGGGGATGTACTGGCTGTTGCGCACAGCTGGGGTAAGGCCCAGGATAGCTTGTAAGAAGAATGCAGGAATACACACAAACAGCAACAGATCGTCCAGCTGAGACACAGGGCGACGGTTGACGTCTAGTCGCGTGATCTTGTGGTAGGCCAGGGTCGTGCCACCAGTCAGCAGCACTAGCAGGGTCAACTCTGTGGCAGCGTTGACTTGTAGACCTACGTCTATGTAGCGTCTGTGGGGCAGCGAATGTTAATTTGGTAACATTTTTGATAATGTTTTGTAGAGGAATGTTAGAGAACATGCAGGGGCCTACGGGTTACCGTAATTATCCAACAGTATAAGCCTGAAAGATTGGTTTGGGCCAGAAATACTGTTCGGGCTAAACTCCAACCGTATAATTAAAAATTAGAAGTGTGGGAGGAGCTCAATTTTTGAGCCATTTGTGATCGCAGAAAGTGCCTATAAATATTGCTTGATCAAAAATTCACAATTTTCCTGAAATTGTAGGAGACAATAATGATAATGAATGATATCTCAGTGGAGCCGTGAAGGATGTTCACGGTTTTGCCACAATCATAGGAGATGTACAGGATTTTGTTGAGACCACTGGTGAAGTTCACGATTTCACTGGGACCACAATGGGTGATGTTCAATAATTTATAAGCCAATCGTTGTAAAACAATTATTTAAAAGTCAATAGGTACCTTCCAATGCAATACGATTTTGGCTGGTTATCTTATTATCATAATCATTATCAACTGAGATAAGGGCGTCTAGGTGAGTATTTCAATCCAAATTTGAGTGAAGGATGAGAGTACAATGGTGTAAGGGGATCTAGCCAAGGCCCCACTAGAAAAAAACAGGCCATATGCTCCAGCATCCATGATGTCACATTAGTGGATAGATTCACTGCCATATCCCATATGTTTTAGGTAAATAAGCTGGCTGTTTGCCAGATTTTAATGGTAAGATTTTAGTACAACTATCCACCACTGTGACGTAGCGTTGCGCTGCTCGCTCTGCAGCATGGACTGTTTTTCTAGCGGGGCCTTGATCTAGCTTTGTTACTGACTAAGATCAGCTGTTTGCTGTTTCAATTGTCAGGATAATTTTTAAAGTCCAATGATCAGGAACAGCTGGGTCCCAGTTTCGAGCCATCAAAAACGACTTACTTTTCTCATGATCGAACCGACTACGTTTTGATTGTTAGGCGAGCACATCTTATCATCTAGAAGGGGCAGGCCAAAACCGCAAACCCCTTCATCTGGATTTATCGTATAATTGTACGCCTCAGTTCAACCCGATAACCCCCCCAAGAACAGAGGTCAACATTTTAAATCTGAACCGAAGTAAAAAGTTTTGCCTAGAGACCACTATTACCTGGCCCTATTTGATCAAATGTCATTCATAAACACAAACCTGTCAGCCATGGCGACAAAGAAGAGTATTATGCTGAGGAAAGCTCCAGCCAATACAATGAGGCCAGCAAACAATCCTTTGTTGGAGGAGTGACAGTCCGCGTAGATGACAACATTGCTGACAAAGCCACTACCTCGGGACAACGGAGGAGGGTGACACCACTCTGACTTCTCACAGTGGCCGATGTTCTGCCAGATCATGAACAGTACACCAACTAGACACATCAGGGTAACTTGATTATTGTACAGCAGATAATCCCATCTTAGCAAATCTGATTTTACCGATAACAGGATTATCCATATCTTTTGCTCTGCAATCTTCTAAGTCTTTTATGTAAAAAAACTGTATCAGCCCACTGGACACTTATAAGATGAGAACATTATTACTATACAGTAACCATCACGACTAATTCGTATTTCTGCAACCTTTTTTTACATTTAATTTATTATTAAAATAATTATTTTATTTAAACATAACATTGTGGTGTACAGAGCTAAAGCTTGTGTGGTTCCCACGTTCCCAGTCGCTAAATTGGCTTATTGGTGCTTGGTTTGGATATTTCATCATGGAAAGAAAAAGGTGGTTATGGGAGACTCAAAATCATGTCATAGCATACATTTTAATCCTAGGAGACCTAGATTCACGAATTTAAAGACATTATAAGTAAAATAAAACAAGTATGAGAGGTTCATTCAACCACATTATCTTTGCATAAGCGATTGGATACAGCTGGACTATGGCCCAAAGTGGAAATGTCTACTACACTACCTAAACTAAATTAATAAAAGATAACATTTTTTTATAATACTGTGTTCGGTGCTCCATCAAAGTACTCACCTACAAGTATGCTATACTCGATGGTGAAAGGATAGAGATACGGAGAGAAACTTTCAAAGACCTCAGACAACTGCGTAGGTCCTCTACACTTGTTGACTGATGAACTTGTATTGAGAAAAGCTAAAAGCTCTGCAGTCTCTTCTGCAACAATATTTAAGATATAAAATCAAATAAATTGTATTACAGGGAACAAATTTAGAACCTCATGGTCCTATACATTACATTTTAGCTATAGATGAAGATGCCATACCTTCTACACGGTTAAGTAATGAAGATGATTGGTTTGATGAATCACCTTATTTGATAGGTACCTAGAAGTGTAGATTTTTTTGAAGGCATTAGCAGTGGTGTTGTCGTAAAGATTCCTTCCTGTGCAGGAACGCTCACAATCGTCCCAGGAAAATTACAGGTTATTGCCTTTTAATAGACAGGAATTTAAGAAAAAGCAGAATGTAAATGCAAAAAAGTGCAAAAAGTGGTTGCATGAAATGGTAATCAGATTAGGGTTTGGACTTTTCCTCTACAAAAATGTAAAGGAAATGCCAGGCGTTGAAATGATAAAAGGACAACTTTGAACTCTGAAGATATTTTAAAATCAACAAATTACTTTTAAGAACTCACTAATCTGATAGGTGTTGAGAGGGAGTGCGTACGGCGTGAGAGGTAGTTCCGGGTCCACATGGTGTAGAGAGTCCAGCGTCTCTCTGAGAATGGTCCATACCCAGAAACAAAGGGAGGCTGCTATGCAGTGCATCATAGCGAACCTAGCTAGCTCCTGGCAGTGGTTGATTATAACCTGACAAACAAAAGTATTAGTTCCTAAATTTGAATCCTTAGCTCATTATAATGTTAATATAATAAAAATGTGTACGGTATTCAACTTGTAAAATGTTTCAAATGTCATATATGTTCACTGTTTGCAGTATTATTGATTGGTTATAAAAATAAGGGCAATGGGTAAGCTCCATAAAAAAAATATAAAAAAAACATTTTAAATTCATTATTTTTGACAGTTGACCATTGAATCAGGAAGAAGATCTGGTCCATCTATATGGAACAGTATCAGCCAATTTTTAAAATCCAAAATCAACCACAGATAGTACTACATAGTCCATAGTTTCATTTTTCTCTTATAGTTTAAGTAACTGTTATAGTTGGTGTAACATAAAGGATTTTAGTTATAATATTCTAATAACTATTATAACCAACTATATCAACTATTATAACTATTATAAGCCAGTTTTGCTTGGCTAAAAAATTGACATATATTAGACAGAAATCAGTCATTTACATCAGCACTTTAATTCTAATGCTCACTCAAATAAACTTTTTCATTTTTATTCTAAAACTGACTACAACCCTAACATGAGAGTGGATAATGTCTAGTTCTATTCTTAGTTAAGGCTCTTACATTTGAGTACTTGAAGATGAAGAACAGTTGGCAGAATGAGTAGGTAGGGTAAAGGACGTCCAAAGCTAGGGTAGCGACACTGGCACAGCGGTAGAAGGCAGCTGGGTCAGCCTGCAGCGAGGCTATCTGATACGCCAACAACAACCCGCTGTGAGTCAGGTGACCCAGGCAGAAACCTGATTTAAGTAACAGTTTAGTATTAAAAGTTTAGTAAGTTTATAAATTTTGCACATGTTTTGTTTTGAAATGTGACCACTCATTGTTGTATTAACATCTGAGGGTTAATTTTTTTCATGTAAAGGTCCGTTGGCTGAATGAGAAGGGATCTACTGTAGCAGAAAGTAATTTTATACCGTAGTAGAAATCTAACTTAGTAGGTAAAAGAAGTCTACTATATGACTTTTGTTTGTAAGCATTTTTATCTTAACTAAATTAAAACTGATCATCCGTCTACATCAAGGTCAATGTACAATAAGCTACGTTTGACGGGCCAGGACCCTGAATCCCTTCCCACATAAAAAAACCTTCAATTTTAACCTAGATCCTGCACAAAGACTGACACAAAGAAATTAACAAAAAACTAGGATTAGTTAAGTTTAGATGTCATAAATACCTGCAGCCCCAATTTTAAGATAGAAGCTGCCGGAGTGGCGCCCCTGGCTGAAGCAGTAGTGGTGGGGTAGTGGGGGGTAACTGTCAGCTGAGGGGAGGGAAGTCCATTCCACAGAGGACGGTTGAGTCTCTACAGTCAGCGAGAGATCTGTACCTGGAAACCTTGAGATCTCAGCAAGTTGTGGTAGAGACCAGATTGAGAAGATTAAAAACTAGGTCGTACTGTACCAAATTATAGACACATTCTTCCATTCTTTTTACATTCAATGTAGAACTTCCTATTCTACACTACATTAATGAGTTAGCATTGTAGTCCAATTTTAGAGTAGAAATGATTGAAGTTTAATAAAGGCCTCCAACAGAAAGTGTTGTCAATTACTAAACCCAAAAACTTTTAAACAAGCCAACAAGACAAACTGATAATAACTATCTCAGTATTGAACATTATAATGGAGAAAAATCGTACAGCATGACACTCGCTGTGAGTGAATTGTTTATTTTTGTTCTCTTTGATTAAAACCCAGTTACAAGCTGCATGGTCCATATGAATTGTATTTCTACCTCAGTATACAAAGTGTATAATAAAATTATTATTTACAGCAACCCTACAAACATGTTCTGATGGAAATTGAAGCAAAAACTATACTCATATTTTATTTCATACAGTTAGTATTGAAATTTGGCAAGATTGAATCAACTTTTAACCGAGAATTTGCATATGGCCTTCTCTAGTTGTATCAATATATAAGTACAAAAATATAATAAAATAGGTTATTGAGACCAATAAAGATTACACTGTTTGTAATTGTTCAGCATTTGCCAATTAGTTTCTGAATTGTAATCTAGATAAACTGTGTTAGAATCAATATGATTAGGAAATACATAGGCCTACTGACAATGTTTTTTGGTACAATACAAAAATTTTTGTCATTTGTTTGTTTTATGATGTATTGGTCTCATTAGTTGGTATCATTAGTTAATAATTCACTTGTATCTTAAAATCTACAAAAATTACCATCTTTTTGAGGGGAACCTCTGTCTTGCACTTTTACCCTGTTGAGATATCTTCGAATATCACCATAGAGGAAAACAAAGTATATGAGTCCAACAACTACTAAGTAGATGCTGAAAACCTGCCAACATGAAGTTTAGTAAGTCTATCAATTAGTAATATTAATCGATGAAATACAACGATTTTATTAGTGTCTAAAATACCATGATTAAATATTTACTTAAAATAGTTATGTCCTAAAATTTGGAGGTTCCTTTCTGACTAATAGCAATAATGAAATAAAAGGAATAATAATAATCCAATATGTTGAATTTGAGTGCCAGTAATTAAATAAGTACCTAAAGATACAGGTATGAATAGATTGTGATGATAATATATCATTATAACAATGATTTCAATTACATAAACTGTAAATTGTCTAGATTCTGTTCCATTGTATACAAGTTACCAAGATAAGCATGCAGTACTAATTTTTAGTTGTCAATTCATGGACTATAAGAATTTCTTTGAGAAAACTGGGTTGTTTGTGACGACGACATACTTCTGCTAGTGGTGCCTCCCCGGTCACCATGTCACTGACGTAAATGACCACTCCAAGAGTAACGATGAACACAGCATAGACACAACTGAGTATACCAGTTAGGGAGCTCCTAGAAAATGGTCATAACAATTAGATTATATAATTTTTACCGAATCAAGCATGTTATTAAGAAGGCGACACACTTTGAGTAAGTGCTGAATATAAGGGCAGTGTAGGAGTATATTGGAGTGAGATGTTCTATGTAACTTTGTAACTTACTAAGATCAGCTGTTTATTTAGCGAAGATTGTTTAAAAGGAAAATAATAAAGGAAAACTGGGTCCAGTTTTGAACCATAAAAAAACTTTTTTTCAGGAATGGTCCATGGACCTGGTTATTAAGTGAGAACTACAACCAATCAGCTCTCCAGCTATTATTTATTATTTTCAGATTAATGAATGTTAATTATATAAAAGTGATGAGTCATCACATACCAATGTTAGAGGGCACAACTTTATTGTAGTAAAAACAATCACAAAAATGTTTGATAAATTGAACTGTCCCTCTATGGCTGTTTATCAAAAACAGATTTTTTGTCGTTTTCTGTCCTGTAATTAGCCTCAGGTGACTGATGGATAATATTTCAATTCCTCCTCAGACCCATAGGAAAACTGAGAATTTTATTTTTGTAATTTTTGTGTATATTTAAAGGAAATAAATAAAGTAAACAAGAAAAAATTTTTTTGGAATTTTTTTTTTATTAGAAATGTACAAAACAGCATGTAACCTATTGGTTACATCGGAACTCGACCAAACTCATTTTTTTACACACGTAAATCTTTAACTTAGGAACCTGGTCATTATAACTCATGAAACAGTTTAAAACAGTTCCTATTAGAATTTAGACATAAGAAAACATTGCAGGTGCTGCATTTAATGCGACATTTAGGACTGTCACATCCTGGGAACCGACATCTAGAAGGCTTCACATCTGGAGGAATTTCCGGTAGATGCTGAACCTTGCTCTTCCGGACAGCATCTGTTGGCAAAGGAGTTTTCCTTCCCGAGGAAGAGGTTAGAGGCTGTGGATCATCCTCAATCTCCTCATCGTCCACTGGTTCTTCAGTTTCTGACGCCAGCAGGTGTTGAGCCACATCAAAACGAAAGTCGAAAAAATCAAACCTGTCTCTTCGAGGAGTTCCAGCTTGTTGATCGGCTCTTCTTCTCTCAATCCACCCAGCTGCCAGAGAGAAATCAATCAGATGGCTAATTAGCCTAGTGGTCCATTTTTTCGTCCTAGCAGCAATTCTATAATAGGATATCATCCTATCTAGAAGGTCGACGCCACCCATGCATTCATTGTATTTCTTTATTATGTAAGGTCTTTCGACTTGTACATACCTTTTTTCCTTCTTGCACCACCGTCGACAAACATCTTTTGGCTCGCAGCCATGTATGCTCGATGTCAATAGCACCGGTTTGTTGTCGAACCATTTGACGATGGCTATTTGTCCATCATCTCGAACTATTTGGCACATATAGCCTCGACCACCTCCCCTCACCTCAGCGTCAGAGTACATTTCTCTGTTTTCTGGCATTCTGTCATTTATAAGTGTGCCAGTACCTTGAAAACCCCTGATGTGAAGTTCATCAAGTAGTTGTATAGAGGTAAAATACCTGTCCATAAAAATTGAAGTACCTTGCGGAAGATTCTTTGACAGCCTTACAATAATTTTACCCCCTATATCTAAACCAGGATAGTTCAGTTCAGTTTCGTGCAAAATACTATCTCCTTTGCCCTCGTATAGGAAAAAATCCAGTGGCAGCCCGTCTGGAGCACATACAACCAAGTTTTTTAGGCCACAGGGGTTAGGTTTTCCTTTTATGTGCTGCCTCATTTGTGTGTGACCCCAGAAAGGCACCATTTGCTCATCCATCGATACCTCGTTGGGTCGAGGGTTCAACAAACAGCTAGCTCTGACACTGTCAATTACTGGAGACACTTTCCAATACTTGTTTCTTGCCTTTTCTTCATCGCTTACGTTAGTGTAATCACGACACCTTATGTGATTTCTTATAAGAAAGTACTTATTTCTCGGCATGGCATCACTAATTTGCGGAATCCTTGTTCGAGAGGCCCAGTACATCTTTATCCTGGGATATTTCAAGTACGACATCATTATTGTGATACCAAAGAACTTCTTCATGTCTGTAGTTGTGATTTGTATTTCTTTACCAGTGGAAGAAATTATATTTTCATTAGTTGCTGTAGCAATTTGACATAGTATATCATCAGGTATGTACTTTTGAAAAAGATCTAATGGCGACGACATGTTATATTCAGGATTATGGCCTCCAAAATAAGGTGCAGGTGGCAAAGGGTAAAAGTTGTTGCTTACCTCCCATTTACCATTAGTTGGCAACGGTTCCATTGCCCTCAACGTTTGTTCACGTGGGTTTGGTCGAATTGACTTACGACGCTCTGCTCTTGGTTTTTTTGTCTTAGTGGGTAGGCCTACCTTAGCCCGTTTCCGACTGGAAACTCTAGATGGTGCTGGGCATCTTTTAGATTTATTCAAATTTTCACCAGAAGGCCCAGGGACTGGCCCTACAGATTGAGTCGGTTGAAAACACAGAGGTGTGTTACCTTCATTGGTTGGTGTTACCTCGGTTGGTGTCAAACCATCAGCTTCGTCAACATGAGGTTGTTCCACGATGACTTCATCAGGTTCGTCAACAGCTTCTTCAAGAAGGTCTTGGTCCTCTTCAATTCCAAGTAAGATATCGATTCTCGGAGGTGCAGAAACTTCAATTGATCTTCCATCATCGTCGTCTGATAGGTCTTCGACGTCTGTTAGCTCGCTAAAGTCGTAGTTGTCGCAAAACTCCTCTAAAACCCCTGTAAAATAAAAATATATTACTAATAGGATAAAAGCATACACATAAACAAACACACACACACACTCACACACACAAAAATCAGACATAACACATGACAAAAATCCATAATAATAATATTACATGTAAAGATGCCCGAAACATAGAGTTCCAACGTAACCAATCGGTTACAACAAACTTTCAGGGCCATTACTGCTGACTAAATAAATATTTATTCTTTGTTTGACAGTTCCTATTTCACAACCATATGTTTAAGATTATTGTAATTTTTGTTGAAAGATTTACACATACTAAAAACAATAATAATAATTTACTTACTTTGAGTAGAACTGGGATAAGCCTGAAACTCGCGATCCGCCATCTTTCATTCTGTAAAATGAACTGAAGATGATGAAATAATGAAATATAAAAATTCCCAGTATGTGCTGCAACCTAGCGGAGACAGCGGGAACTACTTGCAGTCATCTAACTCTAACAGAACATTGTACAGATTTCGCTAAATATTGTAACCTATAGGTTACGTGGGAACTGAGGAGGTTATAAACAGTATTTACCTACGACAGTTTTTTAAAGTAATCGATTCAGTTCAGTTCTTAGAATTGAAAAGTATCTCATAACACAGCATTGTTTACTTTCATAACAGCATAGTTTTACTCATAACAAGACAGGTAACGGACCAATGAGGTTCAAGGATTGAGTGAGAAGAAGTAAAATTGTAATGATTCATACATCAACTAATTAGCTGTTCAGGCCAATTTTTATGTTGAGTGGTGAAATTAGTGTTTGGTACATAATGTTTCATTGCATCACTGTCAGTGGCAATGAGAGGTTATAAACGAAAACATATCCTCTCTTAGAAGAAGTGAATTTTAGTAATTAAAACACTGTCGTTTGTATATAAAAGTAATGTACACAGCTCGCTAAATGTTAACAACACTCGTAGAAGTTTTTAAAGCACTCGCCAAGGCTCTTACCTTAAATTTTATACTCCAGTCGTTAACACTATCTTTACGCAATCATCGTGTAAACTACTATAACAACACTCGTAGGAGGTTTTAAGGCACTCCCCAAGGCTCGTGCCTTAAATTTTCTACTTGTGTCGTTAACACAATCTGTAAGCAATCGTTGTGTAAACTACTATTTGAACTGATTTCTTTTAAGCAATTTCTTGTGAACCTTAGACATTAGCTGACTAGACCTTATAATAGATCCACTGTCTCTGTCAAAATACATACAAATACACAACTGTTGTTTTTTTCTTAAAGTTTTACTCTTAAGACAAAAAGTCAGAAGTATAGATATCATCTTCCAGCCAGGAGTACAAAGTAATCTCCCGTACAGAAAATGTCCCTGGCCAACTTGTAATTTAAAAAGTAAGTAAAGATACATTTTGGGTGAACCATCTAACTATGTATAGATTTTTTAGATAGCGCTATGACTAACCTGAACATGTAAACCTTCTCCTGTGTCGAGGAGGGACGAGGCTCCCCCAAGGGTTTGCTGACTCCACCATGGTCAACGTCTGCATTCCTCAGCACAGGTTGTACCCTCTGGTTCAACAGCCACAGCTTGTGCTTGGAGGTCAGGTTAGTCAGGAGGGATGGAGCTAGAATGCACAAATTATTTATTTTAGTCTAAACAAATAAATAATGTTTAAGTTACTCCGAAAAAAAAAGATAAACAATGTTCAATTTGAAAAACTTTGTGAAGAAATCCTTAGTAGACACACCATGCCATTACCACACAGCATTGGATCTTCCTGGTTACGCTAAAGTCTAAACACGAATACAAACTACCTAATAAAATCAGACAAGGAGGAAGTACGATTTTAAAGGTTAGGTGAAGAAAAGCAACAGTATGAGGAAGGAGTAGCAAAAAAGAAGTTAAAGAAAAAAAGGAAGAGAAAAAACTCTGAACAAATTATACTGATAAAGAATGTTTTGGATTGAAGAGGAAATCTATATCTATAAAAGAGGAACTATGTATGTGTGTCCCACATATATATATGTATGTACGTTATTGACTCCGAAATCGCTCGACAGATTGTAAGGAAACTTTCAGGCATTATTAAGCATCTTTCAAGGATGGTTTGAGTGAAGTTTGGTGCAGATCCGTCAAAAGGGCTCTGCCCCAGAGGGTTTTAAGTGGGCCAATGTCGGATTTTTTGATCTACAGTGTTTACAAATAAATATAATATTCAAAAGCAGATGTTTACTTTCACTAACTGTTTTGTAGGTTTGAATAATCACAACATTCTGTAATCTTTGGCAATAGTCATGATTTGAAATAGTGCCACAGTGTTTCTACAGAGTGCAGCACAGAAAACTATTTTACTTTTGAATAAGTCCAAATGTATAAAACCCCAATCGCAGCACACCTGTGCACTTAACAACGTTTAAATTCTTCAATGTTAAATATTAAAACATAAAAACCTTTATCAAAGTATTATAAACAATAAAAGGGATGACTTTTTTAAATTTATGACAACAGCTAATTTGCAACCTACTGTAAAGGTGAGTGAGCGTAGCGAACGAACATCAACCTGGAGGCGAGTTAGCGTAGCGAACGAGCTAACCTGAAAACAAGTGAGCGCAGCGAACGAGCTCCAACCTAAAGGTGAGTGAGCGTAGCAAACGAACTTCAACCAGGACGTGATTGAGCCATGCGAATACTTATGAAGTTAAACGGGGCAAAGCCCGCGGGTACAGCTAGTAAATAAATAAATTTAGATACATGGTAATTAAGTCATTCATTGGCATATTGGAAACACTGCCAATACCACTAGAATATATAGTTCAATAAAGACAAGAAAAGAATTCCAGCTAAACATTAACTTCTATAGTGAAGTATAACATCAATCATAGATCATCAAGTTAACATGTTTGACGTTTGATGTGATTCTCAGCTTAACTTACATCATAGATAAAACCATATGAGTTGTGGTTGGTTAGTCTATACTTACATTTAGTCAAGAGCTTATATTGGGTGAAAACAACAAATTTGTACTATTATCATCCAAAGTACTGTGTTTTACGAGTTTATGTTTGATTAAATTAGACATCTAGCTATGCATTAACATAATGTCTGTGCATAAGTTAATGCATGATTTCATGATTATCTCAGCCTCCACCTTCCTTCACAAGTAATTTTTGTAAGGGTACTCATGTGCAAATTTCACAGTTTAATAGAGTCAAAAACTTATTTCCGAGGCAAAATGAATTCATTGCAACACCCATTTACTATCAATTTTTTTTTGTTTTTTTTTTATAAAAATTTTAAATAGAACTACTAATTCACAGTAAATTTGTTGATTTTAGATCAACACAATAAAGCGTGATTATTAACCACCTCAATCAGGTCAAATATGTCAAAAAAGTATCCTAGCCTTTTTTAAATACATTTTCATAAACCGTATCTATCATCTCTTGTTTACAACCTGACTGTGGTTGAACATTCAAATGAAGGAACAACTGTTAAATTACAATTCACATTTAAATTATTATAAAAAAGTTTGGTAAGCATAACTGGATCTTTGAACATAGACTCTAGAAATAAATAAACTTGAGGGAGGCGAAGCCCTCCAAGAAATTCCTTTTTAGTTTTTATTCCCATTAATTGACAGGTGTGCTAGATCAAGCTTTAACATCTAATCATAACAATCGGTTATGTAGGATGGCTGGAAAAGAAATTTAATAGACAAAACCCTTGTCTCCAGAATATAGATTTTTTTACTTAAGTGAAGATACTTTATATATCAGTTTTTACTTACCAAACTTTGAGTAGTCAGGGGTAGCAAGGTGGAAGCTGCAGCCAAAAGGGGTGTTTTTTTGCACCCCCTCAGCACAACTTAACTCGAGGACCATTCCGTCATGGGCATTTTGTAGTTAATCTCTCCTAAACCAACAGTTTCTGTAAATAGTTTGTACAGTTTTCTATTTGTCATACATTTATTTTAGTCATCATTGTGTGGTCTTCGGCTAGGACTTTTTGTTTTATTTTATATACATGTTTAATCAATGGATTTAACATATTTAGTTTGTTGTCTTTATATTTTATATCTGCAAAGAAGGAAGAGTGTCACTATGGAAGGAAGAGACAACAATTAATTTGATTAAGTTATACAACCGGTTTTTTGTCTCTGAGGCACTAATTGTGAAAGCTGCTGTGACATAATGGGTTGCAGAGGTGCATGGCCACAGCCACCTCAAACACAACAAAGGTAGCCCCATAGTCAAATTTTAAAAATTGATATTCATCCATGGTTACACCCATGTTATTAAATTATATGGTGTTAAAGTAAAATTTTTCGTGATTTCTTAATTAGTTACATAATTTTTTTTTTATTATTTAACTATTACTTCACAAAAGCATAGGCCCCTCCCTGCAGGGGGGTGTTGGCCATGCCCCCCCTGAGAAAAACTAATTTAAAACAGAACTATGTTTTGTAAGCTTAGGTTGAAAAAGTTAGCTTAAACATTTTCATTTAAATATAATAACTCCGGCTTTTGGACAGCTAACAATCATGTTTAAAAGTGTATCTCATTAACTTGTTTATAGAGTAGGACATTTTCATCAAATCTCTGGAACAGGATACTGTGGTGTTTGACTCCTTCCCTATTAACTCCTGGAAGAAAATTCCTGAGAACGCCCATGTATGAAAGCCTTAATCTATACTCAAACTAAATCTTCTAGTTTGTAGCATTTGATTTACATTATTTACGGTTCTATAAAAAATCCTAACTAGTGGGTCTGTCCAAGGCAAGGTAGTAAGGTCTGTCCAATCAAGAATCAATTTTTATTATTAGATACACAATAGATGAAAGTCATTAAAATCTAGTAGTTTTGCTCGCAATGATACTGCAACATGTTGTGATGGTGAAATGTTTTGTCAACCTGGTTTCTATGGCGTGAGAAAGAGAACACAAAAGTATGTTATCGTGATAAATCAGTTTGACTGTGCTCTGTCTGAATCGGATGTGAGCCTGTATTGGCCAATTAATTTAAATTGAATTGTTATATTGTCAACTAACAATAAAATAGTATTTCCCCAAATATTAATGTAATGGAAACTTTGTTTTCAGTTAATAGTTACGAAATATGTTAAAAACTTAGTGTTTCGTTTTATAAAAATTCCTTTTAAAACTGTCATGTGTTTGGTTGTTTGTTGAATGCGTGTTGACTAATGTTTCTTTTTTGTGGGGTCGATTTTCGATTTGTAATTTGCTATCTACTTATTATACCAATCCGTTAGTACCTACTAGGTAGTACTTCAGTTAGTACCTACAGTCTACAACTGTATAGTAAAAACAATAGTTTTAAAATTTTAAAAATACATTTTTTTTTAATAGCAAGAAAGAACAAAATAGTAAACTATGCCTTCTCTTATACTTAACCGAACTCAACTAACCTTAAACAGTTAGTTAAATAAATAGTCTATGATGATAAATAAATAAAAAAAATGTGTAAAATAATAATGTTCAATCAATTTATGACGAAAGTCTACTATAGTCAATGGTGTAGTAAACCACACCGCTTCGACACTACGGCCTCCATGACGTCACATGGTCAGTCTGGTTGGGTTTTTGTGTTGTTTCTAGCGTTGAGCACCGGACCATTCCATCATTACACCACAGACGCCAAGCAACGCGGGCGATCAACCGTGCTACTCTCGCTCTCTCGCCGCCCCGGTCGCCGGTCGTCGGTTGACGCAATTACTTCCTTCACAACTAACACGCAGAAAACCTCAGAATGCAATGTTTTATATTAAAACCATGAAGATTGCTTATGGCTTAGGGTATAGCAATAAATAGGACTGGGATAAAAATTCAAACTAGCAACGCTATCGTAAGATAAATTTCCTTGTAGACTTATCCTCACAGTTCCCAGTCTAGCTGAAAATAGCTAAATTACAAATTCAGGCTAAAATTGTAGTTCCTGTTCAGTCATGAGCACCAGGTTTTCAAAAAGCAAAACAAACTGTGCCACAACTAAACATCAAAGATGAGAAAATATTCCGTTTCCAAAAATACCCTCGCTGCAGCAACCCTCCAGACTAAGCGATTTAGCGATTTTCAATTTAATTGGATTTCAACTAAAACGTTTCCATTAAAAAGTAATAATGCATCACCCGTTTAAATAACATTTTTTATCTAAACGGTTTTATTATTTAAATGTTTTAGGTTTGCTGCTACTGGAAAGGGAAAAGGTATTTTTCAATGTTAATAGGACTAAATGAATAAATTTGTCAAATTTGAGCAAACTATATCGTTAAACAAGTAAATTGAGGCAGTTTTCCTGCTCTCCTCAAGGATAATAGGAATTTTAAATTTGCCATTTTTTAAATTTTCTTCGTAACCTTTAATTGTACAGCAATGCTTCAATATACAAAATAGTTTGTATTTGTAGTCTTCAAAGTTAATGTTGCAGTAAACTTCTTTAAATGTGCGAAATGTGTTGCTGGCTAAATGAAGTAACCAAATGATACCTTCTTCGTTACCGGAAGACTAATTGAACTACGGTTAGACCTAATTCAGAAATTGCTCGCTTCAATGGCGTTCCCGATTAAATTCTTGACGTGCATCGTTTTCTCAACTCACTACAGTATTGTTATACACACGAAACAGAAAGTTATACTCATTCTTTATCAACGATAATTGCTAAATAGCTTTCCAACGAGTTGTCGATCCTCAATCAATGGCTTTCCCGTGCATGCGAGTGTATCTTTTTCACGCACAGTTCACAATCAAATTGGCTGCTAATATTGCCGTTAGATTACATAAATTACTTCCCTTTCAATTAATCTTTTAATATTCAACTTTGCTGTATATACACTTTCAAATTGGGCTAACACCTTTTCAAATTGCAGTGTTTTCTAACATTCAAATTGTTGATCTTAATAACTCTCCAAATAGTAGATTTTATTCACTTTTGAAATTATAATAACTCCGTTATATATATTAGTCTTGGACCTATTAAAGTGAAATTTTTGCAGGCTTCAATGTACACTCTAAACATATTTTTTTAAGGCCCGATCTCAAGGAAGTGTGCTCAATAATAATGGTAGCTTACCGGACAGAGACACATAGATCATCTTAGGCATACGAATGGAAACATTTCCCAAAGGTTATCGAAAATCAAATACTGTTTAGTAATGCATAAAGAACAAACGTGCGTACATGATTTAGTTGTCTACTTATGTTAGTTGTTTAAATGTATTAAACCTTTAAAATAACTTCATGATCTGCTATTGCACGTGTTATTCAATTTATGAAAAGTAAATAAACATATGTCTAATAACTCTCGAAACACATATTTGCTTTCAAACCATCAAAAATACAAATATGTCGCAATTTACAACAAAATAAGTATTAAATAATATTAAGTATTTAATAATTAAACTATAACTTTTTGAGTTTGACTAGTTAAATTATTTTGTTGTTACGTTGGCTAAACTGGAGTACATAGACCGCTAGACCGTACCAACATCGAAATTACATTCATTTTTATATAGGCTACACACAAGTCGAGATGAGGATTCGGCCGAAGAAATTAAAGAATTAACTCTTATTTAATAAGTAGCCTATTTTCAAGAAATTTTAACCCTAGTAATTTAACATTATCTAATTTGCATATAACCTTTTTAAACCTATTATAGCATATTGTGCTAGGAACTAAATCAAACATTTTGAAATTATTGAAATACAGAATACGCCATTCAATTAATATTATAATGAATGATAAAATATTAAAACCATACATTATTAAAACAAATAACATACTGATTTATCATAGAACAAATGCCACATTAGCATTATCATTATTAGTTTCGATTTTATGCAATAACACGGGCACCTTCTTACAATACGCTTGTTAAATAATTAAAACATATTTCTATGTAAAATTATACCTTAAGCGTTAATAAAAACATAAATATAACAGACTATTTTATACTGGGAGGTACATTGTAAAAAATATCATATTTTTTACTCAGACACATGACGGAACAACATTATACCTACGGATAAATTAAAATACATCTCCCAGTATTATTTTTGATATATCTACAATTTACACTAACTGTGATAGTTAAAATCACCCTTAACTAAGCTATATTAATTTAAGTTTAAATACGTTTATTTATCTGTATAATAGCACCGATAAGTACAATGATAATCAAGATATTATTTTAATTACGTGGTAACAAATTTATTTAATGTGGAGAAAACTTACCGTTGTAAATTGTCTCCTAGCAGTAGAAGCGCGCGTCTGTCTGTCAAACCGACAAAACACGTAACTTTCCTTGGACGTCCGTCGCGATGGGAGAATAGGAATGGAAAGTCGCACCTCAGCGGGAAACTGACTACGTGAAAACAGAGTGGCGGCACGTGGCGGGAATGGCGGGTGTTTTGGCGGGCAGGAACAGCTGATTTTCCACTCAAATTCAATTCCACTGATTGTTCAAACTGATTCTTCCAAATGTTACCAAATGTTCCAAATGTTAATTAGTGACTAATTAATATTTACACGCATTTTATAAAAAAAAACTAGCTGGCCCAACAGACGTCGTCCTGTCCTAATGTGGTTTTATGTCAAATGATCGTTCATTTTCAAGATGAGCTCGTTCTTATGGCTCAATCACGTCCTGGTTGAAGTTCCTTCGCTACGCTCACTCACCTTTAGGTTGGAGCTCGTTCGCTGCGCTCACTTGCCTTCAGGTTAGCTCGTTCGCTACGCTAACTCGACTCCAGATTTAAGTTTGTTTGCTACGCTCAGTCACCTTTTGGTTGCAAATTAGCTGCTGTCATAAATTTAAAAAATAATAGTGCTGCACCCTGTTGGTAAACCTATTAACTTTTTAATGCTATTGATTACCACAGAATCAATTTGTTTAGTTGAACCAAATGTTAAGATTCTTTAATTCCATTTAAATGTGATTACTCATAAGGTTAACATGGGAAAGTCCAGAGCCACTGAGGTGGTGGAGCCCTTTTGACGGATCTGCACCAAACTTCACACAAACCATCCTTGGATAATGCAACCTAACCTAAACGCTTAAACCGAATTTGCCAGTAATGTAGTCAGTTCTGCCGTCTTTGAAAATTATAAAACATGAGAACCAGGTTCACGTAATGGAAAAAATCCACAATAATTAAACATAAAAGCTGAGGAAATGTTCTGATATAAAAATACCCTCGGCACAGCAAACCACAGACTACGCGAATTTCAATTTGTCTGATTGAATTTTAACTAAAATATTTCCATAACCAAGTCATACTTATTTTCCCAAATCAAATAACATTAAATTTAACGAGTACTTATAGGTTTTCTGTTACGGAAAGAGTGAAAAGTGTTTTTGATCAAATGTTTAAAATATTAGAAGATGAAATAAATAAATTTGCCAGATTTGATAAAAATACAATGTTCTTAAATAAGCAAATTTTACCAGTTTTATTTTTGGGGGATTTTCTGTGTAGCTATATGCGTCAATGTAAAATTGTTACGCTCTACTTGGTGGCTGTAATAAAATATAATACCCCCGCCGCAGCAAACCTGCAGACTAAGCGAATTTCCATTTGACTGATTGGATTTACACTGAAATGTCTACTTAAAAATATAACATTTATTCCCGATTTAAATAGAATTAGTTTAACAAGTACTTAGGTTTGCTGCATTAGGGAGGGTAAAACTGTTTTTTTTTGTAAAATGTTAATAGTTAGTAAGAAATAAAAACATTTTCCAAATTTGATCAAAATATGTTCGTAAACAAGCAAACTACAACAGTTTACTCATTCTCCATAAGAATAACATGGGAATTTTAAATTAACAATTTTTTGGAATTTTCTCCGTAACCATTAGGCGCATAATAACGCTTCAATATACTAAATTATTTGTTTTTTGAAGCTCTACAAAATGGTTTGGAAATTAATTGCTAAATTTTATGTTTTTTGGGTCAAAATTGGGAAAAACCTATTTTTACCCCATAAAACCCCCCGTAAACACCCGTTCCCATGGTCCGATCATGCTGGATCGCGAACTCGTTCGAATAGACGTAGGTTTACACGTTTGTACCAAATTTCATCAAAATCGGATCATTTTTGCTCGAGTTATCGTGCTGACGGACACACATATATATATATATATATATATGAATTTGAACGGATGGTGTTTTTGGCCTCTAGGGACCTCAAAACGAAAAAAAAATCGGTCCCGCGTCCAGGTCTTACCATGAGTACTACGGTAATAGCTTATTCCCTATATGGGAAATTCGCTAAAACACGGTAATAGGTGTTCACTTATTTGCAAGATTTTTGCTAGTAAAAAGATAAATATGAAAATTTCACCAAATCGTGATAGCTAAATATTTTTTCAATGACGGAACATTTCTCACTAATATACAAAACTTCGGACCATTCTTCATAAGGAGCTTCTATCACAACGATAAAATAGAAAAATCATGATTTTGTCTTTTTGAAACATTTTGTTTCTTGACTGAAGGATATCAATGGATTTTCGAATTTACTTATTTTTTAAATAAATCACAAAATTATGGATGACCGGTATACTCTTTGTTTTACCATTTAGATTTATTCTTGAATAATCATCAGGCAAGTGTAAAACAAAAGTTTCAATCTTACTAAATTGGTATTATTTGTTCCAAATGACTTAAGTAGTAAACTTATCTCCAACGTAATGTGAAAGCTCATCTTACCTTAAAATATAAAGGCCTACAACCTAGAGATATTATACTGTAGATGTGCAGAATCCCTTTAAAAATGAAAGTAGGGTTAAAATAGGGTAAAATAAGCACATAAAAAGTGAATTTGAAATTTAAAAAAATTAACATGGGCTTTATATGGGTTGCCATGCTGGTGACAAAATAACAACACGAAATATAAACAGACAATCAAAACAAATGTAAGAATTTACTATCACATGTTTTATTTACAGCGTTGGGTTAGATTAGAGAAGTCTGTACCTTTGACTTACAACTAGACATTCCATCCTCATGTTAAAGTTGTCGCCAGTTTTTTAATTAAATTCCTTGTAGTTGATGTGAGCCACCAACAGATTTCTCTGATCTAAAATGAATAATTTCTGTCGATTACATGATCCTTTTTACCAAATCAAACTTTTTGAATGACTCATTATGAACTCATTATAGCAACTGTTATTACCCATCTACTTTGTCAGCAACAAAAAATAGGGGGAAAATAGAATTTTAGACACACATTCTGTGACTTGCTCACACAACTACATGTTTTTTAATAAAATAAAAATGGCGACAGCTGGTCCATATAGATTGAATGTCTACTTCAGTATCCAATAGTCAATGCGTGTACATTAACAGTACTACCTATTAAATTAAAAAAAATTAAACATGGGCCTTATGGGTTGCCATGTTTGTGACGAAATAACAAAATATAATTAGCTTATTCCCGATAGGTATGAGAAATTCGCTAAAGGAAAATCAAACAAATGGAAGAGATTCCAATCACATGTTTTATTTACAGCGTGGGGGTGAAAATAGTGAGTATTGCACATTACATACTTTTGGTCGAGTTTTCTAGTTTTCGACCACGGGGATTTGTCTATGCCACGGGACGAGCCATCGCCATCTCTCTATGGGCGAGCTCTAGTAAGTACATACTGTAATATTAGTCCACCTCACGCACCTCGTGGAATCTTCTCGCCACCTTATTGACCCATAAAAATTATTTTTGTATTACTATACACTACGATAGTACGTTGGCAAAATTGTTCCACAATTATTTATGTTTTTACTTGTGTATAAAACCACCAACGAATTAGTCAGATTACTCGATTACTCCAGATTACTCTATGAAGCTTATATTACTATTTTTTGTTGAATGGTTTGTCTGCTGCTGCTCTGCGGGTCTGACTTAGGGGAGGTACGAATGAGGCATTTAGTTCAAAATTCCTCCGCGAACAGCGCTGTAATAGAGAGCACTTTGTCAATGAAGGTTTACTATTCGCAAAAATAGTTCTGTTCATAAAATAAAATTATAAATGCATCAAATTCAATTTTACAATTTTTTCAATCATAAAATTAAACTATCATAACCTAACCGAACTAACCAAACTTGCTGATAATTAAATAATATAAAAAAGATTAGTAATAGAAAAAATAATTATGTTTATTAAATAAAACTAGAAATTGCTCCTTTAAAATTGTATAATGACTTAATAATAAAATTAAACTGTCATAACCGAACCAAACCAACCAAACTTGCTGATAATGAAAAAATCTGAGACAAAAAGTTAATGCAACCAGCGAGATTCGAACCCGGGACCTTTTGCACGCCAGCCCGGCACGCTAACCACTAGACCACCGAAGCCGTTGTCCACAAACCGTATTGTTACGGTAATAGCCGTTCCCTCAGCTAATAAGAAGCCCACAGCTGTCATCGTAGCCTCTTCCGTACCTCCCCTGAGTAAATACCCTGCTCTGCAGTCTGCAATCAGTCAAACAAAATTGTTGGGCTGCTTTTCTGCTGCTGCTCTTCTTCTGTCTTCTGCATTCGAAAGATGTAAACATCAATAACAGGAGCTTTTAAATCTCCAATTTAGATGTATTTTTATTAAACAATTAAGTTAATAACCTTATATTGAACATTCATTTGGTTTAATTTTTAGGTATATTTTGTGTCATGAGATTGTTTTAAAATGTAGAAACAAGTTTATAGGTTAACTTATTCCAAGTTAACAGTTAAGTTTAGGTCTAAATAGAAAGTTTAGAAATCATAGGTATTAACTGATTAGTGAAAGTCTTTATGAAACATTTTGTCTCTTGACTGAAGGATATCATTAGCATTGCGCTTATTTAAAGAAGATAAATACAGTACCTGTATTTGCTCATTGTTGTCATTGTTTGCTAAGTAAATACACCGACAGACCTAATTTGATGGCCTATCATGAATAGGCCTACTTGAATTCTAGTATTGGCCTATGCAAGAAGCAACAAGCAAACTTGAAGTTGAGATCGGCATTGAATTTGAATGTCATAAGGAATCAAATCAATTTGATGAAAAACTTTGTTGTATTTATAAGGTGTGTATGTTACCATGACATTTTTCTCCAAACCAGTTAACTGTGGTTTCACCGTCCAAAGATTTTCAGTATGTATTCCGTTATTGGTCTATGTAATATTTATTTTTGTACTCAATTTTTCTTCTGTACCATTGAGATCATCAGAAAAGAGTAGTTTAGAAAAATTATTCAAAAAGACAATTGTGCAAAACAAAGATAAAAGTGTTGTTTTGAGTGTAAATGTGGTGGACAAGGATAGTCTCCAACGTAATTTTAATAATGAAGACCGGAAGAATTTTCCTCCCACTGAACTGCTAGCATCTATATTCCTGAAGTGAGTTAATACTTTACTTTAATACTTTTCATTGAAATGGCGACCATACATAGTAGGTATTTTAAGCCAAGTATGAATGGAGATGAGTGTAGAATGAGTGGCGCAATCTTGTAGTCTTGTTAGTGACTAAGGCCGACATTCCTTAGACACAGCTGTTAATTAATAGCCCAAACAGCTAATGGCAACTAAGGGACCTACAGTTTATAGTGGAATCCGAACCACATTTTTCCTTGGTATATACGAATTGGTCTAATTATCACGATAGTACTGCGGATAGTCGTAGTACTCACTCGTGCGGACGTTAATCCACAGTTAATATGCCGCAGTAAACTTTGTTGTATATATTTTGCTTGATTATTGCTCTTAGAATGTTTAGGTTAAGGTACCTATTCAACTAAGTTAAATAAGTTAGCTTAACAAATAAAAATTTTGTTAACACTTTGATATAGGCTACAGTAAGCCTAAATCAATTGGTTATTGATTTTTCCATATTGATATTGATATTTACTACATGCTGTTATCAATTGAGTTTGATTCTAGGACAAATTATAATTAAACTTAACGTCTTATTTATTGTGCTTTTAATCATGTTATTAGGTTAAGCTAAGTTAGTTTTGCAAATTTCCATTTTAGCGAATAAGCTTAAACCGAAGGTCGTATAACCAATTTACTTTTTTTTTTGGGGGGGGGGGACCTCAGAGCTAGGCCAATAACACCATCTCTTGTTCAAATTCTATAGGCTACATAATGTGTGTGTATGTGACCGTTAGCAAATAGCAACTCAAGTAGACTAGCTAAGAATGGTGGAATGGTTATGAATGGAATTTAATTTTGATTAAATTTGGTACAAATGTGTACATACCTATGTCTATTCAAACAAGTTTGCAAACCAGCATGATCGGACTACTGAAACAAGATTTTTGGGGGGTAAAAAATCATACGTTGTAAGGCGAGTATGTTCACGGACCTTAAGCTGCAATGCCCCACTAAGTTTCTCGGCCATTAAAAAACTTAATGCGCAGGTTAATTCCCTCACGGACGTTTTAACTCTACTGTGGCATGGCCAATTTACTTTTATGTATTGCACAAACCTAAGGGTAAGTTTAATGTCTGTGAAAAAATCGTTTGAGGAAAGGTGGGTGTGTTCCTGGCCTATAAGGGACTCCCTATTGTAGCTTATATAGGTAGTCAAGTCTCTTTGGGTTTCACGATACTTTCCTGTTAAGGGGAACATTCATTATTAGCCTAATTTCTTTTCGATAGCCTATATCGATATTTTTGTTTTCCTTTACGATCCATATTCCATCTGTAATTTAATATCTTTAAACACATTTAAATTACAGACAGACAGACAAACAGACATAGCAAATATTTATAAGTTATACTTGGTTCAATAACCGAGTTATTGAGTTATAGCTCGTATAGAGAATAGGATTAAGAACTTATCTTGTTTAAGGAAAAAATAATAGCCTATATATTGGATTAAGAAATTAAACTATTTTAAACTAATATAACATAACTAACCAAACTTGCTCTATGATAAGTTATCGTTTCAAAATACCATCGATATATCGAAAAGAAATCATCCATAATAATGAATGTTCCCTTTAACAGGAAAGTACCGGTTTCACTAATACTGATAAATATGTAAATAGCTGTACCTAGTTAATTTTATTTTCAGAGTTGACAAGGATGCAGACAAACTGTTGACAATTGAGGAGCTCTCAGAATACATACATTTGGAAACTCAAAAACACATCAACCAGGGTGTCCAAGAAAATTATGGACTGTTCATATCAATTGATAGGGACCCAGCTAATGGTGAGCTTTTAAATCTTATTTACATTGAGTGGTTTTTTTAAGATATTAGTAGGCCTAGTTGGAGTAGGCCTATTAAAGAAACAAAAATAAATAGTAACAGACCTTGTGGTTCTAAGTTCACCTTGAGCTGGCTAAGCTTAAAAAATGGGATTTTCAAAAGAGGTTACTGTCAATGAATACGAACCCTTTAAGAAGCGAAATGCTTATGGATAAATGCTCAGACTGGAATTTTACAGCTGAAATAAGCTTCGCTTGAAAAGTAAGGCATTTCCAGACTGAATTTTTTACAAAGACATTGCGCTTCTTAAAGAGTTTGTATCAGTATTCATTGTTACTGTACAGCCAGTGCCGGATATAGGGTACTTGTGGCCCTAGACCAAATTACTTGAGCGGCCCTCCCCCTGTGGTGGAAATTCCTTGTGACCGCGGAAGTAATTGTGAATATCTCCTATGCATCAAGGGGCCATCATCATCGACACCCGTGATCGTGGATGAAATGATGGACATCCCTCCTAAAACAAGTCAAAGTTATAATAGGCATCCGTGACCGCGGCAAAATATTTAACATCCCCCGCGGGCTGCAACAAAGGGACATCATCCTTGACACTCGCGACCACGGCGAAAGTCTGATCATATCCCGTGAGCTGTGGCTTGGAGGACATCATCACCGTCACCTGTGACCGCAGTAAAATCGTGAACATCTCCCGCAGGCCTCAATCACGGGGACATCATCATCGACACTTGCGATTGCAGCAAAGTCGTGTTAAAAACATCTCCCGTCGACTGCGATCATGAGGACATCATTGTCACCCGCGGCCGTGCCGAAATCGTAAACATCCTACTAGGGAAGCCATCACGGGGACATGCTCATTGACACCTTTAGTCGCGGCTAAATCGTTAACATCTCCCGCGGGCCGCAATCACGGAGACATCATCATCAACACTCCGGGTCACGGCGAAATCATGAACATCTGCCGCGGGCCGCAATCACGGGGACATCATCATCGCCACTTGTGACCGCAGCGAAATCGTTAATGTCTCCCGCGGGCTGCAATCACGGGGACATCATCACCGGCACCTGCGGCTTAGTCAAAATCGTGAACATCTCCCTCGGTCCGCTGAGACATCATTATGGTCACCTAAGATCGCGGCAAACTGGTGGTTTAAAATAAATTATTTGTTTTCTAAAAAAATGTTTTCTCAATCCTCTGCGGCCCCCTTTTGCTTGCGGCCCAAGTACGCGGCCAAATCGGCCTAGTGGTAAATACGGCACTGTGTACAGCACTATAAGGATTTCAGGCAAGCCGTGTTTTGTAGATGTGCTGAAATTAAACCTGTCATTCCCGCACTAAAGCCAGAGGCGCTAACCACTTGGCTAACACCACATCTAATGTATTTACTTATCTAGAAAATGAAAAAGTTAGACCTATCAATCAGGGAGAACTTACTCTGCATTGTAGAAACAATGTCATTATAAGACATTCGGTAACTGATTAAGTATCTTTTTGAATGTTTAACAGGTGTTGTTTCTTGGGCTGAGTACCATAAATACTTTCTGCTTAAGAATGGGCTTGGGGAAGATTATGCTGATCACCACAATGAAAAACATAGAGAACTGCAGCGTTCTGTCAAAGGTATGTGATATATATTTAATATGTGTTGAGAGCTGCAACTAATCATCCTCATGACAGGCAGCATTAAAAAATTTAAAGTGACACAATTCGAAGTAAATTTCACAAAATAGTATTCTTCAATGGTACAATCCCTTAAACTTAGCATAATGTTTACTTTAAGAGCACCAGGTTGGTTAACAAAAGCTGGGTTTTAAGAAAAAACAGGAAAAAAATTCAAACTAAAACCATTTTTACAGGCTAACCATGGTATAACTCATCTAATTCTAAACACATCTAAACGGACCTAACTGAATATTTGTTATAAGATTATCAAGAATTTCTTTAAAACAATTTTTGTTATATTTAGGTTAGATTTGTAGGAACTTCGCTTAGTCCAGATTCACAAACAGCATCGGACTATATATGTTGAGAATTGACCTCATTTAAACACAACTACAGTAAGTAGCATTTTCTACGCTACTTTTTGTAAAGTAGAACTTCGACAAGCCGGGGTAATAGGGAGAGGAAGATGGAGACCACTGATAGTGAAAAACCATGGCTATTCAAACATGGTAAAAAAAGATGACAAACCCATATTCACACTGTTATAATTATGTAAACCAGCCATTAATGTTACAATTTATTTATTTCTCTATGGTAAACACCATTTTACATTCTTTTTAGAAGAATGTCGGTATTCTTTCTCTTTGATCTTCTATTCCTTCTTGGGTTTCTCTTCAAATTTTACAGTTCACCTTGGTCACTTAAAACCCAATCACAGTTTACTAATCAAATTATGTCGTCATCAGTCCCCAGCCAGTGAAATCTTTTATGACGTAGCGCACAGCAGACATATGTGTAAAACGTATCAGATGATTGTCAGCGTTGACGTCATCTTTCTATTTAATTTTCATCAAAGAAACTGTCATGTTTCTAAATCAATGATGTGGAGGGAAATACAAAGAAAATTCTTTAAGTAGAGGTTAAATTCGCTCTGTGTTCTGATAATGATAAATTCACTATATGACTATCCGGATCGTCCAAAATTCTTTAGACCTAAACTCAAGATTGTTGATAGGGTTAGTTCCTTATTTAGAGGTAAAAAATACATTGTGTCTCATTGAGAGTTCTATGGGATGTAAAATAATTGGTTATATCAAGGAGTTTGTTATATTGAGGTTCATTATATTGAGGTTCGTTATATCAAGGTTAGACTGTATAGGCTAGTAGGCTATATTTATATATTTTTTTTCATCTACATACATTTACAACACCATAATATTGGAATACCGTAGACAAATTTTACATGGTAAAGAAAAGACTGTACATGAAGTATTTTTATTTTTCCCATTAATTGTAAGATTATGGTGCTGACTGGTTAACTTTTTTTTTTTTTTTTTTTTTATAAGGGAGAGGAGGTAAAAATGCTTTTACGCACACAGGTAGCCAGCCTGTAGTGTGAGACTCCTGAGCTTGTCAGACTACTCACTAAAAAACCCCCTCTACTCTGTTGGACACAGACCTGGGATTGTTTGTCACATTACTTCAGGTCAGGTCAACGTGTGACCTAAGCCCTCAGGGCTCGCGCCGTTTTTGGCATTCAATTTCTTTATGACCTAGACCGCATCTCGGTCAAGCTCTAGCTTCTTTGTGCGGAGAATATCCTGGACGAAATGTGACATACAGGTCCAATTGTCCTCACCCTCCGTCATCATCGGAATGACCGTGTCCACCAACAACTGCCCTACATGTTGTTCAGCCTCCAGGCGGGAACCTTCCCAACGCTGGCAGCGGAAGAAGGTGTGCTCCGCGTCGTCGGGAGTGCCTGGGCAGTAGATGCAATCGGGTGACACGGCTTTGCCCATCCTGAACAGGTACGACCGAAAAAACCGGTGACCTGTCAGAAACTGGGTAAGGTAATAGTCCACCTCACCATACCGTCGGTCAACCCATGGTTGGACTTGCTGAATCAGTCTCCTGGTCCAGCGTCCCCGCGACTCCTGTTCCCAGCTCTCCTGCCAGAGCTGGTAGGTGCGGTTACGCTCCTCCATCTTTGCATGGTCCTCTCCAAGCCGCTGATAAATCGCTTTCCTCTCCGCCGCCAAAAGTTTGACGGGGATTACTCCAGCAACCACCAAGATGGCAGGTTCAGACACTGTTCGGTAGGCGGATGCTACCCTGAGTGCTGCCTGACGCTGCACTCTGGCAAGCCGCATCCTATACACCTCCTTATTGAGCGCGTCTGCCCACACTTCCCCACCATTCAGGAGCACAGACTGAACTGTAGACATCAACAGCCTTCTGCGACTGGAACGAGGACCTCCGACATTGGCCATTAACCGGCTAAGAGAAGAGACCACCTTAGCGGCCTTGTCCGCCGTTCGGAATATCTGGTCCCGCCAGCTAAGCTTAGAGTCCACCATGACACCAAGATACTTGGCGGCACGAACGGACTGGACTTCGACGTCCCCCACCCTCAACGGCACAATGGTGTCAATCCGCTTTTTGGTCAGAATCACGATCTCAGTTTTGTTCAGCGCGAGTGAGAGACCGTGATCTGCCATCCATGCGTTTATAGTTCGCATGACTCGGTTTAATTTTAGCTGGGCCAGCTCAACACTACGAGCAGCTATTAAAGCTGCAATGTCATCTGCGTACCCAACTAAAACGGTTTCTTCAGGCATTTCAGACCTAAGGAGGCTGTCGTAGGCAACGTTCCAGAGGTCCGGGCCGAGTATGGAACCTTGGGCAGCACCAGAAGTGACACTCATCGTCCGCGGGCCTTCTGTAGTATCATACATGAGGAGGCGGAACCGGAGGTAATCCTCTATAATGCGCATGAGGTATGCCGGGACGTGGAAGTTGTTCTCCAGAGCGTCCAGCATATCGCACCATCTTGCAGAATTAAATGCGTTTCGCACATCGAGTGTAACGAGCAGCACAACTCTACGAGAGTAGTGATTAAAATCCTCAGCTCTCATCACGGCTTGCTTCACCTCCTCAATAGCGTCGACCGTTGATCGCCCCTTCCTGAAGCCGTATTGGCGAGGGCTCAGGTCCCCCGCAGCAACCACGGCTGATTCAGTCGGGAACGGATCAACTTCTCTAGGACTTTCCCAGCCGTATCCAACATGCAAAGGGGTCTGTAAGAGGACGGCAATTCTGGGTCTCCTTTCCCCTTCCCTGCGAGCACGAGCCTAGCTTTTTTCCAGCACAACGGAAATACCCCCTCTGCTAGGCAGGCGTTGTACATGCTCAGAAGAATCAGGGGATTGATTGAAAAAACCTTCTTAAGAGCCTCGCCAGGTACCCCATCAGGTCCAGGAGCCTTGTTGTTTTTTAGGGATAAAACGGCAGTCTCCAGCTCCTCATGAGTGAAGAGTGGGACATCGTCCATCATCTCAAACTCACGCAGTGGGCGCAGAATATGATCCGGAAAAAGGGATTTGACGACCCTCTCCATAGCGGCCCCCTCCATGACGGAAGGTGGAGAGCGAGTGGTGAGTTTTTGGGTTACTAGTTTGTAACCCAGGCCCCACGGGTCGGAATCGACATCATCCCTTAGTGTTTTCCAGCAATTGTGTTTGCTCCGGTTGATGGCCCGGCGGAGAGACTTCCTCGCCACCTTGTAGCTCTCCAGCTTACGGCGTCTATCCAAGGGTACCCTGGCCCTGGTAGCGAGTCGTCTAGCTCTCAAAGCAGCTCGGCGCAAATCCGCGATCTCTGCAGTCCACCAGTATACGGGTCTCCTATCGCAACGGAGTCTCTTGCGGGGCATTGACTCATCACAAGCCGAGGCAATCAGCCCCATCATCGATGTAACTATAGCCTCTGCATGAGCCATGCCAGGTGCGGCAGGCACCGCTGGCACTCCCCGCAGGATGGCCTCGGTGAATTTAGCCACGTCCAGTTTTTTGGTGTTCCACCGAACGGGCACTTCCCGAGATGCAGCAACTTGTCTCGGGATGCGATCTAAGACATTGAAAATAATGTATTGATGGTCGCTGGCCGTATAATCCTCCAAGACTCTCCAGGCTGTGATCCTTGGCAGAAGAGACTCAGATGCGAGGGTTATGTCTGGGATCGTTCCCCTCATCCCGGGTCGCCGGAACGTTGGCGTGTTGCCCTCGTTGATTACAACGAGTCCGGCCCTGGCAGCAAAGTCCAGGATGTACTTCCCCCGGGAATTAGTGAGGGTCAGTCCCCACTCGACGGCCCTAGCATTGAAATCACCAGCCACGACTACATGCCCTGTGGTGTCCTGCACGCTCTCTTCCAAGCGGTCTATCTTCTCGCGGAAGTCATGGATAGCCTCGTTAGGGGTGAGGTAGACACTGTACTAGGTGACGTCCTTGCACCGAACCCAAACAAATCCACGGCCCTTTCCATGACCCCGCACTTGCACTTGAGCTGTATTACGCATCCAGAAAGCAGCAGTACCAAGACTATCGGGGAACCAAAAGGGTGGGACCCTATTCCGGTACTGGTACTGCTCGCTGACCAAGAGCGCGTCGACACCGTGTTTGAGGGCAAGCTGACTGAGAAGCGCGTCAGCTGTCCTGGATCGCCCAAGATTACATTGGAGTATTCTTATTTTCGAGGGTGGGCTTTTGCTTGCTGAAGCGCAGTTTTAAAAGCGCTGCACTGCCCAGACCCAGCTATATGTTTGGTGTTTTTGTCCCGTGAGCCCATTTTCCTTACAAAGAAAGCAAGATTCGACTTGGCAGTCCCTACGAGCGTGACCCACCCCTCCGCACCGGAGGCAGTGCTTGCCTCGGTCGGGCCCCTTGCAATTTCGGGAGGAATGACCGAAACCGAGGCACCTAAAACACCTGGTTACTTCCACCCTCCGTCTGAGCCTGCAGTTGACCCAACCGACCCTCAAATGCTGGAGTGCCAACACCTTACTAGCGTGTGCGTCTGCCATTTCGGCGACCACCATCCGCTGCTGGTTTCTATTTGGTTTTGTGAGCCACACCCTAAGAACAGCCGATGTTCCGGCAAGCTCGGGGACTGCTTCCTTTAGGGCCTCAACCACCTCACTCTCTGTCGACACACCATCTATGTCCCGAACCTCAACTGACGTTTTAGGCTCGAGTGCACGGACGGTGCCCTGGCCTTCCACGGCTGCCTTTAGTTCAGCAGCAAAAGCGGATTTGTCCTTTGACTTACCCAGTTCAAGGAGGACGTCTCCGCCCCGGGTTTGCCTAATCGACCGCACAACCGTATCGGTCTGCTCCGGCTTAGCTTTAGCCTTTATTATACCCAAGACTTCAGCGAATGATCTCCCCCCTGAGGGTTTAACCAAGATTGCCTCCGTCCTGGGCTTTTTTGACCGCGACCTTTTAAGAGCGGGGGCCAAACCGGGCCCAATTTGGGCAACGTTTGTCGTTTGTGCCTTTACCGCCACATTTTTCTTGGAGGTGACCTCCGCCCGCCTCTGCTGCCTCTTCTCCTTTCGGGTAAGACGCTTTTCCCATGCAGCCCCAGATGGTGTCTCAACAACTGATCCCTTACGGGAGCTTCCCCTAAGAGGGGTCACGGGTTGCTGAGGTTGTAGACGCTTTGTTGGGAAAGCAGCTACATCTGGGGAAGACCTGGGCCCGGCAGACAAAAGGTCTGTCTGGGTCGCCTTAGCCTTAACCTTAGCCCTTGTGGTCTGAACAGCCTCTTCCTTTTTTGGAGGGCTTTCCGTAGTGGATGGCCTTCTGCGTTTCTTGGAAGGCAGCGCCCTGTCGTCGGGCATAGACACTACCTTCTCCGCAATCTTTTCCATGGCCGCCTTGCTTACCAACCGGCAGGCAAAAACGAATCCAAGGTCATCTTCTAGCTTGGCCATGCCATTTTTGACCACTTGGTTAACAGCTTTCTGGGTCCGAAAGGTGTCCAGCATAGCTTTAATGGTCTCCTCCATGTCTCGAAGCCGGGTTTCGATGCTACTCTCTGCGTCAAGGTATTTCTGACGCAGAAGCACCATCCCTGAGCTCTCCGACTGCAACGTTGTTGTAAGGTGTTCCTCCAACAGCCCTTCACCAGACTTGAAAGCTGGCAGCGGTGGAGGGGAGACAGTCGCTCCCTTTACCAGCGAAGGTGCCAACGATATATTTTCTGCCGTCAGAGGGGGTGACCTTGAAACACACCCTCCCCTCTTAAACGCATTCTCCTCTGACTGCTTGCCAAGCAAGCCCTCCATGCTACCTGGGGTTGAAAAAGCCATAAAAATGTTTGCCAGCGCATCGTGCGGCAAGGGACGGCCCGGAATAACCAGGAACGGGTATACCCTCGGGGACGTAGCCCCTACCCCAGTTCCCTGGGGCCCGGTCTCCGTTTGCCTAGTACCGAGAATCCTGACGTACCAGGGGTCGCCCGTGGCAGTGCAGAGCCCGACCTCTGCACCCATGCCGCACTCCCTGACTAGGGCCCGAAGGGGCTGGTTCCTGACGACACACCAGAGAGGTCCCATCGGCAGTGCGAGGCACAAAACAGCCCTTTTGCACAGAAAGGGCACTCCCAAGGCTCAATAGTGCACGCCGGTCGAAAAAGAAGAAAGGAAAACACCCAAACCGGGGTTGAAAAAAAGAAGTGTAAAAAGGAAAGATGAAAGATTTCGAGGTACAAGCCAAAGGTAAGAAGCAAACTTGGCCTCAGAGAAAGTTGGGAGCATAAAGAGAAGGATCTCCCACCCCCTGTTAGTCGCCTTTTACGACAAGCCGAGGGAGGCTGCGGTCCTATTCTAACCCGGTACCGCACGGGGGTGCTGACTGGTTAACTAGCTAGGCTATTAATAATAATAATAATAATAATAATAATAATATCACTTTATTGTCATAAAACATTTCACATTTCCAGCAAAGCTGGTGAAACAGATGACATTGTCATTTCTTAGCTTACAAAAATAAAAATTAAAACTAAGGATTAAATTAAACTAGTCACTTTTTAAAAAACAGTCATTTAAATACTCTTCTATTGAATAATATTTCTTTTTTATAAGGAATGTTTTTAATTCTTTCTTAAACTTTACAATGCTATTGATATTTTTAAAATGAGCAGGTAGACCGTTGTAAAGCCTCAGACTCATGTAGTACGGTGATCTTTCATACAGGCATAGCCGATGTCTTGGATACTGCAAATTATTTTTTGAACGTGTTTGGTATTGATGAATAAATTGATTGTCTATAAATAATTGTGCATTACTCTTGAAGTATACCAGAATTTTATAAATGTAAAGTGAAGGCATTGTTAACATTCCATATGTTTCAAAAAGCGGTTTACATGACTTTTTTTTGCGTGTAAATGATAAGATTCTTAAAAACTTCTTTTGTATCTTAAAAATAGTTGAGGCATATGATGTTGAGCCCCATAACTCAATACCATATTGCATAATGGAAAAAAATATGGCATAATAAACTATGACCTTTGTTTTAGAATCTATTATGTTTCTTAAAACATACATCTGGAAACAAGCTGTATGTAATTTTTTAGCTAATATTTCAATGTGATGTTTCCAAGTCAAATTTTTATCAATATTTAAGCCTAAAAATTTTGTTTGTTCGACAAAAGCTAAAATATCATTTTCATATGGTAATTCAAAAATTATGTTTTGCTTATTTTGTAGTGTTTGGAATTGCATAATATGAGTTTTGGTTTTAGAATTATTAAGTTTTAAACCATTCGCCGCAAACCAGCTAGTTAAGTCTACAATGGAACGATCAAGCTCTAATCTAAGAGTATGTACATCATTTGCTTTTACTATAGCTGTAGTGTCATCAGCATATAATATTAGGTTTGATGATACATTGTTAGGAACATCATTTATGAATATTAAAAATAACAAGGGACCTAAAATTGATCCTTGGGGTACACCACAATCAATGGTTTGCCATTTTGAAATGAAATGTTTACCATTTTTCTTAATGACAGTTCTCTGTTGCCTGTTTTTTAAATAAGATTGTATCCAAGACAGTGCCAGATCAGAGAAGTTATAATATTTCAGTTTATTACTTAATACATCATGGCTCACACAATCGAACGCCTTGGACAGATCACAGAACACTTCTGCAGTACTCTGAGATCCATCCAAGCCCCTCGACACACGATTGATGAAATCAGAGACAGCTGATATTGTGTTTTTTTCTAATCTAAAGCCAAATTGATTATCTGTAAACAAATTATTATTTTCAAAAAAAGAGTACATTTGTTCATATGCTATTTTTTCAAAAACCTTTGATAGAGTTGGTAAAATTGAAACTGGACGATAGTTTTCTGGGTTTTCTACTGAACCTTTTTTGAAAAGTGGTTTCAATTCAGCATTTTTTAATTGGTATGGAAAAATTCCTTCATCAAAACATCGATTTAAAATCAGACAAAGTGGCTCTGCTATAAAGTTCATAATATGTTTTATTATTTCAACTGAAATCCCATCCCATCCTACTGATTTTTTATTTTTTAATTTTTTTATTGTAGTTTTAATTTCTGATACAGATACATGTCTGAATTTGAAATTAACTCTATGATTAATCATAAAATTATTCACTAACTTGGATGCAGTATCTAAACAGGGTATGCAATTAATGTCTTTAGAGGTATTTGCAAACTTGACATTGAGAAAGTTAGAAATAGCCTGACCATTAGTTATCAGCTTATCTCTGACACACAAATCAGGGAAGTCCAAATCTTTAGATCTCAAGACACCAAGTTCAGACTTGACAACAGTCCACACTGCTTGGCTCCTGTTTTCAGCTGTGGTTATTACCTTACAGTTTAACATTTTCCGGGCTCTATCACAAACAGCTTTAAATATTTTCCTGTAATTTCTGTAATAGTTTTGAAAATTCACATCCTTATTAGTCTTAGAAATAACACTTAATTCTCTTTTTCGTCTACTTGATATAATGATACCTTTAGTCACCCAGCCTCTACTTGTATTCTTTCGCAACCTACTGGAAAAAAATTTTTGTGGAAAGCAGTGATCAAAATGAACTAACAATTGATTGAAGAAACAATTGAAATTCGTCTGTGCATCCTGAGATGGCTTTATGTTCCAGTGAGTTTCAGAAATGCATTTATAGAACATTAACTTATTTTTATTTGAAAATAATCTCTTCTTACTTATTATTTTTTTATGCAGTTTGGTATTACAATTTGAAATATCTATAAAAAGAGCCCTATGGTCTGAGACCCCTAATTCAATATTCATTTTAGATCTCTTAATTTGGGAATTCCATTCTAAAAAATCACTAGTTAAAATGTTATCAATACATGTGACTGAATTTTGAGTAATTCTAGTCGGAGAACAAAAGTTTGCATTAAAACCATACATACTAATTAAATCCAAAAACAAATTTCTATGGTTCAGTGAGTTACAGGTTTTTAAAATATCAACATTAAAATCTGCTGCTATGTAAATCTGGTGAGTTTTAAAGTAATTTTGCAACTTAGTTAAAAGTAACTCTAGTTTCTCCATAAAAGTTCTGAAATTATTTTCATAAGGTGTTCTGTAGATTGAAATTACAATAGCATTCAAAGAGGGTAATTCAATGCAGCAAACTTCAAAAACATGTTCCTCATTGTAAATATACAAATCTGTCCTTTCTTTAAAAACATAACCATGTTTCAGAAGAATACACGAGCCCCCCCTTGCAGTTACACCCCTACAAAAGTAGGCCCCAACAATATAATTATTAAGACTTGATAAAAGATTAATTTGATTTTCGCCTAGGCAATGTTCATTAAAACAAATTATATCCACATTTGAATCTTGCAAAAATATCTCCAGTTCATGGCATTTTTTAGCAAACCCTCCTTGAATGTTTAAATGCATCATCCAAACTACATTATTTTTATTGCTTACTTCACAAAAACCTGTACAACTTTTCCACTGTTCACTTTTCTTATATACATCATAATGGGAACGCTTACATATAAAACAATAATTATCATCCTTTAAGTGGCTTAAGCTAGAATTCATATTATGATGCACAGTTTTGTTTTGTGAAAAAGATGAATTATATGTTAAATCTATAGAATCTATATCATTAAAACTAATTATATTTCTTTTATTTATTATATCACATCCAAGAGGTGCACTCTGACTCATAACGTTGTTTATGAACTCAGGACAGTCAGAACTATTTAAACTGTTGAAAAAATTCATCTTTTTCACATTGGATAGAGTACTAGCATTATTTATAAAAAACCATTATTACTATTTACAATAATTTCACTGGTTTCAATATTTAGACTTTCACTGCTCTGCTTTTTAATAACACTTTCTGATACCTTGAGCACTTCACTAAAAAGAAGATGACCTGGAACTGTTGGTGGGCTGCTGATGCTGATGGTAGGGTTGTCGTGCGTCATCGGCTGTGGTTGAGGTGAACTCTCGACGTTAGGCAGTTGATTAGGCATTCCACGGCAGGATGATGAGTCTGACATCATCGAAACATCAGCATCAGGTGGAGCATGTCTGTCAGGTGAATGATGAGTAGCTGAAGAGAGTGGTGCAGGTTGACCTTTTGGTAAAACTTGACAAATTTCTTTTTCCAAAGTCTTTTCCAGTTTTATTTTAAAGCGATTATGATCTAATCCATTTCTTAAAATTCGTCTCGTCTGCTCATCATAAATTACAATATTCACTGTTGCATTTGTCTGCCTTTGGAACTTAACAATGTTTTTTACAAAGGTTTCAACATGAATATTGTCCCTTACACATCCCATTGCTGAACAAACAAGGTGACAGAAATTCCTTTTCTTAAAATCTGTTGTAAGTTGCTGGAAAGCCTTATTGTAGTCGATAATTTTCGGTTTGCCATTATAATGTAACTTTGTAATCAAACTGTAAACAGCTGCTCCTTTTTTATTTTTTTGGTATGCCAGATGACTAGAAGCACAATCCCAAACAGAAGGTTTACCAAATTTTTTCCCAAACTTAGCTGCCACACCTGCAGACATATGCCTCTCATGACCAAAGTCTCCGGATATAGTGTGGGCAAAAGCTACTTTTTCATCGTTACACCTATCTTCTATAACACTTAACATGTTCTGCTCAGAAACAATTATTGATTTGTCTGTGGTAATTGGTGTTTTTTTCAAGGCAGAGCTCAGATATTTACTTGCAAAGATACTGCGCATGATGTTAGAAATAAATCTTTTACCTTTCTTATTAATGTGGTATCCGTGTTCATTATGATGTGATCTTTCCAATAGGTGCAAGTCCAAAAGGTAGGTGTTAGAATTGTTATAAACCAAAGATCTTATTTTGTTGTTTATCTCCCATATAAGTTTGTGTTGTTCTTTGTCATTATTTAAGTCATAGCGATATGGTATGGTTGCAATCACCAAATTTGTGTTTTTGAAATATGCTAATTGACTTTCAAGAGCATTAATTAACATATCAGATGTTTGATCAAGGTCTTTCATGGTATGATTTAATTTGATGTTGTTTGATGGTATTGACTATTAAATAGTTGTCAGGTATGCATAATTCGGTTTCATTTTTTTTTACTTTTTACTAATTTTTTGCCCGTGAGTTCATAGTACAAATAGCAATGTAGCCTACTGAATAACAGATTGAAACTACCCATTTCTGATCTGATGATCCTCAACAATTTTGACCACAGGGTCGTAATTAATACTGGTGTAAGGCTATGTGCTAAAAACATCTTTATGGGATCAGAGCGGAATCCTGACTGTCGGGCTATTATTTGTCGAGTTTGCAGGATTTAATTCAAAATGTTATTGTTAATATTAAGTTTGTTGATGTTTTAATTTAGTGGTGAAATGATTACAGAAATCATTGCAAGAGATAAAGCGTCATGGTCAGAAGCTGCAAGGTCAGATCCAGATTCACTGACGTTGGACGAGTTTTTAGCATTCCGCCACCCTGAATCTAGTCATGTGACCATACTGGCTCTGGTAGATGAACTTCTGGATAAGCTGGGTAAGTGTAAATCGAGGATTAAAAAATACTGTGGTAACAATTGAAAGAGACTTAATTCTGTTTACATCATGTACATTAGCAGCTGTTAAGTATTTCTTCATTTAGTTACATTCTGACTATCATGTTCCTAAATCTGTTAAAACTTGCCTTTACACATAGCTTCAGCATTTGCTAGCATAACCTGTTTACAAGACTAGAATTAATGTGAAAGCTATGCCAAACTTACAAATTATTCACAGCTTGAGCATATACTGATACTAGCAGAGTATCCGTCCTTCGTACGGGGTTGGAATATAAGTATAAAATGCTTATTGCAGTTATAATCAAGCTTTGCGTTTTCAAAAAGGGCGGACACAGTTTGATAAAATTTGCTTTTTTAAATTTACAGTATTTCTATCCCAATAATACGTCCAGTGGTTTATGCGTGATTGAACTTCAAACACACAAACAAACGAACACACAAACTTTCACATTTATAATATTAGTAAGATGTCTAGTATGTCACAGGTCTTGTAGTTTTATTATTCTGAAGACGCTTGCAACTTTGTTTCAACTTTGATACAACAGCTTTTATGCTGTAGGTTTTAATGTTTTGGAAACACAGTTGCGAGTTGAGACCATAGTTTCTCAGTCATTAGTTTTTACAGATCGTGATGGTGATGAGTTGCTGACAGAAGAAGAGTTTGCTCGTCTTCAGGTGGGGGAGGGGGGAGAGGTGTTGTTGTCTCAGGGAGAGACGGAGCGTAGAGCTGAGTTCCGCAGTTTCCTAGACATTGACCACGATGGTAAAGCCGACAGGAAAGAAATAGTGGTGAGCCATAGATTCTGCTTTTATATTTGTTAGTTTATGTTTATGTAGTGTTGTCTAAACAGTTTTTGCAATGTTCATTTGCTATACCGGTAACGTAATAAAGACGCTTACCTATACTTGTTGGTGACACGTCAACACGTGCATATTTGAAGTCATTGTCTCCAACATGAGTCATAGTCAGAGTCCCAAGGTCAGACGTCGGCCGGTCGGGTGAAATAAGACATTGCAATATTGATTTATATTAAGATAATTAAGTTGGGACAAGGCCTTCAACTACACAGTGGGGTTCAATATTAGGCTATTATTGCTAAACTAAAAATAGTATACAAGCAAATCCAACTACTCAATTTTCATAAAATATTTATCTTGGGAAAACCTTGCAAATATATAAAGTGACATTTAAGATTAGTTAAATACATACAAAGTACTATTCAAAACTCAGTTATATATAATTTTTCAAAATACTTTAAATGCACATCCAACCTAATTTTCTCAATTTTGTTGCATTACGTTTACCATGGCACTCACGGTGCCCCCTGGCCGAAGCGCCCGCCCCTGGATTAGGGATATAACACAGAGAAAACCCTTATTGTATTAAGTGTACTTGTATGGTTTTCCTCATTTTTGTGCAATCAAGTGCTGGTATTAATGACAACAGGACTCCCATTAGGAAAGTGTATAGTGTAATATACTGTATAATTTACCTTCTTCATAATACTATGAACATTTTAACTTTTATCCATCACCAGATCCATCCAGTAGAGATAGAAGTCTAGCTTTTTAAAAACAGAATTTAAAAAGGTCTTGAGTTTGTTAGAGCACTATTGTGGGGTTTTATTGATTATAATTCTGCTACTTTTAGTTTTGTATTAAGCTTAGTTCATTGGCCAGTCCTTCTACATAAAGTAGGTTGTGTAAGATGAAATTTGAGCTACATGCTCTTTAACGATTGTGTTATTGGGAAGAAATGAAAGTGACCCCATTTGTCAATATCGTAGATGTACATGGACCCCAAACACCCGAGACACGCGCGGGAGGAGGCAGAGACCCTAGTGGCGTTGTCAGACATCGACCACGATGGAAAACTCAGCCTATCAGAAGTACTCAGCAAGATGGACCTATTTCTGGGCAGCAAAATGGTTGACACTGCCAAAAGCTTTCATGACGAGTTCTGAGTTTTGGTAAGTAAGATTTGTGATAATGCTAATCCCAAGGATCCTGGCGACTTTCTGTTTATAAGTTTATAACTTATATCTACTGTAGGTAGCTGAGTAACTGTAGGGCTCACCCAATTGTATTTTTGCTTGTTGTTGGAGAGTCACTAGTTTAATCCTGAGAAAAATCAATAACATTTTAAAGGTTTGAGATTGAACTTAGCTTTCCTTGACCATTGGGTTCAACAAAAAATTGACGATAGATAGTAACAAGACAAGGCTTTGGACTGTTCCCCTAGTAAGGAAATAAAAATGCTAATGACGATTATGAAATCAAATGCAGATTTTTGCACATTTCCTAATCGTTGTTTGATTTTTAATTTTTCTTATCCCTTATTACTGTTTTAAATAGATTATATAAATATCCTTCCACATTTGCAATATGCAATATCTCAGGACAGACTGTTACATCCAAACTATTTATTCTACTTATTTGAGGGCTTTTTGCAGATTTTGCCATGATAAATAATCAAAAGTTTATATGACGTTCTACAATAATCCTTTGAACAACTTAATCTTAAAAAATATAAAGAAGGAAAGAATATTGTTTTGATATTTGAATAAGTTTTGTTCCGACTGTAACTAGTATTTTCACATTGATAGGAATATAAGTTGTGATCTCCGTCCCAGTCTAGGCTTATGAAAGCTTGGCTGATACACTCCACCAGCACCAACATTTTGATTTTTCAAAACAATTTTTTTTTTCTAAATCATGTATTAACGTGAGCAGTGCCAGATTTACCACTACTGACAAGGTTGTGGCCTTGGGCCACAGCTTTTTGTACACAGAAACTTGTTAAAAACAAATCCATAATTTATATTTTCTAAAATTAATATTTTGCTACACTCACGGATGATGATGATCATTGGAGATGTTCACGATTTTCCGCGATCGCAGGGGACGATGATGATGTCCTGTGATAGCGAGAGATGTTCACAATTTCTCTGCGATTGCAAGCAGTTTCACCAAAGGGGCGGGATCCGCTCAGGTGTTTTTGGCCTATGGCCATCAGTACCCTAAATCTGGCACTGAACTGGAGTTGTCAACAAATTGATAATACATTTTTGTTTAACAAAAATAAACATGTTTATATTCATTATATCAATTTTTAGTTTTTAGTGAATACAATTTCCCAGATTTGATATTCCAAACAATCCAAAAATTTTAATAAGGTATATTAATATTGATAATGAGAACTCCAGTTAAACCTTTAAACACAATTAAAAAATGCAGAACCAGAATTACGTTCCACTAATAACTGTGAAAGAAATTTACATAACGCCAATACTGTACAGTTCTTGTCTAAGGTTGTTAGTTAGTTGTATTGTTAAACTTGTCACGTTTCCTAATAGTTGAAGTGTTAGGTATTAAATATGGTAAAAACGGCAGTTTGAGTGTGTAGTAGTATTAAAAATCTCAAGTGATTAACATTTTGTATACATTTTTTAAGGAATTCATCAATGCTTTTTAGTAGTATTTTAAATTGTAAATTTGATTGTTAAGACGTTCTAAGACAAATAGTTATTTAGGTGAAAATAAAATGACAATGAAACCTCGCTTTAGATGATGTGCACCAAACATGTAAATTTTTTGATTCCATTGCATTAGTGTACAAATATTCTCTAGTCTTATTCATTATGTTAAAGTTGTCTTGTCAAGTAGGAGGGTAAATTCATTTGTAGTTATGAACTACTTTTTTATTTCAGTTGAACGAGTTTGAATAATTTGTCATGATGTGTGTTTCAATTTTCATTAATGTTCTGTTACGTTTGTAAACCTTATTTGTTGTTCTTAAAATTGTTACCACTTTTATATTTATACAGTAAAGAAATTTTGGTACTTGCTCTCCACGCTATCTTAACTTTTTTGTGGTCTTGATGGAGACATTTAAAAGAGTTTTATTTTCATTATCATTATTAATTAAAATGGGGACGCCACCTATGTATGGATTTTAACCTAAGGATGTCCTACTGTGCTGCAATTCTCTATATAGCAAACTTGTTAACGTAATGTTTCTTAACTTCTTTCTAAACTACAGTATTCTTAACTGACCATTTTTAAATTGGCCGCTTTAACCACAGTCTACCCTGTCAGGGGTTAGCTACTTCCGTATGATGTTATGATTTCAAAACCAAAAGCAACACATTATCCAGTCATCTTTTGCCATACTGGGTAATAGATTTTCTGTTTATCTATGCTTCAATTCATGACCACATCCCGTACTCTCCAAATATTTTTATGTAAAGGCAAATGTATTTTTACTTAATTTAAAATACAGTAGGCCTACAGTAATTTTACAATGTTTGTAAAATTCAACATTTTTAACAAACTAAAATCGTGATGGTAACTGATTAACTTACTCTCTTTTCCAAAAGATGGACACAAACATAGCTGTAAATACGTTACTGTAAAGCCCCCCATACACGGGCGAGCATGTTCGCGAGCATGCTCGTGATGGTGTTGGCGGCGAACATGCTCGCTCGTGTGTGGGATCCGCGAGCCTTCCTACCAGCGAACATGTTGGGCTCGGTGCTCGGCTCGTCGCCATAATATAGTCACCACAAATGGCCACAACAGCATTAGCATCCATTTGAATTTAATCAAAATAAATTAATTTAATATATTAAATTTAAATAAATTAACACAACTTGACTGTCATAGCTCAAGAGAAGCAAGAGTAGGCCTACTGGGCGGTAGCGGCGATCATGTTCTCCAGCATGCTCGTCCGTCTGTTGACAACGCCGAGCATGTTCGCCAAAATGCTTGCGAACATGCTCGCCCGTGTATGGGGGGCTTAAGAAAAGAAGTACAGTACTGAAAAAATGCTCTTTCCTGTGAACTTATACAAAAGGGAAGTAATTTTTAACTTAGTATTTTTAATTAAAATTTGTTGATATTTTATTTAGTCCAGTAAATAGAGACAAAAATAGTGGGGTTTACTTACAAACAGTCCGGTAAGTCTAAATTTTTTATATGTTGTCTAGGATGGTAAGTAGGTGTTTAAAATGAAAAATGCACAATTCTCCCCTCTCCGCACTCGCCGCCATATTGAAAAATAGAAAAAATCGGTACTTTCTAAAGATTATTGCCTATATCTCTGTTTTGGTGCGTTTTAGCGAAAGATATGTAATGTCAATGTTGTAGACAATTAAATTTCCTATAATATAAGTATAACAGTTTGGTTCTAAGACTTCTGGATACGAAAATATTTAAAAACTTTTACAATAAAACGTCAAAATGTTTGTTATTTTTCCAAATCTCTATTAGTCCAAGCAAACTAAAAAAACTGTCACAGGGAACGTTAAATAAATTGCAAGAAAACATTTTATGGTTTTGTTTTGTAGTGTTGGGTCTGCAGAGTGACATACTAAAAGTTGCAAAAAAAAATCGGTCTACAGAAACCTCCTAAAATCACAATTAAAAATGGCGGCTTTTCCCAACATTGGACAAATTTGGAAAAAAATATACCACATGCATATTTTATTCAAAATTTTTAGAGATATTTATGTATTTAGATTAGATTAGATTAGATTAGATATTTATTTATTTGTAAGTTAACATACCTCTATTCACTGGACTAATTTGTGTATTTTATTAGTTAATTTTCTAATTACATGTGTCATTTTACCGCCATATTATTTTTATATTCAACTTATTAATTAATCACAATCACAATGCAATATCATTGACTATGGATATAAATGTGAAATGTATCCATATCAGTATCCTTAGTCGATGACAATCCTGACTTGAACAAAATATTTTCTTTGCCATACGTAAATTAGTATTGTATATCCACTGTGTGGAGTGTTAGATTAAGTGAAATGAAATAAGTATTCTTTTTTACCATATTTTGTAAAAAAATGTTGATTTAAATACACTTTTTTGTTAGATTGGGCTATTTTTTAACCCATCGTGTTGCGTTTTATTTGTGAAATATTATAATTCCGGACTGAGTATAGGCACTGCTAATATAATGTATTTTTGGATACTATTATGTACTACTTTATTGGGAACCTTAGCAATTATGTGTGCTAAATTTGAAGGTGTTATTAAATTGGCTAGTACAAATCTTTTTTTGAAAGAATAGCAAGTAAAGCAAGTTCACAAAATAGTCAAATTGAACAACATTTCTCACAACATTTTTGAAGGCAAATGTAATAAACTGCATCAGCTCAGCAAACTGGCAATTATCTTATACATTCCCCAGTTAGCTTGACATTAAAATTGTGTGCGGATGTGTACAGACAAAAAGTTACACATTTGGTCCGATTTTCATTAAGTTTGGAATGTGGGTATCAGCAAGGTCCGTGAAGTTAGCCCCCCCCCATAAAAGCACTAACAATTAAACTAGTATTAATGGTTAGTGCTTCGTTAGTGCTGGTTAGTGCTTCAACTCCCATCGTTAGTGCTCTTACGGTTCAGGAGCTATAACCGAAAAACTGTGGGGGGGGGGGGGCCAACTTCACGGAAGTTAGCCCCCCCCAGTAGTAATATGTGAGCACTAACTTTTAAAACTGTACCAACGGTTAGTGCTTCGTTAGTGCTAGTTAGTGCTTCAACTCCCATCGTTAGTGCTCTTACGGTTCAGGAGCTATAACCGAAAAACTGTGGGGGGGGCCAACTTCACGGAAGTTAGCCCCCCCATTAGTAATATGTGAGCACTAACTTTTAAAACTGTACCAACGGTTAGTGCTTCGTTAGTGCTGGTTAGTGCTTCAACTCTGCATTGTGATTGGTTTAAAATTACGTCATCTGAATTTCGGGCGGTCGTATGCTCTACATTTCCAAAACGAGTCACTCAACTAGTGGTTTCCAACTCACTTCCAAACTGTTGGATTTCAAAAATACCAAATCCTGTTGTTGGTTTAGTTGAGTGTTGACTGTAGAGTCAACTGTCAACCATTTCAAAAATAGGGCCCCAGCACTAACGAAGCACTAACCGTTGGAACAGTTTTGAAAGTTAGTGCTCACATATTACTACTGGGGGGGGGGCTAACTTCCGTGAAGTTGGCCCCCCCCACAGTTTTTCGGTTATAGCTCCTGAACCGTAAGAGCACTAACGATGGGAGTTGAAGCACTAACCAGCACTAACGAAGCACTAACCGTTGGTACAGTTTTAAAAGTTAGTGCTCACATATTACTACTGGGGGGGGGCTAACTTCCGTGAAGTTGGCCCCCCCCCACAGTTTTTCGGTTATAGCTCCTGAACCGTAAGAGCACTAACGATGGGAGTTGAAGCACTAACCAGCACTAACGAAGCACTAACCATTAATACTAGTTTAATTGTTAGTGCTTTTATGGGGGGGGCTAACTTCACGGACCTGTATCAGCAGGCAGTTTTTGGACCAGGAACCGATTTACTTTTTTTTTATGTCGACAGAGGCCGTAAATACCATTTGTTCTAATCTAACCCGTCTGTTATTACGATAACAAGAGAAATTCATCCAATTTTGTATGAACCTATAATCCAATGTTTATTGAAAGGAGTTCGCAAACCACCATGATCGGACTACGGGAACGGTATTTAATGAGAGTGAAATTTGTTTTTCCTATTTTTGACCCTCAAAATAAAACATTTTGTAATTTTTTTCTAAACCATCCTGTAAAGCTTAAAAAAGCAATTAGTTAGTATATTGAAACATTTTTATGGAGAACACCTAATGGTTATGGAGAAAATTCCAAAAATCTGTAAAATAGGTAAAATAAAAATTCCTACCATAATTTAACCCTGACTTGTCCTTCATTCATGTTTGCATTGAAATATTTATCATGTTCGTTGACGTCGTTTAAATATAATATAAAATAAAATATAGAGTAACAGAGATAGATATCAGAAAGGAGTGCTAATGCCTTGGGTTGGGAAAATATTAAAACAAAAGTTTCCATGAAAGAGATGTCCTAAACTCTGTACCATTGATGTATATAACATTTTCATATATGTACTAAAGGGGTTCACAATGAGAGAATGAAATAAAATATGCTGTAAAACATTTATTTTTCAATTATGAGACTAACAGGTCTATTTACCGCGAGGTCATAACTATCAGCAACTGATCGAACACAAATTACAACTTTTGAGGTGCCAAAGCCATCAAGATCTGCATGAGTGTCCCGCACCTACAAAATATATCTTGGTTAAAAGCTTTGGCCAAATACTTTTGGTCAAACCACAACACATAAATTTGTTTAGCTTGACCAAAGGACAACTTTTTTTGTTAAATGTTCTCCTTTTATAACAATTAGAATCAGACATCTTATAATTTGTTTTTGACTGTATTAAACTCATCTAGTGCTTCTCTTATAAATTATTTCTCTCAAACAATACTTAGAACATTTTATAGAATGAAGACTTACCTCAATATTTATACGGCGTCTGTAATGTCTGTTCAGTTCAGGTATACAAAGTGCCGTTCCATATGGTAAATTTAACCCTCGGTCCATGGATGCTGTTACATAAGGTGATCTACCATCCAAAAATTCCTGTAAATATAAAAATCATCAAAGATGAAAATTTCTGATTTGGAAAAGTTGACAAAGATTTCCCTACTATAAACATTTATTTTTACTATACAAATAGGTAGAAATGATAAAAGTTGTAAGGCACCCAATTTTCGAATCCTGAATTTACTGGAATCTAATTTTCCTTTTAGGGTATTTTTAAATGCTCTCACCTGTCCACAGACCCTTAACCGTAAATAGCCGGTATTTGGTAGCGTAAATACCTAGTAAGTAGCCAAAGTTCAGGAACCAATAAAAAAGGTTTGAGTAAAAACTTGAAATTTTTCTTCCTATGAAAACTCTATGCTATTCCTCTCGAAAAAGGTTTCTCTGAAGGTTGAAAGCCTGAAGCATCCAGAGCCTTAAAAATGTAGTTTTGACTGAATAAATTTTAAAAATAATTTTTGGTAATAGAATAATGTTTTTAAAGAGAAGATGATTTAGTTATGCCCATTTATATTAAATTTTCTCTCCTTTGAACATATCATTACTTTAAAAGAAGTATACCCAAAAAGTAGTATAGTGCCTGCTTTGGGGTGAAATAACTCACCCATCAACTAGTTAAGTTGTATAAGGCAGCAGTTTTTTTGTGCCTCTGCCAAGAATAGATGAACCCCTCTTGAGTTACCTGACTGAGGCAAGATTCAATTAAATTAAACCCTCAATCTGCAGTCTTGTTTACTAACCAGAAAAACAACACCTTAAACTGTTTGACCATTGATCAGTCTACCATAGTAACAGCACTTGTCAACTTAAAGCACAATGGTAGTGCTTCTAGACTTGAGTCTCAGGTCGCAGCGGACATCAGGAGTAGCTTTCTGCTGTTTTGTTAAGTTCATCAGATAGATACTTGTAATTGAAAATTAGGTTAGGTTAGTCTTACATCCGATATATTGGAAATTGAAGCTTAAGCCTCGTTTACTTTGGAGCTAATAACATTTGTTATTAACATTAAAAACACATCTAATTTGTCAGAAACATTTCGTGTTATTAACAAAAATCCTGTGTTTCTAACAAAAATTTTGTTACCCACCAAGAGTCAATAACATTCTTTGATCTTCGGAGAATTTTAATTACATTTGTTATTACAGTTGTTAAGTTACTGCACATTTAGGATGTTATTAGCATCCAAAAATGTTAACTGCTGACTTTTCCTTATTGTTTACCAATTCTTTGTGCTCTGTTTGGAAATTTGCTGACCCAACATGTTTTTAATCAAATAGTCAAAGTCAAAATAGTCATTCGTAGGAAGTTCTAGAAGCTCCCGTCACACCTTAACTCACCCGACAAAGAATCTATGTCTCATCTTTTAAATCTTGAAACATGTCACTTCCACTATATCTAGTTCTTGCCTTAAGGAAAGGCTTAACCCAGATTCCTCTTGGTTTCCTCTGCTTCGTCAAAATCAAACAGGCAGCCGCAGCAAGAAAACATGCTGCTTACTTAGTGCTCACTTGACTGACATTGTCAAGGGAACTGATGTGGAAGTGGTAAAATGTTAATAACAAAAGTTACAAGACAAACAAAATGTTAATAGCATAAAAAGTTGATAACATATTTGTAATAACTCTGGTGTAAACGCGGCTTTACTTTTTAAAGGGGGAAAAACTTTGAGTACCTGTAGTGAATGCAGCTTAGTCCCAGCCCTGTCAGTGTAATCTGCAATGTCGTCAGAGTCAAACACTGGGAAGTACGCAGACAACGTTGCATTGTATCCCACACCACAGGCGCAAACTACGTCTTCATATCTCGTTGGTAAGTATGAATCTATTAAACCTGTTTTGAACAAGAATATTGGTTATTTTAGGAATTTGTAAACTACTACACTCTTAAACAAGTTATTCTCATTGAATCAAATTAACGCTGAAATTGTCCTTTTAACAAATGATTCAAAATTATTAGTTTATACCAAATAAAATTAAAAGTAATATAGATATTTAAATTAATTAAAAAGTTTACCTGATATTGAAGATATAGAAATAGCTACCACGAAAATTACATTCATATTCCTGGGAGTAAAAGGTGCTGATCAAAATATATTCAGTAGTGCAATATCAGCATCTAGCAAGGGACTGAAGTTCTTACCTTGCGATTCACAATCGCTGATGTAAGTCCTTACCAAGTCATATGTTTACTATTTACAATATTGTGTTTTGTTTCCAAGTAGTGACCCACTAATGAACCGTAAACTAAGTATGACTAGCTGCTAATATTGTCTTTGTGTGTTGTAATTAGACAACTTTTCCCATTGTTTTGAAGTGTTTCATGCTGGGTTATATTTGGGTGCACTGATATTTTTATCTTATTTTGAAACAATATACAGAGTGTAATTACTCATTAACTACCCAAAGACAAGCCATATTTTACAAATTAATTGTTTTATTTATCTAAAATAGTTTTAAAATGTATTAAATTACCAGAAATCAATATAAAACTTCAAAACACACTCTCCATAATATACTGGACGAAAAGTGTCTTAAAATTGTCTTCAGAAATTGTCTTGCCATGTGATATTTCAGGAGTATTCATTTTATCTTTCTTGCTAGATAAGTTTTTGTGGAACACAAGAGACATAACTTAAAATTGATTATATCTCTTATTGAATTGCATTCTAGTTCAATTAAAAACCAATGACTGTATAAAAAAATTGAATTAACAAAAAACCTCAAAAATCTCTATAAGCAAAACCAATATATTCAATATCTAATATTTACTGTACCTACACATAAGAGTTTATTGAATTGATTTTAGTTAAAACTAGCTGTGTACCCGTTCTTCGTACGGGTTAAGTATGTACCCACGTAAAACAACGCTTCAATATACAAAATTATTTTTTTTTAAGCTCTACAAAATGGTCTCGAAAGAAATTGTGAATGTGTATGTTGTTAGAGTCAAAAATGGAAATGGCCATTATATTAAGTTTATATCGTGAAGTAATCTCTAAAGGATTGTAAGAGGGTTGTAAATGTATTATTTAACAAGATAATATATTCAGTCAGTAATAAGAAATGTGTACAATTACTGTTTTAGCCAACAATGTACATGATGATTTATTGAACCTGTTTCTATATGAATTATTTATTAAGTAAATATGTCAGAGGTTCAGGCTTCTGTAGCTGAAACAGAATAACGAATGAATAATGTATGGTTTGGTATAATAGTTTACCTGCATGGCTATAATTTGCAACAGAATTATATGTCCTTCCTTCCTTCTCAAATATTATGCAAGGGGTACAAAATTGCATTATGCGAACTACAACCTCTATAAATACTGCAGTATTGCATTTAGCATCAGATACATAACCATCCAATACTAAATCCAGATGTAGATTTGTATATGTTTCCCACCCCGCTACATCAATCTATACAGAACTTCGATAACAAGTCTTTGATGGGGATGATCAATTAAGACTTGTTATCATGGTTGACTTCTTATTGAGGTTTGCAATTGCAGTAAGGGTAGTATGAGGTAGATGGTATTTGAAAATGACACTTGTTATTGAGGGTCTTCATAATTGAAGGTTCCGCAGCATTTTATTTTGCTATCTCCAAGTTAAAGGTTAATTTCGATCTTTATCCTCTGAATATCATTTTGGTTTCATAAGCAATGATCAAAACCCACTCAAAATGTATTGCCCCTAGATATAGCCCCCCCCCCCCCCAAATCTGTCACTCCATCAACATTATTTTTTTTTAATTATAATGAATAATGTATTCTATATCCAACCACAATTTAGTTTCACAAAAAGTGCAATTTGGAAAATGTTTGCGAAAGTAAAAATTGTAAACTCAAGTATTAATTAAATCCCAGACAAGTTCGGAGTTGAGTTTCCAGGTCAACAGGTACCACTTGACCTTCCTGAGATGCAGCCTTTGTCGTTAGAACATTAATCAACGTAAGGGTTGTTAGCTTGTTATTTTTAAATAACTGCTCCTGTAAGTCGCCTTTGCTCCAGTGGTTAATTTTACAGCCCAACGCTACTTATTTATTTTGTTAATCTACACCATAGGTATTTTTACATTTTGTTGCAAGGAACCAATCTTGATCTTCACCATCTAATGTGGACGTTTTGTAGAAGGCATCATCAAATTGGTAGCCAGGCCTAATGATAAATGGGATAAATAAGTTTCCAAAATCCATCTTCCTTGGAATCAAACTAGCAACCTTGGCCGGCACTAACATTGCTACCTAGATAAATATACAGGGTGGCTGAAAAGTAACTTGCACCCCCCCCCCCCTTAGAGGGGCTACAATAACTATGGTTAATTTTGAAAATTTTGCCCTTAGGCAGTGGGGGGGGGAGGGTAGCTCAAAATGTTCAAATAGGAAGTATGGCAGGTGGTTTGATAAAATTTTACAGGTTTTAACAAAACTAAACAATTAACATCAAATAAATCGGACTACTATAAAAAAATGGCAGTTAAAAATTACTTTTAATAACCATCGTCTTAATCATTTTGAGCTGCCATTTTGTTATTAATTGTCCGATTTACATTTTACTTATGTTAATTGTTTAGTTTTGTCAAGACCTGTAAAACGATACCAAAATTGACCATACTTCTTATTTGAAAATTTTTAGCTAATGTTGTAAGTTATCTATATAAATAAAATTAGAGTTTTGTCTGTACATTGCTCAGAATCATAAACTTTTGAGTTATTTTTACGTTTTATACATTAAAGAAACCGAAACAAGTCTCATCTAAATTTCTGTCTGTCTTCCTGTCTGTCACGGCCCAAGAGCCATTTTACGCGGCCTTCTCCTGAAAAACGAGAGTACCTATCAAGTTCCAAATCATTTTAATGTATTCACTGGATTGGTGAGATTGTCTTTAGCCATTGAAATATGGCATCACTACTTTGTAAATAAAATGACAGACGTTTAAAAACCCAATTTTGTGCGATTTTTTGTAAAGTTTTCACAATATTTATCACATATTCATCTATGAAATAACGAACAGCTGTTCGAATCAAGATTATTTCTTCTAGCTGTCACTGATATGTTTACATTGAATGTTGTTTACAAATACCGCAACCATTTCCGATCACGTTTTGAAAGCAAATCCAAACCAAGTAAGATTTAAAACGTTTTTCCTTACATAATGGATTTAATTAATCGCAAGTGCAATAATTTGTAGGGTATCCGTAAATGAAAATAGAGGTTCTTTGTGTATAAAACTGTTCTTGAGTTTTCATAACCGAGAAAAAGACTTTGAATCAGTGTTGTGGCTGGGAAACTTACATTTTTTTAAACGAGCGTATTCAGTCGAGACTCGGCACAAGACCAACGAGCGTCTACAAGTCCATAGTAAAAATAAAAGTAGGTATACCGTGTATTTATGTTTTATTCGTCATGTGTATAAGTGTACAGTTCGTTTATGTGTTTCAAAAACTCCAAGACGCACCTAATGGGGAAGCTCAAGACCTTTTATTAGGACTGATAATGGCGATTTAATTTTGCCGAAATGCATCTCCTGTAATAGGATACTTTAGGATCGACCGGCGGACACAGGTAATTTTACCTTTTATTAATTGTCTTACCGATCCGGAACAACAACAAACAACATAAAATGAAGTTATATGTATAATAGTTTGGCCAGCATATCTGAAAATATGCAAACCAACTGCTGTTTGTATATATGAAGGTTTCAACTGAATACTAAAAGATCCCCGTGCGTGGAACGGGTACACAGCTAGTTACTTATTTCCCTAATTACTGTTCTAAACAAAAATTATCTCGAAAAGGTATAACTTATTACACTTGATTCATTTTGCCTCTGTAACAAGTTTTAGTCCCTATTGAACTATGCAATTTGCACACCAGTCTCCTCTTTTGATTAAACTAGTTGTTTCCAGTTAATAATATTAACTACATTTCAATAATTTAAATACAATTTTATCTCGTCACTACATAATAACGTAATATAATGACGTAATATACGTTGACTATATAACGTAATATAATGTAGTGTTATATAGTCAATGTCAATACTCAATAGGCTACTGTTTTAATAAAGGTTTTAACAGAGTACACAATACTGCCTGACAGAACAGTTAACATTTACATCTTACTTTTGACATGTTAAAGGTGAAACGCTTTCCATACGATTTTTTTTTTCGCTAACACTAATAACGACTTTAACCAGAAGACCTTGGTTTCGTTGTTTTTTCACCATTATGTTTAGTTAATCAAAAGCGTGGTACCCCCATGCTGAAAGCAGGGCTATGGCAGATAAGACAAACTTTTCAAGTGTATGTCCTTGAATTTTTGTGATGGTCATGGCAAAAGCAATTTGGCATTGAAACTGCAGATGTTTGAATTTTTAGGAGAAAATTTCCCTCTGACGATTCTAAACTTAATTGGAATAATAATACTGTACTCGTTTTCCAGCTGAACTTGCAGTAATCATTTTCATATCTAAGACTTCATTATTCTGGTTCCATTTAACCTGTCCTTTTTATGGATTTAAATTTCTTAGTAAAATTACAATTCCACCTTTTTATAAACATAACTTGTGAGACATAACCATTTGGTGCTAAAAGTGTGGAGAAATTCATCAGGGACATGTAACCGGTCTTCCTCGTCTTGAATCAAAGTGTCTACTGAGTAGTAAATTCTACTTGTCATTATTTAGTTGCTTAGCTATTTTATTATTAATTTGGTCACCATGTTCATTCTTTGGTTAAATTATTGCATGATTTTTGTCTTTTTTTAAGCATTTTCAGAGAATCCTTCACTAAAGATTTCGTCAATGATATTTTTATTCCTAATATATTGTGGTGGAAGACTTATCAATGTCTCACAAAGACCATAAAGGTAGCTCTCTTGGCCATTCCTTATTCGTAAAAGATATTCATCAAATATTGATTCCCCTGGATTTGCTCTCACGTTTTTAGCAAGTGAAATATTTTTAAACATTGACCATAAAAGTGATATAATTATTGAATTTTCTACCATTTCAATTTAAATCTGTTTTGTACTGTACGTACGCTAAGATCTGTTTTGTGACATCATCTGTCCGTGCAATATTAAAAAAAACTTCAAAAACCAGAATAGGTAACTTTTCACAATTTATTATCATACCATCTCTGTCGTTAATACGTCGCCGAATCGCAAACACGGGAATGTTTCTTCTTGGTAGAATTTTATGATAATCAAAATTAAAATTTGGAAAACACAACACATAAAAATATCTATGAAAACGTTAAACACACCATTATCTGAAAATAAAATACAATCACATAATGTAATAGACTGGTTTTTACTTTCTATGAATGGAACTGCATAAATCAACTATCCCATCTCATAAGTTATCATTGTATTTGAAAGTAAACTGATAGGTAAACAGAAAAAGTAAATATTAAAATGACAGAAGGGAAACAGGCTATTTTTATGAAGACAGATGCTTACTTTTAAGAAATGAATCATATGTTAGGTAATCTTAACAAATTTTGACTTGTATATTTAAAATACATGAAAACTGTTAAGTCCAATGGAGCAAAGCACATTGAACTGAGCGTGACAAAAGTTATTCCATGACTTCTACAGAGAATCTATATATTAATTTGAAACTGTTTTTCTTTGTCACAGCTATTTTGAGAGAACGGCTGGGCGTAGAAACTCGGTAGAGGTGTCTAAAGAAAGGTCTTGGTCTGTAGATGAGCCATCAAAAGAGAAACATGTTGAATCCCCTTGGGGCTCTGCCCCAGTGGCCTTTGAATTCCCATCCCATGTTATTCTTATGGAGGAAAACAGGGTTTTTGTCACAGCTAATTTTAGAGAACGGCTGGGCGTAAAAACTTGGTAGGGGTCTCCAAAGAAAGGTCTTGGTCTGTAGATGAGCCATCAAAAGAGGAACGAGGTAAATTCCCTTGGGGCTCTGCCCCAGAAGCCTTTAAAGTTGCCTCTTCAGATTTGTTTACATTACGACCATATGCATAACTCTACTCTACTTTTTAATGAAACAGCTGTTTATATTTAAATTGTGATATTTATTGAATTGGTCAAAATGAAGTACAGTATTTAAAACGGGTTTTTCTGATTTTAAAATGGATTTTCTTCTGCATCGTGTCATGTTTTGCAATATAATGTTCTATTACCAAATCAGTGGAAAATCCTATTATCACAGTAGGCCTAACTCTTAAAATGATTTCTCTTGGAGTTAACTTATATCTATTGTATGGGTTGGTTTCCAAATTTTTTACCACTTCTTGGAGATTGTACATAGGTGATATTCGTTGGCATATTGCATCTGTAGACGAAACTTGGGTTGGTGTAATTATTAGAATGGAAAAGGACGAGAAATCTTGGACAATTTGATATAGGCTAAAAATAAAACTGAATTAACACTGTTCTACATTTCTTGAGCTATCATTTAAATAACCGATTTGCAAACAATGGAAACATAGAAAAAGTCATAGAACACAACCAATTAGAAGAAATAGAAACATTGTTTTTTTCCATTTATAATCGTTATCATAGACAACCTAATGTGGCTATGAGAGGGAAAAATTTGTAGAAAACACTAAAAAACAAGATCAGCTTTTTGAAAAAAGGTAAGATATTTACAAAAGATTTTGATTATATCTAACTGTTGTGTAGATTGTGAGTATTTCCATAATCTTTGAGTCACCTGTAATGCTTCGCAATTGCTCGAATTCGAGCAACAGGTACACTAGTTCCCTTTAATTTGACATATTAATCATCAAAATCGGTTCATAAATAAAAGAGTTATTTGCCGTGCACAAGAAAATCCTTACGGAATTGGAATAATATAATATATATATAATGGAACTAAATGTTTACAAAATAATATTAGGCCGGTTAAATTATATTCTTGTTTACTTAAACCAAAATTTTAAACCATCTTTAAGTAGTTTAATTGATAAAATACTATTCATAGTAACAAAGCAATAACCAGTCCAAATTAAAAGAGAGAAAAATATACAAAATTCTCCCTTTTCCTATCAAAATGGCATTTACACCTTTCACCTTTCAAATCAAAATGTATACAAATATTTTGATTCAATTTTATGTAAGTGGCATTAGTTAATAATAGATTAAAATTAAACAATAATATAATATACAAATTTAATTTTATAAATTGTAATCTTACAACTTAAAATAGCTTGTATTTTTAATTTTGTCAACCCTCAATTATGGGTAAAATGTATTAAAAAATCACAAACCCCAGAGAAGTAACAATTAGCACCCATTATGCCTCAGCACACCAAAACATGACCTACTTTACCTCTAGTCTTTGTGAAAATTAATTGGGCCAATGTTTCTTCAACTGCTAGTGGCAGAGAAAATGTTTGCGAGACGAGTAGTAGTGCGGGGGTTGAGGAGGAATCAATACGGCGATGGTGACCAATTGCATACGTTCCCGCGCACAGGCGCAAACACCATAACTTCTCACACTCTTTGAGACGCAAACAAAACTCGGAAGCGGATTGAGCTCTGGCGGAAAATTTGCGAACTAAGATTGTCATCAACAACAGAGTCGGATGTTTTGATCCGGCCCCGGCACTGGGCAGTAGCCGAGCTGAGGGTTGTGAGGTGACGTATATCCTCGGTTGTCTCGGAATCTAATCCTAATCTAATGAATCACTTGATCGAACGTATTGTTTGTGTTTCGTCGGTCTCAGGGCACCTAATTGTGTCAGTGTTGTGATTTGTTCAAATTGATCATCGATTAACGAATAAGATGAATTACTGGATTCCAATTATCTAGGTAAGTGTGTGATCCCTTGGAATAATCGAATGCACATGAATTGGTTTATTTTAAGGGTAAGGCCGTAGATTATGTTAACTCACCAGAAACTAACTCAGAACAAACGAAATATTGGGACGAAAAACGTATAAAAATATACGTACAATATACAGGTTTATAATGTGGTTTTGATATTTTTACCAATGAAGAAAATAGTCTAGAAATTATTATTATGAATAAATTTTGGTTAATGTCTCGTCTCATAAAAACACCTATGAGGTTGATGTCCTGATATCAAGGATAGTTGTTGATTCGTCATTTGACACAGCATCTTGTCAGTTTGCCAACCAACTTTATCTGTGAGACTGATGAGGTTGATGACCTAATATAAAGGATAGTTGTTGTTGATTCGTCACATGACAAAGTATCTTGTCAGTTTGCCAACCAACGTTATCTGTGAGATTATGATGAGGTTGATGACCTGATATCCAGGTATAGTTGTTGGTTCGTCACATGACACAGCATCTTGTCAGTTTGCCAACCAACGTTATCTGTGAGACTGATGAGGTTGATGACCTGATATCAGGGATAGTTGTTGATTCGTCACTTGACACAGCATCTTGTCAGTTTGCCAACCAACGTTTTCTGTGAGACTGATGAGGTTGATGTCCTGATATCCAGGGATAGTTGTTGATTCGTCACATGACACAGCATCTTGTCAGTTTGCCAACCAACGTTATCTGTGAGACTGATGAGGTTGATGACCTGATATCAAGGATAGTTATTGATTCGTCACATGACACAGCATCTTGTCAGTTTGCCAACCAACGTTTTCTGTGAGACTGATGAGGTTGATGACCTAATATCAAGGATAGTTGTTGATTCGTCACATGACACAGCATCTTGTCAGTTTGCCAACCAACGTTATCTGTGAGACTGATGAGGTTGATGACCTGATATCAAGGATAGTTGTTGATTCGTCACATGACACAGCATCTTGTCAGTTTGCCAACCAACGTTATCTGTGAGACTGATGAGGTTGATGACCTGATATCAAGGATAGTTATTGATTCGTCACATGACACAGCATCTTGTCAGTTTGCCAACCAACGTTTTCTGTGAGACTGATGAGGTTGATGTCCTGATATCCAGGGATAGTTGTTGATTCGTCACATGACACAACATCTTGTCAGTTTGCCAACCAACGTTATCTGTGAGACTGATGAGGTTGATGACCTAATATCAAGGATAGTTGTTGATTCGTCACATGACACAGCATCTTGTCAGTTTGCCAACCAACGTTATCTGTGAGACTGATGAGGTTGATGACCTGATATCAAGGATAGTTGTTGATTCGTCACATGACACAGCATCTTGTCAGTTTGCCAACCAACGTTTTCTGTGAGACTGATGAGGTTGATGACCTGATATCAAGGATAGTTGTTGATTCGTCACATGACACAGCATCTTTTCAGTTTGCCAACCAACGTTTTCTGTGAGACTGATGAGGTTGATTACCTGATATCAGGGATAGTTGTTGATTCGTCACATGACACAGCAACTTGTCAGTTTGCCAACCAACTTTGTGTGTGAGACTGATGAGGTTGATGACCTGATATCCAGGTATAGTTGTTGATTAGTCTCATGACACAGCATCTTGTCCGTTTGCCAACCAACGTTAGCGTTGAGACTGATGAGGTTGATTACCTAATATCAGGGATAGTTGTTGATTCGCCACAATGACACAGCATGTTGACGGTTTGCCAACCATTTTTGTGTGTGAGACTGATGAGGTTGATGACCTGATATACCTCCCACATTGGTTGTAGTTTCGTTACATGATGCAGCATCATGTCAGCTTGGCAACAAATTAAGTCTTTGGACACAATTAATAGTATTTGTAACTAATTTGATCATGGGTATTGTATAAAATCAATGGTAAGAAGTATGCATTTTGAGTCGATATGTGAACCATTTCAAAACCATGATTAGTAGAGTATACGTGTGAAATAGGTATCGGTACCAATTTATGATTAATTAATACCTTTAGTGCGTATTTGTTTCTTCATTTCCCTTCTTTATTCAAGTCAAGATTTACTTCATAGGCCGTTACATAAAGTTAAATCAAACTTAGGGAAAAAATTATATGCAGACGCATTCAGTACACTACTATAAAATCCACAATAATCCCAAAACACCTTTCTTATTTTACACTTTACTCCACGAGGGTTTAGTGTCAGAAATTTTATAAAAATGAAAATTATAAATACAAATCTCGATTGAGTCTGCCACCACCGCTCCGCGGTTAACCCCAATGTGTATACTCTATGGAATAACTAAACACTCGTCGAGGTTTGTTTGAACTTGTGTATCTCGCGTTTATACTACAAACAAGCGTTTCGAATTACAGGAGTTTAATAATTGATCGATTAAGTAATAAAATTGATTGACTTTTAAGGTTTGATCTACAGTTTCGATATTTGCTGGTTAAAGCATGCAGTCCACACTGCATAAAAATTTTGTTTATGATTCATACATGCAATTCACGGTATGAGAACAAATTCACAGAAGGGAACCACTTGGGAGTTAACTGAACCCCTATATAATAATATAAACTTACAGTACTCAAACGATACGGTAACACATACCTATAAGATACCAGTTAAGGAAAACATAGACTTTCAATAGTACAAGATAAGCCATATCATATATAAAACAAGGTTAGTCTATGACCATATTTTCATCAAATTGTACAATCTAAAACTTGTTTTGACATTTTTTTATGTTTTAACGTTTGAGGGCTTGTGACAACTAATGATTTTTACTCTAACCATAAAGAGATTTTAAACAGTAAAACACAATCATCAACAAGACAGGTTTTCCGCTAAACCGTAAGGACGATAAATCTAATTGTACAGGGTTTGTTTTATCCATGGGATAAACAGGAGGACAACAGTGCAGGTGCAGGACATAACTCTCGCTGTCCCAATAAGCGTCACCCCCTCGGTATCCGCCTCTCCTGTCTCCAGTCGCTAGAGGGATGTTTACCCAGCGAGGGTGGTTATGGTTAACGTAACCGATGTACTTAGCTTGGTAACAAGTCCACAAACACCACCACTTGAACCACTCACTGCTGCTCACTGCTCATTCCTCATTCCTGCACTGTTTTGTTTATCTTTTTAAATAATCAGCGGTGGAAAGTAGAAAGGAGAAGGGTGTAAATGAACAAACATTTATGATTTTATACATGGAAAGTGCTGTAGATATTTTCTTAAAGAAATATAATAGACTACTATGTTTCTATATTTATGGTATTTCGGTTCCTTCGCTGTGGTTGAACAATTTATAAAGCAGGATAATGTTAAAGGTAGGAGAAAAGGGATTTGAATGAATTCATGTATACCATTTTACACGTGGACGGTTATAACAATTTTATGTAAGAAAGAGAAAAGATAAAAGAAAAGATACCTTACTACGATACGATTTATACATTTTATAATCATCTAGATTATCTTCATTTTAGTGTCGCGTTTTTATCATTTCAAAATTTAAAAGCAAAATTTAAAATAAATACACGTATGTATACACTTATTTATACGACTCTGTTTGGGAAGGTCATGATAGTGACGTTATGGTTTTTAAGTCATTATATTTTTCTGTTGATTAATACTGTACAATAGTTTTCGCCGTATGCCTATATTACGCATGACGTACATGCTCCAAGTCATTCTGAAGACGACTTATTGTAAGCTGTATCATCTATTATGTCACATCGACCAAGGTCAAAAATATAATTTTTATACGTTGCACACTCTCTGTGTTGGTCTTTAAACTTTTATTATTTTATTGTTGTTGTTAAAAATAGGACGAAACTGGTCCATGTAGATGGGATGTCTAGTTCAGCATCAGCAAGTCAATGCTACAACTTTGAAATGGGAACGGAATGAGTTCTATCCATAATCAATGAGGTTTTCTTTAAGGTACACATCTACAACCTGTGTTATAAACTGATGCACCACAAAGATGAAGCGTTATCAGCATGTGTCGCTTTTGTTCCGCGGTTGAAGGCTATTTCTTCACATCGCTTTTCTTCCGGGGGTCACCAGTCATGTGGGGTTTAAAACTCGTTAAATTATCATTTTCTCCTTAACAAAAGTATCAATAATTTAACCTTACCTAACCTAACCTATGAAAGAAAGAATTAGGAGGAGAGCGAAAATGAGGATTTGGGGGAGGAGAGTGCAGCCCCCGCGGAACAGGAGAGATGTTCGCGGAACAAAACCCATGTTTCGGCGGGTCTCGAAATCTACCTGCTGACCCCTGGAACAAGTGATGTGAAGAAATCAGCCTTCAACCGCGGAACAAAAGTGATACAGCCCTTCATCACATTCCTATTCTTCAACAACACTGCACTTGTCTCCTATTCCATTGTGTTCGCCACCGCAACACAAACACTACATAGCACGTGTCTCCCCCAGTCTGTCTACTTGCAGAAGAGCTGCCACGTGGCGGGGGTTGTAGGGAACTTCAAAAACACCACGGTTCATTACATACTACCAATCAGATCCATCCCTGAGTGGAGTAGCACAGTCTACAGGGTATAGACAATACCGCTTTGACGAGCACTTGACGCTACACACTGCTAGAGAAAGATGAATTGCATAGACTGCGTGATAGTTGATACAGTTTGTTGAGTCAATTTTGATTGGGAGTAGTGAATATTTAATTTCAAGTAATCCCTGTTAGTAACACCTTTGATTTCGTACACACTGTGAAGAAGACACAAATTTCCATGTTATTGTTGTACCGTAGAAGTTTCAGGGTTGAAAATAGCTTCCCTGAATTTCTGGGTAGACTTCCACGGGCACATACTGTAGATTCTTAGTCTTCGGACGACGCATGTCAAACTATTTGAAACACTATTCATTGAAAATCGCTTCAGCCTCATGTGGAATGAATTTACAAGCTTTCGCACAGTTGAGGAACTCGCAGAAAACGTCGGTAAATGGATAAGTTTAATTGATATCGATTCTGTCGTCACCCGAGGATTTCAAACTTTTTAATTAACTTGGTTCAAGGTTCAATTGGACCATAGAACAAATTTTAGGCTAACTTTGTTTATGTTTTTTTCTTTCTTTTATGCTAACCTTTCAACTAATATATGTAACTGAGAGGACAAATTTTTGTTACATCTTGGCGTACAACTGTGTTCATAGGTTCGTTTTTACAACAAAAAAGAATGCAGCTGAATGAGCTTTTTACATAGTGTGATAACATTAAGAGTTATATCCCTTCAGATTGTATACTATGCCAGTAACTTAAACTAAATATGCTGTGGTTTATAGTACGGTGCCCTTTAAATTTCGCACGATTAAAATTTGCTGTATAAGAAAATATCAGGGGGTACTTTACATCTTCACACTTTGTGGCTTGACAAGCATTATTTGTTATATTTTCTTCTCCTAAGTAGGCCTACCTTTAAACCAAACTAAAAACTTAACAAGGGAAAGGAATGTCTACTTCAATGTAGTTTATAGTAAAAGGTTTAACACTTTACTAAAGTGAAACACCCTTCAAGATTTTTCCTCCTCTCGCTTATTTAAACCCACCCTTTTACCCTGAGGCCTTAGGGGTTCCTCCGTAGTATAATTTACTCCCCCTCACCACCTTGAAGGGTTCTAGAGATTTATGGGGCTCTCTTAGTTCTTATCATTTTGCATACATAATTTCGTTTGTAATAATTTATTTTCTTTCAACTTAGTCCGTTTAGTGAGTCCAGTTTACAAAGAAACTTATGTGGGTTTGTTTTTGATGTTGTGAGTACTGAATTAAATATTCATGAAAATACGTGAAAATTCGTGAAATTCATGATACAACAGATAACACAGTATGGAATAATGTTGAAATGATGTACGGAGCAAGTTATTATAGTGAGATCAATCTTTAGCTACCGAGGACATTGAGTTTTTATATCGCTGATACTCGTCTCGCCCTAATCTATAGCCAAAGGCCCGAAACCTGTTTTTACGTCAATTTCATGTCCGGCGAGCCTAGAGGGCATTGATAGCGATTACATTTTACCCTTGTTTGAAGATACTGTATACCTATAAGAAATTCTTTTGCTCTTCAGTTATCATCAAAGATCATAAAAATAGAACACCAATCGTAAAAATTTAGTTATAATAATAACAGCTTTAAATTAGGTTGTTTTATTAGGCTAACTTAGTTGAATGTAACGCAAATGAAAAATAAAAATTATATATGTATAGCAAAATATCAAAAGTTTATTTATTTTCTATATATTTTCTATATACGTCATGAATCGCTTACATTTTTACTTTGTACTTTGTGGCAAAACATAGATTTCAGCAAATGTTTACTTTCCAAGTCTAATCTCACTGCAGTAAGGCAGGACAACTAATCTTAAAGAAAAATCCCTATTACTCTCTACTTAGTGTGCCAAGTCTGTTTACATTGTTTTAGGGCGATTTGAATAAAAGTTTGCCCTTTGTTTTAAATTGATCTTAGTTTTCCTTTCCCCATTGTTACACAAAATATCACAGGTTAAGTGTAAGAGAGGGCTATATGGGCCTAACTTTGTCTGTATAAATCAAGAATTTTCATTTCATTTTCTAAATATAAACGGTAATATCGAAATTGGTAAATAGAAATACTAATTATTCAATCCTAAGTATGTTTTGCAATTTGACTGATTTTTAATTGCCGATTCTCAACTTATACATTTACTGAATCTGGATTCCCAACTTATTGATTCGTAAAATAACTAATGAAGTACCTTTTGACTCACAACTTAGGCGCTAATACAAAACTGATTAATTTACAAACTATTGCATTTTAACGTTATTGGTTACACATTCTATATTCACATCTTAATGGCAGCTTAGCCTATTATTGTTTCCAGCTTATTTTACGACTGTGTGGTAGATAAATATACTGTAGCTGATGTTTTGTGATAAAACATATGTCAGAGAGGACAATCCAGTTCAACAAATGAGACAAAAGTCGTACTTTTTGCAGGGAACGAGACGGAAAATTAGAGTCTGTTTACCAGCAATCCATCACTGTCTGGGTACGTGTGTTACCTCTTGTGCCAATAAAATACAAAAGTTCTAACGAATCCAGGGCAATTGTACAATTATTTACAAGAAACTACAGTATGAGTTAGGTAATATTTAAAAATATATAGCAGTATATGATCATAATCCTTTAAGTTGTGTAGGATTGAAAATAAGTTTAGTACAAAACGTTGAAGGGTTAAAATCAAAGTGTAAATTGCATTTAATATAAATTAATTGCAATGTTTTCAATTTAAATTAAGAATGATACATTAAATATTCCATTCAAGGAAGCACCGTAAAATACACAACTTACGATGTAAACTGTAAAGCATTTGCCTATTTTAACATTTCCTTTGTACGAGTAATTTGCAATGCTATGTAAAGCGTATTTGTAATATAACCTTAATTCGTAACCTTTAAAGCGTAATTGTTACAGTAATGGGGGTTGCATTATTTTGTTTCGAATTATAAGGACCACAACACATTAATTTTAATCAAAAACGAGGTTTTTCTAAAATCTTATTTTAAATAATTTTATTGGATTTTTTATGGGAAAATAACACAAGTTACAATAACTGTTGGACCGTATTTTTTAGAGTAATGGGATTTGTACCATTATGTTCAGTCAGAATCTAAAGAACTATAATATACTAAATTTTTATCAAAATCATTATAGCCATTTTTGAGAAAATATGATTTTCCGTTATTTTATGGGGACATCCCCATTTAAAATAAAAATTAAAACATATATATAAACGCCTGGAGATACCATGGATTTAGTACCTACATACCACAATTTCATCAAAATCGGACCACAGGTGTAGTCTGTAGCTTTGTGCACAGACACACACACAGACATCACTTCGAAAACCACTTTTTTGGGTTCAGGGGGACCCTAAATAGATATATCCACTTAAAACTCAAACTCGAAAATTTTTACAAAAACAATACTTTCTCCATATACTATGTAGCCTATAGGGAGAGAAAGTAAAGATATAGCAATACAGTACATTGCTATCACCAAATTGTTAATCCCTTTTTCCAAACCCCTAAGACAATTTGCTAAAAATGTAAAACAGTAAAAGAAACCATCGTAGGCTGCCGTAATATCCCTGCTTCAGTTAGGGGTGTGAAATAGCCAGACATTAGATCAGACACAGTAGTTCGAGGTCTATCATTTATGCAGGTGTTTCGCGCCGGAGTTTCGCGAGGATTTTAGTTAAGTGGATCTCGGGATTCTCTGGAGTCTGGAGGGCGCTGGAGTTTCATAACTCATTCGAGTTCTCGTAAAAAAGAAGAAGATTCTAGCTGTGAATCGTCTTTCATACTCTATTAAACATTCTCGATTTATCATCCTTATGAGAACGCTGAAGATAATGCGAGAGTGTGTTATCAATACACGATTAGGATTAATTTGTTTCTAATTTCTTAACCTACTTTGATCGGAATGTAACAATTTCTAACTGAAAACAAATGCTGTTTATAATCTGAGAATAAATCGCACAAATCCACTACCTAAGATAAAAACGTTTACTCGACATCAGTGCACCCAAGCATCAACATAATACCATAGACAAAAAGAATTAAATATTTAATTAACTTATATTTATCCATGATGATATACACACACTGAAACAGGCTTCAAATTTTATAGTAGACTGATAATTAAATCTACTTGTAGGCTTTTTAATTTGTAAACATTGCGCAACTGAAGTGGTTAGATTAGAGCGCATCACTTCAGTACTGGAGTCTTGGATTCAAACCCAGACGCTATTCGCCACTGGCTCTGTGTAGTGATGCCTTGATATTCGAAGCATAGCCGGCAAATGATTTCATGGGTCAAAATAAAAAAAAGAAGAAAATGTTTTCCCCAAATCGCGTCGTTAACCAGATATCCAGCACTTTGTTTGTTGACATCTTATGGTATTTTGAAACAAAAAATATTTTTGATCGGTAAAAAAACTCCTACCGTGTTTCATAAAGATATTTATGGGTTTTGAGAAATAAATTTAAACACACGAAAAAATTGAGAATATTTCGCTAACGAGGCATTTTTGGAAAATATGTTATTCTTGATTTTCTTTTTTCCATTAAACCTGTTCCTGATTTTTTGTATTTACTTGCACTGTATAGAAACCCAAAAGGAATAAGAAACCCATTATAGGAGGATAACTATCTGTGTGGAGCCTTTCTTCAATAAACGTAGCTTGATAATTTAAAAAAGGTTATAGGGCCTATTGGATCAGTGGAATATTTAGAGTTCTCAAAAACGACTTTAATATTAGAGTATACGTTTTCAATTAAATTTTCCCGAATCAGGTTAGTAAGAAAGAAAATTTGCTCGTAGTTTCCTTAAATACTATCCCGCTTTGATTTTCAACTAACGGCACCTATTCTTATTTCAAACATAAATCATTGACTGTGTGATTCCATAGGTAGGGGAACAGTCAAAGGCTGTTCTTTCATGAATATTAATATAAACTTCAGAAAGTAATTTAAACTTGAACAAATATTAACGAGAACTAAACATTTTCTGAGACTGTAATAAGCCCGCTGATACCACAAATGAACTCTCGTGAGAATATAACGTACTGGCTGTAAACAATAAACATAACGCGAAAGTTAGCAGAGTTGAGCAATTTTGGTTTTATCTCCAGCTTTTCATATTGTAATTCCGAATATTAAATAGCATCGAGCTGTACACTTCATAATGCAAATAACGACAAACGATAACAATAATTAATGAAAAGTAATTAATTACAATAAGATTTTATCGTTAACATCCCTTTTTCACCTGTCATACTCAACTCATTTTTACGATTGAGGTATAATTTTAAAGCTTATAATTGAGTGCAGGGATGAATAATAGTTAAAAAGATTTCTTTTAGGACATCGCCCCTCTATATTTTGATTTATTTCTAGAGTGTGCTTTTAAATGTTCAAGTGCTGCTTACCAACTTGATTTATAGTTGTTTCAAATGTAAATCGTAATTTAACAGCTTCTTAATTTCCCAGATTACCTTCAGTTCAATTTTTAAACACATTTTAAAGTGTAAACCAGAGACGAGATAGTTTATGGAAATTAAGATTTTAAATGGGCTACTTTTATTAATAGGTTGATTAATGTAGGTAAATCATTGTTTAAATTATGTCCACAGTCGACATATATATTACCTACATTGACAGTTTTATTAATCTACAATTGCCTTATAGAAATATTAATATAATTTTTATGTTCGAATGATACTGATTTTCCTAAAAAGTTAATTTTCTTGAGCTGCGAAGCAATCCTTAAAAAGTAAAAGGGTATTGAGTTTGTATTTTGATAATTATAGATATTTCCCAGGAAGGTGTTTTAAGTTCCCTGAATGATGAAATTATTATATGTTCAATAGAATATATGTCAACCGGGGCTAATATGAACAAAAAAAGTAAACTTTTGACATTAACTCAAAAATGGTAAATGACAGAAGAAAAGAAAAAATAGTAGTGTATACAGCTCTTTTAGCTGAATCTATTTATTTACTAACAAAAACCATAAATGTAACCATTATAAAAAAAAAATTAAAAACCACTGTTCACATTAGCCCCGCTAAAAGGGGCTAATGTGAACAGCCCATGGGGCTAATGTGAACACTCTTAATAACTCTGTTATTTACAACACTAGGCATATGTAGGGGCTGTTGTGAATAAGCCTAGGGTCTAGTCTACCAGTTGCAATAAGTCTCAATATTTTATCTCAAATAGTTTTTGAGATACTGTATGAAGGTATCTTTGGAGAGCCGCGGGTCGCCCTACGGTAACCCTTTTTTTTAAAACCATTTATAAATATTATACAAGGCTAATAATAAGATATAAACAAGAAAAAAATTATCTGTCAACATACCTGCTGTACCTATTTATTAAAAATTTCTTCCACATACAAATTGTTTAAAGCACTTAAAAAAACAATAATTTAAGACAATGCAAATTGTTCGTTTAGGCAAATGACAGTTTATTGCACTTTTAGGTCTATTAGGTAAATATAAAAATGTGGGCTAGGCCTATTCAACACCTTAACTGTTGTCTTTGTAAAATTAAAACTGTTTTATCACTGTAAGGCCTTCAAAGAAGTTTATTGATGAACTTACGCCTCAAAAACTTCGACAATTTTGTCGAAGACATACTTATGTCTATCACTGGTTCCACATACATTAGGGGCTGGAAGTTTCCCCAAAATGTCAGTGGTAGAAACAATAAATATATCATCTTCTTTTTTCAGGAATGATTTTTTTTCCTCATCACAGGATTTAAATCCCATCACTTCGATCTCCCCGTCAGCCTGAGCTTGTATATATAGTACAATATATACTGTATATATTGTTGTTCATAATAGCCCCCATTCACTGTTCACATTAGCCCCCCAACTTTGAAAGCTTATAACTTTGGCTGTTATTAATATATTTTAACTTTGGGAAAAGAAAAATAATCCCCAATTCTTATTTAACAAAATTCAGGCTTAAGGTTATTCCTACAACCAATGTAAAAATTGTTAAACAAAAGTTTTCACTTTGCGCGGAAAAGTTTTTTGGGCGGAAAAAAGTGTTTTAACAAAGTATTTTTTTAAAGTACCTAAAAGTCAAATTTGAAGTTTTCTCATTATGGACACAAAAAATACAATAAATTTCCTTTCTAATTATATTATTTTCATGATTAAAAATACCAGATAAATGACTTTTTAAGACATTGTTCATATTAGCCCCAATATTTTGGTGTGTTCATATTAGCCCCGGTTGACCCTGTATGTTCATATAGTGCTACAGCTTTTGTTTTGGAATATCTTGAACATTCCTTCACGTAAAACCCCCAACGCGATTCAGGGAGCGAAGCACTTAATAAATTATTCAACATTAAAATTCACCATCAAACCCCGCGTTTCGCGACGAGTGGAAGTTTTAAGTCCCCTTGTAATTAAACATCGTTCATCTATTTTATTGCTGGCTCAATTTAGACGTTTTATTAATTTGTAGCGTGTGTTATGTAAAAGTAATTGGTATTGCGGTAACTCGATGCAGTTATTGAAAACCGTTGGTTTTAATAATGCAATTAGACGCAATTGGAAAAATATGGTTCTTTAAAGCTATTGTAAAATCGTTGTGTAAAATGGTTATACAACCTTAATGTTGATTGTAGAATTTGGATCATGTTATCAAGTTCCATAAAATATCTGTTGTTTAATTGATCAATGAACGGCAAAAAACAGTGAGCTAATTAAAAGAGGATTAAGTAGATAATTTTATAAAAATTTGTAAAAATAAATAGTGTTGTATTTATGAAGACCAATCAGTATTTACTTTCAATACCTCAAGATATTGGGCCAACCAGTATGTAAAAAATAACAAACGAAAAGGGCTAATTTCATTTAACAGTACAGTGTATCTGAGGTGTAGTATTTTGAGGTGGAATTTCAGCTTAATTGTTCCAATAGCTTTTGTGTAGCGAAAAAACGATACTTGTATGATGGTAATAATAGACAAGCTGCTATACCCGTGCTTTGCAACGGGAAGACAATGTGACCCAGAGAGCTATTAAAGTGGTGCTGATGTGTGTTTTAAAATACAACTCTATGATTTAGTATGAAAATATAAACTGATTTAAAAGTGTAAACCTACTTACTTTCAAACCCCTACTTTTAGTGTTAATGTATCCAAAAGAATATAACAACATACCTTAGTGTAGCAATAGCATCAATTGCTTCATATTGATGCTTCATGAATGACATTTTACCATAATTCTTCGATTTTAGTCAAGCCTCTTTATACTTAGCTTACTATATGAATTACAAAATGAAACTTTGAGCAATACTTAACAACTCGTATACAACCTTTCGTTAAAACCAAACATAACCCTCCTCAATCTACATGAAGCGCCACAAACATCTTTTTCGAGTAAATAAACAAACACCAGTTCATTGTACGGACCAGCTGTTTCATCAACTAAATCCTATCCTATACTCTAATACGAGCAAAGTTTGCTTGTATGTATGTATGCTTGCACCAAGATCTCGAAAACGGCTCCGACGATTTTCTTCAAATGTTGTATATAGTTTATTTCTGGCCTAAAAATGAGTTTACTGCAATTGGAACTGCCAACAAAATTCTAATTACGTAGAAAAATTAAACTGAAAATCACATTTTTTTAACATTAGTCTTATATGAGTTGCTAGGTAACCATGTTGGCTGAATTAAATAACAAGGAAAAAGTAAACAAAAGACTTGTAATTTGTCTATCCACAGTATACTAGCAAAACAAAATACAGTACAAAAGGAAAAAAACATCAGTTACTATTGAGCAAAGATTATACTGAAGATTACTCGATTCTATAGTCAAGGGCAGCAGTGTGAGCGTGGGATCTGTTTATGACGATTAGATTACGACGGTATCTGCAATCCTTAAATGCTATGGAAAGGGAGGAAAACAGGTCTACGACATAGGAAGTGGTGAAGGAAGTAGTAAAGGCGAGCAGTCTGGAGTGTGGGAACTGTTTATGACGATTAAATTAAGGAATCTACAATCCTAAAATCTAATGGGAAGGGAGGAAAACAGGTCCATTACGTAGGAAATGGGGAAGGAAGTTGTAAGGCTAGCAGTGCAGAGTGTGGAAACCGTCTGTGGCATTTATGTATCTGCAATTCTAAAATAGTATAGGGAAGGAGGGCAAATAGGTCTACGACATAGGGAGTGGTGAAGGGAGTAGTAAGGGTGAGCAGTCTGGAGTGTGGGAACTGTTTATGACGATTAAATTAAGGAATCTACAATCCTATTATGATATGGGAAGGGAAAGAATCAGGTCCGCGACGTAGGAAGTGGTGAAGGAAGTAGTAAAGGCGAGCAGTCTGGAGTGTGGAAACTGTTTATGACGATTAGATTAAGGAATATACAATCTTAAAATGCTATGGGAATGGAGGGAAAACAAGGTAGGTAGTCAAGGGGAGCTGTCCGGAGTGTTGGAACTGTTTATGACGATTAGATTAAGGAATCTGCAATCCTAAAATGCTATGGGAAGGGAAGGGAAGAGGTCCACGACGTAGGAAGTGGTGAAGAAAGTAGTAAAGGCGAGCAGTCTGGAGTGTGAAAACGGTTTATGACGATTAGATTAAGGAATCTGCAATCCTAAAATCCTATGGGAAGGGATAGGAAGAGGTCCACGACGTAGGAAGTGGTGAAGGAAGTAGTAAAGGCGAGCGGTCTGGAGTGTAAAAACTGTTTATGACGATTAGATTAAGGAATCTGCAATCCTAAAATGCTATGGGAAGGGAGGGAAACAGGTTTACGACGTAGGAAGTGGTGATGGAAGTAATAAAGATGAGCAGTCTGGAGTGTGGGAACTGTTAATAACGATTAGATTAAGGTATCTACAATCCTAAAATGCTATGGGAATGGAGGGAATCAGGTCTGCGACGTAGGAAGTGGTGAAGGGAGTAGTAAAGGCGAGCAGTCTGGAGTGTGGAAACTGTTTATGACGATTAGATTAAGGAATCTACAATCCTAAAATCCTATGGGAAGGGATGGAAAGAGGTCTGCGACATAGGAAGTGGTGAAGGATGTAGTAAAGGTAAGCAGTCCGGAGCGTGGGAATTGTTAATAACGATTAGATCAAGTTATCTACAATCCTAAAATGCTATGGGAATGGAGGGAAACAGGTCCGCGACGTAGGAAGTGGTAAAGGTAGGTAGTCAAGGCGAGCTGTCCGGAGTGTTGGAACTGTTTATGACGATTAGATTAAGGAATCTGCAATCCTAAAATGCTATTGGAAGGAAAGGGAAGGGGTCCACGACGTAGGAAGTGGTGAAGGAAGTAGTAAAGGCGAGCAGTCTGGAGTGTGAAAACTGTTAATGACGATTAGATTAAGGAATCTACAATCCTTAAATGCAATGGGAATGGAGGGAAACAGGTCCGCGACGTAGGAAGTGGTGAAGGAAGTAGTAAAGGCGAGCAGTCTGGAGTGTGAAAACTGTTTATGACGATTAGATTAAGGAATCTGCAATCCTAAAATCGTATGTGAAGGGATAGGAAGAGGTCCACGACGTAGGAAGTGGTGAAGGAAGTAGTAAAGGCGAGCGGTCTGAAGTGTAAAAACTGTTTATGACGATTAGATTAAGGAATCTGCAATCCTAAAATGCTATGGGAAGGGAGGGAAACAGGTTCACGACGTAGGAAGAGGTGAAGGAAGTAGTAAAGGCAATCAGCCCGAAGTTTTGGAACTGTTAATGAATATTAGATTAGGGTATTTGCAATCCTAAAATTCCGTTGGAAGGGAGAGAAACAGGTCCGCGACATAGGAAGTGGTGAAGGAAGTAGTAATGCTAGCAGTTCAGAGTGTGGGAACTGTCTGTGGCATTTATGTATCTGCAATTCTAAAATGGTATAGGGAAGGAGGGCAAACAAGTCCACGACGTAGGGAGTGGTGAAGTAAGTAGTGAAGGTGAGCAGTGTGGAGATTGGGAGTTGATTAATGTATCTGCAATACTTTTCTGAGTAAACTAATATTTTCCCCCGAGCAAAGCTCGGTCCCCAGGTACTTAAATTAAATCATCTAAACTTTAGAAGCATGCCAGACGTAGCCCTTCGGAAATCAGCCTGTGGGGCAGAGCCCTTAGGAAATTCATCCATATCAATACTTTTCGGCAAATCTACATACTCTAAGCATCATTTTGATGTGCCATATGCCTATACCTTTATTTGGTAAATGGCCTTAACCGTTTACATAAAATTTGATTGTATCACTTTAATAATATAATAGATTATCTACAGCCACATCACACAACGTGATGTCCAGTACCTTCTTACTGTAGTTGGGTCAGAGAACTAACCTCGGATCACGTGTTGGTAAACGAAACTATGGTCTAAAAAGTGCAATTTGCAGTGAGTTGTTTGATAAATTACCCTAGCGTAGTTCTGAAATAAATCACTGTAACATGTTTTGGTGAACCTCAGATAAAAGTGACAGACAGTTCAGAGACGGTGAGTAATAGTGTAGACACTGGCATCTCAATTGTTTTACTTGCACGCGATACCAGACAAATAAATGAGACAAGTAAATACCTATGATGAATCAGATTTTTACAATATTAGAAATTAATAAATATATACAGAATGCTCCGTCATGCAGAATATCCGTCATGTTATACAGAATGCATTAAACAATCAAACTCCGGCAAATGGTTCTGTGAGTAAAAAAAATCAAGAATAGCGTCAGATATCCGTTATTTTGTATTTTGTACACCAACATTTTTTTCTTTAGATTGATTTAACCAATATTTATGAAACTTGGTTTAGTATGTATGTATGTTGAAGACACCTACGTTAAAAAATACCCCCGCCGCAGCAAACCTGCAGACTTAGCGAATTTCAATTTGCCTCATTGAATTTACACTAAAACGTCTCCTTAAATATATCACATTTATTCCCTATTTAAATAGAATTAGTTTAACAAACAGCTTAAATATCACGATTCTTTGTTGTGAAATAAGGCTGGATAAGAGTAAGCTAGATAACCTGATGTAATTAAGGTGTACCTCGTTTTGCCTTTACAACAAAACCCGGTGATATTTCAGCAATGTCTTATTAACTTCTTATAACTGCAGTTATCTCGCTGTTATGCTTGGAATTCGTTGATGAAAAGGATTATTTTCAGCACATTTAATGAATGGTAAATAGTTTTACAGTTAAATAAAACAAATAAATTAGGTTTAGGTTTGCAGTAGCAATGGCAAAACAATTTAACGATTGCTGTTGAAAACCTAAACATGATTAGTTTAAGTCGGCATTGAATGTGTGCAGTTGACCTATAGTTGATTTATTTTTTTAACGACTGATTTCCTTTACAGTCTGTTTTACGGACATTATTTTTAGTAGACATGACAATATTAACTATAAACCTTAGCTTAACGTAACGTAATAATAAATTTCACAGAAACACTGTAGCTTATGGTGAGTTCGAATCAATTCACAAAACTTGAGACCCAAATTGTGAATTTTTTAACACTTACTTTGAATTTATTAAACAGTCCAGATGGCTTACCATTGGTTAATTTTGATGTTTATTTTTTAAATTTTGATCAATATCTTCTACTGTATTTAGTACCAAAATTTTCATCGACGAATATAAAATTACGATTCTTAGTGATAACTTATTTAGTGACAAACCGAGTGTAGAATATGTCTAGGAAGTTTTTATTTTAATATTTTAATCCTTTATTTGTTAAAATTGAATCAACTATTCTTTTATAACACTCACACAATAATAACTTTTATTTACTTTTTACTAGTTGCTCTGCCCGTGCTTCGCTACGGGGTGAGAATGCAGAAAAGAATAATTTGGTTTTACTTTAAGATACTATACTTACCAGGAAACATATAGGCAAAGGCTCAATCGTACTTACTGATTATTTAAATGAATATCTCTTAATGTATACAGTACCATCATTTTATATAGTGTATATCATTTAAAATATATGCAAAAGTATAACTTATTGACCACATGTCACTAAGAAACAATTCTCCTTGTAAACAAATCAAATTAAATAGCAGAACAGCATTTCTGACAACAGCTGGAGTTTCATAACAATGTTTGTTTCCCATGTTAATCTTATGGAGAAATACGAAACTTTAAAGGGCCCCAGGACCTCACTCTCTAATTATTTCCCTATGAAAAAATTTTCCTGCACAACTTCACGTTACGCTCTTTCCAATGACACCAAAAACATGTCAATCGGTTCAGTAGTTTCGGAGGAGTAATTGTCACAAAAAATCTGCTTGCGTATTAAATAAGTACTAGTGGTCGTCCTGTGGTCGAAACTCGACCAAAAATAATTAATGTACAGACTTCTCTATTTTCTCCCCACACTGTAAATAAAACATGTGATTGGAATTTCTTCCATTTGTTTTGATTTTCTGTTTACATTTTTTTGTTATTTCGTCACCATCATGGCAACTCATATGGTCCATGTTAATTTTTTGAATTTTTCAGATTAATTTTTTGTACTTATTTGTTAGCCTATTTTAATTTTTAAAGGCATTCTGCACATCTACAGGAAAATATCTTTCCAACAGTATGCGTAGATTTTCCCTGCGATCCACACGAGCTGAGAAAAAAGGTTTTAAAGAAACATGCTTGCCTATTAATATATAGACGAGAGGTCGTCCAGTGGTCGAAACTCGACCAAAAATATGTAATGTACTCACTTATCTATTTTCACCCCACACTGTAAATAAAACATGTGATTGGAGTTTCCTCCATTTGTTTTGATTTTCTGTTTATATTTCGTAACCAGCATAGCAACGCATAAGATCCATGTTAATTTTTTCAAATTTTTAAACTCATTTTTTGTGCTTATCTTTGAGCCTATTTAAATTTATAAAGGGATTCTGCACACCTACAGGAAAATAGCTTTCCAACGGTATGCGTAGATTTTCCCTACGATTCACACGAGCTGAGAAAAAAGGTTTTAAAGAAACATGCTTGCCTATTAATATATAGATAGATAGATAGATAAAGATATCATAACAAAACTAGATATATAACATATGATTTTATAAAACAGGTAATAAGTAAATTGGATGATGTTGTAACTCCAACACACCCTCTCAACATCATGCTAGTAAAGTCCTAGGTAAAAGAGTGATCTTTTAAACACTTGCCCTAGAAGTGGCTTTGTTAAAAGGTCCGCTTGATTATTTTCACTTGGACAGTATTCCAGAAATACTTCGTTCTTACTTATCATTTCTCGGACGTAATGTTTTCGAATATCTAAATGTTTTATTCTAGCACTCATCTTTTCATTTTCAATAAACTTGATACAGCTCTGATTGTCTTCAAATATTACTGTAGGATTTTCTTGGGGGAAGCCCATATCTTTCAACAATAGTCTTAACCATACTACTTCTTGAGTGGCTAAGCTTGCGGCCATGAATTCAGCTTCTGTTGAAGAAAGAGTGACATTGGTCTGTTTTTTGCTAATCCAGTTTATAGTGCTGTTTCCTAACTTGTACATCATTCCGCTGATTGATTTTCTATCTGCTAAATCACCCCCCCCCCCAATCAGCATCTACATAGCATGACAATTTCAATTCTTTTTCCACCCCTAATTTTAATTTCTTGTCAATGGTACTTTTCAGATATCTTATTATTCGCTTTACAGCATTCCAATCACTTTGGGTGGGTTTTTCAACTCTTCTAGCTAGAATTCCAACAGCTGACAAAATATCCGGTCTTGATGTCACAGCAAGATAAAGAAGTGATCCTATTGCCTTCCTGTACATTTTGTTATCTGGCAGATCTGGTGACATAGCTGTTGAGTTGATAAATCCAACTTCCATTGGTATTCTTGCTGGTTTACTGTTTTCCAGTCCATGTCCAATTATGACTCTATTTATTTTTCTTCTTTGGTGGATGTAAAAGTCTCCCTCCATCTTATCAATTTCAACTCCTAAGTCTTTCATTTCAAAGCATTGTGTCAGTTTTTGAAATGTTTTCTTGACATTTTCAATTGATCCAACACACAAAATGTCATCAACATGAACCACTACATATGTATAATTTCCATCAGTATTACTCGTATATAAACAAGGGTCAGAATTGCTTTTTTCAAATCCTATGCTCATCATTGTTGTATTCAGTGTTTCATTCCAGGCCCGAGCTGCTTGTTTTAGCCCATAAATTGATTTCTTCAATTTATAAACTTTATCTTCATTATCAGATTTCACAAAACCTTCGGCCTGTTGCATATATATTTCTTCTTCTAACTTTCCATTTAAAAAGGCTGTTTTTACATCAAAATGATGCACAGTCAGATCTTTTGTCGCTGCTATGGTTAGTAAAATTCTTACTGTTGTTGAATTAACAACAGGAGCAAATATTTCATCATAGTCTTCTCCATATTTCTGTGAGTAACCTTTGGCTACTAAACGTGCCTTATAGCGCTCAACCATACCGTCATCTCCATACTTTGCTTTAAATATCCATTTACATCCAACTGCTGTTTTCTGTGGAGGTAAATCTACAAGTTCCCATGTATCATTTTTTAATAAGGCTTCCATTTCTTCTTGAGCTGCTACAACCCATTGTTTTTTCTCAGGTTCAGGCAATTTCTCCAATTGTTTCCAAGATTTTGGTTCAATCACATTTCCTTGAGCTATTAATGATAGTCTGTTAGGAGGAACACCTTTTGTTTTTCTTTCAGATTTTCTTACTTTCAAGTTAATATCATTATTCTGATGATCATCTCCATTATTATCCCCATCAATCATATATGGCTCGTCATGTTCAATCTCTTCCATTTCATTTGACATATGTTCTTTAGTTTCATTTGTTGATGTTTGCCTATCATCAAGTACATTTTTCTCATCAGTACCTTTTGGTTGATCAACTTGAACACTTCTTTGATTTTCTTCGACCTTTTCATGTCTTTGGAGTAAACTGTCTACAGGCAATACCCTAAAGCTCGAATTAGTATGATTTGCATCGACATGTGGAAAGGAAGATGTGTCAAAAACTACATCTCGAGTTGTAATGATTTTCCTATCTTCGGGTAACCACATCCTCCAGCCCTTTGATACATCTGAGTAACCAACAAATATCCCTTCTTTTGATCTTGATTGAAACTTGTCATTTGTCTTGTCTAGGATAAAACCTTTACAACCAAACTTTTTTAGATATGAAACATTTGGAATTTTCCTATACCATCTATGATATGGTAATACACCATCAATTGCATCTGATGGGCATCTATTCCTAACATGAGCTGCTGTTGCAACTGCCTCTGCCCAAAACGTTTGAGGAAGATTTGCTTCGATGAGCAAACATCTTGCCATGTCGTTTAATGTACGATTCATCCGTTCAGCCACTCCGTTTTGTTGAGGCGTTCCGCTACATGTTAATCTTCTCTGAATACCATTACAATTCAAAAATCCATCGAACTCTCTGTTAACATACTCTCCTCCATTGTCTGTTTGAAGATATTTAATTTTTCTTCCAGTAAAATTTTCTACTTTGTTCTTGTACTTTTTGAAAGAATCTAATGCATCACTTTTCTTCTTCAAAAAGTAAACTTCAACCCATCTTGAGCTATCATCAATAAAAGTAATGAAATATCGAGATTTTCCATGTGACTCAGTTTTCATTGGTCCACAGATGTCAGAGTGAATTAGGCCTATGTCCAACACTTCAGATGTTCTTTCACTTTTAGGAAAGGGTCTTTTTGTAAATTTTCCTTGAATACACACCTCGCATTGTGGAATAAGCTCTTTTGTGTTCACTTTAATACCTTTAACCATATTTAAATTGATTATTCTTTTCAAGTCTCCAAAGTTCAAGTGTCCAAAATGTTGGTGCCAAGACAATAGACTTGATTTTTCACAGCTTATATTCATTTCTTCACTACTCTCTTGTACGTAATAAAGTCCATTTAACCTATTCGCATGGATCTTTTGACAATTATTCTTTTGTATTCCCTGTCAGATGAATTTGAAAACTTTAGAATTGCTATTGAAACTAGAGATGCACTGCCTTCTCCTGAAACTTTAAAAATAAAGATCCTTTCACTTGCTTTAATTCGCTTGGGCTGATAGAGAGGATTATATCTGCCTTTGCCTTTGCATCAGTGATTAGCCAAGCAGTCATTCTTTCACCTTCTTCTAGAGGCCTTTTAATGGTTCCTAACACATACCCAAGTAAATCATTTTTAACTAAAATTGCTTCCATCTGCATTTTCCATGTGTCATAATTATTTCTGTTCAAAAGTTCAATGTGATTACTCATATTTCTTTCCATATTCCTCACTTAATTAAGTCTCATAATCTGTTAAAATTGAATCAACTATTCTTTTATAACGCTCACACAATAATAACTTTTATTTACTTTTTATATCATAACAAAACTAGATATATAACATATGATTTTATAAAACAGGTAATAAGTAAATTGGATGATGTTGTAACTCCAACATTATTGACATTCACATTTTCATTACTGGAACTCTATTGGCATTATATTTTATCTAGTGTCTGAAAAACTTGTAGGATGATGGACTAATTACATTTTATAAAGTTTTAAATGTTGTCCCTTATTAATTGTGCGCTGATGTAGACTACCTGTTTCTCTCCTGTTTTAGGGTAGATATTTATTTTACGATTTAGTTATAATCACAGTAGGATAAGCAAGCAATGCATACAATACAAGTATATCGTATTATTTTGTTAAAATAGATTGTTGTGTCGATTACAAAAGTGTCAAAGCTGGTTAATTAAAATAACAAGAAACGAAAAAAACAACAAAACGCCCTCTACATTAACCGGACGGAACTAACATAAGAATTATCTTCAGCTGATCCACAAGGGAGTAATAATTAATCTACCATCAACCATCAATAAAATTGTTTGCTATTTTTCCCTTGAGTATTATAAATACAGTAGATGGCAAAACACATTGTTTATCTATTCGTCCCTGTCAGGTCAGTTAGAAAAATGCATGCCAGAACACGCAAACCTTACCGAACATGAAACATCACAATAGATGTGACAGGCATACAGTAGGCCTATCACATACTCCTATACCTAGTGGATCGTCTATAAGCTATCTGAAAAGTATTCCCGTCCGCTTCATGAAGATGGAATTTCATTTTAATTTCTAATTTAATTTCCCTAATTTTAATTTCTTGTCAATGGTACTTTTCAGATATCTTATTATTCGCTTTACAGCATTCCAATCACTTTGGGTGGGTTTTTCAACTCTTCTAGCTAGAATTCCAACAGCTGACAAAATATCCGGTCTTGATGTCACAGCAAGATAAAGAAGTGATCCTATTGCCTTCCTGTACATTTTGTTATCTGGCAGATCTGGTGACATAGCTGTTGAGTTGATAAATCCAACTTCCATTGGTATTCTTGCTGGTTTACTGTTTTCCAGTCCATGTCCAATTATGACTCTATTTATTTTTCTTCTTTGGTGGATGTAAAAGTCTCCCTCCATCTTATCAATTTCAACTCCTAAGTAGTTGTGAACAACTCCTAAGTCTTTCATTTCAAAGCATTGTGTCAGTTTTTGAAATGTTTTCTTGACATTTTCAATTGATCCAACACACAAAATGTCATCAACATGAACCACTACATATGTATAATTTCCATCAGTATTACTCGTATATAAACAAGGGTCAGAATTGCTTTTTTCAAATCCTATGCTCATTATTGTTGTATTCAGTGTTTCATTCCAGGCCCGAGCTGCTTGTTTTAGCCCATAAATTGATTTCTTCAATTTATAAACTTTATCTTCATTATCAGATTTCACAAAACCTTCGGCCTGTTGCATATATATTTCTTCTTCTAACTTTCCATTTAAAAAGGCTGTTTTTACATCAAAATGATGCACAGTCAGATCTTTTGTCGCTGCTATGGTTAGTAAAATTCTTACTGTTGTTGAATTAACAACAGGAGCAAATATTTCATCATAGTCTTCTCCATATTTCTGTGAGTAACCTTTGGCTACTAAACGTGCCTTATAGCGCTCAACCATACCGTCATCTCCATACTTTGCTTTAAATATCCATTTACATCCAACTGCTGTTTTCTGTGGAGGTAAATCTACAAGTTCCCATGTATCATTTTTTAATAAGGCTTCCATTTCTTCTTGAGCTGCTACAACCCATTGTTTTTTCTCAGGTTCAGGCAATTTCTCCAATTGTTTCCAAGATTTTGGTTCAATCACATTTCCTTGAGCTATTAATGATAGTCTGTTAGGAGGAACACCTTTTGTTTTTCTTTCAGATTTTCTTACTTTCAAGTTAATATCATTATTCTGATGATCATCTCCATTATTATCCCCATCAATCATATATGGCTCGTCATGTTCAATCTCTTCCATTTCATTTGACATATGTTCTTTAGTTTCATTTGTTGATGTTTGCCTATCATCAAGTACATTTTTCTCATCAGTACCTTTTGGTTGATCAACTTGAACACTTCTTTGATTTTCTTCGACCTTTTCATGTCTTTGGAGTAAACTGTCTACAGGCAATACCCTAAAGCTCGAATTAGTATGATTTGCATCGACATGTGGAAAGGAAGATGTGTCAAAAACTACATCTCGAGTTGTAATGATTTTCCTATCTTCGGGTAACCACATCCTCCAGCCCTTTGATACATCTGAGTAACCAACAAATATCCCTTCTTTTGATCTTGATTGAAACTTGTCATTTGTCTTGTCTAGGATAAAACCTTTACAACCAAACTTTTTTAGATATGAAACATTTGGAATTTTCCTATACCATCTATGATATCGATGGTTAGAAGCACACATGTAGTATGTCCATTTTTTTGTAAAATGAGATACCGCTACCACTGAATTGGTGGAGTCTTCATCTTTACAACTGCACACTCGTTATATCTCCAATATAACCCAAAAATTTTAAATAAATAACAAAAGAAAATACAGAGTCTTGAGTATTGACTCATTATAAAGTGCACACCTGTGTTATGTCCTTAAGTTTTACAGAGTAATAGTAGCTTTATTACTGGGTATCTTGGTTTGTGTGCACACACATCTTATGTCCGGACGTAAAACTCTTGTGCAGAAGAATATGTTGTTGTGTTGCTCACAGGGTATTACACAACTGGACATGGAACTGTTGTGCAGTAAGATTTTATTCCTCTGTGGTCAAGCAGCTGATTGTAAGTACATGCCAGATTTATTTTTATGCACACATGCCACATGTCCGGGACATAAAACTGTTGTGCAGAATACGCTTGTACTTTAATTCCAACAGTTCGTTAAACATCTGGACATGGAACTGTTATGCAATAAGATTTTATTCTTCTATGTTGGCTTTATCAGTTTTTAAAGAAAGGATTGTTTAAAAATGGATCCTAAAAGTCGAGGATTGAAAATGTTGGAGATTTTAAAGCAGAAAACAGATGGAAATGCTCATCACAAACTATTTACAAAGGTGGAAAATATTTCAGCTTTGCTATGCTCCCCTACAGGTAAGCCAGAAGTGCTAAAAAGAAACACAGAAATGTATGTCAAAAGTTCCTTTGTGCCTTATTTCAGATAAGCACTCAAATAATTTAACTGGCTTTGGAAAAAACATCTTCAAGTAGAGTATTTTTATGAGAAGATGGTAGGAAAGGCAGGCCCGTTCCAAATGCTTCAAAGCCTGAGGAAATAGAACATGTTAAAAAAACACATAGACAGGATGCAAGGATCCAAGGATGGAGTCGCACTATTGTAGGAAGGACTAAAAAAAACTCTGTCTCTCTCCAGAGTTAAATGTTTCCGAACTTTACAGATAGTATGTGACGAGTTTGCACAAAGGAAAACGTAAATCCTGTAAAAAATGGCGTGTTTCATTCAGTTTTCAAATCCTATGATCCTCCCCTGACAACATTTGTCCCTAAAAAAGATCGATGTTCCAAATGTAACCAGTATTGTGCTTCAGTATCGGGCTGCTGAAGATAAAACTAAATTTGGTGAGAACTACGGAACACATGCAAGGCGAAAAACAGAAGCAATGGACATGAAGAAGAAAGACATGAACTCTAAAGAAAAAGATCAAGTAACAGCTACTTTTGATTTACAAGCTGTGTTGATGGTACCATTTACTGGGGACTGTAAAATTTACTATAAACGGAAACTTTCTGTTTACAATTTCACAATTTTAGATTCTAATTCAGATGGATTCTGTCATGTATGGGACAAGAGGATTGGAATGAATGGTTCAAGTGAAATCCGTACAGGCCTTATCATATACATGAAAAACCTACCTACTCATGTCAAACATGTTACAACCTATTCTGACACATGTGGAGGGCAAAACAGAAATCAGTTCATAGGCTCTGCAATGTTGTATATTGTAAATAAGACAAACATTGAAAGAAAATGTGGATATGAAGTACATGGAACCTGGCCACACGTACTTTGAAGCAGATTCCATGCACTCTACAATTGAGAGAGCACGTAAACACAAAAAGATTTACACGACTGAGGAATGGGGTGTACTTCTTGAGATGTCTAGGAAAAAACCCAAGCCTTACAATGTTAAAATTCGAAAATATACTGTAATGACATTTATGATCTAACAAGCCTAGGCAAACTTGCCATCCAAAATAGGACAATCAATATCAAAAGAAAAACAGTTAATTGGTTGAAATTGAAATGGCTTAAGTTTGACAATTAATTGATTAAAATAAATTAAATTGATTGTAAATTAATCAGTAAATTAATTGATTACTGATTGATTGGTTATAAAATATAAATTCAAAATTATTTTTTAACTTTCATGCTAAAATAAATGTCATAATTATTCTGCAATGAATTGTGTAAAACTGGCAAACCAGCCCTTTAATCTCTACGAGAGCACGCCCCGTGGTCGAAAAATCGACCAAAAGTACCTATGTTTTGTGCAAACTTCTCTATTTTCACCCCACACTGCTAAATAAAACATGTGATTGGAATGTCTTCCATTTGTTTTGATTTTCTGTTTATATTTTGTTGTTATTTCGTCATCACCATAGCAACCCATAAAACCCATGTTAATTTTTTAAAATTTCAAATTCATTTTTTGTGCTTATTTTTGTGCCTATTTAGTTTATAAAGGGATTCTGCACACCTACAGGAAAATAGCTTTCTAACTGTATGCGTAGATTTTCTGTACGATACACACGAGCTGAGAAAAAAGGTTTTAAAGAAACATGCTTGCCTATTAATATATAGATATAGATTTAATATTACGTTTTTTTTCTACTGTTTTTAGTCACATGTTTTATTTTTACTAACAGGGTACTTGCTATTACAGTAATGATTAGTAATTGAAAGTGTCATATGGTAAAATAGAAGTCTTGTTTACGTTCAATAAAAAACATGAGTTATCCTAACTATTAATTTTAAACAATCTCTTTTTAGACACTTTGTGTTATGCACAGATGTTTTATGTCCGTGGTTCCAGGTTTTGCTTAGTGCACAAGAGTTACATGTCCGACTTCTTCCAAAATATAATTTAATTTCTCTCAAAATAGACTAAATAACGGTAAACAACTACTTAAAACATAAAATATATTAAATAGGCATTCATATTTTACCCTAGTATTTTAAGTACAATTAAGGATTTTAAAATAATGTTAGAAACAAAACTTCTTTTTGCGTTTCCCGAAAGTTTGGTAAAACGGACATATCATACGTGTGTTTCTAACCATCGATATGGTAATACACCATCAATTGCATCTGATGGGCATCTATTCCTAACATGAGCTGCTGTTGCAACTGCCTCTGCCCAAAACGTTTGAGGAAGATTTGCTTCAATGAGCAAACATCTTGCCATGTCGTTTAATGTACGATTCATCCGTTCAGCCACTCCGTTTTGTTGAGGCGTTCCGCTACATGTTAATCTTCTCTGAATACCATTACAATTCAAAAATCCATCGAACTCTCTGTTAACATACTCTCCTCCATTGTCTGTTTGAAGATATTTAATTTTTCTTCCAGTAAAATTTTCTACTTTGTTCTTGTACTTTTTGAAAGAATCTAATGCATCACTTTTCTTCTTCAAAAAGTAAACTTCAACCCATCTTGAGCAATCATCAATAAAAGTAATGAAATATCGAGATTTTCCATGTGACTCAGTTTTCATTGGTCCACAGATGTCAGAGTGAATTAGGCCTATGTCCAACACTTCAGATGTTCTTTCACTTTTAGGAAAGGGTCTTTTTGTAAATTTTCCTTGAATACACACCTCGCATTGTGGAATAAGCTCTTTTGTGTTCACTTTAATACCTTTAACCATATTTAAATTGATTATTCTTTTCAAGTCTCCAAAGTTCAAGTGTCCAAAATGTTGGTGCCAAGACAATAGACTTGATTTTTCACAGCTTATATTCATTTCTTCACTACTCTCTTGTACGTAATAAAGTCCATTTAACCTATTCGCATGGATCTTTTGACAATTATTCTTTTGTATTCCCTGTCAGATGAATTTGAAAACTTTAGAATTGCTATTGAAACTAGAGATGCACTGCCTTCTCCTGAAACTTTAAAAATAAAGATCCTTTCACTTGCTTTAATTCGCTTGGGCTGATAGAGAGGATTATATCTGCCTTTGCCTTTGCATCAGTGATTAGCCAAGCAGTCATTCTTTCACCTTCTTCTAGAGGCCTTTTAATGGTTCCTAACACATACCCAAGTAAATCATTTTTAACTAAAATTGCTTCCATCTGCATTTTCCATGTGTCATAATTATTTCTGTTCAAAAGTTCAATGTGATTACTCATATTTCTTTCCATATTCCTCACTTAATTAAGTCTCATAATCTGTTAAAATTGAATCAACTATTCTTTTATAACGCTCACACAATAATAACTTTTATTTACTTTTTATATCATAACAAAACTAGATATATAACATATGATTTTATAAAACAGGTAATAAGTAAATTGGATGATGTTGTAACTCCAACATTATTGACATTCACATTTTCATTACTGGAACTCTATTGGCATTATATTTTATCTAGTGTCTGAAAAACTTGTAGGATGATGGACTAATTACATTTTATAAAGTTTTAAATGTTGTCCCTTATTAATTGTGCGCTGATGTAGACTACCTGTTTCTCTCCTGTTTTAGGGTAGATATTTATTTTACGATTTAGTTATAATCACAGTAGGATAAGCAAGCAATGCATACAATACAAGTATATCGTATTATTTTGTTAAAATAGATTGTTGTGTCGATTACAAAAGTGTCAAAGCTGGTTAATTAAAATAACAAGAAACGAAAAAAACAACAAAACGCCCTCTACATTAACCGGACGGAACTAACATAAGAATTATCTTCAGCTGATCCACAAGGGAGTAATAATTAATCTACCATCAACCATCAATAAAATTGTTTGCTATTTTTCCCTTGAGTATTATAAATACAGTAGATGGCAAAACACATTGTTTATCTACTCGTCCCTGTCAGGTCAGTTAGAAAAATGCATGCCAGAACACGCAAACCTTACCGAACATGAAACATCACAATAGATGTGACAGGCATACAGTAGGCCTATCACATACTCCTATACCTAGTGGATCGTCTATAAGCTATCTGAAAAGTATTCCCGTCCGCTTCATGAAGATGGAATTTTTGTTTAGATTTTCAGTGTTCTGTAATTTTTACTTATTGAAACCATTTAAACCAATTTAAAAAATATAATTAAAAAATAGCTAACCAGAGGGTAGGTTTTATAGCCAAACTGTAAAGCAAATTTGGAAAAATCTCCCTAAAATTAAAGAGAATCATTTATTTGACAACAGTGCATTCTGAAACAATTCCGAACATGAAACGAAACCAAGCAGGCTTCGGATGTATTAACATGAGATACATTGTGGTATCCATCACTAAGTTAATAATTTTTTTCTCTATCGCTATCCATAATTTCATGGAGTAATTTGTCAACCGGCCTTTTAAAAACTAGTTCTCCTTTGAAAGAGTGTTCGGTTCCATTTCGTACCTTGAAGTTCAAGACTGGCTCGATACACAGTATACAAGTGCTTAGTCTATGATACAAGCCTGTATCCCACAGTCTGATGTTTCAAAGCCCCGGCATTGTTTAGACCCAAATTAGTACCCCATCCCCAATGAGGGTCCAATCCCCCACCCCTCGGTTGAAGCTATTACGTTAATCAGGCAATACCCAGCATGGCTTCAACCCTTCATGATCCAACGTTGGGGAAGTATGCAGTTTCATTTGCAAATACCCATATGAAGTACTAAATACCTATGTTACTCATAAATATAGTTTATTGTAGTTTTAGGCTATTGGTTTTAATATATTAAGAGTAAGTGAACAATGTGAGGAGATGTACAGTGAAATTCATTTCAAGGCTGTAATTTTTTTTAAAGGTTTAATACGTTTTAATTACTGGTTATCTGAATGGATATATTGTTCTTTTAGTAATCAGAAGAGGTGGGTAAAGAATCACGATTGTGGTGGGTTCAAGTATTCGTGGTATTTACGGGGGGTAGCGGATTTTTATCCCCCTGGAATTTTACCCCCTGGGCAAACGTGACATCACAAACCAGGGGGTAAAATTCCGGCCGCGAACTTTTGAGTTTCGCGATATAAGCTCGATGGATTAAACGCTGAATTAAACATATATTTTTACGGTTGTGAATTTAATCAGAACACATCAAATTATAAAAACCTAGAGTGTACGGCCCGGATTTTTACCCCCGGAATTTTACCCCCGGATTTTTACCCCCCGGAATTTTACCCCCGGAATTTTACTCCCTGGCCAGATAGATATATAAATTAGTGAGAATGATTAATTATCTTCATTCTGTTTTAATTTTATAGTAAAAATTTTATTATTAAGTAGCCTACTGTATATTACTGTAATTTATTTGTAACATTCACTAATCGAACAAGTTTGTAATTTTAATTTATAGATTCTAGTATTAGGATTCGATTTTGGAAGCCAACAGTTGGTTAATATGACGTATAAACAATCAACTTAATGATAATTGTTTCAAACATTTCTTTACAAAATAAATAAATAAAGTTAGGCTACTAAATAATTAAATGTTTACAATTAATTAAAAACAGAAATAAGAAAATCAATCATTAAATTTCTAAAATCGGCCAGGGGGTAAAATTCCGGGGGGTAAAAATCTGGGGGTAAAAATCCGGGGGTAAAATTCCGGGGGGTAAAATTCCGGGAGTAAAAATCCGGCCCGTACATCTTTAGTTGTCTAAACGCTGGTTATATGGACAGGGGGTAAAATTCCGGGTTTTATCGCTAATCTAATTAATCACGCTCTGGCTATTTTCATTAGACTTCCAAATCCGCGGGGGTAAAATTCCGGCCGCGAACAAACTTTTTCCTACGTTCCTACGTCATAGTGACGTCAGCTGTGCCCAGGGGGATAAAATTCCGGCGACCCATTGCTGCGATCTCGGTATTTTACGATGTCATCGTGATTGCAACATTAACATTAAACATTAGCAAAGCATTAAGCATCTTTTGTTGTTTATGAATGCTGCTGAAATCGCGTGTTCAATGTTTCGATCTTCGGTTTAGAATCGCCACTAAAATGTAACTTAGCCACCAATAGGTCCATCCCCTTTTGGTACCGAATTACGGCCGTTACGTCATTTCGACGTCGGTTTTCGGTACCGTTATCTTTCCTAAGAACGGTGGTACCAAGAATCACGGTTAGGTACCGATGCATCACTATTTACAACTTAGTGATCATTGGTGTTACACATTTGATCAACACAAACTAAATTTAATGGTTTTCTTGCTGTAAAGGACTTTCGTTTTCAGGGGTTGTATGACTTTAACTTAGGGAAATAAAAAAATATATAAAATACATTAGCTTCTTTTTCAGCACCATACATGTTATTAAATTACCTGAATGTACAATACATATATCTAATAACACTTGTGATAATATATTACACTCATACTGTTTACTCACAAGACGGCATTGGGTCTGATGATGAGTGTCCAATCGAAATGGATCACCACTTACCATCTTTTATAAGTATTTACCTTCTTGTGAGTCAACAGTATAGGTGTAAATATATTATTACATTGTTATTAGACTTATTTTTTGCACTTTCAGAAAAAAATTGTATGCGGGTAAATAGAAATATATTATAGTTTGGTATTTTGACCAAAGTCAAAACCACGATAAATTTGGGAAAAGATTGTTTTACTAGTATTTACATCGGCCAGGCAGACATGTTGTTGCTAGGCAACCACATTCAGGTGTTGTTTGATACCTCTAACGTCACGGTGGATAATGAAAGCCTCCAAAGTCAAATTAAGGATGATAGTGTACCTGTTGCTCGAATTCGAGCAATTGCGAAGCATTACAGGCGACTCAAAGACTCACGATCTACACAACAGTTAGATATACCCTAATCAAAATCTTTTGTAAATATCTTATCTTTTTTCAAAAAGCTGATCTTGTTTTTTTAGTGTTTTTAGTGTAAAAAAACATTATTTCTATTTCTTTTACTTGGTTGTGTTCTATGACATTTTCTATGTTTCCATTGTTCGCAAATCGGTTATTTCAATGATTGCTCAAGAAATGTAGCACAGTGTTAATTCAGTTTTACTTTTAGCCTATATCAAATTGTCCAGGATTTCTCACTCTTTTCCATTGTAATAATTACACCAACCCAAGTTTCGTCTTGGGCAGAAACCAACCCATACAATAGATATAAGTTAACTCCATAAGAAATAATTTTAAAAGTTACTGCAATATTAGGATTTTTCACTGATTTGGTAATAGAACATTATATTGCAAAACATGACACGATGCAGAAGAAAATCAATTTTAAAATCAGAAAAATCCATTACAAATACTGTACTTCATTTTGACAAACTCATTAAATCACAATTTAAATATTAACAGCTGTTGCATTAAAAAGTAGTGTAGAATTATGCATATGGTTGTAATGTAAACAAATCTGAAGAGGCAACTTTAAAGGCTACTGGGGCAGAGCCCCAAGGGAATTTACCTCTTTCCCCTTTTGATGGCTCATCTACATACCAAGACCTTTCTTTAGAGACCCCTACCAAGTTCCTACGCCCAGTCGTTCTCTCAAATTAGCTGTGACAAAAACCCCGTTTTCCTCCATAAGAATAACATAGGATGGGAATTTAAATGCCACGGGGGCAGAGCCCCAAGGAAATTCACCATGTTTTTCTTTTGATGGCTCATCTACAGACCAAGACCTTTCTTTAGACACCTCTACCGAGTTTCTACGCCCAGCCGTTCTCTCAAAATAGCTGTGACAAAGAAAAACAGTTTCAAATTAATATATAGATAATTTTAATTTATCTCCCTTTACTCAGCATCTAATACAGATTTACTTGATGTTGGTAAAATCTTAGGGATAAATTTCCGTGATTAAATCCTCTAGTAATTTAGTAGAAGGCAATTTTAAGCAAACTGCTTTAATTGGTAGGAAAGAAATGATCAACCGAATTCAAACAGAAAAAGTAAAAACCACGTAAAAACTAATATGATTTTGTTTGTATCGTATTTTTATCTGCTGTCTTTAGAGAGAGTAAAAGTCGAACAATGAGTTTAAATGACTAGAGAGGAGAAGAATTCTTTGCGAGTAGCAATAAACTTAAGCAAAATGTTAAAATGTATTTTATTTTTGTTTAATTGCATGCTTTTACATTACAGAGTTGTTATTATTTCAGAGATCAAATGTCAAATGTATGGTTTTTGTAATAAAATGTTTTTCGTAAATTATATAATGTTTGTTCATATAACTTATTGTTTTATTTTAACTATTAAACTGAATTAACTACAACCGAGCAAGGCTCGGTCCCCGGTACTTGTCATAAATTGTCATAACTAATTGCCACATATCTATTTAAATAACAGTACTTTAATAAGTACTTTGGTTTGCTGCTAGAGGGTAAAGTGAGCTTTTATTGAAATGTACCATGTGGTTTTAATTAATTGTATTGTTTATTCTTGTAAACAAGCAATGCAATTTATGCAACATTGTGTTGCATTAATGTCATGCTGCATGTGAATTGATTCAGATTACAAAATAAAACTAACTACAGACAGAAAATCTAAAAATTAAATATAAGAGCAATTTATTTTTTAGTATATACCTTCATCGATTCATACGAATAATAAAAATTATCACGACATTGGGCTATACAATTAATGCAATACAACTCAACAAAATATTAGGTTAGTACACAATACAGTTTATAATATTCGTTAATAAACTGCATCTGTTAATTCGTTAGGGATGCAACCACTTAGTCTTGAAAACTATGATTTGAACTAGCATTGGTTAGTAAAATTGAATATTGATTTATTCCAGGAACGGGATGCCTTTAACACTAAACGAATTTTGAAAAGTGTGTTGTGTCGTTTGGAGTGAAAATATTGCAGCTGTAAATAATGTTGAAACAATATTGAAAATAATGAGAAAATGGATATTTTTGGCACGCTTCCCAAACAGTTGTTTATAATGGTGAATAGAACGTGGCTGGTACTTAAGTACCACTTTAGTTCCATCCCCATTCCATTATATAGTGATATAAATATCTAGTCTATATCTCTATCATACATGTAGTTCGAAATTCAAAACTACATTTCCGAAAGTATAGGATTTGTTTTTTAAATAGGTATATAAAATGTAAAAATAACTTTAACACAATACATTTTTGATTATAATATAAACTAGACGCCAAATACCCGCGAAAAGTATTTGTGGATTTAAAATATTTGGGCTTACTCATTGGAATCATGTGGAATTGTTTGTACAAAAATATACAAACAACCGACTATACAACATTTTGTTGATACATCAGATGAAACCCGTGCTACGAAACGAACACGATTCTGTAAAAAAGTTATTATTCTGGCTCTACGTCTTTCGGAAACATTGTATAAACGTATACAATCCACAATAAAATAATTACATAAAGTGATGAAATGCTGGACTGTTGAAAACAAACACCAACCGCACACGATTGTGTAGCTGCGTCTTTTTTAGACTTTGTGTTCAAAATGTTGAAAACCTCCCTTGAAAGAATTACTCAAAGTGATGAGACGCCAGGTTTCACAGCCAAAAGGCTGGTAAAAGGTTTGGTAAATCGTGTTGGAATGAAGGGCTTAAAATCTTTATATCTCTTTCCTTGGAGTGGCAAAATGCAACTGCAAGTTTTACCTCTTAAAAGGCGTACTCTTGCGTGGCTGTTTTCTTCGAAAACTGAAAACAACGTATTTAACTTCGTTAAACCGAGGTGTATTGAATTAACAAGTTATTTTCAAGGGAATATTCTATTTAATTTTTATGATTATTTTTTGCAGCTATGCAATCTAAAATATTCAACTGTAAATCGTTCAATATTCACATTGACGCGACAATGAAATAGATTTTTTGTGAAGATTGTTGTCCGTACCTGTGACCGTACCACGGAAAATGTGTTTAGTCCCTTGCTAACCAACTTACCCATAGCTTCTATTATAAATACTTGACTACAATGTCAAATGATTGCATTTCAAACCTCAATTTTCAGCTTATTTGATTCTAAATGCTTTACCTTTTTGTGAAAATTCATTTATTTTTTGATAAATGGCTAAATAAATACAAACTTCATCGTTTTCTGCATATACAATATTATATTTCATCACTAGGGTCTTCATTAGAAAACTACAACCGCTCAAAGAAGTAAGTTGAATGTGAGATTTGATTCAGTCAATATTGATGACTCCCAAACGGAAAGTATCAGGAAAAGGAAATGGACGAGAGGGAGAGAATAAATACATCGTTGATTTATTTGAAACTTCTGACTTTTTTAGAGAAGGTTATTAGAATAATATAATTAATTTGATAAAGCAATATTAAAATGTATCGCTTATACAAGAACAATAACAGCAGGCTTAGTTCATCACGAAGTTAATTTGGGTTTTTAGAGTTGATTAAAATTCCGTATTTTTGAGTTGGTTCGGTCTAGTAAACCTACAAGGGTTTAGTTAGGAAGTATAGTTTGTGGTTTGTCTGACAGGGCTTCTAGACTGGAGGCTCGGGCTCAAGTCCAGCCAATCGCCAACTTTTATGTATGGTTATGCCATAACTGGTGCTAGGACCAAATTAAGCTTAAAGCCCATCTATCTTGTATGTTAGAAAATAAACATACAACACATCCCCTATCTAGTAGTTTTTTCAACGTTTTATAAGGGTCGAAGTACCCTCTCTGTATTTAGGGAAAAATAACAAATATGCAATAAAATTCTTCCTTATGGTGTAATATACCTCCATCAACATTATTCTTTGGGTCATTGCTGTAAAATGCCAGATTTGTAAGAAATTTAATCATTTTCTTTAATAATTTGTCATATTACAGTTTTTATTAACACTTGCTATGTCCATAATACTTATAATATCGTATTTCATTACCTGAAAACCTGTTTTAACTATTTATACCAGTTCCTCTCAGTGGAGTATTGAACAAATACAGTTACAATTTCGATTCAGATATTCTGCCGCCAATCAATGTCCAACAATAGGCTCGTGCTGCTGAAATGTAGCTTCGTTGTGGGAAACCCTGCAGCGAACTTCTTGAGTTATCGAAATCTTCACGTCCTACAATACACAATCAGTATCCATAGCACTTCAATAGAATTGTTTTATTGTTACCGTTGCCTAGCAACTATTTATTATTATTTTTTGTGATTCCTAAAATTTAGTTTCTTCACATAACCTTAAAGTTGTAGCTGTGTTGACTGTTAGTGTACATTATTATTGTGTTGAATAGTGGTAATAGGGTATAGTGTGGTGAAAAATAGCGTTCGTACCACGGGCCGAAATGGTTTTGCAGCTCTCGATCGATTTAAAATTCTCGACTTCGTCTCGAACTTAAAAACTATCTCGAGCCGGCAAAACCTCATTTTCTTCCCTAGGTACGAAATATACTATTACGCTTTTACATAACATAAGGGTGGTAAGTGTAGTAATTTTGTTTAGGCCTATAAATAGGCCTAAATAAGAAGTCCTCTGAAATATCACCACTAAACAAAAGCATAAATACAAAGTTGTGAAATGGGTTTGAAGGAAGAATGCAAGACGCCTTTTGTGTTTTTTTACTGTTCAAGAGTAGTTGGGCACAATTTTTAACATCAAAAAGCTGCTGACTTGCTTTTTGAATATTTCGTTTTCTGAAGAGCATTCTTAAAAAAGAATCAGCTATCTGATTAGAAGGTGTGTACTAAAACGTAACCATAGTTAGCATAGGTACTATAAGACGTATGAATTACTTAAAATGTTACTCGGCGTTTTAGCGATGCTAGATGCATTTAAATTTGTAATTTTTTTCTCCGTAACCATTACATGCATAACAATTCGGTAGCTAATTAATTAGTTTTTTAAACTTCTAAGTCATTACTTGGGTGAATTTTATAATACAGTATTGCCAATAACTATACTGTATATCATTGCAAATGGCATTGCCCTGGTATATGCGTACCTCATGGACATAAGTGACAATGTTACACTTTCGAACCATCAAAAAGTTGAATGACTTTTCACTTTTCTCGAAACGAAACCTGCCATCTGATTATCAGGCGAGCGCCTACAACCTCTCAGCTACCGAACTATAACTTGAAAAAATTTAGGTAAATTAAGGACTATTAAAGAACTAACGAGCTATCGTTAAAGAGCTAATAAAATTGGGCAGCACTCAGCACAAATAGTAAAACACCTGTATTTTACAGCAACGTGAATGTCTTCGTAATGACTACAGTACAGTCAATAAGGAAGCATATGTTTTCACAGTCAAACTGATTGTACTAAAAGCCACCTGGGACTACGCCCTCGCTCCATCATGTCCCTTTTTATTTCCCCCATTTCCCGTTCCTCCCCCACGTTTGCACCCCTGCGGTGGCGAGGGTTGCCCAGAGGGTGACAACAGTTGCCAACACTGATAACTATTGCCCAATAAGCTTCCGTCAACAGGCAAGTCTTGAGTGCTTTCCCAGGTTACCGCTCAAGTGTTTAAATAAATCGTGTATGGTTTGTCTCGATGTTGAAAATACGAAGAAGAATCATGTAAAAAAACTTAGGCAACTTTTTTATATTATAAATTGTTTACACATGTAAATTTGTTCTTTAACTGTATGAATGAAACAACTGGTCACTACCCCAGTGCATTGCAACATTCTTTATTAGCCTAATATAATAAAGAAAGCTTAGACAAACCCCGTTAATACTACTAATAATTAATTATGGGGAATGAGCTGGACTAGTGGTAGAGCGCATGACTTCGGTCCTTGAATCCCATGTTAAAAATGTTTAACTTAAAATCCTACCAATTATAACAATCAATTTCATCTAAGTGTTAATGCCACAACCCTCTAGGCCCAACCTGAAGTAATGTGTAAAGTGTTTCCCGGGTAGAGCCTACGCCTTAGGATATGAACGGGGAACGGGGGACATAAAAAAATCACACTGACATATATTTGATGTTATAACTTCCAGAACCATCGCTGATATTTACAAGAAACCCCCCAAAAACAGATGTTTGGGGTAGAAAAATCAACTCCGGTAGACCGGTACACGTTTCTTCGACGTTTAATAAGAATCGAAATTCCCTGCATTGCGTTACGTAAAAGTTTGGTGAGAGATTTCACCAATAACATCAACAGAATTTCTAGCATTCTCCTGCTGCCCCGAATCCTATATTATTCATTGGGTTGGTAGGTTATTCTAGCTAAGGAAACAACTTGACTTAGCCATTAACAAATTCACTTACAAAAAACCACAACATTTCATTCTATACCACCACCTTCACTCCGGATACAAATTTCCATTCGCCATAAAATGTGCAACTGTTGGGGTTAGTAGTGATTAAACCCCACAAAAAATATCAGAATGATTACAGTGAAAAATTAACTTAAGCCTTCCGTTGTGGAATACCGTATTTATTTTTAAAACACACTGCCTTCATTGTAACCCTCATACTATTTCGTTTGGATTCGTTTGGATTTAGTGATTGTCTAGATGTTCATTATTTATAGAACATTACTGACAAAACCACCATGTTATCAAGAAAAACTTATATTTTTAACTGCACAATACTTGAGCGGTTAGGTATGCTAAACTATCGATCAAAAGTGTGCCCCAAGTTCGCGTATAATGCGATTGCCTCGGGTTCTTTGATCCCCTAGTCTCTCCCCCCCCCCCCCCCCCCGCTACACCCAAACCCCAACGTTGCATCCTCAATTGGAGTTTAACTCAAGCATCCCAACTAAAGTCACTCTCCCGACTCTAGAATTTCCAATGAGTTTTCTAACCTGAGCTTAATGTAGTCAACCGTACATAATATCTTACTTTAATTAATTGTACCGGGTGTCCCACGAAGAGGTCCCTATTTGTGAATTAAAACCTACTTTTATTTAAAATATCTTCTAGAATAATTTCTTTGATATCCCGCCATTTTGTCCTAATGTATCAGAATTAACTGATACTCAGGGGCATTTCTTTTACATATGAGTATGTTTCAGGTTGTTCAGGACTGTTGAGTTTGAGGTTTGTAGAGTGTTCGGTGCGTCTAATATAGTAATTCAAAAATAGGGATCTCTTCGTGGGACACCCGGTACATTGTATGTGTTAAGGTGAAGTGGTTTGATAAAACTTATAAGTTTATATGAAAATAGTGCTTGTTTCAAGTAAATAGATAAAAAACAGTACATGATCTGTCCACAGGATGTGGTCGGCTGTAGCTACGAGTCCTGGAGCCGCAACGCCGCCCTCTCGGTCTAAACACTCCGCCACTCTCCTCGGCACCTACGTGTACCTCCTGGGCGGCAGGAACGGAAACTTGCCTCTCAAGGACCTGTGGAGGTACAGCCTAGGTAAGTGAAGCAATCCAAAGGTTCAATTTACAGTCAAACATTAAAGCCAGTAAGTTATTGTTTGTACTTGTTAATTTTTGAATGTTGATGATATTATTGATGAACTGACAAAAAAACTGTCCGACGTGTTGGCTGTGCTGTACGAGTACTATGGGACAGTTGAATCAGTTAAATTTGAAGTCTGCCTTGAAAATGGATTGTTGCAGCAACACATCCAGTATTTTTGTCAGTTCACCAACATGGTCGTCGACCGCTCCTTCTTTGAAGAATCTGTTTTGTTAAACCATTTTATAGGAATTCCCATACAAGAAACAAATACTGCCAAACAGATTATTCCTAGTTTTTTACTGTCACAGGAATAATCTGTGTGATGATACTAGAGAGATGAATAAGATGGAAAGGGGGCCATTCATAGCTTTTAGTAGATTTTAGTTATGGGCTTCAAATTTGAGTTAACAACCGCTTATCATAAGTTACATAGCCACAGTTTACTGTGACTGCCTCTTCATATCTATTTTGTGTTTTTACCTGGAGGCATTTGTTTACGTTTTTTTGTGAGTAAACAGCCCAAACCATGATCTTGTTACTGTCTAACGTGTAACACATCTCTTTACTTGTTACAGAAGAGGGACGATGGGAGCTTCTCAAGCCAGGAGGTGACTCCCCACCTTGTCTGCAGGAACACTCCGCTGTAGCCTACAGAGAATGTCTCTACGTCTTTGGTGGCGAGTTGGGGTTCTCTGCTGGCAATGAGACACCTCTCTGGATCTACAACATCAAGGTACAACTTTTCTCCACCTAGTGAATGTAGTGTCGTTTATACACGTCTTCAATATGTTTTCAAGTAAAAAAACTACCATGAAAATATATTGAAATTCCTTGTAAGATGATACTTGACAATTTTACCACGATATAACGGAAGATTCAACTTGCTCTATATTTTTTGCAGTGTATTCCTGTAGTTCCTAGTTTGTGCAGATGACCTCAGCAAAACAGCACCATCAAACTTGGTTTCCATCCTCATTCATCTCCCTCCACTCCACCTCTTTCCTTCTTCTTTTATTTCCTTTCAATTGTCCTTCTCCAGGTTGGCTTAAGACTTCTCTTCGTTGTCCCTGATTAGAATCCAGGACCGGTAATTTTATGGCATCTTGCTCTTTTCGTTGGGCATGACTTATCCACTGCCTTATTATTATTTTTTGTGTTATTTGCTATATGCTTTGCACTAAGCAGCGATCCATTGCTCCTGGTGATTTGAGAAAACATCTCAAATCCTTAAAATGTCGTAATTTTAACCTCGTTAGCCATCTCTCTTATTTTCCACATTGGGTAATGTTCTATTAATACAGCATTCAATCATGGCCAAATAATTGATTTGGTGCAGCAAAAATGTAAACAACTATTGGTACCAGTTTTTATCTTCAATTACAAAAAATAAAAAAATATATACTACTGTATATTGAATTTAGCAGCTTGCATGTTTCGTCCAAGTTTTTATTCTAGTCTCTCATACATTTCATATTACTGTAATTCCTCAAGAAATGCACTACAAGCGAGGCCAGATAAACGGCAGGCGTTCCTCAGCAAAGTTTGCATGTCACAGGAAACCAAGAGTCGTTTATCATCAAAAGCAAGTTGACTAAAGAAACGTTGCCGCAAACAATACTTAAGCTACGCCCACAATTAAACTGAAAGCCTTTTCAATTTCCTGACTGTTAAGGATTTTTTCTCTTAGAAGATCACCTTTTCTTAAATTATTATAGAAGAATTTTCATTAAAATATCACCTAAACTAAACCACTGCCATACGCTCCTTTTGTACCTTTACTGTCACATATACCCTACCATACAACTTTAAAAAAATAATTTAAAAAAGATTTAAGTAGGCCTAAATAACTAATATTAATTTTGTGAAGTTAATCCTCAATGATTGCAACAGAATAACACTTTTGCTATGCCACTTCTAGCTCTATCATAAGAAATGAATTTTCCATGTAATTTTTTATTTACACAGCGGAGATTTGTCAAGGCAATTATTTTTCTATAGTTACGAGCTAATTTCACTATAGAACAATTTGTTTGTAGTATTTATTGTTCTGTTTAAAGTAAACAAATTTTAAGGTATTTATGATGAATAAGTAAATATTTCAACAAGGTATGTAATCCCAAATCCACCACCCCAAAATAACATTTTCACCACACTACGGTGTTTTTAGCCGCTTTGTTATTGGAGGCCGAAAGCTACGTATTGCTGTCAATGCCAGCTGCCATAGTTATTTGGGGGTCGAATAGGTTTTTACATCCCCAGGGCCGAAAATCAGCTGTTCACTTACTTAAAACATTAATGCATATTAATACACAATCAGTATCCATAGCACTGCAATAGACTTGTTTCATTGTCACCGCTTCCTAGCAACTATTTATTATTACTATATAGGTCGTCCAGTGGTCGAAAACACGACCAAAAATATGTAATGTACTGAACAGACTTCTCTATTATTCACACCACGCCGTAAATAAAACATGTGATTGGAATTTATTCATTTGTTTTGATTTTCGGTTTATATTTCATTGTTAGTTCGTTACCAGCATTGAAACCCAAAAGGCCCTTATTAATTTTTTTTTTCAAATTTAAATTAATTTGTTGTGCTTATTTTGAGCCTATTTTAGTTTATGAAGGGATTCTGCACATCTATATGAAAATATCTTTCTAACAGTACCTATGCGTGGATTTTCCCAGCGATGCACACACGAGCTGAGAAAAAAGGTTTTAAAGAAACATGCTTGCCTATTAATACATAGATTTTTGCTGATTCCTCAAATAATTTCTTTACATAACCTTAAAGTTGTAGTTGTGTTGACTATTAGTGTGCATTATTATTGTGGTGAATAGTGGTAATAGTGTGGTGAAAAATAGCGTTCATACCACGGACCGAAATGCTTTTGCTTTTGAGTTAAAAACAAACTCAAGCGGGCAAAACCTAATTTTCGGCCTTAGGTACGAAATATACTATTTTGTTTATGCTTACAAGTATTAATCATGAAACAATCAAACAAAACATGTTTATAGGCAGTCATAAAATCCATCTAATATCACCCGGATGATATTAAGAGTTAGAGCTGAAAATAAAAGGTGAACTCGTAACAAAGGGTGTTATTAATATCAAGTTTTGCACAGGAGGTAACAGCAAAACCCCTTATATAAAACACCAACTGTCAGGTAGAACAATTAAGTAAGAGACAGCGATGGTAAGGGATGGTAAGGGGGTTGGAGGAGACTGAGGCAGACAGAACAGACATTTATTTCTTTTACTCACGAAAGCCACAAACTCGAGATTTAACACCACCTTTGCAAAATTAACACTAGTTATGATTATATTTTTTTTATTTAGCTGTATATTTTAGTAATGCTTTTTAAAATTATATTAGTTTTTATCATATTTAGATATGCTGACAGGCCCTTATATCTCATTACATGCTTATAGCATGAAAGCAATTGAAAAAAATAGGGGCGGCAAATAAAGGTATTTGTAACATCAGAAGAAAATAGTAGCCTATTAAAAGGGAAAACATGTGCCAGAAGAGGTTAAAACATCTACAAGCCCAAAAAAGATAAATTTATCTCTAGATTTTTTTATCTACAAATTGTGCTGTTTTAGCGAATTTTCCTATAGGGAAGTAGCTACCGTAGGTCTCATGGTAAGACCTACTAGTAGGCCCGGGACCGATTTACTTTTTCATTTTGATGTCCCCAGAGGCATCAAATTTGCATTTTGCTTGAATACAAAATTTTAATGTGTGACTTCCTTCATTTCTGTTTTAGATCATGTTTGTTGTATTTGAAAACATTACTTGGCTAACAAATATCATGATATAAGAAAAGGTGGCCTATAACCTCAATGTTCAATGTAGCTTTAAAATGAGATGTTTTGCAACTTTTTATCTTAATAAACAAATGCCGTATTATGATTCAACCATTAAAATTGTCACTATGTGCAGAAAATCCAAGATGAACGGTGGTCCTGCCGGCTCTTCTAATCATATTAATGGAGAGCAGTTGTAAGATTAGTATGACCTGGCACACTTTTTAATTACACTCCAGATTAACCTGGGGTTGATATTTGACCTTGAGCCACTAGTTCAGGCCATAAAGCCCTGCAAGTTGGCCACTCACTTTTAAGGCATCACTGTTGCCGCACTTATAATTAGGTTTGAATACTTTGAATGTATACATGTGACTTTAAAAACTTTAGAAGTTCTGGAGTTCTGTGTATTTTACCGATGCTTCTATGTAAATTAATGAATTTTACCAGCTCAAATGAGATTTAAGATTCTAGTATTGTAGCCTAAACAATGATGATGCAATTCATCCCCAATTCACTCCCCTCCCCAGAAAAACAATCTGTTTATGGCCTCTATATAAGCTACATATGCATACATAAAAATAAGGCTTTTATAATGAATAAATGTTATATAAAAAAATAAATGCAATAGTTCAACTAAATCTGTATGTAAATTGTATCTTCACACCTTAAATCAAATTAAACACATTATTTGAATGCATATAATTATGTACTTTGCATAAATCACTAAAACAAAATCAATACCAAACCAAAACATGAATGTAGGCCTACAGTTGTAAAAACTCTAATGCTTATATATGTAATTTACAGATTCAAACTAAAACTAGATTAAACTAGGATAAAAGTATGCCACAAAGATCATTGAAGGTAAGACAAAACAGTGTATTTGACTGCAGCAGTGTGTAAAGTAACCAGGTCAACAACTTTGTCTGCCAAAGCTGAAGAGCTTGAGATAGGATCTGATGGCTTGACTCAGCTAATCCTTCAGCTTGGCAAGTTTGCTGACTTGTGATAGTGCTCACTTGATACTTTTTTACTTGGTTAAGTTAAATTAAAATCTACAGTAATAAAAAAAACCTGTTCTGGGGGAGAAATTTAAAGCACAAACTGTTGCTCAAACAAAAGAAAAAATAAACCTGTCACTCAAAACTAAAAAAAGTTATCAGTAAAAACCTGTTGCCCTCAACAAAAATTTCATAAATGAATCTGTTACTGAAAGAATTGTGTTTGAAATAAATATATTGCTTGAAATCAACGACAAATATACTTTTTTTCTCAATGTGGTCAATGAAGCAAAACAATAAACGTATATATTATTAGATACTTTTTTAACAACTTGTATTCTTGCTTAAAAAGTTATGTCCAATTTTATAACTTGCAATCTGCTGATTATTACAATACATAAATTAATTAGATTAATATGTGCTCGTCCACACCACTGTATTGCCTGGACTAGTAGACTGTATTTTTGTAACCTACAATATAGGTGGTAAATGCTTTAATTATACCAAAAGAGTAAAGATAGTCCTACTAAGATAAATAAATTTCACTTTCAAAATTAATAAATTACTCATATGTTTTTTTCAGTCTTACTTTTATGTGATATAAAAATATGATGACAAATAAAAAGTATTTTTCACCACACTATGGTGTTTTTGGCTGTATTACATACGTTAATTGGTGGCTGAAAGTTACGTTTTGCTGGCCATGCCAGCTGTCATCGTAATTTGGGGACCGAGCAGGTTTTTACAGGCCGGGGCCGCAAAATCAGCCGTCCGCTTACTTAAAACATGAATGCATTTTAAATACACAATCAAAATCCATAGCATTGCAATAGAATTGTGTTATTGTCACCGTTGCCTAGCAACTATTTATTTTTATTTTTGCTGATTCCTCAAATTATATCTTCACATATCCTTAAAGTTGTAGTTGTGTCGACTATCAGTGCGCATTATTATAAGTGGTGAATAGTGGTAATAGGGTATAGTGTGGTGAAAAATAGCGTTCGTACCACGGACCGAAATGGTATTGCAGCTCTCGATCGATTTAAGTTCTCGACTTCGTCTCGAACTTAAAAACTATCTCGAGCTGGCAAAACCTCATTTTCGGCCCTAGGTACGAAATATACTATTTCACTACACTATGATGTTTTTGGCTGTATTACATACGTTAATTGGTGGCTGAAAGTTACGTTTTGCTGGCCATGCCAGCTGTCATCGTAATTTGGGGACCGAGCAGGTTTTTACATCCCGGGGCCGCAAAATCAGCTGTCCGCTTGCATATTAATTACACAAACAGTATCCATAGCATTGAAATAGAATTGTTTTATTTTCACCGTTGCCTAGCAACTGTTTATTATTATTTTTGCTGATTCCTGAAATTACTTCTTCACATAACCTTAAAGTTGCGTTGAATATCAGATTTCATTATTATTATTATTGTGAATAGTAGTAGTGTGGTGAAAAATAGTGTTCGTACCACGGATCGAAAATGGTTTTCGGCCCTAGGTACGAAATATACTATATCCTTCCTGTACTTGTACAGCTAACCATCTTTCAAAGTTCTTTTCTACAAAGTTGTAAAATCATGCTCTGTAAAACAAATTCAGTAATTGCAACCTACTCTGAATTCTAGGGAGGGCAATAAACGAAATTAGTTACTAACTCAGCCCAAACGACACCTTTGCATTACAGGGGACCAAAATTTGGCCAAGGGAGGTTAAATTGCAATTGTGGTAGAACTTCTGTTGTTTGTGGCCAGAGAGTTTATCAGATGAAAATAAAGTAAGGGGTTTCATAAAATGTACCACATCAGTTATGTTACAAAAGCTATATTTAGTTCGTAAGGGAACTTCCTTTCATTACCATGAGTAACTGGGACGGTATAGTTTATATCCATTGTGCACATATATCGAGTAATCTTCAATGTATTCTTTGTTCAATAGTTAAAACTGATGTTTTCCCTCTGTACTGTATTTTGTAATTTGCTAGTATACTGTGGATGGCTTGTTATAAACACATGTAACAATTCTTTTGTTTACGTTTTCCTTGTTGTTTTGTTCAACCAACGTAGTTACTTGGCAACCCATAAGGCCAATGTTAAATTTTGAAGTGAGTTGTGTAGCGAAATACGAATTTTCCTGAGGTGGTGCATTTTGCTAATAACTTTTTTAGGACTATAAGTCCCCAATTCTAAAATTTAGTTAAAATCATTCTGCTGGATTTCGAGATGTATAAAATTACAGACGGACAGACAGATAGACAAACAGACATAGCTCGTCATAGAGTATAGGATATTTTAATAAAATTATATATTTTTATTCGTACTCAGCTAACAGCATTTTAATAAAAAAGACACTTTATTACCCTGTAGTAGCAAACCTAAGTATTAATGAGTACTTAGGTTAATGATTTAATAGAACAATAGAAGTAAATCTGACAATTCGAACTATTTTAGTGGAAGTCCAGCTAGGAATGGCAATTCGCTTGTAGTCTGCAAGTTTTGCTGCCTAGGTATTTTTACGCTACAGCTGGTCCAGATAAATCGGTATTATCTCCCAAGGTTTATCAGTCCTACCAATAACTTTTAGCTATCACTTGTATGTAATAAATTTGTTATTTATTCCATTAAGTAAACATCCACAAAGTACATCCTAACCTAAAAGTCTGTGGTCATTGCTTATTGCTATAGACCATACTTTAATACTTTACTTTGAAATGGCGACCATACGAATGTAGGTATTTTAAGCCAAGTATGAATATAGTATGAATACCATGAATGCATGTCTTACTTACTATGTAGAAACAATTAATTATATTATTTTTGTGCTAATGGCATCTTTTACAGTTATTCAAGAAAACATTTGAAACTTGATCTTAACCCTAGCCTATCAACACACTGGGTGTAATAAAGCACAATTAATTAATAGCTCAATTACAAATGGCAAATAGTAAATTAATCATCTATTCTTCTCAAGGATTATAGGCTCAAATTAACAAAAAAAATCTGTTTGTTAAGTCTTGTTCCTTAGTAAGAACAGAGAGAGAGAGAGAGAGAGAGAGAGAGTATTTTTTTTAACGTATACCCAGACAAAAGTAATTCTGTAAGAATAAGGGTATAAACCACACAAAACAGGTAGAGAGGGTGAGGAAAAGGGGGTTGTAGCAATAAACACCACACGAGGCCCGTACAGTGCTTTGCCACATAATGTATAGCCTTAGATCTGGCTCTGTGTTTAACACCTTCAACACTTAACATGTGTGACAGCTTAAACAATAAAAATACACAGGATTTATAGGAAATTTCTAGTGGTGTAACATACAAAACATTACATGTATAAATCCATAGGGTGGAAGAAAATATATTTTTAAGATGTTTTAGTCCTAATAAACTTTTATGTCCAACATTAGTTATTACATTCGGGTAGACGATATTCACGGTTTTCCTGTGACATGATATAGCACTAAACTGATTTTTTTGTGGACAAAAATACAGGTTGTTCGAAAATGGTTTAAAGAAATCAGTACTGTCCAATCGACTTTCATTTATTACACAATTAATAAAATTTGGGATTTCTGCATTAGAAGTACCTATAACAGGAGTACTTTTGACACAAATTGTTAAACACTGATGTTTGCCATAATTTTACTGCTAAATGACTATAATTCGTAACGGCCGTGTGGAGTTTAAGATCCTGATGGGTTGCGTTTTTATATATCAAGTTAGGTACAAAAACCAAATTTTCTGGTTTAAGTGTAAGATAACTTACACAGCTATTAAATTATATTTGCTATTTATAATTTATTTTGGTCTTATTTGTTTTATTATTATTTTTATGAATCCATCCCATTAGCTTTTGACAATGTTTTGTGAATGATTGAATGAATGAACAGTTTATTCCAAGGAAATCTGGCTATAGATTTCAGTTGTGCCTCTCCCTTAGTAGATTTCTCATCCTTATGGAACAGCTGAAGGCAATTTTATTGTTAGTTCTGTACGGTTTATGTAGAGGTCGTGTTTTGTTTACAATTTGTTTCTCGTTATTACAGTCATTTAAAACCTCGTTTAGCCAAATAATACGATCTAATCATAAACAATAAATTGTCCCCTAGTTATATAACCAAACAGTAAAGCACAAATCAAGAAATTAGCCCTAAAATAACAGAAACAAAATTTCGTGGACACTAGCGCCCAGTGTCACCGTACATTAACTAGACATGAAAAACGTGCTTAAAAATTTACAATGGGATGAGAACTCTAGATTGTGCTTATATCAATTCAAATTTTAAGACAGTGTAACGTCTCAATGACTTAACTCTGAATTTCATTTAATTGTATTTATTTTATTTTGTATTTTTATCAAAGTTTCTCAGGGATGGGTTCTTTGCCACGTGACTGATTTTATCCTAACTGCAGAATGTGTGAAATGTGAGATATAATGTTGAGTTATACAGAGCCACTATGTGTAAGTGTTATTTGGTCGCAGCACTCTTAAAATAAGGTGCCAGACAACTACCAAATATGCGTGCTTGTTTAGTGTTAAGCCGCAGCACCAGCGGTCAGCCGGGGCCTGACAAATGCTTTGTATGGAGTTAAATTGTTTAGTGCCACTACTTGTAAGTGTTATTTCGGTCGCAGCACTCTTTAAAATAAGGTGCCAGACAACTACCAAATATGCGTGCTTGTTTAGTGTTAAGCCGCAGCACCAGCGGTCAGCCGGGGCCTGACAAATGCTTTGTATGGAGTTAAATTGTTAGTGCCACTACTTGTAAGTGTTATTTCGGTCGCAGCACTCTTTAAAAAAGGTGCCAGACAACTACCGAATGTGCGTGAGTGTTGAGTGTTAAAGCCGCAGCACCAGCGGTCTGCCGGGGCCTGACAAATGCTTTGTGTGTAGGCCTATTCTAATTTCTATCCTACTTACTTGTCTAATTCAAATTACCTTATTAATATTTCAAATGAGTACACAATTGGGACTGACCTTATTCCTTGTTTTTATTTTCTTTCACAAATACAAATTTGATTACTATTAATTTATTGTTTTATTTGCGCCTGGCAAATGGTTTAAACCCGCAGCGCTGACTGTCAACTCGTGAAGTGTACTGAAGACTGGCCCGTGGACTGCTGTATTTATACCCGATTTGGTTGCTATGGTGACCATGGAATGTTCTAGAACTTTAAACCCAGATGTTTCCACCAAAAGTTATCTTCCTTTTCCGGCAGCCTGACGTCATCGCTGCCCGCTTGATCGTCGTTGATCCATCAGCTGCTGTCGGCTGGAGCTCGAGCTGTCAGAGAAGCTATTGTAAACTAGTAAACAAACATTCAAGCAAATTTCATAAATAAATATGTTTTAACTATTTAGTTTGTTGTGTTATATTTACATGTTTATCCCTTTGTGTGTGAAATAAAATAGTAATATATATTTATAACTGTAATTGTGTTGCTGAAATATTTTCAATGGATAACCTAACCTAAATACGGTAAGTGGGTAAGCTAACCTAGGTACGGTAATTGGGTAGAAATATTATTGGTTACACCTATTCACAAAATAAACTATTAGAAACATTATTACATTATTAATTTAAAGAACATTAAGAAATATTTTAACTATGAAAATGCGAGATAGGCCTAACTTTTATTACAATTGATCTAACAAAAACCTAACCTAGCCTAGGCATAACATAGCCTACGATGGTTAAATTAAATTGAAACATTACATTGTCCCCTAATTTGAAAAATAAAAAAATATTTACATATATACAAAACATTAGACAATACATAGTCCTTTTTATTTTGAAAATTACTCCTCTATTTCCATATAATTTGGTCTTAAGTCCAAAATGTCTTCGTCGTCATCTTCATCTATTTTTATCAATTTGTATTTATTGATTTGTGGCTCAAACCAGTGCACTAGATTCACATTAAGAATCATTTTCGAAGAAGTATTTGCTAGCACTCCACCATTTCTTTCTTTGAAATTATGTATTCCTTCTTCCTCTCTTTTCCTCATTTCTGGTTCTTCTTCTATTTCCTTTATTCTCCTCCTTTTCCATTTGCTCTTCTCTTCTTCCTTTCTTTTCTTCTCTTCTCCTGTCTTCAGTTCTTCATTTTTCTATGTTCTTCTTCTAACATCCTCAATTCTGGCTGGGCTGTTTTTATCTCTTCATTTTCTATGATTTCTGAATATTGTTCCAATTCTAACTTCCACCCTAATGTTTCTTCTAATTGCTTTGTCTCTTCTCTATCTTCTTCATCAATATGACTAATTTTGTTAATTTCTTCAGAAATTTCTTCTCTACTTAATAGATTGTCTTCCTTCTCATCCATACTTGGGGTGAAATCTTCTTTTTGTAATATATTGCACCTTATGCTTTGAATGAAATTATTGTTGAATTTGATGTTTTCTTTTCCTATAGTAGCATAGTTTTTATTTAAATTTATAACCATGTTCAGTTCTTTCATCGTATCGATTCCAATTATTATTTCCTTAATCAAGTTTGGTATAATCAAACATTGAATTTGTGTACTTATTGAGCCTATTTTTGCATTTATTAAGATAATACTCTTAACTCGCTGGGACTTCTGATTCACTGCTGTAGTTATTATAGTATTTGTTAATGGAAATTCTTCATATTTTCCTAAATTGTGTTTATTTTTTAAAAACCATTCCCTTTGCATACAAGTAACAGTGCTTCCAGTGTCTAATATACACACTGTACTTACTTTTTCAAAATTAATGTCAATTTCTGGTACATGATACATGTGTTTAGTTTCTTCAACATTATTAATGTTGTCATTTAGTAAGAATTCTTTGTCGACATAAATATTATTTTTAGGCCTAATATTTTCTAATTCATTTTGCACTGAAAATTTAAGTGTCTTGTCCGGTGATGTCAAAATTTCCCTTAGGCCTGCATTATTTCCAGTGCTATCTAGTTTAAATATTTTTGTTTAGGTTCTTCTCGGTTACTATCTCCTGGTTTTTGATTGTGATCATAGCTGTTTCTATTTCCATAATTATTTTGGAAATGATCCCTCCTATTTTCATTTTTCTTTTCAAAATAGTGTCTGTCCCCTGATGGCCTGTGATTAAATGAACCTCGTTGATCCATGTTTCTTCCTGATGGTCTGTGACTGTATGAACTTCTTCGTTCTACATTCCTTTCTGCCTCGTTCCGTATAGATTCGTTAATTTCTATCGTATCTTCTCTACTTAATAGTTCCTCCATTTGATGTATTGAAACTATGTTTTGCACTCTGGAGGCCTGTTGAATTGTTTCGTCAAAATGTCGAACAAGGCGACGAACTATTTCCCTCTCTGTGAATTTTGGTGTCATATTTTGCAACAGTATTACTCTGTCGATGAAATACTCTGTTCTTGTCAGTCCCCTTCTTGGTATGTATTTTTCTAAGTCTAATTTAGTTTTAATTCCATCTTGAATCTCCTCATTCCAATATTTGTCCATAAAATATTTTTCAAAGTCTTCAATATCGTGTACTGAAGTCCTAATTAGATCCCACCATCGTGCTGCAGTTCCTTCTAAGCATACATCTAGGATTTCTTCTAAATTCAGTGATTGTTCATCCTGTGAAAGCCTTCGTTCATTTTCCCTGTTATAATAGTTTTTCAGCCTAGAAAGGAATTGATTTGGGTTTCTTGATTTTCCATTGAATTTTGGTAAGTCTTTAGCTATGGTGCTAGGACATGTGATATGTAGGCCTACTGGTTTCCCACTATTCCCAGCTTTTAACTTTGCCTCAAATTCCTTATTGATTCTTTCCTGATTCTCTTGAATCATTGTGATTCTTTCCTCAATATGGTTGTGTATTTCTTCCCTTAATTCTGTTATTTTTGTATCAAATTTGGATTCGATTTGTCTTATTTCGATGGTCAGATCCTTCCGAACTTTTTCTATTTCTTGTTTAGTTTGTTTAAATTGTGACAATACTTGTTCTTTAAACTCTTCAAGTGTCTGTAATATAGGCCTAATTATTGTTTGGTCCATGTTTGTGTGCTGTGTTCTACTGGGACTTGTTACGTTACTATGATTTAGATTGTCGCCAGACGCTAAATTTTGATTATCGATACTGTATAAGTCATCTCCGGGATTGTCATTATTAGGGTTTAATAATTCTTCCATATTGATTTCGTCTAATTGCCGGCTCATATTTAAGTGTGCTTCTTGTGCTCTAAGTGTAGGTGTTATATATTTTCGTAAATTATATCTCTGCATTAAAATAATCTATAGCCGTGATAAAATCAAGCCACCTAGTTGGGCGCCAATTTGTAACGTCTCAATGACTTAACTCTGAATTTCATTTAATTGTATTTATTTTATTTTGTATTTTTATCAAAGTTTCTCAGGGATGGGTTCTTTGCCACGTGACTGATTTTATCCTAACTGCAGAATGTGTGAAATGTGAGATATAATGTTGAGTTATACAGAGCCACTATGTGTAAGTGTTATTTGGTCGCAGCACTCTTAAAATAAGGTGCCAGACAACTACCAAATATGCGTGCTTGTTTAGTGTTAAGCCGCAGCACCAGCGGTCAGCCGGGGCCTGACAAATGCTTTGTATGGAGTTAAATTGTTTAGTGCCACTACTTGTAAGTGTTATTTCGGTCGCAGCACTCTTTAAAATAAGGTGCCAGACAACTACCAAATATGCGTGCTTGTTTAGTGTTAAGCCGCAGCACCAGCGGTCAGCCGGGGCCTGACAAATGCTTTGTATGGAGTTAAATTGTTAGTGCCACTACTTGTAAGTGTTATTTCGGTCGCAGCACTCTTTAAAAAAGGTGCCAGACAACTACCGAATGTGCGTGAGTGTTGAGTGTTAAAGCCGCAGCACCAGCGGTCTGCCGGGGCCTGACAAATGCTTTGTGTGTAGGCCTATTCTAATTTCTATCCTACTTACTTGTCTAATTCAAATTACCTTATTAATATTTCAAATGAGTACACAATTGGGACTGACCTTATTCCTTGTTTTTATTTTCTTTTACAAATACAAATTTGATTACTATTGATTATTGTTTTATTTGCGCCTGGCAAATGGTTTAAACCCGCAGCGCTGACTGTCAACTCGTGAAGTGTACTGAAGACTGGCCCGTGGACTGCTGTATTTATACCCGATTTGGTTGCTATGGTGACCATGGAATGTTCTAGAACTTTAAACCCAGATGTTTCCACCAAAAGTTATCTTCCTTTTCCGGCAGCCTGACGTCATCGCTGCCCGCTTGATCGTCGTTGATCCATCAGCTGCTGTCGGCTGGAGCTCGAGCTGTCAGAGAAGCTATTGTAAACTAGTAAACAAACATTCAAGCAAATTTCATAAATAAATATGTTTTAACTATTTAGTTTGTTGTGTTATATTTACATGTTTATCCCTTTGTGTGTGAAATAAAATAGTAATATATATTTATAACTGTAATTGTGTTGCTGAAATATTTTCAATGGATAACCTAACCTAAATACGGTAAGTGGGTAAGCTAACCTAGGTACGGTAATTGGGTAGAAATATTATTGGTTACACCTATTCACAAAATAAACTATTAGAAACATTATTACATTATTAATTTAAAGAACATTAAGAAATATTTTAACTATGAAAATGCGAGATAGGCCTAACTTTTATTACAATTGATCTAACAAAAACCTAACCTAGCCTAGGCATAACATAGCCTACGATGGTTAAATTAAATTGAAACATTACAACAGAGTTAATCCTTTTTTCACAACAGAAGATTTTTTGTTTAACGTTCTTTTGTTGTAACTTATCATCATTAACTAACTATCCCAATGAGCAATGACAAATGGCATCTATTTCTTAATTGTTTGGTTTTTAACATTTTTGGTTCTAATTTTTTAAACCCAAATATAATAAAACACAAACAAGCTTATCGAACCTTTATATTATTGTCTTAATATTTTCTACAATCGTTGAATCAACAACCTGACAATTACAAGAATAAACTTGTTATTTTCGTAGTGCTTATGAAATTAATCATTGTAAAGCAAAATGAGGATTGAATTTTTTAACTTGCAATCAGCAGTGCATACGAAGGGCAGGGGCTGATCAAATTGAATGGTTCTGTCAGTGGGGGATGCTGTGATTTAACAGAAGGGAGAGATGTGTTCTTTGTTGGACCGACAGTGCCAGACCCCCTGCCGAGACATGGTCTACTCTATTTCTTGTGATCCTGTCTTGCAAAGTCAGACTGTAAAGGTTTCTGGATCAGCAGTTGTAGTTTGTAGGATATCTAAAACATTTCCCACACTGCACACCAATAAATATTTGTATTAGTCAAGTATACATTGATTAATTTTTAATGCATTTTCAAAGAACCAACCTTGTCTCTTTTGCATATACTGTCCCAGTTCGGGTATAGTTGCTAGTTTTCTAAATAATATTATGAGGACTAATTTGTTTCAATTTATGACCAAAATGTGTATTGAGTATATTAACGAATAGCTTAGATCCATTATGGAAATCTAAAATATCGTTGATACATAAAAGACTAAAAAGATCAAGAAAACAAATACCATAAAAATTTAAAAAAAACTAAAATTTAAAAAAATTTAAGCGAACAACTCTTTTGCAAGAAATGAAAACTAATCAAAGTTCCAAAATGAACTTTCTGGTTTCAAACATAAAATCTGAAAAACCAATTGACTGAGAAAGCTAACAAATATGATCGCTATACCGAGTTCATGCCGTATTACAAACCAGTTGCAGCTTTAAGTTTGTCTAAAACTTGGGAGAACATCAAGAATTACTGATAAAAATCACACTCTCATAAATCCTAGGTAAGTATCAGTGAGAGCAGAGTACAATCAAGAGTTGCCAGAACAAAGCCCAAGTATTTGTCTCACTTTAGAGACAAAGCAGGACAAAGTGCATTTCTTTGTACAGGATTGTCCCTCGGATCTGATAGATTGTCCCCCCTAAGTTCTGGGGGAAAGGGAAGGGTCTTATAGCAAAAACATTGCTGATGGATCTAGGCATCAACGGGATCAAGTGAACACATATTGTTCAGATTATTGTAAAAATGTAATAGTTAAATAATATTTTTGAAATATCAATATTTTTCAGAGTTACAAATTTTGAAGTCTTTCATTTCTTTTAAATTTTACGATTAGATCATACTACTCTTTCCCATCGAACATTTAATCTGTATGTAGTGAATGTATATGTTTTATTTTGCTTTCTAAAAGTCTTTAAACATAAATCCTGTACTCTTATACAAGCTATGTCTGTTTGTCTGTAATATATATCTTGAAAACCAGAAGAAGGGTTATGATTTTGGAAATTTTGGAATTAGGGACTTATAGCCCCAAAAACGTGATTGGTTACAGCCACTACCTCAGGAAAAATTGCATTTCTCTACACAGCTTATTTGACCTGTAGTCAAAATGTAGCCTAAATTTGCCTTAAAATAAAAAAGTGTGAAATTTAATGTTTGCTATGTCTATTGTCTACATTAAAGACGGGGATTTCAATTTTTTTTTATTTTGAGACAATTTTTGGTACCCTTTTTGAGTATTTTCAAGAAATGCATAATAGTAGATTGTAGGAAAATTTTATTCTCTTTCGGAATATTAAACTTCCACTTTGGTCGATTTCCTTACCATTTAAAAGTCATTTGCAAAAACGTCAAGCGACCTCCAAATTTCTAGTGGTAAAAAAGTTGGAGATTACTTTTAACTTTGTGCAGTTAAATCTACAGTTCTGCTGGATCGATTTTGTTAAATAATGTGCCTTTGGAAGGAATAAACTCTTTGAGTTGCTTTTTCGTTTGATGTGTATTTTATAGCGGTAAGTTTAATAGTATAAAAGTTAGTAAGCGTTAAAACCGGGTCATTAATTTTGAAACACCCGTTATAATGCTAATTAACAATGCTGGCTGTTTAAAACATCTCATGTATCAGAGAAATGTATATAGGCATATTATTGAATTAGTAACATAATAAATATAGTATTAATTTAATAAATGTTTATAATCATGTTAAATATTTATAAGCCAAACTTGTTAATGTTTAAGAAGTAGGAAATATATTTTAAGTTCACACTGACTCAAGATCAAGATAAGGATGGAAAAGACAATTAGTATTAAAGAAACGCTGCGGACAAGCCTTTTTATTAGGCTTATGCAGTTTTTGTATTATAAATTCATTGTATATTATATGCTGTACCAAGTAATAAATAAATAAAATAAAATGTGCATAAAAAAGGATGATAAATCCACAAGGGAGAACGTATCCAATGTCTGTGGTAATGCTAGCTATTTATTTTAGCAGCTTAAAAAGACTCATTTACAACCCAATGCTAAGCATGGGTAAAGCTACTGTGGTTCAGACACAAAACTACTGCTACTATTGAAGTAAGGTATGGAGGTGATGAAAGATCCCATCGAGCAATGAGAAGTAGCGAGTCAGTAGCAGATTGATTGCAGGAGGGAGGAAGAACCAATAAATACCATCCTCTACTCTCCACTCTTGCTCCAGGGACAAATTGAATTCTGGAATCAGTTTCAGGTTCTTTACGTCCCCCTAAGCTAGATCAGGGGTGATAATTGTCTTGCTAAGTTGAAACACAGAAGGGGGCAGGTTTAGCATCTGAGCTAAAAATTTGTAGTTTGTTAGTTTGTTGTGGTAATTTTTTCCCTTGGTTGATGACTGCTTGAGTGTAATTTTTTTAATTGGCCTATTTGGTTAAAATGTCAATTATTTTGGGTTACAATAAGGAAGAGCAATAGTTATTTGTGTAACTAGTGTGCGAAGTGGCACTTTGCTGCACATGAGAGAAATGTGTACGCCCGAGCCGCAGTTGAACGTATATAGTCTCTATAGTGTATATAGTATATAGTCTTGTGAGTGTCTAAGCTAGTGGCATTTACAAATAAAATGATCACAAATATGCTTTTTAAGGGTAAGTGGTTCGGAACATCAAATTGGTATTCTATAAATGATTATTATTATTTTATATTTATAAAAGTCAAATACCATTCACTATCGATTATTTAAGATGGGGACGCCACTATGTGCGTATTTTAACCCAAATATGAGTGAAGGATGAGTGGCACGATCTTGTTGCTTGTTAGTGACTATAAGGTCGACATATTCCTTAGACATAGCAGTTAATAGCCCATAAAGATAATGGCAACTAAGGGACCTACAGTTTAATTATAGTGGAATCCGAACCACATTTTTGCCTTGTTAACGAATTGGTTTAATTATCAGGATAGTACTGCGGTTAGTCGTAATACTCACTAGTGCAGTCGTTAATCCACACCAGGGAGTATCGCATCCACAGTGCATGCCTATAAATATCCAAAATTCCTCCTAGTAGTTGGATTACAGGCGACGCCACCGTCCTAGTGACTCACTGATCACTGTATCTCAAAAACTACTAGCCGTAAGATCTCAAGAATGGGCATGGAGGTTCCAATCAACCTCTAGGTACGGTATACAATAAGAAGCGTTTTCATGAAATTCCATCAGGGCTCTGCCCCAGTGGCTTTTAAAATTCCCATGTTATCCCTATGGAGAAAATATTTGTTTACATTTGAACATATGAATACTTTTGAATCTGAACTATAATTAAGAGAGAACAGCTGATGGTTATATTTTAATAGGTGAAATGATAATATTTACATTATTTTTGTTGCTTGAAAGTTTTATCATTGACTATTGGATAGTTGTTGTAATAATAGTCAAAGGTTTTGGTTTTACTGTATAACACATTTTTAGTAGTTAAATGAATGATATAATCAAGATGTGTTTTTGTCACAACTCTATCAGGGGTGCCCATCCCCCCCTAGACTCATGACGCACCCCCCCCCCCCAATTGAGCAACAGCCCCCCCCCCTCCATTAATGAGGTACACAACAAATGAGAAACATTATTCCCCCTCCCAGCACTATTTTTAAAATTAAATAAGTTTTATAAATTTTTTAAGATATTGAAAATTCAAACCCAGTTAAATATATTAATAAAGTTATAGTTTTGTCTGCACATTGCTAGGAATTATACATATCTTGGGTTATTTTTTCGTTTTATACATTGAAGAAGTTGAAACATGTCTTATCTAAATTGATGTCCGTCTGTCACAGCCCAGTAGGTATTTTACGCAGCATACTCTAAAGAAAACTAGAGTACCGATTATGATTCTAATGGTTTAATAGTATTCACAGGATTAGCGATAGTGTCCTTAGCTATTAAAATATGGCCTCACTATTTTGGAAATAAAATAACGGAAGATCAAAAACCCAATTTTGTGTGATGTTTCTATTTTTTTTCTCCATGTTTACTACATACATCATTTATTAATAATCTGTTGAGAGGACACGTCACATATAAAATTACGAACATCTGTTTTGATAAAGATTCCCTTTTCTAGCTGTCACTGATATGTTTACATAAATGTTGTTTATGAATACTGTGTATGCCCTAACGATTTCCAATCACGTTTGTAACCATTTCCCATCACGTTTGTAAGCAAATCCAAAACCAAGTGAGATTAAAAACTGTGTGGCTTTGGCTTACATAACGGGTTTGATTTATCACGGGTACTAATATGTAACTGTAAATTAAATTTAAAAACTAGCCATCATCCAGGTCAGGAACCGGAGATTCTGTGTGTATCAAGTTGTACTTGAATTTTGATTACCGGGAAAAGACCGTGAATCAGTTTTGTACAGGACTGGAAAACTTATCTTTCTATATAACTAAAATTAGAGTTTTATAAGTCACCTCAATTTAAGGATTTTTTATTGCCAGACTATCTATATAGCGTTCGTAACCTCTGCTTAACGAATCGTCAGCGTCTTTCTCTTTATGTTGATAAAACGACCCCCTCTCCCTCCCTTTGGAAACATCACAGCTCCTTTGGTGATAATAAAATGGAAACAACGCTTGCGCCAACAATCGTCTGCTCCGTTTTACACTTCTGTCTGCTGTGCGCTATGTTACAACAGATCTAAGATACAACAGCTGGGAAATGATGACGATCCTAATGCTTAGTAAACTGTGATTGAGTGATAACCGTGGTAACTTTAGTAAGGCTGTGATTGGGCAATGAGTAGGCCTAAATATGGCGACTTGTTGAATTTGTGTATGAATTGAAGAGAAACCTATTAATGAACAGAAGAACAAAGAAAGAGAATAACAAGATTGTTCTCGTTACTTTAAGAGTGTTTTTATTATATCTAAATATAATTTTACACTTTTTATCACTTATCTATCAATTCCTATGCTGTGATACAGCACCTTCCGGTACGGTAGCCTATCTGTATAGACAGCAGTCGCTTATAACACTTTCTAAAGGTTCCTTTAATATTTACGTTATTTATAGCAATGCAGTGTTTCTGTTTGGCTAGTTATTAGTTAAGTTTGAGTTAGCTATAATTTTAAACGTTGCCGTTTGTACAACTAAACCAAGACAAATGATTTGAAATGTATAATAATAGTGTTATTGCACAATAATAATTATTGAGCAATATTGAATTTCGTTTATAAAAATGCAAATCGTGACGTTAATGGCTGTTTACAGCGTTTTAATGGGTTTGTCATCTGTTTTATACTATTTTGGAATAACCGTATTTTTCATTACCCCCTCCCTTTTAACGAGCTTTATGTCAACAAAGCGTTCCGTGCTAAGACGCGGTGTAGCTTGTGTCTGTGTCCCGCGTTATTATCTTTATCTCAGCATCAGTTGAGCCATTCCGTGCCCTCCCTTTTATATCTCATGTCTTGCTAATCTTGAATAATAACTTCCTATACAAATCCTAAACTATCATAAAATCCTATTTTAACTAATTGAATTCAATAACATAACTTTTGTTATTAATTAATCGACTTTCTATCTGGTGACTTTGTAATATATTTTTGATTTTCGTCACGTTGAACACTGTTGCAATTAACTTTAGCCACCCCCCCCCCCCATTTGATTTTTGCAGCCCCCCCCCCCAAGAATTTCAATGACGCAGTCTGCGTCACAGCCCCCCCCTTGTGGGCACCCCTGACTCTATTAATTTTGTTGGGATTTTAAGGTAGGTAAGGTTCTCTATTATTGAATAACAGTCAATGTCAAAGGAACAGTTTTTGGCTAAGGGGTGGCACCTGCATTCTCCTATTGAGTAATAACAATAATTATTTTGTTGGCCTATCAGATTAAAATGTTTAACTTTTTATTTAATTGAAATTTTCGTGAGCGAAGCCACAACGGGTTTGCTAGTTACATATAAAAGTCATAAACGTATCGTTTTATAAAATTGTATGGAAAGGATTTTAGTCATGTTTTACATTAAGGTAATTTTAAATTATGTAGTTTTTTTCCTAATTCTTAATACAGTTCTTCCTAAATGTGTAGTCTACCTACTAAAAAATTGTGCTTTCCAAAAATAATGCAAAGTTAAAAGGAACCGAACTAATTAGTTTATTCTACAGTCTTCCACTTAATTAAAATTTTAATGGACTTAAAATTTTCATTAAAAGTGAAAAAAAACATGGTCAGATATATATATTCAGATGGTTTTCCTAATGGCATCTTTGGCATCTGAAGTTAGGCTATCAGTGAAGATTTTATATTCTGCACTATTCCAGCCAAGTTGGCGCTCTTTGCATATTACTGCTGTTATATGTCCTTTGCATGCAAGTAATGACCCATCCCGTCTTGAATTGGGTCATGTTTTGACTCAAACTGTGATATGTTTTATTTTGGACCAAGATTACCAGAATTACTTAGCATGGATTATTCATCTAGACTTTGATCTTAACAATTTCTTTATGAATTATTTTGTTTGATTTTAATTACCGTATTAATTGTTTTACAAATAGCGCATACAAAGTATAATAATCTGAATAGATATCCTCGGTCAATCTCTGTTCTGTATTTCATACAAACCATTAAGTTTATGATAAAATGTGTCATTATTTTTACCTAGCAAAGTTTTTTTTTTGTCAAAATGTTTGCGTTTGAATTTTGGCGGTTGGAAGTATCGGTTTTGGGTCCCCCTGAACCCAAAAAAGTGGTTTCATAAAGGATAAGTTTGTATACAGAATAACAGACTACACCTGTGGTCTGATTTAGATGCATTTTTTTATGTGGTTGTGTGGGTACCGATTCTGTACCTCCATGCTGTAAAAATCAAGGTTCAAAAGTTATTGTAATCTATGTGATTTTACCCATAAAACACCATAGTTACTCCCTCCACTTACCCATGATAAGGGTTGTTGACAAGCTAATGGTAGAAAATCTCAGTTTGCAAATACTGTTTATTTTAAATTGGTTTAAGCGAAGACACCCTTGCATACCACAGACTATGGGAGTTTGTTTACGTTCTATAACATCTAGAATTAGATACATCGAAATGTTTTCTACATAGCTTTATTACTCTAACAGTAAGGCTATAACTATTGGATAAATATTTTTTTTATTTTTTACACAGTGACTTTTTATTCCAATTAGCCGTAACTAGGGGATCCAACAACACATTTTGCTGAGTTCCAGTCAACAATAGATAACACCTCCAATAGGCATCCATATGACAATACTGTACAGTGATGGTGAAAAGGATACGGCATGTATATTTAATCTAAAAGAATATGTTCATTGTTCTAACCTGTAACACTCATAAAAGCTAGTTATCCATACTTCATTTCACATGGTGCGATGTTGTAGACTAACCAGTGGCGCAAGATCAAGTCACAGAAGGGAGTGTCCGTGCCTAAAGGTAGACGTGGACACTCAGCCCTTGTACATCGTGGAGCTATGTTGCTCTACGGCGGTTACAGAGACTTACGAGGCTCATCAAACGAACTCTGGGCTTTCCACTTTGGTAAGTAGGCTTACAGCAGCACTGTAGACTAGGACTAGAGTACCGGTACTATTGATGACACCTTAGCCACTAAGTACCACTGGAACCCTATGAGCTACAATGATTTATATGTTTATAAAGTTTTTTCTTCACAAATAATTTAATTTAGCCATCTCCAAGATAGTTGATGAGATTTAAATAGCCTTTAGTTTACAGTAAGTTGACCTCACTTTTTGACTTAATCTAAACATCAGCATGTTTGACATAAATTAGTAATTTATTTGCCTACTTCCAACACACTAACACACTATTTCAGAGAGCAACTCACAACTACATTAATTTTTATTCTTAAAGTGGCCTCAATTTTAATAAGCCATATCCTCAATCCATAGTTAAAGGTAACAAAGAAACGATTTGTGAGCAAAGAATTTTTTTTACTTTCTCTCCCTATACAGTACACATGGAGAAAGTATTTTTTGTCCAAATATTCTAGTTTGAGTTTTGAGTGTATATATCCGTTTTGGGTTCCTCTGACTGGCCCCAAAAACGTGGTTAAAAATGTGTGGTTTTCAAAGTGATGTCTGTATGTGTGTGTGTATGTGTACAGAGCTACTACAGACCCCACCCTGTAAACAGATTTTGATGAAATTTGCTATGTATGGGTACTAACCCATTGTATATCCAGGCGTTATTTATAATTTTTTCCAAATTTTGATTTTAATGGTGTATAATTGTAACGGAAAAATTGATTTTTCATAAAAGTGGCATGAATGGTTTTGATAAAAATTTAGTATGTTGTACCTAGTTCTTTAAATTCTGAACAAAATGGTATTAATCCCATTTCTGTAAAATTATGGTTCCAAAGTTATTGTAAATTAGGTAGCCTATGTTATTTTCCCATCATAAACCCCCCCCCCCAAAAAAAATCGTTTTTTTTTTTTTTAAAAGCCGGTTTTGATTAAAATTTGTATGTTTTTGCTCCTTTAAATCTGGAACAAAATGGTATAAATCCCATTTCCGTAAAAATTACGGTCCAAAGGTTATTGTAACTTATGATATATTTCCATAAAAACTCCATAAAATAACAAAAAATTTGATTTTAAGAAAAAGGTCGGTTTTGATTAAAATTAATGAGTTATGGTCCTTATAACTCTAAACAAAATGGTGCAACCCCCCATTGCTGTAACAGTTACAGTCCAAAAGTTGTTGCAACTGTGTGATATTTCCCAATAAAATATCATAGTTACTCCTACCCATGATAAATGTTGTCAACAAGCTTATGGGAGAAAGTATGTGTCAGATTGCTGATACCATTTATTTTACCTTCCACCCTCTTGTTAGCTTTCAGACAAGCTTTCCACCATTTATTTTAGATGGTCCTATCCCGCCAAGCTTCTTACACTATACTTATATTTTGCATTAAGTGCAGAACCATTTGTTTCTACAGAGTCAGAGTCGTGGCACCTGTTGTCTTCTGGTCAGAACTGTCCACCGGCGCGACACAAACACTCAGCTGTGGTCCATGACGACTCCATGTGGATCTACGGAGGAATGACTGATCTCAACGAGCGCTCTGACCTATGGAGGTTCAACATGGGTAATTCTTTTTCTGTATGTGTCCTTATGCTATTTGCGTTTTTCACATGTTTTGTAAGGGAACGGTCTTGTAACCTTTTGGTTGATAGATATTGCCAACCGGCATCTGAATTGAAAATGGAAAGGATGACTGATCAGTGATAGTGAACTATGATCACCAAGCATAATAGTAAAAGTAAGCATAATAATGTATTTTTTTACAGCAAAACCCCTGATATCCGGCCTTCTTGCGATCAAGCCCCTGGCCGGATAACATTTTGGCCGGATAAACCAACCTATTAATAAAACGATAATTTGTATGTGAGTGAAAATTAAACGTTCGTTTTCAGGGAAAGCACTTTTAAAATTTTTTGTTCCGTTTTTTGAAACTTTTTTTATTTCATTGACATTTGAAAATTTATTAAATGTCCATGGTAACGCAATATCTTTGGTGATTTTTTATTAATAGAGCATCTTTGATGGAAAGACACGAAATTTTGTCACGACCATCACGGACATAAAACTGAATATTAAAATAGTTAATATTATTTTTATAACTATGTTTTGCTATAAATTAATTTACTTTTATGGCCATTATACAATAAACAGCTCACTAAGCTTTTGGTATATTTGGTCCTTCTAGAAAAAAATAAAAACACTCAAAAAATTGAAAAAAAAACCAATAACATCTTTTTTAAGTTTGTATAACTCCGAAAAAACTTACCTGAGACCCGAAAAATCATTATGTTTTTTATAGAGGTGTGCTTCTTTTGTGTATAAACATTAAAATATGATAATATTTTAATTTTTGAAATTTTTATGATAGAAATCATAAACTCGATGGTCATGGACAAGCCACTACGGTCGTGACTTGTCTGGAATAATCTGAATATTTCTAAACAATCCTTCAATTATATTGTTAGTTATAATAAAAATATGTGTTTCAATTGAACTAAACTGTTCAATTTAGAATGATATTTAAGTTATTGTCACGACTAAACACATAGTATAATCCATAAGGCTGGATTGGTCGTGAAAAAAACCGCGGTGGTCGCGAAACTTTGGTCGTGACATTACTTGTTATTTGGCTCTGTAGCCCTGCACCTCATGTTCGAGGATACAAAGTGGACTTCTAGGTTAATGTAGCAATTGAAATGAAATATCATATCAACAAAAATTAACACCACGTCTATTTCATCAAATGACTACGTACGGTCATGGACACACCAAAATTACAAAAAACACAAACTTACCTTTATTAATCTTGTAACTACTTCTTTCAACACAAAACGACTGGCACAAAAAACTTGACGTACACCCCAAACTAGTCTCTAAAACGAACTGACGCAATCGACGCCAGGGTTGCCACTGTCGTGCTCCAAAGTTGAAAATTTTTCCCAAATGGTCGTGACGCCAAATCGAGAGACAGACTTATTTTGTCATGGTAGTCAGTTTGCAATGACAATAAAATTATAATATGCTCCTTTTTTGTAAGTTTAATAACTATTGATGACATAAAAATATGGCTTTATATATTTTGGCATGAATAATTAGTCTAAAAACAGCGTGAAAGTTGGAAAATGTACCCTAGGGACACGTCATGGTCGTGAATTTCGAGACTTTAAAAATACGAAAAAAATACCTAGAACCTATTTAAAACCAAATAAATGTGTGTAACATGTTGCCCCCGTCCCAAAAACTATTAAAACACATAATAATAAAGTACAAATCCAGTATCTACGAAGTAAAAGGCCAGGGACATGAAAACGTGCGTTTTTAAATTTTCACTCACGTAATAACAACTTGTGATTTGTTAAAAGTAGTTTTTAAGTCTCTTTTGGTAATCTACCAGCTCAACTGAGTAGTGAACATGCTAAAAATGTATATGAACAGGAAACAGATAAACCGCGAGAACACTCAAAATTCTGAGGCCGGATATTAGGGGTTCTACTGTAGCTGGTTTAATTTCTTACCAATAAGGATCTTTGTGTTATAACAAATTGCATACTAAATAATTTCATAATTTTCCAGTATCTAAGACTTGGACTTCTGTGAAGACAAAGGTGAATCCAGGGCCACTACACAGCCACGCCACGTGTAAGCTGCCGTCGTCCATGATAGTATTCGGAGGAGAAAGAGACGGCCAGCCACTTAACGAGCTGTGGAGATTTCATTTTGGTAATAATAAAACAATAAGATATTGTCTTGAACCAAACAAATCTATGTAACTTAAGGTTATATTTTGCTATTATACAAGATCCTAATGCTGCTAATTTTGTGTTTGAAAACCATGAGTGTTTGAATAGCATGTTCATAGAATTGTACTTATAGAGTAAATGCAAAATATTACTATTGAAGTGTAGTTGTTAAAAAAAGCCGATTAGCTTGCTATGGTTTAAACCACAATAGCTTGTAGCAAAGCATATGTTGGACAAGAAAATCTTCCCAAGCCAAAGCCATACTAAATGTAAATGTTACCTACTGGGATTCCAAATTTACCTATATATTAAAAATATTGGTTTTTCTTTTCTGAGTTGGTTCGGCTTTTATATCCAACTGATTTTCATAATTTTAGTATTAAATAAGGTACACACAGATTTGCTATCAAGCATCGGCATTCATTTATTAATGGCTTAACTTTTAATAGTCATGCACAAAAGCAACTTTCTCCCTGTACATTTCCTATGGGAGATAAATTTGGTTTTTCTTTTACGAGTTTGTTTTGGCTCTTCTACCCAACTGATATTCATATTTTTGGTCTTAAATTAAAGGGATGCACACACAGATTTGCATCACCATTCAAATGGTGATGTATTACTACTGTATTACTCGATCAAAAAACATAAATTTTATTTTTTTCAAAGTCTTACTTAAATTAAAGATGTATTTCACCAGTTCTAATAAAATTATCCTATATGTTTTGGTCTACGAACCTTCAGTGAAAAACCAGCTTATATTTGAGCTATTGATTATTAAGATCAAACGTACTCTACCTGGAGCACGCTGCTGAACCACGAATAAATAATAATAATTATTATTTTAAGACTTATCTGCAATCAATGTTACGTACCTCCATTTTTATTTTCCTGTTTTATATGTCTTGGTCTGAAAATACTCCTAGAAATACAGGCTTTTGAGATATTGATCGTTTGAATCAGTTAAGTTCAAGATAAATTTACTGTATTGCTCAATCAAAAAACATAAATTTGATTAGTTCTCTGATATGTAATTTCATTTTAGATATATTTACTAAATTATATTTTGATCTAAGAACCTTCAGTGAAATACCAGCTTTCATTTGAATTATTGGTTAAGATCGGACGTAGGCCTATCTAAAGCACGCTGCTGAATCATGAACATCCGGAATGCTCGGCTTGTCCAAATGCTCGGCTTCAATAAGCTTTCTCGAAGTTAGAACATAAACTTAAATGTATCGTCTTGATCTTCAGAACATCGCTGTGATAAACTTGTGTAGGCAGATGTTTTAGGTTCTGTACGGTTACAAGCTAATGAAATCAAGAGTGAGGGAAATGAATACCGAGAGATCAAAATCAATGCATAGGTTAAGTAGATAATCTACTGTTCATACAGGTACGGAGAGTTGGGAGCGGTTACACACAGAAGGTATAAAGCCGCAGCCTAGGTCTGAGAGTGTTGCACTGACAGTATCAGATCTGCTACTGGGAGAGAGTGCTACGCAGAGAAGTTCGCCCCCTGTCCAGCGGAGACTGCGCGCGGGCGGCTCAGTCGACCGACGGTACCATAGGTGGAGCGGAGGTGGCTACGACGGATGTACCCCAGTGCGGAAACAACCCACGACGCCGACCGCAAACCTCAGTATACTGCGCGAGATCACCAAACTGTCTCAGATGAACCTGAGTAGACTGGGTCCCACCAAATGTAGCTACAGGTGAATTCATTTGCTGTGTAAACAACTTACCTATATAATTATTTTTAAATAATGTTTTAGAGTAAAATGTTGGCATATACCTTAAATAATCTGTCACTCATAGTCTTTTCACTGTGGTTATTTGAAGAGAGGAGTGCCCTAGTGATAATGCAATTTTATTGAATCTTGTTACTGTTCGTAAATCCTTGACACCTTCATAAAGGGTGAATTTTCAAGAATTAAAGCTGAAGGTGATCTAATTATTTTAACCATCCTTAGAATGAATCTGCAGTTTTGGTGAATTTTAAGTTATCTAATAAACTGAATAAGAGGTTGAATATTTGTTGAATTTCTAATATTCATGACGATATAAATAGTACATTTTAGGTGCCAGCATACAAGGTAAAAATATATATTCTTATTTTGTTCTCTTTCTAAAATATTATATGGGCAAAGCTCTGAGGATGGACTTCCAACACACATATAGGCAGTAAAAGCTTTCACTTGATACGAAATGAGTAATTACAGTTTAAATTAAAGGGTAACTTATAGAAAAACATCCACAGAAATCAATATGTTTAACAATATCATAAGGATATAAGTTTAAGGGTTAAGTAGTTTAGTATTTATTGGTTTGATCAGTCCCTTGTGTTTTTCAGTGTTCTGAGTAGCAATGAGAGCATCGGATCAGACAGTTCTACAGGGGAGATGGTCAAGTCACAGAGTGTAAACCTGATAGCTCGGACACTCGCCTCTCCTTGTGTGACCACCCCTCATGTGACCTCAGTGCTTCCACGAGACCCCGTGTCTGTGCCGAACTTCACCTCCCTCGCCTCCTGTACACTCACTCCAGTTGAGGTGACAAAACTCGTCTACCTGGACGACGAAGAAGCTCCCATCCCCGGACCCAGACAAGACTTTTCTTCCATCCATCAACAGTTTAGGCCCAAAAACTCAAAAGGACTTCCCAAGTCAGCTTCCGTGCGGTTCGGGAATCCCCGCATTACTCCAGAGGAACCCTCGGATGAGACGTCGGACTACGCGAGTATAGAAACCATGAACAGAGTCACATACACCAAAGAAGGACCTTACAGTTTCTCCAACCCAAACTACATGGGTCCTGACATCAAAGAAATATTGAAGAAAGAAGAATACGTCAAGGTTTTGAGCAGTCCACCTGACAGTGTTTTGGAAGATGCTTTCGGCCGCAGTAACAGTCGACAAGAGATGCTAGAAATGAAACCTGTTCCACCCAAGTCCCTGTCGATAGTTCCGCATCATTATAATCATCACGTAAATGAGAAGAGGAAGAAGAACTTTAGAGATAACCACCGAGCAAGCAGTGCTAGTCGAGCTGACAAAGATCCTGTCACATCTTTCAGTGTTTTTGTACTTGGAGGGAAAGAAACTGGGCAAGTCACTGTTTTCAAAAGACCACTTTCAGTTTGGAAGTTGATTCTGACTTCTGAAATTCATTGAAGCTTTGGAAGTAAGGAATCAGCCCATGAGTAGTTTGACGTTGTGTAAAGAACCCAAAATGTATTGAAGTTTTACTTACATATTTAAACTAACATTCCATCTTAATCTAAGTTTTACCTTGGAAGTCCTCAAAGCTCCTATATGAATGTCTGAATGATGAATATCACATTTTATTCAGTAATATATTGCTAAATCTCAGTTATATTGGCAGAATTCACCTTGATAATTTCAGTAATTCCAGTATTCATCTTAATACCATTTCTGAGTTCTGAAAAAAAAATAGTCACCCTAATGTTTGTACCCTATATTATTTCAACTTGTAATTTATTTAAAAACTACTGTTATTCAGACAATATGTTTTACTGTTTAACATTTCCAACTATAGCCGCATGTTTTAGCCCTTATACATATACAATCAATAGTTCTACAGTTGATAAACTTTAAAAACTTGTATTCTTGTGAATTAATTTTTCTTTTCCCTAGTTTAACATGACAAACTATACCGGTACTAGACTACTTATTTGAACTTCCCAATACCCTTTGTATATCAATCTGTTGCCAAAAATACCAAGTACCAGTAACCATCCTAAAGATTATCGTTTAACTTGATCATAACTCAACAGATCAGGGAATGTTGAAATAGCTGCCATTAGACTTGTAGTATGTAGTGTTAATTGTAGTTAGTGTCTTCTGTGATACATGTATTGCTCATTCCACATTTTATTAGTCGAGAAGTATATTTAGACCGCATCCAAATCCCCTACCTTCAACAAATAGTTTTCAAAGTTGCAATATTAATCATTGATTAGCTTACCTAAATAAATTTGAAAATATTATGAAATGAATCTACTATCTTGAACCTATGTTTTTAAACAGAAGTAAACCGCTTACAATATCAACAGTTGACAAATTTCTTTTCGTTATTCATTTATTTAAAACAATGAAATGAGGAATGAGGCAAAAAAGTCAATTCTGTGTTCATTAGTGTTTCAAGTATAAATATATAGGATACATTTGTTTTTGTTTTCCAAGACATAGTGTAAGTTAAATGTTACCATTTGATACCAAAGTTTTTGACTGTTTATGTTTTATTTTGGGTTTAGTGTTAATTTATTAAAACACCAATTACAGTAGAGCTTTTAGGTAGTTTTTTATTATTATTTAGATTATTAGCTAGTGCTATTTTTTATCCTGTTTTGTTAAGTTGATGAAGTTGTTAGTATTTGAAGCTTTGCTTAAGTTTTTGTTTGTTTGATACCATCATTATGCAAAGTTGAACCATTGACTTTTGATCCATATTGACCAGGTTTTAGCCAGTTTGAGTTGAATAGGTCTCTCGTATAGAGATTATTTCTCACAATTTATTATTGAGTCAGATTTTCCCTTCTAATTGATCATACTATGACAGTTTGCAGGGACACAAAATATGCTCTAATAAGTTATCTTTTAATTATAGCATTAAGCGGAGGTGTAAAGAGAGAAAACAGTATTTCTTAGCTGCACATTCTGCTATTGTTTAAATAAAATTATGACCTTGCAGCAAATTTCCTGTATAAGACAGTCGCTATTTTTATTTTTCAAACTGGCTACAACTAAGTGGGAAAATGGAATGTTTAAATAATGGTCAAGCATCTTTAGTCAAAGGTCAATTACATTTTAAATGGTACATAACCAAAATAGGCTATGAAAAGATCAAGTGAAAAAATCCAACAGCTTATGAATTATAGAGTTGTCTACAAAATTATATATTTTTGCTGAAGAAAATGTTTAACAGATCTAGCAAGACTACAGTAGTCACAAAGTAGCTGATAAAAACCATTATTTAAATAGATTTAACTGAAGTGTGGTGGGGTGGGAAGAGAAATTTGGGGAAATTTTTCCTATTGAGGATTAGACATATGGTGCTAGCACAAAATAGTTATTCTATTAAAAAGCTTAATACTATACAATTTGAAATTTTGACTTCATGTATCTTATAATTAAAGACTTAATGTCAGGTTCTAGATTGTTAATTGCAGTTAGGCTTGAGTAAAATATATATTTTTGCAAAATAGGTACATAAACGTCTGTGTGGATATCAAAGCCAGCTTTACAGTTGTCAACATTTTGAATTCAACAACTCTATTGGTATTGAGAGCAAGAATTATTTGAATTAATTGTGAAGTGTAAAGGTATAGAAAATTGTATGGTAAAATTTATTTTTGTCAGATTATAAAATCCTCACACCACCACCTTCATGCAAAATGTCAATTTTATTGGTCAACAATAGAGTTAGCCTTTTATTGACAATTTGTTTATAATTTTGACAACTAATATTGATTAATCAACTTTCATCACCTATATGATCTTGTTTATCCTTTTGCTTTATATTTTAGAATCGATTGTCAAAATTACTAGAAGTTTAAGCATGTCAATATACAAATTTATCTCTCGTCTTTCATTTTGAAACAGTTGTAAAAATTAAATTGAATAAATAGTCGTAAGGAATATGGAGTTTATTCCATTAAAATAGTTAGAAAATACGAGAAATCCATTGATAGCATTTTTTTTCACCCAGCTTTGTTTTATCGAATGTCAATTTGTCTTAGAATAGGTCACTTTAGAGACTGGCATATTGAATACTGTAGTTATTCTATAAAAATGAGACGGTAAAGAAAAATGTATAAAGACTGTAATAATTTATTTATGTGTATTAAGTGTTTTGTAGCCTTTTGATTGATTTTTGAAGCTGGTCAGGGCCAATAACAAGAAATGTGAATTTCAAGGAGTTCTATCCTAGTTGGAGTCGTTATGAATGGGTATTGAGATAGTTCTTTAAAAATATCAATTTATGGTATCTTTTATTTATCCGTGTGAAGCTAGTCAATGATATTGCTCGGTTATGACATTTTAAAGAATATTCTTTAGATGAAGTAAAGTAACACACTGCTTGATTTCTTAAATTATGTTGATAAAACACAATTTCTGTTTTTATTACCTAAGTTTTTTATTATTACATAAGACAAGTTTTTTTTAGGATAAAATTAACTAAGGAGTACAATAATGAAGCAGAAATGGATACACAACTAACTTAAGAATAGAGTTCCAGGCAGTTGAAAGAACACAAAAGTTCACAACACAAACTTGATATTTTGCCCCTACAAGAGAAATAGAAGTAGAAATATAAATGAGAAAAAATGAATTAGAAATATGTTCTATAGGGTTGAAATATCAAGTTTATTGTGCTGGGAACTTATTATGTGCTATCAAATGCCTGAGACTCTCTTCTTAGGTAAGTTAGTTGTATCCATTCATTGTTGTTTGTATTATACTTAAATGTTTCAACTGAATATAGTGTAACATAGGTCACGAGGGCCCAGGATCTAGGGTGATGGGATTGCAAGCTTGCCTATATGAAAGAATCCATTCTGACACAAGAAACATAAATAGTAAAATATACACAATCACTTGAATATTTAACGAAAAAAAATATAATTTCTGGGTTCAGTGAGAGGGTTTTCTGTGTTTATTGTGGCAGAATTAACTCTTCATCTTCCATTCGCAGGTCCTGCAAACACGATAATATTTTCAACATTTGAAAATAAGTGAATGAATGGTTTAAATACCTTTACTGTCAAAGCGATCCTTGTAGTCTTAGTAGGCTACTGGAGTTTCGATAACCTTTTCATGGTATCTTCTTCAGGCTAGGACATCATCTTCGTTCGTTTTCACAAACACGTCATTTTGAATAAAATCCATTGAACACACGGACACGAACACGAAACATTTATACGACACATTAAACATAAACTGTACAAATACTGGGACGGCAAGAGTGTGTGGTAGCGGTGCGGACGGCTGGTCTAAGATGATGTCCTAGCCTGAAGAAGATACCATGAAAAGGTTATCGAAACTGCAGTAGCCTACTAAGACTACAAGGATTGCTTTGACAGTAAAGGTATTTAAACCATTCATTCACGACTTATTGAAAAAAGCGATTCAGAGGCTGTCAACATGAAACATTTGAAAGCTTCAGTATAATATAACAAATCAAAAACAGTTCACCATCAGGATTTCAATTGACAGAATCTATTTACTAGATATAGATGGGAGAACAAGTTAGTAGAACGACTGATCAAAGTAAGCATCTAAACTGATATTAATCAACAAGAAAATAAACCAACTCTTGTCCAATCATTTGCTCTTGATTGCCAAGTAAAAAGGCATGTTGGCCTAGTTATCTTTTAACAGGTACAATCTTTGTGGATATACTGATTGTATCGATAATTATAAATCTACAAACTATCTATCCGGCCAGAATCCATCCATTTCTCATCTAGTAATGTATTTGAGCTACGGTACTCAAGTAAGAACAACATTTAAGAAAAGAAATGTAAATAAAAATACTGTATCAAGTCCTATGCAGGATTTAACAAATTGTGAATACCGATTGAGCTCCAATATAGATAATTTGGTAATAACAATGTAGATAGTTACTTGTTTTGCATACTGTATTTAAACTAGTGTTTAAATGTTAATTGGACTTAACCTATTGTCTCTCCTTCATTTCAATATTGTTTACTCAACAATCTCTGTGCTCCGTATTACTCTTGGAGTGTTGCTGTCTGGTAGTCGGAAGACCAAGCCCCAATCCTACTCATATCCCATGAGGCTTTGGCCATGTGATAAGACCATCACCTCTTGTTTGGAGCCTAGTTCTTATCTAGATGCCTGTTAATGGAAACAGGATAAGTCTGTTGCCAAATTTCCAAGAAATCATCACGGATATTGCTGCGATGACGTGAAACATTACTGCTAGTACGTAGGTTATGACATTCAGTTTCAGTAATACACATTTAAAAATAAAGCAAATAACAGTACAATCTAATTTCTATAATACGTTCGGATATTAGAACAGAAACATAAATAAATTACATCACTGGCCCGATGTGTAATCTTTGCTTAATGACTGTATCAGCTGGTTTGAAAGTTTTTTTGACAGTTCCATTTAAATAATAATACAAATTGTTTACTTTCAGGCCAGTAACATCATATGTTTATGATCCATACTGTTCCCTTTTGTGATCTAATATCCATGGTACGTTCGATATATTGTATTTTAAAAATTTCTAACTTTTAATCAATGTTTGAGACTAGGACTATAAAGTTTTTACTTGTTAAGTAAATACTTTAATCCTACTGTTCACGCTAGGAAACTGTAGGTTTCTATTTTGCAGTCTACCTGAGACATAAGAATATAAAACAAACAATTATACCATACCAAGACAGTTATTATCATTCTTAATTGTATGACTATTTGAGAAAGAAAAAAATCATCCTACTTAGCAAGGATATGGGGATTGGAAGGGGTGTATTACTTTTATGTATAAATTTTTGTTGATTGGTATAGTTGGTTAACAACTTTTTAGTAGAAATAAGGGTAGTAAGCCCCGCTCTAATTGTTTGCACTGGGCCTCGTATCACCTGAGGCTGGCCCAGGCTGGCTCTGACGCCCTCTGACAAAATTTACTATGTTAAGGATGCTATGAATTTTTGGAGCACACATAATCAGTAATTATAATTTGGTTCTATCATAATAATTAAGAATCAAAAAAGACTTTTTTTACTTGACAGATCCAAGAGGTAAATTTATATAGAGTTTAGAAGTGGGTTTCAATATGTGTTTTGTAAATATTTACTAATTTCTATCCAAAAATGTCTTCCTATCAGTTAAACTATCACTTTACTCGATTAAACATAAGATACTTTTTGTTTGGAAAATTGTTTATTTATGCTATGTACTTTTTTAATATAAAAGTAATTTCCACCTAAAACATTATCTAATTTTAAAAAAATATGAACAATTTTATTGGTTCACTTGATCTTTTGAAATAGAGGCAATATGTTAGGTCCATAGATGTTTATAGTTTTTTACCAGAAGATGATAATACTTGTAAGGCTGGTATTTAGGTGTTTTGTGTTGTTAACCATTAGTTGTACTAATAAAGTAATTTTGTTGATACCTGTTTAATTATATATTCCTATACTTTTCTTATACAAGTGTTTGAGAAGACAGAATGGTAAATTTTTTGACAAGAGTAAACCCTCATTAATCTGAACCTGTTGGAAATGCATAATGTCATCCATATTTTATTTTAGTCTAGGAGATTAACTGAAATAAACTTAATAAATGGAGGATGTGGTATTTCTTGGTTATTTGGATACCTATTTTGTTCAAAAATAAACTTACGTTGTTCTTTGTTGAGCAAAAGCATAATGTAGCCTATTTTTTAATTAATTTTACATCAGCTGGAGCCAAATTTCCATCAGGGGACCCAGTGAGAGTAGCACAAGCTCCATTTAAAACTACAAATTGGTGGGTAAACTTTTGCTGTATAACCTTTTCCTCTTTTGTTCTTGGTCTATCCGATAATGTCTATCTTCTATATATATAATACGTTAAGCTGATTTTTGTAAACAGAACTCCTCCCTCATTTTTGGACCGATGATTAAAGTATAAAAAAAAATTGCCCTGATCTGTACTTTTGCAAAGTGTTTTTCATTTTTTGAAATCTTAATTAGTTTGGACAGGATCTTACATTAAAGTTGGGTTTTCTACCATAAGATTGACGTGGGGGAATCTAAATATTTTATTGGAAACTTTGTCTCCACTAATTTGAGAGAACGGCTGGGCGTAGAAACTTGGTAGAGGTGTCCAAAGAAAGTTCTCAGTCTGTAGATGAGCCATCAAAAGAAAAACAAAGTAAATTCCCAGAAGCCTTTAAAGTTCCCTTCCCAGATTTATGGAAATATAATAAAGATGTACATAACAGATCGATATAATCAACATTTCTTGTAAATATCTTATCATTTTTCAAAAGCTGATCTTGTTTTTTAGTGTTTTCTACAAATAGCCTTACTCATAGCCGCATTAGGTTGACCATAATAACGATTATAAATAATAAAAAAACATTGTTTCTACTTCTTCTCCTTGTTGGTGTCTATGACTTTCCCATGTTTCCATAGTTTGCAAATCGGCTCTTTCAATGATTACTAAGACATTTTTAACAAGCTATATACAAATTTCAAAATCAAACTGAAGTGTTGTTTTTTTTATTTAAGTCTTGCACATTTTCTTCTTAGGCCGGACTACACAAGCGTTTGAAACGCCCCCGACCGTCTGCATTTTTTGCAGAGCCAATAGCGTTATATGATGTGGACTACACGAGCGTTTTGTCTGCCTGGTGAGGACGCGTAATTCAGGCGTTCGGCAGATCTAACGCCTCTGGATGCGTAAAATACTCGGGCAGATCGTCGGCGCACCGGACTACACGTAGCGGCAACTAACATTCTCCTACATATTAACATTCCTATGTTACATTCTAACATTCCTAATACATCCCTCCCCTCACTAGGGCAAGTCAAATTTTACATCTGCACTACTTGTTGTAATTGGAGTCGTCTAATCAGGGCCTGATTAAGGCTTTAGTCGCCAGTAGGCTGACGTTTTTTCGCGCCCCCCCCCCTCCTTCCTACCACTAGCCCTCCTCTCTGCTACCACTTTCAAAATTGCAAAGTATGAATACTAATTCTGAATTCAAAAATTAAAAATTACCAAAGGCATTATACTAATATTCAGTTTATTTAAAAACAAAAGAAAGCTGATCATAAATTAATGCATGGTTTGATTAGGAACTTTTAAAACTGCAAATCTTTTGACTTTGAGATAATATTTTAAATTTAAGAGCTAAACAATATGACATAGTCATAGGCACTATTAATTCTGGTCGAGTATAGATACAGAAGGTAAAGACATTGTTTAAACTAAGTTCACAGTACGACCTTATAAAGCTTCGTTTGCACCAGGGCGGCACGGAACGCACGGGCAGCCATCACACAATTAACATTGAACATATGATGGAAAATTCCGGCAGTCCCAGGGACGCCGGCAAAGGACAACCTGCAATTTTTCGCCTTGTTCAATGTTAAACAAATGCCATGATGGCCGCCAATCGGTGTCGTGCTGCACTAGTGTGAACGAGGCTTAAAATAGTAACAAATCGGTTGTTCAAGGAATGTAAAACTTTTTTATTTAAAATAATGTATTTATTTTACAGTTTATTAAACATGTGATTGTATTAAATCAAAAGTAGACCTAACCTAAAATACCCTATCAAAAAACTAAACAATAATATACGTACTTTCTAAATTAACTGTTAATCACCTAGTCCTAAAAAAATTTTATTAGGGCCTTTAGATGGGGCCTTTATGCCCCCAGTCCCAACTTTAAGTCTTAGCTGTCTGGCGCCCCCCCTAAAACACTTGGCTGACTGGCGCCCTAGGCTCCAGCCTAATGGGTAATCAGGCCCTGCGTCTGATTGTTTTTTGTGCCTTAATATTTTGTATTTGTTTTGCTGAAAAAGTTTGTCTGGGTACATTATATGGGTATTAAACATTAATTGAATTGAAACTGCCCTGTTACTAAACGGCTTGATAATGTTTGGTGTGACTACCAACGCCTCATTGCACGACATTTCTTCTTAACAGCCTGCAACAATAGCATACCAGCTACACATCCGACCTGTATCGTGTCCATATTGGAACGGTCCAAATGTCAGTCACATTGGGCAAGGACAGTCGGCGGCGTTCTATATGCTCGTGTAGTCAATGCTCTTGCGTTCAATACGCTGCTGATTGTCGGCTTCATGTAGTCCTAGACATTTTTGCCCGTACTATCGGCGGCGTTTCATACGCTCCGGCCCTTAGAAAACATACTAAACTACGGAAGTATTTAAAAAAGGGATGTAGTTGAGGTGGCTTACGTGAGAAAAATAGTTCAGAGGCCAATAGATACACAATTAAAAGATAACTTTAGAGATCTTAATTTTTTTTTACCTTTTTACCTAAATTCTAAAACTACCTCCTTAAAATTCTCTTGGAAAAATGCTGTAGCAGCACAATTAAGGTATAGTTTTCAGCTATGTTTGATTTTTCAAATGTTTTGAAAAACGTAATTTTTTCTATTGCCAGCTAACAAGTCTATATGGTTTAAAAGGTGTGACGATGAACACATCATATACTGATAACCATAATTTTATTTCAAAAAGACAATTAGTAATAGACAACTCCTTTACAACTATATTTGGCACCAGATCTAATAAGTTCTAGTTCTAAAGTAGTTTAAAGATAGAAAAATACAAAATAAATGCTCCTTTACTTAAGTACAACTGTAAGACATCTTCAGTTTGGATGTGGCTTGAAGAAGCTGAGGAAAGAATTATTATTCATCCAAACCAAATATTAATAGCAAATCAAATTTAATTAGTTTTAAGACAGTAAAATTGGTCCTAAATATATTATTATCAAGGTACAGTATGTTGAAAACACATTTAAAAGTGAACGTTTTTTAGGCTATATGTTTTAATTAGTCGAAAGCTGTTGTCCACTTAATAACTGATGGATAGCTAAATACTTTTGGGGAATGAAAGATATTCTATTGAAAACGATTAAAGACAGTGGAAGATTACTTTATAATTAATTATTACTGGTAGACTTACACAAGACACAAGCATTCCTATTATTTTACTAGGGCCTATACTTGGCAAGATCTTTGAAATGGTAACTACAAAGGTATTATTATTATTGGATCAAAAAGAAACTTGACCTAATAACTGTTGAATAGGTAGTGAAATTCTAAGTAATGCAATTCGTGTATTATTAACTCATTTTTCATCCTAGATGGTTTCTGTAACAAAGCGACACAAGCTATGCTAATTTTACTTTTTATTCAATAACAATTTATTTTGATCTATCAAATATTTCCACTTATCGTCGAACAAGTTGTCAAAAACTAGTGGAAGCTTTTGCAAAATGTCGGTTGTCAACATACCTCGTCCTTTGTCCTCAAAAGCGATCCGATTACAAACCTTGACGATGGTAGTGGCTGCGAGAGCTGCATATAGTTGGGGAGCGTCCTTTCCTTCTTTCTGGTCAGCCTTTGTGGCCCAGTAGGCAAAAGTCCCAAGACAACCACTGAGCACATCTCCCTGTCCACCGCATCTTCGAGGAGATCCTTTTGTATTTTCGTAGTTTAAAATCGAATCACCTCGAACAATTATGTCCCGCTCACCTTTAATCACAACAGTCACGCGTGGTCCGATGGCTTTTGATAGCAATTTGCCTGTAACTTCATAATCCGCAACAGTTATGTCTTCACCTTTTAGCACCGCATCGCAAAGTAGGCTGAATTCATGAGCGTTTGGAGTAAGGTAAATATCGTTCGAATAGTCTTTCAAAACTGTTGGGTTCTCTGATAAAAAGAAAAGACCATCAGCATCAAACACTAAAGGAATGTTTGCACTTTTTAAACTTGGTATCAATGTTTTGATTCGTGTCATTACATCAGGATCTCTCCCGAGACCTGGTCCTATGATCCCTGCGTGCAGCTTTTTCAACCAACTGTTTTCTTCTTCTTTAGGCATATCAACGTCCAAAAACGGGACCACCATTAATTCTGGGCTGTATGACTTGATTGGCTGAGCAGCAGCGTGGACGCAGAAGACGAAAACTAGGTCTGCTCCAGTTCGCAACGCACTCATTCCTGCGTAATAAGGAGCTCCTGTGAAGTCTTTAGATCCTCCAAAAACTCCAATCCTTCCACTTTCTCCTTTGTGCTTGGAGTAAGAGAGTTCAGGGATCAAAGGCTTGCAATGTTTGATCACCTCACTGTTCACAATGTTGCTAGCCATCGCTGACATTAAACGATGAGTGATCAAAAATATACTTGTTGTTGAAGGCTTTATCATAAGTCGCAGTAAACCTGAAATAAAATAAATTATAGCTTATACAGTCTGTTCCAATTAATTAGTCTTTGAATGGGAAGTTCAATCTTGGAAAATGTCAGCATAGTAAAGACCAATTATAACTTAAAAAACATAGGTCCTGTATGCCTAATAAATACTGAAGTTTTAAAGATGGTCTTTCCACATATATACATAATAGTGGTCGCCTCGTGGTCGAAAACTCGACCACTGTAAATAGCACTCGACCACCACCTCAAGCTGTAAATAAAAGATGTGATTGGAATTGCTGTAAATAAAAGATGTGATTGGAATTTCTTCCATTTGTTTTGGTTTTCTGTTTATATTTCATTGTTATTTTGTCACCAGCATGGCAACCCTTAAGACCCATGTTAACTTTTTATTTTATTTTTACTTACTTATAGACTTTTCATTGAAATGGCGCCCATACTAAGTAGGTATTTTAAGCCAAGTATGAATGGAGATGAGTGTAGGATGAGTGGCGCGATCTTGTAGACTTGTTAGTGACTAAGGCTGACATATTCCTTAGACACAGCTGTTAGTTAGTAGCCCATACAGCCAATGACAACTACGGGACCTACAGTTTATAGTGGAATCCGAACCACATTTTTGCCTTGGTATTAACGAATTGGTCTAATTATCAGGATAGTTCTGCGGATGGTCGTAGTACTCACTAGTGCCGACGTTAACTCACACAAGGGAGTACTGCATCCACAGTGCATGCCTATAAATATCTATAATTCATTTTTTGTCCTTTTTTAGCCTATTTTAATTTATAAAGGGATTCTGCTCATCTTCGGGCAAATACCTTTTTTAACAGTTGCGTAGACTTTCCCTGCGATGCACACCAGCTGAGAAAAAGGTTTTAAAGAAACATGCTTGCCTATTAATATATAGATGTTGATAACTCTCTTATGCATATTTTAGCATTCATTCAGATTATTTTGTATTGTTTACCAAATTAAAATCTTGTAGCCTAACATCAAAACCAAAACTTAAAAACTGTTTAATAAGTCAGATACATCAAGAAACAGGTTTATATACTATGCCTAGTTCTTAAAGTAAGGAACCATTCCCACTAGGTATGGCCGTTGCGATACCACCAACCTTACGATACTTGGTATTCGAATACCATTTCGGAACTGCACTATCAATAGGCCTACCTACTTCAAGTCTCAAATCAATTTTTGAAGTTCCAAATCAAGAATGGCTAGCTTAAAATGTTACGAAAAGTAAATAAAAGATAAGTCTAACTTAATACCACTTAAAACATATATTTACACGGTACTTTGGTAGCCCTACCTATTATCTGGAGGCCACCCTTACACAGTGCGATGCGGCAGTTATGTTAGGTTGGGTTAACATAAATATGTTTGTAGGACTTTCCTCGTTCTGTTATGAATCGAATGATACCAGATGAGTATTACTATCAAGTCACTTGATTTTTCATCTGTGTGGAGTCAAGTCGCCCTGAAGATGGCACTCTGTATCGAGGCCGAAATGTAGGTGAGTACATTAGTAGTGTTTCGCCGTTTTTTACACGGTTGTCGCCAGAAGACCACGATTCTATATTAAGTGACCGTGGAAGCCTATCCAGGAAAAATAAGGTAAAAATTAACTTAACTACTGCCTATTTAAGTTCTTGAATCTGAAATAATTTAAAATAACATTACCTAGAACACTTGTGTGAACCTGGCAATAACTTGGCAATAAGTAGTACGCCCCCTAAATTACTCCCCAGGTACATGATGTTGATACTGTCGTGTCCGTTGAAGTGTCCTCTATCTGTTGGCATCGTCGTTATTATTGCTCGCGGACGTATTTTTCCACAATACGGCCAGCAATAGATTTAAAAGGGCGCGCCCACTACTTATTGCTGGTTTTACCCCCCCTAAATTACTCCCCAGGTACATGATGTTGATACTGTCGTGTCCGTTGAAGTGTCCTCTATCTGTTGGCATCGTCGTTATTATTGCTCGCGGAAGTATTTTTCCGCTATACGGCCGGGAATATATTTTTTCGGGCGCGCCCACTACTTATTGCTGGTTTTACCCCCCCTAAATTACTCCCCAGGTACATGATGTTGACACTGTCGTGTCCGTTGAAGTGTCCTCTATCTGTTGGCATCGTCGTTATTATTGCTCACGGACGTATTTTTCCGCAATACGGCCAGCAATAGATTTGAAAGGGCGCGCGCACAACTTATTGCTGGTTTTACCCCCCCTATATTACTCCCCAGGTACATGATATTGACACTGTCGTGTCCGTTGAAGTGTCCTCTATCTGTTGGCATCATTGTTAATATTGCTTGCGGACGTATTTTTCGGCAATACGGCCAGCAATAGATTTTATCGGGCGCGCGCACTACTTATTGCTGGTTTTACCCCCCCTAAATTACTCCCCAGGTACATGAAGTTGATACTGTGGTGTCCGTTGAAGGGTCCTCTATCTGTTGGCGTCGTCGTTATTATTGCTCGCGGACGTATTTCTCCGCAATACGGCCAGCAATAGATTTGAAAGGGCGCGCGCACAACTTATTGCTGGTTTTACCCCCCTTATATTACTCCCCAGGTACATGATGTTGATACTGTGGTGTCTGTTGAAGGGTCCTCTATCTGTTGGCGTCGTCGTTATTATTGCTCGCGGACGTATTTCTCCGCAATTCGGCCAGCAATAGATTTGAAAGGGCGCGCGCACAACTTATTGCTGGTTTTACCCCCCTTATATTACTCCCCAGGTACATGATGTTGATACTGTCGTGTCCGTTGAAGTGTCCTCTATCTGTTGGCATCGTCGTTATTATTGCTCGCGGACGTATTTTTCCGCAATACGGCCGGGAATAGATTTTTTCGGGCGCGCCCACTACTTATTGCTGGTTTTACCCCCCCTAAATTACTCCCCAGGTACATGATGTTGATACTGTCGTGTCCGTTGAAGTGTCCTCTATCTGTTGGCGTCGTCGTTATTATTGCTCGCGGACGTATTTCTCCGCAATACGGCCAGCAATAGATTTGAAAGGGCGCGCGCACAACTTATTGCTGGTTTTACCCCCCTTATATTACTCCCCAGGTACATGATGTTGATACTGTCGTGTCCGTTGAAGTGTCCTCTATCTGTTGGCATCGTCGTTATTATTGCTCGCGGACGTATTTTTCCGCAATACGGCCGGGAATAGATTTTTTCGGGCGCGCCCACTACTTATTGCTGGTTTTACCCCCCCTAAGTTACTCCCCAGGTACATGATGTTGATACTGTCGTGTCCGTTGAAGTGTCCTCTATCTGTTGGCATCGTTGTTATTATTGCTCGCGGACGTATTTTTCCGCAATACGGCCGGGAATAGATTTTTTCGGGCGCGCCCACTACTTATTGCTGGTTTTACCCCCCCTAAATTACTCCCCAGGTACATGATGTTGATACTGTCGTGTCCGTTGAAGTGTCCTCTATCTGTTGGCATCGTCGTTATTATTGCTCGCGGACGTATTCTTCCGCAATACGGCCGGGAATAGATTTTTTCGGGCGCGCCCACTACTTATTGCTGGTTTTACCCCCCCTAAATTACTCCCCAGGTACATGATGTTGATACTGTCGTGTCCGTTGAAGTGTCCTCTATCTGTTGGCATCGTCGTTATTATTGCTCGCGGACGTATTTTTCCGCAATACGGCCAGCAATAGATTTGAAAGGGCGCGCGCACAACTTATTGCTGGTTTTACCCCCCCTATATTACTCCCCAGGTACATGATATTGACACTGTCGTGTCCGTTGAAGTGTCCTCTATCTGTTGGCATCATTGTTAATATTGCTTGCGGACGTATTTTTCGGCAATACGGCCAGCAATAGATTTTATCGGGCGCGCGCACTACTTATTGCTGGTTTTACCCCCCCTAAATTACTCCCCAGGTACATGAAGTTGATACTGTGGTGTCCGTTGAAGGGTCCTCTATCTGTTGGCGTCGTCGTTATTATTGCTCGCGGACGTATTTCTCCGCAATACGGCCAGCAATAGATTTGAAAGGGCGCGCGCACAACTTATTGCTGGTTTTACCCCCCTTATATTACTCCCCAGGTACATGATGTTGATACTGTGGTGTCCGTTGAAGGGTCCTCTATCTGTTGGCGTCGTCGTTATTATTGCTCGCGGACGTATTTCTCCGCAATACGGCCAGCAATAGATTTGAAAGGGCGCGCGCACAACTTATTGCTGGTTTTACCCCCCTTATATTACTCCCCAGGTACATGATGTTGATACTGTCGTGTCCGTTGAAGTGTCCTCTATCTGTTGGCATCGTCGTTATTATTGCTCGCGGACGTATTTTTCCGCAATACGGCCGGAAATAGATTTTTTCGGGCGCGCCCACTACTTATTGCTGGTTTTACCCCCCCTAAATTACTCCCCAGATACATGATGTTGATACTGTCGTGTCCGTTGAAGACTTGTGTGAACCTGGCAATAACTTGGCAATAAGTAGTACGCCCGCCCGCTAAAATCTATTGCTGGCCGTTTTGCGGCAAAATGCGACCGCGTAACATGAAACCGATGATGTCACCAGATAGAGGACAGTTTAACGGACACAACAGTATCAATATCATGTACCTGGGGAATAAGAAAGGGGGGGTAAAGTCAGCAATAAGTAGTGGGCGCGCCCGAAAAAATCTATTGCCGGCCGTATTGCGGAAAAATACGTCCGCAAGCAATATTAACAATGATGCCAACAGATAGAGGACACTTCAACGGACACGACAGTATCAACATCATGTACCTGGGGAGTAATTTAGGGGGGGTAAAACCAGCAATAAGTAGTGGGCGCGCCCGAAAAAATCTATTCCCGGCCGTATTGCGGAAAAATACGTCCGCGAGCAATAATAACGACGATGCCAACAGATAGAGGACACTGCAACGGACACGACAGTATCAACATCATGTACCTGGGGAGTAATTTAGGGGGGGTAAAACCAGCAATAAGTAGTGCGCGCGCCCGATAAAATCTATTGCTGGCCGTATTGCCGAAAACTACGTCCGCAAGCAATATTAACAATGATGCCAACAGATAGAGGACACTTCAACGGACACGACAGTATCAACATCATGTACCTGGGGAGTAATATAAGGGGGGTAAAACCAGCAATAAGTAGTAGGCGCGCCCGAAAAAATCTATTCCCGGCCGTATTGCAGAAAAATACGTCCGCGAGCAATAATAACAACGATGCCAAAAGATAGAGGACACTTCAACGGACACGACAGTATCAACATCATGTACCTGGGGAGTAATTTAGGGGGGGTAAAACCAATAATAAGTAGTGCGCGTGCCCGATAAAATCTATTGCTGGCCGTATTGCCGAAAAATACGTCCGCAAGCAATATTAACAATGATGCCAACAGATAGAGGACACTTCAACGGACACGACAGTATCAACATCATGTACCTGGGGAGTAATATAAGGTGGGTAAAACCAGCAATAAGTAGTAGGCGCGCCCGAAAAAATCTATTCCCGGCCGTATTGCAGAAAAATACGTCCGCGAGCAATAATAACGACGATGCCAAAAGATAGAGGACACTTCAACGGACACGACAGTATCAACATCATGTACCTGGGGAGTAATTTAGGGGGGGTAAAACCAGCAATAATTAGTGGGCGCGCCCGAAAAAATCTATTCCCGGCCGTATTGCGGAAAAATACGTCCGCGAGCAATAATAACGACGATGCCAACAGATAGAGGACACTTCAACGGACACGACAGTATCAACATCATGTACCTGTGGAGTAATATAAGGGGGGTAAAACCAGCAATAAGTTGTGCGCGCGCCCTTTCAAATCTATTGCTGGCCGTATTGCGGAGAAATACGTCTGCGAGCAATAATAACGACGACGCCAACAGATAGAGGACACTTCAACGGACACGACAGTATCAACATCATGTACCTGGGGAGTAATTTAGGGGGGGTAAAACCAGTAATAAGTAGTGCGCGTGCCCGATAAAATCTATTGCTGGCCGTATTGCCGAAAAATACGTCCGCAAGCAATATTAACAATGATGCCAACAGATAGAGGACACTCCAACGGACACGACAGTATCAACATCATGTACCTGGGGAGTAATATAAGGTGGGTAAAACCAGCAATAAGTAGTAGGCGCGCCCGAAAAAATCTATTCCCGGCCGTATTGCAGAAAAATACGTCCGCGAGCAATAATAACGACGATGCCAAAAGATAGAGGACACTTCAACGGACACGACAGTATCAACATCATGTACCTGGGGAGTAATTTAGGGGGGGTAAAACCAGCAATAAGTAGTGGGCGCGCCCGAAAAAATCTATTCCCGGCCGTATTGCGGAAAAATACGTCCGCGAGCAATAATAACGACGATGCCAACAGATAGAGGACACTTCAACGGACACGACAGTATCAACATCATGTACCTGTGGAGTAATATAAGGGGGGTAAAACCAGCAATAAGTTGTGCGCGCGCCCTTTTAAATCTATTGCTGGCCGTATTGCGGAGAAATACGTCTGCGAGCAATAATAACGACGACGCCAACAGATAGAGGACACTTCAACGGACACGACAGTATCAACATCATGTACCTGGGGAGTAATTTAGGGGGGGTAAAACCAGTAATAAGTAGTGCGCGTGCCCGATAAAATCTATTGCTGGCCGTATTGCCGAAAAATACGTCCGCAAGCAATATTAACAATGATGCCAACAGATAGAGGACACTCCAACGGACACGACAGTATCAACATCATGTACCTGGGGAGTAATATAAGGGGGGTAAAACCAGCAATAAGTAGTGGGCGCGCCCGAAAAAATCTATTCCCGGCCGTATTGCGGAAAAATACGTCCGCGAGCAATAATAACGACGATGCCAAAAGATAGAGGACACTTCAACGGACACGACAGTATCAACTTCATGTACCTGGGGAGTAATTTAGGGGGGGTAAAACCAGCAATAAGTAGTGCGCGCGCCCGATAAAATCTATTGCTGGCCGTATTGCCGAAAAATACGTCCGCAAGCAATATTAACAATGATGCCAACAGATAGAGGACACTTCAACGGACACGACAGTGTCAATATCATGTACCTGGGGAGTAATATAGGGGGGGGGGAAAACCAGCAATAAGTTATTGCTCGCAGACGTATTTTTCGGCAGTACGGCCAGCAATAGATTTTATCGGGCCCGCGCACAACTTATTGCTGGTTTTACCCCCCCTAAATTACTCCCCAGGTACATGAAGTTGATACTGTGGTGTCCGTTGAAGGGTCCTCTATCTGTTGGCGTCGTCGTTATTATTGCTCGCGGACGTATTTCTCCGCAATACGGCCAGCAATAGATTTGAAAGGGCGCGCGCATAACTTATTGCTTGATTTACCCCCCTTATATTACTCCCCAGGTACATGATGTTGATACTGTGGTGTCCGTTGAAGGGTCCTCTATCTGTTGGCGTCGTCGTTATTATTGCTCGCGGACGTATTTCTCCGCAATACGGCCAGCAATAGATTTGAAAGGGCGCGCGCATAACTTATTGCTTGATTTACCCCCCTTATATTACTCCCCAGGTACATGATGTTGATACTGTGGTGTCCGTTGAAGGGTCCTCTATCTGTTGGCGTCGTCGTTATTATTGCTCGCGGACGTATTTTTCCGCAATACGGCCAGCAATAGATTTGAAAGGGCGCGCGCACAACTTATTGCTGGTTTTACCCCCCTATATTACTCCCCAAGTACATGATATTGACACTGTGGTGTCCGTTGAAGTGTCCTCTATCTGTTGGCATCATTGTTAATATTGCTTGCGGACGTATTTTTCAGCAATACGGCCAGCAATAGATTTTATCGGGCGCGCGCACTACTTATTGCTGGTTTTACCCCGCTTATATTACTCCCCAGGTACATGATGTTGATACTGTCGTGTCCGTTGAAATACGTCTGCGAGCAATAATAACGACGACGCCAACAGATAGAGGACACTTCAACGGACACGACAGTATCAACATCATGTACCTGGGGAGTAATTTAGGGGGGGTAAAACCAGTAATAAGTAGTGCGCGTGCCCGATAAAATCTATTGCTGGCCGTATTGCCGAAAAATACGTCCGCAAGCAATATTAACAATGATGCCAACAGATAGAGGACACTCCAACGGACACGACAGTATCAACATCATGTACCTGGGGAGTAATATAAGGTGGGTAAAACCAGCAATAAGTAGTAGGCGCGCCCGAAAAAATCTATTCCCGGCCGTATTGCAGAAAAATACGTCCGCGAGCAATAATAACGACGATGCCAAAAGATAGAGGACACTTCAACGGACACGACAGTATCAACATCATGTACCTGGGGAGTAATTTAGGGGGGGTAAAACCAGCAATAAGTAGTGGGCGCGCCCGAAAAAATCTATTCCCGGCCGTATTGCGGAAAAATACGTCCGCGAGCAATAATAACGACGATGCCAACAGATAGAGGACACTTCAACGGACACGACAGTATCAACATCATGTACCTGTGGAGTAATATAAGGGGGGTAAAACCAGCAATAAGTTGTGCGCGCGCCCTTTTAAATCTATTGCTGGCCGTATTGCGGAGAAATACGTCTGCGAGCAATAATAACGACGACGCCAACAGATAGAGGACACTTCAACGGACACGACAGTATCAACATCATGTACCTGGGGAGTAATTTAGGGGGGGTAAAACCAGTAATAAGTAGTGCGCGTGCCCGATAAAATCTATTGCTGGCCGTATTGCCGAAAAATACGTCCGCAAGCAATATTAACAATGATGCCAACAGATAGAGGACACTCCAACGGACACGACAGTATCAACATCATGTACCTGGGGAGTAATATAAGGGGGGTAAAACCAGCAATAAGTAGTGGGCGCGCCCGAAAAAATCTATTCCCGGCCGTATTGCGGAAAAATACGTCCGCGAGCAATAATAACGACGATGCCAAAAGATAGAGGACACTTCAACGGACACGACAGTATCAACTTCATGTACCTGGGGAGTAATTTAGGGGGGGTAAAACCAGCAATAAGTAGTGCGCGCGCCCGATAAAATCTATTGCTGGCCGTATTGCCGAAAAATACGTCCGCAAGCAATATTAACAATGATGCCAACAGATAGAGGACACTTCAACGGACACGACAGTGTCAATATCATGTACCTGGGGAGTAATATAGGGGGGGGGGGAAAACCAGCAATAAGTTATTGCTCGCAGACGTATTTTTCGGCAGTACGGCCAGCAATAGATTTTATCGGGCCCGCGCACAACTTATTGCTGGTTTTACCCCCCCTAAATTACTCCCCAGGTACATGAAGTTGATACTGTGGTGTCCGTTGAAGGGTCCTCTATCTGTTGGCGTCGTCGTTATTATTGCTCGCGGACGTATTTCTCCGCAATACGGCCAGCAATAGATTTGAAAGGGCGCGCGCACAACTTATTGCTGGTTTTACCCCCCTTATATTACTCCCCAGGTACATGATGTTGATACTGTGGTGTCCGTTGAAGGGTCCTCTATCTGTTGGCGTCGTCGTTATTATTGCTCGCGGACGTATTTCTCCGCAATACGGCCAGCAATAGATTTGAAAGGGCGCGCGCACAACTTATTGCTGGTTTTACCCCCCTTATATTACTCCCCAGGTACATGATGTTGATACTGTGGTGTCCGTTGAAGGGTCCTCTATCTGTTGGCGTCGTCGTTATTATTGCTCGCGGACGTATTTTTCCGCAATACGGCCAGCAATAGATTTGAAAGGGCGCGCGCACAACTTATTGCTGGTTTTACCCCCCTATATTACTCCCCAAGTACATGATATTGACACTGTGGTGTCCGTTGAAGTGTCCTCTATCTGTTGGCATCATTGTTAATATTGCTTGCGGACGTATTTTTCGGCAATACGGCCAGCAATAGATTTTATCGGGCGCGCGCACTACTTATTGCTGGTTTTACCCCCCCTAAATTACTCCCCAGGTACATGATGTTGATACTGTCGTGTCCGTTGAAGTGTCCTCTATCTGTTGGCATCGTCGTTATTATTGCTCGCGGACGTATTTCTCCGCAATACGGCCAGCAATAGATTTCTTCGGGCGCGCCCACTACTTATTGCTGACTTTACCCCCCTTATATTACTCCCCAGGTACATGATGTTGATACTGTCGTGTCCGTTGAAGTGTCCTCTATCTGTTGGCATCGTCGTTATTATTGCTCGCGGACGTATTTTTCCGCAATACGGCCGGGAATAGATTTTTTCGGGCGCGCCCACTACTTATTGCTGGTTTTACCCCCCCTAAATTACTCCCCAGGTACATGAAGTTGATACTGTGGTGTCCGTTGAAGGGTCCTCTATCTGTTGGCGTCGTCGTTATTATTGCTCGCGGACGTATTTCTCCGCAATACGGCCAGCAATAGATTTGAAAGGGCGCGCGCACAACTTATTGCTGGTTTTACCCCCCTTATATTACTCCCCAGGTACATGATGTTGATACTGTGGTGTCCGTTGAAGGGTCCTCTATCTGTTGGCGTCGTCGTTATTATTGCTCGCGGACGTATTTCTCCGCAATACGGCCAGCAATAGATTTGAAAGGGCGCGCGCACAACTTATTGCTGGTTTTACCCCCCTTATATTACTCCCCAGGTACATGATGTTGATACTGTAGTGTCCGTTGAAGTGTCCTCTATCTGTTGGCATCGTCGTTATTATTGCTCGCGGACGTATTTTTCCGCAATACGGCCGGGAATAGATTTTTTCGGGCGCGCCCACTACTTATTGCTGGTTTTCCCCCCCCCTAAATTACTCCCCAGGTACATGATGTTGATACTGTCGTGTCCGTTGAAGTGTCCTCTATCTGTTGGCATCGTCGTTATTATTGCTCGCGGACGTATTTTTCCGCAATACGGCCGGCAATAGATTTTTTCGGGCGCGCCCACTACTTATTGCTGACTTTACCCCCCCTTTCTTATTCCCCAGGTACATGATATTGATACTGTTGTGTCCGTTAAACTGTCCTCTATCTGGTGACATCATCGGTTTCATGTTACGCGGTCGCATTTTGCCGCAAAACGGCCAGCAATAGATTTTTTCGGGCGCGCGCACTACTTATGGCTGGAGTTATTGCCAGGTTCACACCAATACCTAGAACTTGTAAATAAGTTAAAAGTTGGGTCTAAGACCAAAAGAATGTTATTTAACTTCCTATCACAGAATTCTTAGGGGGAACAGTTCCGCAGAGAGCCTGCGATTGGCCTTATATTATCGGGTAAATAATGATATACCAGTATACCGGTATATATTATATTCTTAGCCTATGTATCGATACCTATTTATTCGGTTTGATATTAATATCGCATTAAATTTAATTTATTAAATATCAATAACCAATCATAACTCAAATCGATGTTTAAAACTTAAGAGGGAATTAAAAGACATATAATATCATACCAGGCTAACTTAAATAACACAAAATTATGATAAGATAGCCTGTACCTCTAAAGTTCCTCAGACATCATTTGATAAAACAAAATACACAACATAAATGTGTATTAGCCTAAAAACTTGCACAATCACGTATCTACTAATTTCAATTTATCATCAGAATATTCGAATGACCACTGACAGTGACATGACATATTTATTTAGTTTTAGCATAACTATGGTTTTAGTAGTAATAATCGGACAATCGGTACGGTAATCTAATCTTGATCTCAAAGTTGCTTGCAGCTTGCACTTGCACTAGCCACTGCCACTAGCATTTCCTGCACTTACTTGCTTTGCTTCCTTGCTTGCTTGCAATTGCAGTTGCAGAGCAGCAGCAGAGCAGACGACAATTTTTGTCACGGCCCACGGGAACGGGAACGGGGACAAGGGATAGGGATTTTGCGATACTATCGAATCGATACCAGTATGTATCGATACTTTTATTGCGATACTGCTGGTATCGTATCGGTATCAGTTGTTCCGATATTTACATGGTATCGAAGGGACCTGAGAAAATTGTAAAACATAACATTAATTAACAGAGAACTACTAATGTGCATACTTTGGCCGCTTTGGCTGATATATTTATCAGGAACGGTTCCATCCAATCTGATCCAAAGAGCGACAATATCGCAAATGTAACGGTTCCAAAAAACAGTACCGTATTATTTTTACTGCGGCGAGACGGTCGTAGCACGAGTAGTTTTTCCAACTCGTGTTTGTTTATGGCTGCATCTTTTACCATGAAACTCTAGTTGCATCATTGACTGTATATCACTGACTCTTACCACAGATAATATAACCCCTACTAGGGGTTATATTATCTGTGCTCTTACTCTTATGGGGGTTTTCCTTGAAAATAAGTAAACTATATATATAAAATATTTTTGACTATTTGCATTTCCCCCATAGTTCCCACATACATAAAACATACTCCCTTAGTAGATTTCCCATCCTTATGGAACAGCTGAAGCCAATTTTATTGTTGGTTCTCCTGTCCGGTTTTCTGTAGATGTCATGTTTTGTTTACAATTTGTTTCTATTATTTTAGGGTTAGTTACTCAGTATTTGTGTCTCACTGTTTGGTTATATAGCTAGTGGACGAGTTTATTGTTTATGATTAGATAGTTTTGTTTGGTTAAACGAGGTTTTAAATTACTGAAGTAACAAGAAACAAATTGTAAACAAATACAAATCACGACATCTACAGAAAACCGGACAGAACTAACAATAAAATTTGCTTCAGCTGTTCCATAAGGATGGGAAATCTACTAAGGGAGTATGTTTTATCTATGGTTCCCACCACTCGATCATGCTAGTTCGCGGACTCGTATGAATACACAGTAGACACGTTTGTGTTATAATATTTTATACGCTGGGTTTCCTTCTTTACTTTGTGGTATAGATTGGTAATCCCATGTTATTTATTGACTGTTAGCATATAATCCCTGACATGACATGTTTCAAGTGTGATTCTTTAGTGTTAAAGCCTTATTCTGTTCATAAAGAGACGTATTGTTAGTGATAGCAACTTTACCTTATTACTTTGAATTTTGCAAACATTACCATTACTTTGCTTTTACTAATCGGTTTTGGCAAATGTCTGCAAAAATCCTACTATAATAATTTAATAGATAATAAGATATATTTTATATATGTATCATCTCAAAAACGTAAATGTGAATTTAACATAAAATTGCGTAAGTTGTATAAAAATAAGAATAATCCATGTTAAATCATTGGTGCATAAAGTTTTCATTGTTTAAAACCCGATTGGTATTTTTTGAAATATTTAGACCAAGTCGAAAGCAGTATCTTATCCCACATATCGTATATTTTGTCAATGATTAATAACATGCCAAACAGCGAAACTATGACCAAATAATGCCACTGTTAATTATGTTTCATGTTTTGCCACTTGATGATTTTTATAAGGTTAACAGTAATATTGAACTCAACTGGTCTTTAAACTATTAAATTACCAATTAAGCCAAATAAAGCTGGTATAGGCAGTTACCTACATAGTTTTAAGGCTTGATTCTAGCTCATAGAACAAACTATCTAGTTAATCCATTATTTTAGCGATCTTTGCTAATAAAGGTCTGAAGGAAATTACAAAAATGAACTAACCAATTAAAAGTACTATAAACTGTTTAATTATTGCGATATAATTTTTATGCACAATACAAACACAAACTAGAATTATAGTCTGATATTCTTAAACTATTCACACTATGAAAAACATTAGCCCTGACCATATGTTCAAAAAAAATGCACAAATAATCGTCACTAAATTAAGCTTTTTACATCATGAAATGAGCATCACATCAAACATCAAGCATGAACAGTACATTTTCCATTCAAGTCATGGTCCACGAGTTCTTCAGAGATGAGCTTCCGTAGGATATCCAACCCTTTGGAGTTGAGAAAAATATTTCCCGGTTGTACTATGAATGGATTGTAGACGGACTGGCGGGAGCTAAAACATATAGATACAGATAGATTAAGAGACAAAAATAATAAAGAAAGTGCACATCAACTACTTTCTCTAATTAACTTACGTGAGTAAATTGAGATACTGGTCCCTCCCTACATTGTTCCTCTAAGGGCCAACTCGAGCATAAATGATCCGATTTTGATGCAATATTGTATAAAACGTGTTTAAACCTAATTATTCAAGTTCGCGAACCAGCATGATCGGACTATGGGAACAGGAGTTTATGGTTCACCCAAAAAAGGTAAAATTTTGCAATTCCTTTACAAACCATTTTGTAGAGCTCAAAACAACAAATTTTAGTATGTTGAAGCATTATTGTTTACCTAACGGTTACGGGAAAAATTCCAAAAAAGGTGTAATTTTAAAATTACCATGAAATTCTTATGTTAATAAACTGTTGTGTAGCTTCCTTGTCTATGGACATATTTAATGACATGTGGAAAATTTGTTTACACGTTTATCATTATATCAATAAAAACACACCTTATTGCCTTCCCTGTAGCAGCAAACCTAATTACTCATTAAAATGAATGATATTCGAATAGAAAATATACCTGACAATCTTAAAAGAGTAATTTAGGTAGTGATTTAGTGGAATTCCAGTCAGGTAGATGGAAATTTGCTTAGTCTGCAGGTTTTGCGGGGATTTTATTTTTACGTATGGCCTGAAATGCCAAAACGAGTCTTGTGTCAATTCTTATTTATCAGTTTTGTATAATACTCTCGTAGTTCAAACCCCCATCATCATGGTATAGAGAACGCAAAAGAAGAAAATACGTTGATTATTTCCACATTTTCTCTACCACTATCCCCCCATTATTAGTTGTACTGAAAGTAACAAAACTCTGTGTACTTGTACACTAAAATGTCTCACTATCACTATTTAAATGGAAGTGTCCTTCCACTATAAGGGATGCTAATTTAGTTATTTATATAAGTGTACATTATAAATACCTTTCGTAACAGTCCTCTCTGAACATCCCAGCCATGTGAACTGGTGTAACACAACCTGAAATAGACAAGAAAACGCGTTAATAACATTCAACATGCACAAAATATATTCAAATTAAACACGCTCATAAATAAGTTTATTACTTACTCCTTTATGGAGCTTTTGGTTAGAGAAATGATGGACAACAAGAAATCTGGAATTTAACCCCACCAAAAAATGGATACAGTTTAGCTTTCAAAATAACTGGGCGAAAGCCGTGCATGATGAAAAGGTGGGGGGGGGTCAATAATGATTTCCCCATATAGGGTATGAGCTATTACCGCATGTCACATTGTGAGACCCAGGCCCAGGACCTATGGCAGGAGGTTATATGAGGTAAAAATTGGGCTTCCCCATTATTGACCACAAAAACATATTTTGATGTATAGAATTGAAATTCAATATAGTAGTTTTCATTGCTAGTCCCTAAAGTAGGCTCTTTTGGGACGATATCGTGTTTAACTCGTGGAAATTCGATCAAGGCACAAAATAGCATTTTAGGACGAGTAATGAACAATACTTTTCATTACATTGTCATTTATTATAGCAGACTAATTTGGTCCATTTTCACTGCCACTACTCCAAAATGCAATAGTCAAAGGTAACACTGAATGAATCAGGTTATGTAAGAAACAAACACAATTTGTTTATATATTGTTGAAGCATTTTAAAGGATCAGAACAGCTGATTTGTATTTGAGATAAGCTTTGAATAACCATATGATTCGAGTCCTTAAAACTTTACGGAATAGTCCGCAAAAAGCTATCTTTATAGGGACTCAAAACGATCAGTAAGACAGCTGTTTTTGAGACAGTGTAATGAAATAGTATATTTCATTACTAGGACCGAAAGTGGCATTTTCCGTCGCGCGCCCAAGTTTTTGTGTGAGGCGAAGCCGAACATAGGGAACTCCAATTTCACGTGCGAGGCGAAGCCGAGTATGTGAGAGCTATTTTCACGTACGAGGCGAAGCCGAGGACGGGAATAATGGAGCAAGTGCCGGATAATAACTTTCGGTACGAGTTATGAACGATACTTTTCATCACGACGCAAAAATACACAAACACAGAATAGCAGACCTCAGTATATTAAAACAATTTGATTTCTCAATTAATTTGATTGAACATCAAAATAAAATAAAATCTTCTAAAAAGAAACCTACGTATATTTCTCAATAAATTTGGTTTAAACATCAAAATAAAAGAATAACACAACTTTTAAAAATACATACAGCTGATTAAAATCATTAAATTAAACCGTAACAAAACACTGGCGCGCGTAGTGAATAAATGGAGAACTAATTGAGAGCGAGGGAAAGTAAATTTAGAGCGAGGGAAAATCAGCTGATCGATTTTCCCTCGCCCTAAATTAGAGCTTGGGAAACGACTACTTTCATTGATATCAGCTGTTATCGAAAATAGTTTCGTTAAGGAGTGATGAAAACATTGTTTCATAACTATTTTGTAGAGTTTATAAAACATATACCGGTAATTTAAATTTAGTAAGCTGGGGCGTCGTTGTATGCATAACGAATAATGAGCAAATTTCAAAAACTGCGAATTTAAAGTTCTCATCTTATGTCTATAGAGAATAAATAAATAACTGTTGTAGTTTTCTTGTTTGTCGATATATTTTGATCGAATTCGGCAAATGTGTTTATTTAAAAATTACGCGTTATTACCTTCCCTGTAGCAGCAAACCCAAGTACTCGTTACAATAATGTAATGTTATATAAACCAATGTTATTTTTCCAGTACGTAACTGGAAAATCCAATCTGGTTTGCTGCGGTGGCGGAGACATTTTATTTTCTTGCATTTAAAAAACAACTCACCATGATTGTTTTTGTTTCCAAAGTCAATTATGGACTTATTCACAAATCTCAGTGTATCAATGTAGCGTCTTCTAACGTTGAGATCTTCATCTTCGGCCAAATATGGTATTTCAGGAATTGTACAAAACAGAACACAGTTGTACTTTGTCAAAGCCTTGTCTTTGATTTTTCTCAACGTATCCATCAGCGTGTCCCTTTGTTTAGCCTGCAACATTTGCACTGTTTGTAAATTCAGGTAGGGTAGTCATATTCCGTGTTTTAAAAAACAAAACAGGTCACAGAATAATACAGCCTTGTGCTGTTAAAATTGCAACTGATACACAATAATTACACAATGTTTATCTCTTCACTAAAATTATATTCAAGAAATGCATTTAATATAATATGTAGCCTATATATTTTTTCAACCACCAACTTGAAGTAAGTTAATTGTGTTGGGTCGCTAATAATTATTGTGAATGTTGCAACATGGTTAATGTAATATAAATGCGTAATTTTTGCCTTCAATTGTATTTTTTGTACAAATGAATTTTATAAACACTTCATCCAGAATAAACTGGTTTCATGTAACAAAGCAGTCTACTTCACTGTAGCATCCGGTACCTTTAGATCAAACCCTTGAAAAGTATAAGCTCATACGTGCTTTCGGTATAATATAAAATCATCAAACAAAAGGAACCTCATAGCTATAACTAAACTTATAATATTTATTACATTAATTTTATAATTGTGATATTTCCTCGTCGACCCTCTTCAAACAAATCGCGAATATAGTATAGAAGCTAACTGTGCATACCTAGTTTTTTCACACTGATATCCGGCCAAAATTCTAGTTCACAAGCTAATTTCAGTTTGGCAGGAAAAAAGCTGGGAAGAAAATAAAAATGGAGTGTTATAGCAGCACAATATGTTATTGGCTCAATGGTTTATTTTCTAACAGTGGGCACAGCTTCGTCGGGAAACGGGATGTCTACTTCACTGTAGCATCCGGTACCTTTAGATCAAACCCTTGAAAAGTATAAGCTCATACGTGCTTTCGGGAAATTATGCCTATCTTAAACTAGACAGTACTTACGAGACTCAAGTAGTTATTAGGCACGAAATGAAGCATATCGTGAGTGCCGACCATGATGACGGCACATTCTCGTTTACCGCCCTCGTCGTCGTCGCACCAGATCTCCTGAAGCAGTTCACTTGCCGTCTTCCCCTTCTGGCACAATCCCCAAGATGTTGTTGACCCTGAAAAGAGTTACACCCTTGACTTTTTAGACTCCAATTGAAACTGTTTTGCCTCTTTTCTACATATGACTGTGGTTGAATATTATTTTAACTGAATGGTCACCTCCAATTGACAACTAAACCAAAGAAGAAAGTTCGCTCCCATCACTGGATCTGTGAAAGCAAATTAATACTTTACTTTAATACTTTTCATTGAAATGGTGACCATATACAACGTAGGTATTTTAAGCCATGTATGAATGGAGATGAGCGTATAAATAAATCAAAAGGGGGGTAAATCCCTAAAGCTTTTCAGTCTCCATTCGTCATTCCACTAGATCGTAAGCTTTAAAATGACACCTCTATCCTATAAAAATCAAGGACGACGGCTCTGTGGTTGGAAAAGGGCTGTAACGGAGAAACCCCTTATTGTATTAAGTATAAAGTTGGAAGAAGATGTATATTTTAATTTTATATACATATTTTAAGCCTCATAAATCCAAAATCTATTACAAATCTATCTACATCTAGTAACACTCCAAAGTCCGAAGAAAAATAAAATTGAAAAATTTCATTTTGAGTGTGGAAATCGGGAATACCCATTTTTAAACTATATAAAATCCCGTTCATTCATGCTGGTTTGCGTACTTCAAATAATCGTAGGCTATATACGTTTGTACACAATTTCAACAAAATCGGATTGTGGTGCTTACGGACACACACGTATTAGTCCACGTATAAAATATAAATTATAAACTTGAATGGATGGTGTTTTTGGCCTCTGGGCATCAAAACGAAAAAGTAAATCGACCCCGGGATCAGGTATCGTTAAGCCATGAGACTTACGGTAGTTAGTTGATTCCCTATATAGGGAATTCGTTGACAACACTGTCTATTAACATGTTAGTAAAAAAAGGGTATATTACAAAATAATTATAAATTATTATAAACGTTTTACTCATTTCAGTCATTTCACAAACTCTGCATTCCTAGTGACGTGTCCCAAAATATTCTCGTCACAGCATCCTACATTCCTACACTAATTCCCACTGGATTTATCGAATGTGATTCAGACATTAAGTATTTATAAATTGAAATCGTAATTTTTATTCAAGCGCGATATGTTAAATAAATCACTAGTGTCTTGTAACACAGGGTTTCGATAAAAACACGAAATGTTTTGCTGCCACATTTAAAATAAATTAACATTAAACAAGACTAAGTTTAATGGAAATCCCACTAATATCCTACTAACATTATAAATGAGAAAGTTTTGATGTATGTATGTTTGTGACAAGTAAACGCGAAAAAGACTGGTCGGATTGGGCTGAAATTTGGTGTGATTATAGCTCACATTCCCAATTAACATAATGGACGCACTCTTATCGCAAAAGTCCTTTCGGGCTCCGCCCCAGTGGCACTGGTAATCATATTTAAAAGGAATAAAATAGTTTCGTCAGCTGTTTCAAATACACAAGTTGGTTCTATGGTATTAAATAGCATTAACAAGTTATAAGGCTTACCAACAGGGTGTAACTATTTTATACAACAAATTAATGTAAAGACCAAAAATTTTCTATTTTGTGTCCCCTTCCCGTTGCAAAGCACGGGTACAACAGCTAGTTATACAATAAGTGATAAAGTTTGGATGGATGGATGTTTGTGACAAGTAAACGCGAAAAATACTGGTGGGATTGGACTGACATCTGGTGTGATGATAGCTCACATTAAATTTTCGATTAAAACATAAACACATTCTTACCTTAAAAATCCTTTCGGGCTCCACCCTAGTGGATCTGTAGTTTCCCATATTAACAATAGAGGTATTCATAAATAGTACAGGTAGGCTAAAATAGGGTTTTATAAACAACAAAATTTGAACATTCATGAAATTTTACCTGTGAGTTACTAATAATATGACAAATGAAGATCCGATGAGTCCCCAAAATGTTGGTGTTAATGCCCTTTTCGGGTCCTTTTTTGTTCCGAGGGGGGTAATTCCTGAATAATTTTGTTTTTACGTTTATTATTTTACCTGTACTATAAAAGGAAATACAAAATTGTGTCAGCTGTTTCAACTACACAAGTATTTCTATGATATTAATTAAATAGCTTTAAAAAAGTTTAAGGTTTACCAACAGGGTGCATTTATGATTTTTTTGCATTTATGACAACAGCTAGTTTGAACTAACTAGCAACAAAAAGCTGTGACATTCAATGAGAATTTGTTTTTTTTTTCTATTGTTTATGTGCAGTGGAAGAACATTATGGCTAATGGCTATGGTAGATGTGCTCACCATAGCATACCGTAAATTAAAAGAACCAAATTTTCTTATACCGTGTTCTCTCCCATTGCAAACTGAAAGCCAAGAATAACTGCAATAAGCATTTTAATTATACCTAAACTATATTCTAAACTAGCAGAGTACCCGTCCTTCGTATGGAGTTGGCCCGTGCGAAGGACGGGTAGGACTCTGCTAGTTTAGAATGAAAATTGAAATTACTGTTATTATGGCTATGGTAGATGTGCTATAACATAGCATACCGTAAATTAAAAGAACCAAATTTTCTTAAACCGTGTTCTTTCCCATTGCAAACTGAAAGCCAAGTATAACTGCAATAAGCATTTTAATTATACCTAAACTATATTCTAAACTAGCAGAGTATCCGTCCTTCGTATGGGGTTGGCCCGTACGAAGGACGGGTACTCTGCTAGTTTAGAATAAAAATGGAAATTACTGTTCTTTTACTGATTAAAATGTCAAAAACAATGCAATATGTTAAAATTAAAAAAAAAAATAGGCCGACAACTCATATTAGAATTTGAAAGGAAAATGTATAATAATATTCTGTATATTTAATCAAACATATTTTGTAAAATGGCGATTGCCGTATGTACGAATAAATAAAGAATAATATGAGAAATTTACTCTGTTACAATTCTTGATATAAAATCACGTTATATGTTAACAGTATAAAGATTTATTCACCGTACATAATCAACCAATATAAGCGGTAGAGGGAATATGTTAATACGAAATAATAATTATATCAAATCAAACTCACCGCAGAAGTGAGGTCTAGAATCTGCATGAAGCAGGCTGAAGTTCAGCATGGTTGTGTCACCTAGAAGATCAGCCCCAAGAAACGTAGGATTGTCCATTCTGTTATTTACGAATTAACCAAACTGCTGTGACACCAGAGATAATCACAAACTAAGGCACAGAACGTATCTGACTGCAAATGATGTAAGCATGGCTTATAAAAGCACTACGCAACAATGGAAGGGGTAAAATGGGCGGAGCGAGTGCCGCGATTGGCTGGTGCACGAAGGGTGGGGGTGAGGAGCTTATATCAGCTTATATAATGTTTCCCAACTTTTGCTGATTTTAAGGTCCTTTTCGTTGTACATTTACGCATGTTTTTTTTTTTTTTTATCAAAAGACTTGTAGCATAGGTAAATCAAACTCCACAAGTATGTAAATGTAAAAGTATGTACTTGAGAAGTACGTTTTATCAAAGATTACATATGCGTTAGCATATGTAATCTTTGGTTTTATCTATGCTTGTAGTTAATGCAGCTTGGTTAATTGACCGCTAACTTCTTAAAAATCAGAACCTGCACTATATTGGCATACAAATTTGTTTTTAACGCAACCAAAAAATATACATATACATATCTAATCTACACATGTTATTATATGATGTGCGTAAGATATTTCATGAATGTTCCATTCATTTTGTCTCAAGATTTATGAGCTGTAATGTTAAAAAGAGAAACAAATGCAAAAATAATATACGTATTATTGTAAACAAATCATTTTATTATGTTGTATAATAAGAACAAGCTAATGTAGCCTACCTGTACCGTGTCCTACTACCATGAACAGCATGACTGCTGCTAACGCGACATCAGATGACTACCGGCCTTAGTAGTGCAAATACCTTAACAACACCTCTTTACTTAAAAAATGTCGTCACTTTGGAATTATTTCCTACTGATGTCCTGTTACCTTTTCTTTATAATTCTGCTTCCTTTAAAATTGAATGGAGAAAATGTCCACATAGGCAGTCCCCACTACCCCACTAAGCTTACCTGTGCAATTTCGGTACATCTCAGCCTCAGTCAAGGATGCACTCAAGTGGTCGAACTGGAAAAATCAAAATTTCTACTCGGATTACTTTATTGCTGTCGCGAGTAAGAACAAGAACTATCAAGGAATTGCTAACTATGAGCCATTTTTGATAGGAAGGGGAGAGTTACAAACAGTAAATGGACGTTAGGTTCTACGACGAAGTACTGTATTGTATTGATAATTAAAAGTTGTTTAAAAGTGTTTATGTTGTAGTATATTTTTTAAATTTAAATGTTACTAAGAATAAGAATAAGAATTTAATTATACATTACAAGTTTGAAATTGTAAATTTAATTATACATTTCATTATAAAAGAATTTGTTAACTATTTTATTCACTCCACTCAATTGGCGGACCTGAGACCACACCCCTAGTTGTTAAGGGACAGTGGTAGAACATTATGGCTGTGGTAGATGTGCTATACTATAGCATAGGTACCGTAAATTATAGTAAACCAAATTTCCTAAAACTACAAATCCCATTACAAATGAAAAGCACTAGTATAACTGCAATACACATTTTATGCTTATACGCCAACCTAGTTCTGTACTCGGTTATTAAACCTTGTAAATTTTTTAAGCTATTGAACATCATAGAACCTATAGATAAAACATATTATAGAACCCAACTGATTTGTTTAGTTGAACAGCAGTCAAGATGGTTTGATTATTTCTAAAATCAATAACCATTGCAAGATCCATTGGGGTGGAGCCCAAAAGGATTTTTAAGATAAGAATAGGACTGAGCTATATAATCATGCAAAATTCCAGACCACAGTGGTCGTGATTGAGTTCCACGCACACAATCTTTCGCCTTTATAAATCATCATTGGGGTGAGGCTTTTATTAATTGTACACGCATGTCTTAAGTATGTGTCCTAGGTCATAAGCAATTTATTTAGCCAGATTTACAGAAATGCATTGGCAAAGTCCTAATCAAAATTCGAGCCCTGGCCGTCGTCGTTCGCATTCCACACACCACTTGTAAAATTGTTGACGTTGTATTTTGACATATTATCATTGTGACTAATATCTCAGCTATTCTCCAAACTCTGGAGTTTATTTTCAAAGAAATTTAGAAATAGTATAGGTATCCACCAATTTCCCAAAGTAGGGAAAATATATACCATATAATATTATATATATCATAATAACATAATATAACGTAGATATATCTAGTACGACTTGAATGGTGTCTGTCTGTATGTGTGTTACTCAATATCGTAAAAACTACTTCACCGAATGGGCTTAAATTTTACAAAAATATAGCTACCATACCAAGAATGGTAATAGGACTATTCACACTTCGATACCGACATTGGGCTTTTGCCACTTTGGCTTTAAAGTTCTGAGGTGAGGATTTTAAAAATAAATACTGTATTGATTGGTCTCCATGGCTCAAATGAGAACGCTCACAATTACATTTGCTATGGCATCTCAGTGCAAATAAGCAGAACTGTCAATATTGATTATTTCACAATATCAGACAGCATATCCAACCAAATTATATATAATACTAGCTGTTGTACCCGTGCTTCGCAACGGAAAGGACACTGAAGCGAAAAAATTTGATCTTGAATTCTGTTGTATAAAATACACATTCCCCTTTGGTTTCAGGAACATAACTAAATTGAAACTCTTAGTTTGACAAATATCTTTCTTATAAGGCTAGGCTAACTTATAAGACTACCTAGTACGAATGATATGAGGCGCTGATGCATTTATGGAAATAATGTACCCATACGATTCAATTTTCAAACGATAAGCTTTCTTAAACATTTATTTCGTTCATAAACGTACATATAAAGTAAATAAGGAAAACTAATCGCACAACATAAAGCACTGTAGTAAAGAAAAAAAAACAAACTATAAATTGGTGTAAAATACCTGCATTTATGCGATCTTGTTTGTAGCTGAGTTGCTACCGGTTTCAGCTCACATTGGAGTCATCTTCAGGCAGTTAAGATGTCTTCTCGCTTCATTCGAAGGTCGTTAATAAATAGTAAATAAATAAACAAAACACAAACACGTACACGGACATAAAAAAGAACATTTAAGGCTATAAAATACTCAAAACGGTAGGCCTTTTAACAGCCTTTTAATTTTAACAGCAGGGAAACTATAAGGTTTAGATGTTTTAAAATATTTTTACATTTTGTTAGTTGATAAAAATACAACTAACAACTAAAAACTCAATTATGTTTTGACTAGGATTGAAAATACATATCTGTTATCTAAACTAAATGAATGTACATATTGTTTAAAATACAAGAGAACTAATTTCACACTATTATTTGATTTTTCCGGTATACATTTAAGTAATGATATTTTGTTATTACTAACACATTTTTTCATTCAAAGGTAGCTACTAGCTACTACTTCTCTTTTTTATATCATTGACTTTCGATACTGCAGCAATTATGATTTTTAGCATTTCGGTTTACCCACATGTATTCTATTATAAAATCTAAAGATATTTTACTAGGCGTTTCATGTATGGGTTACCATTGAGTGCCCCGATGTTGGTTATTACTCTAATTTTTTTATCTTAACACATCCAATACCATTAACTTAATTATATTACGATAAATTTAGTGTTTGTGTTTTGCTACACCGCTGATTAAATTAAAGCAAGGAAAATATCATAAACTAAGTTGGACACAGTGTAATTTAGTATAAAAGTGTTTTGTTAGGTGATAGGTTACGGAGAAAATTCAAAAAAAAATTTAATTTAAAATTCGCATGTTATTTTTATGGGGAATATTGTAGAATGTTGTAGTGGGCTTGTTTATGTATATATTTTGATCAAACTTGGTGTATTTATTTATTTCATACTGAGCTATTGATATTTTAATAAAAAACCCACTTCATTAGGTTTCCTGTAGCAGCTAACCTAGGTACTCGCTAAACATAAATGTTAATTTAATAGATTAATAGAAAATCAATCCAGGCTAATGGAAATTTGCTTAGTCGGCAGGTTTGCTTTAGCGGGGGTATTTTTATTAACTGCATCCAAAAAAATGTATTTTGCGATAACTTGGGCACTTTCAATGGCTGTAGGGCGGAAACTGGATTTTCCTAGCCTAGTAACCAGCTCCAATCGATTTCTCGTGGCCAAATACCCCATAATGTGCAAAAAAAATACAAATCCTCTGACGAAAATAAAAGTTTGTCCGTACACGCATTTGTTTCAGAGTATAGGAGACACACACACACACATTGCTCTGAAACCTTGAAGAAAGGCTTGATCTTAAAAAGTACCAAATAAAATATCATAAATTAAAGTAAAAAGTGTTTCAATACAGTTGCTGACCAATTTCAACATTTCAGGTTCTGCGTTTTTTTAATCATTAAATGGGCGGCGATTTTGGGTTGGTAAATAAATCATAGAAGCTCTAGAGCAGTCTAGTTTCTTGAAGTGTGCGTAGAAATGTGAGAACAATTACAAAAATTGTTTAATCAACAATCAAGTGTACTGTGTGTGCTGTTTGTTGTTATCAGTTTCAACTTTATAATCTATATACAAATCTTTTTACAATAACCAACTTTTTAATCATAAATTCAAATCTAATTGTAACATATTATTACGTTACTGTTGCTATTCTAACTCGGATGGATAACTGAAGTGAGGATTCTGTTGCAGCTCCTATGAGAGGACACATAAGATCAATTACTTCTAAAAATTCCGCTTCAAATACTCGTTTTAAAGGTATGTTAGCATTCCCTAGATAATAATTACTCTTTTGGTCCACTAACTTCAGTTTTAGAGTTTTGTCTTTAGCCTTATTTTCAATTATGAATATGTGCTCTTCATTGAAAATTGGATTCTTTGATGACACTGATTTAGAAGACTTGGTATCATTGTCGATACTTAAATACACAGCGGAATCGGGGTTTCCACTACTGTTGGGAATTTCCAAGTTAAAGGCAGCATGTATGAATACGACTAGTACACATGGCTGTTCCATCTGTTGCTCATCTTGGTATTCGCAAGTAAGGTTGTAGTAGAATATTTCTAAATAGATCATCCCGGAAGTACTGTCTTCCAACTGAACCCAAGAACATAAATGTTTTTTTTCTACAGTCAAATTTAGATCCAATGTTACTTTCCCAAGAATTGTACTCCCATTTTTTCCACTAACGACAATTGTAATTTTATCATCAAATGACAAATAATCTACCATTAGGTTGGCACAAAAGTTCCATTCTGGATCGAGAAAGCTGTTGACTGTTTGAGATGTAAATGTTTGAGGCCCAAACGTAACGGTAATGTAAGTTTCAGCGAATCCAGAGCTAAATACACCCGAACCACTGTCTCCTAGTCCACTGGCTTTAATAATTTTCAAACGAAGAAGACCTTCAGGATCCAAGCACTTACAACAGATCGAATCTACAATAGCAATTGTTCCAACTGTAATTTTATTTGGAAGAACAACGTTTAAGCTCAATTGATCATCTATTGTTCTTCTTAACATTCCACTTACACCAGGCACACTTAGGATATCCATTGCACCAGTGAAGTCATAGTCGAATTTTGGTTTGTGTACGAAGAAAATCTCTGCCCCTTTTATGATTGGAATCGGTAGTTTCATAACTGTTAAGACAATCCTAATATGGCCACTGAATTCCAAGTGTTGTACGCCTCCACCAAGAGACATGAGGTAATAATAAAGTTCAGTGTCTCCAGCATAAAATACCATTACATCGAATATGATGTACTCCATTTGTCTTGAACACTTTTTCTTAACATTTAATCCGTATAAACGTGGACATATTGAGCCTAGCCTTATTGTGTGAAACTTGAATTCAGGACCATTTTTGTATTTTTTCAAAGATTCGTTTATTTTTGGTTCTATAATTTGTTTCAACAGATTTTCTGTATACTTAGACATTTTAGACCACATATTTTGGGTGATCTTGTTCAAAAACTCACAGTTTCCCTCCTCTGGAAAATTCACACTCTTTGGAAAAGGATTTGTATTGATTAGTACCATTTTCCTCCCCGTTTTGTAAAAGATGCCAGTAGACACTTGTTGGTTAAACACACTTTCTAATCTCTTATGATTTCTGTACGCTAGTCCGATTAGAATACTACAAATCCAAATAGGAGTTACGTCAAAATAGCCTGTATAAAACACCATTCCCGACAAAATAGTTTTGGATGCTAACGACGAAAATATATCAAATGCACTCCTCTTCTTTTTAAAACTGATCTTAATTTCTTCCATGATGTAAATGTACCATGAAGGAGTCAGATAATAATTATTGAATGATTATGTTGTTATAGTAATTATAAACACTAATTAAATTGATTGAAATAATTAACCCAACACAATGTTTATTTTCATAATTATCGAGGAACCATAACACATGGGTTTTATTTGACTTGTGAATGCACACCCATACATCTCCACCTGACTAAATTCACCCAAAAATCTGCTCAGAGTGTTAAAAACCACATCTGCAGCAAACCTACAGAATAAGTGAATTTCCACTTTTCTGATTGGATTTTCCCTAAGATATTTTCTTTAACAAGAAATATCTATTCTCTGTATAGCATCAGTTGCCCAGTCATTTAATACCTTAAAAAATGAAAAATCTTATAGTTCTGGAAATTGATTTAAAATGTCGTCCTAGGTGTTTTTAACATACCAAAAAGCCCCGAGGGTGGGGGGTTGGGAAATGGCCACCATCTTGGATTTAAGTGACATTTTTAGGTTTTCCTAAATATCTAGAAAACCATAAACATTTTGTATACAATATAAAAAAAATAAAAATTAATTTGGTTATTAGATAGCTAACAATAACCGCATTATTTTAACCTAGTTTATTAAATTAAAACTTTTTTATGTGATTATCCTCGCCTTAATCTTGGACCAATTTTGATGATTAAGGTGTCAAATTGCTGGGAATTTTGTCAAAATTTCATGAATATCGGTTATATTGACCTTAGGTGGATAGGCTTTGCCACGTTTAGCATTTATTTTACGTACAAATTTACATTTATTCCTAATTGAAGGAGTACATTAATAAGATACTAGTGTCCCTGTTGCTCGAATTCGAGCAATTTCTAAGTATTAGAGGTGTTATTTTAAACGGAATAACGTTCATAATTTCTGATGACTTTAAAAGATTCGACCCAAAGATTATGGAAATATTCCAGATGTACATAACAAAATATATATATTTATCCAGGCTCTCTCGCTTTTTTCCATTGTAATATTTACGCCAACCCGAATTCAAATAGTAAATTTTTCATTTCAACCAAGGCAATGTTTGTAGCAAACTTATTGACTGTTTACAATTAACATATGTTCTTCTTCTCACTTTTAATTTCTGACAACAGCTGGAGTTGCATAATAATTTTTGTTTCCCATGTTAATCTTATGGAGGAATACGAAACTTTAAAGGGTCCTAGGGCCTCACTCTCTGATTATTTCCCTAAAAAGAAAGTTTCCTGCACAACTTCACGTTACGCTCTTTCCAATGACACCAAAAACATGTAAATCGGTTCAGTAGTTTCGGAGGAGTAATTGTCACAAAAACATGCTTGCGTATTAAATAAGTACGAGAGGTCGTCCAGTGGTCGAAACTCGACCAAAAATATGTAATGTACTCACTTATCTATTTTCACCCCACACTGTAAATAAAACATGTGATTGGAGTTTCCTCCATTTGTTTTGATTTTCTGTTTATATTTCGTTGTTATTTCGTAACCAGCATAGCAACGCATAGGATCAATGTTAATTTTTTCAAATTTTTAAACTCATTTTTTGTGCTTATCTTTGAGCCTATTTAAATTTATAAAGGGATTCTGCACACCTACAGGAAAATAGCTTTCCAACGGTATGCGTAGATTTTCCCTACGATGCACACGAGCTGAGAAAAAAGGTTTTAAAGAAACATGCTTGCCTATTAATATATAGACGAGAGATCGTCCAGTGGTCGAAACTCGACCAAAAATATGTAATGTACTCACTTATCTATTTTCACCCCACACTGTAAATAAAACATGTGATTGGAGTTTCCTCCATTAGTTTTGATTTTCTGTTTATATTTCGTTGTTATTTCGTAACCAGCATAGCAACGCATAAGATCCATGTTAATTTTTTCAAATTTTTAAACTCATTTTTTGTGCTTATCTTTGAGCCTATTTAAATTTATAAAGGGATTCTGCACACCTACAGGAAAATAGCTTTCCAACGGTATGCGTAGATTTTCCCTACGATGCACACGAGCTGAGAAAAAAGGTTTTAAAGAAACATGCTTGCCTATTAATATATAGATAGATAGATCCTACTAGTCCCTAATGTATTACCTATATCTTGTAGATAGTTGAACCAAAATAGTTATATCATGTACTTTTCTTGTAGGTCATTTTATCTTCTTTAATTTCCTAATTTAATATAGTATACAAAAATTTGGTAGTTTTTCGAGATATTTAGGAAAAACTTAAAAATTGCACCTAAAATCCAAGATTGCGGCTACTTCCCGACTCCCCACCATAACGGGGCTTTTCTATTATCGGAGAGACGTTTTCTAAATAATTGTGAATTCAGTTTCCATTGCAAAACATCGTGTTATAGACAACTGTAAATATATGTAAATATAGTCTGCAGGTTTGCTGTGGTGGGAGTATTTTATTTGCCTAGGAGTGTAAAGAAAAAATTTTAATGTTATCGTAAACAACTCTAAGCTTAAACTTCCTATATAATCGCATACAATCTAGAAACATTGAACAGTACATCATTAACTAGTCCAAGGATTATAGTCTTGGTCATGTGGCAAGGTCATGTGCTCTCCTAACTGTCTGCAGACAATGCTGACAGCTCTAAAATCGACTGGATGATAGCCCCCGCCAACGAACAGGGTGCATTTCGCATGCTTTGCTTTGGCTCTGAGTAGACCATGACATTTATGTACTTTTCACTAAATTTTCATTTACACTCCGGAGTTTTAAGTATACGAAACAGAATATCTATAGGCAATATTTTAACTTCTTGATTAAGTGAAATTTTAGATAAATTTTAACATAATTGGATCATGCCTAAAGGGAAACGTAAAGGAAAATCAGGTACGTTTTCTCTTCCTTGATTCTTTGGTAACAGTTGTGCAACGTTTACTGATATAACATTTGATATTGTGCAATATGTCATTTGTAATGAAATTTAATAAAGTGAATCAAACCAAAACAATTGATTTGTTCGATCAGTGCATTTCGAAATAACATTCAACAGTGTTTGTCCTTTCTCGACAAGGCTAGCCTCACTAACGTTCTGCTCACAAACGTCAATCTTCAAACGTGAAGAAAAGTGAATTGATAGTTTCACGATTAATTTAATATTTTTTCAATAGCTGACCCAGCAATACTTAATAATTCCATAACTTCCTGAAAAGGTTACCGTAGGTCTCTCATGAAATAAGTTTTTAAATGCTAATTGCATCGATAATCACAAACACTAATTAACTTAGGCCTAGGCAAAAGTTGAATGCTAACCTTTTACATGGTAGCTTATTGTTTGGGGATTGCTAAGCCAATATAAGTTAAGTAGGACTAGGTAGGTAGATATTACTTCACCTGTTGTGTAGGCCTAACTTAGTGGATTTTTTACTTCAAACGACACTAACGTTTTGGGGTAGGCCCTAATACAGTTCTGCAGAGAACCATATAAGGGTACAGTTTCTTAACTGGGCTATGCTAATATTGATTGAAACTATTGATTCGATTAGTAATCCTTCATGCAATTTTTTCACCATCAGCAAGTTTGGTTGGTTAGGTTAGGTTATAATAGTTTTATTATATAAGTAATAGATATATTTAAAAATATAGATTATTAATCAATATTTTCAATTCTATAATTCCAATCAATATTAGCATAGCCCAGTTAAGAAACTGTACCCCCATAGAAGTAAGCCACATTAATATTTAATTTGATTCAATATAAGGCCTAGGTCTATAAATTAACTTTTACTGATGTTTAAACATCAGATTGAGTTATGCCCTGTCAACATTTTTATTGATGTTTAGGTTTTTAAAAAGTTATTTAGTTAAAGTTTAGGTACCGGTACACATCTTACCGAACAATTACTAAGATAAAACAGCAATTAAGAATAGGCCTAAACAAATTAGAAACGAACAAAAACAAACTAAACTAAAATCCCACGGTCCAGGGAAGCCTATAATTTCTTAATTAAGGTAAACTGCCCAAATACCGTGACCTTCAGAAAGGTTCTCTTGATTTTGCGGTACTTTCCTGTTAAGGGGAACATTAATTATTATCGATGATTTCTTTTCAATATATCGATACCGAACAAAACACATTTTTTAAGCAAGTGAAAAAAAGAATTTAGTTATTGGGAAGTTTACAATATCTTGGTAACTTAACTAAACATTAACCAAACAAATCACGGACAAGACCAAACTATATTGGATGAATAATTTAAAAATATTTAACAAGATAATACATATGATACACTCCACTATAGAAAGTATTAAACATCCTAAATTGCATAGCCACCAGTGACTCATGTAGGATGGAATTGGGGTGTGAGCTCTGGTATGTTGGACATAGGCTATTTTATTTTCAATTTATCTTAAGTATTTGTTAGTATGTCACCAATGGAATGTGACTCATATTGAGGGAATTGGGGTGTAGCATTCCAGCCCCGTCACCATTATGCCCCCAGCACAGCAAGAATGGCCCTGCCAGTGCATCTTGGGAATAGGTCCGTTTCTGGTTTAAGGGAGAAAACTTCTCACTTGGCATTCTGAAACAAAACAATAGGCTAAAATATAAATTTCTTAGTAAAACGTAAAATCAACAGAGTAAAAACTATAAACTCGAGAGGATCACAGTATTGGGAAAAAAACGATCGTTCTCTGCTTATTAATTTCCGTGGATGTGACTTTCCAACATTTAAATGCATTAAAATTCATAAAATGCCCATAAAACTATAGTAGTCTACACCACTTTATTAAGAGAAAAATAAGTTTAGTTAAAAAATATTACTGAACTTACAATTAAACTAAAAGTGTTTTAATTCACGTTTGCAGCTTACATTACATGTCTGTTAAATAGGCCTAGCCTAAGAATTGAGGTTGATTTATTTTGGTTGTACATATTTACTGGACAAACAAAACAGACTTTAGTAGTGAAATGTATTTAATATTCTTATTTTATAAAATATTATTATTTTCCTCTGCATTAAAAAAATATAATGTGAACTCTAAACACCGTGATCCTGTCACGGTATTTAGAAAATAGTAATCTTACGTGGCTAATCTCAGTGATGTAGTTTTTTACAGTATAATTTCAATAACCGGCTTAAAATAGGTTTATAACAAAACATTAATTCAAAATATACGTCTTTTGTCTACCTATGTAATATAAAAATATACTAAACTAAAGCTTATTCCACACCCCAAAGTTCGTAGTTTGAATCACTAAGAACCTTAAGAAAAACAGCTGTTTCAAGAAATGTCAACATTCAAACTGTTAAATGAGCCAGACGACATGGCATCAGCAGACAAAGACATTTAAAATAAGCTCCAAAAGTTGAATTTACTTCTTGTTTGAAGTTTAAACGTCTATGACCAGCAATATTGTTATTGCGAGAAAAAACAAGAATCACGGAGTTTGGTGTAGTCACGGTATTTGGGTTGTTTACCTTAGGCCTACCTTTAGGAAATGGAGAAAACGATCTTGACCTTAGCAATTAAAACTACACGCCTGTAGAGGAATTCTCAAGGGTGGATCTTTATAGTGTCTTCCCTTTTTAACTAGTCATAAGAGTTTAGAATACAACTAAGGTTAAATAATCAAACAACTTTATTAATTTAATTTTTTTATTGTTTTTATTTATATCATTTTAAATTGTAGAATTAAATTTGATGCGGTATTGAACCAAATCATAATCCGATAAGTTAATATATCGCAGGTTCTCTGTGGAACTGTACCCATGTTTTGAAATAAAGAATAGTGTGGAGGTTCATCTTATAAGGGTAAGCAGTGAAGAACTTAAAAGTTGTTGTTCATGTTCCGGAACTGAACCTTCTTGATTACTGAATTGTAATATCCATAAATTTATACACTTACAACAATCCATTTAGAGTATGCAAGCATTTTTTATCAACCATTAGTTGTATTTCCAGATGCCTTTGACAATTGGTAACGTTTGCATTCCAAATGCCTTACTTAGTTTTATAACATAACTGATTGTATTTTGTAATTTTTAAAATAAAGGACATAAGTATGGATTTTTAACTAAATCAACATTGGGTAGACATACTAGTCAATGACAGTTTTAAGACTTGTTATGAGTTTGAAAATTTGTCCTTAAAAACCAAAGGTCCTATAAAGATGTAAGTTGTCTAGTACTTATTTTAGTTACTTATCTAGAATGGAATTTTGATTAATAATAACATAAAGTCAAAATGTTTTATAGTGACAAAAGTAAGTACTGTAGCCCAAGTTATGTTTTATTATTACATAAAACAAAAACGTCACGTTGATCAGGGAATAACACTATTTTTTAGTTATTGACACTGAAAAATCTAGTGAATGACATTTTCTTAAATTAACGTGGAATGAGAAAATAACAATAAAAACACTTAAATCAACTAAGCCTAGTTAGTTTCGACAGTAAGGGTCCTAAGCACTAACGGATCATCGTCACTGTCGGAAACACATTGATGGCATAAAAAATCCAGTTCTTCATCGTCTTCCTCAATTCCGTATTTATCTTGATGTTTTCGATCACTATGTACACTTGACAGGAACCACATTCAATATCCATTTTTAAAAATAAGTTCTGCTGAATAATGCCTGTGGAAAGCACACCCAATCCTCACCGTCGATCAGTATCTTTTTAACTACCCTACGTTTACTGCCTGAATCAATCTTCATTCTTCTTCTTTTCTTCTCGTTTCTTTTTTCTCTCGGCTTTAGCTTCCTCTTTCTTTATTCTGCTCATTATTTCTCTCATATTTCTGCCATTCCCGCTGCTAACTTCTCCTGTCCTCTCCTAAAGCCTGTCTAAGCTTCTTGTTCAACCTGCTTGATTATAATACCAGATACTTGAAGTCTTCATCTTTGACCAGCGTTGCTGGATTGATTGCGTCAATGGTTTGTTGGCTAGACGAGGTCGCTTAAGTTGTCCTCGAAGAACTCTTTCAGTGAGTAATATGCTCTACCATGCTTCATGTAGCCCTTATCGTACATTTTATTTAATTTATCTTTACACTTAAAACTTTTCCCTACAAAAATGAGTTTCATTGTCTGATTCAACAAGAAAAATGCTGTAACTTAGTTAAAACTATAAGCTAATACACAATAAAAATATAATTGTTATTAGGTACATTGAACCTTTGCCGAGCTCCTTAATTGTTTACAACTGGCCTTTACTTACACATTTTTTCACAGCACTTTTGCGATCTTTTGAAGTTAATAGCAAATGAATTTTGTATCCATTGATCCTATTAAATTATATATTGGCTATTGATACAAGTAGTGAAAGTTTTTTTAAATGTTAATTGTTAAAAAAAAAAACATTGGCCTAACATACATTAATGAATCAACTTTGTATCGTAAAAGACTTATAGCAAACAATAACAAAATAATATTACCGGTATATATCATGACCATTACTACATTGACGTTCACTATGTAATAAACCTTTAGGTATATTTAAAAAATCCAAAGGCACTATTTTCGTTCGACGGTAAATTTCATATTAACATTTTGTTACTCAAATTATTATATTGTTTGTTGATACTGAACAATTTTTATTTAAAAACTTCTTCATCAGCATTGTATGTGGTTGAAATTGACGGAAAGTAACTCAAAGATATGTCTAATAACACATATAAACTTGCACTTATATATGTTTTGTGTTATTAGACCTATCTTTTATTTACTTTGCAATATTTTTATTTATCGTAGTTGTCAACTGATGTTTCAATCATTCGATATCAATATATCGGATTAAAAAATAAAATATTGATGTACCTATTGAAAAAAATCATTGATAATAAGTAATAACGAATCTTCCCTTTTACAGGAATGTACCCTTTTATCATATGAATTACCACCTTAGGCTATCAAATCATTCATAATTTTTAATTTTAAGTAAAACCAACCCAGCAGTTAATGAAAATGTATTGCCTAAAAATGATTTAGGTTTTGTGAAACCTAAATCTTTGTGAAACCTAAAACCAGACACAATTGTTACAATATCAACCTTATTCATGATAATGCATCCCACTTATTACACTAAGCCAGTTGGCGGGCAAGTCACCTGTCTCTTGGAATACACCAGAGGTTAGCCTCCTGCCTGCTCTACTGGCCTCTTGTAAACGTGGCTTTAAGATAAACATTTCTTTTAAATATTCATTCTTAATAACCTATTTCTATGTAACTCTGCATACACCGTTAATTAGTGCATGCTTGCCATGTGTACTGAAAGGATTGGGACTAAAATGTTGTAACCAAGTTATTTCACTGTTTTTAGGAGGTGTTTCAGCTAGTAGAAAAGCTGACATCGGCACTAGCGATGAAGATTCAATCAATGACAATGCCAGTGTTATCAGTATGGCCTCTGAAACTACAGTTATGGAAGAAGGTATATAGCATGTTCACTGCTTAAATAGCCTTTTACCTGTCACAATAATACTGATAAGCTTACCGCTCTAAAAAATAATGCAACATTCAATATGCCAACATTCTACATACAGTAGGCCTATGTTGTTTTTAAAATATTGTATCCATCATTTCTTAAAGGGTAGGTACATTTTTATGTAGGTAATATACAATTTTAAATTTTGTCTGTAGGCCTACATTACGTGGAATCATGAAGTTTTTGGTTATTTTTTCGTTTTTTAGCTTATTGGTGAGAATGGCTTTAACCTACAATATTATGGTACAATACCTCGTCAAGTAATCCTATTGTTAATTGAGGTTAACAACCTACATGTTTCGCCGTAAATACGGCATCGTCAGGGTTACAAAAACGAAGACATCGATGTCACACGCACACAATAAATACACGAATACAAACATTTAATTACGGAAAGTAAACATTTAATTGACATTGATAGGCCTATCACACGCACACGACACGGACGGTCCCGATGCAGGTAGTAGACTACAAGACATCAAAATGAAAAAGTAATTTGGTTCCAGACTAATAATAGACGGTAATAGCTACTTCCCTATAGGGAAAGTAAAAAATAAGTCATTGCTACCAAGATTTTTAGGAAGAGAAAGAAGTTTGGTAACTTATACTAGTTGTACCTAATGTCACACAGGTGTGGCTGGAGACGAAGTAGACGAACAGTCGCAAGACGAGGTGTTTGAGGAAAAGATGTGTGAAGCCATTGATGGCATAACACAGAAGTCGGCTCAGGGCCGTACTAACAGTCTAGATTCAGTTAGTCAGGCTCTGACTAAAAAGTACATACCGGATTTCATCATTGACAGGTAAGGATTACCTATAGACTAAATTACTTTTTGAATTTGGCGTATGATATTCTTTCCAGGACCTAATTCTTGTTACCAAAAAAACCAATTGGTATCACTTAAATCAAATTATACCGCTGACTCCCATACTGGTTACTTTTATTATAAATTTTTAGCTTAAACTGGCGATTCTAACAATCTACTCTCTGAAGAAGTCCCATGCTAGGTATCGATATTAGTGTTATTTTTGTCACACTTTGTGAATCTATTTGCCCCAGCACAATAATTTTCTCAGGTAACCTAGCTGAACTCAATTCCTTTTCATCAACATCCTTCAATGATTAAAAAAGATTCCATTTGACTTAAATTTCAGGAAATCAGGGTTAAGTTATTATCCCTGTAATAAAGTCTAGTCTACATCAATCCACTTATTATGTACGGGATATGAAATTCACACAACAATCTTCAGATTATACAAACAGGATAAGAAGTCAATTTCCAAAGATAATATCTTCCAAACTTGAATATTTTACCATACAATTATTGTAGGAGACTGACCATATGTGATGGTATTGAACGGTGCCTAAAGAAGGGACGAGGGGCTGAGCAGGCGAGCGCCGCACAGTTGGCAGCATTGTTGTGTATACAGCTGGGAGTCAGTGACCTCACTGATCAGGTGTGCCACGACCTCAAGCCCTTACTCACATTCACCATCACAGACAATTCTGGCAGTCCTTCTGCGAGGGCTAAGGTTGGTAGTACTGGAACTTTCTAATGGTTGTAGCTGTATTTTAAGAGCCTGTTATTAATAATATGTAGTACCAATTTGTTTGTCTATTGATTAAAATTATTTTGATTCCACCTTGCTCTTAGAAGAAATAAAATATTAAATTTTGCTTTTAAAAATATACTAGGTGAAACCCGTTGAAATCAACAGTTACAGCTGATGTTTCAAGCAAAATCATTCAACTATCAATCGATGATAAATAACTTCATTTTCAAACAATTTGGGTTGTTCGTGATTCAGCAGAGTGCTTTAGGTACTTCTGAATTTAATAATCAATAATTCAAATGGAGGCTGGTATTTCACTGAAGGTGAAGATATAAACATATAGGATAACGTAATTAGATTTCAGTATGTAGTGGGGAGGGGGGGGGGAAATAAAAATAATTATGGAAATTGATTTGTTTAGGTCCATGACAATTCCGATTAAAATCCTAATTATTGAATGACATTTAGTTGCTGTAGACAATAAAAACTTTCAGTAGGTCACTTAATTCCGTACATTGTACCTATACATCATGTCAATGTTGTATAGAATTGATATGCTTCTGATTTCAGTGCTGCTGGACCCTGGCCATGCTGGCGTTCCTTGACTCCACAGATCCTCTGGCAGATACTCACCGTACGTTGCTCTCAGTGTTCAGTGGCTCGTACTGCAAGGGAGATGGCACTCCTGCCACTGTGACCCCCGACTTGGCTAACCTCCATGCTGCAGCCTTGTCAGCCTGGAGTCTACTGCTCACCATCATTGACATCCACGCTTTCAACGATCCGTGAGTGAATCATTTATTTGTGGATTTTTATTATCAAGTCTCACAACTTGTCCTGTAAATATGTCAGAAAACAAGGGGGTTGCTGTGCAAAAGGTGGGGTAGTTTTGATTTTTGGATATGTTGAAAGTATTGGGCCCATAACATAAAATCTTAAGTTTTTCTCCTCGAGGTACCATGGCGCGTCACAAGAAAACTTATAAAAAAAAAAAATTAACATTGATTTTTCACTCTATCTCTGAAATGGTTGGTTTTACTGAAAATCTATAAGTATAAAAGAGGATGTTTGAATATATATCTAATATATAAAATTCTCGTGTCACAGTGTTCGTCTGAAAACTCCTCCGGAACGACTTCACCGATCGTTATGAAATTTGGTGTGTAAATTCTGTAGGTATGCGAATCGGACGTAAACCATTTCCCGTTTCGAAATTCTTAAAAGGGCTCCGCCCCAGTGGCTCTGGAGTTTCCCATGTTAACCTTATGAGAAATGGAATTAATGAATCTTAACAGCTGTTTCAATTAAACAAGTTGGTTCTGTTCTATGATGTTCAATAGTATTAAAGTTACAAGGATTACCAACAGGGTGCAGCACTATTATTTCTTTTACATTTATGACAACAGCTAATTTGCAACCAAAAGGTGAGTGAGCGTAGCGAACAAACTTCAACCTGGAGGCGAGTTAGCGTAGCGAACGAGCTAACCTGAAGGCAAGTGAGCGCAGCGAACGAGCTCCAACCTAAAGGTGAGTGAGCGTAGCGAACGAGCTCCAACCCAAAGGTGAGTGAGCGTAGCGAACGAACTTCAACCTGGAGGCGAGTTAGCGTAGCGAACGAGCTAACCTGAAGGCAAGTGAGCGCAGCGAACGAGCTCCAACCTAAAGGTGAGTGAGCGTAGCGAACGAACTTCAACCAGGACGTGATTGAGCGATGCGAACGAGATCATCTTGAAAATTAAACGTAACGGTACTTTCTTTCCATCGGTCTGTCTTAGGGGAAACCTATAACTTAGGCGATACGAAGTTCGCCGGGTCAGCTAGTATATATATATATTTGTTTGGCAGTGATAAAATCAGACACCGCTGAACCGATTGCCACGAAACTTGGTACATACGTGTAGAATTTCATGGAATAGGTTTATACACCATCAATTTCGTGATCCGTCCAATCGGCTCCGCCCTAGTGGCTCTGGAGTTTCCCATGTTAACCTTATAAGAAATGGAATTAATGAATCTTAACAGCTGTTTCAATTAAACAAGTTGGTTCTGTTCTATGATGTTAAATAGCATTACAGTTACAAGGATTACCAACATGGTGCAGCACTATTATTTCTTTTACATTTATGACAACAGCTAATTTGCAACCAAAAGGTGAGTGAGCGTAGCGAACGAACTTCAATCTGGAGGCGAGTTAGCGTAGCGAACGAGCTAAGCTGAAGGCAAGTGAGCGTAGCAAACGAGCTAACCTGAAGGCAAGTGAGCTCAGCGAACGAGCTCCAACCTAAAGGTGAGTGAGCGTAGCGAACGAGCTCCAACCTAAAGGTGAGTGAGCGTAGCGAACGAACTTCAACCAGGACGTGATTGAGCCATGCGAACGAGATCATCTTGAAAATTAAAAAGTTAAACGGGGCAAAGCCCGCGGGTTACAGCTAGTATTATATAATTAAATTAAAGGAGGATTAATTTGTGACAGTTTAAGCCCAACACCAGTATGTAGCGTAAACAATGGCCGAAATACAGACCTTCAAAATAAATTAACTGAATCAATTTAGTCCAAGCAACTAAAAATACCCCCGCCGCAGCAAACCTGCCGACTAAGCAATTTCCACTTGTCTGAATTGATTTTCAATTAAATCTATTTAAATAACATTAGGTTTAATGAGTACCTAGGTTTGCTGCTACAAGGAAACTATTAAAGTGTATTTTATACTAAAATATTAATAGCTTAGTATAAAATAAATAAATTTGCCAAGTTTGATCAAAATACATCCATAAACAAGCAACCTACGCCATTTTACAATATTCTCGATAAGAATAACAAGGGAATTTTAAATTTTACAATTTTTTAAATTTTCTCCATTATTAATAACCGTACAAAAACACTTTGCTATACTAAATTATTTGTTTTTTAAGCTCTTTAAAAAGGCCTAGAGAGAAATAGGGAAATTTTGTGTTTTGAGAGTCAAAAATGAGAAAACCCAATTTTTACCCCATAAAACCCCTGTCCCATGGTCCAATTATGCTGGTTCGCGAACTCATTCAAGTTTATCCCGCCTTACACCTTTAACCAAATTTCATAAAAATCTGACAAAAATTACTCAATTCACAGACGTGTGTGTATATATACAGGGTGTTTTTAAAAGAATGCCAGGATTTCAAACGGTCGTTGCTCGGGAACTATTTAAGATAATTAAACGATTTGATTTGAATGTCAAATTGAAGGGAAAAGAATAAAGTTTTTTCTCATTCTTTCATACAATTCGATTGATTAAAATTCAAATTTTAATCAATCTTATATGAGCGTAAAACTGGCAAATGTCCGTACGCGTAGGGCGATCGGCAGGTTTATCTGATGTCTTAACTGAATCATTTTCGGCACAAAGACTCTATATTTTATAGATAACATCATAAAGTGACCAATTTAGGTTCGTTAAACTGAAGACTTCGTCGGGCAATCGATTTTTTCGGGCTTCTTATGCAGAATTGTTGATTTCTTCGACTATGTCATCGCTTTTTTTTAGCCGGCCAGGTGAATGTCTTTTCAAAACATTTCGGTGCCACGAAACTCATTAAACCAACTTTAAGTTTCTTTATCATCAAGTAGATTTAAATTTAGTTTAATTTAGCAATGGGTATAAACTCTGCGCCTTCTGTTGCGCCGTAAATGTCGTACTGGCCACTGGCGTCAGGCGTATGAGTCACAATAGCGGCCTATCACCCCGCACCTGTTTTACGCATACCAAGGTCAAAGTTTCCTCCCTTGCTACACGGGAAACAAAACTTAGTTATTTTAGCTTCAATTTGACGTATAAAACGTTTAGTTACCTTGAATAGTATCCAAGCAACTACCATTTAAAATCTCGGCATTCTTTTAAAAACACCCTGTATTTACATATAATATAAATTTGAACGAATGGTGATTTTGGCCTCTGGGGACATAAAAATAAAAAAGTAAATCGGTCCCGGGCATAGGCCTTACCGTGCCACTTACGGTAATAGCTACTTCCCTATAGGGAAATTTGCTAAAAAAAACAGAAACATAGATCGTTTAAAAAATGCAAGAAAACGTGTTATGGTTTCTTTTGTAGTGTTGGGTGTGAAGTGTTACATACTAAAGTTGGCCAAAATCGGTCAACGGGAAACCCCCTAAAAACAGGATTAAAAATGGCGATATGTTTTGGGTGGTTAGTACTTCATTTCGATAGGGAATGTGTTTTTGGCCGCCATCTAGGATCCGCCATATTTGTTATAAATATTTTTTTTTTTATAAAAATGTCTTATTAGCAAGCGCTCTTTAGTACAAACTGTTTTACAGGATGACTCTTGTCAATTTACTAACGCTAACTTAAAACTAAAATGACCAAAACAATAGTTATTTGTGTAACTAGTGGGCAAAGTGGCACTTTGCTGCACACGAGAGCAATCGGCGAGTGCGGAATGATCTCGAGTGCAGCAAAGGCCTTTTGCACTGTGTTACACATTATATTTTTCCTACAGTCACTATGAAATAAAGCATATAAATAATTTGTCTTTCAAACACTATACAACACGTTTTTAGGTTCAGCTGGCAACACAAATAGGTGCCGTAGAGAAAGTAGTACCCGGTCCGTATCACTCCGCTATTTTTCCTCGGCAAGAAATGTGCTCCGCGTTTTGAGAATATAGTTCCATGTGTTTTTGTAATTTGAATTGGTTTCAGCGCCTAAAAAAATGCTTTAAAGGTATTTTCTTCTTTATTAAGATCGTAAGAATGTTTAAAAAACGTTTAAAAGAAAAGTCCAGAAAGTTCAGAAATACCAAACCTTTAAACACGAAATGACAGGTTAAATCATAGTTATAATAGTCAATCAGCTGCTCATAGTATTATTATCTTTAAGTGTTGCCAACCTATTTCCAAGCGTACACGGATTACGTGCATAATAGAACCACCCGGTTTTGTGTTGTTTCGTTGGAATCCTGATGTGCGGCAAAGTATAAACCGTACGACAAACTATAAACCGTACGGCAAAGTATAAATATGCAGCAATTAGCAGCTTTCTGTACTATAAACAGTACAAGGAAGCCAACTTTGTCTGGTGACTGTAGGAAAAATACAGATCAACCACCTTTGATAGCTATCTACAACTGTCAGAGAACACTTGAGGAGAGAGGAGAAACACTCTGTCCCTGTGGAGGAGAGAGGAGAGGGTAGAATTTCCTTTATTAATTAGTTGCTGTGATATATTGATTTACATTGACACTACTGTTGTTCAGTAACCTGGGCCAGATTGTGGGTCTCTTGGACTCCCCACATCTGGAGGTGAGGATGGCTGCTGGTGAAGTGATAGCACTCATGTTGGAGCGAGGCAGACAGTATGACGACGACTACGAGTGGGAGGCCAGCGAACAGCTGATTGACAAACTGCGTCAGCTGGCCACCGACTCGCACAAGTACCGTGCCAAGAAGGACCGCAAGACTCAGCGAAGCAGCTTTCGTGACATACTAAAATATGTTGAGGTACTGCCATTGGGGCTGGTGTGTTTAATTTAACATGCTTACAAATTCAAGCTGTTCACTGTTTTGTGAAATGTCCTGCAAAAATGTGATAACTTCAAGCATTATCTATTTTGTCAAGACATTGCTGTGATATTTTGTAAGCGCCTCAATTTTTGTACAGTTTTTGAAAGAGGTATAATGTTATGTTATGTGTACACAGTATATGGTCGGATTAAACTTTTGACTTACTATTGATTGAGTTTCTATTTTCTCTAGTATTACGTACTATAATAGTTGATAAGGACCTGAAAATGATGTAGTAGTTGTCCTTTAACTTTTGCACATAATTTGGTATATTAGCAAGGAAACTGTATCTTACGTCAGAACTCAGAACTCGTATCTGAATGGCTCAGTTTAACTGATATTCTTTTTCATTCCAAAACTGGCCTTGAACATGGAAAGGAAATTATCACAAAGTGGAGTATTTAGGAGTCAAAGATTCTATATTATTCATTACAACCCTGAATAAAAAAAAAAATAAATAAAAATCTTCAACATAGATCTCTTTTCATCTTCTTAGTTGTAGGTCTTAATCTTGTATTCATGACATAGTTTCTGGAAATACAATATGTTTTACACAAAATTACCAAACTCGCTTCGAACTTAAATCATTACCCATCATCATCTCACAGTTATTATTCATTTGTCATAATCCATTGTAGTTTCGGTAATTATGGTGACGTTTAAAAAGTTCAATTCCACTTTTGTGTGTATTCAATTATTTGATCATGCCTAAAATATTTCGTCAGAATTTTTTTGACCATACTAATTTTTTTAAGTTTGCTTTGAAGGAAAGTAAACATTTATTAACATTATTGTTTTACAGGATGACATGCCGCCCAACATCCAAGTGAGGTTTGGCCAGGAGACACTGGCCCTGGATTCATGGTGCAAAAAGAAACAATATGATGCATTTTGTCAGGTATTGCTATTCTTTTTATGTAACATTTTGCAAAAGACCTATCAGCCACCTCGTTCCCTTCTATCCCTGAGTGTCGAGGAAACCAACAGTGTTACCGTGTTGGGGCTGTCCAGGTCGCATACTGCAGCGAGGCAGTCCCAAACCACCTTGGAATTGAACTCGCAGTAGTCAAGCGCTTTGAGCGAAGCCTGGCTGTCTGTAAAATTGGGTGTCAAAACCAAATCTCAAAACCATCAAAACTTCAGAAAAGTTTTGGTTTCGAGATTCGATAGGTGAGTTTCGAGATTCAACAGTTTCGAAATAGGAAGTTTTAGCACTTATATTTTTGAAAATGATGACTTTTTTTGTGTCATTATTATTGTTTGTAACATTGTTTACACACAAGCTGGTAACAATGAAGCAAACACATCTCCATTGACACTAATGAAACAAGTAAATTGTATACTGAGAGGATTGTGTCAAGAAAGAAACGCAGTTAAGATACAGTCTAACCTTGATATAACGAACCTCGATATAACGAATTCCTTGATATACCGAATTTTTTTTAATCCCCTAGAACTCTCCATAAGACACAATGTATATTTTACCTCTACATAACGAACAAACCATAACAACGACCTTGATTTAACGAATTTTTCGTGATTTCGGCTAAAATAAGACACCTCAATATAACGAATTTGTCATTGTCAGAACCTCTACATTGCGAATTTAACCTCTGCATAGCGAATTGTCTACGTCTTTCCCTCGATATAACAAATCCCACACCCAATTATTGTTTTGGGAAAATCTGTTTCTTTATCAAATGAAATGGAAAGGTCACGTCATCGCTTGCGCTAACATTCGTCTGCTCCGTTTTACATCTTTGTCTCCTGTCGCTGCGCGCGCTATGTTGCAACTGAGAACTGAACTGATTTCATTTACTGAGGACTGATGACGACGTAATGTTTAGTTAGCTGTGATTGGGCGATATGGGATAACTATTGTGAATTGTACAATTTTTGGATAAAGAGAAAACTAAGAAAGAATAGCAACATCGTTATCTTAACATTCCATTTACGACTGTTTTGATTATCCTTAAGTTGGTTATGATTATACACTTTTATAATGACTTATGTAATAATTTATTGTTTTCAATACGAGTTGTTTCAACTATAGTTCGGCCGCTTAGAAAACGACCTGCGCGCTAATGGTAAACCAATGCTGGAGGAGGTCGCTTTCTAAGCGGCCGACCTATAGCAACACCAATGCTATAGTTACTGATTATTATTGACATTCCTCTGTTGTGATAAATCAGTACTGTACTGTAAGTAGCCTACCGGCCTATCGCGAGCAGTAGCTTACAAAACTTTCTACTGTTTTGTTTTGTTCTTTACATGGTTTATGACTACGCAATACAGTGTTTGGCTAGGTTTTAGGAGGGTTAGAACAAGCTGTGATTTTAAACTTACAGTTTTTAACCTGTACCAAGGTCAATGCCATTGTCATGATTGCGCAATTTTCAAGATCCCTCCCCTTTATTATGCCATGCCGGATAATTTCGGTTCTACTGTACAATGTAAACACTGTACTGTAAAGTATTGTAGCCTATGCTACTTTAATTGTATTTTAATGAGGTCAAATCCCGACCTATATATTGACCGACGCTGGTTCTGAACCTCGACTTAGCGAAATTCCTGCAAACCTAACCTCTATATAACGAACCTCGTTTTAACAAAATCCTTGATATAACGAATATTCAGTTCGGTCCCTTCAGATTCGTTATACTGAGGTTGGACTGTAATAGGATTGTGTCAAGAAAGAAACACAGTTAAGATAATAGGATTGTGTCAAGAAAGAAACACAGTTAAGATAATAGGATTGTGTCAAGAAAGAAACACAGTTAAGATAATAGGATTGTGTCAAGAAAGAAACACAGTTAAGATAATAGGATTGTGTCACGAAAGAAACACAGTTAAGATAATAGGCTTTTCCGCATCTAAACTTAGGCCTAGGTATTATTTTACTGCGATATTTTTTACTTCATTTATATTTATGATATAGGCTATATGATGTTTAGTGTACAATTCAAATCTAAATAATCTATATATTAATAGGCAAGTATGTTTCTTTAAAACTTTTTTCCTCAGCTCGTGTACATCGCAGGGAAAATCTACGCATATTGTTTGAAAGATATTTTCCTGTAAATGTGCGGAATCCCTTTATAAAGTGAAAAAGATCAAAGATAAGCACAAAAATTAATTTAATGTTAAAAAAAAATTAACATGGGCCTTATGGGTTGCAATGCTGGTGATAAAATAACAATGAAATCTTTAAAAAAAGTGGGGTGAAAATAAAGAAGTCTGTACATTACGTTGTATATTTGGTTGAGTTTTCGACTACCGGACAGTCCTCTAGTATAATTAAATTTGTAACAAGGGGGTGATATTTACAGTTCTATTAAAAGTATTTTTAATTTCCCCACCTACAAGGTGCCTAGTCGAAGAATTATTCAAGTATCCTCCTTGGTTTCACTAAATAAATATTATTTAGCCTATTTAAATGCTGTAATTTAGGCAGCCTCAAAATAACAATAATTTGGGATCCTACTGAATATCGTTGATAGACTGGAATAGTTGAAAATACAATTAATTTTAACAAAATAGGATTAGGATTTAACCCTCTAGCTGGAATGCGCCCAATATCGAGCGACTTACGCCGTGGCCAAAATGGCAGCGCCCGAGCCGATTTTTGCACAAAAATGAAACTAATTTCACTTAAAATAGTATTTATTGAGCGGAGCGAGCGAAGCTCTTATACGTCGACTTTTATGCATTTCGTAATACGCAAACTCCTCCTAGACGGCTGAATCAATCGTTTTCAAATTTTGGATGGTGATAAAGACCATATCGGTGAGTGCCAACATCTATATGGCGTTAAAAATAACTCTCAGGAATCCGCCCCACTGGGTCTCAAAGTTTCAATGAAATCCTTATGGAAGCAGTATTTGACACATAAACAAAGACATATGATCAGCTGTTGAATTTTGAATGCAGTAGATAAAGAAATAGCTGATAGCATTATTCCACAGATATTAGAACAGAAACGGTATGAATCATAAATATAATCAAATGACGACACTAGCTTAAGGTCCGTGACGTAGGAAGTGCTAAAGGAAGTACTAAAGGTAAGCAGTCTGGAGTGTGGAAACTGTTTATGACGATTAGATTTAGGTATCTGCATTCCAAAAACTATAAGGGAAGGGAGGAAAACGGGTCCGCGACGTAGGAAGTGATGAAGGAAGTAGTCAAGGCGAGCTGTCCGGAGTGTGGGATCTGCTTATGACCATTATATTAAGGTATTTGCAATCCTATGATGCTATGGGAAGGGAGGAAAACAAGTCCGTGCCGTAGGAAGTGGTGAAGGAAGTAGTAAAGACGAGCAGTCTGGAGTGTGGGAACTGTTTATAACGATTAGATTAAGGTATCTGCAATCATAAAATGCTATGGGAAGGGAGGATAACGGGTCCGCGACGTAGGAAGTGATGAAGGAAGTAGTCAAGGCGAGCTGTCTGGAGTGTGGGAACTGTTTATGACGATTAGATTAAGGTATCTGCAATCATAAAATGCTATGGGAAGGGAGGTAAACAGGTCCGTGACGTAGGAAGTGGTGAAGGAAGTAGTAAATGCGAGCAGTCCGGAGTGTGAGAACTGTTTATGACCATTAGATTAAGGTATTTGCAATCCTATGATGCTATGGGAAGGGAGGGATACATGTCCTCGACGTAGGAAGTGATGAAGGAAGTAGTCAAGGCGAGCTGTCCGGAGTGTGGGAACTGTTTATGACAATTAGATCAAGGTATCTGCAATCCTTAAATGCTATGGGAAGGGAGGTAAACAGGTCCGTGACGTAGGAAGTGGTGAAGGAAGTAGTAAAGGCGAGCTGTCCGGAGTGTGGGAACTGTTTATGACGATTAGATCAAGGTATCTGCAATCCTTAAATGCTATGGGAAGGGAGGTAAACAGGTCCGTGACGTAGGAAGTGGTGAATTAAGTAGTAAAGGCGAGCAGTCTGGAATGTGGGAACTGTTCATGACGATTAGATTAAGGTATCAACAAACATAAAATGCTATGGGAAGGGAGGAAAACGGGTCCGCGACGTAGGAAGTGATGAAGGAAGTAGTCCAGGCGAGCTGTCCAGAGTGTTGGAACTGTTTATGACGATTAGATTAATGTATCTGCAATCATAAAATGCTATGGGAAGGGAGGTAAACAGGTCCGTGACGTTGGAAGTGGTGAAGGAAGTAGTAAATGCGAGCAGTCCGGAGTGTAGGAACTGTTTATGACGATTAAATTAAGGTATCTGCAATCATAAAATGCTATGGGAAGGGAGGAAAACGGGTCCGCGACGTAGGAAGTGATGAAGGAAGTAGTCAAGGCGAGCTGTCCGGAGTGTGGGAACTGTTTATGACGATTACATCAAGGTATCTGCTATCCTAATATGCTATGGGAAGGGAGGTAAACAGGTCCGTGACGTAGGAAGTGGTAAAGGAAGTAGTAAATGCGAGCAGTCTGGAGTGTGGGAACTTTTTATGACGATTAGATTATGGGATCTGCAATCCTAAAATGTTATGGGAAGGGAAAAAAAGGTCCGAGACGTATGAAGTGGTGAAGGAAGTAGTCAAGGTGAGCTGTCCGGAGAGTGGGATCTGTTTATGACGATTAGATTAAGGTATCTACATTCTTAAAATTCTATGGGAAGAGAGGGAAACATGTCCGCGACGTAAGAAGAGGTGAAGGAAGTAGTAAGGTGAGCAGTGTGGAGTGTGGGAACTGGAAACCGTTTGTAGCGGTTAGATTAATGTATCTGCAATGCTGAAATGCTATGAGAAGGGATGGAAGCATCCCCACGACATAGAAAATGGTGAAAGAAGTAGTAAAGGCTAGCAGTGTGGAGTGTGGGAAATGTTTGTGGCAATTAGATTAATGTATCTAAAATACTAAATTGCTATGGAAAGTGATGAAAACAGGTCCACGATGTAGGAAATGGCTTAGAAAGTAGTAAAGTATGAGCATAGTGTGAAAACCGTCTATGGCAGTTAGATTGATGTATCTTTAATCCAAAAATGCTATGAGAAGGGAAGGAAACAAGTCTATGACGTAGGAAATGGTGAAGGAAGTAGTAAAGGCTTGCAGTGCAGAGTGTGGGAACTGTTTTGGCAATTACATTAATGTATCTGCAATCCTAAAATGCTATGGGAAGAGAGGGAAATAGGTCCACGACGTAGGGGGTGGTGAAGGAAGTAGTAAAGGTGAGCGTGTTGAGTGTGGGAATGGATTAATGTATCTGCAATGCTAAAACACTATGGGAAGAGACTGTAGACTGTAGGTTAAAATAATTACGAAGCACGAATCGATACATATTTCGATACATGCAATCGTTTATAATAGTAATTTACAACTGAGTTTACAACAGCTGATTTTTACTCCATAGAGGATAAAAACTATTTTTACTTCCTAAAGAGTAAAAATGCTATTTTAGGCCCGCAACGCATGCATTAAAAACGACTGGTATTACTGCAGTAACAATATAATATAAACCCTTGATGACTCCGCTCAATTTTGTGAATGCCTCTACGAACGCCACCTAGTTTTATTCGGTTCAGAAATGAATAATCTGTCAACTGTTGTGCATTTTGACTATTTGGACGCCTTTGGGAAAACTTAAAACTCTATGAAAAACCCGCATCATCTGACGACATTGTCATGATGACGCAGTTGCTTATTACGGGCTCCTGTTGTTGCTTATTTCGCGTTGTGTTTGGTTAGTTTCAGTGTTTTGGCGTTACAAGTTTGATTTTTTATTGAAATTTAATATAGCCTACCTTGAAATAATATAACTTGAAATGTAATATATTATTGGTATGTAATATTATAACTTGAGTACAGTAGACCCCCTCTTAACCGACCTCGTATTAACCGATAATCGGATTATCCGCCTTCGATCGTAAAATAATACAGTTTGTTTTAACCGACCTTGCTTTGATAGCAGTTCGGCTTAACCGCCGCTTTCTAGGAATCTCAGCATTTCCGCTCCCACGCTGGGCGATGAGAACTGAACCATACGCTTATCTCCACAGGATATGACCAAGAATAAGTTATTTTGTATTGTTCATAAAAAATATAGCTTAGCCTATTGTCAGTTTGTCATCATCATTCATAGCGTGAGCACATCTGATCTGATTTGTTATCTGCGCGGCAAATTTATAACATCGTAAAGTGCGTTACGATTTTGAGAACTGATTATCTTATTGCTGGAGTAAACAAACAACGCAACTTGTAGGGAGGGCAGGGAAGGGGGGTTAACAACTCCAAGGTCAAGAAAGTTTTTGTGCCTCGAGCATGCAGTGAGAGGCTATAAATAAACATCCTGTCTTGTAACAAAATGGTTGCTTGTATCTTTAATTTTGACAAAAGGTTCTGTACTGTATTACGATGGATTTTGAAAGCACCAATTAATACATTATAGAACAGTACTAAAGTTATTAAAATAGGAATTTTTATTGACTCTTGCCTAGTAGGCCTATTATAATATATTCCACTGAAAGTAGGCCTATTTGACTTAACCGTGTTTTGTGTTTATTTGTGACTTTTCTGTCATACGAAAAAGGAGATAAGAGAAGTTAACTTTATAAATAATGCAAGTATGACTTCAAAATAATATTATATAATTCCAAATGAATTAGCACTTCGTTATGTTATGATTTTAGGGATTGCCCGTTTTAACCGACCTTTTGAGTTATCCGACCTAGGTCCGGTCCCATTAGGGTCGGTTAAGAGGGGGTCTACTGTATTTTATAAATTATTTCTTGTATGAAGTTAGACCTGAATGTTTCGCTTCAAGTATTCAAGTAGGTTGTACAACGAATATGTATATGGTTATGGTTATGGTAATAAAAACCGTTATATATAACTTTTTTAGGAACAAGGTACATATATTATATATCATTCTTTTCCTTATGAAATTGTGAACAGTTTGTATATTTTGAAAAATTATTTTGATTTCATTGATTTGTGTTATAATACGGAATGAGTGATGGGTCGGTACTGCCGGTTCTAGACAAAAGAACCGGAACCAAGAACTGATGGTGAAAAGTCGGTACCGATAATTCCGAAAAATAACCGATATTGTCGCAATCACGATGATGACCTTTCCATGGTCGCGGGAGATGATTTTGCCGCGATCGTGGATGTTGATGATGACGATACCACAAACCGGGACACGACGATGACGTCAATATGGCCACAACAGATGTTCATGATTTTGCCGCAATCGTGGACGACGACGAAGACGTTTCCGTGACCGCTGGAGTTCATGATTTTGTCTACACGGCTGCGGGAGATGTTCATGATTTTGCCGCGATCACGGGAGATGATGATGGCGTCTACACGACCGTGAGTGATGTTCATGATGTTGCCGTAATTGTGGAAGATATTGATGATGTCTACACGGCCGCGGAAGATGTTCATGATCTTGCTACGACCGTTAAAAACAGTGATGATGTTTCAGTAATTTAATTGAGAAATATATTTCGGATTTTGCAGTGATCTCAGAATGCGACGATTATCACGAATATTGCTTTGAGTTGGCTGGATTGAAACTATCAGGCTGGCACACCGCTATATATAGTACCTTAAATATGGTAGTTATTTGATGTGATAAGAAGGGTTTACACTTGGAAATTGGCTAGTTCGAATGTTTCATTGCTGCATACATTATTTTACTTGAAAAACACCCTAATAGCCTACCTCACAAATACTTAATAGAAAGACATAAAGACGTGCTGTAATCCCTTAAGTTTTGTACCAACCTAATACTAATGCAAAACACTGTAAAATTGAAATACTGTGTGGATATTTTGTTTTAAAAATAAAAATTAAGTAGCCTTTAAAAAATTAAAATAAGGTACCGATGGTTCGGAACCGAGAACCGATTTTGGCTAAGAACCGGTACCGGTACCAACTTTGGAAAAGTGTTACTGACCTATCTCTATACGGAATATATATGCATATAAATTTAAAATATTTCCGCTTAGTAAATATACAAAAAATATTTGTAAATTTAAATTTTATATCTAAAACTTATATAATATTATTTCTTGTTTTTTGCTGAAAAAAATTATGTGTAATATGATGTATTTACAAACTTATTTACTGTATAAAAATGTGTTATAAAAAACTAGCTGTTACCCACGGGCTTCCCATTTGACTTCATAAGTATTCATAAAACTGTTGATTGGGTTAAGCTGAAATAAGCAAAACAGAATACAGTAATACAAACAAATAAATAATCACACCTGATTTTAATAAGGTAATGCATTGAAAGAATACCAAACAAATAAAGTACAGCTGAGGTATTCTTAACATTAGGTATATGGAAAGTTCCCTTTAGAAAGGAATTACGACCTTAAAGGGCAATTTATGAAATAATGTTTTGCGCAAGGTTTCTTGTCATGTCGAATATTTTAATTTTAAGTATATGGTTTATGGGGTCCGACTTTTAGTTTTCTCAAAAGTTCATGGGTACTTTGGGATTTATATATGGATGTTGCGCGACCCATAAAAAAACCCTTGCCATCACAGCATAAAAAGACCACACTACAGAGTTTGCCCCATTTCATTCATGTATGCGGTTGATAGGTGTATGGCTTAGTTTTCTCAAAAGTTTAAATACTTTAAATCCGTCCTAGATTTCTATTGATGGATTTCAAGTTAAATTTTAACCTTAAATTGTTCAATATCAACTATTTGTATTCAGTAGCGGCTAGCCCATAAGGACTCTCGGACGCCGCCCTCCCAACAATACAGAAATCAGTATTTTTTTTATTTATGTAATAAAAAAATAATATGTCGTAATTAAAATTAAATTACAATTACTTACGACTACTTAATCAATATGATAATAATATGAAATGAAATAGTTTTAAATTTTGAATCCAGTAATGACTGTTTTGCGATAGTCGCTTTCATAATGTGGATTGCGGACGGCGGCAACCTCCGTCCCAAACTCAATGCATGTAGTCTTATGGTAGAAACACCTAACAGCGCTGAGGGTGCCGTGACGTCATTCCAATGCTTTACAATAGGGACTCTGGGGCAGAGTCCAAAGCTGCGCGCGCATCCATAAATCAGGGCAGCCACCCTAAACTGGATAATTCTGCATCACACACGATTAGGATAGGAAGAACCATGTTGGCAGCGCTGGAGCCATCATCCACACTGTCACTACCATAAACATTAACTAACCTCACTTCTTTCCATGTCCATGACCACAGTTCAGTTATAGTTTAGTGCCAAACGACCTGTTGTTTTGTGATCAATAGTGTTTAGTGATAGTGATGGAGGCGTAAGGAAGGCAGCGGTAGTTTGTTGAAGATTGAAAGAGCTAAGTAGAAATTATTAATAGTTATACTTAATTGATTGAGTTAGTTAGTTGGTATCTTTGAGTCAATAAGTTACGTCTGTAGTTTTAGTATAGGCTAACCTAATCAACCCGAAAACTAAGTAGACTAGCCATAGGTAAAGTGACTCGGACAATTTTAGTTATAGTTACTTATTATTAGTCTTAATAAGTTATTACGGGTAAATTTGCCGTGGGTTGAAGGCCTAAATCTAAATAATAATGGACGGCGGCATTTCGTTGTCGTCGACGGCTAACGTCACTAACGAAGTTAGCCTGATTATCAATGAAGGGATCAAAAATATTGACCACAGAATTTCTTTGAAAAAATTAGGACCTCCTAGACCTTTCATGAACATAAACCAAATTCAAAACAGTTCAAAGAATAAGAATAGCTTCACACGGAAATTTTCGCCACATATGTACAATCATGCAGATTGGCTATGTGGTTGTTCAATTAAAAATTCATTTTTCTGCTACACTTGTTTGGTCATGGGGGTTCAAGATAGAGCATGGACTGTAGACGGCATTTCAGACCTTAAACATCTACTGGAAAAAGTAAAAAAACACAAAACAAGTGAAAAACACATAAATGCGTCAATAGAATATGCTGTTTTAGGTAAAGTTGATATTAGATGCCAATTGGACAATGCATATAGGTTAAGAATACAAAAACAAAATGAAGATGTTTCGAAAAATCGATACATTCTAAGTAAGCTAATTGATGCAATTAAATTTTGTGGAGCGTTTGAATTAGCATTACGAGGACATGATGAACGCGAAAATTCAAAAAATCCTGGCATATTTCGTGGTTTGGTTAACCTTATGGCGGAGCTGGATGTAACATTGCAACAGCACATAAATCAAACAAATAACCGAGTGTTTTTGGGTCTGTCTAAAACCATACAGAACGAGTTATTGGACTCAATATATTACGTTTGTCTGCAAATGATTCGTGACGAATTGACACAAACCGACTATGTTGCTATTGAAGCCGACGAAACAACAGACTGTGCCACTTTATCCCAACTAGTATTTGTTATTAGGTACGAGCTGAATGGCACGATTCACGAGCGATTTATCACTTTTATTAGACCAAAAGGCCATGATGCAGAATCAGTTAGCGAAACAATTTTTGAAGTATTAGAGCAATTAAACCTCGACAAAACTCCTGATAAAGTCATTGCCCAGAGCTACGATGGGGCTTCCGTAATGAGTGGCCAACACACGGGAGTACAAGCGCGTGTAAAATCTAAATATAAGAATGCAAATTTTGTCCACTGTTACGCACATCAATTAAACTTAATCATTGAACGCAGTGCTACACAAAATAAGCAGGTTAAGATATTCTTCAGTAATATCGAGGGGTTTTCATCATTCTTTTCCCAGTCAACAAAGAGAACTGCAGTTCTCGATGAGATAGTAAAACGTCGTATTCCAAAAAGCTCAGGTACTCGGTGGAATTTTAAATCCAGAATTGTAAGCACAATTTTTAATTATCAAAGAGAGTTGGAGGAATGTTTAAGTTACATACTCGACGATGACACCAATGACTATGCCACAATAAATAAAGCTGTTGGCCTAAGAAGTATTCTAAAAGACGAAGACTTTATTTTCTGGCTGGACTTTTTCAATCAAATACTGCCCCACAGTGACATTCTGTACAACCAACTGCAGCAAACAACAATTGATTGCGTCAAGGCGTTTAAGTTTGTCGGCGATTTCAAAACTGTGGTAGATCGCGTAAGAAACTCGACCATGTTAGATCAACCGAGAGATAGTGAACCCGAATCGAGCAAAAAGCGGAGAAGACACGACGATCAAAAACGCGTCGTCGCAAAGGAAGTGTGTGACATAATTACGTCGGGAATTGATGACCGTTTTACGTTTGTGAATCATTTGTCCGCGGCAAAACTGTTTCAGCCAAGTTTGTTTGGGGAGTTTAAAACCAAGTTTCCCGAAAAAGAGTTACACGCTGCTGCGGAACTATTTAGCCTAAATAAAACTGAATTGAAACAGGAGTTAAATGTTATTTACAATAGGGATGATTTTTCAACGGCCACAGGGTCATTAAGACTTCTCAACTTTGTCTATGACAACAACCTCAAAGATGTGCTTCCAGAGTCAATCAAACTTTTAAAAATCATAAGCACAATACCTATGACTACTTCGGAAAGTGAACGTTGTTTCTCTACTTTGAAACGAATTAAAACGTTTACCAGGAGTACCATGAAACAAGACAGACTAAGTGCGCTTGCTATGTGTTCTATCGAAAAAAAGCTGTTGTCAACTTTAAACTTCAACGAAAAAGTAATAGATCACTTCGCCGGGCAGAAAGAAAGGAGGATGGATTTCACATTCAAACAGTACAATTAAAGTTAGGCCTTATCCTCATGGTATGGTTTTCTACTCATATTGCCGTGGATGTTTTAATATAAAATACAATTAGTCAAGCCTTACCCTCATGGTTTGGTTTTCTATTCGTTATTGCCGTGGGTGTTTAAATTATACAATTCAATCAATGTCAGGCCTTACCGTTTGGTTATCTACTCATTATTGCCGTGGATATTTTACTATTAAATTATCAATTGTTAGTTATATTTTCAATACAGTGTAGTCCCGTTTTACAAGGCCGTAGGCAGGGAGGGGGGTTAGAGGGTCAAACCCCTCCCCCAAAATTCTGAAATTGAGCAGTACAAATTAAAACTAGGTTTAAAAAGTTGAATTATGAAATAGAAACCACAATAGAGGATTAATTGTTATGTTTTGCAATATCTATTCATATTTAATATAGGCCTAGTTATATTAGGATAATAAATCTGATCTATTAAATAAATTGGTAAAAACTATTTAAAAAATATACTTTACTTTACTCTACTTATGTCTATTTGCTCATGCATGACAAAAAACAGGTGAAATGGGAGTTTTTGGACTATTATTGGACACAGTTTTAGGCGTTAAAATTGCTTCAGAAAGTCACCAAACGGCTTTAAAAATTTAAAAAATTTTCCGGGGGAGGACCCCCGGACCCCCCTCTTCTGTTGGAGGGGTGCTCCACACCCCCCAAACCCCCCGGAGCCCCCCCCTAGACTAGGTCCTAGAGCCGCCACTGTTTGTATTGCAAAATCACATGGTAACTAATACTATGCTACATAATCAACAATGAGGGTTGCTTGTATATAATTTGCTAAAGACAATTTTATAATCATAATCTTTGTTCAGGTTCTTGGCTCAGGGATGAATCTCCATCTGTCAGAAAATGATTTGCTGCGCGAAGTGTTTGAGCTGGGGGAAAAGTTGGTCCACTTGAACCTCGCTGCCCACAAACAGTCCAAGATTGAGAGGGTAATTTCATCCAGTAGTATTTGTTTGATTGACTGCATTTATTCAAAGTATACTCTGTGAAAACTGTTTTAGTAATATTGATTGCTCGAGAATTTATATTTTGTAATATTTATTGCTCATTTTCAGTGAGTTACTTATAGTAGAATACTCCTCTTTGTACCATTGAAAATTAAGGAATGTGATAAATTAAATGGATACAAATATACGTACACAACACTGGTAGGAATAAATGCTGTTTTTGTGACAGAGTTTATGTAGATTGTTTTGTAGCCAGAGATAATATAATGTACCATAATCATATACTCTACAATTGGTCTCCGACAATGTTAATAGCCTGTGTTCTGAAATTGTCTTGCCTGAAATTCTGATCAGATTCCAGATTCTAGAACATTGTGAAAACTTGAGATATTTTAACTTTTTAAGGTGGAAAGGAAATGCCTATAAAACACCGAAATCAACATTCTTGCTAAATTAACTCCATAAAACTAACTCACGTTTTATTTTTTCAGCATTTGATGAACCAAGCCAACTTCAAGGCACGATGTATAACAAGGGGCAAGAATCGAGACAAGCGTTCTGCGGTCTTTGCCAGCTAGTTATTAATTGATGGGGTCAACTATGAAATATTTATTCTGTTTTAATTTTTTGATGTATTTTGTTCTATACAAAGTGTACAGTGAAAGTAAAAGTGAAAAAGAACTCGTTAGAGTATTATTTTCTACCTTTATTTGGCTTATGTTTTTTTGGTATCTACCTTTTTAGCCCAAGAGCCCATGACTGCCAGACCTTCGTCATTTTATAAAAGCTGAAAGTTTCTCAGCAAATGCTCCCAGTTCAGTTAAGAAAGATCTGCAACTATGACATTTGGATTTTGGTTACTTTGGCAACAAAAAGGTAACAAAGGTCTGAATTTTGCAAATAATCATCGTTATAGTATAAAGCTTGGTTTTTTCATATTTTCTTCAGAGGAATGTTAGAAATCATTTCCCCCATTGCCAGACACTTTGTGCGGTTTAAACCCTCTGCCAGACACCCTTAAAAACTAGGTATGACGAAGATTAATTTTCGTCATTTTATAAAAGCTGAAATTGATATATGTTATTTGGGGAGCTATCAAAAGACGTTTTCTCAAAAGCCAGACACTTTCGTTGGTAACTTCATCTAGCCAGACACTTTAAAGTCTGCCATAATAAGCTTAACTGTTACCTGCAAACAGTGCATTCAGTTCCAGTTTGGAACAGGTTTCTGTGCCAAATGTAAACGGTTAAATTACTTACTTTCTTCCTCACAGTCTGTTTTTATAATAAACCATATGTTTGATGTAATCATAATGTTATATTTGCATTTAATTGTTTGTTTAATCCTGCAGTGTTTTGAAAATATGTAATTATGTTCTAAAACCATTGGGCACAGAAAACTATTCCAAACTGTAACAGAAGTCACTGTTCGTATGTAGCAGTTAAGCCCACAACTACCTATTATATTACAACAGACTTTAAAAGTGTCTGGCCGTATGAAATAACCAACGAAAGTGTCTGGCTCTTGATGAAATGTCTCTTCATAGCTTCCCAAGTAACATATATCAAATTCAGCTTTTATACTATTATGTAAATTAACACAATTACGATTTGAAATAAGTTGTGATTTCACCCTGTTACATTTGGCGAAGAAACCAGTTAGTTCTATACTGGAACTGAAGTCACTGCTTGTAACTACTGTACCTATTATACTACTACAGTCCTATAAAGTGTCTGGCAAGATAAAATAACCAACGAAAGTGTCTGGCTCTTGAGGAAATGTCTCTTCATAGCTTCCCAAGTAACGTATATCAAATTCAGCTTTTATACTATGATATAAATACACGCAATTACGATTAGAAATAAGTTGTGATTTCACCGTTTACATTTGGCACAGAAACCTGTTCCAAACTGGAACTGAATTCACTGTTTGCAGGTAACAGTTAAGCTTATTACGGCAGACTTTAAAGTGTCTGGCTAGATGAAGTTACCAACGAAAGTGTCTGGCTTTTGAGAAATCGTCTTTTGATAGCTCCCCAAATAACATATATCAATTTCAGCTTTTATAAAATGACGAAAATTAATCTTCGTCATACCTAGTTTTTAAGGGTGTCTGGCAGAGGGTTTAAACCGCACAAAGTGTCTGGCAATGGGGGAAATGATTTCTAACATTCCTCTGAAGAAAATATGAAAGAACCAAGCTTTATACTATAACGATGATTATTTGCAAATTTCAGACCTTTGTTACCTTTTTGTTGCCAAAGTAACCAAAATCCAAATGTCATAGTTGCAGATCTTCCTTAACTGAACTGGGAGCATTTGCTGAGAAACTTTCAGCTTTTATAAAATGACGAAGGTCTGGCAGTCATGGGCTCTTGCTCTATTTAGTTCACAACTGGTGAACTAACTTAATTTGATAATTTAAAATAAATTGACAACTGACATACACACCCCAAGAGTATTTTGATTTGTTGGGGGTTTTTACAATAATAATCATTGTGACTGTTTTAAAGGCTATATATTACACACTATGAGTCAAGAAGCTACTAGCTGGATTTTTAACATGCTGCTTGTAAACTAGCTTAGTGTATTAGCACGGCCGCCTTTAACTAAGGCCGCAGCATTCGAAGTGGCAACACCGCATGGGATGGTTGACTGGCTGAGTGGCTACTCCACTTGACGCTCACGCCAGTCGCACCTCCGAGGATTAAAGCTAGGACGCAAATTATCTATTAATTTAGATGTTTTATATCTGAAAACACACATATCTGATAAACATGCAGTACTGAAAAGCCAAAATGCTCTCCTAGAATAACTTATGTAGTAATTTAGAAAGTATTAGACACTTCTGGAATACACAAGGTTCTTGCTAGAAATAGGCATGTTACTCTTGGTGCCGATGAGGGTCCGAATGGTGCTATGGCTTTAGAACCTACTAATATACTTAAGGCTATGTTCCCTGGTTGTATTGTTACTGAAGTGCAGCAGGAGGAGGTGAGTTCTGAGCGGCCAAATCTGGGCCGTCATGCCACCCATTCTATGTGGAGCACTGCTTGCCGCAGATGGGCTGTCAGTTTATTACGACCCTTCAAATCGCCGGGTCCTGATGAGGTAAGGCCTGTTTGCATACAGGAAGGTCTAGACATTATAATTCTCTCACTCTGTAAACTTTTCAGAGCAAGCTTAGCTTTGGGACACATTCCCTCAGGGTGGAGTAATTCTCGTATTGCATTTATTTCTAAACCAGGGAGGGATAGTTACACTGATTCCAAGTCATTCAGACCCATTTCTCTATCTTCTTTCTTCCTGAAGATCCTAGAAAAATTGGTCTTAAGATATATGATGGATACAGCTCTCAGGACAAACCCCATTCATACTAATCAGCATGCGTACGTCGCAGGAAGATCATGCGAGACAGCGCTGCACCAACTCGTAAGTAGACTTGAGAAAGCTCTAGAGAGCAGCCCTGGGTGCCTTTCTTGATATCAGGGTGCTTTTGATAACACTGGCACTCCAGGAATTCTTAATGCGGTGAGAGCTAGAGGATTTCACAAGATTATATGCAAGTGGATTAAATCCTTGCTTCACAGTAAGGTGGTCGACACACGGGAAGACTGAAACCCAACTAAAGTTGAACCAACTTTTTTGTGACGAGATTACGATTGCAGTTGCGTTGGTTAAATCCACACACGGGCGCAACTGTAGTTGAGTTGAGACAGTAAATGCCGGTTGCTTATCGACTGATCGCCGAACCGGTCCTCAACTGGTCGCATCGCAGTCGCACCGTGTGTACTGTCCCACTTAACTACATTAGTCGGGACGCTGGCGACTAGTTTGTCCAACTAGTTGCCGATTTCAGTTGGAAAACAGTCTTCCCGTGCGTCGTCGGCCTAAGTCCTTGCTTCATTATGGTCAGGCTCTCCATAATGATATAATCGAGGCAAGAACTACTCGAGGTTGCCCCCAGAGTGGGGTTCTATCTCCCCTCCTTTGGAATTTGGTAGCAAGACGACCTTAACCTTTTCAGTGCTAGGCCAATAATTCATATTTCGTAAGACTTATGTTTGCCTTTTAATTCCATTACCTGTTTTTGAATTTTAACTGTAATGTTGTCACTATTTTATTAATTAGGCTAATTTTGAATAATAAGACAATATAACAAAGATAAATCCCGGTATTTGTAGTAAACATCAAATAAAACTTAGTTTTTGTTGTAATTTTCCTGGTTTTCCTATGCATTTTTATGTTCTGATAGCATTGTTTGAAACCAAAATCTCATAAAATCAAAAGACATATAATTTACAATGTAATATTGAATTTAACTTTGATTTAGTTGGACGAGGTTATCGTAATATAGCCATTTTAGGGAAACTAATGTTTTGCAGCAAAGTCTCAGGAACACATTTATGATCACTGTTGTGTTTCAACTGAAAAATATCATCTAAATAGTCCATGACTGGTGCTGCTACCTAGTAACGCATTGAACAACCATCTGTAGCGCTATCTGTTTGCAATCGGTGGCGTCAGCTTAAATACCGGTTTTTGACTCCTCAGTCTTCAAGCACAGATAGCCGAGAAGGCTAGGGCGTGTGTCACTTGGCCAGTGGCATTCGTCTGCTCGGGTTCGAATCCCCTGTGTGGCAAATCATTGGTGACCTGTGTTTGTAGCGATATACTACAACACAACCACTGGGGCACAGTGAGGTGTTCATAATCCTTGGTTTAGACATACACCTCGAAATCATCGGATTGGGCGAATCTTTTAGCTAAGTGGTTGTTGGTGTATCCTATGAACATGCAGGTCACCAATGGCCGTTTTGCTACTTTTTGTTAAAATAACCTTCCTCTCTATATCCCTTAGAGATTTTTAAAACAACGATATATCGTTTCATAGCACTGAAAGGGTTAAAAGGACCCTCAATGAATGTGGGGTCCTTGCATTAGACTGATAATGTTGCAACCCTTGTGGTTGGGAAGTTCCACGGAACTATAAATGACCTCATGATCAGAGCTTTAAGGGTGGTGGACCGTTGGTGTCTCAAAGTTGGGCTCTCCATTAATCTCAGGAAAGTTGTAATGTCCCTTCATAAGAAAGAGGAAACTGAAAGGTATTGGCCCACTCTACTCTTTTAACATGTTCGCTTCGTGGCCCATCTATAGCGGGCGCATCCCCGGGGCGGCACAGCGTCGAACAAGCCTGATTGCCGGGTGATTGGCTTTCAAATATCGGTCTGATGAATAGCAAATGTGTGGTGATGTACTGTGTTACGACCGGAGTCGACGTAGTTCGCTAAAACACCCACAGATAGCAGCACTGCTTTGGATGTAGCCGGTACCATAGACAAAAAGAGTTAAATATAGACCGTCAGCCGTGCTGCGGTTACCATGGTTACCATAAGTTCCGGCGCACACCGCTGTAGTTTACGTAGCGCGTACGCTGTAACTACCGTGGCGATCCCAGCGGTGTGCGCCAGAACCAATGGTAACCGCAACACAGCTGACGGTCTATATTTAACTCTTTTTGTCTATGCCGGTACCATTGTATTTCCAATTGGAGAAAGACGGTACAACAAGTTGACTTCTAAGCTTGCCAGACGGGATTTTACGGGAAAATCTACTACCAACCTACACCACAACAAAAAGCATGTCAACCACTACCCGCTAACGTGGTATAGGTCCGCCTTCGACCGACGCTAAGCTCGCACTGACCAACAGATTGATATACTTCAGTGTGGGTTTTGGGTCAGTACTGGCCCGTCCGCAGCGAACGTGTGTATGGATGATCTCCAATCCCCTGAAAGACTCTCAATTGTGTGAACTTTCTTGATGAAGAAGATAATTGTATTACCATCCCATTATTGGGAATTGAGTTATGTCACTATTTTAAAATCAAATAACAAAAAATAATATTTTATACGGAATTTAACACGGTTGTAAACCAAAAACACACAAAAAGGAATAGTCATTTATTCAGAAATTATACAACTTTTACAATAACAAATAGGAATAGTGTCTATGAGCTTTAAAAAACTAAATTATTCTTTTCACTCTTAAAATATTTATCTAAAAAGGAAAACAAAGATATAACACAATAAGAAAAACATACCAGTAACTGAAAACATGATTAATGAGGTATAACTCTACCTACAGTCTAAACTAGGTGTATGTGTCAATGTGAAATAACATTTTGTTCATAGACTACAAATGATGGGTTATTGTATAAGATAGTTGGCCACCTGATAGCAGCTAAGTCTAGGAAGCAAGAGTGCCAAGATAAAAGTAATTGCAATACTGCACACGAAAATATACATGGACACTGACTAAGTAGCATCTTCTCAACATTGATACTGGGTGGACTGACACATATATTAGATATAATTAGGTGTATTCCAGTTAGCTTTTGGAATTACTTCTTGTCAGTTTCCATCTTGACGACGACCGCATCTCCGTCTTTTTTATCTTTTTTCCCATCACCAGCTGAAAAAGATGGTTCATTATTTTATTTCTTACTCTTATTCAAGATAACTTACTTCACCCCACACTTAAAGTACTTTAATTTCCATTTCATTCATAAACGCATGATGAACAAACCTAAAAATAAGAACAGAACAACCTAAAATATTTAAGTAAAATAATATATAAGTAGAACTTCTATAATTTTTTTCTATGACTGGGGTATGGCTCTAACATGAAAGAGATCAGTCAGTTGTGGATTGTCAGTTAACAAGATCTAATTAATGTTTGAACTGAAATATGAATAGGCAAAGCTGTATTGTTCTCAATGTTTTGACAAAACATTAAAGATAAACCAAATTTAAGGGTTGGGATGGGAACAAAGGGGTTATTGTTTTTTACAAATTGTATTTTTTTTTTTTAAAGTTATTTAGTTACCTAGGTTGAATATCATGTTAATGAGGAGGAAGAAAATGTAAGAAAAAATAAATCATACAATTACAAGTGATGTGTAAATTGAATTCTGGAGCAAACAAATAGGCTATGCCATTTTTTAAATAATTAGGCCTAATACTTAAATACTCCACTCGAATTGAAAAATTACTATACTCCCTAATGGTCAAACCGTTCCTTGAGCTTTGTGAAAACCTAAGAAATCTGTTTACTTGTCTCATAAGGACCGCTTTACCATAAATGTTTCATGTTTTCAATAACTGAATGCCACAGGCATGAATATTATGAAATAGGTATGGAATGCAAAATCACACAACCAACCAACAGTCTAAGCACATACCACTGCACAGCACAGAATTATATACACACACAATTATAGAAACAACACCTACAAGTTATAGCATGCACAGAAACAGACATGCAAAAAACAGAGCAGCAGACAAGAGAGTTTTACTTTAAATACTCTTTTAAATAAACTAGCTGTTGCCCACCCAAAATAGAATACAGTAATACAAACAAATAAGTACAGCTGAGGTATTTTAACATTAGGTATATGGAAAGTTCCCTTTAGAAAGGAATTACGACCTTAAAGGGCAATTTATGAAATAATGGATAGTTTTGCACAAGGTTTCTCGTCATGACGAACATTTTAAGTATATGGTTTATGGGGGTGTGACTTGTAGTTTTCTCAAAAGTTCATGGGTACTTTGGGCTTTATATCAGGAGAATGAGTTTCAGGAATTTGAAAATAATATATAAATATTGTTGAAGATCAATTCTAATGTCCATGAAAATATTGTTTAAATGTATTTGAATTTGGAACATATGGTATTATTTCATATGTTAAATAATATTAATAGTGTTTGTTCCAATGTTGTAAATAGTTGTTGATTAGTCTCCATTTTTGTAAGTAAAATTAATAACTAATCCAAGTCTAAAGCTTCCTACTATAGAGTGTAACAAATATGTGGAGAGAAGAACTGCTAGTGAGATTTAAAACGAAAAACGTTGGGCACATGCAATAGATAATAATAAAGAGGGGGTATTTGTAAATTAGCTATTTCATGCTCCAAAGGTTTTTTGTTTTAAATCTTACAAGTATTTATTCTCTCCACATATTTATAAATTATTTTACTTTTTAGTGCGTTTAGAAACTTGGTATTTAAAAAAAGTGTTTAATTTATAAATTATTTATGATCTGATCACATTTACACTGTTAAAAGAGCAACATAATTACTCTTTTACTTGTAGCAAGTATGAAAAATAACACTAAAACTGAGTGTGATATTCTTCTTAAAACAAAGATTTTTACAACTGATAGTCATTTAAGCATACTGCATGGATCATCTGATGGCAATTAAAAGTGTGTTAATGTCTTGGATACATTGATGTTTTTTTATGTTAATTTATACATACAGTAATTTTTTACCAAATTCATTTATTGATAACAAAAATAGAAAAATGTATTAGTAAATTTTTTTAGATCTGGTATTCAAGCCAAAACAAAGGATCCCCATGAGTACCCATAAACAGGAGAAAAAATTTAGTTGACATAAACCCTCCCCCATGTATTGAACAACATGAAACACATTCCAACACCAACTTCAAATGACAGTATAGTCCCACTATTCTGAACTAATTGGTACTGAACCCTGAACCCTAATTGGATTAGCTAGAAATTTGGAATAATCAGAATTTTGTAACAGTCAATCATTGCGATCACTTTGTGATGTTTGCAGTCTTGCAGCGATTCAGGGAGACAAAGATGATGATACCCCAGATGTTCATGCTTTCGTCGTGACTGTTTCCATTTTGTGGTGATAGAAATGTTTAAGATTTCGCCATGAAATTATAGGAGTTTTTTATCAATTCAGAAAGCGACTGGAAAATGAGATAAAAAATTTAGCTCCAGTCGATATTTAGCGGGAGTCGATGACGATATCTCTGCGACCGCATTTCGCAGATGCTTAAGATTTTCCCACTAACGTCAACAAATAAGTAATGTCCAAACTTTAGTTTGCAATATGAACATTTTTGGAATAGCGGGACTCTACTTTATACAACAGGACAGATGAAAGTCTACTTCACTTCCACAACATACAGTCAATGCTGAGAATACCTTCTGATAACCCACATTGCATAGCATGGTTATTTTTCTGAGCATTTTAAATGCTCGTTTAGTTTAAATGTATGTTATGGCACTTTGTCCTGTTAGTACAATTTTTACTAGGAAATATTTTATATAGGTAGCTGGTTTATGGCATCTCTTGGAGCAGTGTGAGTACAAAACAAGTACCTGTAGCCTATAATGTAATTTGTATAGGAACACAACAAATAAATCTAAGGACAGCAAGATACAAGCAGGATACCTACAACCAGTGAGCTCACCTTCAGAATCATTACCTTCCCCATTGCTGTTGTCTCGTCTGCGCTTGCGGCCGAATCGGTAATTGTTGTATTTTGGAGTGAACTTGGGTTGTGGCAGCATCTCCATTCCTAGCACCTGATGAATCTGGCGGAACGCAAACAGCCTCAGCGCAGTCTGGAACAAACAAAAATAAGCTTTACATATATTATTACTTTACTTTCAACAGAAACATTCCTAAAAACGTAATTATTGCTTTCCTGGATATATATAAATCTATATTTAGGCCTAACCCGGGGGCTCGGGTAATCGAGAGTGTACTGTACAGCAATAAATCATGCAAAAAACTAAACACAATAGAAAGTCTAGTTAGCTACTGATAGTTATAGGCTTCTTCTACATGCTGTTTCAGGACAGATGAATGTCGATAACAACATTAGATAACTACATTGCTTATTCTTTCTCGGGTTTCTCTTCCTTCATCCACACATTCAACAAGTTGCCATGGTTACTAATCACCCGATAACAGGATACTGAAGTTGTCATGGTTACTAAATCACCCAAACCCAAACTTTTGTGACATAACAAGCGCAGAACAGACAGATGTGTAATGAGCATACGATTGTCAGTGCTTTGGCCTTGAAGCTGTCGATAATAAACTGGGATGTTTAAAAAATCCATAATGTGGGTTACCCACTGCATATAAATAATAATCAGAACTAGTTAAATACACAATGTATTTCTGTATGTATTTTTGCATGGATAATGAGGCTACGTTAACAAAATTTATTGACCACGGTAGATCCGTCCCTGGTTAATTTAGGTCCAACTGTTAAATAAAAATAGAAAACAAAAATGTTGAACAGGAAAAAAGTTTACTCAGTTTAAAATTGAAAATTTTAACATTTTTAAGCTTTAACTCAAATTTAGTAACCCTCCTATGCTAAAATTTTCACAAATAATCTTGAGTAAAACTTTATGGTTTCGTCTTCCGCATAAATAAAATAGTTTTGATATGAAATGTTAACAAATGCATACCGCTAGATGACTTAAATCAATTTAAGGTATGCTTCTGTTTGTTTATGTACGCCAAGCGTATAACTGGACTTATCAAAAACAGCAAGCCAGTAAAATATTGGCAATAATAATTTTAACTGGATACTAGAATCCATTTCTTCAACAAAATACTTTTTGTAGAACAAAATAAGACATTTAAAAATAAATAGTATTAAACTGTGTCTCTAACCTCACCAGTGTGGTTTGACTTAAAGAGTACTCATAGCAACATTTCATGAGGGGAAATATTTTTAGTTGGAACTTAACAGTTGTAGACACTCTGACCTTCAAATATCCGCAATTGTTTAGGATAATTAATTGTCCTTACTGAAGTAATTCAGTTTTTTAAGGAAAGCCTCCGGGCCTGGATATTTTAATGTCTTCTGTGTTTTCCCGATCAACAAAAGGGGACTAATTTAGATTTGCGACTGATGGTGTGGCAACCGCAGGACATGAGGACGATGGTGCTGCTAACGCGGGACAAGTTGACAATAACACCATGATTGCACGTGATGTTCAAGATGGCGCAGAGATCGCGGATTACAGTCATGATGACATTGTGATAGGTGCACATAGCAAATTTATGATAACTAAAACATGTACTGCTTTTCTACAAGTAATCATATCAGGCCTTAAAACAATAGTTTTTAAAAATGTAGGGATAATTTAATTTAAATACCTGTTAGTTATTAGCTAGCAGCAGTGTTCATTAGATTAATGTTTCACAATAAATTATACCAAAAATAACTGGACAGGACCGATTTACTTTTTCACTTTGGGGTCACTAGAGGCCAAAAACACCATCTGTTCATCAAATTCATATATATATATATATATATATATATATATATTAGGGGTGGGCGAGTACTCGACCTTCGAGTAATTACTCGAGTTTTTTCAAATACTCGATCTCGAGTCGAGTAGTAATTACTACTCGAAACGAGTAGTTATAAATAGTGCCAATTCACGATTTTCTACATCCATATTTAATAAATGATATTTTGTTTTGTGTTGATGCCTTATTTAATCCCCATTCCTACAAAAAACAACTATCTAACCTCATATAGGTTAGACCAGCGTAAACCAAATGTTCAACAAACACCCATCGTCATTCGGCAGAGCTAGCAAGAGGACTACTACTACTAACAACAGACTTTCACTTTCCTACAACAGTCAACAATACGTCTCGATAACGATACAGTAAGTTGAAATAAAGCATTGAATGAATCTATCGAATTGCAATAGTCGATAGTCAACAAGGGAGTCTCGTGACTAGTAGGCCTAACAATGGCAGACGATTCTTGAAGATATTATAAAGTACAGTATCAGATTTAGTTTGAACTGCCATAAAAATATTTTATACCAAAATATAGAAATAAAAAAATATTTTATACCAAAATATAGAAATAAACAAATAAAAATAACCTATTGTAGCATAATATTTTTTCAAATTAATCGGTGTTTGTGTTTAGTTTTACAAACCGATAAGTTACTGCAAGGAACATCGATGCATCTGAATGACGCAATCTCATTGGGTCTAGGCAAATGGCAGAAAGAAAAGATCAGTTCCACTTTAAACTCAGTGTTGCCAGATGGACGATAATTTTTGTACTTTTACAACTGTGGTATTGGCGTAAACAAACTATAAGTATAATTTTCTAATGAGTTTACATAAACATGATTTAAATTAGTCATTTTTACAAAATAAAAGCTATAACAATTTTATGATAATTTTGCCGACATTCACAATAATGGTGTAATGATAAATATGGCAACGTCAGCCCTGCAAAACAGCTGTTTGATGGGAAAACAAAGCAGAAGCAGGCAGCAGGAGCAGGCCGACTAGAGAGAGAGAGAGATAAAGATGGTGACGCATGGCAACAACAAGAACAAAACAAAACAATGGATTGGAGTGAAGTTATGTCAACGTCAGTTTTGGATGTTTTTACTTTGAAGTGAATTTGTAACTTAAAATAAAATTGATTTTGTTAGTGGAAGTTTAATAGAAAGTAAAATAAACATATTCTGTATGTGATTTTGATTGTGCAATTTTCAATCTGGTGGCAGAAACATGACAACTACAGTTTGAATTGTAACTTAACCTAGAAAATGTGAGTTTATAAAGAAAGGCCAAATAGGCTATACCAGGCTACAGTGAAATGCGTTTTAATTTTAAATTAAGTGTTTAATGTGGGATTTTATTTCGAGATAATAGGCCTACTATGTTTTTATTTGATTTTTTCAGTCTGCCAGAGACGAGTGACTTGATCATTTTTATAAATGTACTGAGTGAAGAGGATAGCCCTAGTACCCATAACCTTCAAACTTCAGACAGATGAAGTGCTTATCCAAGTGATTACCTATTTTAAAATACCTCATTGATGTTTTTAACTTGTGATACAATATGTAGTTTGATATAAGTTTTCTGTTAAATAAATAAATTTATTTTTATTTTTATAAATTCTGTTTCTTATTTGAATTGAAATTATTCTTAAAGTTAGGTACCTTATTAAGTTAGTTAGTTAGGTTGATTATCATGTTAGTGAGGAGGAATTAAAGGCAAGAAGAAATAAAACACACAATAACAAGTGATGTGTAGGCCTAAATAATTTAATGCTGCAGCCAACAAGTAGTCTAGGCCAAATTTTTTATTAGGCCTAAGGTAGGAGCATAGATTAAACATACTAGGGAGTATGTTTAATCTATGGTAGGAGGTACTAATAATTAGTAACCATATAACTTAGAAAATTTGGTATAAGTACTTAAACTACCTATTTAGGCCTAGGCAGGGTTTAGGCTAGGATGAAATTTTTTCAGCAAAATGCTGCAAACTCTCTGCAAAGACAAAAACTAAGTTAGGCCTAACTGTAGAAAAAATATTATTGAATAACTTAAGCATTTAAAACAAAAAATTCCAGTAGGCTAATATTACATTTGTTTGAACATTACATCTTTCAATTTTATTTGTAGAAAATTTGCCATAGGCCTAGCCTGCAAAACAATGTAAACTTAGCATTTTTAAGTTGTCAATAGCAAGATGCTAAAAATACTACCGCAGCATAAACCCTGGGCCTAGGCCTACTTAACGCGCAACTACTCGACTCGACTCTCGAGTTTTTACTCAAATACTCGACTCGGCTTGACTCGAATTGAAAAATCACTACTCGCCCACCCCTAATATATATATATATATACACAGGGTGATTAAAGGAGGCCACCATTGGTATAACGTTAAGAATTAGAGAAAACTTAATATGGGGGACATTCCTTTATTTTTGTGGCAGTTAAAAATATTATTTTAGTTTTTCGAAATTAAACTGCCATTTTCCAATATGGCAGCCAACTTGGAAATTTCTTCTGGAACACACTATATTTTATTATGTTTTCGGGTAGAACATGCAATTTAAATATGTTTTTATTCTTGATAATTTTTCTACAAAGCTAATCAATGTTTACGAGTTACAGCCTAAGAAAAAAATCACTTCCTGTGTACATTTTGCATCATGTAGCTGCTGAACCAGTAAGTTTAGAGTGAAAATGCAAAGATTAACACGTTCGCTGCGGGCCATCAAACAGCAGGCGTAGCCCCAGTGCGGCGCAGCCCGCAGCGTCGAACAAACCCGATTGCCGGGTGATTGGCTCTCATATTTCGGTATGACGAATAGCAAATAACGTGCGGTGATGTCCTGTTTTATAACAAGAGTCGACGTAGTTCGCTAAACACTCACATATAGCAGCACTGCTTGGAACGTAGCCGGTCCCATCGTATTAACAATTGGAGGGAGAAAGACGGGACAAAAAGTTGATTTTTAAGTTTGCCAGACGGGGATTTTATGGGGAAATTTTACTACCAACCTACAACACAACAAAAAGCAAGTCACCCACTACACGCTAACGTGGAAACATTCTGCAAAGGGTCGTAAACAAACGCACGTGGCGCGCTCGCCCACCCCCATCCCGCCCCGCCTACTGATAACGCGACAAAAATAGAAACCAAGGTCACCACGGTCATTCAACTGTGTCAACGCAGGTGGCTACAAAGTATTAGTTCGAAATATCAAACGGCTGAGCCACAGGAAAATATTGAAGTTCAGGAGGACCCAAGTATCCATATGGATACCGCCGCCTCTACGTGATGGACTCCAGGTATCCATATGGATACCGCCGCACCCAATGTGTTAAAAATAAGTCTTCAAATTGGATCTACATTATTAAAAGACCATAAAATACATAAAAAATATCGATTCTATTATTTAAAAAATGGCAGCAAACTTGAAAAGTGGAAAACTATGTATATAGATTAAACTATGTTGATATAGTTTAATGTAGCAATTAGCATTTCACACAGTTGAAAGTTATAAGTTATAATCTATATGTGTACTATGAGTCAAGGGGATAGTCTACCTGAGCGCTGGCTGTGAGGTCCTCCCTCTGTTGCGCAGTGAGACTGCCAGCTGCATCTACAGGTTCCTTCTCACAAGGGTCCAGTAGTCCCGGGCCTCCTGGCAGCAAGATACCTGACGACAGAGCCTCTAGGATGCGACGCAGAGCTTCTCCTGGAGGCATCGGCCCTCCTGCAGAACTCAACACCTTCTCTGTCAGCAACTCCATGGCCTGCCAACCAACACTGTGTTGAGCAACTGCATTGATGGACAACATTTAGCCTATTTTAAATTGAAATACCCCCTCCCCTGCAACAAACCTGTAGAGACTATACGAATTTCTGTTTATTTGATTTAATTTGAGAGAATTTCCCTATAGGGAAGTAGCTATTACCATAGGTGGCATGGTAAGACCTAGGCCCGGGACCGATTCACTTTTTCATTTTGATGTCAGAGACCAAAAACGTCATTCGCTCAAATTTATATATAGCCTACCCTACACATATACTAGGGGTCTGCGGTGCACCGAAAAAGTCGGTACGGTATGGTACAATCTTAATTACCGTCATCGGTGGTTGGTTCTGGGCTAGTGATGGGCGATACGGACGCGTATCGCGATACAGCAATACGATACATATCGGAAAAAAATATCATATCGCCGTATTGAATCGGGCGTCTGTATCGCGATACGTGAATCGTATCGTCAAAAATATCAAAAAACGATACGTATCGTTTCCCCCCCCCCTACCTAACCTAGATACGGCAAATGTATTTAAGTACCTGGGGACCGAGCTTTGCTCGGGCAAAATCATTAGTTTACTCTGAAAATAGTCTTAGTATTGCAGATACATTAATCCATTCCCACACTACTGCACACCGCTCGCTTTAACTACTTCCTTCACAACTCCCTACGTCTTGGACCTGTTTCCCTTTCCTTCCCATAGCATTTTAGGATTGCAGATACATTAATGTAATGTAATTGCCACAGACAGCGTTGACAGTTCCCACACTCTGCACTGCACTGCTAGCTAGGCTAGATAGAACGCTAGTGGAAATGGACTGGAGACTGGACTGGGATGGGACTACTGGTAGCCTACATTATCAAGTAAAAACCAAAAATATAGACGCTAGTGAAAATGGACTGTAGGAGACTGGACTGGGATGGGACTGGTACATTATCAAGTGAAAACAAAAAATATAGAAGTCAAAAAATCCTATTTCAAACTACGCATCCACAGAGTACAGATTTTGCAGTTTGCTCGGCCTGCGCAAAAAAGCTTAAAAATATCGTTTTGACATGAATCGTATCGCTCTTTGTGCCGATATTAATACAAATATCGTTTTAGGCGATACGATACGTATCGTTTTTTAAATATCGTATCGTCCCTCGCGTATCGCGATATTCCGATATGATACGATACGTATCGCACATCACTATTCTGGGCACATAAAAGTCTTATCAGATGTTTGTTTACGATCTTCATAATTTATTACTAGGGTGATGATGCAATAAAAACCCATTAGCAGTCCCAAATCCATTAACATTTTATCACGACAATAACTTATTCAAAGTACTTCCAAGAACTATCGAGTTTTATTACTTTTATTCCTTTACGACTTTCCCCAATTCTATTTGATCATAAAAGTAATAGTTTTATGATGGCTGTAAATTTCATCTCTAATTCAGTCAGTATTTTCTGAATATTCAATTTGCCGCTGGCCATTGCCTACTGCCATAAAACATTTTATGGCTTCATATTAAACTTGTAACTAATCTACAATCTTATTTTATTAGTTAAGATATTTGTTATGGATATTTTATCCTTCTTTGATGAAACCACAAGCGTAGTAGTAGTAGTAGTAGTAGTAGTAGTAGTAGTAGTTGTTGTTGTTTGCATAATTTTTTTTGTTATTCAATCCTACTCGGTCTTAAATTATGTCATTGCATTTTCTGTATCTTGTCTTATATTGTTGGATGTGGCTGTTAATAAGGTTTGAATGTTTTTTGTTTCCTATATTTTTGTTGTTGTGTTGAAGGTACTTTATGCAATCTAAATCTTATGAACTAGAATTATGATAGTGATTTTGCTACCCTCATTGTAACCTACTCAATTTATATAGGCCATCCTAATTACTTAGAGAGTATATTGTATTTTGACTCTTTTGAAGAGCTTTAAAATATACTAAGAAAATTTGATTGAGTCTGAGATGAACTAATGATTGATACATGTGGATATTAACTTTGTAAATGAAAAGACAATAATATTACTCTGTGCTAATCCAAATTTTAGTTTCAGAAAAATCTTTGCAAGAGATGTATCCATCTTATAATTAGTTTTCAAGCTGATAAAAAAGATACTCTTTGCCATCATAACATCCTGTTTTTCATTGTCATCTGATGAATGTGAAAATAGCTGGCAACTACACTGTTTTCATACTGAATGCTTTTATGTTTTTAAAAGTTTAAAAAACAACTAGACATTGTGTTGGTTAGAAATAATTGACCAGTTGTGTGAAATTATCTGATCAATTAATGCTTCAAACTCAAACATGTTTATTCCTAAACATTCTTATCCTGATTTTAAAACCATTTTATCATGGCTATTCAAAGTATCTCAGAGTAAAATAGGTAAAGCCTTTATCTTAACTGTGATTTTTCTTGACACAAGCCTCGTAGGCCTAGGAGTAAAAGGTTTTAATAATGTGTGGTACAGTAATTGTTGTTAGTTAAACCATGAATGTAGGATACTATCCATTTTCATAGTAATGTCAATGTATTAAAATAAAAAATAATGGTTTAAATACAGTTCTGAAAAGAAAACCGCAAAAATAAGGTTAGCCGCGTACCGTACCGATTTTGTACCGAGAACCGAGGTACAAAATATTGTACCGTACCGAACCGTACCGACCTTAAATTTTATGTACCGCAGACCCCTAACATATACATATATGTGTGTGTGTGTGTCTGTAAACGCGATAACTTAAGTTATTTTTGTTGGATTTTTTTTTAAAGGTGTAAGGAGGGATAAACTTGAATGAGTTCGCAGCATGGGAACGGGGTTTTATGGGGTAAAAATAGGGTTTTTTCCATTGTTGACCCACAAAACACAAAATTTCTCAACTTTTCCTAAACCTTTTTAAAGAGCTTAAAAAACAAAAAATTTAGTATACAAAAGTAGTTTTGTAAGGCTATTGGTCACGAAAAAATTCAAAAAATTGTAAATTTAAATTTTTCATGTTATTCTTATAGAGAACATTGTAAAATGTAGTATTTTAGTTGTTTAAGGATATATTTTGATCAGACTTGGCAATTAGTTTCCTTGTAACAGCAAACCTAGGTACTCGTTAAACCTTATGTTATTTAAATCGAAGGTATCGAGGTATCGAGAATCGGAATCGGCCCATCCCTAATCCTAACTGATATCACCATGTTTCCTATGCGTAATAGTTATTTTTAATAAGGTAGTCCTAAATAATATTTGTTTTCTTATACTGATGTTTTTATTGATGATTTTTATTAAAAGATTTTAAATATTCCTGCCAGTTATTACTATTTTTGGTATTTTACCAGTCATCTGTCATAAATCAGTAGGTATTTACAATGTAACAAAATGAGGTTAAAATTGCGAACGTGCATTTCCCGATATGTATGAGAAGAGAAATCCCGTCTCGATCTCATCTCAAAATTTTATGAGAAATAATATACAAAGTAGTGTAGGCCTACCATGACTTTACCCACTGCTTAGTGATATACTTACCCAGGGGTTGAGTGGAGCCCAGGTGGGGTTCCTACGACACAAGTCTCGTAGAATCCTGATGATCATCACACAGCTCTGCAGACCAGTAGCCCTAGCCTGCATAACAAACTGCTGGTTAAACAATCACACGTCACAGTCACAAACCACTTCTAACAACTAGTTTACCTTCTACCGCCAATTGGTCTAATGAAATACTTTGAAAAATTAAATTTTGAAAAAGAATTGACTATACTTTCCAGCCTTGTTTATATTACTTTGAGAACATTTGAGGCTACTTGCAGCATGAATTGTTTATACAATAATTGTGTCAAGATAATAACTGTACTGAAACATTTTTTAATCAAAAAGAAACTGTTCTTAATCATAAGACTACACTAAGTAAACAACACAAACTGAATGTCTTTATAGAGTGATGAGTTGAACCCCTTCACATAGCTTTTGCAAGCAAAAATTGTTACGAGTAGGGACTAACCTTCATTTAAAAAGGTTCCAGATGAAATCCACTTGTTTTGCTATTTACTATTGTAATGCAAGACTTCAAACATTTTTATCAAAAGATATTAATGTCTGACTGTTTTAGTTAACCTCAATATAAAAATTTATCTCTATAAATGAAAACAAAACTTTTCTTCGCAACTCGCAACAAACCTTTTTGCGTCTAAATAAATGTGTGAAAAACATTGACCAAATATTTTGTGGATGTCTAAACGAATCGACAACTGTGTGACATTGAGAAAGCGCTGGGGGTTTAAAACATCACTCAGTTACAAAAAGTCAAGGCTGGGAAGCGGAAGTAGAAGTAGTAAGTGATGCCAACCTGGAACCATTTGGCATGCCTGAGAGCAGCCAAAGCGTCCAAACATTTCTGCTTGCTGAGCACATCGGGCGGATCCTTTGGCGGCGACGAGACACCATCTGCAGACAAGGGTGTTTGACCATAAAGGAACAATAGTGAATTGCGTTCCAACGCTACGCTTGCGTTCCAACGCCATTCAACTGTGAGAGGCTACACCATCGCGTTGCATGGTCTATGGACTCAGAGTTTACTCTTTATTCCTATAAAGTTTCTATTGTGTTTTTATCTTTCAAAAACATCATTAAACAAATGAAAAATTAATAAAAAACTTTTCTCCCATTTAATTCACAAGCAAATGTTTGTAGGTAAAAAGTCTCCAAAACATGTATACGTGTAGTCTTAAAAGGTGTTATACAATAAAACAGTATTAAACTTATACCAACTGCACTACTGTTGACGAAAATAAAAACCTTAAAGAGCGAATAACTAACCTTCCCCAAAAGGATAAATTGAAAGTACACTTAACTGATGCCCTGAACCATGCAACTGTTCTGGACACACAAGCCCTAATAACAAACAACTAGAGCATAAAATTTGAGTGATAACACGTTCGCAAGTTTTTTAACTCCTATCTTGCTTTATTCCTAAAGCAACAGCAATAATTTTAAGACTTGAAATTTCCGTCCTAAACCTCTCTAGGTGCACTAATGCCATGGATTCGCCTCACACTTTTTATGGTCAAAAATCCTTGGTCCCTCAACCAGACCCAGTATTGGAACACCTGGAAGCTTAAAAGTAGCAATATTACATGTGACAGCAAAACTACATGTGAAATGCTGATAAAGGAGTTCCTTCTACGAATCTGGTGAGGTAATGGTTGGCTCTTCTCTCTTCCATGGGCCAAACACACTCTTCTGGGTGCCTACGTACATAGAAACGTGTATTGCAACGGTTCTCATTCATATATGCACAGGTTGTTCGGCCCTTGGATTGTAGCAGGTTTTTGTCAGTTCTCTTTGTATAACAATTTGAACAAAAACATATATTTAAAAAAATTATTTACAATTTGTTATAGTAATGTATAGTAGGTATAATAAAAAAATAATAAAAAATAATTTAACTTTTTTGGGATTCAGAAACGTCAAATAAACATATGCAAATGGGTATTTTATGTAAGTCGAATGGTTAAGATGATTCCAAAAGAATAACAGAGTATTATTAATACAATTTTAGTTGTAAGTTTAAGATCTACCTAAATGAGTTTTATTTACAAACCTAAATAAAACAAACCTATATTTAAATTCTAATCCACTTTTTAAAATTATCAGTAACATATTGCCAATAAATTAAAAGTTAAAATTGTGGTTAAAAATATGAAAAATGGATGTTGCTTGCAGTTTGAATCAGTGAAAAACTCAACAAATTGATATACAAAGAAAAAACACAAAGACCAAAGATAATACACTAGACGATCTTCACATAGGCTCTATATTCTGTTAAAAATATGAAAACAAGGCCACATAGCAAATATGCCATGGAAAAAACACATGTCTAAAAATAGGTCATTTTCTATTGTGTAATTTCACTAACATAAAACATTTAATGTAAGAGGATTTATGTTCTGTAAATTACCACTTATAATAAATCAACTCGTCTTCACATTAACAATGAACTCTTTAAAGAGAATCATCAAGTTATTAGTCATATCACATTGTCTCGCACCAAATGTATTTATTCAATCTAATTGAGTAAAAAGTGCATACATCTTCTTAGGATATAGACACAGAATTGAACAAAAACTCTTGTAAATTTGTTTGTATACCCACCTCTGTTTGAGAACTATACATTTAATGTAGTCTAACTTCATAAAAAAAAATTAGCAAATCAGATATAACTTAACACAAAGTTTATTTGTAGACATACTACTGTTCAAATTTAATTTGTACAATCCATCCAGCTTCATAGCCCTAAAAGAACCTGAATCAATTTTCTCCCAAAACAGATCTCTAAATGAAATTAAGAAGTCAACTGCACATTAACATACACCACAGACAACTGAAGATAGTGGCCTGTGAAATCGTCTAGTGTGTCTTGACGCCCAAAGTGTCTAAGTAAGCACAGGTGCGTACCTCCAGTGGACTCCAGTAAAACTGGTTCTCTCATCAGTGGAGATGTCAGAGACACAGTGACGACTATCTTGGGCTCTGTTGCAGCAGTCACTAACACAGATCCTTGGTCTACCTTCATCTCTACAGTGTAGGCATCGTCTGGAGCTACAGCCTGTAACAAGGGAGGTCAAATGTAATAGAGTGGCCACAGACTCTCATATGTTTCCCAGTCGCCAACTCAGGGTACATAGTTTATTTAAATTTTAAAATTCAAGACTAATTCTATACTTTTCAAGACTCATTTTTTCAAAATAAATTAAAAAAAATAAAAATCCACGAATCATTGCGAAAATCTCGGTTTTTCCAGGTCCCATTTAATTCAAGGTTTTTCCCCTGTTCTCCCAGTTTTACCGGTTGGTATACACCCTGTGTGTAGTTTTAACAAATTTTCTATATTAATAGGTTATATACTACATACACAAACCCCTGTCTTTATGTCATAAGGTGTTTGAGATGGTAAGGTGTTTTTCAAGTAAAGAGAAAATTAATGCAGTTATAAAAAATTCTAACTAGCCAATTTTGTGTTTAAATCCTTCTTACTTAACGCATCTACTACTATAACATAGGTAAATAAAGGTCAATTTTATTATAAATAGAGGTGGTCATCTCCTACAGGCATGGAGACATAGTCAATTTCTGGGATCACTGCAAAATCCTAAATATCTTCCTTAATCACGGAAATATTATCATTGTCTTTCTCAACCGCAAAATCCTAAATAACAATAGAATCACTATCATTGTCTCCCGCAGTCACGGAAACGTTATCAATGACTCCCGCAGTCATGGCAAAATTACAAATATCTCCCACGGTCCTGTGGACATTATCATAGTCATCCGCAATGGCGGAAAAACTCTTATCATCCTCCACGATATCGTTTAGAAATTACCATCTTCTCCTGACTAAAAATCACCATTCTTTACTAAAATGCTAAGACTTAAAAATCCAACTATTTATCAATTAGTTGTGAACTATGAAATGTTAACAAATGCATACACCAGGTAACATAAATTAATTTAAGGTATGCTTCTGTTTGTTTATGTATGCCAAGCGTATAACTGGTCCAGCTAAATCAACTAGCCAGCAAAATATTGGCAACGATTGTTTCTTCTATAACATACTTCATGGACAAATAATACACATGGCCTGAAAAAAACCTAGTAGAATTTATTAGTGCATCACAGAAAAAGGGCCAGGAAACCCATGGCAATGATATACTGTTTTTATGAATAACGGTTCCTGAATCAGTGAGTTCATGAATTATAAGTAAAAAAATATATCTCATCATCTGGTATTACCATGAATAAAACATAATCCTTAAGTAGATTTCTTTTCCTTATGGAACAGCTGAAGCCAATTTTATTGTTAGTTCTGTCCAGTGCACTGTAAAGGTCTTGTTTTGTTTACAATTTGTTTATTGTCATTTTAGTCATTTAAAACCTCGTTTAACCAAAACAATCCATCTAATCATAAACAATAACTTGTTCCCTAACAGTAAAGCACAAATAATAATTAAATCATCCCAAAAATAATAGAAACTAAATATTTGATCGACACTAGCGATCATTGTCACCACCGTACATGAACTAGACACGAAAAACAAGCTTCAAAATTGACAATGGGATGAGACGTCTAGTTGTGTTGCTATGTATTACTAGGTGGCTTTCGCAGAGGCATCCACAAAATTGAGCGGAGTCATCAAGGGTTCATATTATATTGTTTTTGTCATACTGCAGTAAAAACAGTCGTTTTCTAATGCATGCGTTGCGGGTCTAAAGTAGCATTTTTACTCTTTAGGGATTAAAAATGGTGTTTAGCCTCTATAGAGTAAACATCGATTTTAGCCTCTATGGAGTAAAAATCAGCTGTTGTCAACTCAGTTGTAAACTTCTATTGTAAACGGTTGCATGTATCGAAATATGTATATATTCGTGCTTCGTAATCATTTTAACTTACAGTCTACAGTCTCTTCCCATAGTATTTAAGCATTGCAGATACATTAATATATTCCCACACTCAACACTGCTCACCTTTACCCCCTGCTCCTTCACCACCCCCTACGTCGTGGACCTGTTTCCCTCTCATCCCATAGCATTTTAGGATTGCAGATACATTAATGTAATTGCCAAAGACAGTTCCCACACTCTGCACTGCAAGCCTTACTACTTCCTTCACCATATCCTACGTCATAGACCTGTTCCCTTCCCTTCTCATAGCATTTAAGTATTAGATACATTTATCTAACTGCCCAAAGGGTTCCCCCACTCTGCACAGCCAGCCTTTACTACTGCCTTCACCACTTCCTACATCGTAGACCTGTTTTCATCACTTTCCATAGCATTTTAGTATTTTAGATGCGTTAATCTAATTCAGGGCTGTGCGAATCCAGAAATTTTGGTTCGAATCCGAATCCGAATCATAGCTGTACAGAATTTACCGAATCCGGATCGAATCCGAATACTTAAATTAGTTCCGGGTCGAATCCGAATCTAAAATTTATTGCCATTACCGAATCCGGATCGAATCCGAATCTCAAATTTACAGCTGTTATCGAACCCGGATCGAATCCGAATCTTAAATTTAGAGCCGTTATCGAACCCGGATCGAATCCGAATCTCATATTTACAGCTGTTATCGATTCTGAATATTTTAACCAGTTCCGAAAGGCAATGTCTTTCGGAACTCGACAATCTTTAAGACATAATATGTCATCATTTATATTATTCAGAATTTGGTCAAGAGAGGATTCTTGAAATGTTGAGTGCTGTAAAACAATAACTGTTTGGTTTAAGCTTAATAGGCCTATATTTGAATTTTCAACTAAGGATTCCCAAAGATAGCTTATATATCTTAACTGACCTACTTTTCCAGACTGTACTGTCCACTCTTGTATTAGTTAACCCACAGTCAGCATGTCCTACTTGTTTATTCTCTTTTTAAATATGTATATAGTGGATTATATTTTGACTGTTGGAGTAAACTAATAACGTTTAACATGTAATTATTTGCTCAAGATCTCTCTTCCTTCTAAATGCTAGAGAGTGTAATGTAATTGTGAAAATAAAATACTAAATACTTAATATTAAGTGTTGTAACTGGAAGACCTCCTGACGATTTTGTAAATAAGACATTCTACAGCTACGGAATATCCTATCTACCACTCTTGGAGAAGATTCACCCCTTCAAAGACTTTTGTCCGCCCCTGGTGATCTCACTCCACGCTCCAGTCTACAGCCACTCACCAGACATCTCCACCAAACCCACGGACTCAACCATAAGAAACTTTGTATATACTCACTCATCTAATAAATTGGTATTATTCTGACATGTTCCTATATTTTAAGATATATTTTGTAAATTTAAGTATTAATTTCTTTTTCACTCCATAATAAAATTTTCTCATTCTCCCCTATGAACCCGCCCCCAACAATAACAATATCACAGAATGAGAATGACCAAGATGTTACTATGTTAATAAAATATTACTTCTTAATTGTAGTTTACTATTTTTTATTATTAGGGGTCTCATTTTTAAATAATAAAATAAAAATATAAAATGGTTTTATAATTTATTAATATTATAACATGATGAATTAGAAATATGACATATAAATGTAAAACAAAGAATAAGAATTTTAGAATTATAAGAATTGTATGTATGTTTTGTTTTGTTTGCCCAAATCTTCCCTGGCAATTGGCAATAACTAAGATCAATTGGAATAAAAACAACTGAATGATTTATCCTGTACTAAAATGAACTCTTTTATTCATGAATTCTTAAAACAAACAAATATGAATAAGAATAAACATAACTAAAAGTAAATTCTCCTTACTTTTAATTTTACAAGACAAAACCTACTGTAGGATAATAGACAGAAATATGAGGCTAGGCAAAAGGCCAAAACCAAAGCAAGAAAATAAAAAGTTTAAACTTAACTAACCACAGAACATTTTCACGAAGGTTTGACAAATTACATTTATGTGTTAAGTACAGTTAAATATGTTAACCAATTTAATATTAATTACTTTAAGGAGCTGAGATTATATTTCATACTTGCAATACAGAGTGATAATTCATTCACAAAATAAAAACAAAATTGGCCATTTAACAGAGAATCAATTTATGTTGTTAACACTATACTGAACAAATACTCTCCATCATATGAAAAAGTAGCCTATATCATATTTATTTACATATCAATTATTTATATATCCAAACAAAACAAACAACAAAAATAAATGCAAACAAACAAATGAAATATTATTGTACAATACAGTACATATAAACAATGTGCAATATTGTTTAAATAAATATAGATTTTTCAAATAATAATACCTCAATAAACTGTGTTCTTTGGCAACGCAAGTGGTATTCAGTACATCATATTATTTTGAAATAATAATAAATAAAAACTAAATTATTGGGGTCTATATCTCAAGAGCATTTTTTGAGAGTGTAAAGTTTAGCACATTTCAAAATGTGCCAAGTGAATGAGATAATTTTACATTACTTTAAAAAAACTGTTCTTAATCCGTGTAAATGGAATATTTTAGTCTTTGTCTTTATAAACATTAAACAAAAACAGAAGCTGCTCAGCATGTTCAGGTGTAAGAGATTCTCTTCTCTGCGTAATGATGTTGCCCGCTGCACTAAAGAGTCGTTCGCTACTGGCCTGGGTTGCAGGTATGGGAAGGTAATTTTGCGCCAATTTAGATAGGATGGGATATTTGGAGGAAGCTTGCTTCCACCAAACAAAAGGATTTACAGTTTTCTCAACAAGGCCGTCTTGAAAGTAAGCATTTACTTCCTGAATTCCTGGGCTGAGAGATGGTTGCATTTGTTTGGATGCTGCTTTGTTGAAAGCACTCCAAATGTCATTTTCTTTGGAGCATGAAGGCTGGGTTTCTCTGGAGACATCAGGCTGCTGCACACTTGAATGGTTCATCCGGTTCATCGATTGGTAAATGGTTTCAGCAAGCTGTTCAAGTTTTTTTACAATCAAATTCTTTTCAAGTAAAACACATTTAAACCGAGGATCTAGAGCTGTACAGATTTGATTAATACTGTTATCCTTGTATAGTGGAAATCTTGTTTTCAGGGAATTGAGAAGATTTTTTGCAAATGATACACTTTTTCTTGTACTATTTGATTTGTTGCTTGGGCCCGAAGCAATTATATTTGTTAACTTTGTTTCAATTTCATGTAATACTGGGATAATCATAGAAGACGTAGGATATTTATCGGCAGACATAATTCTTGTGATCACTTCAATTGGTTTCAGCGACTCAATGTAAGCTTCTGCTAAACCCCATTCATCTTGACTTAAAATTGATATTGAGTGATGTGACGTTGCCAGTTCCGTGTTTATCGCAATTTTGAGCTCAACAAGCCTTTCAAGCATTAAGAATTCGGAATTCCATCTGGTGTCTACCATTTGAATGACGTGTTTTGGGTTCATTGACAGTTGTTGCTGAATTTTTTTTAATCTTGATGTAGCAGCATTGCTCTTATGGTAATGCCCTACAATTGACCGTGACTTTTGCAACATTTCTTGAGCTGCTGTGTCACTGTTGACTGCAGATTCCACAACGAGCTGGAGTTTATGTGCGAAACATTCTCTGTGAACCCACGTGGTTTGTTTAACCGCATTGACAATATTTTTTCCGCCATCGGTTACCATGTAAATTGGTATTACCTTTTCTCTTCTTTCAGACAATCCCCAATTATACATTTCTGTTTTTAAGAAATTAGAGATGTTTTCACCAGTAGCCTTTTCCTCAAACAGTTTATTTCCTAGGCAGAAACTTTTACTATTAAAATCTTTATCTATGTAGTGGCATGTGAGAGAGAAATAAGAGTCACCACTCCTAGATTTCCATCCGTCCGTAGTAAATGCAAGACTTTCTAGGTAGGGTAAGTCTTCATTTATAATTGATTTTACTTTTGTCATCTCTTCGTTGTACAATTTAGGTATTATTGATCTTGAAAATGTTGTTCTGCTATGGTGATTGTATTTTGGAAAACCAGCATTTATAAGACGTTTAAAACCTGGCTCCTCAACAATCGAGTAGGGATGCAGGCCTTGCACAATAAAAGTAGAGACTAGCCCATCAACTTTCTTTTGCTCTTTACAGTCCAAAGGCCACTTAGGAATGCCAATGCCAAGACCGATAGTTAGTTTTTGTTGAATTTTTTTGTCTGTTGGTATTTGTAGACTTTTCTTTGATTGCTCTTCATATTTTTGTTTTTCGATTGTATAGCTCTCATAACTTTGTTTGTGACTTTTCAAATGTTTGATTAATGAAGATGTCGTTCCACTTGTCCCTTGTTTTAACATTTTTTGACAAATTTTACATTTTCCTTCAAATTTGTTAGGTTTTTCAAAGTAATTCCATAGAGGATTTGCATTTCTTATCAATTGGATTGGTGGGGATGGGGATTGAATTTGTGAGGTCGATGGGAGGATTTCATTTTCATTACTACGAGAACATTTATTGATGGAAGTGGAATTAGATTGCTTGGTTTGTGTTATAAAAATCGGAGCAACTTTTTGCTTCTTTTTTTGAAGATTTAGATTTTGTCTATCATCAGCATCGTTTCTCTTGCATTTGTTCTTATTAGAATCTTCATGGTTTTCTATATGGTCACAGTAGTCTGGATCTTCATGAATGTTGTCATAACTGTCTAGGTCTTCAGTAATGTTGTCATAGTCGTCTAGGCCTTCAGGAATGTTGATGCTGTAATAATCATCTAGGTTTTCAGCAATGTTGCCATCATCTTCAGGAATGCTGCCACCATCCATTTTCTGTAGAAAAAGAACCTATGTCAGGCAAGCCGATAAATGATTTTTTTCAAGAAAACGTTGGAAAACCAGGGAAAAGTGGGAAAAATTTTTTTGGCGAAATCTGTCATGTGGGTACTAGATTTAATCGGTAGAGCGAGATGAACAAGAATATGCACAAAGTTACGACCTCATAAGCGTCAATACATCAGATCTTGAATACGCTTTCAAATTCTTGTTCAGCTCGCTCTACCGATTAATTTGAGTACACACACAACCAATTTCGGCTTAAAAATATTTTTCCCTGTTTTCACGCTTTTCCGAGCCTTTCCGACGTTTTGCGCTGAAAAAAAACATCATTTTCAGAATCAAAGTGTTATTTCCTACATTTTGAAAAAAAAAAAATATTTTCTGAGGGTGTACCTAGCCTACTGATAAGGTAAGAATGACCTAAATTACATTTTTCATAGCATATAACCTAACCATTACGAAAAAAACCGGCACTCTATCAATTTATTGACATAAATTTAAGGGTGAAGGATACATTGATACATTGCCTAATTAAACGTTAAATTCTTTAATTTTGCCTGGTAAACTAACTATTAAGAGTACCTAAGTTAATGAAAACGTAAGCTGCCCATCACATAATACCAAGTTAGGCTACTTAACTTATGTAAGTTAGGCTAATAAAAAATTTAAAAAAAAATATTTTTTAAGTCAGGAATTTTAATTAATTTTCACATTTTTAGCCCACATTTTCTGGCTTGAAATAGGGAATTGCCACAAAAGTGCAAAAAGAAACAATCCTTGAAATGGGATAAAACATATAAAATTTAATTTAGGCCTAGGCCTAGTTATTTCAAGTTTTGAAACCAGGCCTAAACAATTAGGCATAAGATAGGCCTACCACCTAGGCCTAAGTTACTCGCTAAAAGTGATGACCTAAGGTAAGTTAAATTGCCAAATATCGTGACTCGTCCAAATACCGTGATTCTCGTATTATCTCGCCAATAATAAAAATATTGCTTTTAAAAATAATACAGTTGAACCTCGTTTGTACGAACCTCAATAAAATGAATTTATCGATAAGACAAATTTTTTTTAAATCCCCTTGACACTTTCATATAGGCCAATGCTACAAACACCTCTAGGCCTATACAACGTAGTAATTAAGTTAAAAACCTCCATAAGACGAATTTGTTTGTGACATGGGCTAGGACTGATTACCCTCTATACAACGAATATTCTTAGCACAAAACCTCTACAAGACGAACGTGACCTCTATAAGACAAATTTATCATAATCTTAACCTCCATAGTATGTACGGTACGTAGTTTTCAAAACAAATAGATGCTTGTCTCAACATGAAACTCCCTCACCCATCCCTCCTCTTTCCTCAGTCATTGTTTGGAAAAACATTGGAGCGAGGAGAAACCTCTATAAGAAGAACAACAGCAGCATTAAACTTTGATAAAACGACCCTCTTTATTAAGAATACTTCAATAGTGCACAATTTTCCCGTACCCCTTGAAATTTGTTTTGTACTTAGAGGTTCAACTGTATAATAAAAAGGGCAGTTTACCTTATACACCCAGTGTTATTCCTCTACATAAGCCTAAGTTTGTATGACTTACAAATTAGCAACTCACACTGTGAGGTAAGGTTTATGTAGCCTACTGATAGCCAAGATAGGGTTCAAATGCGACATATGAGCCTAAGTCCGTAAGTTATGACTATTACAAGTTAACATCTCACCTCACACTGTGAGGTTAAGTTTATGTACTGATAGCCAAGATAGGGTTCAAATGCGACCTAGGCCTAAAGAATAACACTACTTATGGTCAGGTTCATATTATGAACCAGGCAACAAAAAATCAGAGTAGGCCTACACAAGTCGTTTTAAGTATCAGCCGTCCAATTTTGACCCATTGCAGATTAGGCATAATACCTACCTTACATCTAGGCCTATAAATTTGAAATCAAATAAGTTAACTTACCCTAAGCTAAACCCAATCTAACTTAAGTTTTCATTGAGATCCTCAAAAAACAACATTGGCCTAGGCCTATTACAAAATGAAAAAGATTGAAGGTGATAAGACTAATCTGGATGATCAACTTACTGGAAGCTTTACAAACTACTAATAGCCTAATCAATAATTTTGTTTAAAAAAATAAACAGAAATAAATAGGCCTAACTTAAGTAAAAAGTGAATCCAATTCTAAAGTATTATCACTTTAAACTTTTTTTGACGAAATCTATCCAGTCATTACTGGTCAGCGGTGGATGTATAAAGGTATCAAACTACCTATATGATATAGGCTAAGTTAGGCTATAAACCAACTAATTAATTACTTATTTATTACTAATTAATTATTAGTTATCTATACAAAAAAATCCTTTATAAACCTTTTACGTAAGTTACTTAAGATAAGTTTAGGTTATGTTTACACTTTACTTTAACTTATACTTGAATGTGGCTATCTTTACCAGTACATCATATTGTCCATTTAATCAGAAGTGCATCATCAAATCAGAACTATAAATTAGATTAGATCAATAAAGTACAAGTGAACACTAACATAACTTAGGCCTAATAAAAAACACAGTTTAACGTATAATTATTAATTTATTTATTTACCTAAGGTAGTCTGGCGTCCATTTTCATTGTCATACTGATGGATGAGTCGACTGTCGAGTGCTGTCAGTGTCGGTGTCCCGTTGTAGTTTCGTTTCCGTTCTATTAGTTGTCGTAATAAGTCACTCAAGAGTTAAAACTTCAATGTTCCAGTCCCAATCCCAATTAATTCCTGGTTCAAATTAATCAACTCTGACAGTCGACATTGATCAAGAAGCAAGAAAGAAACCCAACCACGTCTGCCATTCAGTCTCAGTGTATCCGTATCCACCACACGACCAAAAAAATAATCCCGCCTGCTGGTTCGAGAAATCCCGTTTAATCCCGCTTCCGGATGATGGAGAAACCCGTTTTATCCCGTATGGTATTTTTCGTTTAAATTTATGTTTGACGAATCATGTTTAAATAGTTGTTTAAACATCGATATTATCTTTTGCTACAGGAGTTTACCAATTGGAGTTCGTTTTCCCTAAAAATAAGTAGAAACAATTAAAAACAGACGTCATAGCTGAAAAATCCGTTTTATCCCGCATCCAATTTAAATCCCGCTCGTGGTCTAAAAGTCCCGTTTTCGGGATAATAATCTGAGTCACTGCCGCCATTTCGTTTTCTGTTGGTTCTTGGTTCTAAAACCGACTGACGGAACAAATAAAACTGACCGAGTGAAGTGAACGGGTGTTCACTAATTCAATGACGGAGCCAAAGAGTCGATTGTCGAATCAAATCAACTGCTCCATAATAATCCGCTTGCAAAACTACCGGTGCGATGGCCGATGATATAAATTCAAATATCGAATCCCAACTCGGATCTATTTCCAAAAAATTCGAATATCGAATCCGAACCCGGATCTCTTACCGGTAAATTCGAATATCGATTCCGAATCCGAATCCAATTAGAAACAGTAGATTCGTTCTCGAATCCGAATCGAATCTCTAAAAAGATTCGGATTCGATTCGTTTTTCGAACTATTCGCACAGCCCTGATCTAATTGCCACAAACATTGCCCACACTCCGCACTGCTAGTCTTTACTACTTCTTTCACCATTTTCTATGTCGTGGGCATGCTTCCATCCCTTCTCATAGCATTTCAGCATTGCAGATACATTAATCTAACTGCTACAGTTTCCAGATCCCACACTCCACACTGCTCATCTTTGCTACTTCCTTCACCTCTTCTTACGTCGCGGATCTGTTTCCCTCTCTTCCCATAGAATTTTAAGATTGTAGATACCTTAATCTAATCTTCAAAAGCAGTTCCCACACTCCGGACAGCTCGCCTTGACTACTTCCTTCACCACTTCCTACGTCTCAAACCTGTTTCTCTCCCTTCCTTTAGCATTATTGAATTGCAAATACCTTAATCTATTGGTCATAAACAGATCCCACACTCCAGACATCTCGCCTTTACTACTTCCTTCACCGCTTTCTACGTCACGGACCTGTTTCCCTCCCTTTCCATAGCATTTTAGGATTGCAGACACCTTAATCTAATCGTCATAAACAGTTCGCACACTCCGAAAAACTCGCCTTCACTTCTTTCTTCACCACTTCCAACGTCGCAGACCCGTTTTCCTCCCTTCCCATAGCATTTTAGGAATGCAGATACCTTAATCTAATTGTCATAAACAGTTTCCACACTCCGGACAGCTCGCCTTGACTACTTCCTTCACCACTTCCTACGTCGCGGACCCGTTTTCCTCCCTTCATATAGAATTTTAGAAATGTGGATACCTAAATCTAATCGTCATAAACAGTACCCACACTCCAGACAGCTCGCCTTGACTACTGCCCTCACCACTTCCTACGTCGCGGACCCGTTTTCCTCCCTTCCCATAGAATTTTAGGAATGCAGAAACCTTAATCTAATCGTCATAAACAGTACCCACACTCCGGACAGCTCACCTTGACTACTTCCTTCACCACTTTCTACGTCGTGGACCCGTTTTCCTCCCTTCCCATAGAATTTCAGGAATGCTGATACCTAAATCTAATCGTCATAAACAGTTTCCACACTCCAGACTGCTCACCTTTACTACTTCCTTCCCCACTTCCTACGTCTCGGACCTCATGATCCATACAGTTTCTGTTCTAATATCTGTGAATTAATGCTATCAGCTATTTCTTTATCTACTGCATTCAAAAGTCAACAGCTGATCATATGTTTTTGTTTATGTGTCAAATACTGCTTCCATAAGGATTACATTGAAACTTTGAGACCCAGTGGGGCGGATTCCTGAGAGACTTTTTTAACGCCATATAGATGTTGGCACTCACCGATATGGTCTTTATCACTATGCAAAATTTGAAAACGATTGATTCAGCCGTCTAGGAGGAGTTTGCGTATTACGAAATGCATAAGAGTCGATGTATAAGAGCTTCGCTCGCTCCGCTCAATCAACTAAGAGCAACACAAAACACACATAATTAAGCTATTTGAAAATTAAGAGAAAAACATTTAGTCAACAAACTCAAAATCAACCAACTTTATGTTAAAACAGTATTCAAATTTCACAGTACAATGAAAAATCTACTAGCAGCATCCAAAGTCAGAGAGTGGGCTAGTCTAATGGTAGAGTGCAGGGATTCTGTCTCCTAGGTCCCGGGTTCAAATCCCACCAAACACAAATGGGTTTCATCTATGTGATGATGCCACAAACCTTCAGACCTAGCCCAAAATAATGTGTAAACGGTTCTGGGCTAGAGACTAGCGTCATATAACGTGAAGGTGGGACATAGCGTTTTAATGTGTGCTTACCTTGAGCTGTAGTGGCAGGTTCTGTGCCACCTTAGACAGCAGTGAGCGAGTAGGCTTCTCAGTACACAACACTACCAGTCTGACCTGAGTGTCACCAGACAACAACAACCCCTTGGCTAACACTCCCACTCTCATCACTCCCTTCAGAACCCTGCCGTCCTCCTTCTCCTTTTGGAACGAGAACCTGAAAAACCACAGAACATACAGTCAGCTTTCCATATACTGTGTATAACAAAGGGCACGAGGTTTTAGGATTTTTGCTGGGATAGCTGGCTTACCAGGATGACATAGTCTATCTGAAATAGTTAGATATTTAACAAACAATGTCGGATATCATATTTGGGCTTGGATCAGATCCAAATATCCTTAACAAATCTGACCCGATGTTTTGGATATCCACATACCCCAGGTTATTTATTTCTTAAGCAATAAGCAAATAAATAACCTTTTGAGGATGTTTTAAGGAAGAGCACTCAAAAGGTCTTGATTATCAACAAGCATACTGCTCCAAATATAACATTTCTACTCACAGGTTTCCATCTCTGCCATCCTCCTTTTTGGGTGGTTCATCCTTCTTGCCAGGCTGAGGGGTTGAGTTGGCTTCCTTCTTGGCAGGAGGTGTAGGACCCTTGGCTGGGACGGCAGCGGGGCCTGCAGGCTTGGCAGGCTGGGCGGGAGTTGCAGGCTTGGCAGCTGCGGGGGCCCCTGGCTTGACAGGGGCAGCAGGCTTGGCTGCAGCTTGAGGTACGCTTGGTTTAACATCTACACAAGTCACACAACAATATCACTATGTTTAATTGTTTATATTATGACTTTTCATTTATGATATTGAAAATAATCATGATAATATTATCATGATTATCAATGACAAAATCCTTTTATGGCCAGTATCATTAGAATCCACTGTGGTTTACGGTGTCAACCATGTTGTTAGTAGGGGATTGCTTCTGGAGAGCTATTAGTATATATAAGGCCATCAAAATAATAACTAAAGGCTAACAATTATATTTCTCCCCAATTATTATATCCTATCCTATTCTCGACTAATTTACTAAGTAAAAAAAACACAAAAAAGAGGAAATAAAACTGATTTACTTACTAGGCTGTGTAGTTTTCTTTTCTGCATCAGAAACAAGATGATCTGAGACAAACTTGAGAGCTTTTTCTGTGTGAGAGACAATTTTCTGCACAGCCAGAAGTTCAGTTTCTTTGGGATAGATGGATGCGTGCCTGGCAATTATGTGTTTGTCATCAAAACTCTCTGGCCTTCTCATCACACCTTGGGGAGGGCCGGGAGGGTAAAAGTTCTGGAACGAACAAACCCAGTGTAACAATATTAATAAAGTAGTTGCACTTGCACTGTAGGTGTTCTAAAAATATTATCAAAAAATATCATAAATATGTGGAGATAAAACAAGATACATAAAGAGCACTATATATGAATAATAATAATCCTGAACAAGTATAATAATTATACTTGTTCAGGATAATTATTACATAAGGTTTTAAAAATGCAAGTATAAACAGGGTTGGGTCCTAAATTTGGAAAATAAAATTCCCTGACTTTTCAGGGTGTCCACAGAAAATTTGTCATTAATTTCCATGACTATCCATGACCATTTACCATTGATTTCCATGACTCACAAACCTTACTAGAAAATTATATATAACATACAAACACGGATAATATACGGCCTAGACAAGTAATTTCACAGAAAATACTGAAATTTGTATTAACACTGGAGTAATAAATTTTGCAAAAATGTCGTATTCAAAATAAAAAGAAATGCCAGCCTCCTCCGTCCCCATAGCTGGCCAAGTTCTCTCGAGTCACTTTCTTTTTTCTTCCAATATACTTTTTATTGTTGAATTTGATTGAGTTTAGAGTTTACTAAATTAAGCTTTTAATTTAGGAAAGACTTAACATTTCAATATACACTACTGTTGCAACAATATTCTACAAATATTAAATTTAATTATAAGATATAGTAGGGACAGATTGTATTGAACTATTACAAACTCAAAACTCATAAACCTATACAACTGTAATAAATTTAATTGTCGTGCATTTGTGAAAAACTGAAAAATCCTGAAAATTGCTACAATAGTCAGGTTACAGCCGACTAGAGCTTTGAAAAGTCCTGACAAATCTATCCACCATTGAAGATTTCCATGACTTTTTGCCTATTTCCATGAATTTCAATGACCAGAATTTTTTTCCATGACTTTCCCTGACTTTTCATAATGTGGACACCCTGCTTTTCCATATACCTTTTTTGCCTTTTTTTTGATATTACACTGTTTTCAGGTATACAGTAAGGCGATATCGACTAATCAAAATCAAGAAATGTTAGAAAAAATACTAATATGTAACTTATTTAATCACTCCCAAATACAAAACTTGTTTCGAATTATATACATATAGATCCCTCCCCCGACCCAATAACTAACTATGAATATAAAAACGTGCATCACTATTTATGTCTAGTGTTAATTATTTATGCCATAGTTATAAACTATACAAGAACTCTTTTATTTAGGGATTTAGTTGTGTATCAGTTATTCTTTTGACTTACGGACGGAGGAGGTGGAGGCATCATGGGTGGTGGTGGTGGCCCATAGGGGTGGCCAGGTGGTGGGGGAGGGGGAGGCATGCCCCGTGGGTGAGGCATAGAGCGACGGTACCACTCATAGTAGTCCATCTCTTCCTCATATCTTCTCCTCTCCTCCCAGTACATACGCTCCTCAGCCTCCATCATGCGGTCTGTCCAGAAGTTGGCTCTGTCAAACATAACAGCCAACTTAGCAAAAACACTAGAAGCATTATCTAACAGATTATTTTCACACTTTCCATCACAATTAGTAGAATGTGTTTTAAATATGGTCCTTATTTACTGTGTTTTGAGGGGATGAAACTTAAATTGGCTGGTTAGATTTTTTTAATACTGTATTAACTTATTCTTTTTCCTACAGTTACCTAACAATGTACATGTTCTCTCACTGATTTGAGAAATCAAAGTGGCCAATTCGCTCATCAGTGAGACAATGTTAGCATTGTCTCACTCTAATTACTTTGTCTCACTCCAGATTTGCAACGTGAAGGCACGAAATAGTGAGCGTGTAACATGCAGACAAGGTTGTATGCGCGCGAAATACGTTAGCAGCACTGGCTGTAAATCAGCTGGTCAGCTGTTGTATTGTTGTATTTGTTACTTCACATTAAATGTCATATTAAAAGTTCACTTCTGTGTAAAAATATGTTATGTTTCTTTACCAATTTATTTGTTTTATGGTAACTGTAGGAAAAATATAATGTGCAACTCGAGTGCAAAGTGCAATTGCCTCACTCGAGAAACCATTCCTCACTCGCCTACGGCTCGTGAGTAAGTATTTCTCTCGAGTGAGTCAATTGCTCCCTTTGCTCACTAGTTGCACAAATAACTATACTTGAAACACCCCATTTTCTCAGGATACTTTATGGAAAGTCAGAAAGACAGGAAATAGTGTATAACCAATCCATTCAGAAAATCTTGTAACAATTTTAAAAAATTTGTATTAGTATCGAGAATCGATTTTTCAGGTATCGGTATCGAGAATCAATAAATTTTGGTATTGACACAATACTATTTAGTAGCTTATTCAATAAGTCTGGTATATTATTTCCAAAATAGCAACCTCTTTGTGGGACACCCTTTTATAATAACTTAGTGTAGAAAATAAATAACAATATATGATCAAATGTCTGAAAACTAACCTTTCTTCTTCTCGTTTCCTCATCATGGCCAGTCTGGCTCTAATCCTCTCCTCATGTATTTTCCTATTGCGGTTGTTACTCTTTATGTCCACTACAAGTTCCGGGTTGACTTTCTTCTTAAACTGCAAACGATGTCTTCGTCCTGAACGATAAACCATTTGATGTTATAAAGAAACATATTTCAAAGGGAAAGAACAGTCACTAACATTATTTAGCGGTGTGCAATACAGAAAATTTAAGGTAATTTTGACTCAATTGTCCATTTGAGGTCCAGTTTGGAGTTTTTTTTTTATTTTAGTTCAACAAGACCTTTAATTTGATGTAGTACATATCAACCTATGCTTAGGTTTTAAGTTTTACCTACTTAAAGATTTTCAACTCACTCCCCATGGGCGGCCCCCTATAGGTGATATCCGATCACCATGTACACAAAAAAGTTGCTTACTATTACCAGTAATGATATGCCAAATTTGGTTGTGATATCTCTTTTCGTTTTAAAGTTCCTATTCGTACAAAATTTTGTGCACAACCTTGTCGCTCAAGTTATCGCAAACCATGGTATGCATAAAATAAACACATATTACAGACAGCAAAAAAAATATCAAAATAAAAATCTGCATTTGAAAATTATTTGTAGTCCATCTATTATTATAGTATTGTCATTTTTAAAGCTGAGCCATTGGATGAGACTTGATGTTATAAAAGTTATTTAATCTTTTATAGTTTATTAGCCTATATTTGACATAGGGGTTCCTCTGCCCAACTAAGCCATTTGACGCATCGTACAGTTTTGTGCTAGGCCTAAAAACTATATTTTTGTTCAAAACTAATGAATTCCACTGATAATATCTACTATTAGAAATATAGTGTAAACATAAAATGCCAAAGAAGTTAGTAAAAACTGCAATCACACACTGAATACTATATGATATGCCGATTTTCAGCTATATAATGCAGTTTAAAATGCCAAATTGAAGGGTTTGTAGACAACAAAATTTCATTGTTATTACTTTACTTTACGCTCTAGTCGTATGATATACATAAGTGTGAAGGGATTAGTTTTTATACATCACATTTAGAATAAGTCTAAATTAAACATGTTAAAATAAAACTATTAATTTGTAGCTCTAGTAAACCTATTAAACCATACACCTTATTTGTTTTATGTGCTAATCATCTTAATTTTCAATTTTGCAACGTTTTATGAAGTTGTAAAGCCAATTTCTCTTTGCTAGCCTTCCCCTATTCTTTCTTATAATTTATAGTGATGGGTCAGAACGTCACTGTAGATTTCTGTAAAACTATTTGTAGCCTATGTATTGAATGTATTGACTCTATTCATGTATGTACATACAGACCGAATAAAGATTATTGATTCTGATGGTAAATCTTGGTACCGGTACCTTCGGTACAGCATCCTGTCGCCGATAATGCCGGAAAGTTACCGATTTGGCCGCGGAGTCAATAATGATGTACACGACCACGGGAGATGACCATGATTTTGCCGCGATCGCAGACAATGACAACGATTCTGTGAACGAGGCAGATGATCATGATTAAGCCGCGATCGTTTAATATTATTATGACGTATACACGGCTGCGAGAGATGTTCATGATTTTGCCGCGATTGGGGCCAATGACGATGATTCCGTGAACGAGGCAGATGTTCATGATTTTGCCGCTATCGCGGAAGACAATGATGAGGTCTACACGGCGGCGAGAGATGTTCATGATTTTGCCGCTATTGTAGACGACGATGAAGATGTTTCCGTAACCGCAGGAGGTATTCATGACTAAGCTGGGATTGTGGAAGACTATGAGTCTACAAGGATGAAAGAAGTGTTAATGATTTTGCCGCAATCGTGGACGATGACGAAGACATTTCCGTAACCGCAGGAGATGTTCATGATTTAAGCCACGATCGCAGGATACAATGATAACTTTTACATGGCCTTTTTACAAATAAGTTTTATTTTTGTAATTCTCTAATACTAAAAAAAAATTAATAAAATATGCATAATTAAAAAATAATTAAATAATCAAAAAAATGAAGTAGCTTATCTCCAAAATTTTAAATAACGTAGCAATGTTACCAAAACCGAGAACCGATTTTGCCTAGGAACCGGTACCGGAACCAACTTTGAAAAAGTGGTACTGACCCATCACTATTAATTTACTTAACAAACATTTCCATACAGACGAACACTAGAAATTTCTACAATAAAGTTCAATAACGAACTCATTAAAATATTTAACATCTGTTGACAAGTATTGTTGCGAGTTGAATATATTATTGTGCTCTATAGTTACAAAAAGTTAGCCATTGGAACGCGGAATGTCTACCAGGGTGTATACTATTTTATTAAAGTGAAATTCCAGGTTTTTTCCTGGTTTTTCGAAGTTTTTCCAGGTTCCCGCGTATTTGTTGGTTCCACTTAAACTATAATCAATTTAAGACTTGCAGCTTAAGTATACAATATAAACTTACATCAAATTTGTTTCAAAGTCCAGTGAGCTAGTGTTTAAAAAGTAATAATCCTTATTGTAGTAATAATTTTCATTATCATCATTACTTAAGGCCACGGAAACATCGTCTCTCTCGATAGCAGCAAAATCCTGAATATTATCTTCATTTTTTATGAACACATTATCAACGGCGGCAAAATCCTAAATATTTCCTGCGGTTGTGTGGTCGCTTCCCACAGTGACGTAAACGTCATCACAGTGTTACGTTATCATAGAAAAATCCTGGACATCTCCCGGGGTATGTATACATGATCGCCGTCTCTCGCGATCACGGAAACGTAATCATCGTCATCCACGATCGCGGCAAAATCACGAAAATCTTCCGCGGCCGTGTAGACTCCATCATTGACTTCCGCAGTCACATAAACGTCATCGTCATCGACCGCGATCACGGCAAAATCACAAAAATCTTCCGCGGCCGTGTAGACACCATCATTGACTCCCACAGTCACATAAAGGTCATCGTCATCGACCGCGATCACGGCAAAATCACGAAAATCTTCCGAGGCCGTGTAGACACCATCATTGACTCCCGCGGTCACATAAACGTCATCGTCATCGACCGCAATCACGGAAACGTAATCATTGTCATCCACGATCGCGGCAAAATCACGAAAATCTTCCGCGGCCGTGTGGACACCATCATTGACTCCCGCGGTCACGAAAATGTCATCGTTGTCGTCCGCGATCGCGGCAAAATCACGAAAATCTTCCGCGGCCGTGTAGACACCATCATTGACTTCCGCGGTCACATAAAGGTCATCGTCATCGACCGCGAACACGGCAAAATCACGAAAATCTTCCGAGACCGTGTAGACACCATCATTGACTCCCGCGGTCACGAAAACGTCATCGTTGTCGTCCGCGATCTCGGCAAAATCATGAACATCGGCGGCCGTGTAGACAAAATCATCGTCGTCTTTCGCGGTCACGGCAAATCATCATAGCCTCCCGCAGTCACGGAAACGTCATCGTCGTCGTCGTCCGCAATCTCGGCAAAATCAGAATATTTCCAGTGGCCATGTATACATCATCATTGCTTCCCGCAGTCACGGAAACGTCATCGTCATCGTCCGCGATCTCGGTAAAATCATGAATATTTCCCGCGGCCGTGTCTACATCATCGTCGTCTCCCGCGGTCACGGCAAAATAATGAATATTTCCCGTGGCAGTGTAAACATCATCGTTGATCTCGTGGTCACGGAAACGTCATCGTCGTTTCCCGCGGTCACGGAAACAACATCGTCGTCGGCCGCAATCACGGTAAAATCATGAGCATATCACGCGGCCGTGTAGACATCATCATTGCCTCTCGCAGATATGGAAACGTCATCGCCGTCGTCCCGATCTCGGCCAAATCATAAACATCTGCGGCCGTGTAGACATAATCATCGTCGTTTCCCGTGGTCACGAAAACGTCATCGTGGTCGTCCGCGATCTCAGCAAAATCATGAATATTTCCCGCGGCAGTGTATACATCATCGTTGATCCCGCGGTCAAGGAAACGTCATCGTCGTCTCCCGCGGTCACGGAAACGTCACAGTCGTCTCCCGCGGTCACGGAAACGTCATCGTCGTCGGCCGCAATCGCGGCAAGACGCATTTCACGACTACAATCTTCTACCGGGGCTAAAATAAAAATCCCGGAATCGGTCCAAAAATCCCGGCTTTTTCCCGGTTTTTTCCAGGTCCCTTCAAATTCAAGGTTATTTCCCGGTTCTCCCGGTTTTCCCGGTTGGTATACACCCTGTCTACCTTGAAAGGGTCAGGACAGTGAATTAACTACGGTACGAAAATGTTATCAAAATATGTGAGATTTTTAAATAGAAGGAAATTACAAATTAAGATTTAGCCAACATTAAAAACATAAAGGAAAAATGCAAATACAAATTAATACAAAATAATCATAACTATCAAATCAATAAATAATAGTATTTGGCTTGAAACACCTACCTTTCATGTGCATTTCTTTGGCATTGGGGTCATTGAAACGACATTCACAGAGTTTGCAGTTGAAAGATATTACTTTTCCTGAAAAGAAAATCATTTTTAGGCTGTATCAATTTGCCAATGGAAGCTTTGACAATGTTTTATTAATCACGCCAAATGTTTCAATATTCTTTGCTATCTATTCTATATTTATCTTAAGTGTAATCTTACCTTATATTAAATTACTCTTGACGCCATTCCTGTATTTATGTATTGTACCTATTGTACTTAAATGAATAAAGTTATATGAAATGAAATACAGTACTCAAAACAAAAATACATTAAAAACTGTTTTTTCAAGTTTCTGTTTTCAAGTTTATATTTGTAGCCAGCTTTTGGCTGCCTTTATTAAGCATTTTCATGAAATGCATAGTAGTTATTTGTAGTAAATTTTATTCTCTTTCGGAATATCACATCCACTTTGGTCGATTTCGCCTCCATTTAAAAGTTATTGACAATAATCTAAGTGATCTCCAAATTTATAGTGGTGAGAAAATACTGAATTAGATATATATTTTTTAAACTTTGTACAACTAAATCTAGACTTCTACCGGACCGATTTTGTTACTTAATGGGTACTAATGGGGTTGGAAAGCCTAATTCATGTAGATTTGCAAGTAATTATGAATGCTTGATTTTATTACATATTTGAGGTGAAACAATAAAAATAAACAATATTACATTTAAAACGCCTTTTTTCAAGTTTATATTTCCCATTTTATATTTGTAGCCAACTTTAGCCTGTCTTTATTGAGTATTTAAAAAAAAAAAAAAGTAATTTGTAGGAAATTTTATTCTCTATCAGAATATCATCTTCCACTTTGGTCGATTTCCTTACCATTCCAAATTTATTTGCAAAAAAGTCAAGCAACCTCCAAATTTATAATGGTGAGAAAAAACTGAACTAAAGATTTTGTTGTTAATCTTTGTAAAATTAAATCTACAGTTCTACTGGACCGATTTTATTAATTAATAGGTCATTTGGAAAGCCTAATTCGTGTGGATTTGCAAATAGTAATGAAAGTTTGATTTTTCAAAGATTTACTAGGTGAAACCCGTCAAAGTCTGACAGTTGCTGTTGAGGTTGCAAGCAAAACCGTTTGACTATAAATCGATGATAAATAACTCATTTTTTTGAAAAATTTAAGTTGTTCTTGATTTAGCAGTGTGCTTTAGGCACGTCCAATCTTAATAATCATAATTCAAATGAAAGCTGGTATTTCACTGAAGGTTCTTAGGTCAAATCAAATAGAATAACGTAATTAGAATTGATTTATCTAAAACTAAATTCCATATCCAAGATATAATTAAATTTATGTTTTCTGATTGAGCGATACAGTATATCTTTTACTTAACTGATTAAAACTATCAATATCTCAAGTGAAAGCCTTTGAAGTATTTTAAGACCAAGACATATAGCCTAAAATAACTTTTAAATAAAATTTGAGTTATTAATTGCAGATAAGTACTAAAACGATTAAAAATTATTGTTGATTCGTGATTCAGCAGTGTGGTAGGATTATTAAGATCGGAATCTTAATAATCAATAGCTCAAATGAAAGCTGGTATTAAAGGTTTTTAGACCAAAACAAATAGGGTAATGTAATTATAACTGCTGGAATACATATTTAATTGAAGTAAAAAATCAAAAAACCAAATTTATATTTTTTCGTTAAGTTATACTATTTGTTTGACCCACCGTCATCATTGGTTATTTCTTCGATGTATTCCTGTCCTACAGGCGTCACCTCAGGTTCAGAGAGCATCTCTACATCAGAATTGTCAGCCTTCTCCTCCTTCATATCAGCATTGGCTCCCTCTACTTTTACAGTGCCCAGGGATCCAGCTGAAACAAAAACATCATAACAACTTAACATCATCCATTATGGTTAAACTGCAGTAGTCCGCCTATACAAACGAATGTTTTAGCGAATTTCCCTATAGGGAAGTAGCTATTACCGTAGGTCACGTGGTAAGACTTGAGCCCAAGACCGATTTACTCTTACATTTTGATGTCCCCATAGGCCAAAAACACTATTCATTCAAATTTTATTACATTAAAATATTATATGTGTGTGTGTCCGTGAACGTGATAATTTAAGTAATTTTTGTTCGATTTTGATGAAATTCTGTTTGAAGGTGTAAGGCGGGATAAACTTGAATGAATTCGTGAACCAGCATGATCGGATGTTGGAAATGGGGTATTACAGGGGTTTTATGGGGTAAAAATTGGGTTTTCTCATTTTTGACCATCGAAACACAAAATTTCCCAATTTATCTCTAGACAATTTTAAAGAGCTTAAAAAGACAAATAATTTAGTATAGCAAAGTGTTTTTGTGCGGTTATTGGTTAAAGAGAACATTTTAAAAATTGTAAATTTAAAATTCCCATGTTATTCTTATGGGGAATTATTGTAAAATGTTGTAGTTTGCTTGTTTATGGATATATTTTGATCAATCTTGGCAAATTTATTTATTTTATACAAAGCTATTAATATTTTACTAAAAACACTAAAAACTCCCCGTAGCAGCAAACTTGGGTACTCGTTTAACCTATGGTTATTTAAATAGATTTAATTGAATATCAATTCAGGCAAATGGAAGTTCGCTTAGTCTGCAGGTTTGCTGTGGCGGGGGTATTTATTTAGTTAAATATCTGCGAGTGTAAAAGCAATTGTCAGTAATTAGTGGACAAGTTTAAGCCTGAGTAAGTAAATTTTGAAACCAAAATAACTTATTAGCACACATTACTGAAAGGTGATTTTTTACTCTAACTATGAAACAATAAACTTATAGAGTAGAGTTTATGCAAAAAAGACACGTGGAATTTCTAATCTTTAGAATAACATAAAGCATGTAATTAAATTTAGTAAAACTTTGCTATTGATAGAAAGTGAAATTTCCCATTTCCAGTAGCAACACTGAAGTAGGTTAGGCCATTGACAATACACAGTCATATATTTCAAACGAAGTAATTTAAATTTATTACCAATTTAAACTAATCATTGTTTAGAGGCTTTTTATATACCAGATCTGGCAATTTGTAGCTTTATACAAATTTAAAAAAATAAGAATTGATCTACTTTATTTTTCTTCCAGTCTTATAAGATGTTATTAATCAGTGGACTTAACTGCTATTTTTTATAAATATTTCATAGTTCTCTTTTAGTCATTATGGTAAAATTGATATATTAAGTTGATCTGTCTCAGAATCTGTATCGGAAACGAGTGATTCTGGAATCGGCCATTACTAGTTTATTTAATGAAAATGAAGGTATTGTCATCTTTAAAGGTTATCTGAAAGATCTTGAGATTCCATAAATAATAAAATTGCAAATGCTATATATAACTGTAATGCAGGGTTGTTTTAAAAGGTGTTAATAATGTGTGTACATAATTATTTTTTTTCAAAACCCATTTAAACACTATTTTATCCTATTGTACGCTTTAAGTAATACAACATTAAACAATGTACAACCATTTTATTTAGATGGCTTGTCCAAGATGTATAAAAGCAACTAAATTTAAAAGTGAAAACATGTGAAATATTTATTTGAAAGTTAAAATTAAACAACCAGTTACAGAAAAATTCCCATGCTTGGCCATTCAAAAAAACAAGAATTATTTAAGGACGAAATACAAGATGCAAAAGCTTTAAGCTCAATTAGATAAGCTAACTTATAAAAATAAATTCATTAATGGACCAAATGGAACCCATCACCTTGGCTTTGGATGTAAAATGCAAGCGTTTTTAACTAGGTACTGAAACATTACTTACAAATTCTTATCCTAAACCAACTATGCTTAAGTATTTTTAAAATAAAAATTTTGGGTTGGGGGATGTTGAACCACGGCATACTTTTTGAACTTGTATTTTTAGGTGTTTACTTTAGGTAAACATATTTAGGTAAACATAAACAACATTTTACTTTTACGAAATGAAACAAAATTTAATAAATTTCAGCAGCTTCTAAAAGACGTTTTTTTAGAACTCCCTGCTACTCAGTAACAGACTTCAAAAGTTTTGTAAAAAAAAAGACGGTATTAATACTCAACTAGTGTCATTTTGCTTGTATTCGAGCAATTGCAAAGTATTACAGAAGTTATTTCAAAACGAACAACAGTCATAATTACAATGAGTTTAAAAGAGTCAACTCAAAGATGGAGATACTTACAATGTATATAACAGTAACCAACATTTCCTGTAAATATTTTATCATATTTCATAACCTGGTACTGCTTTTTAATGTTTTCTACAAACATTTAATGACTTGGTTGTCCATGTTTATCTTTGTTATTGATTGCCTGTCACAATTTTATTTGTTCAATTGGCATATTTTTGTTTAGCCGCAATAACGTTAATTATATTTACCTAACAAAATGCAGAGTTAAAGACCTGATGTTGTTCAGTTGGTTTTTGTTTCTCTAAGCTTGTATGAATAATAATTAAATGCCTTCAATAAAAATGTTAGTAAGGGTTTCTTGGATATTTTCATAGGCTATTATTCTAAATCACTTGACTTTTATGGAAACATCGATTAATGTCATTGGCGTACCAGATTTATTTGGCCGTGGAGATCTTTCCACTGCAATGATCACAAAGTTAAGTCCATGTTTCCTACTAAAATTTGTAGCACTTCTGCTAACATCCTCGTTCATCGTTTGTAGGAATCTGAATCTTGTAGGTGTTTAGGCTAATAGCGATAATAAAATTCTTTAAAAAATATTACAGTGGACGAGTGGAGTCCTGATAATCCAAACTTTGGTAATCCAAAAGTCCGCTTAAACCAAAACCAAAAATTGTATTTAATTTTTTTTTTATTTTTTTTATCTAACTTTTAACCCTTTCAGTGCTATGAAACGATATATCGTTGTTTTAAAAAATCTCTAAGGGATATAGAGAGGAAGGTTATTTAAAAAAAAAAAATAGCAAAACGGCTATTGGTGACCTGCATGTTCATAGGATACACTAACAACCACTTAGCTAAAAGATTCGCCCAATCCGATGATTTCGAGGTGTATGTATAACCAACGATTATGAACACCTAACTAGGCCCCAGTGGTTGTAGTATATCGCTACAAACACACAGGTCACCAATTATTTGCCACACAGGCCGGGATTCAAACCCGAGCAAACGAATGCCACTGGCCAAGTGACACACGCCCTAGCCTTCTCGGCTATCTGTGCTTGAAGACTGAGGAGTCAAAAACCGGTATTTAAGCTGTCGTCACCGATTGTGAACAGATAGCGCTACAGATGGTTGTTCAATGCGTTACTAGGTAGCAGCACCGGTTAGTCACGGACTATTTAGATGAAATCTTTTAGTTTGAACACAACAGTGATCATAAATTTGTTCCTGAGACTTTGCTGCAAAACATTAGTTTCTCTAAAATGGCTATATTCCGATAACCTTGTCCAACTAAATCAATGGTAAATTTAATATTACATTGTAAACTATATGTCTTTTGATTTTATGAGATTTTGTTTTCAAATAATGCTATCAGAACATAAAAATTTATAGGCAAACCAGGAAAATTACCACAAAAACTAAGTTTTATTTAATGTTTACTACAAATACCGGGATTTATCTTTCTTATATATTTTCTTATTGTGTTATTATTCAAAATTAGCCTAATTAATAAAATAGTGACAACATGACAGTTAAAATTCAACAACAGGTAATAGAATTAAAAGGCAAACAAAAAAGTCTTACAAAATCTATCTATATATTAATAGGCAAGCATGTTTCTTTAAAACCTTTTTTCTCAGCTTGTGTGCATCGTGGGGTAAATCTGCGCATACCGTTAGAAAGCAATTTTCCTGTAGGTGTGCAGAATCCCTTTATAAATTTAAATAGGCTCAAAGATAAGCACAAAAAATGAGATTGAAAATTTGAAAAAATTAACATGGATTTTATGCGTTGCCATGCTGGTGACGAAATAACAACGAAATATAAACAGAAAATCAAAACAAATGGAAGAAACTCCAATCACATGTTTTATTTACAGTGTGGGGTGAAAATAGAGAAGTGAGTACATTACATATTTTATTTGGTCGAGTTTCGACCACTGGACGACCTCTCGTATGAATTATTGGCCTAGCACTGAAAGGGTTAACACAGTTAGCTGTACCTGGTAAAAGTATTCTGTAGCGGCTGGGCAAAATAGACTTGTTTTATAGAGTATTTTTAGTAAATATTTCGCAATTTTTTTTAATTAACATTTTTTTTATTTTTGTCCCGAGTTCCAATCCCGCCGAATCACAAATGGATTTTATTTAAGTGATAATGCTGCAGCCCCTAAGTCTAGCCTAGTAATGTGAAAAACAATCCCCGGCTCGTGCCTAGCGTCCTAAGAATTTTTTTTTTCTATTTTAAAAAATTAAAAAAACAAAAAAGAACACGTTTAATCCGAAATATTTAGTAATCCGAAATGGGTCCGGTCCCAACCATTTTGGACTAACAGGACTCTGTATGTATGACTGTATCTCTATTTCTTCTACTCGGTGGTGTTTTATGACTTTTTATGTTTCCATAATTTGCAAATGGGTTTATATAATGATTTAATTTTTAAAGATTTAATTTTTGTAGGACGCATTTCTTTGCATTGCAGCTTAAATATTAACAGCAATTAAATATACAGCTGATTATAATGTAAACTAATACGTTCTTCATAAGGATAATATGGGAACTTTAAAAGCCACCGGGGCAGAGCCCAAGGGACTTTTTCAAAAATGTAAGGTCAGTTTGCAAATCTACGCGACACGCTCTTTCCAATGAGACGTCAATAGATAAAATCGGTTAAGAAATGCTGGAGGAGTTCAACCGACAAATTTCGTGTTGGCTGGCGTATTAGTTATATAGATTTGAATTCCAAGTAATGCTTTAATCGTGGTTTCGTTGAAAAGAAATATAAAGTAATCTTATCTTGTATTCTTTTGGTCTAAAAATACAAAGGTTAGATAAGAGCTACAGGCTTAGACCTACCAACAATAGTATGTATTTACTTAGGGTAGCTGTAATCAATTTTGTGCAACATTGTACATACAACACTGTATCGAATAAAGGAATGTTTTGACTTTGAACAACAAATTAAATAATTAGTACAAAAAGCTAGCCTATTTTTTACTAAACAAACTTATGGAATTTAATTTGAAACTAACTAACTGAACTATTGGTAGCTTGGAGTTACTAAACCAAAAGATGCAACTAAAAATTTTAAATTTAATGCAGAATCCAGTTGTTTCTTTTTCTTTATTATAAATCAGCAATCCTCAGTTCCTTAGAAAAAATGTTAATTTTTTAAACAAAGGGCTACAATATTTTAATATCAGGTCCTTGAAAAAAAACTAAAAAAAAACAGAAATTTAGCAGTTTTAAATGAGAAAATTTACGTGTACAAGTAAGTTATATTTCATCAATCCTCAAGTTATAATAAGTTATTTTGCCTGGTCTACCAAGTAGCTAGCAAAGACTAAAATACTGATTTTTGCAAATAGTTTAGGCTGCACTATCATAGTCCACTGCAAATAAATTATTTATAAATAGCTAAACCTTAATTGGTAAACATTTCTATCTTAATCGCTCATCATTATATAATTTTTTTTATAATTTCAGATTATCTTCCCCAATATATGTAGTCTAAAGTAATTAAAAAAGTAAAAACAAGGGCTTTCAAAATTTATGTAAATTGAAATTATTTCTTTAAAAGAGTTGCAAAATACCTCCAGTTAAATGTATCCCTTTGAAAATGTAATAAAAAACTAAATAGAATAAAACACTTAAAGCATTAACAAAAGTAGTTTGTGCTGCAAGGCACAAGAATTGTGATTAACTAATTATAAACCCAATTATCAAGGCCTTGCGCTCCAAGAGGTGTGATCAGTGTCAAAGAGAGTTAAGGGGTGTATGGAATATGACAGTGCAGATGACGCAACAGTTGAGTAACAGTCGCAACTCACATGCTACAAAATTAATTTTAGGTGTGGATATGACTGTTTTCTTGACACCTGCGCCAGTGGTGGTGTTTGTAGTGACGGTCTTGGAAGCTGTAGTTCCGGTGGTCGCTGCTTTAGGGAGTCCCTTGGGATCTGGTTGTGGAATCGGCTTGCCCAACTTTGTGTGTAGTTTAACTACCTGAAATGCAATTTAAATAACCACTTAATTTTCTCTATTTTGTATTAGCATTATCTTTAGCATTATTATGAAGACCATATTTCAAAAATTTAATAGCTAAAGAGCACAATATTATGTGTTTAACTTATATATTGATATACAGGGTGTCTAACGGGAACAGGACGAATTTGCAACAGCTCTCCATTGCTACACGGGCTAGGGAGATTGAGGTTAGGTTTCCTTCTTCAGTGTAGCCTACCAATTGAGTTACAATGGATCTGTGGACAATTAATCACCGTATTTTTGCATACGATAATTTTTAAGTTTCAAATAATGGGTCTGTAGTAATTTGAACACAGGGGATTTTTGTCATCACTTCAATATCGATAAAAATTATTCAGTTCTAAAGCCGAAATACGTTATTAAGGTGGGTTGAATCACTTAGAGACAAGGTGTCTAGTTTATTTCCATTTTAAAATTCAAGACTAATTCAAGATTTTTCAAGACTAGTTTTTTTCAACAAATAGTGAGTGTCGATACCAAAATGTATCAATTCTCGTTTCTTGATACCAATACCATTTTTTATTTATAGTTCAACCAAATTTCCTAAATTTGGTTGTAAGTCCATGGAGGTCCACAGTAATAAATAGACGGGCAAATGCACTCCCACCGGTAATAATTTTTACCGCCGAGTTTAGTTCCGGATCCAGATCCGGACAAGATCCGGATCCGGTACAGACATTTTCTTGGATCCGCCCATCACTACTATTTACCTTCTTCCAAAATGTAAACATTGAAAATTTGGAAGCCCGTGGGGCTTAGCCCAAGAGAAATATGAAAATAAAATGATTTAACATTGCATTGTCATCCATTTGTGAGATATGTTAAAGTTTCAAGTCTCTAGCCCATCGGGAAGTTAGTTCAAAATCGATTGCAAAATTTGTACCAAACAGACGAGAAAACAAGCTAATAAAACCGTTAGGGATGGGCCGATTCCGATTCTCGATACCTCGATACCTTCGATACCAGTGGTATCGAAGAATCGCCGATACTCGATACTTCGCTTCATTGTACTCGATACCGATTCTGAAAAGTGAGGTTAATTATAATGCTAAACTGACATTGAAGGTTGTGAAGAGTGGCAAATCATAGTTTATTCGGAATAATCTGAAGTCAGCTAATATAAATAATTCCAAGTTCATTATCTCACATTCATAATAGTTTTATAATACAAAATAGATTGCCTTTGCATTTCACGAGCAATGACGGTATGGTATAACGAGCTGTGTTCAGTTGACATGACAACAGTGTCAATGTCAATTAACAGAACTCTAGTTGCCGCCATGTTGTCAGATCAAAGGCAATGTTGCCAGATGGTACAAGCATTTAATATATACATATAATACACATAAGGTGTATATAGTCAATGGTACTATTTGTTTAACTCACATTTTCTAACTCCAAATTGTGGCATAGCTTATAATTTTTTGTGAAAGTGTGGCATAGCTTATGACTGATTATAAGCTATGGAACAAATTCACGATTATAAGCTATGACATTATAAGATATGAGACCCCACGAACTGTTCAGCTAATTCAGGGCTTCATGGTGACTATTGTAGAAAGCCATTTAGCGATGTATTTTTATCGTTATTGTATGTTGTTTCTCTCTGACTGAACTGAAACAGCTGTCATGAGTTTGCAAATGGCAAATGAATTGTTTAACCTATGTTTTGGTTTTGTTGTTTGTTTTCTGTGTGTGCATAGTGAGTTGTTCAAAATGGATTATGATTATGATCTCCGACTCCGGACTCCGTTCTAGTGATGTGACGAACTCCATGACTTTTTTATATGATTCTTTAAGTGATATTGATGATGACAATATTGAAGATGACTTTGAGTTTATAACTCAAGCAATATGGAACATTCATTGTAGGCCTAGATGTACGAATTATGAATTCTTATGAAAAACAAAAACTCTGTGAACATTTTAGGCCAACCTAAATTGGTGATTGTGCTCAATTTAATTTAATAAAATAGGTTAAAATTCATGTCTTCTTGAAATAGCCCTATCTTATTTTCCTTATTGGCTAACCTAATCTATGTAACCTTAATCAATACAATGCAGTTAGGCCTATCTTATTGTATAAAGATTAAATAAAGTTATATCATAAGTAGTTATATGTGTTATTAAATGAATTTTCAACAGGTATCGGTATCGAGTGCGGAATCGAGAATCGAAACCAAAGTTGTAGAATCGGAATCGGTATCGGAATCGACCAATTCAGGAATCGGCCCATCTCTAAAAACCGTTTTAAAAATTATAAAACAATTAAAGCAATATTTACATGACAAGAATGTATTAACTAAGAACGCCTTCGAGAAGGAAACGCAACATCAATGAGCTCCCGTATTGCATCAACTTTCTGCAGGGGTTTTTTTTTATCTTGTCTCAAAAAAATCTCGATTAAAGTAAAATCTTGTCTTGTAGAACAAGATTTAAAATTTCCCCAAAAATTTCTTGAAATTTCGAGACCCGTCCATTTTTACATCTCAATCTAAACAGGCAGAAGTATCAAAAGCATACCGTTGCAATGGCACACAAGCTAAATAAGATTTTTTTCAAATATGATGCGTTTTACCCTATCTAGTTAGGCTATATCAGATGAAAACCTGGAAGGAAAGATACATACTGGATGTCCAAAGAAGAGGTGGAAAGACCAAGATGAGAGTTAGGGTTTTTTTACAAGAAGATGTGGAGGACAAGGAGGCAGACATTGGCAAGGTCAAATACTATGTTGGGGCTGTGATAAGTTAGGAGCTAAAGAAAGCCTACCTTCTGATGCTTGGCACCTCTGATGTGGGCAGTGTAGGCGTCAGTGCCTGTACACGTGATATCACACAGTTCACACCTCAGTGAGGTACCACCTCGTGGAGGAGCAGGTCCACTGCCAGCCAAGCTACTCTCCTTCTTCTTGTGTTTCTGACCTTCCAGATGCTCTCTGTATGTCTGTGGGCACAAAAATCCGTCATCAATAACCTATGCAAACAATGTCAGAAATTTTATTTTACTTGGATCTGTTTAAATTTTAACAAATGAATGGCTGAAAATAAATATGATAAGGGATAGAGTCAATTTAGCTTACCTAAGAAAATTTGAGTCCAGCAACTAATATCTTGTATAATTTAGTAATGGGCAAAACTATACATTTTTATCTTGAAACCAAAACTTTAAGATAAATAAACACTCTATGTCACTTTTTATATTTTAAATTATAGCCAATTGGCTTATTATAGTAAGGAATTATTTTGAAAAGGAATAAGTTCAGCAAGCTTACCACCTGAGTCCAGTGTCTAATAGATACAAACAAAACAAAAGAACGCAAAACACAACACTGATATTTGGTTCTGATGTATGACTTTCTTCAAAGTGTAGTTTAAAGAGAAATTTCTCTCTGAAGAATTCCTATATTAGGACAAAATATCAGTGTTGTGATTTGTGTTCTTTTATTGTAGATTATCCCACGGACTCTTATTAAATCTCTCAGATAAGTTAGCTGAACTGTATTCCTTAAAAAAAAATCACCATTTAACAGTCAAAGGAATTAAGACTTGTTTTTATTTCATTATTCATTAATCTTTAAATTTAATGTATTTTAACACATCAGATTTGTAGAACTTTCATTGATCTTTGAAAGTAGTTGGAGTTACTTGCTGGCCTCCTAATAAGTGCGAACACTTTTGCAAGAAAATAGATAAAAACCAACAGTCAGCGAGAGAGTTCAAGAGTAAGTACATGTTTTCTTCAAGTGCACATCAGACTAATGAAAATCATCATTCTGTTGGTGATTTAACTTAAGTTTGAGATTTTTAATAAAAATAGCAAGCAAGTTTATTTTTATAGTATGAAGCTGCAAAAGGGCTAGATTAGGCTACCCTACTTTAATTTATTTATATTTTATTTATGTATAAGCACAGAGAAGCAAGGAACAGAGGATACATTCCCAAGTACACTTAAGTGGTTGTCATGGGTAAAATCCCGCACCACTCCCCTCGCCATATACTACACACAACGCTCATGGTGGAGGAAGACCCTGTGTCCTGTACGATAGGTATTTCCGCACAGTGCAGAATGTTCGGGCTCTTCTCTGCTCGTCAAGGGTACTGTATATTTCCGCCCAAACATACCAGAGTTGAAAGCGCACAGTCCCATAAGCTTGTTTCCACTGTAGCTTACTTCTCTGTGTATTAACTTATCACGTTACCAAACACTTTTGAAAAACTAATATCTTATACACTAAAACCTTGCTGTCACTAAAAGTAAACCCAGCTGTCCCTGAAAATTAGGCTAAAAATCGAAATAATAAAGCTTCTGTCTAAAGTTGTATAGACCCCCCTGTATGTATAGACAGGTGCCTGCCACAAACCGCCATGGAATTAGTAGCGCTAGAAAAGTTTATTTTTGTTAAAAAGAAAAAAGGGAAAAAATGTAAATTTTGTTTGTTAATTTTTGTAAATCAATTGGACCTCGCCGACAAGTTTTGTAAAGTTGGCGAGGCCAAGATGTTGTATTATCATAAAAAAATATATTTGAATTTGAAAGAAACAGCTTATGCTAGTCAGCAACAAAGCTAAAAATAAAGTGAGATGAACTTTATTCTTCACTCCCTCTGCATTAATATTCCATTTGAAATATGTAGAGAAAAAGTGTTGCTGTCTTAATTATGTGATTAAGAGGTTCTTTTTGAATATTTATCGTGATTATAAGTCTAAGGTTGCAGTTCTGAGATTGCTATGTAGGCCTAGTAACAATGCACACTTAACAAGTTATTCCAACACTCCAGTCCCAAAAGTTATCCCTACACCACTCTATGCCAAGAGCAATACAAAAATACTGATCCAAGCTGCACATTTTACATTAGCAAACATTCTTCTTTGTGGAAATACATCTTTTTAACACTCAGAGAGAGAGTTCAAGAGTAAGTAGATCATTTTCATCAGATCTTAATCAGAACTTTCAGGTCATCATGGTGTCGACAAGTTGTAAATAATATTTAACGAAAAAAAGAGTTACATTTTGTCATTAGTTATCAATACTCAACACACTGAAGTAAAAGTGAGTTAGATATGTAACTTGCAACATTCTTTGAATATATCTATGACATGGTCTAGCTACAAGTCAAATAGCAACCAGCATCCAACATTAAAACTAAAAATCCAAAAACACACTCAGCATCTCAGAAATGTTTTCAGTATTTACAAAAAAATTGCAGGCCAATCAGGAAAAGTTATAAAAATCAACCATGAATGATGGGTGAAAAAATTTATGTGATGTGGAAAGTAAAAGGGACCTCTTGTCGGAGATGCAAAATTTAAAGTAAGGCCGATATAAGTAATTATTAAGATGGAAAATATCGAAATTTGGTTTTTTATCGATTGTCATAGGCCTACCACCTCATTTTTTAGCCATTGCACGGTCTGAGAAAAGGTACCTCTTGTCGCTCAATGAAAGTTTAGTGAGTCGGTGGCTCAGTCGGTAGCGTCGTGGACTTCAGGCCCAAGGCTGCGATGTCGTGGGTTCGGATCCTGGTCACTGCCACTAAAATTTATCAGTACAGTTCACCTTTGTACTGTACCGGCTCACTCCTTGCTTTGCTGTAAACGATCCACGCACGGGCGCTTAGTCTATGTGGACGGGCAAATGCAAGGTTAAAAGAGGCCGCCATCCTCTTAAAAAAAAAAATCTCAGTTTACGGAGAACAAAATATCTCACAAATTTTGCAGACCCGACAAGAGGTATCTTTTTCATGCACAGATAAAACAATTATTTTAAATTAAAACCACCGTGAGTTAAGAGAAAACTCTGTATTGCCTCCAAAGAGGACATTATAAGCTTTCTTTTGATACCAAAATCATTTCTTAACCCTTTGCGGTTGAATGGCGAGTATAGGTCGCTGCCCGCTATTTTTCACACCTGCGCGAAAATGGCGACCTATACGCCATTTTCCCGACTGCTAGAATAGTGACCTATACTCAACAAAAAATGGAAAAAACAATTTGACCTCAAGGGTTGGATACGAAAAAAACTGTTTTTATGCGTAAACTTATTTGAAATTTTCAAAATAGTTTTTCTCAAAATGACCCTTTTCCATAAAAAAATTTCAAAGTCCTATAACTTTAACAAAAAAACTGTATATGCATGGGACTTGCACCAAGTGATTCTGAATTTAATAAGGGACTCAAATATATATTAGGGGTCTGCGGTGCACCGAAAAAGTCGGTACGGTACGGTACAAGCTTAATTACCGTCATCGGTTCAATTACCGTCATCGGTTCGGTACAGCATTTGACCAAGGGTGATGATGCAATAAAAAACCCATTAGCAGTCCCAAATCCATTAACATTTTATCACGTCAATAAAATTTTATCACGACAATAATTTTTGTATTCAAGTACTTCCAAGAATTGTTGAGTTTTATCACTTTTATTGCTTTACGACTTTCCCTAATTCTATTTTATCATAAAAATAATAGTTTTATGATGACTGATAAATGTTATCTCTAACTCAGTCAGTATTTTCGTGAATATTCAATTTGCCGCTGGCCATTGCCTACTGCCATAAACTGTTTATGGCTACTTATTAAACTTGTAACTAATCTACAATCTTATTTTATAAGTAAAAATTTTGTTATAGATATTTTATCTTTCTATTGACGAAACCACAAGCATTGTTGTTGTTGTTTGCATAATTTGTTTTCATTATTCAAGCCTACTCGGTCTCAAATTATGTCATTGCGTGTGTTCTGTATCTTGTCTTTTATTGTTAGATGTGGCTGTTTAAGGCTTAAATGTTTTTTAGTTTCCTGTATTTTTTATTGTGTTGAAGGCACTTCATGCAATCTAAATCTTATGAACTAGATACTGATTTTGCTACACTCATTGTAACCTAATCAATTTATATATAGGCTCTCCTAAATAATTAGGTCTAGGTCTGGGTCTTTTGATTCTTTGGAAGAGCTTTAAAATATACTAAGAAAATTGGATTGAGCCTGAGATAAACTAATGATTGATATGATTGATATTGTGGATGTTAACTTTGTAAATGAAAAGAAAATAATCTTACTCTGTGATAATCCAAATTTTAGTTTCAGAAAAAAACTTTGCAAGAGTTGTATCCATCTTATAACTAGTTTTGAAGCTGATAAAAAAAGTGCTCTTTGCCATTACTTCATCATAACCTCCAGTTTTTCATTGTCGTCTGCTGTGAACAGCTGGCAACTACACTGTCATTGTACTGAATGCTTTTAGGCCCTATATGTTTTTAAAAATTAAATACCCCCGCCGCAGCAAACCTGCAGACTAAGCGAATTTCCATTTGACTGATTGGATTTACACTGAAATGTCTACTTAAAAATATAACATTTATTCTCTATTTAAATAGAATTAGTTTAACTAGTACTTAGGTTTGCTGCATCAGGGAGAGTAAAACTATTTTTTTTTTGTTAAATGTTAATAGTTAGTAAGAAATAAAAACATTTTCCAAATTTGATCAAAATATGTTCATAAACAAGCAAACTACAACAATTTACTTATTCTCCATAAGAATAACATGGGAATTTTAAATTTACAATTTTTTGGAATTTTCTCCGTAACCATTAGGCGCATAATAACGCTTCAATATACTAAATTATTTGTTTTTTTAAGCTCTACAAAATGGTTTGGAAAGAAATTGCTAAATTTTATGTTTTTTGGGTCAAAAATGGGAAAAACCTATTTTTACCCCATAAAACCCCCCGTAAACCCCCGTTCCCATGGTCCGATCATGCTGGATCGCGAACTCGTTCGAATAAACGTAGGTTTACACGTTTGTACCAAATTTCATCAAAATCGGATCATTTTTGCTCGAGTTATCGTGCTAACGGACACATATATATATATATATATAAATATATAAATATATAAATATATATATATATATGAATTTGAACGGATGGTGTTTTTGGCCTCTAGGGACCTCAAAATGAAAAAAAAAATCTGTCCCGCGTCCAGGTCTTACCATGAGTACTACGGTAATAGCTTATTCCCTATATGGGAAATTCGCTAAAAAAAAACAACTAGACATTGTGTTGGTTGGAAATACTTTACCAGTTGTGTGAAATTATCTTGTCAATAAATGTTTCAAACATGTTTATTCCTAAAAACTCTTATCCTATTTTTAAAACCACTTTTATCATGGCTATTCAAAGTATCTCAGAGTAAAATAGGTAAAGCCTTTATCTTAACTGTGATTTTTCTTGACACAATTCTCGTAGTAGTAAAAGGCTTTGTTTTAATAAAGTGTGGTACAGTAATTGTTGTTAGAAAACCATGAATGTAGGATACTATCCATTTCCATAGTAATGTCAATGTATTAAAGTTAAAAATAATGGTTTAAATACAGTTCTGAGCAGAAAACCGCAAAAATATGGGTAGCCACGTACCGTACCGATTTTGTACCGAGAACCGATGTACAAAATATTGTACCGTACCGAACCGTACCGACCTTAAATTTTCTGTACCGCAGACCCCCTAATATATATATAACTCAAAATCAAAAATTCCCGACAAGAGGTACCTTTAAATTTTGTAATTGGTAAGTATATTATTTAAGTGCTTTTTATCACCAAATACTTATTGGAGAATTTCAAGATTCAGTATCTAAAAACCAACAGTCAGCGAGAGAGTTCAAGAGTAAGTAATTGTTTTCATCAAGTTTTTACAGACTAATCAATGTCATCATTCTGTTGGTGGTTTTACTAACGTTTGAGTAACTGAATTTACATTTGAGTTCAGCTGATCCGAACTCTGATTGCACTAGCTGATTGTTCGGATTAGCTAAAATAATTAGAATGCTGTCTAACCTCGATTTTCTCGGCTAACTGGGGAGGGAGACAACGGATAGTGAAAAACCAAGTTTAATCTTACGTGGTTTAAAATATTAACAAATAAAGAAAAAACCCAAGACATTATTGTCTTTATTTGAATTTTTACATCCTCAAAATAACAATATTGCCTATTATTAATTTTGTATATTCATGATATTGAAGTCATTAACCTTGGTTTAGATAGGTACAAACTGTAACATTAAAAAAAAATCAATTTTTGATACAAACACTTTTTTTAGGCCTATTTAAAGAAATTTTCTTTATGGATTGGTTATACTACACCAACCACCCCTGTCTATTTGTCCATCCATAAAGTAATTTTGGAATAGTGGGGTGTTAATAAGTTAAGAAAAAATGCTGTAACAATTTCACTCAATTGCAGCGACATCAGTGATAATATCATTAGATTGCGCACAATTGCGGCAAAGTAATGATAATTTCTTCTGACCGCAGCAACGTCAGTGAATCGTGAGTTTCCAGGTTGTGATTTTGGGAAGGTTTCCTGACAATTATTTAAATATTTGAATTTCCCACATCCTTACAAAATTTTTGGATATTTCCTGGTCATCAAAATTCACATACAAATTCTGGTTTTGTACCGATTTTGTTGTAAAAAGGCAACAAATCAATACAGGGTAACGCGAAGAACAGTCAGCTGGTTTAAACAATAGATCAGTATAGACCAGAATGCACCACGCACTAAAGTAGGAGAGGGGATAAGGTCTAGCCGGATGGTCACTTGCTTCCAGCAGGCCCAGTTCCTATCCAAATCTCATCGTAGCTAGTTCGGTAAAATTGTTTTTCGTTCGTGGAAATTAAATTCATTTCGCGGCGTTTGGTCGGGCAATCTTATTTTTCCTTAAAATCGTACAGCCTATATCCCTAAGGGATATAATTGCCCCGCGATTGGAAATTAGTATCAGTGTCATTGTCAGAAAGTGAAAAAGTTCGTTACCGGCTAACGCAGTTCCGCCATTTGAAAATTACACGTTCGTTTCACGAGTTCAATTGATCGCGTTTTGTAGAATACCGGCTAGTTACATTTCCCAATCCCTTCCCCTTTATTTGTGTCATATTTGTGGACGTCCAAACTGTAAGTAATTTGTGTTATTTATTTGTTAATTTAAGATTTCAGTGAGTCGCACTTTTGTAAATTTTTCCTGTCTTGTTTTGTCATTTCATGTAGAGTAAGCACATGTTCACAGGTTCAAATTCAAATCACTGATTTTCACATCCATTCATATTGTAGCAATCCGCTTTATTAATTAGATTGTAACAACCCTATAGTATTAAGAATAAATAGGTAAAAATGTTTTTATAGGGCAATTCAGAGTTATTTAATAAGATTTTTATAGTGTTGGAATTTTTACACAGAGTCATTGTTAATTTTCATTGTTGAGCAAATGGTACAATTATTTTAAAGAGTGTCACAGTCAGTATCTTTTGGGGGAAATAAATTATTATCAGAGAAGGGAGCAGGTAGCTGGTTCGATTGATACGGAAGTGTTGTTGGAAGTTGTGCCAGTTTGAACATAGATGAACCACCAAAGTGCCAAATTAGCTATAAAATAATAAAGCAACATTCTGATAAACATTACTACGGTTGAATACAATATTGTTCAATCAGTTGGACTCCGAGACGACCTTCGTTTTTAATCGTTGGCCAACGAAAGGTTTTGCTTGGTACAGGTCATCTCAACCATTAGATTAAATACCACTCTTCCATTGATACTTTCGAGATCGGTGTGAAACCGCACCATACCTCCCCTTTGATAAATCCATTCAACAGTTTCAATAAATTTCCAACTGATTGTGTATCTCTAGGTCATTTTTACTTGAAAGAACACAACAACGACTGTAATCTGAAATAAGTGTATTATTAAATTCTGTGCAATAAACTCCAATTGTTACTCACTTTTAGTTCTCAATAACCTTGGTATTCTAGTATATGCAATAGTATTTAATTGATAAACAAAAGGTAATTCAGTAAATCATAAGCCACTACAAAAGATTCACCTTTTAAGTGCAACACTAGTCACTAGTGTAGTAGTGAGCAAGTAAATTCAGTGTAGAATTAAGACTGGTAAATTGATCTCATTAAAGGTATTACTTTTTGGAAGAACTACAAACAGTGCCAGGGGCGTCCCCTAAGGACCTTTGGGGAATATTTATATTTTGCAGGGCCCACTCATATTTTTCAATAACATCAAGCTTCCACTGCCAAAAAGCTCTGTCTGATATTTCTATTTTCTAGAGTTCTTCCAACCCAGGGGCAACCAACATTTGTAAAGAATTCATTTTAGAGCATTGCAAGGAGCAAATATATTTAAATATAACATTTAAATATATAAGAGTCAAAGTCTGAGTTTTTTTCTTTACAGTTTTCAGGTTGCTGGATGGTGTTCAGAGGGGAGTTTGATGGGGTTGTTCAATAATAGGCCATAACAGGTTAATATACAATGTATTTTTTCAAATTATTTATTCAAATTGTTGTCAGATAAATGCTGCTACAGGATTGGGGACTTTTTCAATAGGTTATTAGTTATACTGATGTAAGGGAAATGTTAATTAAATTTAAATTATTTTAATTCACAGAATATATAATGTACATATAATATCATGATCAATGGCTAACTAGTTTGACTGTTATTACACTTCACCTTGTTGGCAGAACTGGAGAACAGCTGTTAATTAACTAAAGTCATTTTTGTAATGAGCTGTTTCTTCAAATCTTTCTTAGTTGGCTGATTCCCTTAAAAATTGTACAAACTCGTGAAAATACGAGTTCAAGCATTAGGCCTACTGTACTTGAACATAGTCCGTAGGAACTGGGAATCACAGCCTATTTAAGCCAGTCAAATCGTAGGAATTTTACCAAGTAAGACTGTTGCCATTTAATTACTGATATAGTAATATTAGATATCATTTATAAGGAAGATTATAAAGGATTTTCGTTTATTTAGAAGAATTAAATTATAATTTGTTATTACCATGCATTGGAGTAATTTGTGCAGCATCCTAACATCTGAGGGAAATCACCTAATGATAGGTTATCACAGCAAACCTCATCTTAGCTGTTAGCTTGGTGTTGAAGAATAATAATTCCAAATTAAATCTAGCCTACCTACTCTCCGGTGATTGGCCATACAGGGGTACTGGGTAGCGTATATAGTACTAATTCAAATCAATAGTTGTTGTAATGGTTTTACTGTAAGTAGTTGTAAGAGAGAAAGCTGTACAGTATTCATATAGATTAAGATACTCTTAACTAATTAGTGCTGTAAATATGCCGACTGTATAATTATTTTGTATTATTGACTTGACACAATTCATGTATAGAAATGTTGTTTTTAAATAAGAGATTTATTGATTAGATTTAATTTGATTTTAACACATTAGGACTTGGAACACATTTCTGGAACTTGTTCAGATTAAGCAGACATTTGGATTACTCATGTTCGGAATATGTGGACGCAAGTGTATTTTCAAAGACAGTGGCAAAAGTTCACAACAACTATATTATTGTCGTTGTTGATATAAAAGTGACATTACCAAATACCGTCACTTCCGAAAGACTAAAACCTTAAATTTAAACCTTGCTCTCACTAAAACCGGACACTTTAATTTGATCACACTATTTTACACTCATTCTGAATTCATACTTAGCTTATAACGTGAATACAAAACACATCACCTGTCTTAATAAAGTGATAAATTGCAATTATCAAAACCAACAGTCAGCGAGAGAGTTCAAGAGTAAAAAAATGTTTTCATCAAATTCATCTGATGAATAAGGAGTCATCATTCTGTTGGTGATTTCTGCAAGAAAACTAGTTTATCTACCAATCCTTAATTTGTTCCTACTGTCTCGGATCAAATCTCTTATATTTTATAATACTTTGAATAGTTTTGAATTTTTATGGCAACAGATCAAAATGTAGTCTTTTTAATATCCAACCAGTGTTTGTTAGATATCAATTTCATTTAGTATAGTATATTATTTTTATTTTCAATGCATACTTTCCATTGCCCTGAGCTTTCGTTTCACCGTTTATCTTTCAACCCATGTCCGCCGATAAGAATGGAATTTCCCGACCTTTGTACTTTTCCATCGTACGATGTTCGGCCGCGGCACAGTCCGCTACTACTCCTCTCGACATTAAGTCACTTTTCATGCAGCAATACGCTCACCGCTATCATAACCTTTCATATTATTTCATTACAAATCAAATTCAACCCTCATTAGGCCATAAAAGATCGTTTTTGTTTTGCCTTATAACAAGAAGTGAATGTTAAGTTTATTTGTTCGTGTACATAAACTATTTCTAAAGACTTTAAAAAGTGTGCAGTGCAATCCCGGACAGGACGATATGACGCCAGCAGGTGGGGTACCCCAGCCGTGAACGTTCATCAACTACAAGGTCGGTGGAAATCTATTTTTAAATATAATAGAAGCTGAAGTCAGTCATTATAAAATTTAACTATTTTAATCTAATCTAATATAAAACGATCTTTTTGAAAATAAGCTAATTATTTTCAGGGTAGGCCTAATAGTTCATTGCTCACGTTTTTATTCTAACAGTGTTAAATATTTAATGACAATTAAGCACTTAAAAATTCAAAGCATTTCTACCAAGCTACATCCCAGTTACAGCAGGCAACTGGTTCCAGAATTGATATCTCCCAGGTCACCAAATCTCCTGGGGGAATGAAGAATTATCATTCAAAATAACTATTTAATTTAAAAATAGCAAAAATAGGGTTATTATTTATTTCTTTTTATTTAAACTTCTTGGATTAGGGCTTAACTTAAGAGATTTTTTTTTTTAATAAATTCAACACTCAAGAGAGAGAGTTCAAGAGGAAATAGGGATATTCATGAAGAAAAATCGGAACTGATTTGTCATCGTTGTGTTGGAAAAATATTAGAGGGAAAATTGTATGCATAAGTAGTTCCAGGTGCTCTATTGAGACTTGGTTGATCCCAGGATTTGTTCCAATTATTTGATATTACAGATTGCTGTTTGCATTTGATATGGTATTTATTGAATGTGTTAAGAAGAATTTTGTCTTGAATTAATTAGTTAGAATTTTTCATTCAGCTAGAAAACATCCCTATTACCTTAAAATTGCTTAGTGTTTGCTGGAAATCAGATCTATCAGCTCACTTTTGTGTGAGGAGATAGGAGTTGATGTAGTAGAAACAATCCGTACAGAACATTTAGCAACATCTTTTTAAATGGTATTCTGGTACTGGGAGCCGTGAATAGATTTTTCAGGTTATCAGTGCAGTAGAACCTCTTTAATCCGAACTAATTGGGACCGGGGGTAGTTCGGACTATTGAATAGTTTGGATTACAGAACAGAGTTTTCTTTACATAACAATAGCTGAAACAAGGCTAAAATGGATCGTAATTGTTACTGGAAAAGTTAAAAAATGCTTTATAAAGTAATATACAGTGTTTATACAGACTGTCCCAAAAGTCCCGGACCGGTTTAATATTTTCTAAACGACAACAGATAAATCAATAAGATTTTGCACATCAACACCACACTTAAAAATCTACTTTTTTAAGGAACTATCAATTTTCTGTCATATCATGGGGACGTCCCACGAGGAGTCAGAAGGAAATCTTAAATAGGAGCATAGGTCAGTATGCACATCAATTTAAAGGGCTTAGCTAGCAGAGTTCAATGCCGGAAACCGCGCCTCGAAAGGACCACCCGTTAAAAAATGGCGGCCGTTCAAAGATTTCTTGAACCTGCCATTTTGAATCTTTGAACGACTGCCATTTTTTACTCAGGCGTTCTTTTGAGCTTGAATTTACGGCATTGTAATCTACTAGTGAAGACCTTTAATTTGATGTGCATATCGACATATTCTTACGTAAAAAATTTTTTTCCGATTCCTAGGGCTGTGCCCCCAAATGCAAATTAAATGAATCTTTGAACCACTGTCATTCTTGACTTGGTTGTCCGTTTGAGTTCAAATTTGCAGCATTATATTCTGCTAGTAAAGCCCTTTAATTTGATGTACATGTCAACCTATGCTTCTATTTAAGATTTCCTTCTGACTCCTTGCGGGACGTCCCCATGATGTGACAGAAAATTTATATTTCCATAAAAAAGTAGATTTTTAGGTGTAATGTTGATGTACCAAATCTTATTGATTTATCTGTTGTCGTTTAGAAAATATTAAATCGGTCCGGGACTTTTGGGACAGTCTGTATAATGCAGTAGTAAACATAGTGAATAAACAGTACTGTACATTAAATACAGTATACAATATAGCACTACTGTACTGTGTATAAAGTACAGCAATGAGGTGTTCGGATTAGTGGACGTTCAGATTACGGGGGTTCGGATTAAAGAGGTTCTACTGTATCTTAAACATTTTGGTAGAAACATCACTAGTCCCAATATTTATTTTTCTCTTGTTCCTAAATATTAGGAGTAGCAAACTTGCCGGACAAACAAAAACTGCAGTTAGAAATCAACTAAACAATATTACAAGGGCAATTTATTCAACTGCTGCCTTCAGTACAAAATCAATTTTATAAGCCCGTATGACAAAAACTAAGCCCAACTTTTTACCTACTTCAATTATTTTAAGACTGTAAAAACCCTAACAAAGCAAGGCTATTTTTTGCATATGATGTTTCACAGGCAGATGCACTGAACTATTGCAGTTATGTGGATCCCCCGTTCAAGCGAAAGCTCTCAACCAAGAACTGGGTATGACAAGGACAACCGAACTACTCCATATTATACTATTTAAGCCAAGTCAGATTGTTTACCTGTGGCCCAGCACAGCTGATCTTGCAAGTCTCGCAGTAGTGAAGTTGTTGGGGCTTAGCAGGACCCTTTGGTCTGTTCAGTTTGAACCCAAACCCCATCGGCTTCTTGAAGTTCTGCCAGGTATTGGTCGTCTTGGTAGGCACAGTCGTAGTGTTGGTAGACTGCTGAGCGACATACATGGTAGCAGCACTGTATAGCGCAGCGTCATACCCAGAGTATGTTGTTGTCGCTGCAAAAAAATCTTTGTATTACGCTTCTTAAGTTAAAGGTTTTATATATAAAATCAAAATTTCTTTTGCAACAAAAAAACTATTCTTTGCAGCCTTTTCATGTCATCCTGATTGAAAGAATGTACGGAACTGCCGTAAATTAATCTTAAAATGGCATCTACATTCGGTCTTTCTAGAATGTAGATGCAATTGTAAGACTTATTTACTCTTCACATTTTTGCTCTAAACTTACTCGTTTAGGAACTACATGATGCAGAATGTACACTGCAAGTAATTTTTTCTTAATTGTAACATGCTGGAACTCCATATAAGTGTAGACAAAAAATGCCAAGAATAAAAATAATGCACATGACAAAACATAAAATGCAGGGTCTTCCGAAAGAAAAATCAAAGTTAATATTTATTTGTGCAACTAGTGAGCAAAGTGAGCAATTGACTCACTCGAGAGAAACACTTACTCACGAGCCGTAGGCGAGTGAGGAATGGTTTCTCGAGTGAGGCAATTGCACTTTGCACTCGAGTTGCACATTATATTTTTCCTACAGATACCATAAAACAAATAAATTGGTAAAGAAACGTAACATATTTTTACACAGAAATGAACTTTTAATATGACATTTAATGATACAACAGTACAACAGCTGACCAGCTGATTTACAGCCAGTGCTGCCAACGTATTTCACGCGCATACGACCTTGTCTGCATGTTACACGCTCACTATTTCGTGCCTTCGCGTTGCAAATCTGGAGTGAGACAATGTTAACATTGTCTCACTGATGAGCGAATTGGCCACTTTGCTTTCTCAAATCAGTGAGAGAACATGTACATTGTTAGGTAACTGTAGGGAAAGAAATTTTTTTCCAACTTGGACCAGTTTTTTTTTTTTTTTATCTAAGGCACAATTTGTCATTTTTTTTATTTCTCCTATAACTTTTGAATAAAACAGCTGGCACACTTATATCAACTCGAACTTGGTATTGTTTGATAAGGAATTGAAAATGCTAAATAAAAGTGTTCCTGACATTTTTTTTATCAAATCAGCCATTTTTTTGTAATTTAAGTTTAAACAAATAAAATGGCCGCCATTTTGAAATTTTAAGTTAAATCAAGATGAATTTTTTTCCCAACATTGGTCTCTTCTACATACATACCAAGTTTCATAAAGATCAGTTGAGAAAATCCAAAGATAAAAATGTTTATATAAAAAATACAAAATGGCGGATATCTGCGAAGTGATTTTGGAAATATTGTTATTCTTGATTATCTCTTTATTTTGACCCAAAGAATCACTACGTAAATTATGTCCCCACCTTTTTCTAACACCCTGTATATTTTATCAGTGGGGCTCATAGAACGATAAATAATCCATAAACAATGACAAAACTTTAATGATATATCTGTTATGTTATATTTTATAATTAAACTAAAAGTTGTATAAAAAAATGGATTAATATATATTCTCTACTATTCATGTATTGGGATTCTAGGGGAGGATTACGGGTTTGCTCTCTAGCTCCCCTCCAACTACTACTACAGTACTCACCAGCTTTAGGCTTAGGAGTGGTGGTAGGTGGTGTGGAGGTGGGAGTAGAGTAGCTTTGACTGTAGTTCGTGCTGACGACAGACACACTGCTATTCTGTGAGCTGTACGTCTGCTGAGGAACATACGAGCCAGAGGTGGCCGTATTGCCTTGCTGCTGAGGGTGAAAGGTTTTCTTCACCTGTCAAACAAAATACAGTTAAACACGCATTTAAAAATTAAAACCATTTATCCTACATATTAATTCCACAAAAGTATATTGCTCTTGATGAATAATCATTCCCTCTTCCTCAATGTAAAGTAGAACTCCAATTAACCAAATCGATTGGGACCATATCACATTCAGATAGGCCCAATCAAAAATATTAATACTGTAATTGCATTCTTGCCAAATTTGGGGTATTTTATAGAACATACACAAAGTGGAGGCGAGCTTTTTCTACTATGATTTCAGAACGCGGCTGCCAAGATTTCACGATAGAAAAATTCACGATTTACTAAGATCACGGAGAATGTCGATGATTTTCCGTGGCTGCGGGAGACGATGACCATGGGCCCGTGACCAATATTCAAGATTTTGCCTTGATCACCAAAGACAATGATGATGTTTCTGTGACTGCGGGAAATGATGATGATGCCTACACAGCCACGGGAGGTGTTCAGGAGTTTGCCTCTTATTACTGAAGTTTTAATTGCTGAAACTATTTTTGTTCTTATTGCTGTATTTTTTAGTTTTTTAAATTATTTTTTTAAGTAAATTGAATATTTGAAATACGGATACGATTGGAGTTCCATTATATTCTTTACTATCATGAATGATTAAACGTGCAATAAATTTTAAAAAGGTCAAGGAAACAGATTACTCTTTGCCGATTGATTTACTATGGAATGTTCCTATTTTAACAATTCCATGTTTGAGTTATAAGTGGGTTTTGAAAGGGATAAGTGGTATCAGAATGATCTCTGCGAGTGTGTATAGATGTGCAAAAGGCTTCCGGCTTTCAAGAGATTTTAATAAGCACCAAACTACTCAAATATATCTTCTGGGCTTTAGCATACAACATTTGTTCAAGAATGAAACTCACAAAGTAGTAGGTCAGTAAAGCTCAAGCAATTTAGAATAGCTCACCTCATTTAAAGATTCTAAACCACTGCCTTTATAACTAGGCCCAGCGACAATTAATTATTGTAAAAAGCATCAGTTTTAAGCATTAGGCACATGCGCATTATATGAATTTATAATAAGGTTTTATTAAATCTCAATAGATATTGTGAGATATTAAAATTGTATTGTAATGAACTTAAATTGCATACTTTATGATAAAGCCAAGCAATAAACTGTCATACTACAATACACGACACAAAACACTAATATACAACTACTTTGAGTGAAACTACAATGAAATGTTACAACACCAAAAAGTGAGCATGAAACTGCAAATCTTAATGATACAGGAATAAGGAGTTCATGAGGTATATAATTAATAATTCTGATCGTTATAACGATAATTTTGATTTTAAACCTTCATAGGGGTCACAACAAAGTTTTCCTCCATTAAAATTTATCTTTATAGAAAATTAGGCCTTAACCGATCGGAAGTTTCGAGAGTAACAACACCTGAAAAAACAAAAAGATGTACGCCTAATAACACTTGTAATAATATATCTACACTTATACTGTTGACTCGCAAGACTGTAAATACATATAAAAGTTGGCAAGTGGTGATCGATTTCTTTGTCTGTCAAATGTTTCAATACCTGGGGAAAAAATTCCTTGTGTCCAATTGTGTTTTAGAATCATTAAATTCTTTCTCTGACATTGTCTATGACCTTTATAAAGATAAATTATTTATTAGGTATATTCAATATTGATGATGAATATTCAATAACTTATAGGCTTATCACTGATTCGAGCCCCTCCCCTATATTTTAAGACACAATAATCAGAATCTACCTTGTTCGTTTATTCGCAAATCAAAAACTGACAGTACCATTATTTGCATACAGCTATTGTGTGGTTCAAGCTTATTTTGTTGGGAAGAAATTTTTACACCAGAATAAGAAATCTTCTATTCAAGGCTCCTCTTATACTCTGCGGCGCCCCGCGCCGCATGTTTGTACGGCATGGCATCATGGCATCGGTGGAAGTATCAGGCCTACTAACTAAGAGATTTCTATATTTACTTCAATCGTAGTACTATCACGGCCGCCTTTAACTCTAGGCCGTGGCCTTCGAAGTGGCAACGTCACGAGTAGGGTTGTAACAGATGTCTTGTTTGGAAGCAGCTAATGGTATTTTGTGTATTTACCAAAGCTTGGTTACTGGACTATGACAATACTGACTCCACTTTAAATGTAAAGATGCACAATTAGATAGATGTTCAATTCATATTGTTCTGGTTTTTAATTCTGTGTGGTTTATTTTCAATATTTTGATAAACTTATGTTCATAAATTTAAATCAATTAAGTGTGAATCAACAAGCTGATGAAGTGTCTGCCATGTTATCTGGGACGTCTTACACTAAACAACCCTACTTGGGACGTTGCCAATTCTACCATGAGTACTATATGTAATTATACATACACATAACATGCAAACTGATGAAAAGAAAAGGAAAAAAAGAAAAAGAAAGCACCTACCACAGTGGCAACTAGTGATGTGACGAGTCGAGTTCTTTACTCGTAAGTATCAAGTCCAATGAAGTATCGATTCGACTCCATACCAAATCGGCGATACTAGAGTACTATTACTTGTGAACTTACTTACGTGCTCACTAGATCCACCACTACGAGTCCATAGCGCTTGGGTTGGGTGCATTTAATCCTCGTCTAATCGGGTCAATGTTGTTCCAGATTCTGCCACGAGTCGACAGCGCTTGTGTGCTTGACAGTTCGTAATAATACACTGTTGACTGTTCAAGATATAGTTTCAAAACCATCCGCTACGAGTACATAGCGCTCGAGTTAATGGCTTACTTGAGTCAAGATACTGTTCGTTATTAAATCTATTTCGTTAATCCAACAAAGTTTTACAATAACCAATAAAACCCATAGTTAATGATCAACTCAATGTGAGATGAATAACTGATCTCGCTCTCATCTTAAATCTACACATACAGACAGAGTATACATCGATTCCAAACCAAGTCTATCTGACTTCTGACTCGAGTAAATGGACTCGAGTCAAGACAAGATTCATTTCCAGGATTCGCAGCTACGAGTCAACAGAGCTTCGGTGCTATACAGGTAAGAATCGAGTCCAGTACTTGAGTGCTGACTCAAGTAGTTGCGGTATCGAGTCGAATTGATTAGAGTCGGGAAAGTACTCAACTCGTCACATCACTAGTGCTGTAAAATAATTTGTTGTAAATAAAGAATTTTTCTCTCTCGATCTCTCTATCTAACTAGTGGCAACAGAAAGTGAAATGGGGAGAGGCAAGGCAGTACCGTGTTGAACTGAGTTTGTTTTGATCAGTTGGCAGCACTTGACAGCGCCGCTGCGGCGTGCCGCAAAGTATAAAAGCTCCAATATAACGCGATGCACCTAGAAGCTGCACGTTTCTGCGACTCCTAGGTGCGTTGTGGTGCATCTAGCCAAACGCAGCATCATGCGGCGGCCGCCGCAGAGTATAAAAGCACCCATTTAACTCAATACACTTACAGGGCCGTCGAACGCGTGCAGCAGAGTATAATAGGGGCCTAAATCAACGCTACATGAACTCCTTTAAAATCTTTAGCATGGTGGGATTGTCTTTAAACAGTTTGTGGGCAGCAAGGCAATGCACACATGCAAGCACACAGCACTGCCACCAGTCAACCTACAACCTGTTCAAAGACGGCGGACAAAGAAAGCACTATACTCACAACTTTAATAACATTGTTATAATGGTTGCTAGCCTGAGTTTGTTGGGACGGGTAGGTAGTACTGTAGGACGTAGTTCCGAGTATCTTGACAGGTGTGGCTTGCGTGACAGGACGAGTCGTCTGTGTTGTGTACGTCGCGCTGTACGCAGGTTTAGGCCCGGCCGCTGTAACACCAATCACTGATCATACGTTAAAAATCTACAACCAACAAGCCAATCACAAGCGGGGTTGACAAGTGAAGAAGCTTGGATTAAAATTAAGTAACAGATAAATCTTGTGGTTCTCTTTTAAAAAATGAGGGAGTTTTGAACAGTTACCATTTGGTATAACAAATTCTCAGTATTAGCCTACCTATTATTAGCTAGATTAAGGTCTCCAATGAGCTTCAAGTAAAACAGAAAAAGTTGGTTCAGTTCTCTGTTACTTCCCCCACTATTTTTTAAGTTGGTCTCTATCTCTAACTCGCTTAGTATAGTTGTAGTAGATGTTAACTGGGAAATATACAACAATTTTCTAGTGCCAGATTTTAACTAGCATATACTCTGTCTTGATATTAGCTTGTTTGGGACCACAATTTACAGTCAACACTCATAGCCTACAGTAACAAAATTTCTTTGAACTTCAAACACTACGAGTTGAATTTGCAATGTACAATGTCTTGTTAATTCGTTAAAACGTTCTTGTTAATTCGTTAAAACCACAGCAAATCAATGGAATTTGTCTGATAAGCCAGATGAAGCTGGTTCACTTTCCGCTCTCTGCACTACTGTCATCACTGGCATTGACGTGACTACCGCAACAATACTTGCTGTCTTTAAATTACCACACATATCAGTAGTCATAGGTGATGGTCAGTTGATTTGTTTTTAAATAGGCTAAACAGTATCAGCATTCTGACACAAACTTTCTCCCATAAGCTTGTCAACAACCTTTACCATGGGTAAGCGGTGGGAGTAAATATGATATTTTATAGTTAAAAATCACAATGGTAGTAATAACTTTTGAACCGTAATCGTTGCAGCAATGGGGGGTTGTACTATTTTTTTTTTATTATAAGGACCATAACACATTAATTTTGATCAATACCAGCTTTTTTCCAAAAATCAAATTTTTGTTTTATTTTGTAGTTTTTATGGGAAAATAACGGAAGTTACAATAACTTTTTAAACGTAATTTTTACGGAAATGGGATTTGTACCATTTTGTTCAGAATTTAAAGGACTATAACATAGGTACTAAATTTTTATGAAAATTGTTCAGGCCATTTTTGAGAAAATCCAATTTTTCCGTTAATTTGTGGGTATTATGGCAAAATCCCCATTAAAAATCCAAATTTAAAAAAAACTCAAAATACCTGGAGATTACTACTACCGGTACATACCAAGTTTCATCAAAGTCGGACCTCAGGTGTGGTCTGTAGCTCTGTACACATTCACACACACACAGACATCACTTTGAAAACCACTTTTCTGGGTTCAGGGGGACCCAAAATGGATACATCCACTCAACACTCAGACTCAAAAATGTTGACAAAAACATTACTTTCTCTATGTATAGGGGGAGAAAGTAAAAGGAAACCATCAGTTAATACCATTGCATTTCTATTGTAGCTCGAATGGGAAAGTTATGATGGATGAGGATATAAAAACTTGCTATAAACAATCTTTTAATACTAACTAATACTATAAAAGCAATTGTTTGTTGTTAGCTACACTTGTTGAATTTTATTACAATAAGTCAATATCAAATTAAAATAAATGTATGATAAAATAATTGTCAATTCATTGTTTAAAATGATTTTTTTCAATGTTTTTTATCTTTAAAAATGTTTCAAATTTTTAATAGTCCATGTAGCCTTCAAAGACACACATTTTAAAATTAATTCAATTGATAATATGATTAAATAATCTTATTGTCTTTTATCAGACTAATGTAACAATATTAAACTGATTAAGAAAACATAATTGCTACACAAACCTTATCAAAGAATTCTTAACTCATAATAAATCAAAGAAATTTAGCTCACACCACTAGCTTAGCTTGCTGGTACATTATAAATCAAAACTAAAAGTTTGAAGTATAAATGTATTAAGTTAAAAATCATCATTCAGTTCAGCAAAGACAACATCAAATATAACACTTGACTAAACGTATTGTAAACATCTGTTTGGCTGACAGCTCAGTTTCAACGTTTGATTAATAAACTTTGCTATCAAAATCAGCAAGTCATTAAAACATTTTTAGTTTAACCCATTGGGGAAGGAAGTCAAGTGTTAAAATATTTATAGTAGGGGTATGCGGTACAGAAAATTTAAGGTCAGTACGGTTCGATACGGTACAATATTTTGTACCTCTGTTCTCAGCAAAATATTGGTACGGTACGGTACCAGTATTTTTGCTGTTTTCTTCTCAGAAGTGTATTTAAAACCATTATTTAAAATTTCAATACAATTACAGTACCACACATTAAAGCTCGTGCGTTTCCTGGTGAAGCCTGGGGGTAGGGTTAAAGCTCATACAAAACCGGTTCACAGCCACTCTAACCACCTATCCCCCAGGCTTCACCAGGAAACGCACGAGCTATACTAAGACATTTACCCCTAACACAGGATTGTGTCAAGAAAGAAACACAGTTAAGACCAAGGTGTTACCTATTTTAGGCCAGACCAGGCCTAGACCTAATTATTTAGGAGGTCCTGTAAAAATTTAGTAACAAACAATGAGGGTACTTAGCAAAGGCATTATCATTATTTTAGTTTATAAGATTCCGATTGCAAAAAGTACCTATACATCACAATAAAATATATAGGAAACAAAAACATTTAAACCTGAACAACTGCATATGTAATTTTACAAATTTATTATGCCTACATAAAAGAAAAGGATACACACTGCAAAATTCATTTATATGTGGTATATAAATAAATGGATAAATGGATTGTTTAGGATTTACAATAATAAACACATACCATGTATTAATCAAAATTTACAAGTAGGGTTAACTTAGTAGGGTTTGAATCAATAAAGTATCTTTTAATTCTGATATGTCTCCATGTTTTCCATTAATTTCTTGCTTTACAACATATTTGAGAAATGCTCCAACTAAATTATAGGCTATTATAAATTGTACGATGAAACTCTCTATATCTCAGGGTACTAGGGGTATCGTGCCGGCTCAAAGCAGACTTACGTGATTTTTGATAGACATAGGCCTAATGTTCATCACAAATTAATGTGCAATTAGACACTTTTTCAAAGATGAAAGTTTAAATTTTGAGTCTAATAAAATAATATATGTTAATTTAAATAAATACAGAAACAGGATCACCCTTTACAACCGTTATGTTGATGACACCATTATGTTGTTTAATGGCAATACTCGACAACTGAACTTATTACTAAACTACCTAAACAACATCGCACCCAAACTACAGTTTACGATAGAAACAGAAGTCAATAATAAGATCAATTTTCTAGATATGACTATTGAGAAGGATAATAATAAACTAAACTTCAGTATTTATAGAAAACCCACGACTTCAAACCAAACAATACACGCCACGTCATACCATCCTATTTCTCAAAAACTTGCCGCCTACAATAGCCTAGTTTACAGGCTACTCAAATTTCCGCTTTCACCTGACAATTACAACAAAGAACTGAACATAATTAAAAATATTGCTATCTCCAATGGATACAAACCAAACATCGTAGATAAAATAGTAACAAAATTCAAGAACAAACCAAATAAACCCCTATCAGATGAACCCGAGAAGAAATACATTTGTATAGAATACAGCCACATAGCTCACAATGGGCTCAACAAAGTTTTAAAGAAACATGGGCTTCAATTAAACTTCAGGACCACAAATAAGACTGTAAAATCTCTGTCAAATAAAATTACTGATGAAAATAAGCTTGAAAAGTCTGGGGTCTACAAACTAAAATGCATGGATTGTCCTGATTTTTATATTGGACAAACTGGTAGGACCTTCACCCAACGGCACAAAGAACATCGCCCCGACCCCAGAGCAGACAAACAAAAATCCACTTTTGCCCAACATTTATTGGATAACAATCACACCGTAGATGTAATTGACAATAGCCTGGAAATCCTTCACATTTGTAACAAAGGTAACAAATTAGACTCTCTAGAACAATTTGAAATCTATAAAAGTTTCCAAGACATCCACAATAAAAACCATATTTTAAATGACCAGCTCAACTTCAAATCTCATTCAATTTTTAACGCCATAATAGCTCACAACAATAGACAGGAACAGTTTGACCTTTGCAGTACGACTGATAACGGAGAAGGGGTCGGGGTTACATAATTCAAGCCAGTCTGCCTCCGTACTGCGACCGGTAAATAGTAGGCCTACTAAGTGTTAAATGTTTCGTATCGTGTTTTGTGTATTTATTTAAATGTTTTTTGACGAGTCTACAATGGACGAAACCACAGACAATATAATACTTTAATGCAGACGGTCAGCTGCATCTGCGCTAGGCGCTGTTTCATGATGCGGCTGTATTGCCGCGCCACTGTAGCGGAAGACGCGAAGCGTTTCCTCCTCGAGTGGCGCCGTGGGATTCTATTTAAATTTGAATGAACGCGCTTTTAATGAGATATTTCTCGAAAACTATTTAAGATATCTTTATGAAACTTGGTATACAGTTTTAATACGTCATAATGTATTTAAGGAAAAATAATCATTAAAAAATATGATCCTGTTTCAAAATTGCTGTGTTATAGCGAATTTCCCACACATAGAATAAGCTATTACTGTAGTACTTATCGTAAGACCTGGACCTGGGACCGATTTATTTTTCGTTTTGAGGTCCCTAGAGTCAAAAATCACCAACAGTTCAAATTCATATAAAGTGTGTAAATAAAGTCTTGAAATAGATCTGTATTTTTTAAACCGAAATAGATTAAAATATTATGTTTGTGGCATTGAATGTTAATAAAGATTCCGTTTTTTTTTTACATCAAAAATATTGTTAACCCCCCTAACATGGTAGGTGGGTGTGGGGTGACTTATTGTTTTCAAATAACAACCCCTATTGAGTGACCCCTCATTTTGAAGGATTTATCAAAAGAAACATAATGACACAATCCTTGGTGGATATCTCACCCCTAGCCAAAATGACAAAATATTTCAAAATGCGATTTAATGTATGTGAAAAAGCACCAATTTCAAAAATATAAAAACAAATCTGTATTTGTAAAACCGAAATGATAGAAATATTCTGTTTGTCGATTTAATTGTTGACATAGGTTCCACAATTTTTTTACATCAACAATATTTTTTAACCCCTTTAACAGGGTAGGGGTGGGGGATCGAAAACTATTTAAGATATAAATTTGAAATAAAAACTTCACCAATATTTCTGAATTTATTGGTGAAGTTTTTATTTCAAATTTATATTAATTCCAATATTACCAGTTCTTCTTGAAGATATTTAAGATATGTTTATGAAACTTGGTATACAGTTTTAATACGTTGTCATGTTTTTAAGAAAAAATAGTCATTGAAAATATGTTTCTGTTTCAAAATACGGGTATTTTAAACTTTATATCTTTAATTACAAAAAAAATTGCTGATTTTATGAAAAAAGCCATGGACACTTTTAATTAGCATTTAAAATACCCTATCAAACGCCACCAAGTTTTAAACGATCCCATTACAAACAGCTGAGAAATGATGATATTTAGTTGAACAGGGCAGGTACCTGTTTCATACTAACACCGCACTTGGTAACTGTTATTTGTACCCATATAAAATAATGTTATTTTTTTATTATTTTATGTTGTAATATTGTTTATAATCAAAAGTTGACACCCACGTAGTGTGCCAGAATGTAGACAGTGTTGCAAGTGTTTTTAAACAATTAAAGGGCTCAGAAAATTTTGAGGTGTGGAAAAATATATGTTACTAGGTGAAACCCGTCGAAATCGACGGTTACTTTCAATGCTTACGTTAATTCATCTAACTGTGATAAATTGGGTGAAATATACATATTTTGAGCATTTAGCATTGTTTAAAGAGTAATACGTGTAAAAACAATAATGATATTAATTGTGTTAGTTTTGGCCAAATTTGGTTGATCATTCAATGAATAAAATATTCCCCATACCGTCATCGAAGTTATTATTAGTATGTTACCTGGTATCTCTTCCTTTGGAAGAACCTTTAAATAGTATTAAAATAGTATTGGTGGATCTTTTGTAGCTAAACACTTCCGTTATTTCATCAGTGTAATATAATTTTATTTCAAAAGAAAATATCTTTTGGGAAGACATATTCTAACTTCAAAGGGAGGTATATCCGTTACAGTGTAAGTTTTATTTTTCCTTCGTCACGTCGCGTCAGTTCATATCGTACTTCTGAGCCAATGAATTAACCCTCTAGCATAGTTTTGAGAAATTGATTGTGGGGTTACTGTTAAAGCTGGAATTCCTTGGATGTCAGTTAGTTGCATCGATATATAACTATATAAGTAGTTATATATCGATGGTTAGTTGTCTCAGCCTTATCAATAACATAACGTTGTCAATATAATCTCTCTACGGAATGTTAGGCGTAGTGGAATACTAGAAGTGAAGTTGGCTTTTATTCTTGAACTGTTAGGGGCCTCCTAGTTCATTTGGTCTTGCGGCTTCATTGTCAACAAATAATGCAAAGATTACATGGCGATGGGACATTTCCAAACAGCAAAAAAATTGTTGATTGGCTGTTAAGTATATATTGACGTTTACATATTGTTAATCAACGTATCTAGGATTATGTGATCTAGTTTAAAAGGAATATGATATTTCTGTCATGACAGTAGCTGCTTAAATAGTATTTTCTCTTTGTACCACATTTTACAGCCAAAATGTCGTGTAATTTCCAATAATGCTCTTGTCTTTTCCACGAAACACTGAGATATAAGGACATTAATGCGTTACCAACAGACATACACACACACAAACACAGAATTGAATTAGGGGATTTGCTACGTTTTAACCAACCAAAGCAAAGTATTTACAAAATAATTATTTGAAATGTTTGATAGTGTCGTCAAATTTTATGATAATCGTATTTAGGCCTACTTATCCTGCAGTGAAAATGCCGTATGGAATGACAATTTATATTTGCTTTGCTTAGTCCGAAAATGGCTCGAAATGTTGTTGAAATTACGGCATAAATTATGAAACGAAGTACAAAAGAAGATTTAGATGGGTAATCATGTACAATAATTATTCACTTCAAATATTTATCATTGCCATATTATTTTTGTTTTCACGAAATTATTCATCATGGTTGTTGTTATCTTTATTATTTATTATTTCCTAGATTGGTCAATGTGACATTTATTGTATACATATTTTCATTATTATTGTTATTCAACCAACTTGTGTATTTACTTCTCGTTACTCTTAGTTCTTTCTTTGTCCAAGTATTTGCATGTACTGTATTCTTATTATTGTTACTTTTGATATTCGTTTTATTTATAGGCTATTTAGTCATATTGAGCAATTCACAACTTGTAATCCAACGGTAAAATTCGTGTGAATCCGTTGGCAAATATATAAATAAGTAAATAAATACAAAGGCCACAAAAAATTGATACGTTAACAACGTAAAGTTTTAAAAATTCATGATGGTTTGCTAAAAAAAAATCTTTCACTTTATGTTTTATCTTTTTCATAGTAAAAACTAACATTTTGAGTCCATACAGAATGACACAATGACAGACAAACAAACAGACAGAAATTGAGAAGACTCGTTTCGGCTTTCTTAGGCTATGAAACGTAAAATTAACCAAACACTGCATGATTCTACACAATGTACAGACAAAACTGTAATTGTATTTATATAGATTATCAACAATTTAAATTGTTTGGTCTTAAATCTTCCGAATTCCTAGTTGTGGAAACAAAGCATCATGGAAAGTTTGGCTAAAATAAGTTAAGCCATTTTGAGTGATTTCTGTTTTTGTTTTGTGTCTATGGTAAGTTTGTATTGAAGCCGATCCCAACGAGCTTCGCTTCGCTCCGCTCTATTACAGTACTACACACTGAATAAAATTTATTGCTAAAAAAATGTATTGCTGAAATGGGGTAGAATAAGGTAGAAGATAGTCAGGTTTGCCCCTTTTACAACTAAAAATTATAATATACAGCTATTTTTTATTTGATCTATTTGAACTTGGTATCGTTTGATAGATAATTAAAAATGCTACAGGATAATTAAAATAATACTAATTAAAATCCTTATATATAATTCTGTAAGACACAATTTTTACCAGAAAATTGTGGACGTCTGGTAGGTCGCAGAAAAGTGGGAGATGTCTTAAATTAAAGGTCTTGACCCCAGGGACTCGGGAAAAATAGCAGAATTCCCATAAAGTTACCATAAAACGAGATATAACGTAAAATGTTCTCCATAAGAAAAGCATTAGAATCCATTTACTGCTGATTTTTGTTTACTTCAATACAGCTGATCGTGATTTATCATCAAGCCAGTATAAGCAATGATAACATTAATTTGGATTACTTATTTGCCAGTCAATTCTGCAACGTACTAAAATATGTCCCCTACTACATATTTTACCCCCATATTTTAGTATGGGGACTACATATTTTATCCCCATACTAAAATATGGGGGTAAAATATGTCCCCCACCTTTTTTGAACACCATGTTTAATTTATTGCTAAGCTTCGTCGCAAATGTGATTAAAATAATCACACAATGAAAAATAAATGCTGTCCGCAGGCAGATGGATGCACGGGTAGTCGTAGGGAGTACGGTATCGGTGGACCGCGCGAGTTGTGGAGGAGGAATGATAGACGAGAATTTGGCGTTGAGTTGAACTGCTAGTGCTGCAATTAATTGCAAGCCAGCGACCGCCGACCATGCCGGGAATGGCGAAGCGAGCGCGAGACTGCGTGTTTCCTCGATTCTCCGCTAGAGGCAGGATGTGACGGGGCCCTAAGCATCGCGCAGTGATACGTCTGGGTTTCCATTGTCTGTGACGAAACGTTCTTGAAGGACCACTTGACAATGCCTATGTATAGGCGAAACATGTAGTGGGTTTGACCATACATCTATGAACTGTGGGCGTGAAGGTATGTGCCTTAAATTTTAGTAAAAATAACTTCCAGTTATAACAAATTTTAGCTTATAATAAATTAAATAACAAATAATAAATAATAAATGACAATGTTTGAGGTGTATATGAAATATGGAAAATTTGCAAAATGTGAAATCTTTTGCCATTTTACTGCATGGAAACATATGATTCAGAGATATTAATTTAACTATAGTTTGGTCGCTTAGAAAATGACCTACGTGCTAATGCTAACCAATTCTAGAGGAGGTCGTCTAAGCGGCCGAACTATAGTAGTAGACCTAGGTGTTCAGATAGATAACACATGGTTTATAAACAAATTACATACAAATTGAAAGGTAAACAAAGAGGATAATTTGGAACATCTCAACACCCGTTTTAAGGCCACACGAGGGCTAATACAAATTAGTGTTAAGAGCACAAGTAGTGAGAAGCATTTGCAGTAAAATATAAAGAATAATGAAGCAAAATGCATGTCAATTTCCATATGTGAATCCAAAATAATTAGTTTGTCAACATTTGTAAGATATAGCCTAAATGCTTTTATTGACATTTAGACGTATGCCTATTTTAGAGTAGCCTATTAGGTGGAACAAATCTGTTGTATATTTAAGTTGAAGAGTTGTGTACCAACCTTGATAGTCAGTGGTGGAGTATGTTGCTGCCGCAGCAGTAGGCTGCTGGTAGTAGGTCTTGGTGGCGTCGTAAGCAGACCGAGGGTAGGCGTAATCATAAGTAGTAGGAGCCGCTGTAGACCCAGCTGGTACTGAACACACCACTACGCTTACTTATTAAATATAGTCATTAACACTCGGGTACAATACGCCCATTGTTAATTTGGACTTTATCGATTGGATTTACCAATATTTCAGCCAATATTTAAATATTTAAATTTCCCGGTTATTTTAAAAATTCTCGTACAATTCACAGATTTTTCCCCGGTAATCAAAATTCACGTACACCGCCCGGCTGGACACCACGTAGAATGGAGTGACTGTCTAGCTTTGTTACTGACTAAGATCAGCTGTTTATTTATCCAGGACTACTTATTAAGCCCAATGATCAAGGATAGCTAGGCTCAGTTCTAAAACATCAAAAAGCTAATACTGTAGACTACTGGTAAGCCTAATTATTTTCAGGATAAAACTGGCGACGTCAATAAATTCTAAGTTAATAGAATTAAATATTAATTATTACATTAATTTCAAGAAATTTGTTAGCCTACTAAGAATTAGCTTTATATAGAATATAATTAACTACCTTAGGCTACCTTAATTAATGGTCAACTGCAAGAGTTTATCTGAGGACCTCGATTTCGACAAGGATATGTTTACATATTGAACAATGTGGATCCAAAGATACCTGCATATGTGCCAGGAGTGGTGTGAGTCGCAGCAGTAGGATACGCAGTGTCGTAAGCAGGAGCTGCGCGCTGTGTAGTGTAGGTGGCTGCAGCCGCAGCTGTAGGTGCTACTGCGTAACCAGTCTGAGTAGGTTGGTAAGCAGGAGCACCAGTAGCTGTAGCACTGGTAAAAAAATAGGTTTTATTAAAATATATCTTCAATTGCAAGTAGCCATTGATATTAACCAATAATATTAACCTTTGACTTAAAAGCTTATGAGAGATCGGTTTTAAAAATACTGTATTTAGGCCCTAACATGCAAAGTGTTTTTGTTCTATTGTCCATAGACCATATAAAACCTAATATTCTGTTTACCTTCAACGTTATTGATAACTAAACAGCAAATCTTGACCTTCCTTTTAGCGAATTTCCCTATAGGGAAGTAGCTATTACCATAGGTCTCATGGTAAGACTTAGGCCCGGGACCAATTTACTTTTTCATTTTGATGTCCCCAGAGGCCAAAAACACCATTTGATCAAATTTTTATTTATAAATATATATATTAGCGAATTTCCCTATAGGGAAGTAGCTATTACCGTAGGTCTCATGGTAAGACCTAAGCCCGGGACCGATTTACTTTTTCATTTTGATGTCCCCAGAGGCCAAAAACACCATTCGTTCAAATTTTTATATATCTATATATATATATATATATATATATATATATATATATATATGTGTCCATCCGCACGATAACTTGAGTAATTTTTGTCCGATTTTCATAAAATTTGGTTTAAAGGTGTAAGGCGGGATAAACTTGAATGAGTTCGCGAACCAGCATGATCGGACTATGGGAACGGGTGTTTATGGGGGGTTTTATGGGGTAAAAATAGGTTTTTCCCATTTTTGACCATAAAAACACAAAATTTCACAATTTCTTTTTAAACCATTTTGTAGAGCTTAAAAAAACAAATAATTTAGTATATTGAAGCGTTATAATGCGCCTAACTGTTACGGAGAAAATTCAAAAAAATTGTAATTTTAAATTCCCATGTTATTCTTATGGAGAATAAGTCAACTGTTGTAGTTTGCTTGTTTATGAACATATTTTGATCAAATTTGGAAAGTACATTTTGTACTAAACCACAGTACTTTTTAACATTTTACATTAAAAAAAATGTTTACCCTCCCTGTTGCAGCAAACCTAAGTACTCACTAAACTAATTCTGTTTAAATAGGGAATAAGTGTGATATTTTTAAGGAGACATTTTAGTTTAAATCCAATCAGGCAAATGGAAATTCGCTAAGTCTGCAGGTTTGCTGCGGCGGGGTATATGTATATTTCTAGGTGTATAGGTCTATATATATATAGACCTATATAGGTCTATATATGTGCCTATATGTGTCCGTCCGGACAATAACTTAAGTAATTTTTGTCCGATTTTGATAAAATTTGGTTTGAAGGTGTAAGGCGGGATAAACTTGAATGAGTTTGCAAACCAGCATAATAGGACCAAGGGAACGGGGTTTAACGGGGGGTTTTAGGGAGTAAAAATGGGTTTTTCTCATTTTTTTACCCTTAAAACACAAAATTTATCCATTTTTTTCCAGACCTTATTAAGAGCTTAAAAAACAAATATAATTTAGTATATCGTGTTTTTGTACGGTGATTGGTTACGTAGAAAATTTAAAAAACTGTTAATTGAAAATTCCCATGTTATTCTTATGGATTTTGTAAAATGTTGTAGTTGGCTTGTTTATGAATATATTTTGAACAAACTTCGCGGATTTATTTCGGCCTATTTCATACTAAGCTAATTGATATTTTAATAAAAAACACACTTTATTAGTTTCCCTGTAGCAGCTAACCTAGGTACTCGTTAAACATAGATAGGTAAATGATAATTTAATAGATTAATTGAAAATCAATCCAGGCAAATGGAAATTTGCTTAGTTGGCAGGTTTGCTGCAGCGGGGGTATTGATGAATTTTAATATATTCAAATCATTTTTAGAGACCAAGACCGCACCGGGCCCACGCCTTTTTACAAATATTTATAAAACCCTTGCCGCAACGTAGAACCCAGGTTGTAATAAACGGTATCAGCATTCTGACACATACTTTCTCCCATAAGTTTGTCAACGACCTTTATCATGTGTAAGCAGTAAAAGTAAATATACCGAAATGGGATTTGTAATTTTGTTCAGAATTTTAAGGACTAGGCCTACAACATACTAAATTTTTATCAAAATTGTTCTGGCCATTTTTGGGAAAATCCGATTTTTCTGTTATTTTATGGGAAAATAACATAATTTACAATATAACTTTTAACCTGTAATTTTTACAGAAATGGGATTTGTACCATTTTGTTCAGAATATAAAGGACTATAATAACATACCGGTACTTAATTTTTATCAAAATCATTCAGGCCATTTTTGGGAAAATCCTATTTTTCCGTTATTTTATGGGGTTTTATGGGAAAATCCCCATAAAAATCAAAATGTCAAAAAATGAAAAAAACTAGGTAGGTAGGTATCAAAATTGTAAGGACCATAACATACTATGTAAAATCAAAACGGAATTTTATTTCTAAAGTCCTATTTTTCGTTATTTTATGGGGTTTTTATGGGAAAATAACATAGGCCTAGTTTACAATAACTTTTGAACCGTAATTTTTACAGAGATGGGATTTATACCATTTTGTTCAGTATTTAAAGGGCTACAACATACTAATTTTTTATCAAAATCGTTAGGGCCATTTTTTAGAAAATCCTATTTTTACGGGTTTTTATGGGTATTTATGGGAAAATCCCCATTATAAATCAAAATTTCAAAAAATTAAAAAAACGCCTGGAGATACCATGGATTAGAACCTACAAACCAAATTTCATCGAAATCGGACCACAGGTGTAGTCCCTAGCTCTGTACACATCCAGACACACAGACATCACTTCGAAAACCACTTTTTTGGGCCTAGGGGGACCCATAACGAATATATCCACTCAAAACTCAAACTCGAAAATGTTGACGAAAACAATACTTTCTCCTTTATTTAACTCCCCCAAACTATGGTATAGGGGAAGAAAGTAAAAAAGGGTTACGTGTTAAATGGAGGGAAGATTCAATGTACCTAGTTAAAATACTTTACAAGAAAAAGTGTCTTTATTGCTACATTTATGTTTTATGTTAAGTTATTCATTTAATACTAAGCATATGTTGATATTTTTAACATATTCAAACCACTCTTAGAAACCTTCCGCACCGGGCCCACGCCTAAGTAAAAAAAATATAGGTAACAAATATTTATAAAACCCTTGTCTCAATGTAGAACGCAAGTTGTAAAAATGTCTTGTGTGTTAAATGGAGAAAAGATTCAATGTTCCTAGTTAAAATACTTTTACAAGTAAAATTGTCTATATTGCTATATACCTATTTGCTCAGTAATCTAGTAATCTGCTAGAGTAATCTAGCTACATTTATGTTTTATGTTATTCTTTTACCGCTAAGCATATAATAATCCTGATTTTAAGTAGAGGCACGAATAGTATTAGATGATATTAACTTGACAATATAATTAAAAAGATTTTGTAAAATAGTAATTAGCCTACCTTATGTTGAAAATCGTAACTCAAGTTTATTAATTCGATACAGCACCAGTAAAATTTTTCTTATCTATAGAAATTTTATAACAACTTAACTCCAGATTGTAGTTTATTAGTTCGATACAGCACCAGTGCAATTTTTGTTGTCTATATAGACATTTTATAGCCTAACAACTTTAACTCCAGAGTAGTTTATTAGTTCTATACAGCACCAGTGCAATTTGTGTTGTCTATATAGACATTTTATATAGGTACCTTGTAACGAGTTATTTTTCCTAGAGGGGGTATATTTTCGCTATTTGGCCGCGTACCGATTGTAGAGGTAAGCAAGCGGCGGCGTCGAACCTAGCTAGCTCCCTTTGACCCGGCTTATCAGTTCGGATAAGCCTGGGATATCCTGGAACTTCAGCACAGTCTAGGACAGAGACATTCTAGTGGTGGATCCCAAAGAGTGAAGAAGTGAGTGTCAGTGTCCTTTGGAGACGGCTGGCGTACGTTGGTGGTACTGAGTGTACGAGGTGTGACAGTGAGTGTCGGTGATCAAGTTGGGTGTTGAGACCCACTAGTGGTGAGTGGACGACGTTCTTTACATTTCGGCTTAAGGAGTTGATATTATTAGTTTGATAATATTAATCTCTGATTTTATTGCGAGAGTCAGAGTTGCAACCGTTATTATTAGTTTGATAATATTAATCTCTGATTTTATTGCGAGAGTTAGAGTTGCAACCGTGCTGGTCAAAGCCTGTTGGTAGTTAGGATTTATTTATTAATCAGGAATAATATTAAAGTATATTCCCTACGGTTCTGGGCAGGCGCTAGAGCGCAAATAATTTAAGTTATTGACTGTGGTAGATATTACTTTGCGTTGTACCAAGAGTTAGTTACATTACTAATTACTCTGAGGCCCGACAAACCTAGGCTGCACGATTTGGCGTGCGTAGTTGGAAGCACGCGGCCAGTAGGCTAGTAGGCTAATTTTATTAGCCTAGTAACAGAAGCCCAGCTAAGTAATATAGCGTTGATATAGTAGCAGTAGTACTAGTAGGAGTAAGGTTGTTATTGATTAACCATTTAATTATTTTAATTTACAGAGCTTGTTTAGTAATCCAGCGTACGTTATATTGGTAGCTTGGATAGCGTAGTACCAGCTATCAGATAACATATTTATCTAGTGATTGGAACGTATTTAATATTTATTTATCTGCTACTAAGTAGGCTAGCTCAATAATTTAATAGTAGTGCAATTGACATCTAGTTTTGCTTGTTTAGCTTGGTATTTATTGAGACCAGCTACTAGAGGTTTAGTCACTCTGACTATAGTGCACTTGTATTATTATATGGTACTATTATTGAGCGAACTGTTTGATTCTTAGCTTGGGCATTACTGTCGGGTCAAAAAGTATAGATACTCGAGTTTGAGCTTTTATTGCAACGTAACCAGTAGACTTATAAAAATACAAGTTACATCTTAATTTTACAAATTTATTTCTACTTTTAAGTGTGTAGGTTAATAATTTTTAATGCAGTTTCAACTCATCTTTTCAGCGGGTTGAATGAAAAAATACACGTTTTTCGGCACTTTTCTAACAACGGGCGACTTTAAAATTTTATAACAAAAAAACTACTGATCTAATCGCCATGAAACTTTGACAGCCTTTAGAACACACTTATAATGGATATCTGTAAGTTTAAGAATTTTTCATCCATTAAAAAAATTCTGTTGTGGTTTTTGTAAAGGCATTTTATTTCAGGTACGGAACAAGTAAGAAACTACGACGAAAGCTTGAATTAAAGCTCATAAAAAGATATAAATGAAAAGTTAAGTTACAGATTTGCTAATTGGCATTGAATAATTAAAATGTACGTATAATCAAAGCAGATTTGAAACGCAGTAGTGCGTGAAATTTGTACCACTATCGATTCGCAGGCAGGGAGTTCTCCCTGCCCGGGACCGGTTTTCGGCGGCCAACTCATCTTGAGAGACATTAACATATTCAACAGTATGTTTACATATATATATATATATATGTTTATTATATTGACAAATGTCAGATGTTACAATAACTTGATATATATTAACATTCAGTATAGGCTAATTATTAGGAACGGTGTAGCTGTAACACAACCAGCTACATATTTAATAATGCTTATTGATGAAAATGCAGATTTAACGTTTTTAGGGGGGACCTAAGTTATCTGTTGGGCATGAAAATAAAAATTTCAAATTTGGCTCAGATATAGTAGGCCTACTAAGTAAGAGTATTATCCTGTACGATAATAATTTTATTTTGTGGACTTAACTGGTTTTGAAGTTATGAAACATTGGAAAGTACTCAAATAAGCATTATATGTGTAATAGCGTAGGAAGCATAATATTATATTATAATACACTATCAATGATGTATTTGTTTAGTAGAATTAAAATCGAAGTTCTAATTCATTTTTTGCTACTTCTTCACTGTCTACATAAAAGTATTGAATACCTTTAAGGTTATTTTTAACAAAAGTTAAACTTAGCATTCAAAATTTGAGATAAGTTTGGTTAGGTTAGGTTAGGTTAAGTTAGTTTAGGTTAGGTTAAGTTTGGTTAGGTTAGGTTAAGTTTGGTTAGGTTAAGTTAGGTTAGTTTATCAATAACATGAGTTTTGTAAGTAAATGAACCTAAAATTGTGGAATGCAGGCTTTATTTAAGGTTAGGTTTGGTAAGGTTAGGTTAGCTTAGGTTAGGTTGAGTTTGGTTAGGTTAGTTTAGGTTAACTCATGTTATTGATAAACTAACCTAACCTAACCAATCTTAAACTAACCTAACATAATCAAAAAAACCTAACCTAACTTAACCCTCCGAATGTCACGCGTCATAAAAACGACGCACAACACACTTTGTGTAGGGTCACGCGTCGCTTTTAAGACGCACAAACATCGTTTACGGCGAAGGCTCTATGACTGACTGAATCGGATTGAACTGGATCGAGTTAGGTATCGTTCTTTCCGTAATATTCTAAGCTTTCTCCAGAGGTCTGTCTCTAAGCGCTATTCATTTTAGTTCCGAAAATATTGTAGCAGACAGCTGACGTGCGTGTATTTGTAAACAGCTAGGTTCCCCCGGACCGATGACTGATGTGTTTTATTACGTTTATCATTGTTTTAGTGTTAAAAATCAAAAGTAGTGATATACGTGGTGCATTATAAGAAGATTTAAGTGGTTTTGAAGTGCTGGTTGATGATCCTGAAGAAGTAGGTAGTGATATTGATGTAAATTATCAGCCAGATTCCTAGCTATGGTTAGGCTATGCATTCTTAGCTAAACGCTATGTACTGAAATCCGTTTTAGCGAATTTCCCTATAGGAAAGTAGCTATTACCGTAGGTCTCATGGTAAGACTTAGGCCCGGGACCGATTTACTTTTTCATTTTAATGTCCCCAGAGGCCAAAAACACCATTCGTTCAAATTTTTATATATGTATATATATATATATAGGCCTATATATAGGTATATATATAGATTTATATATATATGTGTCCGTGAACACGATAACTTGAGTAATTTTTATCCGATTTTGATGAAATTTGGTTTGAAGGTGTAAGGCGGGATAAACTTGAATGAGTTCGCGATCCAGCATGATCGGACCATGGGAACAGGGTTTTATGGGGGGTTTTATTGGGTAAACATGGGTTTTTCTCACTTTTTACCCTCAAAACACAAAATTTCCCAATTTTTCTCTAAACCTTCTTAATGAGCTCAAAAAAACAAACAATTCAGTATATCAAAGTGTTTTTGTACGGTTATTGGTTACGGAGAAAACTAAAAAAATTGTAAATTTAAAATTCCCATGTTATTCTTATGGAGAGTATTGTAAAATGTTGTAGTTTGCTTGTTTATAGATATATTTTGATCAAAGTTGGCAAATTTATTTATTTTATAGTAAGCTATCAATATTTTACTAAAAACACACTACTTTATTAGTTTCCTTGTAGCAGCAAACCTAGGTACTCGTTAAACCTAATAATGTTATTTAAATAGATCAATTGAAAATCAATTCGGACAAATGGAAATTCGCTTAGACGGCAGGTTTGCTGCGGCGGGGGTATTTCGCTCATAACTTATTTATTTGATAACTTACCTCGCTATATGATTATATATTTGTAATCCTCATTAAATTTAGAACAAAGTGGCTATTTTCAAATATTTATAGGCCTATAATTTATACAATTTCATTGAGCGCGAACTTATTTTTTTTTTGAAAATTTTCGAAATTATATTTTTTTTTTACCTAAAAATTTTTTTTTTTTTTAAATGTTCCTTATGTTTTATATATAATATTGAAGCCCATGATTTTCCAAACAAAATGGTATATAGAACATTAGAATTAACATTGTTTTAAGCTTCTCAGATCCGTTTTAATAAAACCTTGCAAAGGGGCCAAAAATAGGTGGACATTAAGGCCTAAACTATGGACACTCGGAGGGTTAACCTAAACTAACCTAACCTAACATAACCTAAAATATCCTAACCTAAAATAAATCCCGCATTCCACAATTTAAGGTTCGTTTACTTACAATACTCATGTTATTGATAAACTAAACTTAACCTAATCTAACCTAACCTAACCAAACCAAACTTAACCTAACCTAACAAAAATTAACTTAACCTAGCCTAACCTAACCAATCCTAACCCAAAATAAAGCCCATATTCTACAATGGCTTAGAGTCACCCGCAATGCTAGCGCCGGATCCGGCAGTACATAAGTAGCCTAGCCAGCGGCAGCTTTTCCGGTGATATATTACTTAGTGGTCCGATGGTAATAAAAATTGCATATCCTTGTTCAGGAGGACATTCCGCACAATTTGAGTACCGACAACATGGATTTTTGGCAAAAAAGATGTTTCCCGTTTTTCCAATTTTCCGGGAAAACGGGACATTTCCGCAAAAAATGAATATCATTTTTGGAATCAGCACTAAAGAACGGACAGATTAAAAAAAAAATAATTTTTAGAGCGTTGACTGGAGGTCGACACAATTACCGTGAACTGTTTGATAAAATGTTATCGGCAGTGACCAGGATCCGAACCCCCGACATCGCTGCCTTGGGCCTTAAGTCCGCGACGCTACCGACTGAGCCACCGACTCACTAAACCGGTACCTAGACTAACTTAGGCCTAACAATTGAGTAGACCCAACACCCAAATAACACCTCCTTAACCCCAAAAACCCAGAAGTTATTTCAATAACTTATAGACAACCCATTCGTAGCTTAAGTTTATATAAACACAACAACGCTTTGATCTGTTTGGTTTCAATGCACAAGACCATTATGGTGCATACAAGACCAACCTAGGCCTAGTTGACCAACTTCCTTCAAACCAGCAAGGAACACGGCATTGTAAAGCTTACTAAGTTAGCCTATCACTTTGATAAGAGTAAACAAATTACGTAGCACATTTAAATAATTTGCATTAGTGATAAGTACTGTAGGTTTGATTGCACTGTAAAAAGGCAGTACTGTTACGCTTTACAGAATTTGGTCAGAGGAGAAAGAATAATGGCCACGCGCCGGTTTCGTGGAGGGCCAAGGAAATTACCGGTAACTGTTGTAAAATAAAATCTTAGACCAGTATTGAAGCATTAAATTGAAAGAAATATCATTATAGAAGGAAATTATGTTAAATTTACTTACGCATATTGTGTTCCTCCATGAGTAAATCCAAAATAATTATTGGCTGCCATACTTCCCTGTGTGGTTCGTCACACTGTTGGAAGAACAAGATGGATGCCGGCTTGAAAAGAACAAGATGGAGGCTCGATTATGCGCACTCTTTAAATTACATAATATTTTAGAATTTATTCTATTCTAATATTATTCAGATTTTTATGGCAAGACCAGCCTAAAAGTTATATTCAGCTTGTTCGAATGCTTTATCTTTCGCATTAAAAAGAGAATTTTTAAACAAAACAATACAAATTCTTAGGAATACATTTTTTATCATCATACAAAATCATGCTAGCCAACATATTAATCGAAAACACTAAACCCAACCCGAAGAGTCGGATAATAATATGTAAGAAACTATTTTATGCTAAACTAGCAGAGCACCCGTCCTTCGTACGGGGTTGGCATAAGTATAAAATGCTTATCGCAGTTATTCTCAAGCTTTGCGTTTGCAATGGGGGGAGGACACAGTTTGATAAAATTTGGTTCATAAATTTACGGTATGATATAGTATAACACATCTACCATTGCCATAATGTTCTACCATTGCACCTAAACAATAGAAAAAAATAAATGATCAAACACTCGCACAATATCACAAATTATTCATTAAATTAAAAACTCAAACCTAACTGTAAACAATCCTACTTTTACAGTTCTCATTGTGTATCACAGCTTTTTGTTGCTGCTTAGTTCAAATTAGCTAGCTGTTGTCATATATACTTACTTACTCTTACTCCCATGGCCATCGATACCCAAGTTGGTATTTGGCCTCGCCAACTGAATGCCTCCATTTCTTCCGATCTTCAGCATCTTCCTCCAGTTTGGAGATAAAATCTATGATTTTGAGTAGCAGGCATGAATGAGTCTCTGGCGCTGGTGTGGCGGGTTGTTGGCGGCTTGTGTGAATGGACTTTTGGGTTTAAATTTAATTTAATTTAATTTAATTTAATTTCAACATTTTTATAATATGGTACCTTAGATTATTTAATTTTACTTATAAAGTGGATAGTTTATTTATGTTTTTAGAGGTTAAGTGGTAGAGAGGACTTGCTAGTCCTAACTTCGCCTCTTAAATAAAGACATTTTTCATTTCATTCATTTCATTCATTTCATTCATTTCATTCATTTCATTTCATTTCATTTCATTTCATTTCATTTCATTTCCTCCATTATTCTTATCTTCCTCATACCTTTGGTCACTTCATCTTTCCGCCTCATTTTGGGACGCCCAGGAGGTCTTCTTCCAACAGGGTTTTCTTTCTAAACTTTCTTTATCAATGCATCATCTTCTCTCCTTGACACATGCCCGAGCCATCTTATTCGTCGACTTTTTGCTTCCGCCACAGCATCTGGTGCTTTATACAGGTCTCTAATTTCTCTGTTATGTTTGATCCTCCATTCACCATTTTCTCTTGTTGGTCCAAAACCCTTTCTTAGTACTTTATTTTCAAAGGTGACAAGTTTTTTTTTTTCAGTACTTTTGTCCAGAGTCTATGTTTCAGAACCATAAAGCAGAATTGGACACTGAGCTAAAATTATAACTGGAGGTAGCACTGCCATGGCAGAAGTCTGTCAAAAGCGTGTCGCTGATTTTGTTAGGTTGGTATAGCAGCAGGTTTTTTCATCCAATAACATGGCTTCTATAACTAGGTTTGCATAGCAGTGAGTTTTTTCATCCAATAACATGGCTTCATTTTAACTCACACCTCACGCAAACATGGCGGCTGGCGACACGCATCTTTGACATTCAGTGCTACCTCCAGTTAGAATTATAGCTCAGTGGAATTGGACGAATCACAGTTTTGTAAATGTTTAGTTTTGTGTTGACAGAAAACAGCTTTGATGATAATAGTTTAATCAAGGCAAACATACTTCTATTGGCTGCATTTATTCGGCTTTGAATTTCAGAATGTTCGGTGTTAATTGCTCTTATTATTGTGCCAAGGTATTTAAAATTGTCTACTTTTCCAAAATTGTAACCTTCAATAGATAGGCTTCTAGAATGGTCTTGATTTCGTCCGAAGTGCATGAATTTTGTCTTTTCTGCATTGATTTTAAGTCCTACTGTTTTGGTTTCCTTAATTAGTATTTTGGTCATGTCTTTAAGGTCTTCTTTGCTTTCTGCCATCAATACCACATCATCTGCAAAAGCGAGCACTGATATATTCCTTCCTAATTTCACCTTCCTAATTTCACTCCAAAATCAGTTTTCCTTATCTCTTTTAGTGCTCCTTCCAAGGCAATGTTAAAAAGAATAGGGGATAGACCGTCACCCTGTCTTACCCCAGTTTTCACCTGTTGTCATATATATGCACAAACAAAATAATAATAGTGCTGCACCCCGTTGGGAAACCTTATAACTTTTTAATGCTATTGCATATTATAGAACCAACTTGTAAAGTTGAAACAGCTGACTAAATTCTTTAATTCCCTTTAAATATGAATACTTATAAGGTTAACATGGGGAACTACGGACCCACTGGGGCGGAGCCCGAAAGGATTTTTGAGATAAGAATATGCCTAAATGTTAAAGGGAATGTGAGCTATCATCATGCCAAAATTCAGCCCAATCCGTGCAGTAGTTTATGTGTGATTGAGCAACACACAAACATACACACAAACTCACATACTTTCAGATTTATAATATTAGTAAGATTTCATTTTCAAGATGATGATGGTTGTTAGCCTCCGGATTACGTTTGAATATTTATAGTAGTTTATGTTTAACTCTGTTTTATTTTACAGTTGCGTTATAATTTATTAGTTAAGCACCCGTCATTCGTATGGGGTTGGCATGGTGGTATAAAATGCTTATTAGTTATACTCAAGGGGGAGGACACAGTTGGATAAAATTTTGTTCATTAAATTTACGTATGATATAGTATAACGACACATCTATCATAGCCATCGCATGTTCTACCACTGCACCTAAACAAATAAAAAAAAAATAAATTCATAAATAGCTTGTATTCATGAAAAAATCAATCTTAACTATAAAATATGACGATATTTTTAAAAGCAATACTTTTGTTGAATTAGGCTAAAAGTTTCTTCTTTATTATGCCTCAGCCATAGCCTAAACGTACCAAATAAATTCTAAATAAATAATAAATATAATAAAAAATAATATATAAATAATAAATAAACAACAACGTGTCAGAATGTAAACAACAAAGCTGCCAGATTTAAGCTACTTGTAAAATAGCGAAAAATTTCCCTCCACCCAGACCATGTGATTTCTCCATACTCTCCCAGATAGCAAGGACCCTTGATTCAAGGTAAACTTCCCTACTGTATTTGCATTCACAATTCAAGGTTGCAAATATTAGGAGTGGCTAGATTCAAGGACAACAAAATACTGCCCTTTTTTGAGTTCATAGATTCCGCACTGAAACAGAGTCAACAAAACAACAGCGCGAATACCCATTCCCATGATGCAGTTCGACTCCAGACGGCACAATTTTTATTTCAGCTGCAGTTTTGTAATACGGACAAAATGAGAGTTTAAAAATTAGAAAAAAATATTATAAAACTAAAAAAATGTAAAAGAGTTGAACAGAGCCAAAGAGGTTATAAAGCAATCAAAAATGTAGGTGCTGGCCAATAATACGATGTTTATTAGAAATACACATTAAAAGATTCAATACGGTATAGGAATCGTAAAAAACTTAAGCCTAGGCCTGATGTTAGCCTACTTTACCTTTACCGCTTTACCAATCAAAGGCTAGGCCTATAAAAGGTAGGGCTTATATTGGTTGGTAGGCCTATGCTGGCCTAGATAGCCCAGAAGTAGGCTAGGCATTAGGATAAAATATTAATAAATCATTAGGCTGTCATCGGCTTAAAGCTTGACATTGTACAGTAACTTATAAGCATTGACTAAGGATTCATAGTCAATGTTATAAGCTTACAAGTAAAATCTTATAATTGGCCTACACTTAAAATCTTATTTTTGATTTGGCCACTTTCCCGAGCTTGTACATACTTTACCTTGTACCACTGTTTATGCATCTGTAAGTCAATTGATAATATTTCAAATTATCATTTATGTGTTTTTTTTTTTTACTTTTAACACCTTTCTTTCTGGCTCCAACGATTGTTCTTGAGCGTTTCAAGGCTTCTTAAAAGTAATTGAAACTCAAACTTCCATTTGCATAATTTTGTAATAATGGAACTGTAGCAGAATACTGGAACGGGAACGGGCTGTAGATCATTTTGACGTGCGAATAGTCACTTCGTTATAAATTATAGGAATAGGAATGTGCGGTATAATATTAGTTGGCTCACTTACACTACAGCTCATTTAGCTACACGATTTAGCTTTAGCTAAGCTCTCTTTCACGCTGCACGACTAGTAAACGGCAGAAGTAAAGAAGAACGGCAGAGGCAGAACGGCGGTATTGGTTTACCATAAACGCCTGCAACGATGCGCTGCAAACCGCACGACGTGTAGCTAAATGAACTGTAGTGTAAGTGATCCGTCTTCTGTTTTTGTAATATTTATCATGAAATAGGCTAGTATATTAAATGGTGAGTCCGTACATCTAAGCCTTTGCGATCTCAGCAAGGCGTTTGATGTTGTTTCCCACGACATCCTGGTGGCTAAGCTAAGGCATTATGGAGTTGGAGGTTGTGTGCTAGAGTCAATAAAGAGTTTTCTCAAAGATAGGAAACAAGTAGTGTCACTGGAGGGGACCTCGTCATGCGTAGGCCTTTTACCCCATGGAGTGCCTCAGGGATCAGTCATTGGCCCTTTGCTATTTTCAGTGATGATTAATGATCTACATCTTAATGGTCGTACATTACTTTTTGCAGACGACACCACCCTCATCACAAGAGGTCGGAGCTTGGTGGAGCTACGCATTGAGGCTGAATACTTACTGGAGGAAGCAAGGGCCTGGTTCGTATCAAACAAGTTTAAGGTAAACGAGGATAAAACCCAATCCCTCGAATGCACTCTGAGTGCAGGGGTAGAAGAGGGTGAACCGGTCAAACTACTGGGTTTCTGGGTCGACTCGAGGTGCACATGGAACCACCATATAAGCAAGGTATGTGTCAAACTTTCAAGAGTGCTGTATCTTCTAAGAAAACGTAGGGATTTAATAACTCAGCCATACCTTACAACGGTTTATCATTCTCTCTTCCACAGTCACGTGATGTATGGATTGATACTGTGGGGGCATTCCCCTGCTACAAGGGATGTTCTCTTACTTCAAAAGATGGCACTCAGAGTCATTACATCATCTGGGTATTATGAGCATTGCCGGCCTATCTTTAGGGAACTGAAGATCCTCACAGTGTACAGTCAGTATCTTTACAACATACTCACACTCCTGAAAGAAAATAGGAGCGACTTCATGAAAAGGGAAGATCATCATAACTACAGCACTCGAAGAGCTCAGGATTTGGACCTTCCGCGCTGTCGACTCGAACGGACCTTGAAGTCCTACCCTAGGTCGGCCATAAAAATCTTCAACACGCTGCCGTCGCAAGTTCGAGAGATGGGCATGACAGAATTTTAAAAAAGTTCATAAGGCCCTCGTGAATAGGCCACTATATTCTCTGGGGGAGCTAAATGAGATACCACTCTTCCCTTCACAGTAAAAACGTCCGCCATACCACCAGTAGTTGTAAATATTAGTTTTATTATAGTAACTTACAGTATTTAAAGAAATAAATCAAGTCTTTACATTTTTAAAGACATGACGCGATCTATCTGACATTGTCAGTCAAGGATCAAGAATACAAGTATCAAGTAAGTAAGTAAGTATAGTATACGAGCCAATTCCTGTGCTTTAAATAAATTCAGTATTTTTCCTCGTATACTATACGAGCTTCGCTAAGGTCTTTGAAACAGCCATCAAACTCCAGCTAGTCTCTTATCTTGAGCGCAATAACCTGATGTCCAATCTTCAACACGGCTTCCGTAAAGACAGATCAACTGTCACTGCCGTCTCTGAGCTCGTACATCGCATTCAACAAGCCTTTGAGGATACCAACACTGTTGCCTTGACATTATGTGACTTGAGCAAGGCATTTGATTGCGTCTCACATGACATTCTGCTTGCCAAATTAAATAAATATGGGGTGCGTGGTGCAGTTTACGACACCTTTGTGACATATTTGGAGAACCGACAGCAGGTCGTCTCGATAGCTGGAGCTAAGTCCCGAGCTCTCAATGTTCCTCACGGGGTGCCTCAGGGATCGGTTGTGGGCCCTGTCCTCTTTCTGATAGCCATAAACGATCTTGAGCTAAGTGGCAATGCACTCAGGTTTGCTGATGACACTACCCTAATTTCTGTTGGTAACAATCCAGGAACTGCCTCAGAAAGAGCTGAAGTGATGTTTAGGGCAGCAAAGGACTGGTTTGAGACAAACAAATTAAAACTAAACCAAGACAAGACACAAAAAATCCTGTGCTCACTTAATTCAAACTTGGCTCAGGACGTTGTCAAGGTAAATCTGCTAGGCTTTACGATTGACCCAAAGCTGAGTTGGAAAGACCATGTGGATAACGTGGCTAAGAGGTTGTCGAGAGTAACACATCTTCTCAGGAAGTTAACGAGACTAGTTGATAAAGCTTACCTAGTTGTGGTCTACCACGCTTTATTCCACAGCCACGTTACTTACGGTCTCCAGCTATGGGGTCATGCAGCTAATGTCTCCAGAATCCTAAAGCAGCAGAAGAAAGCTCTGAGAATTATGACTGGCAGCGGGCGACAGGAGCACTGCAAGCCTATATTCGCTGACTTGGGCATACTCACCATTCATAGTAACTACATCCTTCAATGTGTCAGCTACGTACACTCCAATGTAAATACCTTTACCACCAGACAGCAGGTGCATGCGCATAACACCAGACGCAAAAATCACATTGACGTACCCTATTGTAGGCTCAGCAGGACAAAAGACGCTTTCCCTGTCATGGCCCTCAGACTGACCAATAAGTTGCCGGTTGCAGTAAGGGATTTAAACCACAATCAGTTTCAAGCAAGGTTAAAGTGTTGGCTAAAAGCTAGGCCGTATTACTCACTCAAGGAATTCTTTGAGGACGACCTTACAGGACTCTAAATCTACCGCCATAAAGTTTTTTAAGTTCTTTTGGTCTAATGACCATACGAAAGTCTGTATATACTGTAAATAGTTTTTGTAAATATTGACGCAGCCTATCCAGCTTATGCTGGTATCAAGCCAAGGAGGAGGTAATAAGGTAATAAGGTAATAAGAGCTTATCCCTGAATTAAAAAATAATTCATACGTTTGGCTCATAGGTACTATGATCTGTAGAGTAAGTGAACCCTCTTTTTATTTGATATTTTCGATAGGCTCGTATAGTATACGAGTCTGTAGTGCAAATGAACCTTCAATATTATTTACGAGGCTCGTAGAGACTATGATCTGCAGAGTAAGTGACCCATGTGTTTTAAGAATTACATATTTGGAGGCTCATAGTGTCTATGATTTGTAGTGTAAGTGAACCCTTACTGAAATACCAATGAAAACCACAGAATCGTCAATATTAATGTAGAGTGCACAACGAGACTGCATATAATATAAGCCTACCTCTCGAGTGAATAAAAGCAATGGTTTCATTCCTTCATCATCGGTTCTGCTTCTTCAGTGTTTGGACTGTCTCACTGTCTGTATTATTAGTCTGTATTGTGTATTCTTTCATCTTAAAAAAGGTTAGGCGAAATAAAATGCGTAGGCTAGGCCTAATTTTTAATTTTGTAAACAAACATAAGCTAAAAGCTTTGAAAAGTTAAAGGCATTGAAACACATTTAAAAAGTGCAGGTTGTGTTCAAGTCCCCTCATACTACTTTAAATTCATAATGATTTATTTGTTCATTGAAATTAGGCTAGGCCTATTTGACATAAGATGAATAAGTATATTTAATATGAAACCTTATTGAGTACCGAGTACCTTTAAAGCAAATACAAAAATATCCTAACCTACCCCAATGATGAATAGGCCCAAACAATAAGGTTAACTTAATAAAGGACCTAAGTCTACTATTATTTTCATTTGATAGGCTACAGAAATCTAACTAATAACACAAATCTAACGTAGGCCTATGATTGTTAAAAATTGTTAAGAATAAAATACGGAAAAACATTGACTAGGCTAGCTTATAATTAGGCCTAAGTTTAGCTTAACTAATCTGAAACTTATTTAACCAGTGCAGTTGTACGGTAATCGTTCTGGGGTAGACTACTGTATCTGTTGTCAAAAACAACCGAATGAAAATATTGATTATTCGATTGTTTTTGATTTACCGTTTGGGTTTGGTTAGTTCGGTTAACCTTACCTAACTAACCAAACGATATATTGAACCGTTTTCTTAAGGAAACCGACAACAATTTGCAATACCAATCGATATATCGATCAATATTTTCATTCGGTTGTTTTTGACAACAGATACGGAAGTCTACCTTCGTCCTGCCATCCAAACTGCTAGAAACCTATATTTGAGGTACAGGAAACCTAAGTTAACTTTTTGTATAACTGTAAGCTACTCGTAATGGATTTTCAGACTCATATGTAGGCCTTGGGAATATTTAAGGTAGGCCTAAACCTAAAAACTGAGGACAGTCTGGTCTGACCAATCAAGGCTCACTGAATCTAGCAACCGAATGACAATATACCAACCCATTTGTCTGTGGACATATGAAATGTCAACAAATGTATTCCCCTACTCTTCAGTTGGTATTGATAAATTGAAGTTGCTTATAATTTGAGGCTAAAACCAGCACGTTCGGTATTTGTCGGGTGTTTGGTAATTGGAAGGTTTACCTCATATCTAAAATTAGGTGTCTCTTTTTTCTAGACAAAAATGGAAAGAAGAAAAAGTAACCACAAGAAGAGGAGGAGGAGCAGGTCATTGACTCCCTCTTCAGATGAAATTAGTCGTCCAAACAGGAGAAAGCATGAGAGAGACGACTTTCTATATAGTAAAAACCACCATTTGGACACCCCAAAAGCAAGAAAAGTGCCAACTAAGCCTAGTCGTTCAAGACCACTCGATTTTTCATTTCATAAATATAAATATGAACTAAACAAAGTATTCTGTCGAGACTCTGATCTTGTTCAAGATATTGACGATTTTTGGCTGTTTGTAGAGAAGTATGAAAATATTAAAAAGAGAGCTGCAGAAAAGCAAAGAGGTCAGTAAATTACAAACAAATCACTATTTGTTGGATACATATATTTAATTATGTTTTAAATTTAAACATTTTTGTTTTTTCTGCCCCTGAGCTATAAGACTTAATAAATGGTTTTAAGTTACCTTTGTCAGTAGCTCAAATGGTCGTTAAAATTCTACAACCAGGTTTCGATGCTGAGTTGCACCATGATCACGTAAGTCAGCAGGATAACTTCACGGTTATCGGCGGCAGGAGGAATTTTTGAGTCCTCCTGCCGCCGATAACCGTGACGGGCCCGTTCGATAGATTGATCTCGTTCGTAATATGTTTTGTACTTGTTCGTGTTTAAATGTATGTGTTTTTTACGTAATGTATTGTTTTTATAAACTTTTTAACGACGTCAACTTGACCGACATGTGAGCAAGAAGTTATCCTGCTGACTTACGTGATCATGGTGCAACTCAGCATCGAAACCTGGTTGTAGAATTTTAACGACCATTTGAGCTACTGACAAAGGTAACTTAAAACCATTTATTATGTTTTAAATACGGTATGACTTTAATTCCTTGCTAAAATAAATAAAATGGTTAGGTACGTATTGTTCAGTACCCGATTGTAGTGTTAGTGATATGAAAATAAGACAACCCCCTGAAGTTGTCACACAAGTTGGCAAAATGTAGGACATAGGGTGAATATATAGGGTACAACCCATTACCTGGTAATTATTCTGTATGGCTACAGTGGTTAAAAATATAATTTTGATATGTCTACTTACAGTTTTTTGCACGTTGAATCCGAAAATGCAATAAGTGGGAGGTATTATAAGTGACCGTACAGTTAAATAACTAGGCTATAATTAACAAACTTAATTTTCGATGTAATCCAAGTTAGTGGTGGTTTGGGCAAGTCCAAGTTCTAGCGGCCACTAACACTTAAAGAGGAGAAAGGTTTGTGGAGTGGAAACAGCTGTCTTAGTTGTTTACATCCGATGCAAAAGAAACAAAACTAAGTACCTACACTTGACAGTGTGAAAGCAAACCCTTAATAACAATTTGTGGACAACGATTCAATTCGTAAAAGCAAAGGGACTTTGATGCCGTTTCAAAAATACAGTACCGGTAACACTACTACGATACATAACTATAGTAACCTTGTAGTCGGAGAAATATAGGATATGACCTTAAAAAAATTGCAAGAAAACGTTTTATGGTTTTGTTTTGTAGAGTTGGGTTTGCAGAATGACATAATAAAAGTTGCCAAAAATCGGTGCACGAGAAAACCACTAAAATCACAATTTAAAATGGCGGCTTTTTCCAACATTGGACAAACTAAAAAAACATATTTCACATGCATTTGTTATGCACATTTTTCGAGATATTGACTTGGGACCACCACCTGTATTTTTTGGATGGTTAGTACTTCATTTTGACAGGGAACATGTTTTTGGCCGCCATCTTCGATCCGCCATATTGGACATAGATAATTTTTTTCAATGTAATGATAGTGTTGTGACCCATCATTACCAACTACATTTTTACACTGATTTCAATGCCGAAATCCGTTTTTAAATATCTTTATTCATTTAGAAGATACATTCAAACGAAAACTCTCCACCATACATTTCTTATGGACGTTTCGTAGTTTGATAATTTTTTTAAAACTATTTTTCTTATATCTCCAGTTCTTATTGACGCTTGTAGTTCGTTCTAGGCTTAAAATATTCAGTAATGTAAGGGCTTTAATTTGAGCTCTTGATATCTCAAAAAATGTGCATAACAAATGCATGTGAAATATGTTTTTTTAATTTGTCCAATGTTGGAAAAAGCTGCCATTTTAAATTGTGATTTTAGTGGTTTTCTCGTGCACCGATTTTTGGCAACTTTTAGTATGTCATTCTGCAAACCCAACTCTACAAAATAAAACCATAAAACGTTTTCTTGCAATTTTTTTAACGATCCCTATGTAAGTTTGTTTAGTTTGCTTGGACTATTGTTATTGTCGGAACGATCCTTTGTAGTTTGTTAAGACTACAGCTGTTTCATGCTTCAAATGGAGCACATCATCAGGTTGAAAGAATGAAATGAAATGAAATGTGCTTATTGTCCTTTGAATTTCTCCAAATTATTGACAATGTCATAAAACAGCTAAAGTTATAGCATAGTCAGTTAATAAATACAATATAGCTTTAGACAAAATGAGACATGTTACAATACATAATTTAAATATTACAATTGCATAATCGTTTTCTTAAAAAAAAATCATTTAGAGAATAGAAGGGGTTGTTCGAAAGCCATCTGTAGAATTTAGTTTTAAAAGTATTATCAGGATATTTTTGTATTAAATGTATTATCATGTTATATATTTTTAGTGAGATTACAATATGGCTTTTAAGAGTTTTAGACAGTCTGGAAAAATCTATGGTAGCAACGTTTTTATTCCTTGTATTATGAACATGAGAATTTTGTTTGATTGTAAGGTCTACGGCGCGCCGGGGTCGCGGCCTTTCTATCTGAGGCTCTCCCGTACTGAGGCTCTTCTAAATATAATAAAACTAGAACCGCTAGCCATTCCAGGGCAGTCAGTAGATATATTTTATTTGTATCACCTTACAAATAAAATGCTCGGAATTGCTCAAGTCGAGCTGGGAAACTCCAAGGTCCTTCCACTATTTAATTTTGAACAAACCGTATTTGTTGTCTGATAAAGCTCAGAGTGACACCTCACCACAGGGGGTCAACGATGTCAACGCTTTATTGATCATTTTTAAAACAATTGTCAACGCAGTGTTGTTCTCAAATGTCTAGTGCCAGGCTAATTTGCCGGTCTTTCTAAGACAAAATAATTTAATAAACTAAAATAGTTCCCTACTTGAGAGGCTAACTCGCCGGTCTTTCAAAGATAAAAAGAATGTATTAAACTAAAACAATTCCGTACTGGCCAGGCTAACTTGCCGGTCTTTCTCAAATAAAAAGAATTTAATAAACTAAAACAATTCCCTACTGGCCAGGCTAACTCGCCGGTCTTTCTAAAATAAAAAGAATTTAATAAACTAAAATAGCTCCCTACTTGCCAGGCTAACTTGCCGGTCTTTCTAAAATAAAAGATAATTTAATAAACTAAAACAATTTCCTACTTGCCAGGCTAACTCGCGGGTCTTTCTGAAATAGATAGAATTTAATAAACTAAAATCAAACTTTAAATGCCAGGCTGATTCGCCGGTCTTTCTTCAACAAACAATTATTACTGTAAACTCTAAATATAAACGTTAATGCCAGTCTCACATGCCTGTCTTTCTTCAATCAAACAATTCTAACCTCTGAATATCAAACTTAAATGCAATGCTCATTCCCCAGTCTTTTGAAATAAAATAATTTTAAACTCTAAATACCATTTGGAGATATAGCCTCTGGATCGTTATTGAACATAATTAAATCTAAGGCTTATCTTACGATCCAATTTATTATTATTTGGAGACCTAGGTTTCTACGTCGAAACGTTATCGTCAGTCCTTTGTCTCATGGGCTAGCTAAACTTCTTGTTTGCCATCTCTTACTTGAGATATTGTTGATTTAGTATAATTTGTGCAAACATTGAACACATATGAATATTTACAAAGACATAGATTAAAACAACTTAGATACATGGCCATGATCTTTATCAAACCTAACCTCCAAACAAGAAGTTTGAAAAAAAAAAAGAAGAAACAAGAAGTTTAGTTGGGCCTATGAGACAAAGGACTGACGATAACGTTTTGAGGTAGAAACCTAGGTCTCCACTATAATAATAAATTGGATTGTAAGGTAAGCCCTAGATTTAATTATCTAAATACCAATCGTTAATGCCAGGCTCATTTGCCGGTCTTTCTAAATAAAATGTCTCAATAGCTGAAATCTGCAAGTCTTCCTTTAATTCACAAACAGTCTGACAAAACTTACTTGACTGGAGAATTAAAAATACGCACACCACAGAAAATTAACTGGAGTTTCAATTGGCTAATCCTACCTGGTCAGGTTGATGTTTAGACTGTTGGTTGGACTTCAACTGGTTTCAACCGATTTCAACTGAACTGACTGCCCTGGAACGGCTAGCAGTTCTGGTTTTATTCGCCACAGAAGTAGCGAGCTCCAACGGTGATTACAGGAACTACTTCCGTGTTCAGCGGCCGGCTACGTAGGCTAGTGGTTGTTATCGGGATTACCTTTGTCCCTGAACCCGCTTATTGTCCGCGCCGCTAACACCTTTTGCTTGCTAAGCTAACGGTTGTAAATATTAACTTAGAGCCGGTCAAAATTTACAACCGTTACAGATTAATGTATCTGCAATTCTAAAATGCTATGGGAAGGGAGGGAAACAGATCCACGACGAAGGGAGTGGTGAAGAAAGTGGTAAAGGTAAGCAGTGCGGAGTGTGGAAACCCTTTGTGACAGTTAGATTAATATATCTGCAATTCTTAAATGCTATGAGAAGGGAGGGAAACAGGTCCACGACGTAAGAAGTGGTAAAGGAAGTAGTCTGATGCAAGCAGTCCGGAGTGTGGGAACCCTTTGTGACAGTTAGAATAATGTATCTGCAATTCTAAAAATGCTATGGGAAGGGATGGAAACAGGTCCACGACGTAGGAAGTGGTGAAGGAAATAGTCAATGCAAGCATACGGAGTGTGGGAACCCTTTGTGACAGTTAGAATAATGTATCTGCAATTCTAAAAATGTAATGGGAAGGGAGGGAAACAGGTCCACGACGTAGGAAGTGGTGAAGGAAGTAGTCAAGGCGAGAAGTGCGGAAGACAAAATAATTTAATAAACTAAAATAGTTCCCTACTTGAGAGGCTAACTCGCCGGTCTTTCAAAGATAAAAAGAATGTATTAAACTAAAACAATTCCGTACTGGCCAGGCTAACTTGCCGGTCTTTCTCAAATAAAAAGAATTTAATAAACTAAAACAATTCCCTACTGGCCAGGCTAACTCGCCGGTCTTTCTAAAATAAAAAGAATTTAATAAACTAAAATAGCTCCCTACTTGCCAGGCTAACTTGCCGGTCTTTCTAAAATAAAAGATAATTTAATAAACTAAAACAATTTCCTACTTGCCAGGCTAACTCGCGGGTCTTTCTGAAATAGATAGAATTTAATAAACTAAAATCAAACTTTAAATGCCAGGCTGATTCGCCGGTCTTTCTTCAACAAACAATTATTACTGTAAACTCTAAATATAAACGTTAATGCCAGTCTCACATGCCTGTCTTTCTTCAATCAAACAATTCTAACCTCTGAATATCAAACTTAAATGCAATGCTCATTCCCCAGTCTTTTTAAATAAAATAATTTTAAACTCTAAATACCATTTGGAGATATAGCCTCTGGATCGTTATTGAACATAATTAAATCTAAGGCTTATCTTACGATCCAATTTATTATTATTTGGAGACCTAGGTTTCTACGTCGAAACGTTATCGTCAGTCCTTTGTCTCATGGGCTAGCTAAACTTCTTGTTTGCCATCTCTTACTTGAGATATTGTTGATTTAGTATAATTTGTGCAAACATTGAACACATATGAATATTTACAAAGACATAGATTAAAACAACTTAGATACATGGCCATGATCTTTATCAAACCTAACCTCCGAACAAGAAGTTTGAAAAAAAAAGAAGAAACAAGAAGTTTAGTTGGGCCTATGAGACAAAGGACTGACGATAACGTTTTGAGGTAGAAACCTAGGTCTCCACTATAATAATAAATTGGATTGTAAGGTAAGCCCTAGATTTAATTATCTAAATACCAATCGTTAATGCCAGGCTCATTTGCCGGTCTTTCTAAATAAAATGTCTCAATAGCTGAAATCTGCAAGTCTTCCTTTAATTCACAAACAGTCTGACAAAACTTACTTGACTGGAGAATTAAAAATACGCACACCACAGAAAATTAACTGGAGTTTCAATTGGCTAATCCTACCTGGTCAGGTTGATGTTTAGACTGTTGGTTGGACTTCAACTGGTTTCAACCGATTTCAACTGAACTGACTGCCCTGGAACGGCTAGCAGTTCTGGTTTTATTCGCCACAGAAGTAGCGAGCTCCAACGGTGATTACAGGAACTACTTCCGTGTTCAGCGGCCGGCTACGTAGGCTAGTGGTTGTTATCGGGATTACCTTTGTCCCTGAACCCGCTTATTGTCCGCGCCGCTAACACCTTTTGCTTGCTAAGCTAACGGTTGTAAATATTAACTTAGAGCCGGTCAAAATTTACAACCGTTACAGATTAATGTATCTGCAATTCTAAAATGCTATGGGAAGGGAGGGAAACAGATCCACGACGAAGGGAGTGATGAAGAAAGTGGTAAAGGTATGCAGTGCGGAGTGTGGAAACCCTTTGTGACAGTTAGATTAATATATCTGCAATTCTTAAATGCTATGAGAAGGGAGGGAAACAGGTCCACGACGTAAGAAGTGGTGAAGGAAGTAGTCTGATGCAAGCAGTCCGGAGTGTGGGAACCCTTTGTGACAGTTAGAATAATGTATCTGCAATTCTAAAAATGCTATGGGAAGGGATGGAAACAGGTCCACGACGTAGGAAGTGGTGAAGGAAATAGTCAATGCAAGCATACGGAGTGTGGGAACCCTTTGTGACAGTTAGAATAATGTATCTGCAATTCTAAAAATGTAATGGGAAGGGAGGGAAACAGGTCCACGACGTAGGAAGTGGTGAAGGAAGTAGTCAAGGCGAGAAGTGCGGAGTGTGGGAATGTTGAAATTACATAATAGGCCTAGTACTTTATTGTGTAATGGCAAAATGTTCTGCCTCCTAGAAACTGTCAAATAGTTAATAGTTTAATATCATATGTTTTTGGTTTTGTGTTTTGTAAATAAGATAAATAATTAGAATGGTTTGAATAGAAATAAAGTTTTTTACAAGTTCAGCTATGTCCTTATTTAAATGTTAAAAGCTACAATTAAAAGTAATAAAAGTAAAAGTAAAACTACAAAAATAACAGAAGGGAACCCTTTGTGATAGTTGGATTAATCTATCTTCGATACTAATATGCAATGGGAAGGTTGGCAAACAGGTCCACGACGTAGGAAGTGGTGAATGAAGTAGTCGAGGGGAGCAATCCAGAGTGTGTGAACCTTTTGTGACAGTTAGATTAAAGTATCTGCAATACTAAAATGCTATTGAAAGGGAGGGATACAGGCCCATGACGTAGAAAGTGGTAAAGGAAGTAGTCAATGCGAGAAGTGTGGAGTGTGGGAACCCTTTGTGACAGTTAGATTAATGTATCTGCAATACTAAAATGCTATTGAAAGGGAGGGAAACAGGTCCATGACGTAGGAAGAAGTGAAGGAAGTAGTCAAGGCGAGAAGTGCGGAGTGTGGGAACCGTTGGTGGCAGTTAGATTAATGTATCTGCAATACTAAAAGACTAGCGGAAGAGAGGGAAACAGGTCCACGTCGTAGGAACATCGAAGTATATCAACACAACATTGTATATAAAACAAGTTGTGTTTTATACTCCGATGCGTAGGAAGTGGTGAAGGAAGTGGTAAAGGCTGAGTGTGGGAACAGTTTGTGGCAGTTAGATCAATGTACATGCAATACTAAAATGCTGAGGGAAGGGAGGGAAACAGGTCCACTACAAAGGAAGTGGTGAAGCAAGTTTTCAAGGCGAGCAGTGGGGAGTGTGGGAACCCTTTGTGGCAGATAAATAAATTGGATAATACTTAAATATGGGAAGGGAGGGTAACAGGTCCACGACATAGGTAGTGGCGAAAGAAGTGGTAAAGGCATGCAGTGCGGAGTGTGGGAACCGTTTATGGCATTTAGATAAATTAGTTAGATAAACATATATTGGATTGTTAATCATTTTTAGGTGATATAATAGCTCTATCGTTTGTATCTGTTATATATCATCATAATAGCTCTATCATTTGTATGTGTTATACATCATCATTATAAGCCATACGATATAAGGCCTTTACACTTTGCGGCGGCAATTAGTTTAAGTTAGATTAGTTCAGTTTGGCTTAGTTTTGTTTATGATAGGCCTCAACAAATAAGGAAATAGGCTTCATTTAATCAAAAGACATTTTGTACAGGAACGATGGATTTACCTCCTATCGATAATTGTTGGAAATCCATTACGTATATCACCAATGACTTTGGTTAATTAATGGACGAGAAGTTAGGATTGTTGTTAACCGAGATTTGGTTAATTTGCCCATACAAATAACATTGTGTTCACCAGTGACACCGTTAAGTTAGTGCGAGTGAATTCTTCTTTTGTTGCACTCACGTTCAATCATCTCGTTACGCGCAGAATAAGCGTACTACTAGTTTATAATGAAATGTATGCACAATGTGAAGCTGCCACACACCAACGCAACGGCCTTGTAATAAGGCGAAAAAGTACAAGCTCATAAAATGTAATTAGGCCTAATTGAATTTTTTACACTGAACCTTAGTTCTGTTAATAGGCTACTTTCATTTATGTCTTTATAGCCTACATTGTTTTATTCATGATTAAAAATATTTGGGTGGTACACAAAGACAAAATTATTAATTTATGTGGCATTGTACTCATAACGGAACTATTCCATGATACAAGGCCAATGGGTCAAAGCATTTTTGAGTTTCTATAGTTAAAATTATTTTTACGCCACACTACATTATTTTGACGAACTTCCCACGCAAGTATTTAGTCCAGAAAACAGCTGTTTGCCGCCAGCTTATTCAAATGGGGTTTCATTGCGTACTACTGTGCTGCAATGAGTTTTACCGGACACCAATCAGCTGATTGTACTGTATTTAGTATTTATGTGGCAATGAGTGGTTATAAACAAAAACATAACCTCTCAATGACTAGTGATTTTTAGTCCTATAGTTGGTGGAAATATATAAGGATTTGTACAGATTTAGTAGTATGGCGTAAACTATCGTACGTCACTCGTCCAAAATGTGTGTACCGGACTCGTATGGTAATCCCGTACTCGACTTCGTCTCGCACGGGAACGACCACACTCGTCCGGTAAACACTTATTTTCAGGACTAGTAACGTAATATACTATTACAGGTGGTCCTGCACAATCCTCAGTTGAAAAATCAAATTTTGATAAATCCAGTCTAATCAACCTAGTCTTGACAACTAAAGTAGAAGAGTTGGAGGGAAGACTTCCTCCTCACCATGACGACCCATTGACAAAACAAGACCTCTTGGATTTTCGATCGATTCTTCTTTCCTACCTTGATTTCAAGCAGAAAGAGAAGTTCAACAAGTTACGGAAGCTGAGAGAGACTCAAGCAAACTTGCCCGTGTTCAACCATAAACAGGAGATCGTGGAGGCAGCAGCTCAAGAGAGGGTAGTGATTGTTGCTGGAGACACGGGATGTGGAAAGTCCACCCAGGTACCTCAGTATCTTATGGAGGCTGGATACAAACGAATAGGTAAGCATTTTATAAAGATTAGGCCTATTTTTTTTCTAAATGTACACTTTGTTCTTCAAGCTAAATTTTAGCATCTCATTTAGTCCAGTAGGCCTATTTTTAACAAATTTTCCTATAGGAAAGTAGCATAGATAAAACATACTCCCTTTAGTAGATTTGTCATCCTTATAGAACAGCTGAAGCCAATTTTATTGTTATTTCTGTACGTCCAACTGTAGGGATCGTGTTTTGTTTACAATTTGTTTTTTGTTATTTCAGCCGTTTAAAACCTCATTTAACCAAATAAAATGATATAATCATAAACAATAACTCGTCTCCTAGTTATATCACCAAATAGTAAAGCACAAATCATGAAAATAATGCTAAAATAATAGAATCAAAATTTCGTCTACCACAGCGATCAATGTGGACGTACATGAACTAGACTCAAAAAACAAGCTTCAAAGTTTACAATGGGATGAGGAGTCTAATTGTGTTGATTAGTCAATGGAAGTAGTTATTACCGTAGGTGGCACGGCAAGACCTAGGCCCAGGACCGATTTACTTTTTCATTTTGATGTCTCCAGAGGCCAAAAACACCATTCGTTGAAATTTTTATATAGATTTATATGCGTCCGTGAACGCGATAACTTAAGTAATTTTTGTCCGATTTTGATGAAATTCGGTTTAAAGGTGTAAGGCGGGATAAACTTGAATGAGTTCGCGTACCAGCATGATTGGACCATGGGAATGGGGTTTTATGGGGTAAAAATGCTTTTTCTCATTTTTGACCCTCAAAACACAAAATTTCCCAATTTCTCTTTAGACCTTTTTAAAAAGCTTAGAAAACAAATAATTTAGTATATCAAAGTGTTTTTGTATTTTTGTGTTTTTGTTATTGGTAAAACAGAGAAAATAAAAAAAAAAAAATTAAAATTACTGTGTTATTCTTAGGGAGAATATTGTAAAATGTTGTATTTTGCTTGTTTATGGATATATTTTGACCAAACTTGGCAAATTTATTTTATACTAAGCTATTAATATTTTACTGTAAAACACACTTTATTAGTTTCCTTGTAGCAGCAAACCTAGGCACTGGTTAAACCTAATGTTATTTAAATAGATTTGATTGAAAATCAATTCAGACAAATGGAAATTCGCTTCATTGGCGTCGTCAGCATCAAATCTTTAAGGGGGACAAATGTAGGACCTTGTCAGGGGGGCTACCGGGGGGCTTGGGTGGTGTAGCACCCTCCAATAAGGCTGGGGGTCCGGGAAAATTTTGAATTTTCAAAGCCGTTTGGTGACTTTCTAAAGCCATTTTTGACACCTAAAACCGTGCCCAATTGTCATTAAACTCCCATTTCACCTGTTGTTTGTCATGAGCAAATAGACATTTTAAATATTAAACTATGACGATTGCATTAATGAATTTCAAAACACACTGTAGACTACGGCCATATCCTTCTAAAAACCGTTGGGTGGCTTTCTACAGCCAGTTTTAACGTCTAGAACTGTGTGCAAAACCTCCCATTTCCCCATTTATTTGTCATGAATAAGTAGAAATTTTTAAAACTAACTACAGTGCAACTTGGTTATTACGGCCTTGGCCATAACGTCAACACGGATATAACGTCATTCAAGCCTAAGTCCCGCCAAACTTAAAGTGTAAGCATTGGTAAAACCTCGGATTTATCGTCAAAATATTTTAAAACCTCGTATATAACGTCAAAGAAATTCCGCTCTAACAACAAAGTAACCTTGTGTAAATGGCTGAAATGAGCGATGCTCGCAATGTAGTGCATCACCGACGTATTCATTAGTCACGAACCAGTCTATTTTTGGATACGGCCTTGAGCACTTCATTGTGCAGTCGTCATCGCATCTACCCCCACCCCCACCCCCTTCCAACACGGCCGCTGTCCCGTCCCGCGGCATCACCCCCCTCACCACCCCACAAGGTCATTGCCCGTTGCATCAACCTGTCCCCCACACACACCCCACCCCCACTGCCATTGTCCCGAATCCATCTCGCACGTAGACAGCTTAGCAGGTGGTTACAGTACCGTTGTCTCTAGGTCAGTGTCACTACGTCTGGTTTCGTGTCAACAAGTAAAAATCTTTGTTCGTGCGTTTGGACAGTTTTTTTTTTAGTTTTGAACAGTGCCGAATTCTTAAACATACAGTAAATTACAGTAGGTGTCCGGCAATTATGGCAGGTGTTAAACGAAAGGTTTTGCCGATAAAAGAAAAAGTGCGTGTTATAAGAGCGTGTGAAGACGGACGTAAGATAGCAGACGTGTGTCGGGAGTTTGGGTTGGTCAATTCCACTGTTGGATCAATTTTGAAGAATAAGGACAAAATTTTGAAGGCATTTCAAGAAGATGGGGAGAATGTGAAAAGAATCAGAGGATGTGATCGTAGTGATATCGATGCAGCTCTTCTAAAATGGTTTAAACAATGCCGCAGTTCAAACATCCCCGTGAGTGGTCCACTTTTAAAAGAAAAAGCATCGGAGTTTGGACAGATGTTTGGAACAGATTTTGTTTGCTCAAACGGATGGATTGACCGGTTCAAAGCAAGGCACTCAATTTCATTTGCTAAAATTTGTGGTGAGGCTAAATCCGTCGACCCAAGTGTCACTAGTGACTGGCTATCTGAAATATGGCCAGTAGTGCGGCAAAACTACAGAGATGAGGACATTTTCAACGGAGATGAGACAGGACTTTTTTACAAATTGATGCCGGACAAAACCCTCCAGTTTAAAAATGAAAAATGTGTCGGTGGAAAATTGTCAAAACAAAGAGTGACCGCTTATGTTTGTGCGAATATGACGGGTTCAGAAAAAAGGAAACTTTTAGTTATCGGGAAAAGTGCACGACCTAGATGTTTCAAAAATGTAAAAAAGCTACCTGTAACTTACACAGCCAACAAGAAAGCATGGATGACCTCTGCCATATTCGAAGAAGAATTAAGGAAGTGGGACAGGGAGCTGTCATCAAAAAATAGAAAAATACTTCTCCTTGTTGACAACTGTGCAGCTCATCCAAAATTGAAGCTGGACAACATCGAGCTGGTTTTTTTCCCGGCCAACTGCACAAGCATTTTGCAGCCGATGGACCAAGGCGTAATCCGAAGCTTTAAGTGCCACTACCGAAAGCAGCTTTTGAAAAAAATGATACTCTGCATGGACACTGCACAACCAGTGAACATAACTGTGTTGGATGCCATCCAGTACGTAGACAACGCTTGGAGGGATGTGACGCCAAGGACAATCTCAAAATGCTTCAGGAAAGCAGGACTTTCAGCTGCTGCTCCTGAGGACGAAGAAGAAGATGAGTTGCCAATCTCAGAATGGATCAAGCAATTTCAGACTAACCAACTTGATTTTGGGCAAGATCTTGATGGTTATGCATCAGTCGACGACAACGTTGAAACTTTCCAAATACTTAGTGACGCAGAAATTGTCAACGAGGTACAAAATTTACAAACAGAGGAAAACGCAGAAGAAGACGAAGATGAAGGCGAGGAAGAAGATGGCGACTGTCCGACTACGCAAGAGGCTTTCCAAGCAGCTGAGACACTTCGTCGTTTCTTCCGCTTCAGGGATGCTTCTGCTACTACACTTGAAGCTACCCAGCACCTTCACAAAATGACGGAGAAAATCTACTTTTCTGAGAGGGGTGTGCAGAAGAAAATTACAGATTTCTTCCAGCAGTAGGATTTCATTTGTAAGCTTGCATTTTTACTAACCATTTCATATTATGCTTCATTATTCATTTGATTTTTATGTAGGATAAACCTACAGTACTGTAAAGTATTTCTTGATAAAAAAACCATAACCTAAATACATTATTTTGGCAATTTATAACTTTTATTATACACTTAACTGTAATTTATAAATTCAGTTGTATTTACACCAATAATGTCATTAAAGTATGTTTTTATAAAAACAGAGATTATTATTTCTCCTACGTTATTTAATAATAAGCTTTATGACCCTTTTATAGTGTCACTCTGATATAGCGTCAAAAATTGTGTGGTCCCTTAAATGACGTTATAACCAAGTTGCACTGTATGACGATTGCATTCATAAATCTCAAAACATATTGTAGGCTACGGCCGTATCCTCATAAAAGCTGTTTACTGACTTTCTAAAGCTAGTCTATATGATTAATGTCTATATCTGTGTCCAACGGTCCAAAAACCTCCCGTTTCACCTGTTATTTGTCTTTGTCATGAGCAAGTAGACATTTAAAAAATCAAACTATGAACTTGTATTCATGAATTTCAAAACATAGGCCTACTGTAGACTACAAAGCCATATATTTAATCCTAAAAGCCGTATCGTGACTTTATAATGCCATTTCTAACGGCTAGAACTGTGCCTAATTGTCCTAAAACCTTCCATTTCACCTGTTATAGCCATGCAAGCAAGTAGATACACGTTTTTTAACCTTACGTTTTTCTCCATTTCATAGATCTGTCACAATATGTATACTGTAGTATCGAATTCAGTAATAGTATTGACTATATAAACTTTAATACTAGTTTTTATATAGTCAATGGTAATAGTCTACTGGTAGTACGCTGATTGCTGATTGATGCCTGTGTAAAGTCAGTGGCTAGCAGACAATTTCACAACTAACTAAATAGCCTATGAGTATGGAACATCAGGAAATCAGCTTTTTCGCCGTCCTCGCTCGCACGCTCTGCGCTCGCCTTTGCCCTAGCATGTCTACAGCTGACTGCTGTAAAAATTGGATGATGCGTACAACCTTCCATAGCGTAATATTGTTTTATTCGTTGTGCTATTGCCCACAAAGTTTATCCATGTGGAACTTAATACTACTCCTGCCATCGCTTATAAGTTTAATAAAAACTACATTGATGATGTCTGTTTTTTGGCATTGTGTGTTTTAAGAACGAAATGTACGTTTAAATTTACAAAACTGACTTTTCAAATATTGGGAGGGACGCGTGCCCCATGTCCCCTATGGCGGCGACGCCCGTGATTCGCTTAGTCGGCAGGTTTGCTGTGGCGGGGGTATTTTTTTCTGAGTAGCTTTGGGAAAGTGACGGTTTTAGGCTAGTACCTTTTTCAAATCAGAAAGTGGCAGCTTCAATCTTGAGAAAAGTGAGTCCCAGTAGATTATCAAAATCTAAGATTTTGATGGCTGGATACTGAATCCAGCTGCCCTTGTCTTTTAAACTTTTAAAGGATGACTAGTGTACCTGTTGCTCGGATTCGAGCAATTGCTAAGTATTATTTTAAAACCGCGTTATTGTAAAACGAATAACATAATTTCATAATCATAATTTCTGTTCACTTTAAAAGATTCGACTCAAAGATACATAACAATACTCAAGATGTATATAACAGATCGATATAATCAACATTTCTTGTAAATATCTTATCATTTTTCAAAAGCTGATCTTGTTTTTTAGTGTTTTCTACAAAAAGCCTTACTCATAACCGCATTAGGTTGTCCATAATAAGGATTATACATAAAAAAATACATTTTTTCTATTTCTTCTCCTTGGTGGTGTTCTATGACTTTCCTATGTTTCCATAGTTTGCAAATCGGCTCTTTCAATAATTACTATGAAATGCAGCATAGTGTTAATTCAGTTTTCTTTTTAGTATATCAAATTATCCAGGCTCTCTCGTTTTTTTCCATTGTAATATTTATGCCAACCATAATTCAAAAAAGTAAATATTTCATTTCAACCAAGTCAGTAAGTGTTTGTAGCAATTTGTTAAATTAGCATACTTATTGACTGTTTACAATCAACATATATTCTTCTGTTAACTTTTAATTTCTGGCAACAGCTGGAGTTTCATAACAATGTTTGTTTCCCATGTTAATCTTATGGAGAAATACGAAACTTTAAAGGGCCCCAGGGCCTCACTCTCTAATTATTTTCATAAAAAGAAAGTTTCCTGCACAACTTCACGTTACGCTCTTTCCAATGACACCAAAAACATGTCAATCGGTTCAGTAGTTTCGGAGGAGTAATCGTCACAAAAATCCTGCTTGCGTATTAAATAAGTTCTAGTGTCCCTGTTGCTCGAATTCGAGCAATTGCTAAGTATTACAGGCGTTATTTTAAAACGAACTTCAACCAAGTCAGCAAATATTTGTAACTAACTGTTTTATTAGCAAACCTATTGACTGTTTACAATTAACCTATGCTCTTCTTCTCACTTTTGATTTCTGACAACAGCTGGAGTTTCATAACAATTTTTGTTTCCCATGTTAATCTTATGGAGAAATAAGAAACTTTAAAGGGCTCCAGGGCCTCACTCTCTCATTATTTCCCTAAAAAGAAAGTTTCCTGCACAACTTCACATTACGCTCTTTCCAATGACACCAAAAACATGACAATCGGTTCAGTAGTTTTGGAGGAGTAATTGTCACAAAAGATCTGCTTGCGTATTAAATAAGTATAGATATAGATATAGATTTTAACCAATAAACTAGTTGATCTTATACAGTATAAATACTTTACCCCTTTCACTACATGGGAGGAGTGATCCGGTCTAGTCTTATAGTGCGGGGCTCTGGTCTGAAGTCCTGGGTTGAAAATTATATCATCTCATTCAACACTTATCTTCACTTTTAATTACACACAATAGTGGGTCAAAGTCTTATGAATCTAATCTCTAAATTAAGAGATGATGCTTTGTGTAGCTTTCTTACCAACTACTGTATAAGGTCAGCATTTTTGTTTAGATTGGACCATTCCTAAAAAACCCATTGATGAAGGACTGCAGGGTTCATTTTCTGCTCATCTAAGACATACTTATCTTGCTTTTCTTAGGTAAAAAATTTGATACTCAGGTAGGCCTACTTTAATGTTGTATCTTAGAATTGTCGAGTATTGTAAAAGTGTAATGATTTGTTGGTTTCTCAATTCAGCTTGCACACAGCCTCGCCGCATTGCATGCATCTCCCTATGCAAGCGAGTTGCATTTGAAACTCTTTCGGAGTACAAAAGCAAGGTTGGATATCAAATTCGCTTTGAGAGAAGTCGAAACCAGGATACAAGAATTGTTTTCATTACCGAAGGACTGCTATTGAGACAGGTACATCCATGGGGTTTCTTAAAAATAAATTCTAAAGCACCTTTTGATTGGTTAAAACTTTGTGAGGTTAAAGCACACTTTTTGAGTGGCTCATTCAGCCATGTTCTTTTTTTATAAAACATAGATTATAGCTTGGGATGTCTAATTCAGTTTAAAATAAACAGTATCAGCAATCTGACTCATACTTTACCCCTTTCACTTGTCAACAACCTTTATCATGAGTAAGCGATGGGACGGGAGTAACTATTATATTTACTGGGAAAATCACAAAAGTTGCAAAAGCTTTTGAACCATAACTTTTACTAAGGGGGAATTGCACTATATTTTTAAGAACTACAAGGACCATAACAGACAAATCCCAATCATAATCAGCTTAAAAAAAATTTCCGTTATTTTATAAGTTTTTATGGGAAAATCTAAATTTAAAAAAAAATCCTGGAGATACCATGGATTAGTACCTACATACCAAATCCCATCAAAATCGGACTTGAGGTTTTTTTAGGACACTAGGCACGAGCCCGGGATTGTTTTTCACATTACTTTAGACTAGACCTAGGGGTTGTGGCACTGTCACTTAAATAATATTAATATCCATTGGTGAATTGATTTGGTGGGATTTAACCTGGGATCTCAATGACTGAAGTCCGACGCTTTAACCACTAGACCAGCTCGCTTCCCCTCTTAGTCATTTGTTTCATCATGCTTTTCAAGAGAATCAAATACTTCAAACCATCATGGAAAGGACTACATGTGTGGTCTGTAGCACTATACACATCCATAAATACATACATACAGACAGACAGACACACACACTCATCACTTCGAAAACCACTTACTTACAGTACTTTTTCCATATACTATTATGTATAGAGGGAGAAAGTAAAAGTCAATGATATATATCATCAAAAATCAGCAATGTGTCTTCAGTATCCTTAAGTCAATGGTATGACGTAAAGGTTCACTCATCCCACATCACAAGGAAAACCTGTAGAATATTTTCTTTCCGAAATCTCACTGAGTATCGGGTCAAAATTATCTTATGTTAGTTCAAGTTGAACGACTTCCCTAGTGTGTTTCCTAATTGGACTTGTTATACCAGGCTGCAGGTGAAGGACATCTATCAGAGTATGACGTCCTAGTGCTGGATGAGGTCCATGAGCGTCACCTCCACGGAGACTTCCTGCTGGGAGTGGTCAAATGCTTACTGCTCCAGCGGCCAACTCTCAAAGTTATACTCATGTCTGCCACAATCAACATCAAACTCTTCAGTGATTACTTTGGAGATAACACTCGTGTTATCCAGGTAATGTGATTAATATCAAGTAACAGGGGACCGAGCATTGCTTGTTGTGCTTAATTTGTTTGAGACGTTAAATAAACTTAGTCCTACATATCTACAATTCTATATAATTAATACGCTACATGAAACTTTGTCGGTTGAACTCCTCCGCCGTTTCTTAACCGATTTTATCCATTGACGTCTCATTGGAAAGAGCGTGCCGCGTAGATTTGCAAACTGGCCTTACATTTTTTTAAATGTCCCTTGGGCTCTGCCCCAGTGGCTTTGAAAGTTCCCATGTTATCCTTATGAAGAACATAATTGTTTACATTTTGATCAGCTGTATAATTGAATTGTTGTTATTTATCAATGAAACGCATTGAGTACATTTATTTACTATTTGAGTTTGTGTAAACATAACCCCCAAGACGGATCGTGTTAGTATGGTTGTATTTTAAATTTGTGTATTTATCGTTGTTTTGTGTCACTATGACGGATCATGTTAGCATGATTGTAACTTAAATTTGTGCATTTATCGTTGTTTTGTGTAGCTATAATTTGTTTATTTGTTGTTTTTTTTCTTTTAAATGACTTCGACGCGACGACAACGAAACAGCCAGGAGGCGTAATCGTGATAACGACCGCAGTTACAGAACAGTGGCGCGTAATAGGCTTAACTCATCACAGTCAGCACCTGACCCTGGACAATCTCAACTATTAGGTTACAAATGCGCCCTACCCCAAAACGACTTTTCGTTCTCAATTGGCCCTCTATCAATGATCTGTGTTGCCTGTACAGCGAGGCATTTTGAGAAGGAGAAAACCGGCTGGAATGCTTTAGGTTTATCAATAACCAAGGTAAACATGGTCATGGTCTGGGTTACACACCGGTAATCTTTTAGTTGACTCTTTTAAACTCATTGTAAATGTGACTGTTATTCGTTTTGAAATAACTCCTGTAATACTTTGTAATTGCTCGAATCCGAGCAACATGTACACTAGTATCCATGATATTATGAAACATAACAGTAGGACATTGACGTTGCTATACATGTACGAGTATTTAATGTTGATGGCAATAAATGGTTTTTATTTTATTGGAATACAGTCTAAAATATGTAATAAAACAAACTATTCAAATAACATTTACAGAAAGTAAATAAAAGAAACATCTTATAACACTTAAAACATATATTTACACTTATACTGTTACTCACAAGACACTTAATATACATAAAAGATGGTAAGTGGTGATCGATTTCGATTGGACACTCCAATCACCATCAGACCAAATAGGCAAATGACAAGAATCTTGAATGGCCAAAAAAAAAAATTTCAAATGTTGGTATTGTTTCAATTTAAAGCTGTCTCATTTAAATAAAACAATAATTAAATGGTATAAAAGTTGTTATTATCTTAAAGTAGACTTAATGAGAAAGCTAATAAGGCAAACCGCAGATTTTTAAGACGCTTAGTTGTCCCAACTATTGCTGTTTTACTAAAAGCTTACATAAATCCAATATGGCGGAAGTTTTTTCCCAAATGGCGGCTTTCCGCCGCTTTGATTTTTCTCGATTTTTAGTATGATGTTGTGGACACTTTTATTGAAAAAATCCCATATATTTTATTTGTTTTACCTTAAGTTTGATGTTATGCTACACTAGATTTTTTTACACTAGATTGACTAGCCTAAATATTTAAATTGAAAATCTATTTTTGTACATATTTAAAGAAGAATTTACTTGAAATGTTGCTACTTTGAAGGCTGCGGCCTGGAGTTAAAGGTGGCCGTGCCTGCAGCGCATTGTCGAAAACTACAAAACGTCTATTCCTATTTTTCCTTGAGGGTTTTAATTCAATGTTAGCATAGCGTATATTGTTTTGCGGTAAAAGACTACATTTTTGAATACTTGTATTCATCCCTTGCTTAGTAATACACCGCAATTGTATTTATAATCAATGCTAAATAGTATTCGTTGGAATCTTCTTTTCTTTTGTTCTGTATTTAGTAATTTGCTTCTGTACTGTAGATGATTTGTTACAAGCATATGTTACAATTTGTTTATTTACATTTTCTTAAAACTGCCATAGCTAGGGCCTACTTGACAATCCATTTAACAAATGTAAAAATATTTAAATTTCATTTTAAGTTTTAACGAAAAACAAATTTTCCCAGAACAGAGCCTAGAAGGGATATTTTTTTTAGCCTAAAACTAAGATATTTCTATCAAATTGGAGGAAATCGTTGGAGCCGTTTTTGAAATCATTGTGCGCAAACGTAACTCATAGATAACTGTAAAGCTTTAAACTATTGATAAAAGTTAAAAGTGAATTTAGTTGAATTTAGTCACCATAGCTGATGATTGTTGTAAATAATGCAAATTATCAGCCAAAAAACTTTTCCTACTGTTCTATTGAAACAAAAAATGAGCTAAAGCTGGTCCATATAGATGGGACACCCATAAGTTAAAGCCATAGAGTTTATCTTACAAAAAGACACTAATATTCCCTCTCATATTAATGTTTTGAGATTAAAAAACAATGTACAGGGTTACTTTGTACAGGGATGTGACCTTTTTAGTAGCCTATCCCAAAACTGTGATACACTCAATATTCTTACTTTAGCCGACATGTTCTAAATACAACAATACCATTGGCAAAGGTATGTGTATTTACTACTTCCCATTGATTGTAATTACTGCTACAAAAGCATTGAGTTTGAGGAAATTAGCCACCACCACTAAAGTTGTTTGTGATATCTAGATGACCACAAGAGTCTATGGTGATTTTCGTCTCATTGGGGTCCTTGTAATAGAGTATTGATGATTTATTGTTGGTGAATGAGGTAGAACCCAACTACCTTACTCAATGGGGGGGGGGGGGGATATGGACTATGGGTAAATAATGGCCTATTCTTTTGTACTTTTTCACTCATAATATCCCTTCCCTTCAGGTTTTTTAAAGAATATATAGCTCAGGCTGCACTTTCTTTCATAATTTGTATAAATGTTTAGTTATTTTAGCTCTGAACAACTGGTAACCTTTGTCCATGTATTGGCTAAGAAGTGAGCACCAACACAATGCTTGTCTTTTCTATTGTACTCTAAAGTAAGTTGAAGTTAAACAGCATTGTAACTGTAGGTTCCTGGAAGATTACATCCAATTAAACTTCACTATCGACCAATCATTGTGGAGGAACGTGCATCCAAGTCTGAGAGATTGAACCCTGGACCATACGTTCAAATCATGCAGCTTATTGATGAGAAGTACCCTAGTAAGTTGAGTATCCTTCAGTTACTAATAAACTAGTGGGTAAGCTACTTTATTTTTCTTTTGTTAGTTATGTTCTGTTAGTTCTGTTAGTTAAGTATATAAAACAACTGGAATGCTAGGTACGTCTTCACGAAAGCGCGCCGTTGTGGCAGCCTTCCCCCACCACCATGGGGGACCCAGCGGATTTTAGCCAATTCATCGAATAGTGCGCGAAGTTGTTAACTCGCTCCTAGCCTTCTATAACAAAGATTAAGTACAACAATGTTTATATATTTGTAATCTGCATCAAATGCAGAATGTAATGGTATAAATCATTTTTACTTTTGATTTGAAATAGAATTTCCATAGTTAAAAAGAGTCAAAAATTTCTTCATCGTGACATGAAAAAGTTAGTATGCGAGGAAGTATTTTATTTTTGGGCCAGAAGAAAACTTTAAGCGACAAAGTTGTAGTTGAAGAGTTTATTTTTAACATGTGATCGAGCAATTTACAATTGAGTGTGCAGTTTGTTTGTAGTATAGTGATTAATAGCGCGACGAGGTTGATTTTATGTCGCACCAACCTCCTCACTCCAGCAACTCTTTATGTTTTTGCTACTCGATCATTGTAAAGCTAAATAAATTTCAACCTTATTAATATTTGATACAAGTTAAAGAATTTAACTATTCTATGGATGTGATCATATATTTTATTTATTTGCAGAAGATAAATACTAATACCAGTATATTGATCGGCTGCCGCTGAGTTGAAAAAACCCTATGAAATCGACTTTTCCGCTCCGTTGAATGAAATACTCAACGTAATACAATTTACAATTGTGTGCTAATTCCTATATTTTATAATAATAATAATAATAATCAAATGACAATTTTAAATATCTGGGAGTGACAATAACAAGTGAAAGCAGACAAGACGACGAAATCCAATGTAGATTAGCAGCAGCTCAACGGTGCTATTGGAGTCTAACAAAACTATTTAGAAGTAGACTCCTGACCAGAAGAACTAAAATAAAGATGTATAAAGTAATAATACAACCAGTTCTACTATATGGAGCAGAAGTCTGGACACTTACAAAGCAAAATGAAAAGAAATTGATAGTTTTTGAAAATAAAATCTTACGTAGAGTGTTTGGTCCTATTAATGACAATGGTGAATGGCGGATAAGGAAGAACCAAGAATTAAGAGAACTTTTTAATGACCCAGATATCATAGCAATGGTAAAGAGCAGAAGATTACGATGGCTGGGACATGTATATAGAAGAGATGATAACAGTATGATTAAGAAGGTATGGATGGGGCAACCAGAAGGACGACGGCCGCTGGGACGGCCCAGATTAAGATGGAATGACCAAGTGAGGCAGGACCTCAGGAGGTTAGGAGCAAGTTTGGAGGCAGCAGAAGATAGGCAGCAGTGGAGGAGCATTGTTGGCGAGGCCAAAAATCACTTGGGATTTGTGTGGCCACAGGAGTAAGTAAGTAGTAATAATAATAATCATAATAATATTTTTTTATAATAGATGCATTTTATTAGCATGCATGAAATTTCAAGGAAATAATTTGTTTACAAACCATGTTTCAAGCAATGACATTTCTGACGAAAGTCACCCTTTGAAACTAATGAAACTGATAAGGACACTATTTTATAAAACAGTTTGTTTCTCCAATGCGAGAAACATTATGAATGAATGTAATAAAAATAAGTTAGGTGTAAAACAGAAATTTAAGAAATTGGTTTTGTTTCACAACATGTATTTAAGCACGATTGTGGACATTAATACATATTCTTAGAAGTTCAGTTTAGTATTATTAACCAACCCCTTTTCCATTAAGTGTGATTATATGAATTTTAAAACACATACAGAATAATAATAACACTCAAAACATTTTTTTTACTAATCGTGTCTTTGCAATAATATACAAATACAGTAGACTCTCGCTCATCCGGATCGGCCTTGTCCGGACTCCCAGTAGTCCGGATCGGCAATCGTGATTTTCTTTAGTGGAACAGTACAGTAGAAGTCAGATTATCCAAGCAAAACGGGACTGAGACTACCTTGAATAATGAAAAAAATCGGATAACACGGCAGTAAAAATTATTGCCGGTGGAAGTGCATATACCCGGGCTATCATTACTGTGGACCTGGAACAAAATTCAGCCGTAAAGATTATTACCGGTGGAAGTGCATATGCACGGCTATCATTACTGTGGACCTGGAACTAAATTGAAAAAACGGCTATATACAGCACTGTGTATTTGCTCGACTCTCGATAGTCCGGATTTTTCGTAATCCGGACCGGACGCCCGCCACATTAGTCCGGATGAGCGAGTCTACTGTACTCCTATTGTCAAAGGAACGAGCCCAACAATTTGATTTGTAAATTTACTATTCAATTGTTGTTATTGCCTTTACGTTAGATACTTTCTAGGTTTAGAATTCATGACCTTATTAATTAATTGCTCTGAACCTTAATATTTGAAAGTTCTCATTAATTACCCAACAAAGCATATATTAAAAGATCCCTTGTTACAACTAAACAAAGGGGGTTATTTGTAACACAGTTTAGTTGTAACACAGTTCACAGTTCTAATACATATGTACTTATGTGTTACCTGTATTAAAAATGTATTTAGTATAACTATAAAACGTTTCTGGGAGTACCGTAAACATAAAGATCAGCAGAACCAGGGAGGACGGCCCGCGGCGCGATTTATAACAAACCTCTTTGCGTTACTAATTACTCCATTACACATGACTAGAACATTTTATTTGAAATTGCTTGGTTATATGCTGAAGATCATCTCATTAGCTACAATTTTGTCGCTTGAAGTTTGCTTCTGACCAAAAAATAAAAAAAATCCTCGCTTAGTAACTTTTTCATGTCAAGGTGTGATATTTGTTTAACATTTTTAGTTGTTAAAATTCGAATTACGATTTAAATAAGATTATATTTATACTGTCAGATTCTGCAGTTAATGCAGATTCCGAATATATAACTTTAATTGCAGTCAACCTATTGTATGCACGGTCAGGAGCGTATTAACAACCGCGTGCACGATTGAGGAACTGACATATCTGCATCGAGTCCCCCTTTGTGGCAGGGGAAGGTTGCTGAGACGGCGCGCTTTTCATCCCAAATCTCCTATCTACCCGGTGTTCCAGTTGTGTTATATAGTTCAATGGTATTGTCATGTTTTGTGTTGCTAAACAATAACCTCAAAAGTCTTTAGTAGGTTACATTAAATAAAGAACTTTTGTCTTATTTTCCAATCTTGATATATTTAAATTATTATTGAATTTCAAAATTTTACTTAATAAAATGTTGTTGTAGAGGACGAGAGAGGAGATTTGCTGATTTTCCTGCCTGGGATGAGTGAGATAACAGCTGTTGTGGATGCAGCCAAACAGTACAATGAGAAGACCCAGGGCTGGATCATCCTGCCACTACACAGCACTCTGTCTATATCTGATCAGGATAAGGTAAACATAAACTACATCACACTTTGTATGATTTGGTTCATTTCCATATGTAGTAGGGATGTGTCGATCTGCGTTGGTATCAGTATCGAGAACGGATCATCAAAAGTCGATACTGATACCCGTCGCCGGAAAACTTACCGTGAACACGCAAGACGACGATGACGTTTCTGTGACCGTGGGATACGATGATGTCTACTCGGCTGCGGAAGATTTTCATGATTTTTGCAGAAGACAGTTTTTTTCTTCTTTCAAATGTAAGAATGCAACAACCCGTTGTAGTATAAATTCAGTCCAATTGTTTTTTTTTTCAAATTGTATTAAAATGCAAATTTGGTAAATCTTTTAGGTAGTTTTCTGTGTAGGTAAATCTGTAAATATAGTGTCAGCTACAATACCTATGTAACCATTACATAGGCCGAGGCCTGCAGAAGTCTAATGATTACTTTGAAGTATCACACGACAACCTTTTGAAATGAAGATGTGTTTGTTAAGGCCTTGGCATATAAATTACAGCATGAGTAAATAAAATACATTCATAATAAATGACAACAAAATTATTAAAACCAATTATAAAAGATGTTTTTGTTTTAGGCTACAACATTTAATTTGAGTTGTTGAGCCTGCACTGTGTTAGTGTAAAACCTGTTAGATTGTAGTAAATTACTAACCTGACATAAAAAATGTCAACATGCTGTTCTCCTGGCTGTAATAATTCTTCTTATTACGGGAAAATCAACGGAATATCATATCATATCACAGGTAAGCTTAGTTATAACTGGACTGCTGTTCAGGCCAATCAGTCTAGGCTAATTGGCCTACGTATTGTTATCGTAACTGTACTTCTGTACAGGTCTAGACATTAAAGTGCATTAGCAATTTACTTTAACAAAGAGCTTTTGATAACACTGTCACATTTATATTGCTTACAGAATTATGTGGGTTTATACAATGCCATGTCGCATGACGTTTATTTGTAGGACAATTTTTCAAAAGAGATTTTTAAGTCATCGGGATTCTAAACTCAAATGTAGAGAGTCGAGCAGGAGAGTCTATGGTTCGTACTACAGTGGCTAAGAATGACGTATAATACTGTGTAGGTGTTTGACTATGCGCCTGAAGGTATCCGCAAGTGTATCGTGTCTACTAACATAGCAGAAACATCAGTGACTATTGACGGTGTCCGCTTTGTCGTGGACTCTGGCAAGGTGAAGGAGATGAGTTACGATGCAGTTTGCAAGATGCAGCGACTCAAAGAGTTCTGGATCAGCAAGGCCAGTGCGGAGCAGCGCAAGGGACGAGCTGGTGAGGTGTTTGTCTATGGAAATAAGTATTTTGTTAATTGGTTAACAATTAAAAGTCATGAGAATATATTAGATTAGATTGGATCTTTGACTATTTAATACAACAATGATTGCTTCTGTATCCAATAGTCAATGATTGTATTTAACATAGGAAGTAAGGCTTCACTGGAACAAGTGTTAGGAGTAACTACTGACACCTGTAGTAGTTAGTAGTAGTGCAGTAGAAGCGACACACTAACCCAGTAGTAGCGCTTGACACATAATCCGGTGAACTGCTCTGAATATGGCTGTCTGCAACAAGGCCAAAAGCCAAGTATTTAGTAATAAGTTTCTGTCTCTGACTTTGTCGTATGCAGAAGACCTTCTAGTGTTGGGTTTGGTTTGTTTGATGTGAACACAACAGGATGAATATTTTAAGGGGACGATGCCTAAAGGGTGAGTTTTTAATCTATAAGTATAAAAGAGGATGTTGGTATGTTAGTATATTTGTTTGGCAGTGATAAACTCAGACACCGCTGGACAGATGGCCACGAAACTTGGTACATACAAGTAGAACCTCTATTATCAGGGGTGATGAGGGGGATGGAGACCACGTATAATTGAAACCACTCTAATCCATCATGGCATGTTTAAAACCATAAAAAAGCGTAAAACTGTATAAATGGACGTTAATGTAATAAATATTTAAATATTGCATCATCAAAATACAATTAGTAGGCTATTGCCCAGTCATGATATTTTAAGTCATTAACCTTGGTTCAGTAGTAATAAATACCCCCCGCTGCAGCAAACCTGCCGACTAAGCGAATTTCCGTTTGTCTGAATTGATTTTCAATTAAATCTACCAATCAATCAATTTATTTATTGAACAATAATAATGGATACATGCATATTATACAATAGGTGCAAAAACCATACAAAGCTTGTTTGCACCAACATATTATGAAAAATCGATTTAAATAACATTAGGTTCAACGATTACCTAGGTTTGCTGCTACAAGGAAACTAATAAAGTGTATTTTTTTGTAAAATATTAATAGCTTAGTATAAAATAAATAAATTTGCCAAGTTTGATCAAAATATATCCATAAACAAGCAAACTACAACATTTTAAATATTCTCTCCACAAGAATAACATGGGAATTTTAAATTTACAATAATTAGAATTTTGTCTGTTACCTATAATCATACAAAAACACTTTTGTACATTCTAAATTATTTATTTTTTGAAGCTCTTTAAAAAGGTCTAGAGAGAAATTGGGAAATCGCGTAAAGAACAGATTAATGGACATTCTAGTATCTACTGCTAGTCACAGGCTACTGCTTCATGCTGTTTTAGGACAGAAGAATGTCAATAAAAACATTAGATAACTCATAAACAAGTATAAAATCATAGTAAGTCAATTTACTTAACAATAATAATAATTGTCCTAAAATAAAATATAGATAACAATGACATAAACCATCGCTTATTATTTATCTTTTTCCTCTCAATTCTTTCTTGGGTTTCTCTTCATACAAACATTCAACAAGTTGTCATGGCTACTTATACCCAACCAAAGGCTACTAAAGTTGTCATGGTTACTGATTGCCCAATCACAAACTGTTATGACATAGCAAGCGCACATCAGACAGATGTGTAAGGAGCAGACAGCTTGACCTTGAAGCTATCATCTTCTTTCTCTTGCCTCTGTTTTATTTTTTTGTCAAATGAATTGTGATGTTTCAAAAGAAATCAGAAACTTCCATTGTCATAATTTGCAAGATACGTGCATATGACAAAATCAAGAATGAGGTTATAAGTTCAGCCAAGAAATAAAACAAGACAAAACCAAATAAATAGACAAACATGATTATGAATTGATTCAATGCACAATCAATTTAATAGTTGGGCAGTAACAATAAATAAAAATAAAAATTGTGGTGTGGAAAGCATTGAGCCTATAAGAAACAATGACAGTAAAAAGCAATATTGTAGAAGCCTGCTGCAAATAAATAATTTGAAACAATGTATTCCAACACATTAGTCTAATCATACATATTTTATAAAATTTTCTTGGACAATGAGGTTAATGTAATCTAATTTTTAGGCATCCATTGACCATGGTTAAGCCACTGCCCGGTTGATCCGCCCCCGATTAATCGAGGTTCTGCTGCACATGTAGAATTTCATGGAGTAGGTTTACCCATGTCAGGGATTTTGAAAGAATTTTATTTAGATTCGTTAACTAACAAAACATATGAAAGTTAAATAATATTGAAGATGCATCAGCTGTTACATTTGTTTAAATACTTTAAATTTATAGTTTGTTTATTTTTTCCCTGAGTTAATCTTTTGATTCTGTCACACAGTTTAAAGCAAATAAAAGATTTTCATCTATAAAAATCAATAAGTACGATTGAGATTTGCCTGTATAGTTCGCATGATTAGTATGTGTAACAGTTTTTTACAGTAGATTTCGAGACCTACATTATTCTCTTAATTATTCTTGCCCCGTTGCGAAGCACGAAATGAATTTATCTATTAGACAGAAACAATAGATAAACATGAGTCATTAAGGGGCAAAAATCATGCAAGGTATTCCTGCATCAAAACAGTAGTGAAAAACGTTTTTTAAATGTGTCTCCTACCAGCTGTCAAGTTCTTCTGCATGTGTGGTCTCTAACCAGCCGGTTGTGATTGAGTTATAATTTTAACCAAGAACAGTTTAGTCTTGTTTTAAACAATCATTTTACTACTATCAGAATGGAAATTTGTGTGTGGTAAACTTTGACTAATCAACGTCGACTATTAGGCAGGACTGGGCCTGGAGTATGTTACCGCTTGTATTCAGAGGAAGACTATGCTGCAATGTCAGCCTACACAACTCCCGAGATTCAGCGAGTTCCACTAGACTCTCTACTGCTACAAATGATTTCTATGGGTCTTCCTGATGCTAGAAAGTTCCCTTTCATCGAACCACCACCCACTGACACCATCGAGACAGCTATTCTATCACTGAAGCAACATGTAAGTGTGAATGTTTCTAAAATATATTTTTGAGAAATTACTTAACGGCTAATTAAGGAGTTGTTATTGGTAAGAGATAGAGTTAAGCCAGCTCACCTGAGTCTGGGGACTTAGAGATAGAAAAAGTAACTCCACATAATACCGATATTTTGTTGTAAACAGTTTGTTCAAAAAGTATTTTTTTTGTTTTAGCCAATTTCCCTTAAGGGAAGAAGGAGAGTATTAAAAATTGTCAATTAAAAATTCCATGTTATTATTATGGAGAATAAGTAGGGGTCTGCGGTACACCGAAAAAGTGGGTATGGTACGGTTCTGGCTTAATTACGGTCATCGGTTTGGTACAGCATTTTACGCTGTAGGAATTCGGTTTTGTACAGCCTATTATAATAATAAATTACTATCGTAGTCAACGTTAGTTGGTTCCGAGCACATTAAAGGGCTATCAGACGTTTGTTTATGATCTTCATAATTTATTACTAGGATGGTGATGCAATAAAAACCCCATTAGCAATCCCAAATCCTTTAATATTTTATTACGACAATAATTCCAAGAACTGTTGAGTTTTATCACTTTTATTCCTTTACGACTTTCTCCTATTCTATCTTATCATAAAACAATAGTTTTAAGATGACTGTTAAATTTTATCTCCAACTCAGTCAGTAATTTTGTGAATATTCAATATGCTATAGCGACCTTAAAACCCAAGCTATCATGTGGAATTGATGAGATCCCAGCTAAAGCTGTAAAACACTGTGCAAATCAACTCGTAATTCCGTTAGCAACTATCATCAATAAATCTTTTACCAAGTCAGTTCCCATCCTAATAAGAGGTTTTTATTCCGACTGAAGATGGACCTACGGGTCCAAAATTAATATCGGATAACCACAATAAGGATTGCAATGGATAAGCAATCCAGAGGCTAAAATGATTGACATGTGTAATCAATAAAATTGCACATGAAATCAATTAAAACTCCTATTTTACAAACAAACATACATCAAACCCACTATGTAAAGGACACAACACAATTAAATATTTTATAGGGAAGAAATACAAGTTTTGACACATTATAATTGTTATTATTATTATCACTATTTTTTCTATGCTTTGTGAGAATACATACATGCATGGGCGTTTCACAGTGAGAGGTTATGATCAAGTTCAAACCAAACGACTTCAGCTTCAGGTTTTTCTTTTTTTTTTCTCAATCAACTCAGCTCAGCCGGCACTGCCAGTCTGCTGTGCAAACAGTTCAAACATGGTCTACGAACCTTGAAAAACATAGAGAACGAGATATGAGCAATCCAAATAGTATTCCGTAGATTGTAAAGCAATTACTTATGTCATTACATTTTAGATTTTTTAGTGTGCTTAAGAAAACTTTGTACTAGAAAAAAAAATCTAACTTTTTGTTTGTTAGCCTTATGCATCAATTGGACCTCACCGACAAGTTTTTTAAACTTGGAGAGGCCATGCTGTTGTAATTTCTATAGTAAATATATTCGAATTTGATATAGCAAACAAAAACAACACAATCGGTGACACACAGAGTTTTTTTTCGGGGTGTTAAAACATTAGTCAAAAATACTTGAAACATGCAATACAAAAACTTATTAAAACATGTATAATCAATAAAATTGTACATGAAATGAACAAAAACTATTACTTTACATATTTAATATTTATAAAAATATATATTTAGCAAACAAAAACAACAACGCCATCACTCACGGAGGGCTCCGTGCTACGTGACTCTTCGGGCTTCAACTGATTAATCGGGGTTTAGTGGGAGAGGTGTGAGATCAAAATCATGTTCAATTTGTTCCTAGAAAGATGCATGTGAGGTCCTAAAGCTGCTGGCTGCCAATATCACATATTTTTCCATAAAAACAAATTCACCCGGAGGAAGACTCTGTGGTGTCACCGACGGAGGGTTAATAGAAATAGATTTGATTGAAAATCCAAGGAAATTTGCTTAATCTGCAGGTTTGCTGTGGTGTGGTGTGACATTTCTCATCAATCTATTTTCTAAGGAAATGCTACACTAGGAGGCAAACTGAGTGTTTATTAGTGACCTGATTGTGCATCTGTATACCCAATGACTTGCATACTTTTATGTGAGTAGCCAAACTCAATTTCTAAAAAAAAAAAATACCCCCGCCGCAGCAAACTTGCAGACAAAGCTTTGGCCTGATTGGATTTTCAATTATTTGTTATGTGATCACAAGTGGTTTTAGTGGAGTGGGTTCACAAATTGATAAATTTATTTGGAGGCCAACCTTTTTTGTTTTCTAGATAAACAGACTTTCAGATTAAAGTGGGCTCTGAACTTCTAAGTTACAGCATTCCAATAAAACTATATATTTTAATGAACTTGAGGGGGGGGGGGTTGAACCTATACCTCCAGGACAAACATTCTGCGCTCCACATCTTTCTTGTTTAATTTGTTTGGTTTTCAGTCAGACATAAATGAAGATGAATACGTTATTATTAATGTCACTAATTTTCAGCATTTTGGTTTGCAGGGAGCTCTGACCAGTGAAGAGAAGCTTACAACGGTAGGTCAACTATTATCTGCTCTACCCGTTGACATACCTCTAGGTAAGATGTTGATCATGGGCTCACTGTTCCACCAAGTAGAGCCTGTACTGTCATTGGCTGCTGTTCTGTCCGTCCAGACACCCTTCACACATCGGGCCTACAGAGACATCGATTGTCAGGTAACTTTTTCTGACATGTGATCGACAAAAATAGTAAATTATTCCCATAGTGCCCAAATTGACACTTAAAGTGTCACAAAGTCCAAGACTATTTGAGGTTTCAAACAGTATAAATTCCATCTATACTTATGAACAAAAATACCACTCATTCACTATTACCTCTCAGCTACTCAGCCATTTATGTTAAGTCAGAACTCTTGAAAAAAAAAAAAAAAATATATATATAAAAAAATTAATCTGGCTCTTCAAACATCCAACATTTGTACCCATGCAGTGTACTCAGTGATTGTTTCAGACTCTACGCAAACAGCTAGAGTCAGACCATGGAGACCCAATCACATTGTTGAACGTGTTCCGAGAGTGGCTGGAGGTTAAGCGGGGGGAGAGAGCAGCATCACGGAGTTGGTGTCGTAAGAGAGGTCTGGAGGAGCAGCGGTTCTATGAGGCCACCAAGCTGCGGGCGCAGTTCAAGGATTTGTTACAGGTTAGGTTTGGATTCATGATTAAGAATTTTATTTTTAACTCAAGGAAGATGGTTGTAGTGTTTTACTTGTCTTCTTTTCTATGGTGGATAAAAAGTTTTTCTTTTGGGTTATGCGTTAATAGTATCATCTTGAATCTATATCCATCTGGCCAGGTCACATTTACATCCCATAACACCCCTCATATTATCATTGTATGGCCGCCAGATAGTTTGGGGTGTTTAAAAAAAATATCATTTGAAAATTGCAGATGATGGCTAAGGTGGAATCAGTCTAAACTCTAAAATGTCAGTCCTTAGTTAAACATTGATCGAAGTACTGTTAATGAGTGGCGACTAAATCGTTTCGATGTAACTGGCAAAATTTGTTTGGGGGGGAATTTAGGCTATATTGTAACCAGTGTAAACTATTTTACATCATAAAAGCTAATTGCAACGGTCTGGATTTTATTTTCTGCAATATAAAAATATTATAATTTATGTTATTAGTTTTTGTGTAAATAACAAAAATCGTAATTTTCCTATATCAAATGCATGTTATTTGGGTTTGACGTGGTTGAACACTAAATGAAATGGGGCCCTTAGTGTTAAACCCAATAACATGCATTTGATATAGGAAAATTAGGTTTTTTGTTATTTACACAAAAACTAAAAGAGATACGAAGTAAGTGTAAATTACAAATTTGTTATGAATTAAAAAACCTATAAAATGAAGTGCCACTTGACATAATGTTGCTATTTAAAAATTTTGAGCAATGAGCATTTGCAAATGTTCAAAAATAAACTTTTTGGGAATTTTTATTATTTAAAAAAACTGTTACTTGTCGCATATCACAGTAAAGCTAATTTCATAACGAGTAAGAAAATTCAACCGGAGAAGGGCTAAATGCATTGGTATAGGACCCACAGAATATTAAAAAAAGTATAGATTTTTTCAAAAAAACTGCCGCCATTTTGAAACAGAAAAAGATAATTAATTTATGTTTTCGCCAAAATGTTTGTCTATTGAATACCTTTAAAATGATGTATAACATGACATATCTTTACATTTGAATATTCCGAGATTCAAACTAGTGACCCTCAGTTTTTGGCACACCTGTATTGGAAAAAAGTTAAAAATATTTTTACGGGATTCCTCGGGGTCGATTTAGCAGCAAATAATTTTATTTCATCCTTGTACGTTAAGCCGTTTTTCCGTAATCAATTTGAGACACCTCTCGTGGGACACCCTGTAGATTAGTTGGAAATGTTGTTGTAACTTGCAGGCTAGAGCTGGACACTCCAGCACATTCGATACAAGCAGAGCTACTTTGAATATTTTTGACAAATTGGATACACAACTTAATAATATTCCTCCCTATGGATAAACTAAATTTGAATTAATATATTTAAATTTCTAGATTATCCATACAGGTAATCGCAACGGAACCTCTCCATGTCAACCTAGATGAAAGAATGAATGGAACTGCCGCTGAGTTGCAATGACTGAATTGTTACTTTTTAAAAGACTTGATGACAAACACACGTAGCTCGACCACTCTTCTATAAATACAGATAATGGCAGTGTGTAGGCTTTCCAATGAGCCTACCCCCACCACCCTCAGAGGACCTGTCGCTGAACAGTGCGTGGCAGAAAATAGATCCGTTTTTTTGCTGCACACTGTATAATAATAATGTGTAGTTAAATTTGACCATGACCCTTGTACATTTTCATTTTTATTTTTTTAACAATACCGTTTCGGTAGAACTAGTACGTATCAAGAAATAAAAAATCAAATTTTCATTCAATGCTTTAAAACAATATTTATTATAAAAAGAACACACACACACACAAATAGTGAATTAATCTAAACATGAAAAATGCAAAGCCCTCACTCAATGACTTATTCATCACCAATTCTCCAACTTGGGATAATCTAGGTGTACCTGGTTTGTAAAACAATAAACTCTACTTTTGGTACTAACAGTTCTTTATTTCTTCTCTAAATGTGTGTGTTTAAATTTTATTTTTATTTTTTTTTATAAATATCTTGAATTTTTACCTGAAGAACAAAGTGAAGAAGTGAAGAATTTTTACCTTTTTGGTGAAGTTTGTACACCTCCTCATATGGAAACAGTGTCTTGCCTTCTTTATGCTATTAGACATTTGATCTATGGAAGGTAGCTCAGTGATTGTAGCCAGTACGTTAGACATGAGGTCTTGACCATGTTTTGAACAACTTTGAAAGCGTGAGATCATGGACTCCCAGCGATACAGTATATAATTATATCGTAAGCAATCAATGCTTCAGCCGTTAACATACGGTTCAACATGCAAATTGAGCATCAGAATTGTGTTGTTGTTGGTTCAAAGTGTTCATGTCTAATGTTTGTAATCAATGGATTGTTGCTGCACCGGGAAAGTGCCTTAGCCACCTTGATAAGCTACCCAAATCCCTCATAACCTAATCACCCTGAGAGTAAAGTTGTTTAGCAAATCAAGGAAATACAGCAATGTTTTCAAGATGACTTTGTTTAGGAAAAAACAAATTGTTGAAAGCAACTTAATTCCTACTCTAAAAGTGCTAGGATAAGTTAACCAGTTAATTGGTAGTTAATTGCTGTCATCCAATAATTATTCCCAATTTCACAGCTATATTTTACTAGTGATGAATTTATTTTACTATTTAATAGTTTACCCAAGCAAAGAGCGGGCAAAAAAGCCAGTCGCCTAGTATTCTTATTGTGGTCCTGAAAATCTTAACAATCTCATACTTAAATTTCCTCATTTACTCCATAATTACCTAGGTTTGTTCACAGGACTGTGGTCTACTGAAAGCCAGTGAGCGTCCGAGTGCCAGTCTGTCGAGTGCTGAGCGCACACTGAGGCATGGTGAGGTTAAGCTGCTTAAGTCTCTAAAGCGCTCGATACAAGATGCAGCCCCTCGCACTAGACGCACACTCAAGCCGGACTCCTGGACCATTGCTGAAGACGAGGACAAAGCTGCGGTTGATTTACGAGATATTGACTTCCGTCTTCGCAACGACAACTCACAGATTCAGGTAAACGTTAACTGCAGTGAAGCAAAAATGTCATTCCTAAAGGTTTGCCAGTTCATGTGCTGATTTAAATAAATAGGCTTAATTCCTTTTGTTTGCAAAGTTTTACATTCAAAATTTCCAAATTCAAAAACAAATTTTTTATATTTTTTCTACCTAATGCAGAACATATTATGCTGAACAAATTCTTCATTTCATTAAGAACGATTAAAGTATACGGTTCAATAGGTTTGCTCTGTTGGTTTAGTTTATATGAATTTTCAAAAATATGACTGTAAAATCGCCAAAAATGCCTTGCCACTACAGAGTTTACCTATTGCCAGTTGGAGGGTTAAATTATCAAACTAGTTTTCTTTGATTAATTTTCTTTCATTTACTAGAGGTAGCTTGATGTTTCAGGATCTGCTACAAGGGTCAAGCGCCTGCAGTTACAAAGACCTGGCTATGCTGAAGCTCATCCTCACCAGTGGTTTCTACCCTCAGTTGGCTGTGGCTGATGAGTTTAACCACTGCAAGGTAACTTTGTTGCTTCTTACATTCTGAAAAATCTAAGCTGTTTCAGTGATGTACACAGTTTTGTTTATCAAAGCTTATACAAAAAGTTCTTTTGTTGTTTTAAATTTTTTTAGATCATATGCAGTGTTGGGGAAGCTACTTTTAAAATGTAGCTTTCAATAGCTACAACTACTGCTACATTTCCAAAAAAGTAGCTTAGCTACAGCTACAGCTACAGTTCCAAAAAAGTAGTTAGCTACAACTACAACTACAATGAAATGTAGCTACAGCTACAATTTTAGCTACTTTTTCAAAGACGTTAATTTTTATTCCACGCACATTAGGTAAATGTAAAATTAATTGCAACTACATTTTTATTGAACAAACATTTGAAAAAAATTTCAGTATTGTATCTAACATTACTTGGAAAACAAATTATTCCTAGATTGTTTAATTTGTTGGTATTATAAACCTAACATTACAACAACAGAACCAAATAGTTGGGTGTCCCATCATATTTAGTAATTATTTTTAAATATTGCATTATTTTTAAGCATCTTAAAATGTAATTTTCATTAAGTCCAAAGGACATACAACCAAACTATATTTTAAAAGCTAATTTTATTAATTTAATATAGATTCATTTATAGATGTTTTATATCAACAACTAGCTGTACCCGCGGGCTTTGCCCCGCTTAACTTCATAAGTATTCGCATGGCTCAATCACGTCCTGGTTGAAGTTCGTTCGCTACGCTCACTCACCTTCAGGTTGGAAATCGTTCGCTGCGCTCACTTTTTTTCAGGTTAGCTCGTTCTCTACGCTTACTCGCCTCCAGGTTGATGTTCGTTCGCTACGCTCACTCACCTTTTGGTTCCAAAATTAGCTGTTGTCATAAATTTAAAAAGTCATCCCTTTTATTGTTCATAATACAGTACTTTTATAAAGGTTTTTATGTTTTAATATTTAACATTGGAGAATTTAAACGTTGTTAAGTGCACAGGTGTGCTGCGATTGGGGTTTAATACATTTGGACTTATTCAAAAGTAAAATAGTTTTCTGTGCTGCAATCTGTAGAAACACTGTGGCACTATTTCAAATCATGACTAATGCTAATACAGAATGTTGTAGTTATTCAAACGTACAAAACAGTTGGTGAAAGTAAACATCTGCTTTTAAATTATATTTATTTGTAAACATTCTAGATCAAAAAGTCTGACATTGGCCCACTTAAAACCCTCTGGGGCAGAGCCCTTTTGACGGATCTGCACCAAACTTCACTCGAACCATCCTTGAAAGATGCTTAATAATGCCTGAAAGTTTCATTACAATCTGTCGAGCGGTTTTGGAGTCCATAACGTATATACACATATATATACATACATACATAGTTCCTCTTTTATAGATATATATTAAGACCAATAAAACCAATAAAACCAATAAAACACCAATAAAACTGCAAAAAGATTATTTAAAAATACTTTTTGTGTTACAGAGCCTAGCCTACTGAAATTGGAGTTTATTGCCTTTCTTTACTTTTAATGTTAAAAACAACATTGCTATAGATTTTAAAGTGATAAATTACTTATTCTACGAATAACACTTTTCAATGTCAAGAAATCGTCATTTATTGTCATTATGCATAGGGCAAATTGTGCTTCAACCTAGTTGGTAGAGAAAACAGTGTTCAGCAACTTATCCTGAAATCGGATTTTTTAATTTAAATATGATGAAATTTGTAAAGTAAAAATAACATGTAGGCCTACTTGGCTATGTAACAAGTTGGCTATAGTAGGCTTGTCCTTGCAAGGACTAAACAGATATATTCATAATAATTGAACTTGGTATTCGTCTTAAACCATAGCCTCAGTCCTATACAAGAGCTGTTAGCAGGAGCAAACTATGCTATTTTTTTTTAATGTAAGTTTCATGTTATATGGAGATTTTTTCATTACAATTATCATGTAGTCTAGGCATATCTTAAATCTCATCAGGTAATTTCCTCTTTGCTAATTTAGTAAACCTTTGAAAAATCTTCGTAATCTAACCAAGGAAGGGCTTGTGATGATAAACCACAATCAACAGCTGAAGCAAAAGGTTGATAGACCATCTTTCTCATTATTTCAAGGTGTGTTGGTTTCCATTAAACCCCAAGTTGAAGCATTATCGATATAATAAAGAAACTAAATTGATTACTAATTCCCCTGTCCTGTCAATCACTTGCAAGCATTCAATTCAATAGCTTCTCTTGTCACCGGTACCGTTTAAACGTCGTCTGCATCTAGCGATTTTATTTTATCTGACAGTAATCATAGAGTAGTAAATTAAGGAAATGAGAGCCAAAAATGTGGATAACACTCATTTAATGGCCTCTATGTCCACACAACGTTGTAATAGGGAATAAAGCGGCTGCAACCAGCTGTTTGAAGCCAAGAAAGTAGGCCTAATCTTTTTGAAAATCTCAGTTTGAAAGAGGTTGTTTCACGTAAGGTTGAGGTTATGATAAAAATCACTATCTCAAACAAATGTTAATGTAGCGAGAAAAGTAGCTAAAATTCCGCTACAACTACTTTAAAAATGTAGCTAGCTACAGCTAAAGCTACAAAATATTAAAAGTAGCGTAGCTACAGCTAACGCTACAAAAAAAGTAGCGCGCTACTGTAGCGTCGCTACTTGTAGCGCGCTACTTCCCAACACTGATCATATGGTATTACATTTAATTACTTTTTTGTCATACTGCAGCAAAAAACAGCCGTTTTTAAAGCATGCGTTATGGGTCTAAAGTAGGTCGTTTAGTCTCTAGGGAGTAAAAATAATTTTTATTCCCGAGAGAGTAAAAAGCATTTAAACACAGTTGTAAACTTTGATTGTAAGCAATCGCATGTAAAAGTATGTATCGCTAGTATTAACTGGTTGTAGCTTATAATTGCATTCTTTTTAACAGTTCAACTCATCAATGTTCAACATATAATATACACTAACACAATCGTAATAGTCAAAATGCATATCAATGCATTTAATACAAAGACAGTGTACAGTTGGATTTTTTAGCTAGTAAGCTTGCCGAACTCTACCCTTTTTCAACTCAATTCATAACAAATTACTTATAAATTGTCTGTGACACTTTCTGTTTCACTGTTCTCCATGGACATGAATTGAGTGTTGTGTTTCGTGTCTGAAAGCTAAATAACAATGTTGACAGACAGTAAGTGAGCAGTTGTTCCACTGCCAGACTAAGCCGTTTGTCTCACTGCACCCTCTGAGCATGTTTGGCAACAACTCCTCTGTTCTACAACTGGAGGATGGTGATATTGTGCCAGGACCAGGGAAACACCCTCTCAGTCACCGACATCAGCTACTCTGTTACATGTAAAGTACAGTAGAACCTCGATTATCTGGGATAATGGGGGGAGGGAGACCACAGATAACTGAAAACCACGGTTAATCCAACATGACATAAAACAGTTATTACTAACCCATAAACAACTCCTAATATTGTATAAATTGATGTTAATGTGATAATTTGCTTATTACATAATCAAAATATAATTAGTAGGCTATTGGGCAATCATGATAATGTGTTAAGTCATTAATCTTGGGTTCAGTAGTAAAAACTGTAACGTTTAAAATCACATATTTCTCAAACTTATACTCAAACAACAAAATTGTCAAACACTGTACAGCAAAATAAAGTACAGAACAATAGAAAGAAACAATAGTAAGCTGCTACTGCTAGTAATAGGCTATTGCTACGCTGTAACATAAAAAAAATTAAAATAATCGTAGCCTACTTAGAGATGATAACAAAAGTTGTAAAATACACGATGAAGATAACAATGACATGAAAACATTTATTCTTTCTCTTTGTTCTTCTATTCCTTCTTGAGTTTCTCTTCATCCACACATTCAACAAGTTGCCATGGTTAGTAATCACCCAATCACAGGCTACTAAATTGTCATGGCTACCAAATACCCAATCACAAACTGTTGTGACATAGCAAGCGCACAGCAGACAGATGATTGTCAGTGCAAGCGGAAATCTTGACCTTGAAGCTATGCTTGACATTTCTTTGTTTTGCTTCCATTTTACTTTTCTCAAAAGGGCAGAAATGGTTAAATATACTAAACACATAGTCTCAACACAGACTAACGAAACACAATTTATAGGTATAGGTCTTTTTCTTGGACAATGAGCTTATGATACGTCATTTTAGAGCCATCTATTGACCAAGGTTGATCCGCCCCCGGTTATCTTTGTCTATGGATAGAAGAACTAGACACTCCATTCCCATGTTAAGCTTATCGCTAGTTTTATAATCAAAATGGACAAAGTTGAATAGAGCCACTGACACAGTGCACTATTGTAAATTACTGATTTCTTACAATTACAACAATTTTTCAACACAAATAATCTACCTCCATATCTTCTGTTCCTCAGCATCTTCTTCACTAAATCTCATCTTGATATTCAGGGAGCTCAGTTGTTCTTTATTTACTACTATAATTTAATATATCAGCAGCCCTACTACGTGACCACCTAAATTAAAACTCATCTTGTATTTATGCACTCAGTCTTTTCACCTCTTCTTAGGTCGTCCTAGAGGTTTTTCCTTCCAGATTTCCACCCCACACATCCTTTACAAAAGCCCTAGCAGTTCGTCCAATCACCAAATCACTGGATTATAATCCGCTAGGTGTACCGCACAACATCACCTCAAGGTCCAAGTGAAGAACAAAGTATTGTAAATGTGTTTCAATGCAACTGAGAACTCCCACTCAGAGGGATACATTATAATTTTGGATTGTGTTACCTATAGAATTGGTTATTATTTGAGTTTATTTCAGTTGCATTGCAGGTAAGTTTGTAAATTGTCATTTTTTGTTGTGTAGGTCTTTGCTTGAGACTACAAAGGCTTTTCTGGTGAACACCCTGAGGATGCCAGCCGTCCAGACTCTGCTTATCTTCTGTCACGATCTTTACACCAACATTGATTTGACAAGGTCAGTAATACTCAGCTCATAATTAGTACAACAATTTTATTATTTTAAATCACAAAAGCTCTCTAAGCATCATTGAACAGTTTTACTTCAACAATTAAAACAATGGGATGATTTTTCAATTTTGTATATCCTAGTCCCTATTAAAAATAATGTCTTCCAAATTTTTATTAATTCTGACTTTAAAAACTTTATTATAAAACAAAAAAGCTTTTTGAATTTTCTTAAATTCAGTGATAATCAACCGTCTCGAGTTAAGACTTAGGTGGTACAAGATGAGATGGTTTTGTTGTCTCATTGCTACAGTTATCTCTGGCTTTCCCCTAAGACAAGTTACATTATAACCTATTTAACTGCCTTTAAATAACCACAAAAACCAGTATGTTTTTGGGAAAGTGTAGTTGAGTCTGAAATATCAGTTAGGTCTCCGACAAGCTCCCGTCTCAGCAGAGAGAGCTATTTCAAATCTGACAGTAGCATTGTGTTATTTAATTCCCCTATCACTACTTAAGCACACATCTATGTGGGATACTCAACTACTCAGTATCGTGGTAGAAGCTTTGGAATTGTGAAAAGGAAAATTGACTTTTGACTTTTGTTTTTGATGTGTTGTTTTTTTTTTGTTTGCCAAGCATGAACAAACAATGTTCTTCAATTATAGCAGGTGTACACAAAATAAGTAAACAACAACTTGGCTCAAAAATGACTGTGAAGTTTTCCTAACTTAGAAAGAGTGACATACACCATAAGAAAGATACTAAATCTCAAGTTTTTTCCTATATACTACAAGTGTTCAATATGTGAACCACAGCTTGGTTTGCAGACATCTATTTCCTGACCAAACGTTTTAAAGAGTGGCCTCATCAACAATTTGCACTACAGCTGTAAAGCGATGGTTAAATCCCAAGAGATTTATCAGCAAAGAAGGTACAAAAACTGTGTCTTTGACATTACCCCACAAGCAAATCATGCCCACGTTAAGATGAAGATCCATACCCACCCTCTGCGTTGATATCTCAAAGTGTTTAAAGTTGAACTCAAGCTGATCATTAGGACGTTGCTGGTCTCCCGGAGCTCTTTCCTTTTCCTAAGTAACCTGTGGCCTTGAACTTCCGATGCCAGTCGTAGATTGACTTTCTATTCGGAGGGACTCTATGATAACTCTTCCAAAAACGATGTTAAACATTGGTAGCAGATCGAGTTCTTTCAAACTCCAGCACACAAGAAGACTTTTCTTTAAGCGTATCGACCATTTTTAACTAAATCAATAAATAACGATTTCTCAAAATTATTGGCAATGTTAACAACAGACAGCTGTGTGGAGAAAAACCCAGTGGTACCAATAGCTATGTCAAAACGTAGATTGTGTTAAATTGATGTACAAAGTTGTTACTTCTTTTATGTACACCTGGTTTTTTGTGGTTTTTAAGGTTTTTAACTAGGTAAAAACTTAAATATAAACAACAAACAATAATCATAACATGTGTTGGCAAATTAAATGAAAAACATTAATCCAGCTGTCTCTACACTTTCCCTTCTCTAAATTTGTTTTCATTTATTTTCCCTGTTCATATGTTTGGAATCTAAAAAGAGTTGGTGGGAGCTAAAAATACTCTATTCCTTCTAGGCCTATACAATTTCCCATCGATGTTGACCATATAATCTCTAGTGTTGGAATTTGTTCCAACCACTAGTCCATATCGCTTAAAGTTAGACACCCATGACCAAAACTCACTCGCTCTTTATTTGGGTAGCTCTCTTACACAGTGTCTTTTGTCGCAGTTTCGCTTCTGTTTTTCTTTTACTGAGGAGTTTATTGCCTATTGTTTAAGTCTGGCCACTTTGGCTCCAATGTTTTGTCCAAAGTAGGAACAGTGCTTCTGATTTTCCTACCAAAAAGAAGCTCAGCTGGACTGTAACTTAGTGGTAGAACAATATGCTAATAGGCTCTCATAAGGATCTTGATTTTTCTTTAGAATGTTTTTAGCAATTTTAACTACTTGCTCTGCCTGTCCATTGCTTTGTGGAAACATCAGGCTGGAAGTAATCAGTTCAAAGTGGCATTCCTTAGCAAACTCCCTGATCTCTCTTGAATAGAATGGGCTGTTGAAGGGGCATTGGTTTTGTTCACTTAGACCAATTCTATGTACTTGGAAAAATAGTCTTGAATGACTAGATAAGCTTTTCTTTCGTGCTGAAGCAGATCAGCTCCCAATACTTGCCACGGTCAATCAGGCAAAAGTGAAGGGAGGAGCTCACAAGAAATATGTGAATTTTAATGCAAATAAGGCATCCCTCATCCCTCCACCTTTTGTTTGATATCATTAGTTACTCCCGGCCACCAGACGGCATCACGAGTTCTTGAAATACACCTGTTAACACCTTGATGTCCAGTGTGAATGATGTTCAGAACATCTGCTCTGATTTTACTAGGAACAAATAATCTCCTGCCATGGAGAATCAAGTTGTTATGAAGCACCAAATCACCTCTGTCTTTAAAAAATGCATTTTTCTTCAATTTCGTCCAATCACCAAATTGAATCGCATCTTTCAATACCCCACACAAGGTATCCTCAGCTTGGACACTCTTTATTGTTGCCAATCGCCTGTCAGTGACAGAAATGGATGACATTACTTGAAAAACGTGAATTTCCATTTCGTTTAGGATATCTCCAGTGTTGTCTTCATCCCTCAGAGCCATCGGGTTCCTTGATAAAATATCAGGAATAAAGACGTCTTTGTCTTTTTCGTGATGGATATCAAAGCGAAAGGTAGCAACTTCGTTTGAAACCTTTGAAGGCGGGCAAGAAGACTGTTGATGGGCTTATCACCAAGAATTTGGACAAGCGGTAAGTAATCAAATCAAAAGACTTTCACCCTGACACAAATTGAGAAAGTCGTTCGCAAGCCCATGTTAAACCCAGAGCCTCTTTTCTATTTGAGCGTATCTCTGTTCAACTCCACTGAGACCTTGAGAAATGAATTTAACTGGCCGCCCAATTGAAATACACTTTACATACGTTTGAAATACACTGCCAACTGTAGAGTTTCAAAATGGAGAAAAGGTGCACGGTGTGAACAAATTTGTGTGAGTTGTGAAGGTAGTTTTAGAGAAGGCTGTTACCATTTGCCTGACGTTGTCGGCTTCAGTTGTTCATCAGTTTCAGACAAGGTAGTGACAAGATTTAACCCTCCGATTGTTAAGCGTTGCGTAATCGACGCACAACACACCTGCCGTGGTGTTATGCGTCGCTTTTGTGACACACAAACATCGTTTACGGCGAAGGCTCTGGAACTGACTGAATCAGATTGAACTCGATCGAGATTGGTATCGCTATTTTCGGCATATTCTAAGCTTTCTCCTGATGTCTGTTTATAGACACTTTTCATATTAGTTCCAAAAATATTGTAGCAGACAGCTGACGTGCGTATTTGTAAACAACTTGGTTAACCTCGCACCGATGACTGATGTGTTTTATTACGTTTAACACTGTTTTAGTGTTAAAAATAAAAAGTAGTTATATACGTGGTGCATTATAAGAAGAATAAAGTGATTTTGAAGGGCTGGTTGATGATCCTGAAGAAGTAGGTAGTGATATTATGTAAATTATCCGCCAGATTCTTAGCTATGGTTAGGCTATGCATTCTTAGCTATTATTATATTTTTGTAATCCTTATAAAATTAAGATCAAAGTGGCTATTTTAAAATATTTGTAGACCTATAAATTATAAAAACTTATTGAGCGCAAACATACATTTTTTTCATTTTTTAAATATTTTTTGACAAATGTTAACCACACAAAAATTGCTGAAAATTTTTTTTGTAAGGTTTTGTACATTACATTGAAGCCCATAATTTTCCAAACAAAATTATATTCAAAGAAAATTATATATAAAACAGTATACTTTAGAGTGTTTTTAAGTTTCTATACATTTTAAAAAAAAAACCCTGTGATTGCGCAATAAATGGGCCCACATTAATACCATTACTACGGACACTTGGAGGGTTAAGGAAATCTTTTATGGATTGACATGTGAAAATATTGTGTCAAATATTTTTACAGGATAAATATTTAATTTACAATTTTACTAATTAGTATGTTGGTGTTGTGTGGCCAGAGTGGTGTGTGACAACTGGCTGGAGGTGAGGTTCCCAGCCCCAGATGTGGCTCAGGCCTTAGTAAAGAGAGTAGTGCGGGCAAGGACGCACTGGGACAACCTACTCAACATGCGGTTCAAAGGTATTCATCATCCATCCTATCTAAGCAGTTAATGTTTAACTGTGCATAAAACAAGTCAAACCCTGTGTAGTTTTGTTCAAGTAGAGGCTCTAGGCCAGGATTTATAATTGTAGAATAAGGAGGATAGCAGCTAGCTTGCCTTGAAAAGGTGTAGGTAGGCAGAACACACAACAGAAGATAAATTGAACACACAATATTTCGTCCCCTGGAGGACTTTGTATGGAAGACTTTCCCAAATTGGGATTTCAGTTTCTAAGTTAATGATATTTCCAGCCTACTCTACCTTTTAGTTTGATATTTATCTTTGAGTACTTTGTATTGTTTTGGGTATTATTAAATTTGGGTTTTGTAAGCGAGTGCTGAGTTTTATTCCTGAGCTACGCACCCAGTACCTCTCGATATTTTCAAAAATATCCAGGGTCGTCTCCTTTAAATAAATGGGGAAATAGGTTTTCTTTTTCCTATCGTCCCAATTGTTAACGGTCGCTGCCCTTTCGTATTAAAAAAAAGGATACAATGGACTCTGACTGAGTCCCTGAATAATTCCCTGGATGAAAAAATGGGAGCTTATTCTGTGCTACCGCCATTTCCACAGGTTCTTCTTCTTCTTCTCCCTGACTATCGATTGAAATAGATGACAAACTAAAATCATCTACGTCCTCATAATCATAAACATTTTTGTAGAAATTTTCCGTTTACTCTATACTATTACCAAATCTCTCTTGAATCAAACTAGCCCTCCTATTCCACCTCGCAATATCCTCATAAAACTGTCAAAATTGATTATTCTGTCCCTCTTGGGTCACTAATCTAATTAACCTACTGTAAGGCTAGATCTCAAAAATTCCAAATCTGCTCCTTTCAAAATATTTAATTTAAATTTAATTGCTTGTCCTTATCCCTTTTTAAATTTTTAATATCTGACAAACTTAGATCCATGCTTAAAAACTAACTTTTACATTTTCATAAACCTACGCACTAAACCTATTGCTAAACAGCTAAAATCACACAAGTGTGATAGCAGAACGCTGTGTTAACATGAATTGTTTAAACATTGCCTCAAAGTATGTATTGCTAGACACAATTAGACTAGATTGCTTAATCCCTACTGAACAAAGTACAGTGCAACCTATGTAGCAATACTGCTAACTATGCCGAGCTAGCACAACAAACCTAGCATGTCCTAACAGCAACCCAACTCGCTCTTTATCGTTAATAAAAAAATGTATTTACAAACAAAAGGGAGCCAAAATTAAAATTACCAATTCTACTTTAGCGCTTTCAGTCACCCACTAAACTACACAAAGTATTACACATACTTGGGGAATAACGAATAGAAATTCTAACAAATAGCAATATGACTAACTAATAACTTCTATCAGTTACTTTTCACGAGAAACTAATAACTTCTAACTAGTTAGAATTTTTAACTAACTTTCCCAACTATGCGGAAGCCTCTCAAATTCGGGTTATTTATTTCACGTGATCAGTGAGGGTGGCGTGCAGCCGTGAGAGGTCAGCGCCCTTGTAAACAAACAACGTGGGGGGTGGGGAAAGAGAAAGTCAAAGTCCAGTTGCTTTGGAATACAGTGTGCCTGTGGAAGGGCAGTGACGGCCAACACCCCAAGCACTGAGGGGTGGGAAGGGGGAATGTCGGTTTGGTGATTGATATATCATCTCAAGTGTCAAAACATTGTCTTCAGTTGATGTTCATTATCTGACAAGTTTTAAGTCATTTGTTTCTGTTGTAGTAATGTAAAATGTGACAATGTTTGATTAAAACACAAGTACCAGGGGACCGAGCTTGCTCGAGGTGTTTGATTTGTTCAAGAGGTAAAAAATAAAGCTTATAAGCCTACAAATATTTTTAGTCTTACTAAGATGAATTAAGTTGTAAAGTCAATTCGTTTTCGTTAGACATCCACTCATCCTTAATTTACCTTACAAACTTTTTCATGTGGACGAGCAATCTAAAAAATGCCTACAATAAGCATCAATCAATATAAAACTCATGATACATAACATCTGTTATCGGTAGACCGTTATTGCATTAAGTCACTGGTATCGCGGAATCAATTCGTGCGGCGCATCGTCGAAAACTACAAAACGTCCTTGGCCTTTCCTTTAGATTTTTAGTTCAATATCAGTGATTAATGTTTTGCGGTAAAACACTTAATGTTTTTGAACAGTCGTAATTATCCCTTTGGTTAGTAATACATCATACAATTCAAATGTATTATAAAAGCAATTCTCAATAGCATTGCAATTAGAGGAAATCGTAGAAGCCATTTTTTAATCATTGTGCACAAACTTTACTCATATTATAGTATAGATTAGTAACCAAGATGTGTCATTACGAAATCCTTTAAAACAGCCACCCAACAAACAGCTAAATTCTACAAAAACTAACTTTATTTTTTTATCAGTTAGTTTTTAAACTATTTAATAACTTCTATCAGTTACATTTTACGGGACTAACTAATAACTTCCAACTAGTTAGAATTTTTTACTAACTTTCACAACTTTAACTATGAAGTGTTAAGCTGTTAAGGAACACCAATCTAGGGGAATGCTACTGTAGTATAATTATGTTTACACCTACGACAAATTTAATTCTCTCCAACATTGAGTTTGTCAATTTTGTTACTATAATTATATATTACAGATGAAGACTGTGGCAGCCTAGAGAAGGAATTGACAGAGGATTTGGTTCACCTGATGAATAGTCAGGTGGTGTACAGCATGCGTCGTCTGTTAGCAGCTGATCTCAAACAGCTGTTTGTGGGTGTGGGTCACAACACTGCATCAGGTTCCAACCCCCTCAGTCCTGGAGAAGAAGTCACCAACCACCCTAAGTTGGGTGGAGTTGTTCTAACTCCGTATCTCACATACAACTGGTTAGTAATTGTATATCTCGTTATGGAAGGGGGGGCAAGGGGTATAAAAAAAGCTACAGCTGAGCGGCAGGTTGGGTGTCATAGCTTATAATGGCATACCTTATAATTGAGAATTTGTTCCATAATTTGTAATCGTAAAAATGTGGCATAGCTTATAATGGAAATAGAAATTTGTTCATAACTTATAACCATAGAAATGTGGCAAAGCCTATAACAGTTTTTATAAATGTGGCAAAACTTATATACTTCAAATAAAGCTGTCTGTTCGTTGTCAGGACAGAATTCCATCGGAGAAGACAGAACCATTACTGAGGATCGGTTTAACACATTGAACCCTATGGGCGCTAACAGGGCTTATAAGCATATAAAGGGGGGGAAAAGTCTCGAGGCAGTTGAATACTTCAAAAAGTAATAAAGAAATAGCTTCGAAACTTTGTACACAGTTACTGAGCATTGAAATACACACACACATTATTAAGTGATGCTACCTCTTCAGGGGGATGGCCACTATAGGGGTCAGAAGAAATTTTAAATGTAAGCATAAGTTGATAAGCAAATGCAATTAAAGGTGAATACTTTACTAGTAGAATACAATGCCGCAAACCCGAAATCAAAGGGACAACTGAGTAAAAAATGGTAGCCGTTAAAAGATTTCTTGAATCTGCTATTTTGAATCTTTGAACGGGTGCCATTTTTTACTTAGTTGTTCTTTTGAGCTAAAATTTACGGCATTGTAATCTACTAATAAAGTCCTTTAATACGTTCAGTGCTGACTACATCAATTGATGTAGTTGCGCCACGAGCACTCCTACCGGCCTACATCAATTGATGTAGTTGCGCAACCCCCACTACGTTAGTTCAGTATGTTTTTCTAGGCAATTTGCTAACATTTAATATTTAACTTGAACTTGTTGTATTTGAGTTCGTTATAAACTACAAGTAGCAGAGTGGAAATTTCTAGTTTTCAGAATGTTCTACATCAGCAATTTTAACTAGGGGTTTTCATGAAGACTGATTAAAAGGTTGTTTTCAGCTTGGTTGATGATTTCATGTTGGAAACTTGGACCTGTGACAAGTGTGAGCTTACAGCAGCTCTTAGCTTCCTAGAGAAAGAGCAGCACTTGATGGAATGTCAACCTACTACTCAGAGTTCTGGTTAGTGAATGTGTTCAAATTTTTGGTTTAATAGACGTTGAGAGTATTGTGTGACAAGTGAGACAAAAGAACAAGTGTTTGCCATTGTAATAAAACCTTAACTTTTCACTTACGTATATGTAAGCACAAGCCAATAAAAACTTCTAAGGAAATCACCGGCATGGGGTTCAACCTTGGAGGAAAATTTAGAACTAATATGGTTGTAAAATGCAAGAAAATACCAGTAGGGGTGTGTTATAATAGGACTAAAAGTGATTGATAATTGGGTTGATCCCAGGGTAGATCAACAGTTGAATACATTTTTGGTTTCCGGTTCTGGTGGAAATAGGCTACTAACTTACTGACTTGAAACTTTATGTAAATACGTGATTTCCCTGGACAGTAAAGTATAAACTTAGGCCATTTATTTTAATGAGCCTAGGTTTATGATTTAGTGTCCAGGGAAATCGCATATTCACACTTTAGGTACCAATACTTTTACTATTTTGACACAAACTCTCACCATGGCTGATACTTAAACTCAGTTTAACTTACTCATAATATATGAGATGAGCATGACGCCATCTAATGCTATTACAGCAATTGATTGGCTTTTAGAGATTTGTCATTGGATCCAAATCTTAAGCAATTACCATTTGCAGAAAAAGTGGTGTTATTCTCAGGGGATTTTCGACAAACTTTACCTTTGGTACCTCATGCAGGACGTACTGTCATAGTTGAGAATTGTCTAAAAAATAACCCATTGTGGCCCTGCATAAAAAAGTGAAACTTACAAAGAATATGGGTGTATATGATGGGGAAAAGGTTTTTGCCAACTTTTGATGACATAATAAATAATGATGTTTTATCCACCATTCAAGGCGAAACTAAGGTTTACGATAGTGTTGACACATTGCTGGCCGACAACATGGATGCACAACTGGAATGTTCAACGAAATTACTCAACAGTGTTGAGATTAGTGGCCTCCCAAGACACCATCTTTGTTTGAAAATTGGTGCAGTCGTTTTGTTGAATACTGCAAAAGGCTTAATAAATGACACACACCTACAGTTAGCTAGATTACACAAAAACATTGTAGAATGCAAGCTTCTAACAGGAACCAATGAGGGAGAACAACATAAATATTCATTCCCAGAATCAAAATGTGTCCATCAGAGACAAATCTACCATTTAAGATGCAAAGATTGCAATTTCCTCTCCTGTTAGCATTTGCTATGACAATTAATAAGGCACAGGGCCAATCGCTAACCAAATCTGCAATTTACCTACCTAAGCCTGTATTCACTCATGGCCAGCTTTATGTTGCCCTTAGTAGGTCTAGGTCATTCAATGGCACTAAAGTTTTCATCGACGAAACCGGTAACTCCGGGGGGGTATTTCCAGATGGATGTTTTTCCACATCTAACGTACGTGGTGTTCGAAGAAGTGCTACTTGACTGACAACATTTTTGTTCAATTAAAGTTGTTATTCTCCTTTTTTTAATAATTTTGCGGCGCATATAGCCGCATGGTTGCACTACTTTATTGTATTATTTGTGGCAGGGCTTGAGTTAAAAGGTTTCAATATCAGTAACTTTATTATTGTTAACATGTTTACAAAGGCTATTTCTATTTTACATGTTATCCTACCTTTATAGGCTTATCGAACCTTGCCACTGCCAACATAAATACATTTATGTTATTTATTTATAACCAGTTAGGCAGTTATAGATTTTCTCACTTATGCCGATACAATATACCTCCAGTATTATTTGTTCTTTTATTTACTGTAGTGGCTGACCATGAAATCCATACTATTTATATGTTTCAGAAAACAAAGAAGTTGAAGAGTTTTCAGCTCCCAAACCCAACAGTATTCCGTACAACTGTCCGGAGTGTGATAGAACCTTGCATCTCACCCCAGTAGAAGTGTTGAAGCACAAACGTTCTCATGTTAAATCTTAACATCACATTGTATAGATGGATAAGTTACAGTGTGGCCTGTTTTATTGTCTTAATGACAAGTTAGTTCATTGTCTAACTATCCTGTCTACAACTGTGGTATATTGATTACCAGATAGACTTTAATTTTAAAAATTCTATCAAATTCTAACTTTTAGATTATTAACTAAATATAAAAAAAAATAAATAAAATTGTTGTACGGTGGCTTCATAGTAGCCCAATTGAGTACCAGAGTGTCTTTAATACTTTTTTCGTTTTAATAAGATTTGATTTTGTTCCATTTTAATTTTCTTGTATAAATTGTAAAAAACACTTTTCCTCCAATTATTGATTTTATTTTTTTGTGTTCTTTAGTTTTGTCTCAGACCATGCAAGCCATAAACAAACAGTAAGAATTTAAAAAAGTTCTAGTAAAGTTTTTATGTAAAAAGAGTATGTACATAGTTTTTAACTCACCGTGTATATACATATTTACATTAAATAAACTTGTATATAACAATAAAATAGTGTTGTTAAAAAGTTTCAAAGAGTAAAATTAATTCAGTTTACCTGTGTAATAGGTAAAGTATTCTTTTATGACAAAATTGTTAAGAGAAGGGTGAAGGCACCGATTAAGCTTGAGTTTCCTCTTGTATCAGACACAGAAAATTTGGCTATTAAATGTAAAGAATAGTTTAAAAGTCTTGTCGGTATTGTCACCTACTCCCTAATGATAAAACTTAATACTGTACTAATACTCCATATTTGTCATATTGTGTCAAAAATTCAAGGGGTGCCCTTATGGTTGTCCATCAAGTTCTTAGGCACCCACCGAGCAAACACTTTCTTTTAAGCAAGATGATCTGTCACTATCTCATGTAGGAGTGGTGGTGAAATTTGTGGAAAAGTGTCATGTAAAGTCGTCAAAATAAAATATTGATTTATTGATTTACTCAACGGTTTCTTCAACTTTTTGCTTCAGTTCATCTGTGACTAGTCATGGCCTCCCGCACTGATATTCATCATACACGTTAGTCCTTCCTTGGTTAAACATGATACACCACTTTCTTACTGATGACTCATTCATCCCATCTTCACCATAGACAGCTTTATTTTGCCTATAAATTCCAATGGGCTTAACTTTTTGAAAGCTGATTACACTCCGTACTTCACATATGGCAAGATGTTTGATTTGCGCTGCCATTTTTAAAACGCTGAAAAAACAAGTAGAGTGATGGTTGTGTGTGTATGTCTGTTTGTACAGGATAAACTCATAAATTACTAAACGGATTGGACCTAAATTTCACAAATAATAAATATATGATTACAGTACCGAGGATCAGTTTAGAGCTATCCCTGCTTTGATATTGTCTGACTTAAGGCTTTGCCCTCTGGGCTTTCAAAAGTTCTGAGGTGAGGCTTTTAAAAGTAAATATTGATTGGTCTCTATGTCAACAACTCACAATGTTAACATTTTCATGGACATTTAAATGTAAACCAGTAGAACTTTAAAATTCACTTTGTTTTACAATTCCACAGAGCTGATCCAAACAAATTAACTTGCTATTATAACAAGTGATTTTATATTACCGCACCATTGACTGTAAAATAAATTAATGTGTTGAAAATTGTCAGGTTTAAATTTCCATCATAATAAAATGAAATTCCACTGAAACGTAATTGCTAAAACTAGTTGTAAATAAATTGTGAGTTTCCTTTATATTGATTTTAAAATTAAAATAAACTAAACCCACTGTTCTAAATAACTAGGTGGCATTCGCAGAGACAATTGAGTGGAGTCATCAGGGTTCCATATACTGTATATTTTTATTGATCTTCACCATCGAGCTTCATAATTATTTTTTACTTACAATATTAAGTTAAGAGAACATTTGTGTAAAGATAAATATTGATGTAATTAGATTAGCTACACGTTGTTTCGTAATAAAGGGGAGTAAAAAAATACAGAGATGTAATTTTACTAATTTTAGGCATTTTTGGAGACCTGCATTTACATTTTAATTTTAAACCCTCTGAGTTAGTCACCAACTTTGGTTTGGAACTTTTTTTATGTGCTCTTTTTTAAGCTTTCACTGTACTATTTAAGATACTTTTTTTTGTTTTAAGATTTACTATTGTATAATTTATTATTTATTTTTTGTTTAAAAGTTGTTGATTTGAATTACAATCCAATTCAGTCTTAGCATTATTAATAAACTTCAATAAATCCTCTCAAATAAAATTTACAACAACTATAGAATTTCGTAATAGTCATTAGAAAATCTTCAACGTTCAATTGAAAGAAGAATGGATAGAGAAATTGAAACAATGTATAAATAGAAAATCCTGTTCAAAGTTTAATTAATTGTGGACTTTTGAACTCTACACTAATTAAGTACTAAGATGTAATCAGCATGTAATTGAACCAGTTTCAATTACAGTATAAATTTTAACTATGCTTATATAAGACACTTCAGTTTGCAAATTTATTAAATCTTATCTTAAACTTTATAGATAAAATGAACTGCTTGGCAGAATATTTGGATAAACTGTATGAGGATTTAGTAGTAAATGTAAAACTTCCCACTCAGCCTGAAAACTTTGCTAAACTACAATAATGTAGAAACAAGTTTGAAGTGTCTTTGTTTAATCTGGAATTTAAAAATATACAAATAGTTAATAGAGCAATGTATCTTTCTGAAAGCATTGAAAATCATACCATGTTATTTTATTTTGGATTACCTATATTTGAATAAATAAAATTGATTGTTAGACATAAGAAACCATTGAAAATCTCAATCAACCATTACACGTTAAAAGACAATATAAATGAGATATGATTAATTTACTTTATAATAATATCTTTATTGCCGTGAAACAAATATAACAATTACATGGCATCCGTCATAGGCATAACAAATGATAGCAAAACAAATAAATATAACAGCATACAACAATTCAAAATACTCATCACTAAAAAATTACTCAAAACTTATCATTTGATTGATTAAGAATCTCAGAGCAGCCGAACACGCATCTATACTCATTTGTGTTAAAAAAAAACTCACCCACAGTGTAGTATTCCTTATCAATCAGAAATCTTTTTAAAAGCTTTTTAAATTGTTTTTCGTTCCTCTGTTTTCTTATTTTTTCAGGAAGCCTATTCAGGAATCTCACCCCCGTCTGAGGCGGCAAGCTTATGGCTGCTTATACAGAGACATTGCTTTGAATTCATTTTTCCTACACACCATGGTAATAGAAAGGCTATTTTTAGCATCGGGGTTAACAGAATAATTGGTTATCCGAAACGGCTCTCTCCCTTTTATTTCGGTTAACCGGGGTTCTACTGTACAACAATGAACTACTACAAACTCAAAACTCATAAACTAATACAACAGTAATAAATTGAATGGTCAAACATTTGTGAAAAATCCTGAAAAATGCTACAATAGTCGGGGTTACGGCCGACTAGAGCATTGAATGGTCCCCTCAAATCCATCCATCATTGGAGATTTCCATGACTTTCAATAACCAGAATTTTTTTCCATGACTTTCCAGAATGTGGACACCCTGCCTGGCCTTGTATTAGGCTGCATTTAAATTTAGAAAACGTGGCAGCTACCTAGAGAGGCAAGAGTAAGTAGGCCCAGCTCCCTGAAGCCCTACAAGACTCTCACCTGTAGTTTAGCCACTATTCTGAGTGCTCTCTTTTGAAGGCGGAACAACCTTTGGAAGTCCGCTTCTGCACATCCATCCCAGAGTGCAATGCCGTAAGAAAGATGAGGGTAAATAAGGCCAAAGTAGGCCGCTAGCAAAACATTTTCTGGACAACATTTTGAGAGGACTCTTAAGGCAAAACAGCCTGAAGACATTTTCGTACAGACGTCAAGGTGGTTACTCCAAGTGAGCCCTCGGTCAATGGTGATCCAGAAACTTAAAAGAATGAACTTGTTCAATTTGTGAGTCATCAATCATGACTGTTACGGTCTATTACGGTTTATTACCTCTGCTGTGTTTAAGCATTGACTCTTGGATATTGAAGATAGTATATATTTTTGTTTTAGGTTTTATTAAGAGGCAGTGAATAAAGGATGTTAAGACTTTAAATAAGGCAATTTATTTCACCTGAACAGCGTTTCATAAATTAGGTTAACGTCTGAGGGAAAATCATTGCAATATGACAATATTCTAGGGAATTTAAAATACCTAAATACCATACCAGATATTTTGGAAATTTGGCACCTAAGTATCAATTCACAGACGATGTAGGTTTGGTTAACATTACGGTTTAATCATCACTATCAAAACTTTTGTTATCTGACCTCCCTGTAAATGATTGCCCACTATGAGATCACAAGCTATTTCCTAATGGCATCATTTTAAACATCAAAACAGGTGAATTGAGACAGTCTTTAATACAACTGCAGACTGTACTTAGAAAATACACATGGCTTTAGGCCCCTGCTCTTGCACGGCAACCTTTAACTCCAGGCCGCGGCCTGGTAGAATTGGCAACATTGCAAGTAGTGTTGTTTAGTGTCAGACATCCATCTCAACAGAACAATTAGTATATAACACCAGATTAAAAATTAACCTACCTCAGCATAATCTCGAATTGTATACTAAAAAGACATCTTACATAGGGCTAAAATTTCTCCAGTCTATACCAACTCACATCCGTAAAGCAACAAAATTTAATAAATTCAACAGCTCTTAAAAGAATATTTTTTAAGAACTCCCTGCTACTCAGTAACAGAATTCTTTAGTATTAGTAAAAAACAGTTAGGCATAACTTAATTTGAATTCCAAATACTGTAATCCTTAAAGTCATGGTTTTGTTAAAAGTAAAAGTAAAGTAATTTTAGTACTCTTTTTATGTATTTAATTAGCAGTAAGCAATTTTGAATTTAGCTTATGACTCTATTCAAGTTCATGTAATGTGAAACTATAATGAATAAAGAATGTTTTGACTTTGAGAAGTCCCATACGATAACATGGCAGACAGTGACATCAGCTCATTAATTCACATTTTATTGATTTAAATTTATGAACATAAATTTATTAAAATATTTAAAATCAAACATACGGAATTGAAAACCAAAACCATATGCATTGAAAATATATAATCTGTACATTTAAAGTGGATTCAATATTTTCACTGTCCAGTAACCAAGCTTTCGTAAATACACGAATACTATTAGCTGCTTCCAAACTAAACAGCTATAACAACCCTACTTGCGACGTTGCCACTTTGAAGGACGCGGCCTGGAGTTAAAAGCAGCCGTGGCTCTTGTCTATATTTTCCCATGCTGCATACCAACATACATTAGAAACGCATCAAAGTCCATCAAATCCGTGTGTATGAATCTTTACTACCCTTACTTCGTACTGACATAAGTTTGTGTTGATAGCTATGAAACAAAAATAATTGAATTTAATCTATTTGTTACGTAGCTTTTAACAAGTACCTATTTTGTAAGCTTTTGATATTTAAATATAATATTTAACATTTAAAAAAATGGTTTTAGTTATTTTCTTTCTAATTTGACACTTTAGCTCAAATTCAAGATTGTCACAGCAGATTAGGCTGAATAGTAAATAGTTATTTGTGTAACTAGTGAGCAAAGTGGCACTTTGCTGCACACGAGAGCAACGTTTACGCACTCGCCTGCGGCTCGTGCGGAATGATCTCGAGTGCAGCAAAGGCCCCCCTGAGCAGGGAGGATGTTGCACTCGTGTTAAAACACATTATATTTTTCCTACAGTCACTATAAAGCATATAAATAATTAGTCTTTCAAACACTACAACACGTTTTTAGGTTCAGCTTGCAACACAAATAGGTGCCCTAGAGAAAGTAGTCCCCGGTCCGTATCACTCCGCTATTTTTTCCTTGGCAAGCAATGTTCTCCGCGACTTGAGAAAATAGTTCCGTATATTTTTGTGATTTGCAGTGGTTTCCGCGCCTAAAAAAATGCTTTAAAGGTATTTTCTTGTTTATTAAGATCGTAGGAATGTTTTAAAAACATTTAAAAGAAAAGTCCAGAAAGTTCAGAAATCCCGAAAAGAGAACATAAACTATAAACATGAAATGACAGGTTAAATTGTAGTTATAATAGTCAATCAGCTGCTCATAGTAATATTATCTTTAAGTGTTGCCAACCTATTTCCAAGCGTACACGGATTACGTGCATAATAGAACCACGCTGTTTTGTGTTGTTTCGTTGGAATCCTGATGTTCGCCAAAGTATAAACCGTACGACAAAGTATAAATATGCAGCAATTAGCAGCTTTCTGTACTATAAACAGTACAAGGAAGCCAACTTTGTCGGGTGACTGCAAGAAAAACTCTATTGTCTCAAAGGATGTGGTTTGAAAAGTAAACCAAAGAATAAAATAATAAACTGTTTATTGAACAGAAAGTATAAACACACACATGGTTAGGATTACAACCCCAAAATATGAAAAGCTTGAAATAATCATAATGAAACAAGAATGTTTTAAAAAATAGCATAGAAATAAAGTTCAAAACAAATAAAAATGACATGCAAGTAGCTTAACTATTCTAACTTGAATCCACAGTAAGAGTTAGATAACCAATCTGGAAATAAATCATTTTCTGTCAATTAAATAAAATTATTGAATTAAGTTCATTGAAGTTTGGTACTGTACAGTTATTTACAAATATAAAGTGAATTCCTTCTCCCTGTTTACTCAAAATTGATATAAATTAAAAAACCGATAAAAAATGTGAAGTTTTTCCATAATGAAAAAGATAACTCACAACTGGTTTTAGGATTCCCTACCTTACTGACAAAAATAGCCTAGATGAAAATGTGCAAATAAATACATAGCATTTTCATCTTGTGATTGAAATTTTGGTACTTACGTATTGTATCGAACAAACCTAATAATTATGACGTAATTGGATTAGGTTATGAAGATTTTGTTACTTAAACTAATTAAAAACTTATTAGGAAGTCGGTTTATCGGTGTGGTCATCAGGAACTCGGTTTATCGGTGTGGTCAGTATATTACGTAAGTAGGCCTACTAAAATTTTTACCCATTAGTTTTCTGACATATAGGCTATAACATTTTGTGCATTTATTTCTGTCAGAAAGGACAGCCTGTTGTTAAACCTATCCACAAAATCCTTAACAACTCTGGCTTAGGGCCATATTTATTTATAAAACAGTTACCATACCTCACAATAATTTATAAAAATAGCCTAATACCCATTCCAACATTTAGAAAGAGCGTAGGTCTAAAGCAGACATAGCCTAGCTTGGAGTGAAAAAAACATAAAACCTTATTTAGGTAGGGCAATTGATATTTACCTACTTGAGTTATAATTTACAAATTTAACTTCACATACAGAGGTATAAATGCAGTGATTGAAAACAGTTAGGCCATACATGTACTTTATTATACACTTAAGGATGAGATTAAAATAAAAACTATAGGCCTACATTACCAAAACAATAAGTGGCGAATCTCATCTTACTGTAAAGTGTTTATGGAGTAACACGCTTCGGGTCACGGGGGAACATGGATGTCTTACGAATATTATCGAGTCCCAGATACAGCATAACAACTCGTTCTAAGCCAATACCACCTCCAGCATGAGGTGGACATCCATATCGGAATGAATCTATGTAAGCTTTAATTTTTTCAAGGTCAATATTGTGATGAAGAGCTCTTTGAGTCAACATTTCAGGATCGTGAATCCTTTGAGCACCTGACATGATTTCTTCTCCTCTCATAAATATGTCATATGAGTTGGATCTTTTGGAATCTTCAGGGTCGGGCATTGTATAGAAAGGACGCACAGCTAAAGGGTATTTGTCCAAAATGTAGAAATCTGTATTGTACTTAGCTTTGACAAGCCTTCCCAACAGCTTTTCATCAGGTGTACTCAAATCATCTTCATCACCGATGGTTACTCCAGCCTCTCGAAGCATGCTCAGGCCAGTAGAGAAGTCCAAACGGAGAGGAGGGTCGAGAAACTTGAAGGGTTCAACTGCAAACTGCTGAGCAACAGTTTCAATTTCAGTCTTATATTGGTCTCGAAGTCCTTTAAACATTTCAGTGAAGGTATTTCCAATTGTATCTAGAACTTCGTGGTAGTGGTACTTAAATGCCATTTCCAGATCAAGTCCAACGAACTCAGTCAAATGACGGTGAGTGTTACTGTCTTCAGCTCTAAAAACTGCACCAACAGTAAATACCTTGTCAAAGTCAGCAGCAATAGCCATTTGCTTGTACAGTTGAGGGCTCTGTGCAAGATATGCAGATGTCTTAAAATATGATACAGTAAAGACATTTGCTCCACCTTCACTGGCTGCACTAATGATTTTTGGAGTGTGAATCTCAACAAATCCTTTGTTGGTTAAAATATCCCTGAATAGTTTGCAAACACCAGCCTCTAGCCTAAAAATAGCTTGATTGGCTGGTGTTCTTAGATCAAGAACTCTGTTGTCCAGCCTCGTGTCCTGATTGACTCTTATATTAAGGCCTTCTTGGTCATCATCTTTAACCGGTCTTGCCGCATCTTCAATCAGGAGAGGAAGTTGGCTTTTGGCTTCACTTACAACCCACAGCTCATTTACATGTATCTCTACCAGGCTTTGGCTACAAGAATCAATTTTTTTGGGGACGTTGCTCACTTTTCCGACAACATCTACAATTGTTTCTTTATTTATGTTTGAAGCAAATTTAACCATCTGTTTGCTAATGGTTTCAGAAACATTGACAAGGCATTGCACAGTGAACTGTTGTTGACGGAGTACCATAAAACATTGTTTACCTTTTGCTCGGCTGGTGTGAAGCCTTCCTCTAACCAATACTATCTTGTTCTCAATAGAGGGTGTAAGGTCTTTGATATGATAAAATTCTTTGCTTCTCTTCATATCCTCTGCACTACTTCGAATGATTCCAAGCGAACCATATTTACCTTCTGAGACATCCTCTTCTACCTTGTTGATATCTCCTTGTCCTGAAGTTTTCTTTGCTTCCTTCTTGGCTGCTTTTTCTGCATCTTTGGCTGCTTTCTTTAGAGCTTTTTTGGACTTTGGGTCTTCTGTTCCACTCACAGTATCTTCTACTTTACTCTCCACAACCATCTTGGGCAAGAGAATACAATAACCAAGCTATGAATTATGATTACAATACAAGTTAAGGACAAATAGATAAAAGTAACATACGGTAGAGTGTGTAAAATAGCACACTGGGTGATGATGATAAAATTGTTTGAGGTTAAGGTATTGAGGTTAGACTGTTAATAAACTTATGATCTCATGATCTGATGGCTGATCTGATTCTGTTCTGATACGTACGGCTGAGGCTTGGCTGAGGCTAACTGGCCCTGGAATGGAATGGAATGACTGAGTGTCGAGTGAGTAGTGAGGTGCTGGTGGGTGCTGCATGCACAATTTTTATTTCAGGATTAATTTTGCCAGCAGTGTCATTTGGTTGTTTCTGATTGACTATAATGAATGTTTACTAAAAAAAAATAGTTTTGTTCATAAAATAAAATTGTAAAATGCCTCAATTTTATATTTTTTAATTATAAAAAGTAAACTGTCGTAACCTAACCAAACTAGCCAAACTTGATGATAATAAAAAATCGAATGAAGGATTAATCGAAAAAATAGTTTTGTTCGTAAAATAAAACTATAAATGGCTCAAATTCAATTTGATAATGTTTTAATTATAAAATTAAACTGTCATAACCTAACCAAACCAACCAAACTTGCTGATAATGAAGACCACCGAGACCGATATCGTTACACCGTATCGTTGCGGTAATGGTGCTCCCCCCCCCCAGAACACCAATCAGAAGCCTCCAAATGACACTGTTGGCAAAACTAGTCCTGAAATAAAAATTCAGCGTCCTGCCTGATTCAAGTTTTATCTATGGTGAAACAGTGAAGTGTGATTGTGAACCCCAAAAACTCCATTCCATTACGGAGCGTCTGGATGTATTGTGCCGCGCATGTGCGCTAGCAGGAGCGCCTGTTTGTAGAAATGACAATATTGACAATTAAACAGTCCGGTTACTTTTAATGTAATGTAACGGTTGGGAAACGTAACACAAGTTGTGGCTAATAGCTGTTTCTGTTAATTTGGAACGAACCCGTTATGCGGACACTTGGAATTTACCAACTGTGTGCGTATTTCGCAACTATTACTCAAATTTCCCAACTATAATATTCAGATTTCCCAACTAATATTATTACGTTTTTAACAATGTAAAAAGCTACCTTTAAACCCCCTTATAATAGCTGGCATACACAAATAACAAGAAATTAAGGTTTCTCACACTTTGTTACGTTGACTGTAATTGATTTTTTGATAAACACGTACTCAGTTGAATAGTGGATACTCCTCTCCGCCCACAGCTAAGAAAGAAATTTCCATAAAAAAAGTCTTGAATTACTGTTTACTAGATACGTTACGTGTCAACACTTTTTTTTAACATTAATTATTAATTTATACAAGGGTATATGTCGTCTGCTTTGAAAATAAACCTCTGATTCGAACGAACTCTGTTCGTTTAATATGTCACCACTTCGCCTTAAAAGTCTAGAACCTGTAGATCTTTATGCAACTTGGGGATTGAGAATGCACCTGGGGATTGACAATTCCCTGGTCTTCAATTATCAATTATTTAAGATGGGAACGCCACTATGTGCGTATTTTAACCAAAATATGAGTGAAGGATGAGTGTAGGATGAGTGGCGCGATCTTGTAGTCTTGTTAGTGACTAAGGCCGACATGTTCCGACCTTCCTTCAAGGCTAAGGAGAAGAGGAACCTGTATGTATGTATGTATGTATGTATGTATGAAACCGTTGAAATTCATTTTGTTGCAGCTCAGTGTATATTCTTCGAATGAATTGAAAATTATTGTAAAATGGACTGATGTGTTTTATTTGTAAGCAATTTGTTTTACAGTATTTTTGTCGTTGTCATACATTGTAAATGTGTTGCTACAATAAATATTCAAATTCGTTTATTTCGCTACAAATTAACAAAACAATTCCATTGGCTAAGTCAGAAAAAAGTACAAAGGACACTTAAACAACGTTTTTGTACTGTTTTGACTTGAGAGTAACAGCAGATTATTTCATTGATGGTTTGACTCAAATGATTTGACTTATCACTTTTTTTACTTGATAAAAATAACTACCTTGATAACACCATCAATGAAACATAATCCAATAATAATAAGTTACCTAAGTTACATTCCATTCCACTCGGACAGGATCTAATTCATAAGATATGAATATGTACTCTGTTACGTATACATCTTGAACTGATTTTCTTGGCTTCCTCTCTACATAGTACATCCGAAGCTTTTTATTAAGCTGCGCAATTAAAAATAGTTGCCATCTGTATCCACCTGTATGGTGGGCAGATTTTCCCATCCTTGTTAGTCAGTCGTGACGTCACGTTGATTCGATCGATTCGGGAAGTCGATGTAGTTCTAAATATCGTCTATCGATATTTGATCGTTATTCGCGTCGAATTCGTTAACATAACATCATGGTTGATGGTTATGGTTGTAGGTTGTTATTAATGTAGGTTTAGGTTGTTTCTCTACAATCTATGAATATGAAGTATGATTGTGATAGTCACAGTAGAAAACGCTTTTAAACTAAAGTTATAGAACGGTCTGTAAATTAAATTTACCGCTCATATGCAAATCTAATTGTATTATCGGTAATAAGGAGCTTATAACCAAGTTGGACTTGGCTTGTGACCAAGTAAAAGATAAACAAGAACTTGAAGCTATTATAGTATTATACAGGTTATGGCCAAAATCCTGCTTACAAGCACGCCTGCAAACAAATTTGCTATACGTAGATACTTCGGTTTCTTGCAATTTTAATAGAAAATTGGTCGTATGTATTAACAAAGTGTAATTTCGATTCCACTTGATCACCATCATTATTAGCTTCTGTTGCCTCCATTTAAAATCCTCTAATAGGCCTAGGCCTAAGTTAATACTTAAGTCATATAAATATAAAAATGTATAATTTAAGTTAAACTAGGCCTAGGCCTATCCAGAAAACAACTTCTCGTAAGTTAAGTACGGGTATAAATTAAAAATTAAACTAGTGAGTTATATCTGAAAACACGATTAACAACTTTTCTTTCGTTACGCTTGTCGACATTACATGCAATCCAACCAAACAAAAACAAAGAAAGAACCAAAGAACGAGAATCTCTAGAGTCCTGAACCTAACCAAGCAAGATTCGAGAAAGAAGATGGAAGCGTTTCGTTTCAGCGATTCTCAAGTAAAGTAAATTAGGGGTATTCGATATCGACTATTGACTTGTGGAGCTATGCGATACCAGTACGATAACTGCATCGCATCAACGATGACGTCACGACTGACTAACAAGGATGGGAAAATCTGCCCACCTATCAACCTGAGACATGTGATCGCGGTCGCGTCCGCGCGCCATTTATTGGCCAAGGCCTGCCACTCAGTGTTTCCATTCGCGGGATTATTATCCCGAAAACGGGATTTTTAGACCTTGAGCGGGATTAAAACGGGATGCGGGATAAAACGGGATTTTCGGCTGTGACGACTATTTTTATTTTTTTCTATTCAATTTCAGAGAAAAACTAACTGAAATTGTTTAAATACTGTAGCAAAATATAATAGTGATGTTTAAACAACATATAAAATTGATACGTAAAGTTAAATACTAGGAATTGTACCAAAAAAATCATGCGGGATAAAACGGGATTTTTCACCAATTTAAAAGCGGGATAAAACGGGATTTCACGACCCAGTAAGCGGGATTATTATTTTGGTCGTGTGGAAACACTGCTGCCACTGCCACTGCCAGTGTCAAGTGCCAACTCCAACTACGCCGTCTGTTGTGGAATCTACAATACAATTACTGTAATATACAATACGAATACTAACCAAAACCAACCAGGCAAAGGGAGAACGATAACGATAAACGATACAGTAGAGATTCAGCGTCGTGATTCGTGATAGTTACGGCTTGACTGACTGATTGAACGATTGATTGAAGTGAGAACGAGAAGTAAAGTAAACTGCGCTGGGCGGTTCTTCAGTCTTGTCTTCATCTTTATTTCGATTTCGTCTCGTTTGGGCTGGTGGAATCTATGCTGCATCAGTTAACACAAGCAAGATTATTATGTTTTGGAAATAAGTTAGGGACTACGCTTTCAGTAAGTAACCTAGCCTAAATAAAATCTTAAAATTTGTAAACAAATTACTCTTGTCACATTAATGTTTACACCCAAAATTTTGTAACCTTCAACTGTTTGTTTACGAATTGTTACACACAGAGCTAAATGATTTGGATGTTTTACAATTTATCATTGTGTTTAAAATTGTTATGAAAGTTTTGGTTTGGCTGTTCAAATTGAATCTATGTTCTCAAAGCTAGTTCATGTCAAGGTTAAACTAATGAAGTGTAACTTACCTAGCCTAAATTTTTTACCTTGAGGGTTTGTAGCTCCAATTTGCTGGAGTTTGCAGTAATCACTTAAGTTAATGTAAAATTCACTAACTTATACCTAACTTACTGTGTTTAAATGTTTAGTCATTGTAATTTTAATGCAAGACCTTATTAAACATAATACTGTATAGATAACTTAATTAAGTTGGATTGATTTAAATTTTTGCCAATTTAAAGATGCACTGAAATAGCAGCCTAGTTTACACAACAATCACGTAAAGATGGTGTTAACGATACAAGTAGGCCTAGATATTTATGGCGAGTGCCTTAAAAACTTTTCCGAGCGGAGCGTCGTTAAGTCTTAAGACTACAGTAGAGTCCCGCAAACTCGGCACTCGATAACCCGGCAGTCTGGATAACTCAGCCATCACCTGGCTCAGAAAATTATTGATTTTTTGAGTCCGAGTTAAGTTAAACATGGGCTCAAGTCAAAGCATTTGCAACTCGTACCAAGGATTTGTTGTACTATATCTGATGACTTAATACCTACTTGTGAAATAAATGTAAATAAATAAGGCAGCTAAAAGGAATAAAAATTGTATTGTTCTTATTTTTAACCCTAGTTCCCGATAACCCGGCATTTCACAAACTCGGCACCCTTCCAGTCCACATTACGCCGAGTTTGCGGGACTCTACTGTATTTACACAAGTTGCGTAGCCTACACTAACTTGGGCTGCACTTTACTTGACGTCCTACACTCATTCGATTGGTTTTTTTGATTCGATATTTTCATTCGATTCTTTTATTCGATATATCGTTTGGTTAGTTAGGTTAGGTTAACCTTACCTAACTAACCAAATGATATATCGAATGAAGCAATCGATTAACCCTAGGAGTGGCGAGACCGATTTTCAGTATGTGCTTTGTGGAGTGGCACGCTCATTTTGGTGAATTTGTAAGGGAGTTCTTCAAAAATCTGTATAAAATTAGTATGTAGAGATAAACCATTGAACCGTATATTCATTTTGTTCGTAATAGTCAATAGAATTCAAAAATAATAATACAAACCAATTTTAGAAAGGTAGATTTTTAGAAAAAAGTAAAAAAAATAAAATTTATAAATTTATCAAATTTTATTTCAAAAGCAAACACGTGTCACATGTAACGTAATTTTTTATTGCACAATTCAAAATATGCATTTTGTTCAGAATTTATTCTTCTACATAGACATATCATAATTTACACAAAATAATTAGATTTACTAGCAATAATACGGAAAATTGGAATACGTCAAATTCTTCAACTACACGTTGATAGATCCACAAATGCCCCCTACAATCAATATGCTTATATCAATATGATAAAACCATAAATTTTTTTGAAGCCAATAATATCATTCTATATAAGAATAACTAAATAAGATAAGTAATAGAATATTTGGTTTTCACAAAAGCAAAAATGTAAACAAAACAACTGATCAGCTGTTATAGCCCACAAAACTTCACTGACTTTTTATCCTATTTTGGATCACACATGTATAAATATTTATGCAAAATAATGCATAAATATTTCGCCTAATACAAAATAATAAACTAAAACGAACATTACAATGTAAAATTAGGGATAAACCCACACTTCGTCTTTGTTATCGGACAAAAACTCACGACGACGCCGCCATTTTAGGTTAGACGATGACAAGTGTTCTGTTCCTTTAGCTTTGAAAAATCAAAAGCTTCTATTTGTGTGACAAGCCTAACAACATTGAATTCTACTGTCCTGCGTCTACAAGAGAGTATATAAAACAACGTTTTTGTACTTTTCACATTATATATATGCGATTTAGAAATCGACATTTTATGTCGATCCGCCACATGAACAATATGTAAAAATAGGCTATTTACAAAAATTTTTTATCAGCTGTTGGAATGTATTATGACGTTATACTTTATACAGAATAAAAGATTTCTTCATGCTTGATGCAGTGGTACCACTTGCTTTTGTCAGAGACAAAAATTACGTCTGCTATTTATTTTTGAAATGACTCATCATTTACGATTGCGCAACAAAACATGGCGTTCGCGAGTTCGCGCGTATTTTTCGTTTAAATGTAACTCATTATAAGATCGATATATTTATGTTATAAAGGTTCATTCTTATAATAAAATGAAACTACGGAATTTTATCTTTCCATTGGTATAAGGGTTATGACATTTCACCGACTTTAAATGTGCTTGACATGCAACTGAAAAAAACGTTACATAAATCGACATATTCTGTCGCCCGCCACTCCAGCGGCACATACTCCTAGGGTTAATTGATATATCGATCGATATTTTCATTCGAATGAGTGTAGGACGTCAAGTAAAGTGCAGCCCTAACTTGCTTTACCTAGGCCTACAACAGTTTTTTAATTACTAACAATCACTCTTAGCTTCTAAGAGAGGTTATGTTTCCATTTATAACCTCTCATTGCCACTTACAATGATGCAATGACTCGTACACCAACTAACTTACTAATTGCACCGATCATTAACCCTAGCAGTGGCCAACGAATGTAATACGCTCGTTCGCCGTGACGCCTAGAATGGCCACCAGCGTAATACGCTAGTATGGGCCGAAATTTTTTTTACGCTTATAATCAACTCTGATATGAACAATATACCATTCAAAAGATCACATTCTGAACTTTCATTTTATTAACTTATACACTTAAACACTGTAGCAGGTAGGCTATTGTCAGGACGATTAGAAATCAAATGAATTTTTGGCGCGGCACGACTTTAGCAGCTGACACTTGCGAACTGTCAAAACACAACTCGTTTGGCATTACCCTGCTCGGGTATTTTCGTCTTGGAATGTTGCAAGTGGTACCACTGGATAGCCATTGATTTTATCTTCATTGTGGTATTGATTTAGAACGAAATATTGATTGCACAATAGGTCCGATTTTATGAAAACAGCTGTGTTTTAAATTTTTAACAAATGGCCAACCAGCGTAGGTAATACGCTAGAACGGAAAATACGAATGACAAACAGTGTAGGCCTACCGTAAGTTATTATTACTAGTCATATAATATGTAATTTTGAAGAGGAAGAAATGTAGCTTGTGATAGTGGCAGCCCTGCGCTCAGGGTTATTTCCGTTTTCTCTCACTAAGACAACGAAAGTCAAGTCATCACTACTGTCAAGGTCTCATACACAAAGTGCCTTGTATTCGCCATTGCTGTTGCTGCCGGTGAGTTGTCGCTCTAGTTTTATCCGCGATTTATTATTAAATTCGTTATTATTTTGTATTGTTAGGGAAATGTGTGTGTATATAACAGTAATCTTCATTCATTTTACTACGCATGAATATTTACTGAATAGTGGGGAATTGTGTTTATTAAAGTTTGGATTTTTCTTGCGGTTGTATTTTGCGGTTTTCCGTTTATTTATATTATTATGCTCCTAACACGTAAAAAAAAAGTTTTTACCGAACGTGTTATACATTTTTATGTAGGTAGCCTAATTGAATACACTACAAGATGATTATGTTGGTTTGAAATAAAAAAATGTTGTACAAAAGTATTATACTAAATAGGCCTACACTATGAAATTTTTTTTACAAAATCGCTAAAATAAAAAAATATTATTTTATTTATAAATAAAAAACTGTTTTTTCCTACAGTCACCCGACAAAGTTGGTTTCCTTGTACTGTTTATAGTACAGAAAGCTACTAATTGCTGCATATTTATACTTTGCCGTACGGTTTATACTTTGCTGCACATCAGGATTCCAACGAAACAACACAAAACAGCGTGGTTCTATTATGCACGTAATCCGTGTACGCTTGGAAATAGGTTGGCAACACTTAAAGATAATAATAATATGAGCAGCTGATTGACTATTATAACTACGATTTAACCTGTCATTTCGTGTTTATAGTTTCGGTATTTCTCAACTTTCTGGACTTTTCTTTTAAACGTTTTTAAAACATTCCTACGATCTTAATAAACAAGAAAATACCTTTAAAGCATTTTTTTAGGCGCGGAAACCACTTCAAATTACAAAAACATACGGAACTATATTCTCAAAACGCGGAGCACATTTCTTGCCGAGGAAAAATAGCGGAGTGATACGGACCGCGGGTACTACTTTCTCTAGGGCACCATTTGTGTTGCCAGCTGAACCTAAAAACGTGTTTTATAGTGTTTGAAAGACTAATTATTTATATGCTTTATAGTGACTGTAGGAAAAATATAATGTGTAACACGAGTGAAAAAGGCTTTTGCTGCACTCGAGATCATTCCGCACTCGCCTCTTGCTCTCGTGTGCAGCAAAGTGCCACTTTCACCTCTAGTTACACAAATAACTATTACCATAAACTTTTTGACTTTTTTGGATTCCTTACTTTATTAGCTTTACAAACATGTATATATCATTATTAGTATACATGTAATATATTAGAATCAGCTGATAATTTGGTTTCCCGTCCGGAACATCAACAAACATATGCGGATATATCTGTCACCCGTCATTTATCGCCAAAGACTTAGGCGGATATATTCGTTACCCGTCCGCTAAGGGTTAAAAGTTACACAGACATATGACTTAATCCTCCTATGAATACTTTTTCCAGCATACAAACTTTTTTGCACTAACCCATTGGGGAAGGAATTAATGCACTGCCTGCAGCATCCTCTGTTTGCAATTCATTTTATTGAATTTGTATAGACTTTTACTTTTAATTTAAATATGATTTCCTTGCAGGTATTATAGAACTTACAGATAAAAAATGGCCGGAACCACTGAAAGCCAAAGTTTTGTTGCAACACCATCTCCTGTTTTGAGCCAATGGAGAACAACTCAAGATGAAGAGAATGGGAACACGGTTGAAGCTACTATGCTGCCAAACGGAAATTCCCCGCCTAGACCTTCCCTAAAGAAGGCTGAGAGTGTGGAGGTTGTTGATTGTAAGTACGAGTAAAGGGAAAGTCAATTTAAACTTTGATTGTAATTTCTTTGATAATACAGTCCAACCTCAGTATAACGAATCTGAAGGGACCGAACTAAATATTCGTTATATCAAGGATTTCGTTAAAACGAGGTTTGTTATATAGAGGTTATGTTTGCAGGAATTTCGCTAAGTCGAGGTTCAGAACCAGCGTCGGTCAATATAGGTCGGGATTAGACATTCATTAAAACACAATTAAAGTAGCATAGGCTACAATACTTTACAGTACAGTGTTTACATTGTACAGTAGAACCTAAATTATCCGGCATAAAAAAGGGGAGGGATCTTGAATATTGCGCAATCATGAAAATGGCATTGACCTTGGTACAGGTTAAAAAAACTGTAAGTTAAAAATCACAGCTTGTTCTAACCCTCCTAAAACCTAGCCAAACACTTTATTGCGTAGTAATAAACCATGTAAAGAACAAACAAAACAGTAGTAGAAAGTTTTGTAAGCTACTGCTCGCGATAGGCCGGTAGGCTACTTACAGTACAGTACTAATTTATCACAACAGAGGAATGTCAATAATAATCATTAACTATAGCATTGGTGTTGCTAGTTGAAACAAATCGTATTGAAAACAATAAATTATTAGATAAGTCATTATAAAAGTGTATAATCATAGCCAACTTAAAGATACCAGTAATAAAAACACTCGAAAAAGGAATGTTAAAATAACGATGTTGCTATTCTTTCTCTTTGGTTTTTTTTTATATTCTTTCTTAGGTTTCTCTTTATCCAAAAATTGTACAATTCACCATAGTTACTTATCGCCCAATCACAGCTTACTAAACATTACGTCGTCATCAGTCCTTAGTGAATGAAATCAGTTCTCAGTTGCAACATAGCGCGCGCAGCGACAGCAGACAGAGATGTGTAGAACGGAGCAGACGAATGTTAGCGCAAGCGATTACGTCACCTTTCTATTTCATTTGATAAAGAAACAGATTTTTAAAAACAATAATGGGGTGGGGGATTTGTTATATCGAGGGAAAGACGTAGACAATTCGTTATGCAGAGGTTAAATTCGCAATGTAGAGGTTCTGACAATGATAAATTCGCTATATTGAGGTGTCTTATTTTAGCCGAAATCATGAAAATTTCGTTAAATCAAGGTCGTTGTTATGGTTTGTTCGTTATGTAGAGGTAAAATATACATTGTGTCTTATGGAGAGTTCTAGGGGATTTTAAAAAATTTGTTATATCAAGGAATTCGTTGTATCGAGGTTTGTTATATTAAGGTTAGACTGTATAACTCTAACTTATATACATTTTGTGCCACAAATAGAGCAGACTTGAATGATACTTTTGTCTTACATATTATTATTAGGTATGAATTGTCATTGGCATAGTATTTTGGTTCTTAAACCAAAGCATTTTGGTTTATCCGGCCAAATTGTTATGTCCCGTATCCGGCCAGGGGCTTGGTCCTGTGGTGGCTGGATATGAGGGGACAGGAGTTATTGGGTGGGGGAAAACTGTGGTAATTATCTAGGAGATTGTGACCATGGGAACATATTGATTTATGCCTATATTATTATTAGAAATTTCTATGTTGTGCATTGGAATGTTGTGAGATGATCTTTGTAGCTGTGTTACTAGCTAAAGGCATACTCTGCTTGGAGCGACTGTAGCGATAGTTGCACAGCGATTATCGCTCAGCTAATATCGCTGTTGCGGCGTCCGTTTTGCTTAGATCGATTAATTTTCGGTCGCCGCACAATGTTTCATAGATTGTTGAATACCAGCACTCACATTTGTGAAGTTTTGAGTCCATTTTGTAACCTTTTAAAATTATACTCCTCAGTGAGGAGTTAGAAGACGAAGCTCTACTTGACCCTAGTGGATGTATCAATAGACTGATCGATAAAAAATACATAGTGATAATGGTGATACGTAGGATTTGGGACGGATACATATCACTAGACGTCACTAGATAGGATATAAATAGAAAACTGTAGTGATATCAATTAAAAAAATATATAGCCTAATTTATATCAATTAAAAAATTAGTGATATCAATAAGAGTACATGAATGTCAGAAAATAAAACCTGGAATCTAAATAAAAAAGATTTATTCATACAAAAAAAAACTGATACACAGTATTAACACCCACACTACGTAAATAACACAAAGTCAACTTGAAACAGTAAACATTTTATATTTAAATTTGAAAAGATGAGGATTACCAAAAAAAAAATTTAAAAACAACCATTTGAGCAATGACCAATTAATGCAAAGTTTGCTGGAAATAAAGAGTCGCCTGTTTCTTCTACAATTTAATGTAAAAAACAAAATGAATGTGTAAGGAAATATAACCAAAACTGCACAATCAAAATAGCACATGAATAGAAAAATTAATTTGAACAAAAAGTAAACTATGCTTATTTTAACCCCTATTATTAATGTGCCTACTAAGTGAATAGCACTGTTTTGAGGTTCTGCACATGTGTCGCTGCGTATCAGTCGCGGCTTGATTATCGCAAGACTGGTACTCAGGGCAGTGGTCCACGACTGTAGCTAGCAACTCTTGCAACATTGCTCTAAGCAAAACAGGACAACGCATTCTCCGTTAGAAAAGTGCTCAACTACTATCTCTACGCGACTATTGCTGCAATCGCTCCAAGAAAAATAGGCCTTAAGATCAGCTGGTTCATCAGTCAGGATAATTTATTCAAAGCCCAATGATCAGGAACAGCTGGGTCAATCAATCAATCAATCATTCAAATATTCTTTATTCAAGTTTAGACAATATGTCTTCAATAGCGCCATTAAACTAACATAAACAAAAAATTATAAACTAAATAATAAAAAATGTAATTATGTAAAAATAATAATTAGGTCTAGTTTCGAACCATCAAAAAGCTACTGACGTTTGAGGATCGATCCAGCCACCTTTTGATTACTAGGCAGGAGGAGGTAAAAATGCATTTACGCACACTGAGATGCTCAATGGCCTCTCAGTAGTGCTGGACGGCGGGCTCAATGTCCACGGACTACTGGCTAATACAACCCCCTCATCTCGTAGGACACTAGCCTGGAACTGTTTAGCACATTACTTCGGGCTAGGCCGTTTAAACTACGCCTTTTACACTACCGCTTTCCTTTCCTCCTCAGAGCACTCCAAAGTATGGCCTCGATTAACTGCTTTACACAGTTCCAGGTTCTCTCGCCCTGGAGCATAGCTCCAGCAATGTTGTCAGGAGTAATATCGACGGCGATCTCAGAGATCTTGAGGCTCGGCGGACATGCCACTTGTTGCAAAATAAGAAGGTACGTGTCTGCAATGCCGGGACAGTACAGACAGTCCGGGCTGGCAGCCTTCCCCATTCTGAGCAAAAAGGCCCGGAAGTACTCGTGACCCCGTGAGTCCCTCGTGAGTCACGGAGCACCCAACCTCACCATGCTCCCGTTCCACCCATGGTCGGATGCTAGGAATGAGCCTTGCGGTCCAACGTCCCCGAGACTCGGCCTCCCATTCGCGCTGCCAGCGGTCGAAACTGTGGTCGCATTCTTCTCTGGCAGCAGTCAGAGATACTTTAGGTCTCCTGCGGTAGATCGCCTGTTGCTCCCTCGCGAGATAGAAGACGGGGATGACACTGTCAATCACCATGACTGCAGGCTCGGAGACCATGCGGTAGGCGGAAGCAACTCCCAAGGCCCCTCGACGCTGAACACGGGAGAGCCTGTCACGGAAGACACACCTCTCCAGCACATGAGCCCAGACTTCAGCGCCGTACAAGAGAACTGATTGGACGGCAGACATCAGTAGGCGGCGCTTGCAGGAGCGGGGGATGCCGACGTTTGGAAAAAGCCTACTAAGGGCAACAACTCCCTTAGCGGCTTTGTCAACAGTTCGCTTAATCTACTCGCCGAAAGACATTTTTCTGTCAATCATAACACCAAGGTACTTAGCACACGGCTTGTTCTCTAACTGGGCATAGCCTACTTGCGGAGGAAGGAAGAGCGGTGGGAATTCTTTTCTTGGTTAGGACCACAATTTCTGTTTTTTGACCGCAACAACAAGCCGTGGTCCTGCATCCACTCGTTGACACGGACCATAACTACACCAAGTTTAAGCTCTGCTTCTTCCACGCTTCTGCCTGCAACCAAAGCAGCGACGTCGTCAGCGTAGCGTAGCCAACGAGGCGGGTCTCGTCTGGCATTCCGAGTCTTAGCAGAGGATCGATCCCTGTGCAGCCCGAGAAGTGACAGAGATCCGGCGCTGACGTTCGGTGGTGTCAAAAAGCAAGACGCGGTCTGAAAGATAGGACTCAATTATTCGCAAGATGTAAGGAGAAACGCAGAATGAGTGCTCGAGCGTCCGAAGCATGTCACTCCACCTGGCGGAATTGAACCTGTTCTTCACGTCATGAGTGACGAGGAGAACTAAGCGGCGCGACCAATGACTGTAGTTCACCGCACTCTGCACTGCTCAACTACCTCTCGGATGGCATCAATGGTCGAGTGACCAGAACAAAAACTATGCTGCTGCAGGGACAAATCACCCGCAGAGTCAATAGCCTCGGTCAGTCTGACACAAATTAACTTCTCCCTCACTTTGCCGCCGGTGTCAAGTATACACAGTTGGCGGTAAGAAGAGGGGCCCGGTGCACTCTTCCACCTTCCTCGCCATTTGGAAAACGCCTTCCGCCAAACAGGCGTTGAACATATCCAACAGTAGCTTTGGATTGTACTCAACAAAGAGCTTGAAGATTTCCGCAGTAATGCCATCAGGACCGGGTGCTCTTTGATTTCTCAGGGATTGGACAGCGGAGGTAAGTTCCTCTTCCTGAAAGGCTGGGAACGCGACAAGATCCCTGAAATCTCAAGTTGGTCGTGCTGGGTGCTTTGGAAACAACGAGTCGACGACAGCAGCCATGGCAGCAGGTTCCATGACTACAGGCTGGTGAACCAGTCCCTAGCTTTTGGGTTACTATCTTGTAGCCCATCTCCCAGGGGTTGTTGTCGACGTTCTGTCACAGTTGCTTCCAGCACCTGACCTTACTCCGGTGACCTTGTGCTTTGCCGATCTGGCAAAGACGACCGAGGTTCCAACGTCAAGGCAGATGGGCTGAGTTGGCATATGGACGCCTGCGCTCAGGAAGTACCCCAAAAAACAATTGCCTGGTTATCGCTTGCAGAGTAGTCTTAGGAGGCTCGCCAGTCAGAGATACCAATGGCTAGGCCTTCAGATGGCAGAGAGATGTCAGGAATCGTTTCTCTATATCTCAGGCGACGGAAAAGTGAAGATATTGCCCGGGCTTAGGATATGAAGACCCAGCCTGGCTGCCATCTCTAAAACATATCGTCCCCTTGTGTTTGTTTGGGGTAGACCCCATTCCACCGCCCTAGCGTTGAAATCTCCACAAACAATTGCCCCACCATCGACGTTTAGAATCTCGTCCTCTAGAGAGTCGACCATCTGGCAGTACTCTGCAATGGGCTGGTTGGGTGTGAGGTAGCAGGAGAAGAAAGTTAGACCTCTGCTCCGCACCCACACGAAACCGTTTCCTGCACCAGAATCCAAGATCAGTACCTTCCCAGGGTCGAGGACTCAGATGGCCGCCGTCCTGGAAACATCAGGCAACCACTGATGAAGCGTCAGTTCTGATATTGCTCACTCATCAGCAAAATATCGGCGCCTTGCTCGGTTGCGAATTGGTACAGCAGACCGTCAGCTGTCCTGCTCCTTTGAATGTTAACCTGAACGGCGCTGATCATTTCTGGGTGGATTGGCGGATCTTCTGCAGTGCTTGCTTAAGCAGCACAACGGCTTGATCCCGCATCGTGCTTGATGGCATCGTTCTTCAAGCCGGCCTCTGTGCAAAGGACACGAGATTCAGCGGAGCTGCAAACACTGGCCCTGTGATCCTGGCCGCCGCACTTGTAGCACATATTGCTTCTGTCGAGACCTTTACAGCGATTAGCTATGTGGTTGAACCCCAGGCATTTGTAACACCTGGGGGCTACGAGCTTCTCGCAGACCCGGCATCTCACACATCTGACCTTCATGAGCCCTTCAGCTAGGAGTTTTCTCCCATCTCTAGCTCCCAACGTCAATATCACCATCTCCTTCCTCGAGAGTTGGTCTTCGAGACGAAGATCTTCATCACCATGGGTTCCCCGAGGACAGACTTGACTACAGTGGAGACCTCTTCCTCAGTCGTGACTTTGTCGATGTCCCTTACTTCCAACGTTTGGCTCGAGAATTCGTACTGAGACGTTTGCACCAAGGATGGATTGCAAATCGGCTCCGAAATCTGCCTTCGTCCCGGAGGAATGGCCAAGCTCTACTAGGGGGTCACACGCTCTGGTTTTTTTGAGCGATTTGATGACAGCTCCCTTCTCTTCGGGCTTCGCCTTTTGACGTATTGTCGGCTTGATTAGAAGAGCGTCAAGGCGTTTCTTAGAGGCTCTCTTCTTGGGCTTCTTTGCCGTCTCGTCACCAGGCTGGACAACATTGACTGCTGAGGAGGGTTCTTCTGCTTGCCCTTCCGTTTGGCAACTGTCACCCACTCTTCTGGTTTGTTTTTGTCGACCTTCTTTTTCTTCCTAGTGACAGGCTCAGCTGGGCTTGAGGTGGCTCGCTTAGAGCTGGCCGCAGTTGAGGACGGTTGTCGTCTGTTGTCGTGGCAAAGTCTGCGTCGACGAAGAGACGAGGGTCCTTTCACAAGAAGACTTCCAAGACTTGCGGAGGTGGAGGATGTGGTTAAGATAGGACTCCAGCTTGGTAATCCCAGTCTTAACGTCTTGGTTCAACGTCTCTGTCTGCGTGTCGCAGACTTCATCTGACTGAGAGTATCAACTCAAACACTTCCTCAGGAGGTCCTCCTCCTCCTGCCTCGCCAGGTTCACGGCCTCGTATGGCGAAGCCGATTTCTTACTGCCCTGCTCTGGCAGAGTTTCTGAGAGCGACAATGGATCGGCACTCAGGGTGAAAGAACGGGGTCGAACAGGGGAGCAACTCAAACGTGAGCTCTTCCTGAACGGGTCGAAGTCCACTTCAGGTGTCGTTTCTGCCTCTTTTTTGGGTTAGGAAACCCGAAAGTTTTTCTTTTTGGTTGTGTTCTGCCATTTTTCAATTGTTTCCCCCCTATGCTGTGCCCTCGTGAGAATGTTACCCTTGTTCACATCGTGCATGGCAATACTCCATGCCCTGCGCCCCCCAAAACCCAGAACGCTCCAGACAAGGCAGTGGCCTCGGCAGAGCCCCCCCAAGGCCGCAGCAAGGCCCTATCCGGTTGCCATCCGGCACTACTGGGGCCAAAGAAATTTTCGCCGGATGATAGGGCAGCCAGGTCATTGCCGGCTAAGCTGACCCGGGCCCCTGTACTATCCAGCAGCCTGGGATGTGCAAGAATGACCCAGTTTTTAAGCTGTATCCTCTCCCTGAACGGACTTCCTACACATTGGGAGACAAAAGGACACAGAGCCATACACAAGAATATACCAGAGTGATTAGGAAAAATTTGGTCTATTGATTTTAAATGGGATATGTTGGTATGCAGAGGGGACACTAAAAAAATGGGGGTGCTCCCCCCTTTTTAGTCGACTCTTACTACGAGCAAGGGATTCTGTTCTCTATTCTAATGCCGGAGGAGCACTAAAACCACTGAGCTACAGCCATAAATAGTTAATTGCCCTGCTCCAGCTTACTCAGCAGTGATGTAGGGTCTTTTTTATCACTATCTTTCACAGCCATTTTGAAGAACCAAATCATATCGAGGAAGCTTGTTGAAAAACTTGATGACACACTTTCATTTAATTTCATTTCATATAACTTTATTCATTAAAGTACAATACATAGATACAGGAATGGCGTCAAGAGTAATTTAAAAAATTGGTTAACACTTAAGTTAGGGTAACAATACTTAGCCTAGCTAATTTCTGTAAATTCAAAATTTTACTATTTCCAGATAAGAAGCTCAACAGAGGAATATCCCGTGCTACAGATAATGTGAATCTCGTTTCACAAGTGCGCTGCGAACTTGTCTTGGACAACATTGAACAAGATTTCTTCATTGAAACTCCTATCCATACATTTACACTGCCAGATTTTGCAGTATATGCAGGTTAGTAGGGTCAATTCATAACAGGATGATTTTGTGTCTCATTTAAATTTGTTGGTATGAGTGAGTGTGGTCTGTATCTACTTAACCCTTTCGCTGCCAGCATTTTTCATTTGTATAATCAAGAACCGCCGAGGCCATTTTGTACTTAAACGCAATGTTTATAACTTTTTTATTTTTGCAAATATTTTGGTAACACTTTTCTTCTAGAATTGTAATAAAATTGCCTTTATAAAAATATAATATTTATAAAGGTTTGAATGGATTTTTTATGTTACCAAATAAGTAAAAAATATAAAAATAAATAAATACAACTTTGAGTACAACCAAGGTAACTATATAAATAAAAAATAGTTTATCAATATTCCTGTTATTTTTATTACTTCACACATTTGCTAGCAAGCATACGAAATTTGAAAATCCTACCTTGAAAAATAAGCTTCTTTTCAGGGTTTGAAATAAATTGTCTTCAGAGAGTTTTGATGTCTTCGCGTCACTCAAATGCGCTATATAACGTCTAATGCCATATCATGCACAAGAAAAGGAAAGAAGCCTACAGTTTTTCTTTATGCCAAAGAATAAAGATAACACCAACTATTTACAACATAAAACTATATACATACACTTAGCCTAACAAATTTAAATGGTCTAACATCGTCTACGACCTATGCAGATGTATGATTCTAAATTACTCATATTGTGTAGATCGGTGTAGTTATGGTTTGAATTAATGAGGTGATTAGCAAAAGCAGATTTGGAGTTTCTCCTTGGTAGATTTGAACCTTGTAGTGAAAGAACGGGCAGTTTGTCCGATATAAAACTCTGACAATCGTCACATTTAATTTTATGAACACCTGTGCTGTTTACTTTATCAAGTGTCTTCTTTCTTCTTTCCCCGAGGAGGAAAGAAAGTTTGTTAGGCGTTTTATATGCGACTTGTACTTTATGTTTCGCCATTTCTTTCCTCAGTGTGTTGTTAAGTACAACTCCGTATTCTGCAAAGACATATTTCTTGGGGTCTTTTTCTTGGTTTTCTTTAATTTTATTTTTCTGTTTGTTTATAAGTTTATCTATTAGTGAGCTCTCGTATCCGTTGGATACTGCGATATATTTTAGAATATGTAATTCATTGTTATAGTTTTCTGGTGAGAGTGGAATAGATAATAGCCTATGTACAAAGCTGTTATAAGCAGCTGTTTTGTGGATGATGGGATGTAAAATGAATTGTCTGGTCTGTTGTGGTAAGTTTTCTATAAATTCTAAAATCCAGGCAATGGTCGGTTCTTGTAATTGTGACGTCCAAAAAATGTAAGGACGTGTTTATCTCAGTATCAAGGTAGGTTCAGTTTCAAGGCTCACTTAGCAGCACAAAACAGCTATAGTTATTTTATAACACAAGGATCAATTGACGCAACAGGTAAATTAAACCTTTTATATTTTGCATAATCTTGATCCAGAGGCTAACCCATCATACCAATTAATTGCACACCAATCTCTGTCAAGTTATGAAATATTGTGTCTCTACTCACTGACAACTTATTTTGACCAAGTTTAGTCATAATTTACTAACTAAAAACGCTTCAGAACAACTAACAAATCTTGAAAAGTTATCTACAAACGTACATGATCACTGTTCAACGTCCAATATATCGGACCGTGGCGGCCAAAGGGTTAATGTACTAAATAAAAATAATATTTTAGTCATTATTATGTATGAAGTGAAGGTATTATTTATTTATGCTCTTACTAATATTATAAATGTGAAAGTTTGTGTGTTTGTAATTGTTTATGTGTTTGTTTGTTTGAAGTTCAATTACGCATTAATCAATGTCTGAAAATTGGTTATTTCTCTGACCTTCTCAAAATTTCTAAAATTACTCCAGTATATAAAAAAGGCGATAAAAATCTTCCTAGTAATTATCGTCCTATTTCAATAGTGCCAATCTTTTCCAAAATTTTTGAATGTCTCATGCATAAACAAATTAATGAATATTTTGAAAACAACAATTTATTGACAAATTCACAGTTTGGATTCCGTGAGGGTAAATCAACAACTTCAGCTGTCTTAGAAGTAGTTAATAAATCTTTAAATGCATTTGAAAATAAAGAAACTGTTTCATTAACTTTATTTGATCTTACAAAAGCATTTGACTCTGTACCTTTTAATATTTTATTCAAAAAACTTGAATTTACGGTATTACAGGTGAAACTTTAAACATTTTAAGATCCTATTTAACCAATAGAAAACAGTAGGGATGGACGAGATTGGATTTTTAGTTCGAGACGAGACGAGACGAGATTTTTTATTTCTCATAAAATTTCGAGACGGGATTTCCCTTCTCATACACAACGGGAAATGCACGTTCAAAATTTTTACCTGATTTTGTAACATTGTTAGATGACTGTTTAAATACAAAAGTAATGATAATAGGCAAGAATATTTACAATCTTTTATTAAAAAACATCAGCATAACATTTTTTTTATTAATCACGCTTAACTTATAAAAAATGCCTACGATTAGGAAACATAGTGATATCAGTTAGGATAGAGTTCAACTTATCCTAAAATAAAATAAATCATAAAATAAAAGCAATTATTAGTTTTGATAAAATAGTTACTTGTTTTGACTTTTTATAGTAATAAAACATTCCTCACACTGCAACAAAACTTCTCAAATGTTATTAAAGTAATGTTATTAAAATAATTAAAGTAATATTTACATTTAAAGAATTAATTAAATAAGAACGCCTTCGCAAAGGAAACGCAACTACAACACGCTCCTGTATTGCGGGTATTGCATTGACTTTCTGCAGGCGTTTAAAATTTTTTTTTTATTTTTTTTTTTTTATTCTCGTCTCGATAAAAATCTCAGCCAAAAAGAAATCTCGTCTCGTGTAACGAGATTTAAAATCTCCCGAAAATTTCCCGAAATTTCGAGACTTGACCATCCCTAGAAAACAGTATGTATCTGTTGGAGGCAGTCATTCTGACTTAAGATTGGTTGAAGTAGGTGTTCCACAGGGCTCAGTTTTGGGACCCTTCTTGTTTTTAATCTCGATAAACGACCTGCCGAAGAATGTTGATGTAGACACTGTTGTGTATGCTGATGACACAACTTTGATTGCAACACATAGAGATATCCATGAGCTTGATTTAATTACTAATGAATCAATAACGTCAGCACTAAATTGGTTTTCCTCAAATAAATTGATGTGTAATCAAGAAAAAACACAGAGAATTCTTTTGAGTCTATCCCCACTTGATAATGAATTAAAATCAGTAAAATTGTTAGGATTCCAAATTGATTCAAAATTAAATTGGCAAGAACACATAGAAATCACATGTAAAAAAATTTCCAGAGTAAATTATCTAATTTGGAAACTCAGAGATTTTGTTAGTAATGAATACCTTCGGACTACTTATTTTGGTTTTTTTCAATCCCATATTTTTTACGGGATTATACTTTGGGGACACTCCCCCCACACCCATGAAATTCTTTTATTGCAAAAAAAAGTTATACGAACAATCTGTGGGGTTGGCCCTGTGGATAGCTGTAGACTTCTTTTTATAAACCTTAAAATTTTGACTGTAGTAAATTTGTATATTTTTCACATACTCCTCTACACTAAAGCTAATCTACATCAATTCACTTGTAGAGATAGTATACACTCTTACAATACAAGAGGCAAATCCAATCTAGAAATCCCTGCCCATAGATTGGCCAAAACACATAACTGCCATAAAATAAATTGTATACGGTTTTTTAATAAATTAGGTCTGGCAGCCAAACTGGTTCCTTTTAATAGGTTTAGGTCAAAAATGTTTGAGTGGCTCATCAAAAATCCATTTTATTGTATAACAGAATATTTACTTTCTAATGTTGACATTGATTTTTAATATAGAACCCACTACTGTATTTTTTATAGTTTTTATAGTTTTAGTTTTGACTATGTCTATTCCTTGTAAAAGGTCAATGACAATAAAGTTCTTGATTCTTGATTCTTGATTCTGGTCGGATTGAGTTGAAATTTGGTATGGTGATAGCTCACATTCCCGATAAACCCTAGGACTGCCTTTCGCCGTTTAGCTGGCGGTTTCATGTGTGCGCTCGGTGCCCAACTGCCGTTTGCCGTTAGTTTGTGCTTTTTTTTTTTCAAACGCTTACTACGCAATGAAAATTATCCAGAAGCGTAATAATTTTGATACCGTTGGAAAGAGGAGATTCTGAGCTCTTATTTTCATATATAAACGAACCTAGTAGCACTAACAGATCAATATAACTGCTATCATAATTAGAACAATATTTAGTGTGCGTAACATTTGCGGTGATCGACAAAGTCTCGTAAAATACGTTATCTTGAAAAAAATCTACAAGTCTTAATTTTTGCCTAAACAGGAAGTGGTTGATAATAAATGACAAATAATGCTATAGGGATGATTTTAAAATTTCAATGTAATTTGTTCTTCTTCTTCAGAGGATTTTCGACAGTTCCTAGAGAAGGACCTAATTGCTGTGTCAACACAGCAATCGCTGGAGCAGGCCAATCGTCTAAACTGGTGGTCGGCTGTATGTCAGAGGTTGTGGCCCTTGTCTACCTCTGGTGACGGAAACTGTCTGTTGCATGCTGCGTCTCTTGGTAAGTTTATCTTATTTGAGGGATTGTTGTGGACATTTTATGATCAGTGAAAACAAGATTTGTGTTTTTTTGGAATCTGGAATCTTATCCTGTCTTCTGGTGAGGAAGTATGTAAAACATAACAATCAGTTCTTAAACTTAGTCAAAGCTGGACAATCATAATAAAAAACACAGGGAACTAAATTGTAGTCTAAACAAGAAAAAAAAAATCCTCAAATAAAACGACAATTAATACAAGTAGAGAGACAAACACAATGGACGTTTACATAAGATGGTGGCTCAAGCAAGACTTAGTTTATTTGTAGTGATGTGTTGATACCAAAATCTATCGATTCTCGATACCAATACTGTACACACCTGTAAAATCGTTTCTCGATACCAATACAATTTTTTTTATAGTTTTTACTAAATTTTCTGAATGGATTGGCTATACTACACCAACCACTGTCTTTATATCCTCCTATAACGTATTTTTGAGATAATGGGGTATTTTTCAAGTCAAGAAAAAATTTATGAAGCAATACAAATTACTAACTAGCCAATTGAAGTTTTAAGCCTTTATAAACACATTTAATTATTATAAATACATAACCAACAATATAAAAGGTAAATAAAGATCTAACTACTAAAGTCAAAATGAAAATGTTATTATTACTGCAGATGTGCCTAATATTTTCAGTCAAGTCTAACTCGGGGTAATATTGTGATCTCAAACACGGTCTTGGTGACACCATGATCTTCTGGGATCAATGCCATATCCCGAATATCTTCCTCAATCACGGAAACATTATCACTATATTTTGCAGACCCGCAAAATCTTGTATATTGCTACAGCGGTAACAGAAACGCAATCATCGTCTCACACGGTCATGGAAACGTTATCAACGTCTCCCGCGATCACAAATATCTCCCACAGTCATGTAGACATTACCATAGTCTTGCGCAATCGCGGCAAAATTCTGACAATCTCGTGCGGCCATTTAGACATCATTATCAACTCTCGCAGTCTCGGAAACGTTATCGTCGTCTTGTGCAATCACCAATTAACCTTTGGATGATCAATTCCCGATACTGATACCAACGTCAAATCGGTGGTATCAAGACTTCAAACATCCCTAGTTATTTGTCTGTCAGTCATAGACTTACACCCCATTAACATTGACTGCCACCTAAGTTGGGACTACCATGGTCAATTCTATTCTAAAAAGATTGTCATTTCTATACATCTTTGAAACCTTAAAATATATCTACTTTGCACACATTCGTTCTCATCCATCATACGGTTTGGCCGTATTAAACAATTAATTAAATTAAATAATTTGGGATGCGTCAAAACAAATCTGGTCAATATGTTAATACTTATAGAAAGCTATTTGAATTATTTTGAACATAAATGAGGAAGACTTGGTAAAACTATATTGTTACATTTTATGTACTTTTTATATAGGTACCTAGTAATCTTGGTGAACATAAAAACACAAACCTCCAAACATGGTGTTGTTCTCCTGACCTGATTTTGGCATTATATATAATCTTGTGGAACTGCTGCTAATAAAGTATTCACAGCTGACTTCAATTGATATATTTACATTGAAATGTAAACATTAAAAATTTGGAAGCCCATGGGGCGTATCCCAAGGGAAATATTAAAATAAAATGATTTAGTATTGCATTGTCATCCATTTGTGAGCGATGTTTCAAGTTTCAAGTCTCTAGTTCATCGGGAAGATAGTTTAAAATCGATTGCAAAATTTGTACCAAACAGATAAGAAAGCGAGCTAATAAAAAGGTTTCTATTAGCTACCTACCTAACGTAAAAACCATTTTCATCCCCTAAAACCTCGTTCCCATGGTCCGATCATGCGCGTTCACAGACTCGTTAGAATCAACGATGTAAATAACTACTGGATTGCGCTCTCAGTGGCGTAGTGGGCGCTGTTTTCGGGCTCGCTTCCCCCACTCTCTACTGGCAAGATAGCGGCGGCGTACCTCACGTGCACCCATTTCAACACTTGTTTGATGTAACAGTGTGCGGTTTTTAAAACTGTGATTAAAATTTATCAATATCTTTAATTGTACGCTAAGTATGTGTTTAAAATGGTTGTGTCTTGTTCCGCTTACAACTGCACCAACAGAGTAGGTACAGAAAGGCAGTGGCATTTCGTTTCACGTGTAAAGTACCTAATCTAATAGATTATAAACAAGGTGTCTGAGTAAGTGATTCCTTAACTCGATACAGCATGACATTACTGAAACTTACCTACTGAAATTTACTTAACTGAAATTTGTTTTTATTTTGTTGATAGGGTTAAACTAAAACTGTACATTGTAAAACATGCACAATGAAATAATTGCGTCCGGGCTCATTTTCTCAGAGGTCAGTCAACACTATACGTTATATGATGCTAGGTCGGAATGATATTCATTAGGTATAATGTACTATTCACATCTTGTGCAATATATCCCTACTCAAAAAGAAAAAAAAAGAAAAAGGCAATTTGAGTTATTATACACAACTGACTGATTATGTAACTAAAAGTAAGCTCATTAGGGTACACAAAGATGTTTTAAGGTAGTTAAGTACGTTTACAATGTATCAACTCGTCAGCTTCAACATAAAGGAAACTTTAACACAAAAAGACTATTTGTAGCCGCCTGTTCCCATTTTGTGGGCACTATTTTTAAGAGGCACGTCGAGAATATTTCTTTTGGGGAAGACACCTATCATGTGATAGCAATTAATTAAGTTTGTTTGTGACCTTTTTATTAAAATATATTGCCACCACTCAGCTAAATGAAAAAGTATCACGTTTACGCCTAACATAGGTCTGCAACAGAAACTCACCAAAATTATTTTATTCAAAAATATTTAATGTTTTCATTAGTTAATTGAGTGTGAAATGACAAATTTTGTACTTACTATCCTTTCTTTGCAATAACTTATTATTTTACCATGTATAGTTTTGAACTAGTCATGACAGTTGTGTGAAAAAACATCTAAAATCAAGTTTAGTGAATGTGTAGTTTTAAAGAGTTCAAATGGGTTATTCATTCTATGCAAGAAACAAAACATACATTAAGTTTTTAATTGTAAAAAGAGTTTGACATGCATTACCAATTTTTCATCTCTACATATTTAAACAGAGCAGCATCTAAAAAGGTGTGTTTTATACGGTGAGTGTATGGGCTGCGCCGGCTTCTGCCAGTAGAGAGTGGGGGAGCAGCAATCTATGAGTTGTTTATATCGTTGGTTAGAATAAACGTAAAATTACATGTTTGTACCAAATTTAATCAAAATCGGATGATTTTTGCTTGGATTATCATTCTATCAAACACATACAGGGTGATCAACTCAAGGAGGCCACCATTGGGATATCGGAAACGGTAATAATTAGAGAAAACTTTAAATGGGGGACATTCCTTTATTTTTTGTGGCAGTTAAAAATATGATTTTAGTTTTTCAAAATTCAGCCGCCATTTTCCAAAATGGCGGCCAACTTTGAAATTTCTTATGGAACACCCTGTATTTTATCATGTTTTCGGATAGAACAAGAAATTTAAAAACTTTTTTATTCTTGACATTTTTTCGATAAACCCACTCGTTTAGGAGTTACAGCCTATGGAAAAATTACTTCCGGTGTACATTTTACATCATGTAGCTCCAAAAAAAGTAGGTTTATATCGAAAATGCGAAGAGAAAATAAGTCAAATAAGTCTTAAAATTGCATCCACATTCCAAAAAGTCCATAAAATTCGTTAAAAATATATATTTTCTATTATTAAAAAATGGCGGCCATTTTCCAAAATGGCGGCCATTTTCCAAAATGGCGGCAAAAATGAAAAAAAGGAAAACTGTGTATTTTAAGGTCTTAATGGAATGTGGATGCAATTTTAAGACTTATTTGACTTATTTCCTCTTCGCATTTTCGCTATAAACCTACTTTTTTTGGAGCTACATGATGTAAAATGTACACCGGAAGTAATTTTTCCATAGGCTGTAACTCCTAAACGAGTGGGTTTATCGAAAAAATGTCAAGAATAAAAAAGTTTTTAAATTTCTTGTTCTATCCGAAAACATGATAAAATACAGGGTGTTCCATAAGAAATTTCAAAGTTGGCCGCCATTTTGGAAAATGGCGGCTGAATTTTGAAAAACTAAAATCATATTTTTAACTGCCACAAAAAATAAAGGAATGTCCCCCATTTAAAGTTTTCTCTAATTATTACCGTTTCCGATATCCCAATGGTGGCCTCCTTGAGTTGATCACCCTGTATATAAATATGAATTTGAACATATGGTATTTAAGGCCTCTAGGGACATCAAAACAAAACAAGTTAATCGGTCCTGGGTCCATGTTTTATCATGAGAACTACAGCTTATTCCCTCTATGAAAATGTTCTAACCATTTCCTCCTACACTTAACATTAGAAAAACCTTTAGGAGAAAATATTAGTTATATTATGTGACCTTTTTGAGCATGTTAACTGTCTGTGACTTTTTCTTCAGAGTTAATGGTAGAACATAATGATTAATGGTAAGGGTTATTGGTTATTGAATGATTCAGGCTTTATGTGAACATTTGCTCCAAAGGTATGTGGGGGTTCCATGACCGACTGTTAACTCTGCGCAAGTCTCTACATGCGTTCTTGTCATCCTCACCTCGTCACGAGGCTTTATGGAGACGCTGGAGAAGACAACAGAGCGCATTGAACGCCCAAGCCGGCCTCATTTACTCAGAGGTAAAGCAAAGGGTGTCATTATTCTTAAAAAGAAAATAAACCAACATACACAACCAGCACCAGCACTTCAGACAATTAGTCTGTGTTGTGAATACAGCAAAAGTACTGATAAGTCACATGAGCAAGCACTGGAGAGGGCAGAGATTTTCACAATAGCCAAAGGGTTAAATAGCATCTGTCATCAATTGATAGTTAAATGACAAAAAATGGCATCTGGGTCCAGGAGCGATCTCACTTAGAATCAAACTTGCGATGTTCAGATTTGACAGGGTTCCCACTCAACCTTGAAAACCTTAAAACCGTGAATTAGCCATGAATTAGGTCAACCGTGAAAAGACCTTGGTTTAGCCGTGAGTTTGTTTTTGAAACCTTAAAACCTCAAATATGTCACCTGGAGACGACACAAGGGGCAAGTTGTGTGAAACTGAATGCAGTGATATCGAGACTGTTGTGTGTGTGTGAGTGGGAGATACACAGAGAAAGAGAGAGAGAGAGAGAGAGAGAGAGAGAGAGAACGAGTGAAAGAGAGAGAGTGCCAGAGGAGAGAGACAGTTTAGTCTTAGTGCATCAAAGCTCATAGTGGTCTCAAAACTCAAGGCCATGGCTTGAATTATGTCCTAGTTGTATTTAAATAGGGAATGGCCGATAACATAATTTCTCTATTTGATACCAGTTCTGAAATATTACTCCACGATTCTTGATACCGGTTCCATATAAAAACTCATATTTAAGGAGGAAGTTGCCATGGTCAATGTTTTGTTGTTCGTTTAAATTCTGAATCAGACAACGAGCGAGCTCATGCCAGCCCAAAATTATCGTGCACTCTCAGTTAAATATCGTATCCAAGTCTGATAAGTAAACGGAATCAGGGAACCGCTCTTGCTTTTTACGAAACGAAATAGTCATAGACTAAAAACATCAAAATTGATGTAGCACTGGCACAGCAACTCTGCTAGAAAACCGAGACGTTGTAAAATGTTGTTATGTTGGTACCACTAAAAGAATCAACCAGCTCATTCGCTGTTGGCTTAATTGCATTCCCACAATATCCTAGTTCCAAAGTACTATTACTACAGTACAAATGGCTGCAAACGTCTCACAATTCTCGCATTCAGTACTGCCTTCGGTTGTAGCCCTAGTTCAGTGCGAGCAATTATTGCCGGTATTGACTTGACCGCAATAAGTATTTATTATTATCTGTGTTTGTTTTTCGTGTAGCAAGCAATGGCGGAACTGTACTGTAGTGTAGACTCTAGACAGACAACGTACGATTTACATAATACGGTTCCCAATCGAAACGACGCTCGACTGTGGATTGAATTGATGTTTAGTATTTAATATGTTATTAAAAAAATTGATTAAATAACAGGCTACAGCTGGTGTTTTCTGTGACCTGTCCAAAGCTTTTGGCTGTGTTGATCACTTAGTCCTTCAGTTCAAGCTGAGTGATTATGGTATTAGGGGAAGTTGTCACTCTCTATTGAGTTCTTACCTTTCTAATAGAAAACAAAGAACTGTAATAACACTGGATAAGATCAAGTACTATTCGCCATGGGAAAACCTATCGGCAGGTGTGCCCCAAGGTTCAATCTTAGGTCCTCTATTCTTTCTAATTTACATTAATGACCTCCCTTAAGCTATTGATCAGGAACTAATTCTTTTTGAAGATGAAACAACAGCCTTGATAAAAAATAATAGTACCTCTGAAATGCTATCTTCTTTTGAAAATGTGGTTCATGACATGGAGGGTTGGTTCTTGAACAATGGATTAAAACCTAATCTTGAAAAAACGCAAACAATAAAATTTTCTGTCAGAAACAATGGTAATAAAATTGAATCCCTTAAATTGGCAACGTCTCATAAATTTGTAGGTGTTTACACAGATAAATCACTTAAATAGGATGTACATCTGAATCAATTAAAAAGTAAACTTAGATCCATGTCAATTGTATTTCTGCACTTTAAGGGACTCTGTTCCTAATGAAACTCTGAAAATGGTTTATCATGCTTATGTAGAATCAGTATTGAGGTACAGTATAATCTTATGGGTTCAGGCACAGAAAACGTACTACTATAACCCAGAATGCCAACCGCATAGTAAAAAGCATTAAGTGTTTTGTGAGAGCTTTGCCTGTCAATCGGTAGGCAGCGCCACCAGCGTTGCTATGCTATTGCATGGCAACGCTGGTGGCGCTGCCTACGGATTGACAGGCAAAGCTCTCTCAAACCGCTTAATGCTTTTTACTATGCGGTTGGCATTCTGGGTTATAGTAGTACATTTTCTGTGGTTCAGGCTACCGGAGTCAAATCAATATTCAGGCTACAAAAACGCATTATCCGTATTATGACCAACTCAAATCCACGTAATTCATGCAAAAACCTTTTTCGAAATTTAAAAATCCACACCCTAACAGGATTGTACATTTTGGAATCACTAAACTACATTCATTCAGCTAAAAACTTCCGCCCGGAATCAATTCAAATCAACCATAGATATAATACTCGAAATGAAAACATTTTTAGATTTCCAAGGCACCGTTTAGCCCTTTATGAAAAAAGTCCGCTATATGCTGGGCTGAGGCTGTACAATGTGCTGCTTGCAAACTATAAATTGTTAAGTGAAAATAATTTTAAAGATGAAATAGGTGAACACTTACTTGACAGAGCCTTTTATTTAATTGCAGATTTTCACAATAACCCTTTAGTTTAGAATAGTTTTATCATTCAATTTTGTCAATTAAAATTATCTTCCTGATTACTATTTCATTATTTATATTCTAATAATTTAACTCTGACAATGCACCTATTCTGTATGTACCAACACATGTAAAGAATGTTATGTGCAAATAAAATATGTCTATGTCTTTGTCTAACAGAGTATACCACCATTGACTATACTATCAATCAATGATTTTAAAATTAACAAGTGTACCTACAACAACCATAAATAACCAATAATAATATTTACCGTCCAAATAAAGTATACCGACCGTTCGATTTAGGTTGAAAGATGTAACCGATTAGTCATCTGTTATTTTGCCGTTTGTCAAAAGTAATTGCGTAACTTTTCATTTCAAAGAGTAGTCAAAGGATTTCATGGTCTTGTGTTTTCCTGCATGTATAGATCCAAGCAATGTTAAATTTAATAATGGTGTCATATTAATTGGCTACAAAACCTTGTGTACTGGTTAGAAAATGCATTACATAAAGTTTTGTCATTATAACTTACATTGTTTGGGGACCGTGAAATTTATAAAAGCAGACTGTGAGAACCGTGAAAACACCATTAATTTTGTTGAAGAAAAATAGTGGGAACCCTGTTTGAAGGCAAACACTATAACCTAAGAACACTTGTTTTGTTAAAGATATGAGTTTGAAAAAATTATTTTAATTGATGATGTGATCAGGTGGAGTGGAGGAGGGAGTGGAACGCCATTGTCAACATGGCCTCTACTGAGCCAAGGTTGCGGAGACTCAGTGTTGCCAGGTGAGGGAATGACAGGGAAATTTATCATCAGTGATTCATTCTATTAAGGTTCATTCATTCAGATGTTATTATTGTGTAGAATAAACTACATTATTAACTTTGATTTTTCGAAGAAAAATTACGAATGCATAAAGGAAGAAGGAATGGATTCACAGCCAAGTCACCTACCTGAGAAAAGATTTTAAAGTAGTTTATAGTTAATAAACCCGTTTATACGATTATACATATTTTATCCCTTCAAGGCAGTGACATTGGTTTTGGATATCTTTGCACCATGGCAGTACGTTACATCACTTACTCTGTTTGAGCTGTCTAAATCAGTATTAGCAACTCAAGATTGGCAGGACTGGGTTATTGGGCATTTGGGGAGTTCTTCATCCTGCTGTATGGAACTCTTGATTTATTTGTGTTAGCTGTGTATCTGTTTCTGCTACCTTAATGTACAATTCTTCAATTCATTGTACCATTGTACAAAACATGTACATGTACAACATTGTACAACATTCATTGTACAATTCATTGTCTGATACAATTCTAGAGCAATTTAAAAGAAAGAATGTAGCGAGTCATAACGTAGATATCTTTTATTTTTTTAATATAAATGGATAACTGGTTATAGTATGACATGGAAATGAAGTCTTTCAATTCCTTATTTTCTGGACTCTGAGGCAATCCATTTATATTCACAATTCCATTTTGTCTTTTAATTCTTTACCTCCTTTAGTAATATCTGTTGGTTTGTGTATTTAGCGACCATAGTGGCGAGATCGCTGGAGCAATTTACGAGAGTTTGGAAGAGATCCATGTATTAGCGTTGGCTCATGTTTTGAAACGTCCGATCATTGTTGTGTCAGACACAATGTTGAGGGTGAGTGATTCTGAATTTGTATTTTACTTGAGTGTAGAATAGTAGCATTCTGAGGGCATTCTTGAGATATTAGTATATACTTTTGGTATCAGTCAGTTAAGATTGGCCATTGCAATGTGTTAAACCTCCACATTTCTTAATGAAAGATGTAAACCAGCACTATGGGTGGCTCTCGTTTTTCTCAGTATATATATTACAATGAAGTGCCGCAAAGAAGGAATTATTGCAAAAAAAGAACTGATTGGTGCTGCCAGCAACATATTGGTTAGCCTACATTTCTACGTGTAAACTGAGGACTACATTTTGTATCATTGATTTGTTACAGTGGAATGTGCTTGATTCAAATCCCCCTAGTTCAAAAACTATTTCAATTTTAATCTCCTCTTGGTCCCTATAACTACCATATAAAGTCAGGGTAGAAACTAGAAATATCATGGGTTAATTGAATATAATGTTGGTTAATTCAAATACTATGACCATTGATAATTGACAACGAAGATTAATGTGCCAAATTATTAAACTTCTAACTTTACACATCACTTGTGTTGCCAGCACAGTTGTGCAATAAAGAATGTCACTTTTTAATTTTCAATCTATTTGTTACCAATCTTATATTTCTTACTAGTCCCTGGTATAGTTGTTTGAACTATTCAAGTTCCTACTGTATTTGAGATACTGTTCAATATTCTGAGTTTTCAATGTTCTGATGGAATGTTTATCATTTATCACTGTAGGACATGAATGGAGAGCCTCTAGCGCCTATCCCATTCGGTGGCATCTACCTGCCTCTGGAGTGTTCTCCGAGTGAGTGTCATCGCTCCCCGCTGCTGCTGGCCTACGACGGAGGACACTTCAGTGCTCTGGTGGCCATGGACACTCCAGCTGACAACACCACTGGTGAGTAAACCATTCAGATGCTGAGAAAAATAAGCATATCTCTATTGTAGGTTACAGTGGAGAGCATGGGACTTCGGTTACAAAAAACAAAAAATAGTGATCTGAAGTGCCGGGTTCAAATCCCAACAATTTACTATGGATTCTATCTAAGTGATAATGCCACAACCACTAGGCCTAACCTGAAGTAATGTGAAAAACAAATCTTGAGCTAGAGCTTAGTTAAAAAACAAGAGTTAACAGATTTGCAACATTGTACATCTGATAAAAAAAATAGGTATTTGGTAAAAAAATAGGTTAGATTCTCTATAGACTTTCATAGTCAAAGTTAACTGTAGAATCCCTTAGAAAGCTTTATTTTATGAGAGGATCTATCTTTGAGTTAGTAGTTAGTAGTTTGGTTAGCCCTTGAGTGAGTAAATTATGAAAATAGTTATATACAGTGAACAATAAAGAAGGCTTTCATGGTAACCAAAAATTGGCTCATCTCTTCCAGAGATTGACCACTTTACGGAAATAGCAATAATACTGATTAACGCTTCAGATGCGTTGCTGTAATTCATCTTCAGGTTACTACACCTAAACTGATAAAGGCATATTTCTTTCTATCAATTGATGGATGTTAATATTTTTGTTTAGCCTGTTTAACGACACAGTCAAATCCAGTAGACCAAGATTTAAGAGATTCCTGGTTTGATCCAAAAGTTTGTTTTTCTTTATTTTTTTTTGTAGTCCTTGGCGTATTTTTATAAATCATTTTATAAAAAATACAGTAAATTTTTACAAAAAGTTTAAAATAGTTTCCCTGAGAGATTTATATTATTACAGTATGTATATAGTCTCTCTGACTGTCTGTTTTTTCAGTGCTTTCTTCAGCCATCCCCCTGGTAGACGTAACACATGAGTTGTTGCCAATTCAGTTCTGTATCGACCCTGGTGAGAGGGAGGACTTTGGAGAGAAGATGGAGTTGGGCCAAGCAGAGTGTCTTGGCCTACTGAAGGAATACTTGGATGTCCTCACAATAGATCTGCACGTGAGTGTTTAGCTGAAAACTATTACTGTAATTAACGTAACTGGGTTTTGAGTAAGAGTTTGTCTTTTTGGCAGATTTTACATTTTAATCCTTCTTCTGTGGCAGCTTGAAAATTTGAAATGGAATTTGTAAATTGACTTAAGATAAAAATAGGACAATGCAGCACAATTAATTGTGTAGTCAAATGAAGGCCTACACTTTTCAGCCAGTTAGGCTTGAGATAACAGACTAGTTTTTTTTACTTTTGCTACAAGTTACTTACGCTAACATGTGTTATCAAAACGCCAGTTTGATTATGGGATAAGTCAGTAGTTATTAAAAATTTAGATTTTAATAAATGATTCTGTTTAAAGAACATTGTTGAATCAAGTCTAAAGAACTAAACTTACTCTTTAACGAGGATGTCACATAATTCCTTCAATACTCATCTAAGACTACACTCCCTGGCGTGACTCGGTGTTGTAGTACATTGAATAGTAATTACCATATAATCAACTAGCAGAGTACCCGTCCTTCATACGGGGTTGGCATATAAGTATAATCGGTCCATTAGTTTTCATGTGATGGAACTGCAGAGTTACACACAAACATCCATACGTTCACATTTATAATATTAGTACTAAATGGTCCAAATTGATATTAGTCTGAACAAAGCTATTATACAAGGCGTCTCATTCGTCCTTCATCTGCCTTCCATTCATATTTGAGTAAAAGTACACCTAGTTGTGTTTCCTCATAGAATAGTAGTTATATGCCAACATTGGTGTTTTAAACATTCATTTGCTGATGACATTCCAGTACCATACCCTTATGTGCACCGATTGGAACTGTTGACTTCAGGTATATTGGTTGGTTGCAGTTTTATGGCCTATAACAATGAATAGCATGGTACACTAAAGTCCCGCTTATCTGAACTTATCGGAACCATACTCTGCTTGGATAACCTAATTGTTCTTGTCAGTCATATAAATACAGTCAAACTGCATAAACAAAAATTATATGACCTTAAATATCCTATATAATTAATTAATCCCACAATTATGAACACATAATTGAAACACATAATGAATTACGACAAAATCATGATCATTCCCTGCAATCTTGGCAATATATCATCATCTCCTATTTTATTAGTGCTATTTTACTGCATGATTACCTTAAAAGAGAATCTTTCCAAATCACTTGACAGATAACGCAACGGAACACTCTTAGTGAATGATGGACACTTGGCCATGGGATATTGGCAATTATATAAAAAATTTAAAACAACAAATAATAAAAAAAAACACTTAAAATATTGCTGATTGGCCATGAATTTTATAATTTAGAAGAACTAATAAAAACATAGCTTAAAACATGTTTTTTAAATTAGGCCTATATAATTAATTTATTGTATAAAATGTTCTACAAATTATATGATGTTCAATATTGTGTATAAGAAATTGCAGTAAATATTCTTGTATATATTAGTTTTGTTATTAGAAAAAAAAAAAATAATAACATGACACATTCATGAACTCTTTCTTTGTATGTGTTGAATAAAGATTGATTTGATTCCAAATTTCTCTCTTCCATGACAAATTCACATACTTTTTCCTGGTTCCTATGGTATGAAATAAACGGTACCTGGTTTCCCTGTCGGCTGAACACCTTTGTTAGTATCCAGAACATATAGCTTTTCCTACAGTTACCTAACAATGTACATGTTCTCTCACTGATTTGAGAAAGCAAAGTGGCCAATTCGCTCACCAGTGAGACAATATTAACATTGTCTCACTCTAATTACTTTGTCTCACTCCAGATTTGCAACGTGAAGGCACGAAATAGTGAGCGCGTAACATGCAGGCAACGTCGTATGCGCGCGAAATACGTTGGCAGCACTGGCTGTAAATCAGCTGGTCAGCTGTTGTACTGTTGTATTTGTCACTGCACATTAAATGTTATATTAAAAGTTCACTTCTGTGTACAAAATAGGTTATGTTTCTTCATGTTTCTTCACAAATGTTTTTGTTTTATGGTAACTGTAGGAAAAGTATAATGTGCAACTCGAGTTCAAAGTACAATTGCCTCACTCGAGAAACCATTCCTCACTCGCCTACGGCTCGTGAGTAAGGATTTCTCTCGAGTGAGTCAATTGCTCACTTTTCTCACTAGTTGCACAAATAACTATTGTTTTTAATTTAAATACGGCAATCATTTTTCTCAACATGTGGTTCGGATTAGTAGATCTCTAGTGTACGTAACTTAGTTAATTCTTAGAAACTTCCTATTTTATTACCAATTAAAATGATATCTAACATTACATTGATGCAGGAAGGAGAAAATACTTTGCAACAAGAGAATATTTTGCTGCAGGAAGGAGAAGGTCTAGCGAAGAACCTGGGGAAATTGGGAAGCATCGGAAAGTCTGTTGGGCAGAAGCTGCGGCTGAAGCTGACTCGCAGCAACTCTCAGAGAGGCTGCAAGAACACTGGGATACTGTGTGCGCAGCTGCACACAGATAAGAGACATGAGTACCACGATACTATGATCAAGAACTATCTGCACACAGCGCGTGTGCGGTTCAACCAACAACAGGATCAGTTGGTCAGCAACATACCCTCTACATCTTTGTAGCATGGTCACCATCCTCACTCTATCTTCCTCACAACCCTCATCCTACTAAATATTGCAAAACAGAGCAATAGTTTGCGAGTCAGAAGAAGACTTCGTAGTGGATTTGAACTGCTTATTCGGAGTCTTCTACTGACTCACTGCCAGTAATTTAACATTTATCACCAACTAGTAGGCTTTAAATCAAGTAGGCCTTTTATTATCAAGTTGGTGATATGAGGAAGCTTTGTATTGCCTGTAACCTCACACTGCATGGCAAATCAGTCACATTTTACTGTGGTGCTTAGTTGCAAATTTGAAAAATTATCTACAATAGACTCCCTCTTCCACACTTCGGGACCAGACCCTTGCCAGAATGTTTTAAATTCTAAACCATCAGAAGATAATAAAGTGGTACTTGGATGGTTCAACCATCATGATATCATTGTAACAATATACTCAAAATTTGAATTAGATAAGTTTGGTGGCAATAAAGTATCTGAAAACCGAAAAATAATTGTATGATCAAGAAATATTAAGAATAATTCAACATTTGAGTTAGATAAGTATGGTGGCAATAAAGTATTTGAAAATCGATTGCACATACTGCAAACTTTAAGGGTACATTATGTCTCTGCTATTTTTTCAGTAAGTCAAAAGAATTTAAGGTTGGTTTGGTCATATCCCAGTTCAAAGTCATGCTCTACTGTACAAAAAAAAAAAAAAAAAAAAAATGAATGGATACGTTTTAAAATCACATGCTGTACTATATTTTTATACTTAACAATAACAATGAAACTGTAGGTTGGATTTAAGGTTGTGAATTGATGGTTTTAAAGGCTATGTAAGAAGCATGTGTGAGTGTGCAAGTCATATGCCTCTTTCTGTTCTAAGTTCAAACAAAACAAATTCAAACAGGAGGGAGTCTACTGTATTAGTAGAACAAATGTAGGATTGAGAAGAGATTCAAAGCTGAGAAATGATAAAGGATGCTAAATTAAAATATGAATTCGAAAGTAAATGGTCTATATTATTATGGCCTTTTTCATTTTAGCAAAAAAAAATCTTTTGCCAATATAAATTTAATGTGTCAGTTTAATTTGAAATGTAGTGTCGTCAAATAATAGTTAACGATGACATTTGTAATTTTAACACCAACTGATAATAGCCTGATTGTAATATTAATGTCTGAAAGATTTGTGTAAGATAAAATTTGATATGGAGATCAAGCCATGTCTGCTAAATGTTTACGGCTAAATGGAATGGTTTGTAACTATAACTCTATGTCTCTCATAGAATTATTTTATGCTCATATTTTCTTTTATTGTTATAAAATGAAGAACCAATAGCCGTTTGATAAAATTGCCTAGAAAAAGAATTTTCTACTTACACAATCTTTAAATAAGAAAATTTGAAATTTCTTATTTCACTACAAATGTTAGTATAGTAATAACAAAGAAATAGTAGCAGTTTAAAATAAAGTTGATTTTTTCTATTGTGTGAAGTTGAAGTTAGTACCGGTACTTAAACTTCTAAAGTGTTAAGACAAAGATCCTAGCATGCTTACTGCCTTGTAAATATAACACATTCTTGCCTGAAATGTTTTCCTTTTCAGTCATCGGCCCTTCTTCTTGCAATATATATCTGATCTTTGTATGCTTAAACCCCTTGTTGTATGATATTCATTTGAGCCTGGGTTTGGATGAACATTTATGAAGTATTTGGCTTATCACTGGAACACTTAATCATCAGGTATTAATTTTGCTTTTTTCCGTTTGTTAGTAAGTTAATTTTGGGAAAGGTTTTTATGATAATTCTATGTCAAACCATATATTCTAACAACGATCACATAAGACCAATAGATGGAGCACCTTGGCCGCGACGTGAAGCCAGTGACTATTCGGTACTTACGTATTAAACGGAGGCCACCTAACCTACAGATTCGATTTGATTAGTAAACCTTCACCATCAGCAAGTTTGGTTGGTTAGGTTAGGTTAAGATAGTTTAATTTGATAAAAAAACATATATTTATGATAACCCAACCTAACATAACCGCTGCAGCGCGCTGTAAAATATGTGGCCTCCGTTTAATACGTAAGTACCGACTATTCTTCACCAAGATGGCGGCTAAACATGGGGGCCCTAGCTAAAGATGGAGCCCTAATAGCAGGCACAACTAATTAAATGTTAGTTTATATCAATGATATCCGTGACAATACGCCTTTGTATTATAAATATTTCTATTACTAACACTATGACCTTCAAAATACGCTTTTTCTTCTAGCGTTTACCCTTTCTTAGAAAAAGTTATTTACATAATTAACAACAAAAACTTTTTGGGCAAAAGAAAAATTCTGAAAAGCTACAAATTAATTTATAATATATCTATTTCGTATTAAAGTTTGATTAAGTTCTGGCGTTTCGTTTACAATGTACGAATTTTCAAAGTCTAAGACATTTTCTGAAACTCGTTATACAACTCTCCTTTATATTCTAACTGTCGTATTCATTTTTGTGAAAGAGCTAAAATTTTTAGATGAATACAAAGAATAAAACGAAGAACACTTATATGAACTCTGTGTTTTTTTAATTAGTTTAGTAATTTTTTTGTATAGTTCCAAACTTGAGTATCTGAACTGTATTACAAGTGAGGTTGTAGGCAGGATCGGATAGAATCTGCCCGCATGACGCAACGTGGCACGGCGGGTAGCCCCTATAGTACAATTTAAATTACAACCAAACTACGCCAACTAAAAATTTAATAAATATGATCAAAAAAATTCAACTCTTTAGCTACAAAATCCACCGTTTTTAACTTACCTGACCAATAAATAAAAAAATTAGCAGCCGACGAACTTTTTCATGTCATATTTTAAAACTCATTTAAAAGAACCGACTTTATTTGAAGATTTAAAATAGAAAATATTAACCAATATTAAAATATTAACTTTTAATTAGAACCAATAGTGTCCTAGACTTATTGACATCTTTCATACGAAGTTTCAACGATTTACCTTTAGTCTAACTAGGCTAAATGTAAAGTTATTTTGAAGTGGGACATTGAGTTTTGCTGCTGTTTTCATCAGCATCTAAAGCTTCTATCCTACAGTAAGATGGCGGACCTGGTTTCAGCTGCTTGAATGTTAGTTAGATAGGCGTGCTCCAACTATTGGTCTCATGTGATTGCTGATTCTAACACACATCCCCATAGAATGAATTATTATCATTACAGAACAACTTGAGACAATTTCAAGGTGTATGTCACAGTGAACAACTGTGTACCTAACCTATTATCCTATTATTACAATATTAGTATCCAACAGGTATAAATTTACAATAACATTAAATGAAAATGTGTTTTGTGAATTCATTGAGCAAAGATAAGTTCCATTAAGATTAAAGAACAATTGATGAGGAAATGTGTTGTGATTGTGAAAGGTGGATGGTTGACCTTGGTTGTTGGCTAATTTTAGACTAATAGATGATCCTATGAACATGTATCTTCGCAAGTTGATTAAACTCAAAAGAATCAGAATCCAAAACCATTATTCATATTGTATATAAATACAGAAATAATGTCAAAATTACCCTATATTAGAGAAGAAATAAAAAACAAAGCGAAAAATATCAATGAAAATTAGAAAGCCATCCAAATTTCCTGGTAGTTGACCTCCTCGATAATAGTGAAGCTACATATAGGCTCAAAAGAGTTAATCCAATAGACCTTCCAAATTGTTTCTAATTAATTTTTTTATAAGCTTTTTGACGTTAGTGCACTTGATGGAGTGTAATTAACCCATGTTAAACTGTCATGAAATTTACTTATTGTTCTAGTATAGAATAAATTGTAAATAAATACTTGTAAAAAAAAAATCAAAAGTAAAATAGTTTCTGTGCTGAACTCTGTGGAAACATTGTGGCACTATTTCAAATCATGACTAATACAGCATGTTGTGATTATTCAAACCTACAAACAGTTGCCGGGTAACAGCTAGTTATATTTATTTGTAAACATTGTAGTTCAAAAAGTCTGACAATGGCCCACATAAAACCCTCTGGGGCAGAGCCCTTTTGACGGATCTGCACGAAACTTCACACAAACCATCCTTGAATAATGCTTAATAATGCCTAAAAGTTTCATTACAATCTGTCGAGCGGTTTCGGAGTCCATAAGGTACATACATACATACATACATACATACATAGTTCCTCTTTTGTAGATATAGATTTAAATTTATTTTACTTTTTAATCTGTTTTGAAATGGTATTTTTCTAGTTTTAAAAACGAATATACAGTAAACTCTATTATTAATGCAGACTAATTTAGGATTAAATAGAATAATCGTAACTATGACAAACATCGGGACTATTTTTTGACTGTTTGGGTAAACACATTTGTACAGTAAAATACTTTTTACAACAACAAAAATATTAGTGTATTTGTAATTTTAAAATGCAAACAGTAATATTTTAAAGTAAATGTCCAACATTTTAGTTTATAGTAACCATGACGAAGGCAGGTAGGCCTACTGCAAACTCTTCTCAATCGTACAGTTGAATCCACACACACATGACTATTAAACAGAATATTACGGACCAATAATGTGTAGTTTTCAGCAAGTGATGCAGTTCTAGCATAGCTGATTAATACTTTGATTAACTGCTATGAAATGGCTCTCCCGAGTCAGTTTTAATAGGGGTTTACCCAGGGTTCCAAGTGAATTCCCTAACTTTCCCTGACCTTCCCTGACCACAGCATATTTTAAGTACTGTGAGTTTTTTCTTAATATTTAGGTATAAGTTTATCGCTTAAAAAAACAACTTTTTATTTAATACGGCCTCCACCATCCCCATAGCCGCCATTACACCAAATTTTAGTGAATTTCCCATATAGGAAATAAGGCTATTACCGCAGGTCTCATAATAAGACCTAGACCGCCAACCGATTTACTTTTTTTGTTTTGACAAATTTGTTTATTTCATATTAAGCTATCAAGATTTTAATAAAAAGCACTCGTTATTATATTTTCTGTAGCAACAAACCAATGTACTTGTTAAAATTAATTTTATTTGAATAGGAAATAATTTTAAAGGAATATTTTAAAAATCCAGCCAGGTACAGTAGACCCCCTCTTAACCGACCTCGTATTAACCGATAATCGGATTATCCGCCTTCGGTCGTAAAATAATACAGTGTGTTTTAACCGACCTTGCTTTGAGAGCAGTTCGGTTTAACCGCCGCTTTCTAGGAATCTTGACATTTCCGCTCCCACGCTGGGTGATGAGAACTGAACCATACGCTTATCTCTACAGGATATGACTAAGAAAAAGTTATTTTATATTGATCACAAAAAAATAGCATATTGTCAGTTTGTCATCATCGTTCATAGTGCGAGCTTATCTGATCTAATTTGTTATCAGTGCGGCAAATTTATAACATCGTAAAGTGCGTTACTATTTTGAGAACTGATTATCTTATAGCTGGAGTAAACAAACAATGCAACTTGTAGGGAGGGCAGGGAAGGGGGGTTAACAACTCCAAGGTCAAGATAGTTTTTGTGCCTCGAGCCTCCAGTGAGAGGCTATAAATAAATATCCTGTCTTGTAACAAAATGGTTGCTTGTATCTTTATCTTTGACAAAAGGTTCTGTACTGTATTACAATGGATTTGGAAAGCATCAATTAATACATTACAGTACGGTACTACATCTTTTTAAATAGGAATTTTTATTGACTCTTGCCTAGTACTATAATATATTCCACTGAAAGTAGGCCTATTTGACTTAACCGTGTTTGGTGTTTATTTGTGACTTTTCTATCAATACGAAAAAGGAGATAAGAGTAGTTTATTTTATCAAGTATGACTTCAAAATAATGATTATATAATTCCAAATGAATAGCACTTCTTTATGTTATGATTTAAGGGATTGCCCGTTTTAACCGACCTTTTGAGTTATCCGACATAGGTCCGGTCCCATTAGGGTCGGTTAATAGGGGGCCTACTGTAAATGGAAATTCACTTAATCTGAAAGTTGCTGTGGTGGGGATATTTATTAATACAATACCAAATAAGAAATAAAATTCAAAATACTTACAGCTCTAAATAAAACAAAAAAATGGAAATAAAAATTACATACACACCACAGATTTTTCAGAACTATGTAATCTGTTCCGCAACTATCTCATTTCAATAATAACTAATCATAAAAAAAGTTAACGCAATCTATAGAAGTTTTTAGTAAATTTCCCTAACTTAACATAGCCTTTTTTTAAATTTTCCCTGACCCTATACCTATTTCCCTGACTTTCCAGACTGTCCGCGGGAACCCTGTACCATATTGCTATAACATAATTAATAAATACATTAACAATGTTGTACTAATTTAACTGTGTATGTCTTTTTCCGTACCATATATATTCTTATTTTTTTAGATTAAATTGTACAGAACGGTGTTGTAGAAGATACAGACTGTATGCAACACAGTAAATTGGTGCAGTTATGACACTGACACAATAATTTTGCATAATTTCATTTTTACACGACAAGTACAGTATATTTGAAAAGGAAGTATTGAAAAACTTTGCATGCGTCTGAGTTTTTAATGAATGTAATGTCAATAACAAAATATTTTCACAGTATTTTACATGTTTGTGTATTGTCTACATAGTTAATGATGAACTGTATATCTGAGTCCGAGAGTTGAATACAAGTTCTACTCTGTTCCATACTGTTATCTTTTACAAATGAGGAACAAAATACTTGATTGACTATGTATTATATTTTACGTTTTCTTGCAGTACAAGGACGGCGGCATTGCGACGGCACCACGCTACGGCGCAGGCAAAAGCCAGTTCTACACAGAGGCAGACCTAGAGTCTCACGAGCGCATAAGTCAACTGACTCCCGTAAAGCCAATTACCAATTCTGACGACACTGTGTACCTCTGTAACTCAACGTTCTACCAACCGAGCGAGATGTGTCGGGCAGAAGGATGTCCGTTCTTCGGCAATCCTCAAACACAGAACTACTGCTCAAAGTGTTTCCGGGAACAGTTGCAGTGTAAAGAGTCGTAAGTGTAAAGAACTGTTACTGTGTAGGGTTGTAAGTAAACAACTGTTACAGTTTTTAAGTCGTAAGTGTATAGAACTGTTAATGTGTAGAGTAAGTACTGGACCGTTACAGTGTAAAAAGAATGTTTTGAGAACTGTTACAGTGTGTCAAGTCATAAGTGTATAGTACTGATCTAATGTAAAGAGTTATAAATTCAAACAACTAACAGTTTAAAGAGACGTAAGTGTTTCAGTGGATGTTCCGGTGTTGCGGTACGCTGTACCTGATTTTCTGTCAGATTTTGCTGGTGTTTAACCTGTACATAAATCCCTGCTTTATAGCCTATTTATCTGAGAATCTAGTGCAATCGTGGAGACATCATCAGGTTAAATGTAAGAGCATCAAGTTCAAACTAAACTGTGGCTTTTTCAATTATGTTGTACTGAATTAAAATATTATGATTTTAAACAATTTTTTATCAAGAAGAGATTTGAAATAAGTCAATTGTTTTGAACACAAAAGTAAAAATCCCAAGCCACAGTGTTAACACATCAACATGTGTCTTCAACTTTTATGTAGTTTGTTAAAAAAAAACTACTGACAATATTTATTTAACTTTAATTTTTTTTACCATATCACAGTATTGTCTCTAATATTGTTTTTCATTGCACTAATGATTTTCAGATATATTCATTGTGTCATACAATATTTTGGGATGTTTTTAGTCTGTATATTTTATTGTTTTATTGTTTTTTTTTATCACCAAATGTGTGATAATGTTCAAAATCTGTTATTTAAAATAAATGTTTTCTTGTTAAATGTTAAACTGTGTTAAGTATATTTTTGTAGTTAAACTAAACATAAATCACTCTGTTGTGTGGGTATTTATTTACTTTGTTATGTGGTAGGTGTGGAGTATGTTAGAAACCTTTGTTGATCCAAAAACTTAAAACTTTGTAGGTCGGATGAAATATCTGTGAGATTTATAATCTCAGGCATAATCAGACCAATAATATGTCATCAACCGTCAGTTGATAATACAGAGTAACAAATCTAAGAAGAAACTTATCGTTTTGCAGCAACTCATGGTCAAGTTTTGGAAGCTGTTTACCATGGCTCATTGCCATTGTGTTTTTCCCACATCAAAATTTGGAAACAAAATTAATCGGTTTGTTAATGAAAAAAATTATTTTTTCACTAATTTTTGCTATTTAAATTTACAACACGTTCACAGACAAAGTACAAACTGTACTATTGCAGTTGTGTTTCAGTACTTCTGTTTACTATGTGTTGAGCCCATACAAATCCCTAGTTCGCTGTTAACATTTGTTTTAGCAACATAATTAGAAACATCCCCATGTTCAATTTGTCGGCAGATTTTTTATCAAAATCGGCATAGTTGATGTGAGCCACAGACAGATTGTGATGATCCAAACTACTAATTTCTGACGAATACACAGACCTTTTTACCAATTCAAACTAATGGAATTACTTGTAAGCTATAGCAACTTTTATGACCCAACTTGGTCAGCAAGAAAAAATAAGGTAGAAAATTGAATTTTAGACACTAGGCATTCTGTGACTAGCTAAGACAACTACATTCTTTTTTAATACAAAATTGGCCATAACTGGTTCATATAGATAGGATGTCTACATACTTCAGTATCCAATAGTCAATGATAATACCTTGGATTAAACATACTCATAGATTTCTCATCCTCTGGATCTTAAAAGTTTGGCCCCCAACTAACTTGGTCAGTTATTTCTATTTGTTGCATATTTTACAGAATCGTTTTGCATTGCTTAGGTCGACCATCACATTTTTTGTTGCTAGTCAGTAGTGTTGATGTAAATACATGTAAGTACAAGTAGAAGATAAGATCAATTTTTTTTTCATTTTTCTGGGGCATTAGTTTATGCTGCAAGTAAAAGCAAGCGTATCAAAAAACTGATATCTATAAAAAAAAGTAGGACTACTACTTAATTACGAAATATTTGTTTACTAATTCACTTATTTTTTTACATTAGTGTACGGTAAGATTATTTAGATTATACTTTATACTTTTTTATTAAAGAAAGTATAAAGGTATATTAGGTACACAATACAATGGTATAAGTCAGATAACATGTTGAAGGAATAGCATGCAGTGCTAGTGAATTCATGCTAGACAATTAATTTGTCGCTTGCAAGATGAATGGGTATAAGTCCTTAGCATATTAATATGTACTTACGCTCCTTCATCTTGCAAGTGTCTAATTGTTTATGAATGAGAACCTTTGCATTGAATCAGTGAGTAGTTTCAATGGCGCTATAAATGCACTGTTATGCATGAATGCTATGTCAACGTGTAACCAGTCTTAGGCAAATTTGCCCAATTAGGTAAACTTACTAATGAGTTTAATAATTTTTCATTCTAATGTAAACATTTTCAACAATATTTCCAGTTTAATTTGGTGTTGTAATAATACATGTGTTTACACCTAAAACATTTCCTACATTGTATTCTGATTACTAAGCAATAGAGCTGTAAGGTGAAAAATAAGTAATATTTTGGAAGTTTTTTTCTTTTCTGATGGGAAACAAAATTATTCTATACTTAGGATATTGGTTTTATTCTATGTTTTTGCTTGGTTTTATTTCTTTTACTTTAACAGCAAGTATTTGCACTTATTTATAGAATTTAGGATATTGCTTAACTATTGTTTTGCAATTTGTTATTGTTAATGTTGTTGTTTTAGCTTGTACTTTTTTATTTAAATGCTTGGCACTGGACCATGTTTTTAACAAAACGCAACTAAGGCGACTATGAAAAGGCTTAAACTTTTTTTTATTTCTTATAAATGGAAGTTAACCATATCATCAGGGGTGTATTGGGGCAAGATATACAAGCTTTACAAATTTCAGGAAGGATAAATAAGAAATGTTACATTTTGTTTTACTTGATATAAAAAGTTGGTAGCAAAATTCCTGTGTGTATATAGCAACCACTACACAATGCTCACTCCTCTTTGTCCTTGCTTCATCTCACTCCATGCTGTGTTTGAAACATTCCCTGTACAACCACTTCATTAATGTAGATAGGTTAAAAAGTTAAAGAAATAAAAATTACAAGATAAGTTGCAAATGGTTCAAAAGTGATTTTTTTTCAGATTTGCTTGTACCTGGTTGTTCAATCCTTGATACAGTTGTTGAATGTTATTAGTATTTAGATCCCCTACTACAATTGCCTTTGATTTTAATAGAAGTGATATACACTCTTTCTAATCACAAGATGATGTATGTTCATCACGAAATGTAGGTGGTTTCAGTTAATGTGTTATGTTGCAGCTGATTGACAAGTGGTGCAGGTAGTATCAAGTGTAGGGGATAGATTTCTTCCCCTAAAACCACCTACAGTTCTTGTTCGGAGTATAGTACCTCAAACTTGTCTATTGAATTTCGCTTGTTAGAATCACAAACACATTTGATATAATACTTAGCAAATTCGTCCTAGACTACCACTGTCTCTGAAAATTCTAATTTCAATTTTGCTTTGTGTATTGTATATATTAATAAGTGCCATACTCATTTTTATATTACCACTTCCTCCTCTTTGATCCAATTTATAGTTGCATAATAAACACCATATGTGTAGTTTGAACTATGGTTGTACTGTACATCATAGCTGCAAATGTCTACAGTTAAATATTTTATTGTGTAAGCTGTGTTAAACAATTGTGCCTCTTGATTCAAATATTTTCCTAATATTACAAATGTTTTGTGTAAATTATGTTGTAGCTATCAAAATAATTATAATATTTTTATAGACATGTTCAAATAACCGCTAATTACTATTTTTCTAACTACCTTAGAGAGAGATAGTTTTGAACTGCATATTGTTGGTTTGGCCAGTTACCGTAATCTTGGCATTTGTATGGCAAGGCGTTTTCTGTATATTTGAAACTGCTTTTCAATTATTTATGTTTTTCTTTGAAGTTTACAAAACTTTGCTTTGGATTACAATTCAATCTAAAAAATGTCCTCCCTTTCCCTTCTTTTGAGGAATTATTAGGTGGTCCCAGTAGAGTCACAAGTAAGCTTTGTGTTTTCAAATTTTCAGTCAAAAGTTACCAACAAATGACTGCAAGCTGGCATTCTAATGTTAAGTCTTGTTTTCAGACGTAGAGGTTAGAAAAAAATTGAAATGGCTGTTATATGAAAAATACCCCCGCCGCAGCAAACCTGCAGACTAAGCGAATTTCCATTTTGCCTGATTTGATTTTCAATTAAATCTATTCAAATAACATTAGGTATAACGAACGAGCACCTAGGTTTACTGCCTACAGTGTAATAAAGTGTGTTTAAAAAAAAAACACATATTTTATAGTAAAATATTAATAGCTTAGTATAAAATAAATAGATTGGACAAGTTTGATCCAAATATATGCATAAACAAGCAAACTACAACAGTTTACTTAATCTCCATAAGAATAACATGGGAATTTTTAATTTAAAATTTTATCCGTAACCAATAACCATACAAAACCCCCGCCGCAGCAAACCTGCAGACTATATAATTTCCATTTGACTGATTGGATTTACACTAAAATGTCTACTTAAAAAAATAACATTTATTCCCTATTTAAATAGAATTAGTTTAACAAGTACTTAGGTTTGCTGCATCAGGGAGGGTTTAACTATTTTTTTTTTGTAAAATGTTAATAGTTAGTAAGAAATAAAAACATTTTCCAAATTTGATCAAAATATGTTCATAAACAAGCAAACTACAACAGTTTACTTATTCTCCATAAGAATAACATGGGAATTTTAAATTTACAATTTTTTGGAATTTTCTCCGTAACGATTAGGCGCATAATAACGCTTCAATATACTAAATTATTTGTTTTTTTAAGCTCTACAAAATGGTTTGGAAAGAAATTGCTAAATTTTATGTTTTTTGGGTCAAAAATGGGAAAACCCTATTTTTACCCCATAAAACCCCCCGTAAACCCCCGTTCCCATGGTCCGATCATGCTGGATCGCGAACTCGTTCGAATAAACGTAGGTTTACACGTTTGTACCAAATTTCATCAAAATCGGATCATTTTTGCTCGAGTTATCGTGCTGACGGACACATATATATATATATATATATATATATATATATATATATAAATATATATATATATATATATGAATTTGAACGGATGGTGTTTTTGGCCTCTAGGGACCTCAAATCGAAAAAAAAAATCGGTCCCGCGTCCAGGTCTTACCATGAGTACTACGGTAATAGCTTATTCCCTATATGGGAAATTCGCTAAAAATGTAAATTTGCTTTAAATAAAAAAAAACTGTTGACTGTAAAAACTGCTGCTATTATACATATATAATAAAAAATAAAAATACAAACATTTTTTTATTCACTTTAGTTTGTAACTATTTTTCATTTTTCAATTAACACATATTTTTGAAACAATTAACAATATTTTCCGCTTTCTTGATAGCGTTTTACTGTAAGGATTTGTCTGACTCCCATAGGTTACAATTTCCATATAGTAAATTTGTGAGAAAATTGTGTTATTTTTATTTATTTATTTTTCTGTGTTACTTATGTTATTATTGTCTGGGAGTGTATTATAAGGAATTACTGAATTTATATTTTGCAAAATAATACTGCAAAAAATACTTGATACAGTATTTCTGATAACAATTCATCAGAACAACATTACCAGCCTTTCAGCACATGTTTTAGAAACTCAGCTGATTCCTTTTTGTACTTTGCCAGACATTTCATCACTAGGGCCTAAAGTGACTCTTTTCGACCCGAGCTCCGTAAAACAAGCGAGGGTTGAAAAGACACTTTTTGCCCGTGTGGTGAACTATATTTTTCGTCATATTGCACCATAATTTGAACAAACTATGTTACAAAACTGAAATAGTTGTCATTCAAAGATAGATAAACCTTTCAAAACTACTTCTAGCTTGTTTTAATTTTAATTTGCTAATGGAAACAAGCAGCTGTTTAGTAAGTGATTCAATCGCTTCCTCTATTACGATTGTGTTAGTGTACTATTATATTATCAATATGTCAAAATTTTTACAATAAGGCAACAATTAACTACAATCGATTATACAATCGATACATACTTTTGATACATGCAATTGTTTACAATTGAAATTTACAACTGAGTTGACAACAGCAGATTTTTACTCCCTATGGGCTAAAATTGCTTTTTACTCACTTGAGAGTGAAAAAATGCTACTTCAGACTTGAAACGCATGCATTAAAAACGTTTGTTTTGCTGCAGTATGACGAAAAGATCATTTTCCAGCTGCTATATCCAAGATTGTTTTATTTTACAATAAAATACCGTGAAGTTTCTATAGTGATTTGTAACTGCCAGAGATAGCTTCCAGCTAAAAATGTTCAAAGTTTGTACAGGTCCAGAGTATTAATAAAGTCTACTTAACATTTTACTTATTCTTATTTACAAATCCTTTTCAAACATTAATTTTTACTTTCTCCCCCTATCTATGTAATTAATACGCTGCATGAAACTTCAACCATTTCTTAACCGATTTTATCCATTGACGTCTCATTGGAAAGAGCGTGTCGCGTATATTTGCAAACTGGCCTTACATTTTTGAAAAATTCCCTTGGGCTCTGCCCCAGTGGCGTTGTTCCCATGTTGTCCCATGTTCCCATGTTCCCATGGAAGTTCCCATGTTATCCTTATGAAGAACATAATTGTTTACATTTTGATCAGCTGTATAATTTAATTGCTGTTATTTTTGTTTAAATTCAATGAAACGCATTGAGTACATTTATTTACTATTTGAGTTTGTGTAAACATAACCCCCAAGACGGATCGTGTTGGTATGGTTGTATCTTAAATTTGTGTATTTATCGTTGTTTTGTGTCGCTATGACGGATCGTGTTAGCATGATTGTAATTTAAATTTGTGCATTTGTCGTTGTTTTGTGTAGCTATAATTTGTTTATTTGTTGTTTTTTTTTTTTTTCTAATGCCTCCGACGCGACGACAACGAAACATAGACAGGAGGCGTAATCGTGATAACGACCGCAACTACAGAACAGTGGCGCGTAATAGGCTTAACTCATCACAGTCAGCACCTGAACCTGGACAATCTCAACTATTAGGTTACAAATGCGCCCTAACACTACCTCAAAACGACTTTTCGTTCTCAATTGGCCCTCTATCAATGACCTGTGTTGTCTGTATAGCGAGGCATTTTGGGAAGGAGAAAACCGGCCGGAATGCTTTAGGTTTATCAATAACGAAGATAAACATGGTCTGAGTTACACACTGGTAATCTTTGAGTTGACTCTTTTAAACACATTGTAAATATGACTGTTATTCGTTTTGAAATAACTCCTGTAATACTTTGCAATTGCTCGAATTCGAGCAACATGTACACTAGTACTAGCCTATAGTATATGGAGAAAGTATTGTTTACATTTATGTACCTTTTTGTTTTCAAGTTATTAAAGAACATGCTCTATATATCTTTCTTGGTAGTCATGAAAGAAAAAGCTAAGGAGCATATGAATTCTTTTATAATATTTGAAAAATGTACAAAAAAAAAAAAGAAAAGCCACCAGCCATTGTTTTCTAACATGATAGTCTTATTAATCTTTTGAGTATAAACTCCATTTAAAAAAATATTTGGACAGAAAACATTTTCTACTAAAACAAACTTCATGATAACTACTGTTACTGGTTTATTTGACAAAAATGTGGAGTAATATGAAGACTATTTTGAAAAGGGAATTAAATAACTTCTTGATCAGCATTGTACGTGTTATTAAATTTACGGAAAGTAAATAAAAGAAACGTCTTATAACACTTAAAACATATATTTACGCTTATACTGTTACTCACAAGACGGTAAATATACAAAAAAGATGGTAAGTGGTGATCGATTTTGATTGGACACTCCAATCGTCATCAGACCCAATGACCCAATAGGTGTATGTAGTTTGTCGCCTATTGGGTCTGATGATGGTTGGAGTGTCCAATCGAAATCGATCACCACTTACCATCTTTTTTGTATATTTACCGTCTTGTGAGTAACAGTATAAGCGTAAATATATGTTTTAAGTGTTATAAGAAGTTTCTTTTATTTACTTTCCGTAAAAGGGAATTGTCATCTATATTTGAACAAAATCATAAATTTGTCTAATGGTAGCCTATATTTCATTTCTAAGACTTACTCCTTTTGACACATAAAAAAATTGCCATTTCCATGAATTCTAGTAAAAAAAACAACAAATAAATTTATGGTTAAAATTAAAAACAAATTAATTACTACACATTCTGATCAGTTAAGAACTTATCTATACTATATACATAATAGGTTTTTCTTAAAAGGTTTTTCTTATTTTTTATTTATTAGTATAGATTAGATAATGTTAATTAAAATAAAACATGCCTGTAAGACACACACACTTTTCTAGGATACATCCATGTGAACAGAAGCAAGATGACATCAAGTAAACTGATGCTAGTGAACAGGCGCGTGAAACAAGCAAACCCAACTGCAACAGACAATTATAACGTTAAAAAACATATGCCTTTGAAACAGAAACGTAAATTGGGTTTATTTTAAATGGTTTGTTACAACAGGAGGGGGTAAGACGGTAGCTCAGTCCGTAGTGCCACGAACTTTGGGCCCAAGTCAGCGATGTCGTGGGTTTGGATCCTAGTACCTGCCACTTCTTTTTATCAGTACAGTTTACCCGCGAGTCCCCTGTTTTGCTGGATACGTTCCACGCACTGGCCCATGTGGACGGACAAACGCAAGACTAAAAGAGGCCCGCCAACCTTATAAAAAAAGTTCAATACGTCAAGAGCATCTAGCATCTGAGAACTAGTGGAGTAGTGTCTAAAACTTAACTGAGGAGAATTAATGTCCAAGTCTTAGGCTCAGTAGTTGAAACTAGTAAAGTTAACTTTTACAGTAAAAAAAAAAACATTTAATTAAAATTTTAGAATTAATATTCGGGAAGTACAATATAGAATAGAATTATACCCTTAAATGGTAATTGTCCTGCTTACAAACATAAAGTAAACATTTTTTTAATACACTCTTTACAATTTCTTGATTTACTTTGTTCCCTGGATTGCCAGTGCCTGAATTGGAAACTTACTAGAGGGTCGACCTGCCCAGACGTTTTCACCAACTTACCAGTGGGGAACATTAATACTACTGTTCTCTTTCCCCTTTGTCGGACCAAAAAGCCCTCTTGACTTGTTTTTGGTCGATAGCAATAACACCATGAGTGGTACCAAACAGCACCAGACGAAGATTATTAGAAGCTTTAACTCATCTAATGTCAACTACTTCAAATTAGCACTATAGTATATACTGGAATTAGTACTGCAATTTCATTGATTTTGACGTATTTTTCTCCACTTTCATAAATGCCATGGAAGTTTGTTTTCCGAAATAGGTCGTTAGGCCTGAGGCATTGGGGTACCGCAAGAAATCAGCAGTGAAATGGTACAATACTGACTTTCTCAAATGTGCATGGAAGCCAAGAAGTTGTATGACTTTTGGCAGTGGGCACTGAATTATAATGTATTGGTCGATGTTATGAAGTGAAGATACACTGAAGCCAAAACCAGATATAAGAAAGCTCTTGAGCAAGCTAAATTAAAATTTAATGCGGAATCGATTGCTTCAGCACTGAACCAGTGGAAAAGGGCTTGGGAGCTAATAAACAAGTCTAAGTGCAGAGTGACATCCCATTCGATTGACTCGCTGACACCCCAGATCTTTAATGACTTCTTTGACCTCTCCTCGGTAGATTACATCTGTAACCGAGGCGTCCCAGCTGTTCGAGAAGCCTTCAACGGCCTGTCAACGGTCTTCGAACCTTCACGCTTAGACCAGTGTCAAGTGACAAAGTGGCTAAAATAGTGAAAAATATGAAAAGCAATAAGAGCCGTGATATCTATGATATCAGTTGTGACCTTGTGAAGGTAGTGCTTCCTGAAATTATCTGTTGGGGATCAAAGTTGACACTGTTACTGACAAATAAGTTAACTCACCCAGAATGTCTAAGAAGTTAACTCTAGATTTCAGAACCAAACGCTCTGTTGGTGGGGCAGCTAGTTGAATATGGATGGTGGCATCAGATTCATTTCTAAACAAAAAATATATTTAAAAAAAAAATATCCTAAATATTAATAGGCAAACATGTTTTGTGAAAACCTTTTTTCTCTGCTCGTGTGCAATGCAGAGAAAATCTACGCATACTGTTAGAAATATATTTTGCTGTAGATGTGTAGAATTCCTTTATAAATTAAAATAGACTAAAAAATATGCACAAAAAATTAATTTAAAATTAAAAAAAAATTTAAATGGGCCTTATGGTTAGCCATGCTGGTGACGAAATATAAACAGAAAATCAAAACCAATGGAAGATGTTCTAATCACATGTTTTATTTACAGAGTGGGGTGAAAATAGAGAAGTCTGTATATTACATATTTTTGGTTGAGTTTTCGACCACTGGATGTCCTGTAGTTGAAATTAATAAGAAATATGATATGCGTCCAATTTATTTAGCCATACTCAATGTTTCATGAAAAAGAAACTAGGAATAATTATTTGTTTTCCTACTACTAAATATTTTATATCCAGTTTTGGTCTACTAAAATGATTATTTTCAAATGGAAACCAACAGGAAAACAGAACTAATATCTTAGGATTTGTAGAGGTGCGATTTATCCAATACAAAGAATGTCAGTTTGGTGAGTCGATAGCGTCACAGACTTCGGGTCCAAGGCTGCCGCTACTTTTTATCAGTACAGTTCAACCTTGTACTGTACCGGCTCACCCCTTGCTTTGCTGGATACGTTCCACGCACAGATCCAGCCTATGTGGACGGGCAAATGCAAGGTTAAAAGAGGCCACCAACCTCTTTAAAAAAGTTCTCTTCATTTGAGAGCCCTTTCCTTTTTTTGTTTGCTAGATGGATAAACTACAGCTTAAGGTGGATCTAAACTCCTGGGTGAAGGCATTATCACTTATTAGCTTTGTACGACTACATACCAGGATTATTAAGGTAAAGATTACTGAAGGATGAGTGTTCAATAGATCAGGGGATATTTTACTCTACACTTACTTCACTTCTTACGATCATCTGCAGAACAGTCTAACATAGCTAAAACTTATAAATGAATGTTAAAATTTCAACCCGAGCCTCCAGGGCAGAAGTCCTATGCTGTAATCAGATTATCAGGTTTAAATCAGATACACATCAGATGTGACCTTACATTTTTTTATTCTGTTATACATATAATAATAATTACAGTAGTTTATTTTTATAAAGTTCTACTATAAACCAAATAGATTAGTCTCATCAGTCACTTCAATGATGATATAAACCTACTGGAGTTAAAATTAGTTGTTTCATATATATCTGAACTTAACCTTTGTAAAAATAAATTTTAAAAAGTGATTACCGTTTCAATCTGCCCCATATAACTTTAACTTCTTGCTGGTCGCAGGATTGTAGACACTCACATTTCTTGTACATGTTTGATCTTTTCCTTGTTTTTGTTTGGTTTTTATTCCCTAAAAATAGTTAGCAGCATCTTATTATCCTATGCTTAGGAAAGATGTCAAAAGAACAATGAAAATGAAAGCTCCATTTCACAGACTATAAATAATAATAATATCCATGTTCCGCCATTGTCGCATTAACACAGCGTTGTTATGGTGATAATGTACAGATCTGACTATCAGATGTCCTAGCATTTTATTATACAATGTCAAACAACTTTATACATTTAAGTTAATCTTTACCTTCCCCCCTACACATAATGTATGAACTAAAGAGAAAGTATTGTTTTAGTAAAAACTCGAGTTTTTGGTGGAAATATCTGTTTTGGGTCTCCCTGAACCCCAAAAAGTGGTTTTTGTATTTGTGGATGTGTACAGAGCTACAGCCTATACCTGTGGTCCAAACAACATTATGGTTTGCGGCACGAATATTAGAACATAAACCGGTATGGATCATAAACACAAACACATGACGTAACTGGCCTGAATCCAATACTAATAACACTAATATATGGTTTAGACATTTCCATTTAAGCAATTTTAAATAATGTTTAGTGTTGCATTGGGAAATGGTAAAATTAAGATTATAAAAAAGAAACCATGTTGACTTGAGCAATAAAAACAATGTAATAAAAAAGTAAACAGAAAGAAATAATAACATATGATAAATAAATATACACATGTTAAATGCAGATCAAGGGGAAAAAGTCTCCAAAACATTTAGTCTGGCCACTCACAGAACCGGGCTGGGCAGGGCGCGACAGGGGATTTTGCCCTGGGGCGTATCGTGCGATGGGAATTGTACGGGCGCTTATGGAGCGCCACACACAGGACCAGGCGAGGCAGGGTGTGGATAAGACGCCCGAGGGCAAAATGCGAAGCTATCCAAGATTATACCCCAAGGCAAGTCGCTGCCGGGCAAAACTTTCTGTGCATGCACGGTCACGTGATTTATTCTCTCACAGGCTAACTTTGATATGGATTATTTGATTATTTTACAGCTGATACAATGTATGGCTACTGATGATCCATACATGTAAGGCAAGATTTATATGACTGTACAGTGCTATTACTACAGTGTTTGAATAACTAATACTCAATCTTGGTTTTAACACTGAGGAAATAGAGGACCAACATACAAGTACATTCCTTACGGTTATCAAAAGCCGCTTCTCTGGAGGTATGACTGTTGGTATTTTGTTTTTCTATTCTGCTCTCAACTTTTAAGTCAAATGTCAAAATTGACATCCGGCAATAATTTAAAAATTTTGCTGAGTCGGCTCGAAGCTCAGTAATAAAACTTCCTATATTTCTTTCAGGTCTATGGGGGCTAAATTTTAACTTTTCGTGCCGCGCCTCGTTCGGTGTGTGTCAGCAGCACGGAAGTGCAAGTCTGGCATCTTGTCCGTCCTGCCCCGCCCTAGCTATTACCATAGGTCTCATGGCAAGACCTGGACCCATGTCCGATTTACTTTTTCGTTTTGAGGTGTCCAGAGGCCAAAAACACCATCCGCTCAAATTCATATATATGTCCGTTAACACGTTAACTCAAGCAAAAATTATCCGATTTTGATGTAATGTGGTATAAACATGTTAACCTACATTTATTTGAACGAGTTCGCAAACCAGCACGATCGGACTATGTGAACAGGGGTTTATGGGGGGTTTTATGGAGATAAACAAAAAAATTGCAATTTCTTTCCAAACCATTTTGTAGAACTTTAAAAAACAAATAATTTATTATATTGAACCGTTTTTGTATGCCTAATGGTTACGGAAAAAAATAGAAAAAAATTTTAAATTTAAAATTACAATGTTATTGTTTTGGAGAATAAATGAACTGTTGCAGCTTGCTTGTCTATGGACATATTTTAATAGAATTTGGAAAATTTGTTTACCGGTACTTCATACTAGCTATCAATATTTAAATAAAAAACATGCGTTATGTCTTCCCTGTAGCAGCAAACTTAAGTACTCATTAAAATTGATAATATTTAAATAGGAAATAAATCTGACAATTTCAAGGGAATAATTTAGTGTAATTCCAGCCAGATAGATGGAAATTCGTTTAGTCTGCAGGTTTTTGGGCAGGGAATTTTTTTTTTATACAGTAGACTCCCTCTTATCCGGACACCTTTTAACCGGACATTGGTTTAACCGGACTATACTCGGCGGAAAAGAGGGAGTCTACTGTAATGGTGATTTCCCCATAAAACTCATAAATCAGATTTTCATAAAACAGCTCAAACAATTTTGATTTAAATTTAGAATTATGGTCCTTTTAACAAATCCTCTTAACAAAATTGTACAGCCCCAAGTATCTAAAAATGATGGTTCTCCAAACACTATTTTTATGTTTGTGATTTTACCCACAAAATATCAAAGTAACTCCCACTGCTTACCCATTATAAGGGTTTTTTGACAAGCTAATGGGAGAAAGTATGTGTCAGTTCCCTGCTACCATTTATTTTAATCCAAATTAAATCCATCTGTTCCAAACTTCTGCTAAACTGAACAACGTATGATCCCATCGATTAGTTCAGAATAGAAAGAGCTTTTTTTTCTTAAAAAAAATCTCATCTTTAATTGTAAAAGATTTAACACTGTGTTTAACATAGTTACACCTTTAATTTAGGCAGTCCAAAACAATTTGAGCTACACTATACAGATTTTAAAGAAAAGCCATCCGGATTTAATAGTTTTTATGGGACACAAAGTTTGGCTAGCTTATATGAGAAAATTTAGAGTCCTGGTTTAAAGGTCATACAAAATAAAATAATATCAAAAATATTATTAAAATGTGTATTGTTCTCATTGTGTCTTCAGTAAACTTTTAAAATATCCCAATAATAAATATTATGGTGACTGTACATTTTTTAACTTTTAAATTATGTTTTAAATATAACCTACAGGGGACTTACTGAAATCGTCATCTATACATTGAAGTCCTTTCAGGTCACAATACCTGGAGTTATCTGTAATCAAAATAAAATAATTGACAGAGTTGGTTATGCATAAATACCTTCATTGATTTCAATTTAACAACCTTCATTTAAAGGTGTTGTTAATGCTATTTATGACGATTTCTAGGAACAAGTTGATGTTAGATAACTTCAAACTTCACTAAAAAAGCCAATAATTGTTGTGTAACTTGTCTACATATTTAAACTGAGTATGACTGCAAATGATTGACCAGAACCATAAAATGACTTATCAGTGGCAAGATTTACCAGTGCCATTGAAGGACAATGGCATCATAGGATTTGAACGAATAGTGATCTGGCTTCTATGGGGACATCAAATTAAATCGGTCCTGGGTCTGGGTCTTACTGTACCATCCTATCTATTTGTACTGACTATAAATTTTTGCATTAGGAGTGGAGGTTTTTGAGCCCAGACTTGTTCTAATACCTATGAGTCTGAATTTATGGTGTTTTTTCCAAAACGAAAACATACATACTGGTGAATTCTCGTAACGACTGTTATTTATTAAGGCTGACTTCTCAAAAGGTTTTGAATTGCTTTGTGATTTAAAAAAAAAGGTGTGTTACTGAGGTTGTTTTGAATGAAATTGTCATGTTTAAAGGTTTAGTTTATTAAAACAGCACTTTCAAGGGGACTTTTAAGGTGCCCTTGTAGTTGAAGGTGTGGTGTAAACGAGGATCTACTATATCTATTTTAAATAGCTGTAAGTTTTATCTAAAAACGAAATATAGATGAATGAGAATGCTACCTGACCTGGTGTTGGTATCAGGTGATGATGACAGCCACACACAGACAGCTGATGTTGAGCTAGACAAGCCGTCTGACAGCTGCTGCGACTGTACACTGGGTAACCTCGGACACTTCTCTCCCCCTCCACCACACACCCTCTTGAAACATTACATAAGGGGCTCTTAAAGAAAGTATTGAAGTGTATTAAATGCACATGATAAATGTATCCATGCCAGAAAAGGTTTGATTTTGTTTTGGACAGGAAGAGCAGGCTTACATGTACATTGGGCGAGGACTCATACATTTCCTTGTTTAGTTTTAAAGTAAGTTTGTAAAGACGTGTGCAACTACACCTCTTAATACTGTTGTTCCCAGAAGTGTTTATAACTGCTGCCTAAACAAGATTCTCATGGAAATACTGAGAGGTTTTAATGGTGAAAACCCCCAACACCTGAGAGCGTTTATGATATGTTTTATAGGTTATTCTAAACCTAAAAGTTAATTGTTAAAAAAACTTTTTGATAAACCGTGTATAAAATCATAAATGTACAAGATTGTATGGATACCTCTGTTCAGTAGAGAGTTCTCTTGCTGAAATGTCCACCACAGTTTCTCTCACACTGTAGAGCAACCTTAGAGAGCTGTCAGGGTCTAAGACTGGGGCTTTGCTGTTTAGAAACATCACTTCTTTGACATCGTGAATAAACACCTACAAAACACTTGAGTAGCAGCAGCTTCAGGTGTTATGGATATGGAAAATATTGCTAAGAAATGTATTCTTCAGTTAGTTACAATGTTAAATCATGTTACTTAACTCTAAACTGACTAAATAAGCTGGAAATTCCTTTAGTGGAGGGATTTCTATACAGAGAGATATCTTGTTACTGTGAACCTACAGCTAGAGCTCCAAATCCCCATTTTTCGGCATTATCTTTCAGGTCAAAACCATTGGTGATTGGTGGGATTAGAACCTTGTGCCTTAAGGAGGGAAGGCATGGACCCCAACCACTAGAAACACTCAGAAATGCAATAATTGTTCTTTCTTCAAATTTAATTTTTTGAATCAATTGCTCTTAATAAGAGAACAGATAATAAAAATCATAGTTTGTTACAAAATACAATAGCAGTTATTTTCATCACATGGCCCAAACATTAGGTGGCTTTAAGATCTGCATCAACTAAATCCTCGCATATTTTAGAAAAGCATTATAATTTTGACCCTATGCTGTGAACAAATTAGGTTTTTAAATATACAAAACAATATACATAAACAAAGACAATGGGACTAGATCTTTTCTAATAACTTCAAGTAGACAACAACACACTTTGTGTAGGGTGAGTCTTGTATAGCTTTTGTTATTGACTAAGATCAGTTGTTTCTTTAGCCAGGAAATTTTATTATGTAATCCCAATATAGCTGAGCAGGGTCCAGTTCTAAGCCATCCAATACCCCTGTCGCAGCAAACCTGCAGATTAAGCGAATTTCCGTTTGCCTGAATTGATATACAATTAAATCTATTTAAATAACATTAGGTTAAACGAGTACCTAGGTTTGCTGCTACATAAAGGTTTTGCTAATTAAGTGTGTTTTTAGTAAAATATTAATAGCCTAGTATAAAACAAATAAATTTGCCAAATAACAAATAACTGCACAAAAACACTTCAATATACTAAATTATTTGCCTTTTTAAGCTCTTTAAAATGGTCTAGAGAGAAATTGGAAAATTTTATGTTTTGATGGTCAAAAATGAGAAAACCAATTTTTACCCTATAAACCCCGTTCCCATCGCCCGATCATGCTGGTTCACAAACTCATTCAAGTTTATCCTGCCTTACACCTTCAACCAAATTTCACCAAAATCGAACAAAAATTACTCAAGTTATTGAAAATAGAAAACTTACCTGAACTGGGAAATTTACAGAAAAGTCCAGAGCAGCATCTTTTGCAAATTGGCTGACTGACATTTTGAAGGTATTTCTAAAAAAACATGTGTAATTTGCATGTTGATTAAATGAAAATACAATTTAAGGCTTAAATATTAAACAAATGAGGTTGTCCGCAAATTATGGTCTTCGAGGACCCAACGTCCCAACCCAGTAAGCAAGCTCAATTTTGACACCGGCACTTCACAACTATTCCAGCTATTCCTAACTCCTGTATGGCGACTGACTAGTTTTGTGTAAGTAGCCATTCTTGAAAGGACATCCACACTCTCGCCAAGTATTGATTCAATTATGTGCTTGAGCTTAGGCTTCTGAGAAATAAATGCTCTTGTTTTGTTTCCTTTATTTTGCACCCCAAACCCCCAAAACATGTCTGTTTGCCGCCTGGACACGTCCCATGAGCACGCATGAGCACTGTTGTAATACTAGAGGTCAAGCAGTGGTTTACAATTATTATAAGTGTCTCAAGGAGATTAGGGCATCAGTTTTGTCATCAAGGTGATGACCTTCTTGTTGAGGGTTGTGTTAACATGGTAATAAGCTAGCAGTCATGTTATCAAGATTACTGATAGCACTGTGTATCTTAATAATGAGTTAATTTCAGAGAAAAACTTATGCTAACACGTTTATTTTTAAATTATAATTTACAGAGCACTACTGTTAATATTGTTAGTAAAGTCAAATACCCCTGCCGCAACAAACCTGCAGACTAAGTGAATTTCCATTTGCCTGATGGAATTTTCATTAAAATATCTCCTTAAAAAGACATATTCATTCCCTATCTAAATAACATTAGTTTAACGAGTACTTAGGTTTGCTGCTAAAGGGAAGGGAAAAGGCGTTTTTTGATCAAATGTTAATAGTATAGGATAAAATTAATTAATTTGCCAAATGTTATCGAAATACATCAATAAACAAGCAAACTACAATAGTTTATTTATAAGAATAAAATGGGAATTTTAAATTTACAGTTTACTTTTATTTTCTCCGTAACTGTTAAGCGAATAAAAACACATCAATATACTAAATTATTTATTTTTTAAGCTCTACAAAATTGTTTGGAAAGAAATTGCAAAATTTTATGTTTTTAGGGTCAAAAATATTTGACCAGTACATGGCGGCAGACCGGCAGCAGTGGAGGCAGCTTGTTGGCGAGGCCAAAAACCTTCTTAGGTTTGAGTGGCCAAGGAGTTCAGTTCAGTTCAGGGTCAAAAATAGGAAAAACCAATTTTTACCCCATAAAACCCCCTATAAACTCCGGTTCCCAAAATGGTTTGTGAATAAAAACCATCATTTAATTTTTACGTTAAAACACAGTGAAACCAACCAGACAAAAAAGTCATTTGGGGTCGGAGTTTAAAGTCTATACTTGTTCTAGTAAGTCTACCTGAGTATGAATGTTAATTTAACATTATATGATGTCAACTTAACATTATGTACTGTTGCGCTTTGGGGAGTTGAAAAGTGCACTTATTAAGGTTGACCTGTGTTATTGAGGGTCTTGTAAACAAGGTACAAGGTAATATACTGTAACAAAAGATTACTTAATCAATTCCTGCCAGACACCTAAAAACAAAAGATGTTTGGTCAGGACATGTTTCGGTCTTAGAACACCATTGTCAACTTCCGATTTTTGTTAAGTAGCTAAATTGGAATCCTTGTCATGAAGGATAAACACATTAACACATACAGTCAGACACTGTTTGTTCATTAGTTCATAAATAATGTTATGGTTATAACACTGAAACATGCCCTGGGTAAGCATAATGGGCGCATTCTGGGTACTGCCTCAAGGCAAGAGTCTTGGGATCCCAGAACGGTTAGTCACCGAATGGTGCTCATCGGATTGTAATTTACACATCAACCTACTATTTACTTAATAATATTAAAATTCAACAAACTTGCCCTCACAGAATAAGTTATTGATGTATTATTCACTTATTACCTAATTTAATCCATCAAACTGATAAACAATTGATCATTTATTCTATGGACCCGCCATCAGCCGTAGCTACAACAAAAAAACTCACCAATCAAAGGCCGCTGGTGTATATGAACCGTACAATTTCTCCGGTGCATGAATCTTGCACCGGTGGAGGAAAAAACAGGAAATAGCTGTCTGCCATGTTAACTCAACGGTCTACCTAAACAACACATTTTCTGCACCGGTCCTGTACCGCTACACCGGTTAGTGTTTCCAGAACGCGCTCATTGTTTTTGAAAAATCTGGTAGGAATCGCCTAAGTAATTTAATCTTACATTATCCAACAGCTCAGGAGCTAAAAACATGGACTTTAAATTTGAAAAATAAAATACTTCAACACACTGAAACATGACAGACATTTACTAAAATTATCTTCAGTTGATCCATAAGGATGATAAGACTATTTTGGAAAAAGGGGAATATAATCAACCAATGGTAGAATGTAGAATGCCCAATCAGCATATTACGTATTTTTGAACATTTTATTTCTGCTAATCAATGAATTGGTCATTTTAGGGTCTTGGAACATGTATTTGTTTGTTTATGGTACCCGAAAAAACAAATTGACAGCATGTTTGTAAGCTTAAGGCATTTTTATAAAAGGAAAAACTTATTTAATAAGCCTTACATTGTCATCTCAGAATTAAAACTGTAGCAGATCCCTTTCTTTGTTTGTAACAGTTGAAATCTTTCACAGCAGTCAAAGTTTTTTCCATTGAAACTACAATTGTGAAGAAGTTCTTTACAGCTTGCAATCATCTGTAACAAATTTATGCAAAAAAAATGCTGCACAAGACTGTAAGAGGTTGTTACAATTGTCATCATTCATATGTAGAATAGAATTTTAGAATTTTCAAGTAGCAAATTCAGTTACAAATTCTTGCTAGGGACACTTGTCGGCTTTAAGAAAGTCATTCCAAACTGTTCTCTTACGAAGGAACTAAAACCGACCCTCCCTCGCTGTCTCTGAAATTGTCGTCCTAACAAGCCAGGTGATGCTGTGATATAGTCCACTTTATTGGTTATTCTATTTGCAGTGTGAATAAACATTTCTTAATCATTATTCATTTTCCATAATATTGGTGCATTAGTGCATATAACACCCCATTTAGGCCTGTATACATAATACTCGCCTTTGGCTCGCTGGGGGCTCCGCCCCCAGGCCCCCTTTTTTTGTTGGGGATAAAAAGAAATGGGCCATGGCGCAAGACCTGCAATTGAGCCAAATTTCAGATCTTTAGCTAATCTAGAAGTGGGTAAAATTGATTTAGACCGATGCACCTGTAGGAATAACATCGGGGGATTCTAATTTTCGAGGGAGGGGGGGAGTTATATTTGTAAAATGTCAATTTTGAAAAGGGCGCAAGATCAACAATCATGCCAAATTTCAGATATCCAGTTAATCTAGAAATGGGTAAACGTGATTTAGACTTATGCACCTGTAAGAATAACATTAGGGGGGGGGGAGGATTCAATATTTGGGTGGGGGGTTGAAAATACGACGCCCCCAGGTCTCCTTTTTTGGTTGGGGGTAAATACAAATGGGCCATGGCGCAAGACCTACAATTGAGCCAAATTTCACATCTTTAGCTAATCTAGAATTGGTTAAAATTGATTTAGACCGATGCACCTGTAGGAATAATATTGGGGGGCCCCAAATTTTGACATTAAACCTAAGTTTTGGGGGTCAAGGAGTAAAGTTACGAAAAAACACGTAGTGTTTAAAATTTAAAGTTAAGTAAGGAGAATACAAAGCAATATTAATTTTTGCAAAAACAAATTATTTAAGTATGAAAAATGGCGAAAACCGGTAAAAATGTAAAGAAATTTACCAAATTTTGAAAGTAGGGCGTTTTTTGAAGGTTAAGGAGTGCGATTTCCGGGAAACACCTATTAAAGGTTTGTAGAAAATTTGATTCCCGTTCATGAAAATCCTTTCAAATATTTTCTATCTCTTACTGTTTTCGAGCTATAGGCGATTGAAAAAAAATGGGTTTTGTCGTTTTTAGAGGTCCGCCAGTTTGGATTTTTAAGGTGGGTAAAATTTAAAAATGGGACTTTTGCAAAATTTGCCATAAACTTATGATCCCTTACTACAATAGTACCAAATTCCAAGTCTCTAGCACGTTTCTAAACGATTCATATGACCATACCAAAGTCATTATATTTTAATCTTATTCTCCATAAGAATAACATGGGGCTCGTAAAAGTGGTAAAAAAACCTTCAAATTTTAAAAATTAAACCTAAGTTTTGGGGGTTAAGGAGTAAAGATACGATAAATTATTAAAGGAGTAGAATTTAAAGTAAGGAGAATACAAGAACCAAGGAGAATACAAAGCAATAATAATATTCGCGAAAAGTAATTATTTAAGTATGAAAAAATAGCGAAAACCGGTAAAATTTGGAAAGAAATTTATCAAATTTTTAAGGTATGGCGTTTTTTGAAGCTGAAGGAGTGCGATTTTTGGAAAACGCAAAATAGGGTTTTGTAGAAAATTTAATTTCCTTTCGCTAAGATTCTTTCAAATCCTTTCTATCTCTTACTGTTTTCGAGCTACATCCGATTAAAAAAACTTGTTTTTTCGTTTTCAGAGGTCCGCCATTTTGGATGTTGGGGGGGGGGTTAATATTAGAAAATGGGACTTTTGGGAATTTCACCGGTAATGTAAGATCCCATACTACAATACTACCAAGTTTCAAGTCTCTAGCACGTTTCTAATTGGTTCAGATGAGCATACTAAAGTCGGCATTTTTCAATGTTATTCTCCATAAGAATAACATGGGGCTCGTAAAAGTGGTAAAAAACCTTCAAATGTTGACATTAAACCTAAGTTTTGGGGGTTAAGGAGTAAAGTTACGAAAAAAGAAGTATTGTGTAAAATTTAAACTAAAGTAAGGAGAATACAAAGCAATAATAATATTTGCAAAAAGGAATGATTTAAGTATGAAAAAATAGCGAAAACCGGTAAAAAGTTGAAAGAAATTTACCAAATTTAGAAAGTAGGGAGTTTTTTGAACCCGAAAGAGTGCGATTTTCGGAAAACATCGAAAAGGGTTTTGTAGAAAATTTAATTCCTGTTCCTGGATATACTTTCAAATCTTTTCTAGCTCTTACTGTTTTCGAGCTAAATCCGTTTGAAGAAAACGTGTTTTATCGTTTTCAGAGGTCCGCCATTTTGGATTTTTGGGGGGGTTAAAATTTGAAAATGGGACTTTTGAAATTTTCACCATTACCTTATGATCCCTTACTACAATACTACCAAATTACAAGTCTCTAGCACATTTCTAAACGATTCATATGACCATACCAAAGTCATTATATTTCAATCTTATTCTCCATAAGAATAACACGGGGCTCGTAAAAGTGGCAAAAAACCTTCAAATTTTGAGATTAAAATTACGTTTTGGAGGTCAAGGAGTAAAGTTACGAAAAAACATGTGATAAGTAAAATTTAAAGTAAAGTAAGGAGAATACAAAGCAATACTAGTTTTTGAAAAAAAAAAATATTTAAGTATGAAAACATGGCGAAAACCGGTAAAAATGTAATAAAAATTTACCAAATTTTGAAAGTAGGGCGTTTTTTGAAGCTGAAGGAGTGCGATTTTTGGAAAACGCCTAAGAGGGTTTTGTAGAAAATTTAATTCCTGTTCCTGGATATACTGTCAAATCTTTTCTAGCTCTTACCGTTTTCGAGCTACATCCGGTTGAAAAAAAAGTGTTTTTTCGTTTTCAGAGGTCCGCCGTTTTGGATTTTTGGGTGGGTTAAAATTTGAAAATGGGACTTTTGCATATTCCACCGGTAATGTAAGATCTTTTACTACAATACTACGCAAATTTGAAGTCTCTAGCACGTTTCTAAGTGGTTCAGATGGGAACACGAAAGTCGGCCATTTTTAATGTTATTCCCCATAAGAATAACATGGGGGGGGGAATTCGAATTTTCGGGGGGGTTAAAATTTGAAAATGCGACTTTTTGGAATTTTATGGGTGGTTTGGGCACTAGACCTACAACCACCGAAAATTTCAAGTCTCTAGCTCATCTAGAAGTGGTCTAGAATTTGTATCCCCAGTCAGTTACACATCGGATTGTATAGTATTTAGACTCGCCTTGTGCTCGCTGGGGGCTCCGCCCCCAGGCCCCCTTTTAATAGTAGCCGTGATGAGAAATTGTCACGGGGGACAGGATGTTGTCCGGAAACATTTTTGCTTTTTGCGTAAAAGACGTAGTGATAACTTGGCAGTTGCGAAGTATTCCATAGAGGGGTTGTTTAGTGCAAACCAAACCAGTCTTGGCATGTTAGAGTCTCGATGTAGGGCCGGTGCTATGACGAATTAAATTTGCTAAGTCACAACCTCTAAAACTTTCTTCACATCAATAAGCATCGATATAAAGTCTTAGGAGTTAGAGTGAGGTAAAATAATATTTTTAAATAATCTTAAGCCCCCTTCGGGAGCGGGGGGTTGGTAAAAATTATCGACATGAAGAATGGACCCCTTGCGCAGTAAAAATCACCAAAAATAGGGAAAAAAGGTAAAATTTCAGGTTTAAACACGAATTTGGGGTGGAGATGGGAAAAAATTTAACTAAACGCATGGCTCAATCAAATCCTGGTTGAAGTTCGTTCGCTACGCTCACTCACCTTTAGGTTGGAGCTCGTTCGCTGCGCTCATTGGCCTTCTGGTTAGCTCGTTCGCTGCGCTCACTTGCCCTCAGCCTAGTTCGTTCGCTACGCTCACTCACTTTTCGGTTGGAGCTCGTTCGCTGCGCTCACTTGCCTTCAGGTTAGCTCGTTCGCTACGCTCACTCACCTTTAGGTTGGAACTCGTTCGCTGCGCTAACTTGCCTTCAGATTAGCTCGTTCGCTACGCTCACTCACATTTTGGTTTGAGCTCGTTCGCTGCGCTCACTTGCCTTCAGGTTAGCTCGTTCGCTACGCTCACTCACCTTTAGGTTGGAGCTCGTTCGCTGCGCTCACTTGCCTTTAGGTTAGCTCGTTCGCTACGCTCACTCACCTTTTGGTTGCAAATAAGCTATTGTCATAGATTTTAAAAAAATATTAGTGCTGCACCCTGTTGCTAATGGTAACATTTTGTTAATGGGGATGAAAGAGGGGGGGGGGTTAGAATGGTATTGGTCTAAATATCCATAATAATTTACCTCCTTACATTTTGATCTCGTTTGCGTGTATAAGCATGTTAATTTTCTATAAGGAATACGTTAAAAAAAGCGTTAAAAAGTACCTTTTTGAATAAAAACCCGCCATTTTAAATTTTTTAGTATGTTAAAATTATAGAAGGTCACTCAAGGGACTTTCTTTTCAACGTTAAGACCATAAAAAGTACAAATATATGTACGAAAAGTCGTTTTATAAATTAGAAACACCAAAAAATCAAGATTTTTTACAATTTTTCGAATTAGGGCGTTTTTTGAAGGTGAAGGAGTCAGATTTTCGATATGACCCCTTCTTGGAGAAAACTGTCTTGTAGAAAATTTAATTCTGAACCTACGATTTTCCCTCAAATCGATTCTAGCTCTTACCGTATTCAAGCTACAGCAGTTTAAAAAAAACATGTTTTTCCCAAAAAAAACTAGGGTTTTACGGGATTTCTTTTGGCGGGTTTCAGTTGGAAAAACTAAATTTTGGGACTCTCTGGGTGGTTTGGTACCCAGACGAACCTTTAAACAAAAATTTCAGCTCCCTAGCTACTCTAGAAGTGACAAAATTTTTTTTTCTGTCACCAAACGCCCATATTTCACCTACTGACGTTTACGTCTAGTTTGCCTGTCGACGCATGTTAATTCTCCATAAGAAATACATTAAAAAACAATCTTTTTTATTAAAAATCCGCCATTTTGAATTTTTTTTGTAGGTTAAAATTATTGAAGGTCACTCTAGGGACATTCCTTTAAATGTTGGGAGCATAAAAAGTAGAAATATATATACGAAAAGTCGTTTTAAAAATTAAAAACACGTAAAAAAATAGAGGATTTTCACAATTTTTGGAGTTAGAGCGTTTTTTGAAGGTGAAGGAGTGCGAATTTCGATATGACGCCTTCTCAGACAAAACTGTCTTGTAGAAAATTTAATTTCGAACTCACGAATTTTCCTCAAATCGATTCTAGCTCTTACGGTTTTCGAGCTAGAGCCGTTTTAAAAAAACATGTTTTTCCGAAAACCGAAATTTTTATGGATTTTTTTTGGGGGGGTAGAATTTTGAAAATGGGGTTTTTAAGGATATTACCGGTAATTTAAGATCCCATAGTACAATACTACGCAAATTCCAAGTCTCTAGCACGTTTCTAAACGGTTCAGATGAGCGTACGAAAATTGGTGTTTTTCAACGTTATTTCCCATAAGAATAACATGGGGGGGAAATCGTTAATTTAGGGGGGGTTGGAAGAGGAAAATGCCACTTTTAAGATTTTTCCCGGGGGTCTGGGCACTAGACCTTCAAAACACCGAAAATTTCACGTCTCTAGCTCATCTAGAAGTGCCCAAACATTAGTATACGTTACTAGTTACACATCCGGCTGTATAATATAAAGGTTGGGACTCGCCTTGTGCTCGCTGGGGGCTCCGCCCCCAGGCCCCCTTTTAATAGTAGCCGTGATGAGAAATGTTCACGGGGGACAGGATGTTGTCCGGAAACATTTTTGCGTAAAAGACGTAGTGATAACTTGGCAGTTGCGAAGTATTCCATAGGGGGGTTGTTTAGTGCAAACCAAACCAGTCTTGGCATGTTAGAGTCTCGATGTAGGGCCGGTGCTATTATGAATTAAATTTGCTAAGTCACAACCTCTAAAACTTTCTTCACATCAATAAGCATCGATATAAAGTCTTAGGAGTAAGAGTGAGGTAAAATAATATTTTAAAATAATCTTAGGCCCCCTTCGGGGGTGGGGGGTTGGTAAAAATTATCGACATGAAGAATGGATCCCTTGCGCAGTAAAAATCACCAAAAATAGGGAAAAAAGGTAAAATTTCAGGTTTAAACACGAATTTGGGGTGGAGATGGGAAAAAAATTAAACTAAACGCATGGCTCAATCATATCCTGGTTGAAGTTCGTTCGCTACGCTCACTCACCTTTAGGTTAGCTCGTTCGCTGCGCTCACTTGCCTTCAGGTTAGTTCGTTCGCTACGCTAACTCACTTTTAGGTTGGAGCTCGTTCGCTGCGCTCACTTGCCTTCAGGTTAGCTCGTTCGCTACGCTCACTCACTTTTAGGTTGGAGCTCGTTCGCTGCGCTCACTTGCCTCCAGGTTAGCTCGTTCGCTACGCTCACTCACCTTTAGGTTGGAGCTCGTTCGCTGCGCTCACTTGCCTTCAGGTTAGCTCGTTCGCTACGCTCACTCACCTTTTGGCTGCAAATTGGCTATTGTCATGAATTTAAAAAAATTTAATGGGGATGAAAGAGAGGGGGTTGGAATGGGATTGGAATACGTTAAGAAATCGTTAAAAACTACATGTTTGATTGAAAACCCGCCATTTTTAATTTTTTTAGTGCGTTCAAATTATAGAATGTCACTCAAGGGACTTTGTTTTCAACGTTAGGTCCCTAAAAAGTACAAATATATGTACGAAAAGTCATTTTAAAAATTAAAAACACTTAAAAAATCAAGAGTTTTTAAAATTTTTGGAAGTAAGGCGTTTTTTTAAGGTGAAGGAGTCAGATTTTCGATATGACCCCTTCTTCGATAAAACTGTCTTGTAGAAAATTTAATTCTGAACCTACGATTTTCCCTCAAATCGTTTCTAGCTCTTACCGTTTTCGAGCTACAGCAGTTTTAAAAAAACATGTTTTTCCCAAAAAAACTAGGGTTTTAAAGGATTTCTTTTGGTGGGTTTCAGTTGGAAAAACTAAATTTTGGGACTTTCTGGGTGGTTTGGTACCCTAACAAACTTTTACAAAAAATTTCAGCTCCGTAGCTACTCTAGAAGTGACAAAAATGCTTATTCTGTCGCCAAACGCCCATATTTCACCTACTCACGTTTACTTCTAGTTTGCTTGTCGTTACATGTTAGTTTTCCATAAGAAATACGTTAAAAAACGAACTTTTTAATCGAAAATCCGCCATTTTGAATTTTTTGTAGTAGGTTTAAGTTATAGAAGGTCACTCTAGAGACTTTCCTTTCAACGTTGGGAGCATAAAAAGTATAAATATATGTGCGAAAAGTCGTTTTAAAAATTAAAAACGCTTAAAAAAATAAAGAATTTTTACAATTTTTGGAAGTAGAGCGTTTTTTGAAGGTAAAGGAGTGCGATTTTCGAGAAACGCTTAATAGTGTCTTGTAGAAAATTTAATTCCAAACTCACGATTTTTCCTTAAATCGAATCTAGCTCTTACCGTTTTCGAGCTACAGCTGTTTTAAAAAAACATGTTTTTCCCAAAATAGGGCGTTTTTAATGGAATTTTTTTTGGGGGGTTGCATTTTGAAAATGTAACTTTTTGGGATTTTGCTGGTTGTCTGGGACCCATACGGACCTCCACAAAAAATTTCAGCTTCCTAGCTATTCTAGAAGTGCCCAAAGATTTGTATACCTGATGAATCAGTCAGTCAGTCAGTTACACAAGCGGCTGTATATAATATAGACTCGCCTTGTGCTCGCTGGGGGCTCCGCCCCCAGGCCCCCTTTTTTGGTTGGGGGTCAGTGGGAATGTTCCTCGGGGGACAGAATTTTGTTTAGGAATATTTTCTGCGTTTTAATATAATGATTACTTTGCAGTTGCTAGGTAATTTTTAAAGAGTATGTTTAAGGGGGTGATTAAACAAGCCCAAAAATATTAAAGTCTCGATGTGTGTTTGGTGCTCTAATACAAAAATTTTCTAAGGCATTTACTGTAAACCTATATTTAGCTACAATTATATAACGTCACAATACAAAGCGATTGAGGAGGTAACAATATTTACTCCGCCCCAGGCCCCCTTTTAATAGTAGCCGTGATAATTTCAGGTTTAAACACCAATTCGGGGTGGAGATGGGAAAAAAATTAAACTAAACGCATGGCTCAATCAAATCCTGGTTGAAGTTCGTTCGCTACGCTCACTCACCTTTAGGTTGGAGCTCGTTCGCTACGCTCACTTGCCTTCAGGTCAGCTCGTTCGCTACGCTCACTCACTTTAAGGTTGGAGCTCGTTCGCTGCGCTCACTTGCCTTCGGGTTAGCTCGTTCGCTACGCTCACTCACCTTTAGGTTGGAGCTCGTTCGCTGTGCTCACTTGCCTTCAGGTTAGCTCGTTCGCTACGCTCACTCACTTTTAGGTTGGAGCTCGTTCGCTACGCTCACTTGCCTTCAGGTTAGCTCGTTCGCTACGCTCACTCACTTTTAAGTTGGAGCTCGTTCGCTACGCTCACTCACTTTTAGGTTGGAGCTCGTTCGCTACGCTCACTTGCCTTCAGGTTAGCTCGTTCGCTACGCTCACTCACCTTTTGGTTCCAAATTAGCTACTGTCATAAATTTAAAAATTTTAATGGGGATGAAAGAGAGGGGGTTGGAATGGGATTGGAATACGTTAAAAAAAACGTTAAAAATACCTTTTTGAATGAAAACCCGCCATTTTAAATTTTTTAGTACGTTGAAATTATAGAAGGTCACTCAAGGAACTTTCTTTTTAACGTTAAGACCATAAAAAGTACAAATATATGTACAAAAAGTCGTTTTATTAATTAAAAACACAAAAAAATTCAAGGATTTTCACAATTTTTGGAAGTAGAGCGTTTTTTGAAGGTGTAGGAGTAAGATTTTCGATATGACTCCTTCTTTGAGAAAACTGTCTTGTAGAAAATTTAATTCTGAACCTACGATTTTCCCTCAAATCGTTTCTAGCTCTTACCGTATTCGAGCTACAGCAGTTTAAAAAAAACGTGTTTTTCCCCAAAAAACTAGGGTTTTACGGAATTACTTTTGGCGGGTTTCAGTTGGAAAAACCAAATTTTGGGATCTTCTGGGTGGTTTGGTACCCAGACAAACTTTTACAAAAAATTTCAGCTCCGTAGCTACTCTAGAAGTGACAAAAATGCTTTTTCTGTCGCCAAACGCCCATATTTCACCTACTCACGTTTACTTCTAGTTTGCTTGTCGTTACATGTTAATTTTCCATAAGAAATACGTTAAAAAACGAACTTTTTAATCGAAAATCCGCCATTTTGAATTTTTTTTAGTAGGTTTAAGTCATAGAAGGTCACTCTAGGGACTTTCCTTTCAACGTTGGGAGCATAAAAAGTAGAAATATATGTGCGAAAAGTCGTTTTAAAAATTAAAAACGCTTAAAAAAATAAAGAATTTTTACAATTTTTGGAAGTAGAGCGTTTTTTGAAGGTAAAGGAGTGCGATTTTCGAAAAACGCTTAATAGTGTCTTGTAGAAAATTTAATTCCAAACTCACGATTTTTCCTCAAATCGAATCTAGCTCTTACCGTTTTCGAGCCACAGCTGTTTTAAAAAAACGTGTTTTTCCCAAAAATGGTCGTTTTTAATGGAATTTTTTTGGGGGGGTTGTAATTTGAAAATGTAACTTTTTGGGATTTTCCTGGTGGTCTGGGACCTAGACGGACCTCCACAAAAAATTTCAGCTTCCTAGCTATTCTAGAAGTGCCCAAAGATTTGTATACCTGATGAATCAGTCAGTCAGTCAGTTACACAAGGGGCTGTATATAATATAGACTCGCCTTGTGCTCGCTGGGGGCTCAGCCCCCAGGCCCCCTTTTAATAGTAGCCGTGATGAGAAATTGTCACGGGGGACAGGATGTTGTCCGGAAACATTTTTGCTTTTTGCGTAAAAGACGTAGTGATAACTTGGCAGTTGCGAAGTATTCCATAGGGGGGTTGTTTAGTGCAAACCAAACCAGTCTTGACATGTTAGAGTCTCGATGTAAGGCCGGTGCTATGATGAATTAAATTTGCTAAGTCACAACCTCTAAAACCTTCTTCACATCAATAAGCATCGATATAAAGTCTTAGGAGTTAGAGTGAGGTAAATATTTTAAAATAATCTTAGGCCCCCTTCGGGGGCGGGGGGTTGGTAAAAATTATCGGCATGAAGAAAGGACCCCTTGCGCAGTCAAAATCACGAAAAATAGGGAAAATAAGGTAAAATTTAAGGTTTAAACACGAATTTGGGGTGGAGATGGGAAAAAAATTTAACTAAACGCATGGCTCAATCAAATCCTGGTTGAAGTTCGTTCGCTACGCTCACTCACCTTTAGGTTGGAGCTCGTTCGCTGCGCTCACTTGCCTTCAGGTTAGCTCGTTCGCTACGCTCACTCACCTTTAGGTTGGAGAAACGCATGGCTCAATCAAATCCTGGTTGAAGTTCGTTCGCTACGCTCACTCACCTTTGGGTTGGAGCTCGTTCGCTGCGCTCACTTGCCTTCAGGTTAGCTCGTTCGCTACGCTCACTCACCTTAAGGTTGGAGCTCGTTCGCTACGCTCACTTGCCTTCAGGTTAGCTCGTTCGCTACGCTCACTCACCTTTTGGTTGCAAATTAGCTATTGTCATGAATTTAAAAATTTTAATGGGGATGAAAGAGAGGGGGTTGGAATGGGATTGGAATACGTTAAAAAAATCTTTAAAAACTCCCTTCTTGATTGAAACCCCGCCATTTTAAATTTTTTTTAGTACGTTCAAATAATAGAAGGTCACTCAAGGGACTTTGTTTTCAACGTTGGGACCAGGCCCCCTTTTTTGGTTGGGGGTCAGTGGGAATGTTCCTCGGGGGACAGAATTTTGTTTAGGAATATTTTCTGCGTTTTAATATAATGATTACTTTGCAGTTGCTAGGTAATTCTTAAAGTGTATGTTTAAGGGGGTGATTAAACAAGCCCAAAAATATTAAAGTCTCGATGTGTGTTTGGTGCTCTAATACAAAAATTTTCTAAGGCATTTACTGTAAACTTATATTTAGCCACAATTATATAACGTCACAATACAAAGGGATTGAGGAGGTAACAATATTTACTCCGCCCCAGGCCCCCTTTTAATAGTAGCCGTGATAATTTCAGGTTTAAACACGAATTCGGGGTGGAGATGAGAAAAAAATTAAACTAAACGCATGGCTCAATCAAATCCTGGTTGAAGTTCGTTCGCTACGCTCACTCACCTTTAGGTTGGAGCTCGTTCGCTCCGCTCACTTGCCTTCAGGTCAGCTCGTTCGCTACGCTCACTCACTTTAAGGTTGGAGCTCGTTCGCTGTTGGAGCTCGTTCGCTGTGCTCACTTGCCTTCAGGTTAGCTCGTTCGCTACGCTCACTCACCTTTAGGTTGGAGCTCGTTCGCTGCGCTCACTTGCCTTCAGGTTAGCTCGTTCGCTACGCTCACTCACTTTTAAGTTGGAGCTCGTTCGCTACGCTCACTCACTTTTAGGTTGGAGCTCGTTTGCTACGCTCACTCACCTTTTGGTTGCAAATTAGCTATTGTCATAAATTTAAAAATTGTAATGGGGATGAAAGAGAGGGGGTTGGAATGGGATTGGAATACGTTAAAAAAAACGTTAAAAATACCTTTTTGAATGAAAACCCGCCATTTTAAATTTTTTAGTACGTTGAAATTATAGAAGGTCACTCAAGGAACTTTCTTTTTAACGTTAAGACCATAAAAAGTACAAATATATGTACGAAAAGTCGTTATATTAATTAAAAACACCAAAAAATTCAAGGATTTTCACAATTTTTGGAAGTAGAGCGTTTTTTGAAGCTGTAGGAGTAAGATTTTCGATATGACTCCTTCTTTGAGAAAACTGTCTTGTAGAAAATTTAATTCTGAACCTACGATTTCCCTCAAATCGTTTCTAGCTCTTACCGTATTCGAGCTACAGCAGTTTTAAAAAAACGTGTTTTTCCCCAAAAAACTAGGGTTTTACGGAATTACTTTTGGCGGGTTTCAGTTGGAAAACCCAAATTTTGGGATCTTCTGGGTGGTTTGGTACCCAGACAAACCTTTACACAAAATCTCAGCTCCGTAGCTACTCTAGAAGTGACAAAAATGCTTTTTCTGTCGCCAAACACCCATATTTCACCTACTCACGTTTACTTCTAGTTTGCTTGTCGTCACATGTTAATTTTCCATAAGAAATACGTTAAAAAACGAACTTTTTAATCGAAAATCCGCCATTTTGAATTTTTTTTTGTAGGTTTAAGTTATAGAAGGTCACTCTAGGGACTTTCCTTTCAACGTTGGGAGCATAAAAAGTATAAATATATGTGCGAAAAGTCGTTTTAAAAATTAAAAACGCTTAAAAAAATAAAGAATTTTTACAATTTTTGGAAGTAGAGCGTTTTTTGAAGGTAAAGGAGTGCGATTTTCGAAAAACGCTTAATAGTGTCTTGTAAAAAATTTAATTCCAAACTCACGATTTTTCCTCAAATCGAATCTAGCTCTTACCGTTTTCGGGCTACAGCTGTTTTAAAAAAACGTGTTTTTCCAAAAAATAGTCGTTTTTAATGGAATTTTTTTGGGGGGGTTGTAATTTGAAAATGTAACTTTTTGGGATTTTCCTGGCGGTCTGGGACCTAAACGGACCTCCACAAAAAATTTCAGCTTCCTAGCTATTCTAGAAGTGCCCAAAGATTTGTATACCTGATGAATCAGTCAGTCAGTCAGTTACACAAGCGGCTGTATATAATATAGACTCGCCTTGTGCTCGCTGGGGGCTCCGCCCCCAGGCCCCCTTTTAATAGTAGCCGTGATGAGAAATTGTCACGGGGGACAGGATGTTGTCCGGAAACATTTTTGCGTAAAAGACGTAGTGATAACTTTGCAGTTGCGAAGTATTTCATAGAGGGGTTGTTAAGTGCAAACCAAACCAGTCTTGACATGTTAGAGTCTCGATGTAGGGCCGGTGCTATGATAAATTAAATTTGCTAAGTCACAACCTCTAAAACTTTCTTCACATCAATAAGCATCGATATAAAGTCTTAGGAGTTAGAGTGAGGTAAAATGGCTCAATCAAATCCTGGTTGAAGTTCGTTCGCTACGCTCACTCACCTTTAGCTTGGAGCTCGTTCGCTGCGCTCACTTGCCTTCAGGTTAGCTCGTTCGCTACGCTCACTCACCTTTAGATTGGAGCTCGTTCGCTGCGCTCACTTGCCTTCAGGTTAGCTCGTTCGCTACGCTCACTCACTTTTAGGTTGAAGCTCGTTCGCTGCGCTCACTTGCCTTCAGGTTAGCTCGTTCGCTACGCTCACTCACCTTTAGGTTGGAGCTCGTTCGCTGCGCTCACTTGCCTTCAGGTAAGCTCGTTCGCTACGCTCACTCACTTTTAGGTTGGAGCTCGTTCGCTGCGCTCACTTGCCTTCAGGGTAGTTCGTTCGCTACGCTCACTCACCTTTAGGTTGGAGCTCGTTCGCTGCGCTCACTTGCCTTCGGGTTAGCTCGTTCGCTACGCTCACTCGCCTTTTAATTCACCTACTTACATTTAGATTTCGTTTGTGTGTATAAGCATGTTAATTTTCTACAAGGAATACGTTAAAAAAAGAGTTAAAAACTACCTTTTTGATTGAAAATCTGCCATTTTAAATTTTTTAGTACGTCGAAATTATAGACGGTGACTCAAGGGACTTTCTTTTCAACGTTAATACCATAAAAAGTACAAATATATGTACGAAAATCCGTTTGATAAATTAAAAACATCAAAGAAATCAAGAATTTTAACAATTTTTGGAAGTAGAGCGTTTTTTGAAGGTCAAGGAGTAAGATTTTCGATGTGACCCCTTCTTTGAGAAAACTGTCTTGTAGAAAATTTAATTCTGAACCTACGATTTTCCCTCAAATCGTTTCTAGCTCTTACCGTATTCGAGCTACAGTAGTTTTTAAAAAACATGTTTTTCCCAAAAAAACTAGGGTTTAACGGGATTTCTTTTGGCGGGATTCAGTTGGAAAAACTAAATTTTGGGACTCTCTGGGTGGTTTGGTACCCAGACAAACCTTCACAAAAAATGTCAGCCCCGTAGATACTCTAGAAGTGACAAAAATGCTTTTTTCTGTTGCCAAACGCCCATATTTCACCTACTGACGTTTACTTCTAGTTTGCTTGTCGTTGCATGTTAATTCTCCATAAGAAATACGTTAAAAACGATCTTTTTTTATTGAAAAACCGCCATTTTGAATTTTTATTCGTAGGTTAAAATATAGAAGGTCACTCTAGGGACATTCCTTTCAACGTTGGGAGCATAAAAAGTAGAAATATATGTGCGAAATGTCGTTTTAAAAATTAAAAACACTAAAAAAAATCGAGAATTTTCACAATTTTTGGAAGTAGAGCGTTTTTTGAAGGTGAAGGAGTGCGAATTTCGATATGACGACTTCTCTGATAAAACTGTCTTGTAGAAAATTTAATTTCAAACTCACGATTTTTCCTCAAATCGATTCTAGCTCTTACCTTTTTCGAGCTACAGCTGTTTTAAAAAAAACATGTTTTTCCCAAAAAAGGGCGTTTTTAATGGAATTTTTTTGGGGGGGTTGCAATTTAAAAATGTAACTTTTTGGGATTTTCCTGGTGGTCTGGGACCCATACGGACCTCCACCGAAAATTTCAGCTCCCTAGCTACTCTAGAAGTGCCCAATCTTTAGTATACCTGATCAGTGAGTCAGTCAGTTACACATGCGGTTGTATATTAATATGGACTCGCCTTTGGCTCGCTGGGGGCTCCGCCCCCAGGCCCCCTTTTAATAGTAGCCGTGATGAGAAATTGTCACGGGGGACAGGATGTTGTCCGGAAACATTTTTGCTTTTTGCGTAAAAGACGTAGTGATAACTTGGCAGTTGCGAAGTATTCCATAGGGGGGTTGTTTAGTGCAAACCAAACCAGTCTTGGCATGTTAGAGTCTCGATGTAGGGCCGGTGCTATGATGAATTAAATTTGCTAAGTCACAACCCTAAAACTTTCTTCACATCAATAAGCATCGATATAAAGTCTTAGGAGTTAGAGTGAGGTAAAATAATATTTTAAGATAATCTTAGGCCCCCTTCGGGGGCGGGGGGTTGGTAAAAATTATCGGCATGAAGAATGGACCCCTTGCGCAGTAAAAATCACCAAAATAGGGAAAATAAGGTAAATTTTCAGGTTTAAACGAATTTGGAGTGGAGATGGGAAAAAAATTAAACTAAACGCATGGCTCAATCAAATCCTGGTTGAAGTTCGTTCGCTACGCTCACTCACCTTTAGGTTGGAGCTCGTTCGCTGCGCTCACTTGCCTTCAGGTAAGCTCGTTCGCTACGCTCACTCACCTTTAGGTTGGAGCTCGTTCGCTGCGCTCACTTGCCTTCAGGTTAGCTCGTTCGCTACGCTCACTCACTTTTAGGTTGGAGCTCGTTCGCTGCGCTCACTTGCCTTCAGGTTAGCTCGTTCGCTACGCTCACTCACTTTTAGGTTGGAGCTCGTTCGCTACGCTCACTTGCCTTCAGGTTAGTTCGTTCGCTACGCTCACTCACCTTTTGGTTGCAAATTAGCTATTGTCATAAATTTAAAAATTTTAATGGGGATGAAAGAGAAGGGGGGTTGGAATGGGATTGGAATACGTTAAAAAAACGTTAAAAATAACTTTTTGAATGAAAACCCGCCATTTTAAATTTTTTAGTACGTTGAAATTATAGAAGGTCACTCAAGGAACTTTCTTTTTAACGTTAAGACCATAAAAAGTACAAATATATGTACGAAAAGTCGTTTTATTAATTAAAATCACCAAAAAATTCAAGGATTTTCACAATTTTTGGAAGTAGAGCGTTTTTTGAAGGTGTAGGAGTAAGATTTTCGATATGACTCCTTCTATGAGAAAACTGTCTTGTAGAAAATTTAATTCTGAACCTACGATTTTCCCTCAAATCGTTTCCAGCTCTTACCGTATTCGAGCTACAGCAGTTTAAAAAAAACCTATTTTTCCCCAAAAAAAACTAGGGTTTTACGGAATTACTTTTGGCGGGTTTCAGTTGGAAAAACCAAATTTTGGGATCTTCTGGTAGGTTTGGTACTTTGAACCGCAGGGGGCTCACGCTTGCGTGGGTTCGTGGCCTGGGCGACCACGCGGACCCTAGCTCTCCCAGAGGGGAGGTAACTGCCCGGTGTCAGACCCGGCACTTCAGGTAGACCACAGTTATGGACGACTGGTAAGCGCCAGCCCCTTAGGGGGAGCCTCCAGTGACATTCCCTCCATTCAGGGTGGGGGGGGTGTTTAGCTCTCAGTGACGCCGTTAATTCCGCCTCTCCTCAACTACCTGTAACTGTGGTTGTGACTGAGTCCTACCTGTTGTGTTCGACTGACATTTTGTGAGGCATATCCTCGACTTTGGAAGTAGCCTCGTCCTGGGAGGTGAAATACCTAGCCCCCAGAGGGGAGGTAAATGCTCCGTGTTGGTATCGGCATTTCAAGTTGGCCACAGACATGGTCGACTGGGCATCGGGTCCCAGTGACATTCCTTTATCCAGGATGGAGGGGTGTTTAGCTCTAGGAGAGATGGAAGTACATCATAATCTCTAACCTACCTGTGTCTGTGGTACTTTGGGCTTCGGCCTGCTTGTGGTGTGCGACCAGCATTCAGTGGGCAAATCCTCGACTTTGGAAGTAACCTTTCCTGGAGGTGAAAACGGGCAAGTACCCGCAGCTCACGGGGACACTCAAGGGCAACGTAACTTTCCGCAGTGTGAGGGCAACGGTTTGTAGGTACTTATGCAAACCTATCCCTGTCTCTGAGCACGGACGGTATGGTTATCTTGAGTGTGGGGGGTTCTTCCCGGAACCTCAATTGAGTCAAGGGTGTCGCCACCTCTGGTGGATAGGTTCATCCGGGTGGGTCCCACTTCTATACCTGCCTCCTTTTGGGAAACCCTGATGGCCTGGCAGTGATGTTGGGTCTGACGGGCAAACGAAGTAGATCGGGTGCTGGGTCCGAGCCCGCCAGGGGTATCTGGGGATCTATCGCTCTGGATATCTCTGGTTCCCAGCAATGGGTCAGGCCTCGATCGGGCAGCGGTGTAAATGGGAGGTTGGGGTTCCCCCCGTCAGCGTGCTGATGGTCCCCTTCCTCCTGGCTATTGATGGCGGGTTCTGCCTGTCAGGGATGAGATAGGTCCCGAGTGTTGCTTGCACTAAATGCGTCGGGGCGCTCTACTATGGACCTCTAGGTTCCGACCTAGTGGAACCCAGGTGGAGTGACGCTTAAACAAGCAGCCGGAATCCCTGGTTAGGATTGAGGGGCAACCCTCTTTCCGAAGGGTCTGCTTCGGCAGCCGGCGAGCCTGATGACCTTAAGTCATCCGCCCATGATGTGCTAAAGGTTGATGCGTAAGCTTCGGCCTACATCATGGGGCCCGGGTATGTCCTGAAGGATAGGTACCGGGTAAGCAGTCAGGGGGCTTCGGCTCTCATGACAACAAATAATAATAATAATAATAATAATAATAATAATAATAATAGGTTTGGTACCCAGACAAACCTTTACACGAAATCTCAGCTCCGTAGCTACTCTAGAAGTGACAAAAATGCTTTTTCTGTCGCCAAACGCCCATATTTCACCTACTCACGTTTACTTCTAGTTTGCTTGTCGTTACATGTTAATTTTCCATAAGAAATACGTTAAAAAACGAACTTTTTAATAGAAAATCCGCCATTTTGAATTTTTTTTAGTAGGTTTAAGTTATAGAAGGTCACTCTAGGGACTTTCCTTTCAACGTTAGGAGCATAAAAAGTAGAAATATATGTGCAAAAAGTCGTTTTAAAAATTAAAAACGCTTAAAAAAATAAAGAATTTTTACAATTTTTGGAAGTAGAGCGTTTTTTGAAGGTAAAGGAGTGCGATTTTCGAAAAACGCTTAATGGTGTCTTGTAGAAAATTTAATTCCAAACTCACGATTTTTCCTCAAATCGAATCTAGCTCTTACCGTTTTCGGGCTACAGCTGTTTTAAAAAAAGTGTTTTTCCAAAAAAATATTCGTTTTTAATGGAATTTTTTTGGGGGGGTTGTAATTTGAAAATGTAACTTTTTGAGATTTTCCTGGTGGTCTGGGACCTAGACGGACCTCCACAAAAAATTTCAGCTTCCTAGCTATTCTAGAAGTGCCCAAAGATTTGTATACCTGATGAATCAGTGAGTCAGTCAGTTACACAAGCGGCTGTATATAATATAGACTCGCCTTGTGCTCGCTGGGGGCTCCGCCCCCAGGCCCCCTTTTAATAGTAGCCGTGATGAGAAATGTTCACGGGGGACAGGATGTTGTCCGGAAACATTTTTGCGTAAAAGACGTAGTGATAACTTGGCAGTTGCGAAGTATTCTATAGAGGGGTTGTTAAGTGCAAACCAAACCAGTCTTGACATGTTAGTGTCTCGATGTAGGGCCGGTGCTATGATAAATTAAATTTGCTAAGTCACAACCTCAAAAAACTTTCTTCACATCAATAAGCATCGATATAAAATCTTAGGAGTTAGAGTGATGTAAAATAATATTTTAAAATAATCTTAGGGGCGGGGGTTGGTGAAAATTATCGGCATGAAGAATGGACCCCTTGCGCAGTCAAAATCACGAAAAATAGGGAAAATAAGGTAAAATTTAAGGTTTAAACACGAATTTGGGGTGGAGATGGGAAAAAAATTAAACTAAACGCATGGCTCAACCAAATCCTGGTTGAAGTTCGTTCGCTACGCTCACTCACCTTTAGGTTGGAGCTCGTTCGCTGCGCTCACTTGCCTTCAAGTTAGCTCGTTCGCTACGCTCACTCACCTTCAGGTTAGCTCGTTCGCTACGCTCACTCACCTTTAGGTTGGAGCTCGTTCGCTGCGCTCACTTGCCTTCAGGTTAGCTCGTTCGCTACGCTCACTCACCTTTAGGTTGAAGTTCGTTCGCTACGCTCACTCACCTGTAGGTTGGAGCTCGTTCGCTGCGCTCACTTGCCTTCAGGTTAGCTCGTTCGCTTCGCTCACTCACCTTTAGGTTGGAGCTCGTTCGCTGTGCTCACTTGCCTTCAGGTTAGCTCGTTCGCTACGCTCACTCACCTTTTGGTTGCAAATTAGCTATTGTCATGAATTTAAAAATTTTAATGGGGATGAAAGAGAGGGGGTTGGAATGGGATTGGAATACGTTAAAAAAATCTTTAAAAACTCCCTTCTTGATTGAAACCCCGCCATTTTTAATTTTTTAGTACGTTCAAATTATAGAAGGTCACTCAAGGGACTTTGTTTTCAACGTTGGGACCATAAAAGGTACAAATATATGTACGAAAATAAAAACACTTAAAAAATCAAGAGTTTTTACAATTTTTGGAAGTAGGGCGTTATTTGAAGGTGAAGGAGTCAGATTTTCGATATGACCCCTTCTTTGAGAAAACTGTCTTGTAGAAAATTTGATTCTGAACCTACGATTTTCCCTCAAATCGTTTCTAGCTCTTACCGTTTTCGAGCTACAGCAGTTTTAAAAAAACATGTTTTTCCCAAAAAAACTAGGGTTTTAAAGGATTTCTTTTGGTGGGTTTCAGTTGGAAAAACTAAATTTTGGGACTTTCTGGGTGGGTTGGTACCCAGACAAACTTTTACAAAAAATTTCAGCTCCGTAGCTACTCTAGAAGTGACAATAATGCTTTTTCTGTCGCCAAACGCCCATATTTCACCTACTCACGTTTACTTCTAGTTTGCTTGTCGTAGCATGTTAATTCTCCATAAGAAACACATTAAAAAAACGATCTTTTTGATTGAAAATCCGCCATTTTGAATTTTTTTTGTAGGTTAAAATTATGGAAGGTCACTCTAGGGACATTCCTTTCAACGTTGGGAGCATTAAAAGTAGAAATATATGTGCGAAAAGTCATTTTAAAAATTAAAAACACTTAAAAAAATCAAGAATTTTTACAATTTTTGGAAGTAGGGCGTTTTTTGAAGGTAAAGGAGTGCGATTTTCGAAAAACGCTTAATAGTGTCTTGTAGAAAATTTAATTCCAAACTCACGATTTTTCCTCAATTCGATTCTAGCTCTTACCGTTTTCGAGCTACAGCCGTTTTAAAAAACGTGTTTTCCCCAAAAAAGGGAGTTTTTAATGGAATTTTTTTTGGGGGGGTTGCATTTTGAAAATGTAACTTTTTGGGATTTTGCTGGTGCTTTGGGACCTAGACGGACCTCCAAAAAAAATTTCAGCTTCCTAGCTATTCTAGAAGTGCCCAAACATTTGTATACCTGATGAATCAGTCAGTCCTACAGTAAGTAACTTACATCAAGTGCAAGCTGGTGAAATCCTGAAGTTGGTGTTAACTTAGGAAATATGCTGTTACACTTTCTGCACAAGAGATTTCTTGGTTTTACGAGTCCAAGGACAAAATCAAGCTCGTCTTTGGTGTTCAAATGAAGCGAAGAACTATAAAAATAATTTTAACTTGGTCATAGTGGTTAAAAATAATAATAAAATAATGGACATATAGGTTAAAAATATAGTATTAAAAATAATTAAAAAAGAATGCACTGCTTATGTTCCTTTGTTTTGAGAAAATTATGTGGCATTTATCAGTGCCAATTTGGTAAAAAGCACCTTATAAAAAGCACCATTATTGAAGTGTGAATATAAGTATGGATCTGAGAAGTCCATTGCATTTACATCAAGATCACTACTTAAACAGCATGAATGATTTTAATATTGAAATTAGTTTAAAATTTAAGTACCTAATGTTTAAAAGACATTTACTGAATTTTTTTTGACTTGTTTTTAATGGATTCATTTTTCTTCTTCTTTACCTATTCAAAAACCTGCCATGAGGAAGAAATGCAACATAATCCAAATGCACCAGTCGCTGCTGGTCTTTAACCAGTGCAAAAATAAGCTACCATACAATAAAAATAGGTTTACATTGGGTTGGTATAACGTATTCATCATTTCCTCCAGGATTAATTTTTGACAAGACAAAAAAAATAGGTTTACATACCTCAATTACATCCATCAATCACAATTTTTAGTGTTGGCGACTAGTTTCGAAACAACACAGTTTCATTGTCAACTGTTCAGCAGTATGTAAACCTATTTTTATATTGTCAAAAATCAATCCTGGAGGCAATGATGAATACATTATACCAACGCAATGTATAAAAACGCACATGTGGCCCTTACAGCGGGAATTCAAGCAGTCAAGCACTCTGTATAGAGTAATATAGAGTACTAGTACACCTGTTGCTCGAATTCGAGCAATTGCAAAGTATTACAGGCGTTATTTCAAAACGAATAACCCTAACAGTCATAATTTACTATGTAAAAGAATCAACTCCAAGATAATGTAATCAATCACTCCACTCCAGTGATCGAAACTGAAAATGAACGCTCTTGTGTGTATTTACTGTTTACTATGAACAGCTGCAATTAATACAAATTATTCGTCTATTAAAGTAAACAAAATCTTTTCTTCATAAGAAATACATTGGGATTTTAATGGCCTGTGGGGCAAAGCCCGAGGACTTTTATTACAGGAATTGGTGAAAGGGGGCGTCTACACAAAAAATACTTTATTTTGACGCGTCGTTTGTGAAAATCCGTTCATTATTAACGGAGGAGTAGTGTTTTTTAGAAATCGCCTTCACTTATTATATATAAGGATTTAGTACATGAAAAAACCTGTGTGGCTGTAGCCTAACCTTACAAAAAAAGTACAGTTAGAAAATTCTAATGGCTTAGAAATACACAGAAACACTGTCCTATCTCCAGAGTTACTTCAGTTTTACTTATGCTTATGTAACATTTCAAAACGTCAAGAATTAATTTTAAATGGTTTTGCAAGTAAAATAACAAAAACACACTTTTACTTCATGTTCCACATTTTTTTTCTGATTGGTTGGAATCAAGTGGGTCTAGGTGGTATTTTTTACAGCGTTTGTTCTTGTTGCAGCAGTTAAGTTTTAAGTTTGTACTGTGTTGGGTCTAGTTTATTTATTTAAAAAAAGCAACATCTTCATAGGGTACACTATATAAACATATATATATATTCCATGTAACCAACCAACAGCCCTAGAAACTTCCAGTTGTAGAAGGATTTGCCGCTGAGATGTCAGCGTTGCCCGGGGTGCGCCCGATTGTGATGTCGTTCTTGGGTGACGAGGGTCTGTCTCTTGCTTAGTCCTCGCTGCCGACGCAGAAAGGACTAAGCAAGAGACAGACCCTCGTCACCCATTACACGGCCACCAACCTGCAGAGCGACGGCTTCGGTCCAGAAAGAGCTTTTTATCACGGACACGAGTCCTGAATGGATCACTCTCAAGCAATCGGGTGGCAAGGTGGGAGGCCACATTGACTAACCCTCCCATACCAGCCAGGGAGGAACTGGCTCCTGGTGGAGGCCTTCATTACACGGTGTGGAAGACCCTAAATCGAATCAGGGTCGAGGTAACAAAATGCAAGACAAACTTGCAGAAATGGGGTCTCTTACCAGACAAAGAAAACATCTTGTGTGCGTGTGGTGCTGTTCAGGATCCTGGCCATCTGCTGATCTGTCCACGCTTAGATCAGTCTTGCACATTAGATGATCTTTTACAAGAGAATGACAAAGCCATATCGGTAGCTAATTTTTGGAAAAGCAAAGTCTGATTTCCGGACACGGAAAGTAAGTAAGCCCTAGAAACACAGGCCGAGACTAAAGCGCGCCTGTGTGTGTGAGAGATGATACAGAAGTCTAAACCAGTCAGATTTGAATGAGAACGAGTCTACTAAATTCAAGAATAGAATCAACTAGTGGCAATTTGCTTAAGGTAAAATGAAATAATTAGACTTATTCATTAAAATGTAAATTAATAGCAAGAACCTGTTAAAACCTGCTGCCTGACAGACAGATACAGCTGGTAGTCTGGTGGTCCAGCGTAGATAGTATGTGTCTGGATGTAGCATAACACTGTTGTAGGATCCATGATCCATCCAGAACACTCCAACAATGTACAATGATATAAGGTAAGAGCTGAGGTACAGCGTTCTGCAGGAAAACGAGAGGGATGTATATTTTTCATTTTAAAAACTGTGTAGTGAACCCTCAACACTGTAATTATTATGTGAATGCATACGGACCTACTTTCACTTGTTTTTTTGAACGCAACTTTTACGGTTATGCCTTTTATTGTAATTTAATATTTACATTGGTTGTACGGTTTTGGTTGTTGCAAATTGAAACAGTTGACAAAACAATAACAAATCTTTTTTGTTCACGTCGGCCAAATCCAAAAGAGATAGTAAACATTGATTATTAATTTTGCATATTAAACATTCTTCTTCCCTAGTAAACAATATGTAACTATGAATTTTTGCAGGTGATAAACATGTATCGAAAACAGGTTATTTCACAGTAGTGTAGCCAAAATATATTTAGTGGCTGATTCAAAAGTCAAGGGTCTTTATTATTTGAAAAAATTATATCAAAATTCCTTGGGCTAAGTAAGATGACAACCCTCTTACAAATTAAAAAAAGCCCTACTTAAACGAAATTTTGGTTTATATTTTGTTTTAGTTCAATCCCCGCAATATTTTAAGCTTGATTATGTTAGATTTTTTTACTGCTTTCCCTAAACTGTGTTTATGATTATTTCATATAAAATGTTACTGACAAAAACTCTAACATAGAATGCATATTTCTGCTTTGCCTTCATCTTAAAATAATTAAACAATTGCCTGCATTAATTTAACTTACTTTCCAATACTTGCACATATAGAACGGAACATAATGCATACACACAGCTCTGGAACAATAAAATCACTGCTTGCCAAATTATTGCTGTCATGACCACTTCACATGACATAGGGTGGGTTCAAGTTGATGAATTGTTAATTAGATATTATTGACATAAACCACACATACACGCAAGAGTGTGATTTTGGTTATCTACTTTTATCAGCTATGTATGTATGATGATAGTGAATAGTGATCCAACAAAATTTAAAAAATGAATTTTTTTCACTCCTCTTTCTACCTTTTACTCAAAGATGTTGAGAAGAACAATTGACATTGAAACCTGATAAGAATTGTCGACATAGAACAGTACCAAATTGTACATCTTGTGCTAAATAAGTACAAAGAACTTTCTAAAGATCAATATTTTTAGATGTCAAGACATACTTCTGCAAGAAAGTAGGATTGTATGGCATAGTCATTGGTACATTGCTTAAAGGCTTTTGGTATCAACTGGGTAACGTAATTAAGAAATTAAGACCCTAAGAACAGAACCGGGCGAAACAGGGCACATAGAAAAGACGCCCCCGGGCACCCGAAGGGCAAAATGTGAAGCTGTCCAAAATTATGCCCTGAGGCAAGTCGCTGCCGGGCAGAACTTTCGGCCCATGCACGTTGTGATTTATTCCCCCACAGGCAGATTTTGATATAGATTATTTTCCAACTGATAAAAAAAAAATCAAATCTTTATTCATCATTAAATAACATGAGTTACAATAAAAATGTAAAATGTAAAAATGTGTGTTACGTCAAAAATGTATAAAGTAAAAACCTTAAAGACACCTCAAAAATATGATTAGGAATACAGCATGAAAGACAATTGGTTTAAAGGTTTCCAGACAGTAAAATAAGCAAAGAATAAGCAGTTCAGACAAATGCACCTCGTAAAAAAAAAGATAACAATATACATGTATGACTGTGACATTTTATACAACTATAATATTGTGCTATTACTATAGTGGTTGAGTAACTAATTCTTGATCTTGGTATTGATACTGAGGAAAGAGAGCACCAACATACATACCTTAAGGGTATCAAAAACCACTCCTCAGGAGTTATGACTGTTTTCTATTCTGCTCCCAAGTATAAAGTTGAATTAAAAAATTGGCTAAATCGGCTCAAGGCTCAGAAGTGAAAATTCCCATATTTCTTTTCAGGTTTATGGAGGCTAAAGTTTTTACTTGACGTGCCCTGCCTTGTTCTGTGTGTGACAGCAGCACAACATGGCAAGTAAGGCGTCTCGTCGCGCCCCGCCTCGCCCGGTTCTGTGTGTGGCCTTATTAACCAACTTTATTCAACCAAAATTAAAAACAAATTAAACATTACAACCGGCTGTTAGGCCAACCACACACAGAACCGGGCGGGGCAGGGCGTGACAGGGCACAACAAGACGCCCGTCTAGCCCTGTCGTGCTGCCGTCACACACAGAACGAGGCAGGGCACGTCAATTTAAAATTTTAGCCCCCATAAACCTGAAAAGTAACATAGGAATTTTTATTTCTGAGCCTCGAGCCAATTTTAAAATTCAAGTTTATACTTAGAAGCAGAACAGGAAACAAAATTAAAACAGTCATACCTCCAGAGGAGTGGTTTTTGAAACCCTTAAGGTATGTATGTTGGTCCTCTCTTTCCTCAGTATCAATACCAAGATAAAGTATTAGTTATTCAACCACCGTAGTAAACACTCAAGTCGTATAAATTGTTACAATCATACATGTAAATTGTATTGGTTGTAAAATAACCTATAAAATAATAACCCATAAAATAAAATAACCCCCATCATATGGAAGCCTTATAAAAAAATATGTTAACAAAAATAACCACCTTAAATACCTTAAAAAACCTTAAAAATATGTTTGCTACCACAATTATACAGAATTTTCATTCGCATAGACGCATTTGTGCGTTGAATCGTCTCTGACAGTAGACCACCGACGCATATTTGCCTCGCAGCATATTCCTTAGCAACAGTCTATTTTAAAGCCCTGATCTATTCGTATCGGACCAGAGGGATTGCATTGCTTGGTCAGTGGATATGATGATTGGTTCGTCACACAACAGTAGGCCACATTGTTGTTTATATTGTATTTTCCACGGCATCACTGAACAGATGTAAACGTGCTAACCTTTGTAGTTTATATCAAACAGTATTTATATGTTTGAACTTTACCTTCAAACAAGCAAATCACAACGACGCATACATGCGTTGCTTGGTCTATTGAAACAGAAATTCAATCTCTTTTACTGGTTTTCATTAAATAGACTGACCAACATGTTTATAGGTTGTTTTAAAAGTTGCTCAAAACGATAAATAAAAGCAATATTTTTTGCTTCCTAATTCATTTTATGTTAATAGTAGTGAATTAGTCAATTTTTAAAAAAATCCTTTTTTTGTCTGTCGGTAATGCTATTCCTACACCATTTGGTCTGTGGGAGTGACTGGACCGACACAAATGTGCGTCGCCTGGTAGCGAACGTGTTGAATAACAGTTGATTAGTGTTTTATTTGTTGTTGAACTTCTGACACACCTTTTCAGGCAAGATTATTTCTTGTACAATGATGTGATGATGGCTGAAGTGCCGAAATGCACAAAATCAGTCAAGTAGAGACTTGGACCACAAGGCGACAACAAATTTAACTTTTTCACCTGAGAACTAGTAAATCTTAACTTATACTTCCTACAAACACTTTAAAACCACACTATGGAAATATAAGAAATTATAATAAAACTCCATTTTGTTTGATATATTTTTATTATCTCAATCATTTATATATAACATATGTAAAAGAAAAGAAATCTTAAGACTTAATACAAGCTATCAATTAAATTCTACAATACAAAGACTTAAAATAAATTTCAGAAGGTAACTGGATGTTAACAGTTGAATGAAAATCGGAATACATTAACATATAAATATAAACATAACCTAACACATTGTATATACAGGCACTTATTCTTACAACTGTCATGAATTCCCAGTTGCATTCACAATAATAAAGGCTTCATATTATTCTAATTGTTATGCGAGGAAGGGGAAAATCACTTAATATGCACACTAAACAAAATAACTTCTCGATTGGCATTGAGCTGAATATAGATAAAATTCCAATTTCTTCCAACACTAATCAATATATTTTTAGATAGTCACACAGGCTTGCATTTTGAATACATTCATGGCTTTTAATAATTAGTTTTACCATTCAATGGTGAGTGATAGCAAACATTATTTTTTTGTAAAAGACTGGCAGTAAATTTCCTTTTCCAACAGTCACCCGAAAAGTTGGCTTCCTTGTACTGTTTATAGTACAGAAAGCTGCTAATTGCCGAATGAGCTGCCGATACACCAAATATGTTCATCCATTTACCACCTTACTGGTAGTCTCAGAATAAATGTCAATATATCTAGTAGTGTTGGAAGACAGAAAAAAAGCAGGAGCCAATACTGAAACATGTGTTACATAAAACTAAATCAAATTTAATTGAAAACAAAAGATTTCATTTTTGTGTCTTGAGTCACTTAACATATAAATAAGAGGTTAATCTACCTTGGTTTTGTCTTGTGACTATTTGTCCTTACAAAACATAGTTTTAGGTCTGTAATTGGATAAAATATTACATGATGGGTTAGCCTCTGGATCAAGATAATGGAAAATATAAATAAATAAATACTTAATTGTCTTGACAATAAATATTGTATCGACAGTACAATTAATTAATTTTTAACTTAGGTTTAGTAGTATTAAATTAAACGCTTTATAATTTCATTTTTAAATTTTGATGCATTTTTCATTGAAGTCTTCAATAGAGTAGATCCGATCTTCAGTATTTGTTTTAATTTTTTTTTTTTTTGTATTCTTTTCATTTTAAGTTTTGATTATTAGATGGTAATTTGTTAAATAATTTTCTTCCATTGTAATAAAGATGTTTTTCATAAAACTTTGTTTTGTGGAAAGTAGAAGAAAATATTTGTAATTTTCTCAAATCATAACTCTTCTCACATAATTCATCATTTTTCCAGAATTTCTCAAAATTGTTCTTTAAAAATAGTAGGGGTGTGCGATGCATCAAAAATGCTGGAGGTTGGGAGAAAAAAAAGCTTTTCTCATCCGTGAATGAGGTGGTCAGCACATTTAAGACACAAAACACGAAACACATACAAAACGACATTTAGGTATTTACGATAAAAAACTTGGCCAAGTAGTCCAAACACGAGGTGCGTAACCGGCTGATGATAAGTCAGCACATTTCGGACAGATAACACGAAACACATACGAAACGACATTTAGGTATTTACAATAAAAAACTTGGCCAAGTAGTCCAAACACGAGGTGGGTAACTGGTTGATGATAAGTCATAACTCATCATCAACCGGTTACGCACCTTGTTTTCGGACTACTTGGCCAAGTTTTTTATTGTAAATAACTACATGTCGTTTCATATGCGTTTCAAGTTATGTGTCCTAATGTGCTGACGACCTTATTCACGGATGAGAAAACTGTTTTTTAAACGTTCTTCCGACCTGAAGATGTGCTTGCTTAGTAGCACGAAACAATTGTAGTTATTTTATTTATAACACAAGGATCAATTGACACAACAGTTAAACTAAACATTTTATATTTTTAAATATTACGTAAGAAAACTGACTGCAAGATGCAAAGGCATGTTAGCTACATCCAATATTTCCTAAACTCAAGTCTTTTAAGGAAGACATTAAAATCAACAATGGTTAAGATTGGACTAGTATTATCCTTTTCTCTTTCTTGCGGATTTTCCTATACGGAAGAAGCTATTACCGTTGGTAGCACGGCAAGACCTGGACACGGACCGATTTACTTTTTCATTTTGATGTCCCCAGAGATAAAAAAACACTACTATTCATTCAAGTGTAATTTTTCAGGTATTTTTTGTCTGGTTTTGATTGAATTTGGCATAAACGTGTAGGAGTACACTTAAATGATTCCACGAACCAGAAAGGTTGGGTTGTAGGAACAAGGTTGTTATATTATGGGTTTATTAATTAACATTTTTTTTTCATTTTTACCTTAAAAGTAAAATACCCCTACCGCAGCAAACCTGCCGACTAGGCGAATTTCCAGTTGCTTGAATTGATTTTCAATTAATGTATTTAATTAACATTGGGTTTTATGAGTACATAGGCTTGCTGCTACAGGGAGGGTAAAAAAGTGTGTTTTTTAGTAAAATATTAATAACTTAGGATAAAGTAAATAAATTAACCAAGTAGTTTGATCAAAATATATCCATAAAAAAGCATACTACAACATTTTAAATATTCTCGATAAGAATACATGGGAATTTTAAAATAAATTTTTTTGAATCTTCTCCTTAACCAATCACTGTACAAAAACACTTTGATATACTAAGTTATTTGTTTTTTTAAGCTCTTTTGAAAAGGTCTGGAGAAAAATTGATAAATTTTGTGTTTTAAGGGCAAAACATTTGAAAAACCCATTTTTACCCCCTTAAACCACGTTCCCATCCGGTCTGATCATGCTGCTTCGCGAACTCATTCAAGTTTATCCCGCCTTACACCTTCAAACCAAATTTTATCAAAATTGGACAAAAATTACTCAAGTTATCGTCCAGACGGATATACATATATATCTCTATATATAGATATATATATATATTGATTTGCAGTAGCTGTTCAATGGCGCTACTAATTGCACCAACGGGATTGATTTGTTTAGTATCTAATATGAATTAGAGTTAATCATGTACTACCACAAAGTATTCTTTCTACATAAATTACAACTCCATAATACCCCCACCGCAGCAAACCTGCAGCCAAAGTAAATTTCCATTTGTGTGCCTTTATTTTCATTTAAATCTAATTCAATAACATTAGGTTTAACGAGTACCTAGGTTTTTGCTGCCTACAGGGAGGGTAAGGAAGTGCGATTTTAAGGAAAATATCATTAGCTTACTGTGAAACAAATAAATTTGCCAAGTTTGATAAAAATCGATCCATAAACAAGCAATATTGCAACTGTTTACTTATCCTACTAATATTATAAGTAAGAAAGTTTGGATGTACGGATGTATGGATGGATGGATGGATGTTTGTGAAGTAAACGCGAAAAATACTAAACCGACAAGGTTGAAATTTAGTATGATTATAGCTGACATTCCCGATTAACATATAGACATATTCTTACCTCAAAAATCCTTTCAGGCTCCGCCCCAGTGGCTCTGGCTCTGGAGTTTCACATGTAAACCTTATGAGTATTCATATTTAAAGAAATTAAAGAATTTTGTCAGCCGTTTCAACTTCACAAGTTGGTTCTATGATATTAAATAGCATTAAAAAGGTATAAGGCTTACCAACAGAGTGCAGCACTTTTATGTTTTTTGCATTTATGATCACAGCTAATTTTAACCAACTAGCAACAAAAAGTTGTGGAACACAATGAGAACTTAAAATTTTTTCATGGTTTAGGTGCAGTGGTAGAAAATTAGGGCTATGGTAGATACTGTAGGACATAATAGGATACCGTATAAATTAAAAGACCAAATTTTCTTAAACCGTGTTCTCTCCCATAACTACAATAAGCATTTATACTTATATGTCAACCCCGTACGAAGGACGGGTACTCTGCTAGTATATATATATATATATATATATATATATATATATATAAATTTTAACGAATGGTGTTATTGGCCTTTGGGGACATCAAAATGAAAAAGTAAATTGGTCCCAGGCCTAGGTCTTACCATGAGACCTACGGTAATAGCTACTTCCCTATAGGGAAATGCGCTAAAATGCCCAACTTTTATTAAATAAAAACATTGGAAGAATGAAAATTCGCTTAGTCTGCAGGTTTGCTGCGGTAAAGGTATCTCATACTATCTCACATTCCTACAATTATATACTTGCGTAGTATTTTAAAACCCCTTCAAAGACTTGACTTCAATGACCCAAAAAATCAATTGATTGTTCATTTGTAAACATTGATTGACTTGCAAAAAGTCCCTCCTAGTTCATTACAATGGGCAATTGGGATTCCACTGTTCCTCGAGTTAACCTGAAAATTCAATATCTTAAATGTGAATAATTTTATATAATACTTTCAGGCTAGAACTGTGCTGGTATTAAAATAAAGTAAAAACTATAGCTATCGCTTTAAGAGCATAAAAATACAACATAATTTATTTGTATTTACAATAAATGTGTTATAAAAATACAAACTATCAATATTCATGACACACACACCACAATTTGTGCTCTACGATAAATCTAGCAAAGAAATTTTACAGTAAGAACCCGAAGACTAGTTTTGGATAGGTTAATCATATTTGTATTTAGAACAAGACTTGAAAAATCTATTGTAAACTGAAGAGATCGAAGTATAGTTTGGGGTTTGTTTAAACCTCTGTTGGAATATTATACGGCGAGTCAATAAATCTATATTTTTGCCTCTGAATCTAGATTATGAAGCTAGTTCTATGGGTATAAAATTATATCAGCTGATGTCAAAAATGTTGTGGCGATTTGGAATCCATGTTTAATCGCCACTGAAATAGGCTACTTTCGGTGCTGCTAAACAACTCAGTGATTCTCTATATTGCAATATGTCCAAATATATTCTAACTGTAAACTTATACCTAGTCTTCTAATCTTGTCACAATAATGTAAATCATGGTTTGTGTTTACATTCAATTGTTATTCGTTTGCTGTTAGAAATGTCACATTATTATGGCTGTAGTGTTAAATGCCCTTTGTCATTGTGTTTGTATTGATAAATAAATTGTGTGAATTGTGTAAAGTTAGAAGCTTAACTGTACCTAATGGCACATTGGTTATACTACAAATTAAAAAGTAAAAAAATAGTGAAAATGACACGTATAAAATTAGAAACCCTGCTGGCACTCATTGGTTGGAATAATCTTGAAATCTACTATAGAGCTTGAAGTACAACTTAATATTACTAAATAAATGGCCAACAATTATTAAGTAAAAGTTATCCAAGAACAATTAAAATATATTGAGCAAAATCTTCATCCATATAAAAACCAAGCCAACTGGACAGCTTCAAATTAATTTAGAATCTAACAAGAAAATAAACCTGAATGTTTTTTGTTCAAAAACACTATTGGAGGATTATTAACTAAGTAAACAGAATGGATTTCAAACAAACTAATAAATTATCAAAAGCAAGATAAAAAAAGTAGAAACTAAACTCGCCAAACTTTGTGAACTAATAAAGCAGTAAAACTAAAGGAATAGTAAATAATATAATCCCACTCTAAGCTTAACAAATTGATATAGCGTTTTGAACTTCAATCATTAAAAAAATATCACAGATAAAAAGAACAAAGGTTTGACATTTATAACTGACCGATTTGGTTTGAACAAAAACGATGCCATCAAAGTACTGTAGTCTACGAGATCTATTGTTGTGCTGTCGCTGTCATGTAGTTTCTACTGGTCATCATCGTCCAGTTTGACGCCCATCGGCCCCAGCATAGTAGACGCAGGACCTGCCACACCCATCTGGGCTTGGTACGAGGCAAGAATGTTCTTCAGAGCATTCATGTCTATGTTGACTGGTTCGAAGCTTTCTACCTCGGAAAAGCTGTCCTCCATACCCTGAACAAAACAAAACGTTGATGTCCCAAGATTTTGATTACAAAGAAAGTGTTTTAGAGTATTTGGAATGTACAGCAGCCAATCAAAAATATTAACCTCACTCCATAGCCACTAGTAAGGAAAGAGCATTGAATTTGTAACGATCATCATCATTGATTTAACAACTCCAGTCTATTGGGTGCGCTCATAAGCCTCTCCAATACTTTTCTAACAAAATAAAACTCCTTTCCATCCTCTTTTAAACACTTTCGATTATGTCTTGCTAGTTCAGTTCTTTTGTGGTCGTAAAATTCTTCTCAACCACAAATTTTTCTCCCAAACCAGATTTTAACTACTTTTCTTTCATATATCAATTTAACACGAACAAACCACTCTGGTCCTGCCATTCCGATTTTTTCTAATATTGTTTTGTCACATCTAAACTGTCTGAATCTGTCCCGTCTTGTTTTTAAGCTAGTATTCGGCTGTTGTCCTGTTTGTTGAGTGTACAAGTTTTAAAGCTACATGACAGAATAAGTGAATGTATGTTTTAAACACTTTTATTTTGATGGTTTCTATGTATTATCATGCCACAATCACAAACATTGTTAGTAATGCATCATAAATAATAGAACTGAAATTGGCAAGATGTTTTCCAATAGACCGAGATAGCCATTCATCAATTAGCAATAATAAAGAATTGCACAATCAAATGCTTAGATTAGAAGGATTAACCTTTACAGGTAAAAATGAAAATTTTTACAAACTCTTCCAATTAAAAATTGTTAACATAATTTTTTTGTTCGACCTCAAGGAACTGACTCTGCTGAGTTTTCGGGGACCTTATCGCTGCTACTGCTGTTCCATTAAATAATTTTTACTTGATGGGAGGAAAGTAAAACTATAAATTGAAAATCATCTGCGAGCTACAAATGTCCAGTCAATAATATTACCTTCTTGTCAGTGGCCTGGATCTTCTCAAAACTCTTGCCCACAGCTGTGGTTGCCAGTTCTCTGTCCATTTGGTCCATGTACTGCTTCAGTTCACTGATGGGAGTCTCTTGTTGATCACCTGTCCAAACACCACACATTCAAGCATACTATTTACTACATATCTGCAGGACAGCAATTCTTACTTCAGCTTGGGTGGTGATTTTGTCCCTCGGTACAACAAAGTATTAAAATTTCAGGACAAACAGCTTATTACAAAGCTGTCGCATTACTTCATAGTATGAGAAATGACTTAAACACCCTTAACAAAAAGTATAAACAATACTCCCGCTCCAGCAAACCTGCAGACTAAGCGAATTTTAATTTGCCTGAATTGATTTTAAATGTAATCTATTTAAATAACATTAGGTTTAATGAGTACCTATGTTTGCTGCTACAGAGAGACTAATACAGGGTGTTTTTTAGTAAAATAATAATAGCTTAGAATAAAATAAATAAATTTGTCAAGTCTGATCAAAATATATCCATAAACAAGCAAAATACAACATTTAGGCCTATTCTACACATAGGCCTATTCCCCGTAAGAATAACATGGGAATTTTAAATTCACAGTTTTTTTTCTACGTAACCAATAACCGTACAAAAACACTTTAATACATTAAATTATTAGTATTTAATATCTTTATAACGGTTTAGAAAGTTGGAAATTTTGTGTTTTGAAAGTGAAAAATGAGAAAAACCTTATAAAAAAAACTATCACATAAAACCCCCTGTAAAACCCCCATTCCCATGTTTAACATATAACATAAAAAAAGGTATATAACATTTTGAACTGTTGGAGTTTTTGGCCTCTGGACATCAAAATGAAAAAGTAAATTGGTCCTGGAACACGGGCCTAAGTCTTACCATGCCACATACGGTAATCTACTTCCCTATAAGAAAATTCGCTAAAAGTGATCAGTTGTATTTAGAAACACTAAGCGTTTAAGATACCTACCGGTTTTGTTTCCGAGATCCATGTCCTCTTCATCTTCATAAGAACTCATTCCTGATCCATCTGATTCCATATCCCAGTTGTCTTCAGGTACTGCAAAATCTGGACACAAGAAAAAGATAATTACTAATTAGTCATTGTTTATAGTGAGACAAATGGTAGCTTTCCCAATATCCGATTAGGCATCTGTATTATTTTTGTTGGCTAGCCAGCAAATTTATGTTGAAAATAATCATGTTTCAAGTCCTTCATAACATATGCACTTTTATTAAGGTTACTAAAGACGACATGTGATTTGACAATAAAATTTAAACATTGGCCTGCAGTGAGGCTCTAAAACTAGTCCTCTATGGTGAATTGATGACAACAAGGTATGTAGCTTATTTCATCATAGCCATTACATCAACCCTGCAGGAAAAACATTTTGAATTGAATTATTGACAAATTTATATACAAGAAAAACAAAACTAAATGTAACAATAAAGTATTGTAAAACTTACAAATAATTTTACTTTATCAATATATTGCATGTATAAGACAAAGGACTTTAAACAGAAGGAATTAATACATGAAAACTAAAAACATACTCTTACAATCACATGTTTTCAATATTGACTATTTGACCAAATATAATAGTAAGAAAAGAAAAAAAATATATGAATATTAAATGTACCGAGGATATTCTGCACGGCACAGGAAAATGAGTCAGGATCAAAGGACACTCGGTTGTCCTCCTCGGACTCCTTCTCCCTTGAAGTCGAGGTAGTTGCTGAGTTAGCCTTCCTCGGTTTCACCCCTCTTCGAGGCCTCACTGGTGGTGAGTCCATTGCTAGACTGTCCCTGCAGACAAAGATTTTGTAAAATAACCCATATTTTAATTATAAGCAAAGATAAGGTTAAGGTGTTTTCTCTGGGAGTAATTGAAAAGATGCACGAGAGTGAGGAGTTGAGAATCGTTAGTATTGGTCAGTTGCTGTTTTTAACATATTGTGTAAAGATGACTTTTGATTGACCAGTATGTACTACTATTTGTGCAAGCAAAGCTTGAAAAAAATTTAATTTTGCCTTGAAGATTTTTTATATAGGTAGATGCAGCTTAAGGTAGACTCGTTGGTGATTGGCATGATTTGAACACAGGCTTGCAGCAAAGAAGTCCAACACCCTAACCATTAATTGTAAATGGATAATCATTTATAAAATTATATAACACGTTTTGTGTATAGGAATTCTTAACTTTTCAAGACTAGCATGAGCATCACTTACTGAGGGAATTCAGCACCATCCACAGAGCTGACATGGTTAAGGAACTGCGCCAGTTGGGCTGGTATGTCAGTAGCAGGGTGAGACAGTTTGCGACCGTAGCGTTGCTCCATCATACGATCTAACTCTGCTGGGGTCACATCTAACCAGCTGTCATCTGGAAATGCAACCACCAACATCAGCTGTATTGACATAACATTTAGTACAACATACTTATAGTGATGGGCCGATTCCAGAACTTTGGTCAACTCCGATTCCAGAACTTTAGTTTCGATTCTTGAATCCGCACACGAAACCGATACCTGTTATTAATTCATTTAATAACACATATATGTGTGCTTATTGTTATCCCTATAAAGGAGCATGTTATTTAAATTTAAACTTTCGGAATCGATAAAAAAATAAATTTTAGGGATGGACGGGTCCCGAAATTTCGGGAATTTTTTGGGAAAAAAATATTCCCGATTATCGGGACGGGATTACATTTGACTCGGGAATTTTTCGGGACGGGATTTGGTCCGATCGACGGCGATTTTTCCGCTTCGCGAGTTCCAATAACGCCGTTATTGCGAGCGATAGGTCCGCGAACGCAGGAGACGAAGTCATTTTGACGATTACGCCGTGACCGCGGAGTCATAACGACGGTCGCGCCGTGGCCGCGATTATTGGACCGACGATCGCACCGAGATCGCGAGTCATAACGACGATCGGGCTGTGACCGCCTACGAGTCATACTGACGATCGCGCCGATACCGCGAGTCATACCGACGATAATGCCGTGACCGCGAGTCATACCGACGATAACCCCGTGACCGCGGAGTCATACCGACGATCGCACCGTTACCGCGAGTCATACCGACGATCGCGCCGTGACCGCGGAGTCATGCTGACGATCGAGCCGTGATCGCGAGTCATACCGACGATAATGCCGTGACCGCGAGTCATACCAACGATAACCCCGTGACCGCGGAGTCATACCGACGATCGCGCCGTGACCGCGAGTCATACCGACGATCATGCCGTGACCGCGAGTCATACCGACGATAACCCCGTGATCGCGGAGTCATACCGACGATCGCGTCGTGACTGCGAGTCATACCAACGATCGCGCCGTGACCGCGGAGTCATGCTGACGATCGAGCCGTGATCGCGGAGTCATGCTGACGATCGAGTCGTGATCGCGAGTCATACCGACGATAATGCCGTGACCGCGGAGTCATACCGACGATCGCGCCGTGACTGCGAGTCATGACGACCATCGCGCCGTGACCGCGGAGTCATGATGACGATCGAGCCATGATTGCGAGTCATACCGGCGATAATGCCGTGACCGCGAGTCATACCAATGATAACCCCGTGACCGCGGAGTCATACCGACGATCGCGCCGTGACCGCGAGTCATACCAACGATCGCGCCATGACCGCGAGTCATACCAACGATCGCGCCGTGACCGCGAGTCATGACGACGATCGCGCCGTGACCGCTAGTCATGACGACGATCGCGCCGTGACCGTGAGTCATACAGACGATCACCCCGTGACCCGCGAGTCACAAGTTTCTATAGGTACATGTAAATTGTTACCCATTTTTTTGTTTTTATAGATCAGTGCCACAAATGGTAAAAATTGATTTTGTATGTCTTTTTTGGTAACTACAATACAGTACTACAAAAAATCCCGTCCCGAAAATTGGGAAGGAAATAAAAATCCCGTCCCGTCCCGTCCCGAACTAAAAATTCAATCCCGTCCATCCCTAATAAATTTCATTTAAAAACTGTGCATGAAAATAAACAATAGAGATTTAAAGTTATATTTTTAAATATTTTTTTAAAGGAAACAGTTGGAACTTGAGTCTTTTTACTATCTAACCGCAACCTGTAATTAAAGCGCATCAGTAATCAATATCTCAAAATGTCGTGGCAAATGGGTTCAGAATTGATCTTTTTCAAAGCATCAGCAACCTTCAGATATAAAAGCAAACACCATGGGGTTCCCTAATATACTACTTTATATTAGGGAATAAAGGAATGGATATAATACAACTAACTTACTTAAGAAAAGAGTTCATAGCACAGACACAGTTTACAGTACTACTAATTTGATACTTTACCACTTAAAGGAAAATATTCAGAAGGAAATATTACTTCAACTTTTGTGTGCTGTCAACTCCCTCTAACCCTTTTTTTAAGTTAAGCTACTTGTGTTATCCATTTCTTATTCTTCAACTTATTTCCAAGCCAAGTGCTCTTTCCCTCAAAAACTATTTGCCTAGTTGGGACAAAACATCATAATAAAAGAAAACACTAGAGTACTACCGTCGGAAGGAGGCAAGGTGGATTCATTTTTCCGAAGCTCTTCAATGTCCACGTCGATCTCTCGCAGGAGGTCAAGAACGATCTGTCCAATGGCTGGCTGTGATTGGACACAATGTGAGCGGAAATACTCTTTGGCCTCTTCCTCAAGTCTGCTGTACTCTTGAGATCCCTCTAACAAGTCCTGCGAGGCAAACATTTAAATCTTAATCTTAGGAAAACTGTATGTTGTTGCTTATGGCAATTGTTAATTTTTTGTTCAATAGGAGTTTATAACCAGTTTTTAACCATCCATTTTTGCTAAAGCTTACAAAAGCTACATTACCCTATAGTTTGACAATTCAATTTAACGATCTTTGTCATAGCACAATTTGTCAATAAAGAAAACAGAATATTCTCATCAGAAGAAGGTTTGAAGGACCTACCTTGAAATAACCTTTGTTTTTTAGGGAATCTTTGTAACTTTGCCATTCTTTGCTGAGATCATCGGTCTGTCCAATACTTTTACTCTGAGTGACCAAGATTTCAAAACCACAAGCCTAAAACAGAAACTCACAATTAATTGTAGCATGTTTTAACCAATATTATTTACATTTTTTCTTGAAGTTAAATTTTTATTACAATAGTTGGTTACCGTTATTTTTAATAAGCATCTATTTTTCCTAACTGTTCAAGTATAACATATTATTAAACTGAGGCTTAGTCTGCAGTTATTAGTGTTACAGCTGCCTTAAATAATTCTTGAAGATTTTAAACAAATAAAATTGTTTTTTTTAACCTTCATCAAAGGAAACAAAAATAGTTTTAATTAAGTTCCACACTTTTTTCTAGGCTAATCCAGGTTAGTGCTGCTCTATCTGGGTTGTATGACAGCTAGCCCACTCTGATCATATGTGGCTTTGTCAAAGTTTTAACCCCACAGACACATGGGTCTGAGTCCACTTGAATTTAGAGTTTTTGTCTTTTGATAATACAGAAACCCGATAGGGACCTTAATTTACAGAAAATGCTTATAGCTAATCAATACTTTGATGCAGTTAAGTACAAACGCTGTTTATAATACTCACCAATTTGAGACCGAGCAGTTTGGAAGCATAGGAAGCATCAGTCGTAAGAGGCAAATTCCAACCAGTTCGTCGATCAGGCATGTACTTCTGATGTGTCAACATGGCGTACAAACACTTAGTGAATGTTACTCTAGTCATAACGCAATGCTCTGGTGGGAAGTATCTCATGGCACGACAGGCCTACACAAACCACAAAATCATTGACATTTTCTAGTGGTACATAGTTAAACTATGGCTAGCATATAGACCCAGGTGTAGGCTAAATTGGATATCACATATTGGTAAAAATAAAAATATATTACATCCAAATAAACATCCACACTAAAAAATCCATTTCTAATCCTTTTTTTTAATCCATTTTTTAAATATAATTTTATAATTAATAATATTAATTATAAAACATATAAATAATGTTATAATTTTAAAATATAATGGATAGAAATCCATTTTTTTAATAAATGATTTAGTTTAACATTTTTGGCTAAGTATAAAAACTAAAAAGTGTAAGTCCTAGTCCAAAAAGAATCTAATTCCATAAAATAATACTTATTTAATAAGTAAGTTCCAGGGAACCAAGCATTACTCGGTGGTGTTTAATTTCTTTGGGAGGTTAGAAAATATAAAACACAAGCTGTTATACCCGCTCTTCACACAGGGAAACTTTGGCCGATCAGGATGAGTATTTGTAAATCAAAAGCATGAGTGTAGTATAAGAAAATAATGTGTAGGCCTATTATCATTTAAGTTTCTTAAGTTTTTTAAGTTTCTTATATTCATTTTTAGTTCCTCATAGGAGGAAATTTAAGTAAAAATCCTGTATAGTCATAGAGCCAATATTATTTTTACTGGGTGTGAATTTATTTAATACTGGGATATTAAAATGCATGTACTTTTGAGGTTGGAATAGAAACTCATTAAGGCAACAATATATAATATATGTTTGATCTGCAGGTTTGCTACAACATGAACATAGTCCAGTCAAAATACATGTAAATTAATGACCCAAACTCCGAAAAAATCCGAAAGTTTTGAAACTTTGCACACATATTTCTAGGTACCTAGGGAAGATTATACCAAAAGTCCTCATAAATATGAGGCGAGCTCTAGAGGCAATTAGCGAAAACAGGGAACCTATTTTGGTTTTTGGCTAAAATCTCGAGAACCGTCTGTCAGAGTTAAAAGTGACTGTATACCAAATGAAAGATCATTAAATTTTCAACAAAAATGATATTTACACTTTTATTTTATTCCTCATGGTTACTGAGTTATAGGGCGCTAAAATATGGGGTTTTTTCTACGAAATAACTTCTTTAGTTTGCACCATTGTTCGCACCCCGACAGTTTGCAATTTTTCGGAGGTTAACCCTTTTATTGACTGGACTAACAGGGATATCAATATATTTAAAAAATTATGATTTGTAGAATAAATTTCAAACCTTAAGGTCAATAGGATCGCGATGACAGAATGCTGTAACAGCTGGTGCCACTAAGCTAGGACGAGCTCTCAGCAATGCTGCCACTCCAACGGGCACAAAAACATTACAACTGTGCAGGTTGTCCACAATACGCCCAGGATACCTGGGGCAGAAAATAAAGGTAATGTTAAAATGTATTTTACAGTCAAAATCATGCACTAGCCAATGGTGCTGTAAATTCACTAGCTTGTAATTTTAAGATGAGCAGAAGTGGTCATATTGAAGACTAACTTACTTTACTACATGTAATACACAAAAATTAAACAGTATTTTGAAGAAGCAGTAAAAGTTTTGGCAAGGCGCATCAGTGTAGAATAGAGCCACCATCTTGGCTTCGGAATTTGTCTATATACAGTAACAGTAACAAAACAAGTTGTTTCCATTAACACTCGTGCCTTTCGTTCGTGTAAGCAGAAGAGGATTTTTCATTCACAGCCATAGTAAGAGAAAGTCGAATGTAGTGAAGATGAATTTAAAAAAGTTTTAGTTTTTATGTCACAGAGCTTTAGAACTTTTTTACCAAATTTAGGAGTTTTGTCCAAGATTGTTCATGATAAAACTGAAAACCACAAATTTTGTGTCAGGTAAGATTTGAAACCCCTACTCAAGAGTTCTTGGATGGTTTTGGGGGAACATTTCACAAGATTCAAAATCAGGAGATCCAAAGTTTATATTGCCGATCAGAAGATCCAAAATCGGAATATCCAACGTTTATATTGCAAATCACAAGATCCAAAGATTGGATGATCCAAAAGTACAGTCATTACCAAAAGTACAATTTTAAATTGTGAAGTAAACTGAAATCGACCGACAGATTTGATGCTGAGCGATTACCACCTATCCCCAGCAATGGTGATAAATGCATCAAGAAGTAAAATAAAAGTAAATACCCCTCTATCCTGGCAGATATCGCCTGTTGTATGCCAGTGGAGGCTCTGGTCTCTTCAGGTGTGTCCCAGATGGTTTGGATCGCTTCATCAACTTCTAACGTCGCGTCTCCTGGTATCAGATGGACAGATCCCCCGTGTAGGTAAACCTGTACAGAAAAAGTATTAGATAACAAACTGTTTAAGTACACTGACCGTCAACAGATGCTCTTAGACATCAGCTTTGTTTCCCCTTTGACTATATATTGACGAACATAAAGTACACATTTTATTCCCAAATGTATAGCTTTGCATAAACTTAAAAAAAAATACTGTTCAATTACTCAGAGTGTCAAGAGACACTCTCAGATTTTAGCTTGGTTTCACCTTTGAAAGTTAAAGGGTTAAAAAGGTCAGACAGAATAAGCTTTAAAAAATGTATCTACATACAGTAGATCTCCAATTATCCGAATCAGTTGGTACCGGACTACATTCAGATAATAAAAAATGTGGATGATTGGATTTTTACCAAAATTTAGAGTCTTGCCGAGCTTTTACTACTGTGATCACAGAACGTGTATAGGAAGATTTTGCGATCGGAAATTTACGCTTTTGCGGCGATCGGGGATGATTACGATTTTCCATGACCATGAGAGACGATGATGGTGTCAACACGACCATGGGATATAATTATCATTTTGACACAATAGCTAAAAACTATGACAATGTAACCGTGACCGCGGGAGACGATGACAGTGTCTACACGATCGTGAGACGGGTTTTGGATTTTGCCACGATCATGGCTTCTGCCTTCTTTAATAACGAGTAACGACTATTAAATAAATGTGGTTTTCAATTTTTAAATTATTTCTGTTGTAAGAAAATTCTGATAATTGGTGATTAGGATAGATGGACTTCGGATAATTGGAGTTCTACTGTACTTGAAAACAAAATATGTTCTATACAAACTGTTCCAGGCACCTATAAATTAAAAACTCAATCCCATTTCGAAGATAATATTTTAAGGCCAAAAATTTACCAAGCATAACGAGTAAAGTAATGAGTAGGCCTACAAACCTAATGTACGATACTGTACATCAAAATATTAGGTTACCTTCAATCTTTCATTTAGGAGTATTCTTAATAAATACAGATATAAATTATGTACATACCCGTTTGTCACATGTCTCAGGATTGGCCCATTTAGGTAAATGATCTGCGGCTTCAATCAATAGAAACTCTCCATCCACATCCACCATCCTAAAAAGCAATAAAAAAAAAGATAATTCCTCAACTCAATGCCAAATATTGTTTAAAATTGTCATGAAATAATACAGAAATATATGCTCTGAATTAACCGCATCTTGTAGTAAAAATTCATTACATAAAAGTTGTAGAAAGTTCAAAACAAAATATATTTTAATTATTGCTGATTAAAGTGTAGATACGCCTATCTTGTACCTATTTTCATTAAAATACATGGTATAGAAAGTTAGGTATAATCAAAGTTTAAGAATTCCACAATTTTTTGAACGTTGACTACATTGCACAAGATGCAATAATGTCACCTATTTTTGGCATTATTGTTAAGAACTATAGCACAAAATGGGTAAACAGCAAAACTACTAATGGCTAATCTACCTTGCTATAAGTCCAGGGATTTCTTGAGTAGCTTTCATCAATAGGAACACTATGAACCATTCATCTTCTATGTTATCCCCATAGTGTGTGACTCCATACAGATGAGGGGGGAGTTTCTCCACTGAAAACAAGCATTTTTACATCAATGACTCTGAAGGAAGTAAATCGCTTAGTTCACACTACTGTGAAATAAGGTGCTGCAAATATATGAATACAGGTCCTGTTGGGGGAGCTGGAGCCCAGGTAGGTTTGTTACGATACCACCAACCAACAGTACTTGATAGCGATACAAATCGCAGACTTGGGAAAGTTACTCAAAAAATGTAGGTAACTGGTTACAGTTACAAGTTACTCGCTCTTTCAGAAATGTAGGGTAACTGATTACAGTTGCAAGGTACATGCTCTAATTTAAAGGGATGTGATCTCTGAAATCGGAAATAAAATTGAAGTTTTTTTTAACCAAACCGATATGCTCAGAAAGTTTATAACATATTTGGTTTTGCCTATATTAAAGAAACAAGAATTAGATTAAACTATAATAAAATAATATTTGTTAATACAACATCTGAATTGTCTTGGAGATCTTGAGTCTGCTAATATACATTTTTACTATTGAACCAAAATGGAATAAAACAGTTAAAAAAGTAATTTTGTTTAAGGTAAAATTATAGATAACACTAGCTGTACCCGCGGGCTTTGCCCGAAAATTAAACTTCTTAATTTTCAAGATGAGCCTATTTAATGCCCAAAGAATCGGTGTACCGAATTTCAGCCTCCTAGGTAAATGGGAAGTGGGAGAATTAGTGATGAGTGAGTGAGTGTGTCAGTGAGGGCTTTGCCTTTAACATATTTGGTTTTGCCTATATTAAAGAAACAAGAATTAGATTAAACTATAATAAAATAATATTTGTTAATACAACATCTGAATTGTCTTGGAGATCTTGAGTCTGCTAATATACATTTTTACTATTGAACCAAAATGGAATAAAATAGTTAAAAAAGTAATTTTGTTTAAGGTAAAATTATAGATAACACTAGCTGTACCCGCGGGCTTTGCCCGAAAATTAAACTTCTTAATTTTCAAGATGAGCCTATTTAATGCCCAAAGAATCGGTGTACCGAATTTCAGCCTCCTAGGTAAATGGGAAGTGGGAGAATTAGTGATGAGTGAGTGAGTGTGTCAGTGAGGGCTTTGCCTTTTATAAGTATAGATTCTAGGTGTATATGGGAATCAGATTTTTAAAGCGTTTTTAGGTAACCCTCTACAAATAACTACTAACTAAAAATACAACAGTAATTTTGGTATATATTTATTAATGACTTTCCACACTTTGAATACAAATACTACAAGAGGAAAAACAAGAATTTTAAAAGGTGGGTGTTAAAAGCGTTAGGCTGGATAGGGATAAAGAGAAGGTAGACTAATTGAAGTAGTTTAGTTCATTTGATGGTAGTATCTTACCTAAACTGCTTTGTGATTCATAAGTTTTAGCTTGTAACTACCCTATTTTATTTTTAATAAAAAAATAAATAAATGAGGGTTTATTTTGTTAAATTCCATCTTGAAGGCCCCTGGATTTATTTTGTTCATTCTTACTTCCTTGATCGGTAAAAATATATTTTTGTGATGGGCCTACAGTAAAATTTTTTAATACAAAGTGAATTAATACAGTATTTATAAATCTAATTTTCATTATTTTCAAAACCTCTTAAACATAAAATTAATACTGTAGTATAGAGCCAGTGGTTTAATGCAATTTATAAAAAATAACACTAAGTTTAGTAGCCTACTAGTACAGCAAGCTTGTTATAAATTTTAGAATAGACCATTTCGGCAAACAAAAAATTCGGGTGTAGTTCGGCCTTCTGGACATACGATAATCCTATTAGCGACACTCGGCTGATCTGTCAGCGCTACCCGTCCCTGCGTTGGGGTTGAAGATGAATAAGCGTAGGACAGTGGAGGGGGTGAGGTGCCAATGTAGGGGAAGTCAGTGCGAGGTGTAGAGAGTGAAAGTGATGTAGGGTGAAGAGAAGGAAAGAGGTAAAAATTCAGCCATAAGGATCAAACTGATCAACAACTCACCCCATTGCATTGTGATCCAATGGTGTTTATAGTTTTTTATGTCTTTGTGGTGATATTTATTTACCGTATTGTGAGTTAACAGTATATTGTGCAAATAGCCTAAATGTATCAATAGTGTTTTTAGACCTCTCTGTACTTACATTCTGTGCTTTAAGTAAACTGTTGATTGTTTATGAACAAATTATGGTCAAATTTGAAAAAGAAGTATTTAATTCATACTAAACTATTAGTATTTCACCTAAATAAAACACTTTATTACCTTCCCTGTAGCAGCAAACCTAAGTACTCGTAAACTAATGTTATTTAAATAGGGAATAAATATGAGACATCCTTAAGTAGATATTGTAGTGAAAATTCAATCTTGCAAATCTTAATTAGTTTACAGGTTTGCTGCGGCGGGGCTATTTATAAATTATATAGTTGCTGTTGATGGAAAAATCGCTTTTCTTAATAAAAAGATGGTAGATTGTGGCCTTTAACTTTAATGGACAAGTTATATAATGTAACGTTCAAATCAAATATAAATGTCGAGATAGGAAAAAAAACAAACAGTATTATACCTAAACAGAATAACCGTATTTATTTGTTCAACAAAAATAATAATAGATATATTTACAGCTGGAGGATACAATATCTGCCTAACATTATTTTGTAAATAAAGTAAATACTTACAATATATACAAATCGAGTAGAAAAATGCACGTATAAAAATATACATAATTGGAGCATACACTTATATTTTTGCCGTTTAAATCGTCTTTTATTACTCAGATGGTGTAAACAATTTTATTAACTAAGTGTGCAATGCAGTTGTATGCTTGCAATATTGAGCGGAGCTAGCATATTAATCCAATACTTTTCTAAAGTCAATTTTACATCTGTTCCTCGCAAATGAGATTAAATACTTGCAGATCGAATGTCAATGGTATATTTGGTTCACTTAAATGGAATGTCTATTTGCAGTATTCTAAGTCAATTATAAGTCTGGTTCACGCAAATGAATTGTCTAATTGCAGAAACCAAAGCATATGTTTCATCTGGTTCTCATAAATGTCTAATTACAGTATCCAATGTCAATGATACATTTGGTTCGGATAAATAAAATGCCTATTTGCATTATCCAAAGTCAATGGTACGCCATTGACGGTTTACATAAATGGAATGTCTATTTGCAGTATTCCAAGTTAATTATACGAATTGTTTACTAGCGGTATCCAAAGTCAATGATACGTCGGGTTCACGTAAACGAATTGTTTACTTGGAGTATCCAAAGCAATGGTTCATATTTGATTCACATAAATGGAGTGTCTATGTAGTATCCAAAGTCAATGGTACGCCTGGTTCACGTCAATGGAGCAGTATCCAAACTCAATTGTATGTAGGCCTAGATTTGGTTCACATAAATGGAATAGCTATTTGGATTATTTAAAGTCAATGGTGCATCAGCCTTATTCCGCCGACCATAATTATTGGCATTTCATTTTGTAGTAAACTATAATCAATGATATTAATCCGATTGTTCTTCCCTTTTTCTCTGTACGGTATTTGGTATTTGTAATATGCTATTTAGATGATTCGTTGACTAACATATGTTGCGACTCTTGTTTTGCCTTTTTATTGTTATCTCGCAAATAATGTCATGGCAACCAATTAACCCATAAGGCCCATGTTAAATTTCCAAAAGTTTGAATTCACGTAGAGAAAAGCCCTGTGGTCCGATTTGTACCATTTCAGATTTATACCTTCCCATGGTAGGTTACTATGATTGTGCTAAATTTTGTGCAGATCGCTTCAGCCGTTCAGGAGGAGTATTTGTAAAACAAAAGCAGGAGTGTAGTATAAGAGCTTCGCTCGCTTCGCTTCGCTCCACTCGATTAATTAATTAATGGTTGTTAATTGGTATTTTAATTAATACTGTATTGGCAAATTTGTTAAATTCATACCAAACAATTAATATTTCACAAAAAATACCTTATTACCTTCAAGGCAAACGCAATAACATATAACGATAGAAAACCTGATAAATATAACCCTGGTATGACTGTTTTTGTGTTGCGTATATATTTAGTTCTTATGAATCTATTGTATTGGTTTGTTGGTCACATAGTTGCAGACAAGTACTTATACCACACGCACGATTACAGCTTTTTAGACACAGGCCACAAAAATACCATATCTCGGTCATTTTAAATTGGATTTTCTATGTCGATGTGTCATTACGTTTGTGTCAGAATTTACAGTAAAAAGCATTATTGTATTTATTTTAAGATTTTCTGGTTTAACGTTACAACTGTTAACAAATTTTTAATGGCTGCCATATTAAATTTTATATTTGTAAATTGTAGCCTAATATATCCTTGCAAAAACTAATCGTACTAGCATGAACATTTATTTACAATTTAAAATTTTAAGTAACATGGATATAAAAAAACTAAATGGTGGCTCTGTGTGTAACCATTGATTTACAGGTGCTTTAAATGTGATACTGTATTTATACATTTGTTATTAACACAGACATTATATTCTAAAAGGTTGGTAGAGAGTTACTTAACACCCTATAGTTAGACAGAATTGTCATAACAAAGTCACTACTAGATCATAAATGACCAGAAATAGATTTTCATCAACATCAGTTGATGAAAATCTATATCTGGTTAGTAACTGGTTAGATGACGTATTTTCTCGTCACACAATTGGTATTCGGAATGTGACGTTTGCAGTAAAGAGTTGAATAAAACTTGTTCAATACCGTACAAAACTATGATTTTCTTATTTTGTATAAACAAATCATTCAACAAGTCTTAATTTACGACTCAACTAAATAAACTATGACATAAATATTACATATATATACTGGAATATCTAAGAAATAGCAAATTAAATCCTTGTACGCTAATCACTCATATTTCCTTTACCTTTCCTAGTACTAAACACTGATTCCCTTCATTGCATTTCAAGTCCATTCAAATTCTTTAAGTCGAATTTTTGTAATGTCAACCATATCCTTCTGGGAACGTCAGACGTCCGGTATCGCTGGGGGCAACAAACTCCATCTTCTATCTCGCTCTACCCCCACTCTAGCGCTTGCTACCCCTCAACTGCCAGGAAAGGCCATAAATCAGGCGATTAGCTTCAACAATACCCGGGTAGGATTATGTCACGAGTTCCGTCTCCCAAAAAATTCAGCCCTTTAGGCCGTGTAGGGGGGGGGGGGGGGGGTCTTGGCCTAGGCCTACCTAAATACAATGCAATTGTTTGGATCCAAGTCAGACCTACATTATAAGTTTTATTCGCCTATAATATTGTGTTAGTAAAGCAAAATAAACGCATAAAAACTCAATTTCACACTTATTACAAAATTATTGCAAATCCAAACTAAGCTTAATTAAACGTTTCAGCATGAAATATAAATACATTATTCCCTTATTCTGAATGTCTGGAACGTAATTTGTATTTGTATACGTTTCTTATTGTTGATGAAAGAATTTTCTCCATGCTCATTGAATTTTGTCATAAAATTGTGTCATAATGTTATAAAACTAGCCGTGCTTTATTGCTGCGCACTTCGACTGTACGTAGTATAATTCATAACTCTATTATCTAAGTTCCCATAATACAAGGATTTTTATAATAAACAATCACGCATAATTGAATGTTCTCAAACTAAAGTATGACTAATAAAACTTTGAGACAACTAAACGGATAAACATATAAAATAGACCTAGGATAGGCCTAGATATAAACTTTAAAACTACACTTTGGACCACAACAAACACCAAAAGAGACTGGAACTGGAATCAAGGACCAGACTACAGTGTCAGGATTTACACTCACTGACTTCACTACAACTGGTACGTTGACGGACTTTGGACTGATGTGACGGACAGAAGTGTAACAAAGGGATGGGTTGAGTCAAAACAAAACAAATGTTATTGTGTTCGCTACTGGGAATGGTTAGGAGCTTGGGGTCAACAAACTGGCCTAGCCCGCTTTCTCTTCTTTCCGAACTACCCTTGTCTCTGAACGGTGTACTGAATTTAAATTTGAAATTTGAAAATAGTTTTCAAGATCAATAACAATGTAACAAAGTTAACTTTTTGCCACTACTATTTAACGTTACTAATGTTTTTTTAACGATTACCAATTACAAGTTACTTGTTAGCGAATTTCCCATATAGGGAATAAGCTATTACCGTAGGTCTCATGGTAAGACCTAGACCCGGGACCGATTTTCTTTTTCGTTTTGAGGTCCCCAGAGGCCAAAAACACCATCCATTCAAATTCATATATATATATATATATATATTTATATATATATATATATATTTATATATATATATATATTTATATATATATATATATTTATATATGTGTCCGTTAGCGCGATAACTCGAGCAAAATTGATCCGATTTTGATGAAATTTGGTACAAACGTGTAAACCTACATTTATTCGAACGAGTTCGCGAACCAGCATAATCGGACCATGGGATCAGGGGTTTATGGGGGATTTTATGGGGTAAAAATGGGTTTTTCTCATTTTTGACCCTAAAAACTTAAAATTTCTAAATTTCTCTCTAGACCAATTTGAAGAGCTTAAAAAAACAAATAATTTGGTATATTGAAGTGTTTTTGAATGTTCATTGACTACGGAGAAAATTTAAAATTCCCATGTTATTCTTATGGAGAATAAATAAACTGTTCTAGTTTGCTTGTTTATGGATATATTTTAATCAAATTTGGCAATTTGGTTTATTTCATACTAAGCTATCAATATTTCAATTGAAAAAAACACATCTCAACATCTTCCCTGTAGCAGCAAACCTAATTACTCACTAAAATTAATGTTATTTAAATAGGAAATAAATCTGAAAATTTATAGGGAATATTTTAGTAGAAATCAAGCCGGGTAAATGGAAATTCGCTTAGTATGCAGGTTTGCTGCGACGGGGGTATTTTAAGATGTAACGGATGAGTTACAGACGTTACTCAAAAATGTAGCCATTAATAGTAATCGTTACGTTATTATAATCATTCAGAACTGGGAAATCTACAATTCAAGCTGTGACCTATCTTGTAGATGCAATCCTTGCAAACCTTGAAAGCAGAGCCGATACTGGTGTCACCTAATGTGACCTCAGTAAAGCCTTTGATTGTGTTTGTCATGAGACATTGCTGGCTAAGTTAAAGTACTACAAGGTGACTGATACAACTCTGTCACTTCTTAGCTCATACCTAGATAATAGAGAACAAATAGTCTGTGTCAATAATCAGTATTCATGTAAGAGACTTGTACCCTTTGGCGTGCCGCAAGGTTCGGTTCTTGGACCTCTTTTATTCCTTGTCATGGTTAATGACATTGATGTTAATGTACCATTTGAGACTGTATGTTTTGCTGATGACACTACTTTGTTTAATGCTGGTTCTGATATAAAAACTGTCAATTTGAATTCTGAAAGTGCCCTTAAAAGTGTATCCAACTGGTTCAGTACCAATGGTTTCATACTTGACAATGACAAAACTCAAACCATAGTTTTTAGTAATAAGAATGTCAAGGCTAGTGATTCTCCCTCCTGTGATCAATTAGGGTTAAGTAATGTTAAACTATTAGGCTTAGTTCAGTTCTTGATAGAAAATTGACATGGCAGTTTCATACGGATTATATTTGTAACAAACTTTCAAGAGTTGTATATTTACTAAGATCTTTAGATAAAAATGTCCCGAAGTCATATCTCAAGCTTGCTTACAATAGTTTCTTTCAAAGTAATTTACTGTATGGCATATGTTTATGGGGAAATGCAGCTGGAGTACATAATGTCTTACTGGTTCAGAAAAAAGCTGTCAGAATACTAGCTTCAGCTGACTACTCAGAGCACTGTAGGCCTATTTTTATCCATGAAAAAGTGTTAACTGTCTTTAGTTTATATGTTTTGTATGTTATATTAGAAGTAAAAAAACAATCTGTATTCTTGTTGAAACGGCTAAATGTACATAGCCACAACACAAGGCTCAAGCATGAAATTGACATTCCCTTTTGTAGATTGACCAAAGCAGCCAAAAGCTCTTAAGTTATAGGGCTTAAACTGTACAATAATTATACTACCTCATCATGTCAAGAATATTGAATCCTTTGCTAATTTTAAAACTGTTGTAACAAATGGTCTTCTAAAGCACCCACTTTATTCTGTTAATGAGTTTTTGCATTTGAGTGCTACTGATTTTATAGATTTTAGCATTGTTATTCAACAATTTTTATTTTATGATATTTATTCTCAATTGACAACTGTGATCTCTTCTGTGATATAGGCTAAGTTTTACATGTATGTTACATAAGGTCTACTGTGATAATGTTCATGACTCTGTTACATTTTCTAGTTTATAGTTTTCTTTGACAATGTCTATTGCACAACCGTGTCTAATGACACCAATATGGATAAACATAAGGACACATATGTATATATATATGTACATATATAAAATATGGACACAAAGATGAATAAAGGATTCTTATTCTTCATTACTCCCAAGTCTGCCAAATCGGAACTGCAGTATCGCAACCACATGTCTGCTTTAGTTGTAAAAGTAATATTTTAGTGCAGGCCTAACAATTTTAGGGTTAAAAATATCAGTTTGTAATAATTTATAGATATAACATCAAAAAGGTAAAAATAAAAAAATCTTAAAATAAATTAAATTAAGTAGGGCCTAAGCCTACTTACCTAGGCACCTAACAAACTTTTTGTTAAAATCACCAAAACGCTCGGTAAGACTAATTTAAGTTAACTGAATCAGGATAAAATAACAATTATAGTCTAATAAAAAGGTTACCTCTAGTACTTGTCAGTGATCCTGGAATTTAGGTCAGCGACCCAGGTTTTGAACCTAAAGGTTCATTTTAAAGCTGATACCAAGTTGAAAACGCATTCCAAACACGCAATCCTCTTCATTACTGTGAAGAGTCATTAACTTATAACACACGAGACACGAACACGAAAACACTGAACATTTAACAAAAATTGGCCAATTATAATAAGTTACTGGTACGGTAGCGTGCGTGGTGTAGCCGGCAAAAGATGAGTCATGACTGGCCATCTTGAGTTCATGCTTAGGCCTAGTTCATAACAAGTGCGATTGTTATATCGTTTGGTTAACTTAGTTAGGTAAGGTTAACGTAACCTAACTAACCAAATGATATATCGGAATGAAACAATTTAATCGATATTTTCATTCAAATGAGTGTAGGACCTAAAGTAAAGTGCAGCCTCGATTATTAATCAATATTTTCAATTCAATAGTTTCAATCGATATTAGCGTAGCCCAGTTAAGACACTGTACCCCACTATTGTGTTTATTTATTTTATGTATAGCCTACTTGTATAACAAAACACAAATAATAATAATTTTTCCTATAGGCCTAATTTTTCCCGTTCTAAGCCTATGTCACGATTTCGCCCGTCCGGGAAGGGTTAAGTTGCAAAGACCCATGGCTACCTATCATTATAATATTTTGTCTAAATAGTGTCAACACTTGGTAAAATTAGAGTTACCTGAGGTATCAACTGCAGCAATTTCGCACTCAAATCGAGGTACAAGATTGACTTCATCTTTTTGCCAGATGTAGGTACAATATTTGTATTTTCCAAACACAGACCTTACTTCAGCTAAAACATTTTGAAGATATTCTCTTATGTTTTCTGTAGAGTGAGATGTCTTAGGGAAAATATAATATTCAACATAATCGTCCTCTCTTACGGTTTGAAGAACTTCTTTATTAATGTTCATGCTTGCTTTGGGCTTGTTGTGTTGGGTTGACTTCTTGATTTGATTTTGATCTTGCTTTTGCTTGATCTGTATTCTGTAATCTGTACTGTATGTAACCCTAACCTAACCTCAAATTAAAAGTTTTTTTTTTCTTATAACAATTTTCAGTTCAGCTGTTCAACTCAATTCAATTCAACTAGGACGGAACGATTCAGCAGATCAGAACGGAGTGAAATAAACGGCACCAGCAGCCTGACACCACTGAGCTAAAATTATAACTGGACTAGCACTGCCATGGCAGAAGTCTGTCAAAAGCGTGTCGCTGATTTTGTTAGGCCCGTATTACACTATCATAGTTCTATGACATATATCTATTGTCATATGTCTTTGATGAAAATTACAGTGTAATGTACCAACTATTATAATGGTTTTGAACTATCTATATATATAATACGCTAAGCCGATTTTTGTAAACAGAACTCCTCCCTCATTTTTGGACCGATTTTGATGATTAAAGTGTCAAATGAATTGCCCTGATCTGTAGTTTTGCAAAGTCTTTTTTTGTTTTTTGAAATCTTTATTAGTTTGGACAGGATATTCCATCAAAGTCGGATTTTCTCCCATAAGATTAACATGGGGGAATCTAAATATTTAATTGGAAACTTTGTCTCCATTAATTTGAGAGAACGACTGGACGTAGAAACTTGGTAGAGGTGTCCAAAGAAAGGTCTTGGTCTCTAGATGAGTTACCAAAAGAAAAACTAAGTGAATCCTGTTAGGGCTCTGCCCCAGAAGCCTTTAAAGATCCCTCCACAGATTTGTTTTCATTTTGTCCATGTGGATAATACTTTTTAATGAAACAGCTGTTAATTTTTGAATTAATTGTATTTTAAACAACACATATTTATTGGGAGTTACTGAATTGTCCAAAAGAAGTATTTGCAATGTTATTTTCTGATTTTAAAATTGATTTCCTACTGTATGTCATATTTTGCAATATAACGTTCCATTACGAAATCAGTAGAAAATCCTTTTATCACAGTAACTCTCATTTAACATTTATTTCTTATTGAACTATCTTATATCTATTGTACGGGTTGGTGTCTGCCTTTTTCACCACTTTTGGCTATATTTTCTCATATTATTCTAGACAGATCATCATAGGTTCGTGAGATTGGTCATACATGTTTTCAATCATTGGAAAAATCTTCGATTTTGTAATACAATACAAAATAATACAAGTGCAGAAGTGTCTTTTAGCTTTAACATTAACCCCACAACCGATTTCTCAAAACTATACTAGAGGGTAATTCATTGGCACAGAAGTACGATATGAACTGATGCGACGTGTCGAAGGAAAAATCAAACTTACACTGTGAGGACCTCCCTTTCAAGTTAGAACGTGTCTCCTCAACAAGCAGACATTTTCTCTCAAATAAAATCATAGATTAATCCTTATTACACTGATGAAATCGGGGAAGTTTTTAACTAAAAAAAGATCCACCAATACGATTTTAATACTGTTTAAAGGTTCTTCCAAAGTATGGGAAATATTTTATTCGTTGAATGATCAACCATATTTGGTAACTAACGCAATTAATATCATTATTGTTTTTACACTTATTTACTCTTTAAACAATGTTAAATGCTCAAAATATGTATAATTTTACTCAATTTATCGCAGTTAGATGAATTAGCGTAAGCCTTGAAAGTAACCGTCGATTTCGACGGGTTTCACCTAGTGATAATATGTCATAGAACTATGATAGTGTAATACCGGCCTTAGGTTGGTATAGCAGCGAGTTTTCTTACCATAGCAATAACATGGCTTCTAACTAGGTTGGTATAGCAGTGAGTTTTCTTATCCAATAACATGGCTTCTTTATAACTCACACCTCACGCAAACATGGCGGCTGGCGACACGCATCTTTGACATTCAGTGCTACCTCCAGTTAGAATTATAGCTCAGTGCCTGACACATACTTTCTCCCATTAGCTTGTGAAAAACGTTTATCAAGAGCAACGATCACATAGATTTCTAAGACCAATTAGGGCACGCCTATCTAACTACTAACTAACATTCAAGCTTTCAAGCAGCTGCCGCCAGGTCCGCCATCTAGCCATCTAGGCTCGGTTCACACGAGCGACTTATCTAGCTGACTAGGCTAAGGCTGTGACTAGGTAAGCCCGACTGGGTAGCAGACCACGGGATACACCGGTTCTCACGAGCGACATGTCCATTGTCCACGAACTAGATGAAAATATCGATATCAAAACCACTCGGATCCATCAGTGGTGCACAATGAGAACAAAGGGAAGAATGCGAGCTGCAACGCGACTACCCGATCGCTCGTGTGAACGCTGACGCTCCCATAAGGCTACATGTACTGCTACGCCACTCACTAGAGCGGGTGACTGGGTAGCTGCCATGAGTGACTGGGAATCGGAATCGGGGCCCGACTATGTTTTGGGACACCAAGCTCGAACGCGGCTAGCTACAGTTCGGCCAAAACTTCTGTGCGCGTGGACGGGTTGCTACTAGCCGAACTAAAACATACGGGTACCGGCTATTAGCAGTGCTAGGTGTAGTGGCGACTGGCGAGTGAGTAGCAAGACACAAATGTTTTCACAAAAGTACCCCCGGCAACCCCCTCGCCTAGACTCAACCAGATCTGGTCGCGCGCACACAAACTTTGTCGTGTGAACCGGCCTTACTGTAGGATAGAAGCGCTAGATGCCGATGAAAACTGCACCAAAACTCATTGTTCGCTTTAAAATAACTTGACATTTAGCCTACTTAGACTAGGTAAATCGTTGAAACTTCGTATGAGAGATGTCAATAAGTCTAGGACACTATTGGTTCTAATTAAAAGCTTTTAAGAGTTAATATTTTCTATTTTAAATCTTGTAATTGTTGCAGCAATGGGGGGTTGCACTATTGATAGCAAATCTCCCATAGGGAATAAGCTATTACCGTAGGTCTCATGGTAGGACCTGGACCCAGGACACGAGTTCGCGAACCAGCATGATCTGACCATGGGACCGGGTTTTATAGGTTTTTCTAGTTTTTCATACTCACAGAACATGAAATTTCCCAATTTCTCTTTAGACCATTTTAAAGAGCTCAAAAATCAAATAATTTAGTATTTTAAAGTGTTTTTGTATGGGTTTTGGATAAAATGCAAGAAATTGTAAATTTAAAATTACCATGTCATTCTTATGGAGAATAAGTAAACTGTTGTTGTAGTTTGCTTGTTTATGTATATATTTTGATCTAACTTGTAAAATCTATTTCTTTTATACTAAGCTATTAATTTTTTACTAAAAATGCACTTTATTACCCTTCCTGTAGCAGCAAACCTAGGTAATCATTATACCTAATGTTATTAAAATAGATTTAATTGAAAATCAAATTAGGCAAATGGAAATTTGCTTAGTCTGCAGGTTTGCTGTGGTAGCGGTATTTTTATAATTCACATTAATTTTAATGAAAACCGGTTTCATGGCTACATTTAATTTTCTGTTTTTTATGGGGGTTTAAGGGAAAATAACATAAGTTACAATACCTTTTGAACCGTTATGTTTAAGGAAATGGTACCAATTTGTTCAGAATTTAAAGGACCATAACATTCCAATAATTGTAATCAAAACTGGTTTTTTTTTCTAAAATCTGATTTTTTAAATGAGAAAATAATATAAGTCACAATAACTTTTGAATCGTAAATTTTGCGGAAATGGTATTTGTACAATTTTGTTAACCAAGTGTTGTAAAACTATTTAAGTTGGAGGAAAATAAAACTTATACAAGAATTTGTGTACAAAAGCTTCTTTAATATAGAGAAATATACAAATCACAATTAAAATACTGAAAAGTATAGTTTCCTTTCAGAAAGTATACAGTTTTATACTGACATACTACGCTGTCAGGCGATCGTACTACAATATAACTTCACACGTTAATTTACAATTATTATGTATATTAGTGTTCTTTGCTATTTATTACATTCAAGACAATTGACCATTATTCACAAACTTAACAACTACAACAGACGAAATTACAAATTTGCTAAATTAACTCCTCCAAACAGAAAAATTTGAAAAATAAAATGGCAAAATTAACTGGCCACAGATTAACTATATGGATTAATTATTCTTAGGAATCATACTTCCTGTTTAAACACAAGACTCAAGAAACCGAGGATGATACAATTTATCGGAATAGTAAATTCGCAACTCAGGTTATAAGTACACAACTTAAGTTATTGCTTGTTTTCAAATTAAAATAAAGAACTTAATAATTAAAAGGCAGCATTGGTTTGTTTGAAAGACACTTCGTTATGGTGGAACACTGTTTTAAAAATCGGCTTCTGTAGCAAAGACGTTCTCGCTTCTCTCATCCATCACTCCACTTTTCTTGTACTCTCCAACTCGTTTTTCAAAAAAGTTTGTCTTTCCTTCCAGTGAAATGTTTTCCATGAAGTCAAATGGGTTTTCTGAGTTGTAGACCTGCAAAGAACCAACATGATTTATTATTTGAAACAATTACTAAGTATTGTTTGTTACTTAATAAATAGAAAAATAAATATTTCATAAGTCAACCTAGCTTAAGTGAAACAAATTTAGTTTTTTTTAAGTACTCCAAAATTAGTCAAAGACAAATGATATTTAAGTGTAAAAAAATACTAAATTAACTTGATATACACTACGAACAAGACGTTAGGCCTAATGCATTGGTTTGTGAACAAAATAAGCAGCAATTCAAGCCATAAACTTGATGATAAACTTATTCAATCCATAAACTTGAACTTGTTGATACTGTTTCTTGTAAAACTATGGCCCTTAACTAATTTCCCAACTTTGTATTTAAACTAAGTGATATTTATAATACAACCGTAAAAAATCCAGCTAAAGTGAAATATCTCACTAACCTTTGAGCACTTGAGTTCATAGAGAAGGCGGTCAGCCACGTACTCAATGTACTGCTTCATGAGGTCGCAGTTCATTCCGATGAGACTGACTGGAAGCGCAGCCGTGAGAAACTCCTGTTCTATGACCACAGCCTCCTTGACTATAGACTGTACTCGCTCCTCGGACGGCTTCTGAACCAGGTGCTTGAACATGAGGCAGGCAAAGTCACAGTGCAAGCCCTGGAAATAAGTATAATTAGATGTTATACACACAAAATGAAAATGTATATATTTTTAGGTTGGCCTCTTTAAATTTGCATTTGCCTGTCCACATAGGCCTCGAGTCAGCTAATAAAGAAAGAAAAGGTAAGGGGAAAGTGGCATGGTACAAGACTTAAGTGTAGTGGTAAAATTTAGTCGCAGGCACTAGGACGTAAACCCCCTCTGCCACAAATTTTTGTAGCCTGTCCCACTAACTACTATTGAGGTAAAGACATACATTTTCCTAAACTTATTTAGTTAAATTTCTCCATAAACTGTAGGACAACAGATTGTAACACACCCCGATAAAAAAACATTTAAAAAATGTATGAAATGTATATTTACAACACCCATATAAAATGTGAACTAAATTAACACCATTTCCACAGCTAAAATTTAGATCAAAAAGATTAAGGTACAAACCTCATCACGGGAAATTAGTTCGTTGCTAAAGGTCAAACCAGGCATGAGCCCTCGTTTCTTCAGCCAAAAGATGGAAGCAAAGCTGCCGGAGAAGAAAATCCCTTCAACAGCTGCAAACGCGACAACTCGCTCACCAAACGTAGCCGTATCACTGGCAATCCACTGCAGAGCCCAGTCAGCTTTGCGCTTTACACAAGGCATTGTTTCGATTGCGTTGAACAGAAACTCCCTAGAGCAAAAGAAATCATGAGAACCAGTAATCAAATTTAAAACAGACAATGAAAATGTGAATTAGCTAAAACTGTGAGTTCACAGCCAAAAGATATTTTTACCAAAAGATATAAAAAATGAATGTAATAGTAGGAAGTTCCACTTTAAACTAAAGAAATTCCTAGTAGAAAAAGCAATTTACTCCTTTGAGGGATTTTACAATTTAAAATATTGTAAATAGACAATTCATTGTAGGCCTACTTGTACATTTTTGAATAAATTTATGAATACATTTATAATATTTATGAACATCTGTACTGAAATGTCGCAAAAAATTCCAAAAACCGGTGTTTTATTGGAAATTAAAAATATGTAGGCAAAAAAAATGACGTAGGATAGTTTTGAACTAGGTAAGTGATCATCTACTAAGGCAATAATAATTTAAAAAAAGAAAAAAATAGAAAAAGTTCTCCCATCCTCCACTTTGATATTTTGAAGTTGATTAACCAGCCAGAAAATTTACTTAATTAATTAATTATATGTTGAAACCGTCTAGTTTGACGCTAACTACAATATGTAATAAATATATACATTACTTCAGGAGTTTATTGTCTATGAACACGGGAGACAATGATATGTCCACTATGTCCAGACAAGCACCAGAAATTATCAGAATTTTGCTGAGATAAAAAGAAGACGATGATGTCTACATGAGCGTAGGAAACAATTAGGATTTGCTACGATCACAGGAGACGATGAAGTCCATACAGCTGTGGGAGAAGGTAAGAATTTTGCCAGAGACGTTATACATACAGGAACACAGGGGATAATCGGAATTTTTAATTGCTGCATAATTTTTTTCTTTACTGAAAAAACACCCCGTTACCCCAAAATTACCCAATGGAAGAGAGGGGTTAGTAAAGTAACCAATTCATCTAGAAAATTTGGTAAAATTAAAAATAAGAATGGTATTGATATCGAGAATTGATAAATTTTGGTATCGACACATCATCACTAGTTATCAGTCAACAGGAAGGTTTAGTCGTGACAGTGTCTCTTCTTTAACTGCACTCACCTCTCCTTGGAGTCCTTGATGTACGTGTCGATCAGTAGACTGTACATTTCGGAGTGTATGTTCTCCATTGCGATCTGGAAGCCGTAGAAACATCTTGCTTCGGTAACCTGCACCTCCTGACTGAACCTACGGATCAAATTAGAACATTACAAATCCGTAGGTTAAAGATGTAACGTAAAGAACAAAGGCCAACGTGTCGTCTGGAGCAGGCTTACCTGACTTGACTAGGAGAGTCCACCCAAGCACAAGAAATATAACAACTTCCCAATATACACAACAGTTAGAATAATTTACTGTCCCTGACATAATCGTTAACTATGGAAGGTTTAGTTGGGAAGAGAGGTTTTGGTAGGGAAGGGATACAGTTTTTTTACTAGGAATTAAAAATTCTATGATCTTGATGGATACACTTGAATTACTTTTTCTAACCACTGCTACAAATCTGCAGATTAGATAAATTTAGAGACAATTTTTAGATTTTTATAAAAACTATCTTATGGTAAAAGGAGTTGGATCCATATCATGAATAGTTTACAAATAATGCTGGCTAAACTAGAACTTAGATCACTGCTACAAAAAATAAAAATCATTGTTTTTACTGCACAAAAATTGCTTCTCCCCAATCCAACAAAGAGAGGATTGATAAATTCCCAAGTTCTAATGGTATTATTTCTTATTTTTTGGTGAAGTTGTAGGGAAAAAAATTGAACTCAAATATTTTAGTGATTTATAAAGTTTTAAATTCCATTTTTCAGCCCCTGAACTGCTTAGTATAGACTAAAATAAAACATACCTCGTCTTACAGTTCAAATAGTGTGTTTTTTAATCCACTACATGTTTCGCCATGTTGGCATTTTCAAGTGGTACACAGAAACATTGAAATATTGAAACATTATACCATTCAATTGGACTTGTCAACTTGTAGAAATTTACGTGTAAATGTAAATTCCTACAACTTGACAAGTCCAATTAGGATGGTATAATGTTTCAATGTTTCTGTTTACCACTTTGAAAATGCCAACATGGCGAAACATGTAGTGGATTAAAAAAACAAACTATTTGAACTGCAAGACGAAGTATGTTTGATTTTAGTCTATAAAGTTTTAGTGAAATTGCACTGAAACAATTTAACTCTATCACTACCATGTAAGCCTCCCATAGAACCTATTACTACAGTTTCTCAACCTTTTGAAAAAAAAAATGTTAGTGTAACCCTCCGAGTGTCCATAGTTTAGGCCTTAATGTCCGCCTATTTTTGGCGCATTTGCAAGGTTTTATTAAAACGGATCTGAAAAGCTTAAAACAATGTTAATTCTACTGTTCTATATACCATTTTGTTTGGAAAATCATGGGCTTCAATATCATACATAAAACCTAAGGAATATTTGTTTCAACAAAAATTTTTTAGGTAAAAATAAAAATTATTTTGGAAAAATTGAAAAAAAAAATAAGTTCGCACTCAATGAAATTGTATAAATTATAGGCCTATAAATATTTGAAAATAGCCACTTTGTTCTAAATTTTATGAGGGTTACAAATATATAATAATATAAGGAAGTAGATTTGCAAATAAATAAGTTATGGGCAAAAAACAGATTTCAGTACATAGCGTTTAGCTAAGAATGCATAGCCTAACCATAGCTAGGAATCTGGCTGATAATTTACATCAATATCACTACCTACTTCTTCAAGATCATCAACCAGCCCTTCAAAATCACTTAAATCTTCTTATAATGCACCACGTATATCACTACTTTTGATTTTTAACACTAAAACAATGATAAACATAATAAAACACATCAGTCATCGGTCCGAGGTTAACTAACCTGTTTACAAATACGCACGTCAGCTGTCTGCTACAATTACGATCGGCTCGGAGAACATAAAGCACTTAGAGACAGACCTCTGGAGAAAGCTTATAATCTAACGAAAAGAACGATACCTAACTCGATCCAGTTCAATCCGATTTTGTCAGTCATAGAGCCTTCGCCGTAAACAGTGTTCGTGAGTCGCTGCAGCGACGCATGACACTACACAAAGTGTGCTACGCGTCGCTGCAGCGACGCATGACACTCGGAGGGGTAAACTCGGCGCTCAGCAACGGCACAGAGAAAAATGTGGAGTGTTTGTGAGTATTAATGAAATATTAAGAGAGAAAATAATTAAACCATGTTAACAAGAAGAATAGAAAGGAATATTTATTTTTACAATATTATTAATCATTTTAAAATCATCAGCTGTTCTAAACAGGCTAAAGAAAACTTAGGTGTAAGAACTGAACAAATACATCTAGACTGTAATAGTTTTTTAATGGAAAGTACATAAAATAAGTCTAACTAGGTGAACCCGTGTTAATTCGCAAGAATAATAAATTAGGATATTTTGAATGTTTGGATGAAAATTATTTGGTATTAAAGCTAATCAATGACAGAAAAATAAAGCTACATATAAAACATGTTTTAAATAATTAAGATAAATGTTTACAACTCTTTAAAAACGACATTAGTTTTATGGATGGAACTTTCACCGTCAACAAATTGTTTCTCTGTTTCTGTAATGAAAACCCTTGTTGAGTCGAAGCTTTTTGCACGACTGAGTGCAATATATAGTTGCATGCTGCGAGAAGACCGGTTTTGGGAGCTTCAGTGCAACCTTCATAAAGGTTTGTCCCTGACTTTCTTTTGTTTATCGTAATTGCATATACAACGCAGATAGGAAACTGGTATCGTGTGAGTTAAATGGGAAAACCATTAGGATTTTAGGTTTTTCATTAGCCTGTGTTCTGGTGTCCTTACAGTATTGAAAAGCCTCATTTCCCTAGAATGTGGTGATAAAATTAGTTTACAAAACCAAAAACACCATTTTGAACGATTTTGTTTCTACAAGGGTTAGGGAGCTGAAATTTTCCCAGAATATTTTCAAAACTTACTTTATTAACATTAAATGTGCAAGGTTTCAACATTTTTGGTGCATAAATGGGCAAGTAATATAAAATCAAATGTTTAAAGCTCTTCGTGGGACACCCTGTATACAAAATATGGTAGTGATGATTGATTTTGATTGAACACTTTCAAACCCAATAAGAAAATGACAAGAATCTCAATGGTGTCCCTACTTATTAGCTATTGAAAATTCGGGCCAAGAAGTTTCTAAAAAGTACAACTGGAGTTAAAACGTATTTATTCGTTAATTCGCTAGTATTTATATTATCACATTTTCCCTTATAAATATGACTCTTCATAAGTATTCATCACTGCTTTCTTACAATTATTTAAAATACTTATATCGTCTTCAATTTTCCTTAAGAATTTAGGAAATCAGAACTTGAATAGGCTATAATAGTTTAATTTTTATTTTTATTTTTGGTAAATGAAAATGCAACGATTTTTCATTCAAAAACTAGTTTTGGATAGATACAGTTAGGTTTGGTTAGGGTAGATTACCTGACCTACCCTAACCAACAATTTTAAAGCTAATTGTAATTTGGTTTTATTCAGTAGACAAGCACAACTGTCAACAACCCAAATTTGTGTCTCAACCATTAATCACAGAGGATAGGTCTATAAGATTATATAACAGTTGATGAAAAGAGTAAATTTTACAGCCAAATAAATGGAAAAGTGTAACTACCTCATTAGCCTGGAAAAGTGTAAGTGTAATTACCTCTCAACAAGGTTCTCGTTGACGATGCCATCAGAGGCTGCAAAGAAAGCAAGCACATGGGAGATAAAATGGCGTTCTCCTTCGTTCAGTTTCTCCCAATCGGGTATGTCCTGTAAAAATCATAATTTAGTTAGATATCATACTGCCAAAACTTACATGTTTGATAAATTATTATTATAAAAAGGCACAGTGAGATTGTTTGAGACAGAACAATTCCTGGGATTTTACAATGCCGTTCTTTACACATAGAAGCGACATATACAATAAAAACTGGGACTAGGAATGATTAGCGATTAAACAATTTTTACTGCATAACTACTGATCGAACAAAGTATCTATTAACTAAACTGGATCATGTGTTAGGGGTCATTTTTGTGGTTACACAGATGTAACCTAAACAATACAAACAACAAAAGGCTAAAATAAGTCTTTTTTAGACATGTTTAGGCTATAATATAAACTAAAAATAAATAATACATTACTACTATTTATGTTTCAGTACTTTAAAAAAAGATTCACCGCTAGAAAACAACTTTAATAAATGGGAAGTTACGTTACATTATGTAATAAATCATTGAGTAAATCTTAATGGGGCGGCTTGCTGTTCAATGACTAGCACTCACGTAATCTCCAAGATAAAAAGTGTAAATAAACAGATATGTTGTAATTTTGAATTGAAACGTATGTTGTTATAATTATGTGTATTTTTATTATTGAAAAAAAATATATGATAAAATATACCTAGAGCAGAGCCTATTGATATTTTATAAATATATATATTGATATGTAGGCCTATATATTGAGCAAAAATATTAATAATAATAATAAGAATTCTTTGTTTACTATTGGTACAGCAACTCGTTTTATCAATACTAGTGTACCTGTTGCTCGAATTCGAGCAATTGCGAAGTATTGCAGGCGTTATTTTAAAACTATAGTATAAGGTTTTGCTGTCAGACAATAATTTATAGAGAGACACATTTTGTTAAACTTTAAAAAACTAATCTTAAACTCTTAAAGTAAAGCAACTAATAATTGAAGATGAGTTACAAATAATCTGCATTTATTTAAACAAACCTTATCTAAGTTTGTATAAGTTACCTTTGTAAGATCGACTTCTTCTGCCGTCCAGAATGAGGCCTCAGCCTTTTTGTACATAAGCCAGATATCATGATATTCGATGGGGAAAACCACGAACCTGCGCGGATTTTCTCGTAGCAAAGGCTCCAGCTGGGGGTCAAAGGCCGGCTCACTCGTGGCCAGCTTCTTAACAACCTGCATGACAACGCAACTTCATAGTTAAAACAATAACTACCAAGAAAAACTATGGGCCTACACCTTTCTTACAGCAATATTTAAACAACAATTCATCTTCTGTTTTGTTAACTTCACGACAAATGGCATTTAAGAGCACTGTAGTAAGTAGCCTGTGAGTAGTTACCTGCAAAAATATTTAGATTTGTTTATTTCACATGACTTAAACCTCCTGAAGAATTGGGGCGACTTCAAGTTTATGAGCCAGTCTTGTTTTAAATACTGGAAAAATAATTGAGATTTTTATCAGTGTTGTAAATATAATTGCTGTAACTAAAACCATTAGGGCATATAACTATTAAGAGGAATATTTTACAAATTAAGATACATTAATATACAAATTAAAACATTTTGGGTCCATGTTTAAACTATTAAGGGTTGTGAGATTTATTTTTTTATATTTAAAAATAATTGTCATAAGAAATATATTAAGTGTTTTACTTTTAGTTTATTCTGGTTAATCAACCAATAAATTAACTTAAAATAATATAGGCCTATCTTGTTTGATTTAAGAACAATTGTTTTATTTCAATTTGTAGACGTAAAGATGTATTTTGTTTGACATGACCAATGCAAATCTGTTTTTTTAACTTTGGTTGAATAAAGGAGTTATTGAGTTATAATAAAATCAATTCCTATTTAAGATAGGGACGCCACTATGTGCGTATTTTACCATGGTCTAAGTTAATTATGATTAAAAAAGCCATTATGTGTGAGTTACGGTATTAACATATCAAAACTCTGAATAATGCCGAGGCTACCAAAGGCAAAATAGCCTTACATAATGTTATTACTTTAACTTGCCTAAATGGTCTCAATTTGCTTAGTGACAATAAGCTTTTTAAACATAAAAAAATACAAGAAAAATATTCATATTTTGAGTTGTTTTTGTCTCTGGATCACAGAACAAACTATAAAAGGTATAAAATTACCTGAGTACTGCCAGAGTGATCCTGTTGGTCCTTACGGACCCAACCTAACACATTGTTAAACGACAAAATCGACAAAATCAGTTTCCAGTCCAACGCTCTGTATGATACTTTAATAACAAACCAAGAACAGCTGATGAACAAAGAGCCGAGAAGTACAAAGTCCACCGCCCGCCCACCTCCCGTATCGCAGTCATGACTTTAACCTACAACTGTGCGGTCGGACATTGCAAGTTTTTGTCGGTAGGCCTATCCGTAATCGTAAAATGTGTTTATTTATTATGTGTCCGTGTTGTATATTTAAACTTTTGACGACCTTTTCGAAGTGATAGATGTGTTTCTTGTACAAGATCTGATGATGAGGACTTAAGCTCCTCGAAACGCTTAATCCGTAAGGACCAACAGGATCACTCTGGCAGTACTCAGGTAATTTTATACCTTTTAAGAAAAATATATTTCAATCACTCGTTAAAAGCATTATCTTAATGCTGTGATAGACTATAAACAACGATACAAACGACAAAAAAGCTGAATACATTAAGATGTTAGGCCACCAGTTAAAACCTCTACATTTTCCACTTTAATACACCATAGGTAAGGAGTTTAAGTTAAGTTTAGTAAATAAGATAAACGTCATTGTAGTTAGCTATAGGAGAATGTATGAAAGCTATGTTTCGTTATTGAACCCGATTGTTTTTAAAACAAAATTGTATTAAACATGTTTGAAAAACACATAACAACTTAAAAAACAAGTTGTATAGTGTAATGGTTAAGTTTTGGTTGCAATATTATGAAATACATTTTGTCAAGGATGGATTCATTAATGCCCTTGGCTCCTTGTGGTGGCTTTTGTATGGCTCAGACAGAAGTAGGCCCGAATCAATATCTTAGGTAAGGGCTAGTCTACTGGAGCATTTTGATTTCAGATGCTAGTTAATAAATAGCATAACCTATGATACTTTAAGAAAAAAATAAAAACATGATTTATTGAGCTAAAATGTAAATTATTCATACACTTCCCAAACACAGCAACAACTAATTAAGTTACATAACATCTTGTTAAAAAAATAGCTTTCACTTACTATGGAGTTATAATATTTACATAACTAAACAACAGAATTCCTTCCTAGATCATTTTGCTGACTAAATTTACTACAAATGCTGTAGGCTATAATATTTACCAAATGTACCTACCTAAAACTATACTAACAATATCTAACCTACAAACATCAGATGTAACTTGACATCTTTTTTTATCTTGATTTAGTAAAAAAAATTCATGATAACTAAGAAACCAACTGAGGCAGGGTCACTGGATTGCATACTACCTTTTTCCTAAGATCTACATAAAACATGCGGTACAGTAACTTAAAAGAATGTAGACTGAACATTAAAATATGATTGTTAGTGTACTTGCTTTTAAATTAAAATACCCCCGCTGCAGCGAACCTGCACATAATACGCGAATTTACGTTTACCTGATTGGAGTTCCCCTCAAATTTATTTCCCTAAGGAAATAAATAAATAAATTTTGCTGAATTTATTTCCTCGAAGGTATTTTCCAAAAATTCTCCCTGAGGAATATCATTTCATCCGGTTTTTAATTTCAACTTTTAACACTTGGAATCAAATTTGGGGGGTGTCTACCAGTCGATCACGCAAAATTTCAGTGACTTCGGGTGGTGGTAGGGGGGGGGGGGGACAACGCACACAATAAAGAAAATGCACAACCTTTGGAACCAAAATCAAATTCTCTTCTATGAACATGTGATAGTCAAGCATGTACAATATTTTGTGCTGTAACAATTTGAGCTGGTTGCCTGCTCCTAAAATATTTTCACTCTCACTGATTATGTACAGTATAATGAATTTTATCATTGTCTGTAGCATGGGACAAAACAAAAGACAGGCCTAGAGAACTTATGTCAACAAGGCCTGATTTTTTCTGTGACTTTTGAGACCTTAAAAAAACAGTGAAAATTTGTTTCTTTTCAGTGACTTCCATGAACCCTTAATAAAATCAGTGACTTTTTCCATGATTTCCGTTACCGGTAGGGGCGGTAGGCACCCTGTAATATGCTATGACCTATAACTTAATTTGCTAAAGACCTAGGTTACTATTACCAAAAGGCAGCCTCGGCCAACACAGCTGACCATATCGGAATTAAACATGACGGAATTAAACCGCCTAAAACTAGTCTTTCTGGAGGATTAAGGACAGCTGAGTCCAGTTTCAATCAAAACATCAATTTCAGAATAATAGGGAAGCACTCTACTGTAACCCCTCTATGACCTTGAAGCTATGTTAGTAAAAATATAACTATAAAGGTTACTTACAGTCTTCGCAATCCTGTAAATTGAGCACTAAGGCCGTTTCGGAGATAACTCCATTGTCGGGTATGTAGTCATCATACACTAATCTGAACTATTTACATATTTACATTTTTTACGTGGTTTCTTCATTTTCATTGCGTCAAAGTTTAATAAATAAGTTAGTACATACAATACAAAACACGGACACGACACGAAAACATTAAGGCACGTGCACGGCTAAAAACTGGCGACCGACTGTCAAAGCATTAAACTTAGCAAAATTTACAGACAAAATCAAAACTGTTTTAACAGAAAAAGCATGACTATAATAATGGTACTATACCTCGTCAAGTAATCCAAATGTTGTTTGAGGTTAACAACCTACATGTTTCGCCGTAAATACGGCATCGTCAGGGTTACAAAAACGAAGACATCGATGTCACACGCACACAATAAATACACGAATACGAACATTTACAGAAAGACAAAGTAATCATTTAATTGACATTGATAGGCCTATCACACGCACACGACACGGACGGTCCCGGCGCAGGTAGTAGACTGCAGTGTCAGACTCCTTCCTCGTTGTTGTCCATGTTATCAGTAGGACAAAGGTCAGGTGGCCGGTTATTTTGGTGAATTAGCACATTGAAAATAGAGTGTGACTGGAACTGCAGTTTTTCGTTGAGGATATGTCCACTGGCAGTGTTGTCGTGGTACAATTTGTAAATTTCAAACTCCTCTAACGTGTTTAGTTTAGAAACATGTAGGTTGTTAACCTCAAACAACATTTGGATTACTTGACGAGGTATAGTACCATTATTATAGTCATATAAAGTAATCCAGGGGCCATCAACATGGAATTTAATAGAAAAAGCATATTACACTCTCAAGGAATTTTTCAATGACTCCTGGTAACAGACACCCATTCTCTTATCAACCTCTCCTAACATAATCAGTTCCACCATGTTGTAGCTTTTGTAGGGGTATCTTCCTGGCTAAATCTTAGGTTTTTTATATATTTAGAATTCCTTATTTATTAGAAACCTTGACAATGTACCTGCCTGTGTATTACGTTTGTAATAATTGAATCAGATGTTATGTGCAATAAAGAATTGTCATTTGTCGTACAGTAAAAAAGTGTTGTTTAAGTAGTTAAATCGACCCTATTAAGTTAATAACAATGTACAATAAATGCGCTCATCGCCTGAACAAATTCATTACAGCCTGGACGAGAAGAAATGGGTAGGCTGTGCAGCCTAGTGGTGAGGGTAAGGTAAGAGAGGTTTGGGTTAATCCCCTGCCCGAGCAACAAGAGTTTAGAATTAATTGAACTTGGTACTTTCGTATTATACGGGAGGCAACCCTTAGCCTATACAGCGTGTTACAGCAGTTAGGTTATCATGATTTTGTATGACTCATCTGGTATCGTTCGATACATAAAAAAACAAGAATAGTCCTACAAACATATTTAGGCCCTACCTACTTTGTATGGTTGCCATTTCACCGAAGAGTATTAAAGTATGATAACCCAACCTAACCTAACTGCCGCAGCGCACTGTAAAATAAGTGGCCTCCGTGCAATAAGAAAGTACATTGAACTTTCCTAAAATCAACACTAAGGCCTATATTTGGCGACTTTTAATAACTAGGCCTAATAAGAATGGCGCCCATTCTGTAACTTACTAGGCCTAGGTGGTAACACAACGAGAGTATGGACAAGGATCACTTGAACGAATGAAGATAGATACTTGAATGAAGATAGAAGTACAAGATGACAACCAAGGTGCGAAGCTTACTACGAACGGGCTTACTACTGTACAAGTAACTTAGGCTATGTTAAATAAATCAGAAACCACAAAGGTTAGGGCCTATAGACCAGGACACTTGATTACAAAACTACAACTTTCCTAGGCTACTTACATTGGTTTTGTCTGTCTTAATAATGTTTGTGGTGTCTCTCAGGGCAAGACTGGCCACACTCTTACTAGGACTGAAGGTTGGGTCCACCTGAAACAATGCAAAGTATGGTATTTAAGTTTACAGCATTAAAAAAGTAATATTGCTTGACTTGAATCTTTTGACTTAATTTGCCATTCCTTTCTGCTCAACTACGTACCTTCTTTGTTGAGAGAGGCATTTCACAGTCTTCTGTTAGATTAGCATTTTCCTTGTTGGGGATGTACATTTCAACAGTAGCGTTTGGCATGATTTTGTATAATTAACGAAGGATGTAATAGTAAGAAAAAGAAACTAAATGAAAAGGAACTGTTAGTTTTGGTAGCTAAATTAAACAAATGGTGCATACAACGTGTCGTTGATGCCAATGGAATGAAATGAAACGATGAAAGAAAGAAAACTAGAGGGAAAATAACATAAACTCATAAACATGTCCGTGTCCTTCACGAATAAGTATAGGCTAGCACCAATTACAAAAAAAAATAACTTACACCTTAGTTGATTTTTAATTGTAAGAATTGAAGATTTAAGTTCAAACATCTTATATAGATGAATAAAAAATTTTTTTAAGTTTTCAGTAAATAAAACTAGTAATAATTGATTTCTAGACGTTAATTTGTTCGAAAATATTTTCAGCGGCAAATTCAAACATGGCATTTTAGAGGGAATTTGACATTCGCTTTGTTTAGAGACCAATCATGATTCACGAGAATGAGATGGTAATCAAAAGGGGTTGGATGTTTGAAAGCCAGTAGTATGATATTGATATAATACCATATAAAATCTGGCGAAACATTGATATACGACTCAATTCCATAATATTATTGAAAAATACTTTTCTGAAATATAAAATCTGTTTGTCCAGAAATCCTAAATTTTTGGGATAAAAGAAAAGTACTAGTAGAGGCTTACTACGAATTTTTACCTCTTCTATCATACGCAGCTGCGATTTGGGGACATGAGTGATTTAAAAGAGTCTTAAAATTGCAAAAGAAAACCATCAGAACAGTTTTTAAGAAGCGTCGTAAATTTTCCTGTAAAAAACCTTTGTTAAGAATAAAGTTCTTACTTTTCCGTACATGTATAACTTGAACCGTCTCGTATTTGTTCAGAAAAATGTTGACCTGTTCCAAAATCTGTCTCACTCTATCTCCTGCGGTTTACCTCAGACTTACCTAGACATTGAGATAAGAAGCCGATTCAATATTAGACATCCTAAAACATAGATTTTTTTTAAACCATTTATTTTACAATGGCATTAAACAGTTCAATGCACTACCAGTTCCTCTGGAGATAGAAACTACAGGACTACAGCATGCGGAAAAATTTGGTAAAGGACACTATTATGGGACTCTTCTTTGGTCACGATGACGATGTTGCTACAGTGCCGTGAACTTTTTATGATGTCTGTTGTGATTTATATTACTGTAACAATTAATGATTTGTATTTTTATATTTTGTCTATAAGAATCTGTTGTTTTACTAGTTTTATGGAAAATACTTATTGATGCAATTATATGCACTTTCTCACTGTCAAAAATAAAGAGATTTGAATTTGAACAAATGCCGTGCATGTAGAATAACGTTTTATTGACGTAACCGCATTAATTCCATTGTGCTTATAACCACGTTTAACTGTCTCTGCGACTGTTTTGTCAGTTGCGGTTTACCGGTTCTGGTTGTCGATTGTGTGATTTTTAGTTGGGTCTTTGCTTGAATGCACTCTTTTGCTCGGTATGGACGGTTAAGGAAAGTGGGATTATTACGGGTGAAAAATCCGTTTTACAAACATTACCACCGAAACACCAGCTACATGAGAGTTGCCCTGATCGTACCTAAGGTACACATTTACGTATATGTTATTTATTACGAAAATAGTAGAGTGCTTTCTATCTATTTACCTAATCTACCAAGTGCCTTCTTAGGCCTGTCTGACCATACAGATGGCTGACTCACCTTCTGGCTAGTGGCTACACACCTAACACACGTCCGCATATCAGTTGATTTGGAAGTTAGTGTTAGTTGTTTATATGACGACTTTTCACGGTATTTACTCAAGGTAGGTATAGAAGAGCCTTCGATGACGTCAGCTGTCAGATCTCTTCTCTTGAGGGAACACCATTACCGCAACGATACGGTATTGAGTCATCGGCCTCGGTGGTGTAGAGGAAGCGTTTGGTGGGAGTAACTATGGTAATATTGTAGGAAGAAATCACAAAAGTTGCATTAACTTTTGAACCGTAATTGTTACAGTAATGGGGGTTGCGTTATTTTGTTTCGAATTATAAGGCCCATAACATATTAGTCGAGAACTTAAATCGATCGAGAGCTACAAAACCATTTCGGCCCGTGGTAGACCTACGAATGCTTTTTTTTCACCACACTATACCCTATTACCACTATTCCACACAATAATAATTTACACTAACAGTCAACACAACTACAACTTAAAGGTTATGTGAAGAAATAATTTGAGGAATTAGCAAAAAAAATAATAAATACAGTAGTTGCTAGGCAGCGGTGACAATAAAAAAATTCAATTGCAATGCTATGGATACTGATTGTGTATTTAATATGCATTCATGTTTTAAGAAAGTAAGTGGGCAGCTGATTTTGCGACCCTAGGGATGTAAAAACCTGCTCGGTCCCCAAAGACGATGACAGAGCTGGCATGGCCAGCAAATCGTAACTTTCAGCCACCAATTTACGTATGTAAAACAGCTAAAAACATCATAGTGTGGTGAAAACATCTTTTGGGGGTCCAGGGGGACCCAAAACGGATATATCCACTCAAAGCTCAAACTCAAAATTTTTGACGAAAACAATACTTTCACCATATACTATGTATAGGGGGAGAAAGTAAAAAGGGGACCAGACCCAGAGGCCAAAAAATGTAGAATGCTTTTTAATTGTTCAGTAATGGTAATAGCATTTATTTATATTGCACATATTAATAATAACTTTCAATAATATGCTAGCTCCACTCAATATTGCAAGCAGACAACTGCATGTACCAAGGCAACCTAAGTTAGTATTGGTTAGTCTATGCTAATTACTACCTGCATTGCTGCATTCATGGTGGAACTTCCACCATGAACCTGCATTAATTAGACCATGAGACCTACCTACTTACATACCTGCATGTTCTTAAGTTTCATGGTATATGTTATTGCCTGCTGACAATTAGAAAAGAGTAAAGCGCTTTTTTGCTGTCATATGTTTGTGTTTTTCTATATTTCTGCTAAGTTAGTTTTGTTGTTGTTGACTTTTTTTGTTCTTTGTTTATTTATTTTATAGCTAGCATCTGCTTGCTTCTGTCGTCTGTCTGAGCTTCACTTTCATTCATTCAACTTTCACTCTTCACTTCAGTCTTCACTCACATCACACAGTCACACAGTACTTAACGCAAATATAGGCCTAATGTTTATTTTACCGAGTTATTTTCAAATTTTCACTTGCCAGAAATTATTTACTCTGATCAAATAAAACATATTATTTTAACATTAGGCCTACGTTATAGAATGATTAATAATTCAATACTTGAAAATTTATCAATACACAATATTAATTTGTCAGTTTATTATATTGCGAGTGTTTTAATAACAGTTTTATCCATTATTATTACATGGTGGTATCAAAAATATTCATCGGCAAAACTAGAAGATTCTGGTGTTAATTCAAGCATTAGTGAGGGACAGATTGAAGAGGAAACCTCAGATCTCAAGGTAAGGGACATTAGGTAAAAATAGGTAAAATCCAGCCCTACCCTGTAGCCAAACCATAACCAGTGTGAGATTTTCTTTTGACTGATAAAAAGTTAACCAAATTCCTACTGACGCTTTATCAGGCATACTGGTACTCTAAACAGTGATATCTCATCGATTCCAAGGTGGAAGTGAGAAGCTTAAGTTTATTGCTTTTAAGTTACTTCCATATTATCGACTAGAAGCCACATGGAAACTTACTTACATGGAATTGAATAATGTTTTTCTTTTTGCGAGTACAGTTTCTTAACTAGGCTACGCTAGTATCCATTGAAGCTATCGATTCAATTTGAAAACCTTAATTCAATTTTTTAACTTTCCAGCAAGTTTGGTTAGTGAGGTTAGGTTATGACAGTTTCATTTTATAATTGATATACTTAGTTAAATATGTCAATTATTAATTGACATTTTCAATCGATATCAGCGTAGCTTAGTTAAGAAACTGGCCTACGAATTGAAGGTTGCAATTTGCCTTGAAGTTGGCCGCATCCCACAACAAATAATGCTTCACAGAGTTATGTTGAACTGGAACTCCAGAACTAGAAGGTAGCAGTGCATTTATGATTAGTGACACCACTTGCAGGATATGCTGTTTAAAATCAAGTAGCCTAAAGTTATATTAAAATAAACTCCCAGATCTAACCTTTTAATCACAATATGAAGTTTGATTCTAACATTTTTGGTTATCTTTTAATGCACTTTCAAAATTAGGGATGACCCTGCCCCACCCTGTATATAGGCCTACAAACAAATAGGCTACCGGTACCTATACAAACCAAACATCCTCTTTCATACGTACATAAGATGTGTCTGTGAACACAATAACTTGAGTAATTTTGGTTAGATTTTGATAAAATTTGGTTTGAAGGTGTAGAGCAGGATAAACTAGAATGAGCGCGCAAACCAGCATGATCGGACTATGGGAAATGAAATCAAATGAAAATGAAAATGAAAATGAAAATGAAAATGAAAATGGAAATGGAAATGAAATGAAATGGAAATGAAATGAAAGAAACAAAACGAAATGAAATGAAAATCCTTCTTTATTGAGGCGAACTTAGGACCTCATGGTCCTATCTTACAGTTAACCTCTACGTTTAATATTACGTAGGAACAGGGTTTTATTGGAGGTTTTATGGGGTAAAAAAGGGTTACTATAATTTTTGGCCCTGAAAGAATAGGAATTTTTTTGAGATAAGAATAGGCCTATACGGTATGTTAATGGGGAGTGTTAGCCATCATCATGCCAAATTTCAGCCCAATCCGTCCAGTAGTTATTGCGTGATTGAACTTCAAACAATCAAACACACAAACTTTTACATTTATAATATTAGTAAGATAAGATGAGGGAAATGGTTCTAAAATTTTTAGATTTTCTACTAACCATTTAGGTACTAACCATTTTGAGAGTAGATAAGTCGGAGAATTAATGCATGAAACAATTGGTCTCATTCCGTCTTCTGATTTGTGAACTTATTTGTAAGCTAATAGTGCTTTTGGCGGCTAGGGACATAAAAATAAAAAAAGTATATAGGTCCTGGGTCTGGGTCTTAATATTCCACCTACGGTAATAGCTACTTCCCTAGGGCAATGAGAATGAGAGAATGAGAATATGAGAATGATTTATTTCTTGAAAGCATAATATGTACAAGGAAACGTCAATAGGCTACATCAATCTTAGCCTAAGCCTGCAACACACCATGCAGAGAATTGAAAAACAAAAACAAAACTTTTTTATCATCACACATTGGCACTCATTGGCTAAAAAACTTACTTACTTGGCCAGGTGAAATTTCAAAATACTCGTTTGATGAGTAAATCGGATTTGCCAACAGAAGAGATTCCATCCCCTTTTTGAATTTTCTTCCGACAGGTTCCGAGCTGTACAAGGGAGTTTGTTAAACAACTTGTATCTCTGTATACAATAGCTAGATTGGACCTTTCTTAATCTAACATAGGGTACATTCAAGTTGTCCTTCCTCCTAGTATTTTGAGGGTGGATATCACTTCGGAGTTCGAGAGAGCCTGACTCCTGCTTAGTATACAGAAGAGATTGGTAAATAAATAAACTGTACACTGTCATAACGGATTCAGAAATAATGATAGATTTGCAGTGGTCTAGAAAATCAGCACCTGCCAAGATTCTGACTGTCGCCTTTTGGAGCGTCAAAACCCTCTCGACTCCCGGAGTGCCACCCAAAGTCTTAAACCATAAAGAATTATGCTCTGAAAAAAAACAAGGTAGGCAGTTCTTAGCCATTCAGTGGGTACAGAGTTCTTCAAGTTCCTGAGCAAGTGAATAACCCTGGAAAGTCTACTACATACTAAAGATATGTGACTATTCCAATCCAGCTTAGGATCCAACATTAATCCAAGTAGTTTAACGCTTATGACATCTTGCTTATGCTGTCTAAGACTAAATATTATGGACTGAGTCTTACTCTCATTCAGGAAGAGAAAGTTAGCTCGGAACCACGCCGAGGCCATTTGGAGAGCCTGAGACATAGTGCCCTGCAGGACATTAAAGTTATCATTTACCCCAATCAGAGTAATGTCATCTGCATAGCAAACAACCCCCTCTCCCAAATGCAAAGAAGGTCATTTATCATTATGTTGAAAAGCAAGGGCCCAAGGACAGACCCCTGTGGGACGCCATGAGTTAAAGATTTGACAACAGAGGACTGACCATTTACAGAGACAAACTGTCTGCGCCCGCCCAAGTATGATCCCAGTAAGTCCAAACCCTTACCCCTAACTCCATAAAAATGGAGTTTGTCAAGCAAAATTTTGTGGTCCACGGTGTCAAAAGCCTTGCTGAGGTCACACATCGTGGCCCCAGCAAAGCCTCCACTCTCAAATGATTTTAAAACAACCCCAGTCAGAACTTCAACTGCATCGATTGTGGAACGGCCTGATCTGAAACCATACTGGGCTGACACAAGCAGTCCATTACTTTCAAAATAAGGTAACATTTGATCCTTAATTATACCTTCAAAAATCTTACCAAACACAAGGAGAATAGATACAGGTCTAAAATTTTCAGGCACATGGTTCCCCTTTTTATGGACAGGGACTACTCTGGCTGTTTTTAGGACATCTGGAAGAACGCCCTCCTTGATACAAAGATTGATACAATAGGTGAGTGGAACTACAATATGATAAATCACATTCTTAATTAAGATTGCAGAGATATCAAAAACATCCATACTTCTAGAGCTATTCATCTTATGTACAACAGATAGCACTTTCTCACAAGAGACAGGTTCAATGTTAAAAGAACATGTTGGTCTAGGATGCTGGGCTAGGAGGTTTACAGCGGGGGTTGGTGGGGTAGGCCTAACAAATTGCATCCCGAGTCTGTTGGACAGAATTAATGAAGAAATCATTCAGCTCCTCAGCAGAAAGTCTAGTAGTTGGTTTTGCTTTTGCAGGGGCCCCCTCTTTTTTGATGACAGACCAAGCGGCAGCACAAGAATTTTGAGAGGACTCAATGAAATTGGCATTGTATTCTTGTTTTGACCGTACTAAACTCACCTGGTAATCTTTCTTTATCGCTTGATACCTCCTCTTGGCATCAAGGGTTTTTTCTTGTCTATAAATATCGTAAGAAAGAAGCAACCATCTTCTCAATACTACAATAGTCTCTGATTTCCACTCTGGAGCCAGTGGATGCTTTGTATTCTTCGGTCTAGACACTTTTTTAGTTAAAGATTCTTGAAAGAGCAAAATAAATATTCTAAAAAAATTACTAAAAATAACATTAGCATTACCCGCAAGTAAAATATTCCAATCAACTGAGTTGAGAGCAACTATAAAGTGATATGTTTTATCAAGAGTAATCGGTCGATAAGTCCTAGCAATATAAGGATCTTTATTCTTGGACAGAGGGATACCGAGATTAAACTGAATGCCATCATGGTCACCTATGGCATGTTTCACCACCTCTACTTTAAAATCTTCACGAGGAAGATCTGTGGCAACATTGTCCAGACAAGAGTTCTCATGAGTCGGCACCCAGACAGTACAGTAAAGATTCAGTGATTTTAACAAGTTTATAAAATCTTCAGACAAACAGTTTTGTTTCAACACATTAATGTTCATGTCACCACCCAGGATAATATGGTTTTTTGCCCTCTTGTTGCCTACAAAATAAGGTTCTCAAAGCTAGACAAAAACATTCCTGGATCACCATCAGGGGACCTATAGACACAAATAAGGACAATGTTCATAGCCGGGAAATGAACGCAGACAAACTCATGATGTAACTCTAAACAAAAACTATTTACATTGATAACAATAAATGAGTCACTAAGTTCTTGGGAAGCAAATATAGCAACTCCGCCTTGCCTGCGTTGAGAACGACAAAAAGCTGAAACATAAAAATAACCCTTAATGTTCACAAGCTTAATATGTTCATCACTCAACCAGTGTTCCGACAAGCATAATATTTTGTATTTGTTATCAGTGAGCATCATTTCAAGTTCCATAACACGGGTGTAGCATAGACACTGGACATTTAAAAATAGTAAGCAAATGTTTAGGAATTCCATGTTGTTTAGGGCTGTGCCAACTTTGGCTACCGACTCCCTTACAAAGTTGAGAGTTTATAAAGTTACGTTGAAATCTAGGCTTAGTAACAAATTCTTTAACGAGTGCACCCTCTGGCCAAAAGGATTCATTCAACACTTTTGAGGTTAGGTTGTCAGGAATGCCTATTTTAAAAGAAGTGTAGGTATTGTGTTTAGGTTTGAGAGGAACCACATCACCCTGGATACCAGATTTGTTAAGAATGTCAGAAATATCTTCCTTCACGCAATCTACGGCGAGTCTGGAAACAAAAATCGATGGAAGTTTACCTACCTCACGAACCTTTGTAGAGTCTAGAGTTTTATTGGTCCCGATGATTTGTAGAGACTGTTGTTTATTGGAACCAATATGCTTGGAATTAATACTGGGCTTTAGTCCATCACGCTTTAAATGTCTTTTCTTACCAGCTGTTTGCCACTGTTCAGCACTGCTTATGTAGTACACGTTGTCCAGAGGTGGAAGCACAATCAGAAACAGCCTTGTTACTTGAACCTCTTGTTACCTGGGCAAAGGACTTAGCCTCAACCTCACTGTTTATTAGCTCCAAACTATTAGCAGATGCAATGCCAACCTCCGTGGAAGACAGTGTGCCAGTTGTATCAGAGTTTTTATCATTAGTCTTAGGCCTATTTAAAGGATCAACTAGCCTAATTTGCGAGTTAAGAATCGAGTCTAGTTTATTGTTGACAGCAATATTATCAGATGCTATTCCCTTAACAATTTGAATCAAATTCAATACTGTGGATTTCAGCTCAATTAAGCCCTCAATATAGTCAACGTTCTTGATGACTTTGTCAAACTTAACCTCACAATCACTGCAAGCCCACTTGGACTTGTTACCTAACAGACTCATACAATTGTATTCCTCACTGCTTATATTCACACACTCACAATGAAACCATTTAAAACAGAAGAATTCACAATAAACTCCTTTTCCATCATCACAAACAGTAGTTTTACAGACTGGACAAATATCATCGTTGTAACCACCAGCCATGACAGGTTCACTCCAATTCCTTTAAAGACAGTAAACTGCACTGTGGCAGGCTAATAGGCTAACTTTAAGTTAATATTAATGAAGTGAAAGCAAATGATTGACAAAAAGTTGGGAATCTTTTAAAAGTCATTATAACTTACTTTAATTAGACAACATTTATTCAATAGCCTATAGACAATAATGTTTATTGGCATGTTCGTTGAGAACAGTACATGCGTCATTATTCGTGTATTATATCTTCATATTCCAATATTACCATTTTAGTTGTATGCATTTTCTTCCTCATGTCACCTAGAAACAGAATATAGAATTTTCTACTGTCTCTCTAATCACCGATCATTGGCTGAAATAATAGCCTACTTTTGTGATTTGCAAGTGATGACCGACTTGAAATAAAGCTCCGAAAAGGGAATATTATAAATGCTTTGAGGTGTGAATTTATTTTTTAATGCTCATAACTTTTCAAGACAGTCCCCATTTAAACTTCCTTAACTGTTCCAGGAATCCCAACGCAAAGACGATTCAATAGATGAAAATATCATGTCTCATATTAAGAAAAGACACTCCTTAGCAGAAGAAGTAGCTGCAAACTTGACTCAGCAACAACTTGAGGAAGAAATGGAGTAAGTTTATTTATAATACTACGTGTGAAATAATTGATTAAATGTATTGATGTTGTCAATTCACTGAGAAATACTACACATAGGCCTAAATAGTTGTGAGGCTCCATTTATTAATTTTCAAGTATGATAATCAAAGTGTTTTGAATATTATTCCAAAGTACTTTGAAAACTTGTTGATCATATTTGAAAAAAAACCTCAAGAACTAATCTTCTGTAATAACAGACGGTGTATTGGTTAAGACGATGTAAGAAAAAAGAAAGCCATTCCATGTAACTTAAGCATCAATTTTGCACAATTTGCATCAATTTTGAAGATAAAATACCCTGTCACAGCAACCCACAGAAAGGTGAATTTTCATTTGTCTGATTGTATTCTTACTGTAATATTTCCTTAAATGTATCAGAATCATTCCCTATTTAAATAAAATTATGTTTCATGAGTAAGGTTTGCTACATTGAAGAAAAAAGCTTGCTGTTTGGTAAAATGTTAATAGTATGGTCTGGAAAAAAATCAATTTTTCCAAATTTTATAAAAATAAACCTATGACCAAGTAACTAAGTAACTAACCAAGTCCAATAACAAAGGAATTTCAAATGTACAGTTTATTGGAATTTTCTCCTTAGCGATAAAGCCTTCAACAACGCTTTATTTATTTTATTTTTAAGTTTTACTCAATGGCTGTAATAAAAATTAGGCATTTTTTCATGATTTTTTAGTAAAAGTTATAACAAATCAATTTTTGAAAATCTAAAAACCCTATAACACTTTTGTTCCTGTTACCCAATCTTGCTGGTTCACAAAATCTATACAAATAAAATTAGAGTTCTGTCTGAACTTTGTTCATAATTATATTGTTTTTTTGTTATTTTTACGTTTTATAAATTAAAGAAGCCTAAACAAGTCTTATCTCAATATCTGTCTATCTGTCTGTCTGTCTGTCACGGCCCAGAAGGCATTTTATGTGGCCTTCTCCTGAAAAACATGAGCATCGATTGTGATTCAAATAGGCTAGTCTTTTTGTATTCACTGGATTGGCAACAGTGTCTTTAGCCATTAAAATATGGCCTCACTACTTTTGAAATAAAATAATTGAGGTTCAAAAACCCAATATTGCGCGTTTTTTCTGTCAAGTTTTCTCCCAGTGTTTACCACATATGGTACGTCATTAATGTAATATCTGTTTGTAGACTACGACATCTATGAAGTAACAAACGGCTGTTTGGATAAAGATTAATTTTCTAGCTGTCACTGATATGCTTACATTAAATGTTGTGTACAAATACTGCAACCTTTCTGATCACGTTTTGTAATAATGTGCAATAATGTGTAACTGTATATGAAATTAAATTGCTTGTTATCATTCAGAACCTTAACCGGAGATTCTGCGTGTGTGTATCAAAATGTACTCAAGTTTTGATAACCGGGAAAAAGACCCTGAATCAGTGTTGAATACGGCTGGGAAACTTATATTTGTTAATCATTGTCTCCAATAGCTTACAAACGAGGTTTCCACTCATTGCGGCCTCGATGTTGAATTAATATAAAAAAAGAAGCAGAATTCTTTATGTTTAAGTCTGTTCGACTTTTAAATTCCAAATAAAATGCGCTTTTGTGTGATGTAAAAAATCACAACAACAGTTTGATCGTAGATGTTGTTGTGATCGTAACAGAGGTTTCCAATGTGTCACTTTCGGTTTCTACTCACTACTATTGCACTGTTATCACTGTACCATATACCACCGCCAATATAGGGCATCTAGCAAAGATTTGTTTTAGAAATCCTAATGCACCTATCAAATTCTTGAATCTTGAACACCTCCCCTTCTTAGTGAGTTTCATAAATTAAGTCTACGCACGGGTTTATGTGTATTTTTTTACGTCTCACTGTCATAGCGGGAGCTGGTGGCACCGTCAATTGGAAAACAGAAATGTCGTATTGTGCTTAGTGTGTTATCATGGCTTTCCGCAACAACTTGGATTAGCAAGGACGCATAGTAAGTCATGCAGGGAACACTCATTCTACTCTCTTAACCAGAGTAGGAAATGTGTTAAACATAATTTTACACATTTACTTATAAAGTTTAACTTGCTTTTAAATTTTCAGACCAAATTTTGTTGTTGATTAAAAACATATTCTTTATAACAATTAGAACTGGGTAACAAAAATCCAATTTAACTCCCCCCCCCTCCCCTGTAACTCTACCCACTTGTCTACTTTCAAAAAGCGAGGGCATGTTTATAATTTAATTAGAAGTTTATTTCCATAATCTAGTGATTTTTCCAAAGTTTTACAGCTACACATGTGACAAATTAATTTTATTAGTCAAAAGCTTACCCAAGCAAAGAGAGGGCAAAACAGCCGTTATATTAATAACACTGTGATGGAAGATCAAAGCTTTCTTATCAAGAATAATTCATCTTCTGTGATAAAGTTCCTATTTCAGGTAAACTTGCCAATAGCAGCTTGCTTGGCCAAGACTATACTTCTGATAAACCTCATAAATTACATTAAAATGTATTCTTAAAGAAAATTTAGAAAACTAATTTTTGTTGGTTTTTTTCAGAGTTGAGAAGCAACAGTTAGAGGCAATATTCCAGCTCCTTCAAAATCAGCAAGAAAAATATCAAGTTTCATCAATGGAAGAATTAGAAGACCAACTTAGACTCTATCGTTAGATTTTACAAAAGTCAAGGTTTTTGTAGGTCCTATTACCTATGTTGTACATATTGTATTATTAACAATACATGTGGCTTTAATTAAATGTTTTAAATTATAATGCCTAATTAGTCTTTTATACTAATTTAGATTTATTTATTGTTAATATAGTACCTGTATAAAATATATTTTATGAGATCAATACTTTGTTCAAAACTTGAATAAATGTTTTCAATGTTATTTTTTTTATTTTCTTTAATAAATTCCATATCACTCTTATCTTGTGTGTTATATTGCTTGAGCATTAACTATCCCAAGGAGGTTATTAGCTTTCTATCCTCTATGACTCAGTTCTTACAGTAGGAAATGTAGAAACTATTTTCAGGAGGGCAATAATAGTATATTTCATCACCAGGGCTTAAAGTGACTATTTTCGACCCGAGCTCTGTGAAGCCAGAAAATGAGAGAGGGGTTTATTAAGAAAGTTAGAAAACAAAAATACTTTTCATGAAAAATAACATTAATTTCAGTTAATTGTTTTCAATTTTGCTAAAACGGAAATAAGCAGATGTTTAGTCAGATTGTGTTAGTGTACATTATCGATATGTTGATCTAATTGTCAAGAATACTAAAATAAGCTACCACCAATTAAATCTACCCACACAATTAATTACCATGATTCTATAATTCCGTCTATTACGATTGTGTTAGTGTATTAATAGTGTGTGTTATTGATATGTTGACCTAATTGTCAAGAATACTAAAATAAGCTACCACCAATTAAATCCACCGACACAATTAATTATCATGATTCTATAATTCCGTCTATTACGATTGTGTTAGTGTATTGATAGTGTGTGTTATTGATATGTTGACTTAATTGTAAAGAATGCAACAATAATCTACCACCAATTAAATCTTATTAGCAAGTTATTAACAAGCAGACTAAAATAGTTTGACTTATTCTCCAAAAGCATAACATGGGAGTTTTTAATTTACAATCTTTAAAATTGTTTCCGTAACTAATATCTGTACATAAATGCTTCAATAAACTAACTAAATTGTTTGTTGTTTTAAGCTCTCCAAAATGGTTTGAAGAAATTAAAAAGGTCATGATTTGAGGGTCATAAATGAAAAACCCCAATTAAATTTTACCCAATATATTCCCCCCATTCCCATGGTCCAATCAAGCTGGTTTACCAAATTTCATCGAACTCTGATCATTTTTGCTTGAGTTATTGTGCTAATGGACACATATATATGAATTGGAACGGATTGTGTCTTTGGTCTTTGGGCACATCAAAACGTAAAAGTAAATCGGTCCTGAGTCCAGGTATTACCATGAGACCTACGGTAATAGCTTATTCCCTAAATGGAAAATTCGCTAAAATGAAATAGTAGCGAATCCAATTCTTTAAGTTAATATGAGCTTTGTCTGTGTTGTTTGTTTGTAATATTTTTCTCATAACCCAGTGGAATGAATTGGGCTAAAACCCCTAAACTTTAGTGTAACAATGGGAAAATATTAATATTTGTGTCTTATGTAAATGTAAACTATTTTTTTTTTATATTTGACTTATGTCGCATGTGTGAGTTCTACTATTTATTTAAATTAAATTGGATTCCTCACGGAGTTCAAGTAGAAATAAAACTTTCTCGTCCGTGTATAGATCAACTTTCCAGAGTTTCATAGCGATCAGATGGATTTAATTTAATTTATTATTTAATTGAATTTTGAATTCTTATTAGGTTTGAAATCAGCATCCCATTATATAGGTCTTGCTACCACGTCCATTTCATGTTCAGAGCATTAAGAGGTCTGACTCAAAAGGGGGTAAACAATTCCTGACATTATAATTTTTTTCTGCGCACACGAGGGGAGTATTTCCAGTCCTAGAAGGAAAACTGGTAAACTATACTTTTATTTTATTTTATTTTGCTTCCGGTCCAAACAAACCAATTTTTTATTTTTTTTTTTACAATTCATAATTTAATGTAACTATATCTAAGGCCGGGGCCACACGAGGCGGATTATCCGCGCGGACGATCTGCGCGGATCATCCGCATGGTCCGACAACACATTGAATCAAATGAGAGTGGCCACACGGGGCGATCCTAAGCCGCCTGGGCGGATTGTCCATGTCATGTCGTCGATTGTCCACGTGATCATAAGTCGCGTTGGAGGGGATGACACACGTAGTCTTATGAGAGTGGCCACACGATACGGATTGTCCGCGCGGTTGGAGCTCATTTTCAAGCATTTGTAGTTGTTTTTTTTTGTTTGTGCTTGTGCGTTTCGGTTTATAGGTGTAAAATGTTCGATATAGACAAATTAATAGAACTTAATAAAGACAAACCATGTCTGTGGGATTTATCATGTTGTATTTCATGTTGTACATTTCTCATGAGTGTATCTTCCTTAGTTGTATGATGCGGTCGAAGCAATTGAAGTAGCTCGTCAAACGATGCTATCTACATGCGATAGTAACCAAAAAAACTCTGAATTATGGTTTTGCATGTCCTCATAAAAGGTTTGGAACTTATCGGTTGTGAAAGGATGGACCCATTGATTTCGGTTAACCTTAGGCTCTAGCTCACCACACGCTTCTAATGCACAAACTAACATAAATGTTTCGTCCATGACTACCATGAGAACGAGTTAATTAAACCTTGTTCTAATCTTACAGTACGTAGGCTGGGAAACCCCAACCGGAAGCGGTTCATCCGCTCCGTGTGGCCGGGACATTGTCGCGCGGACGATACGCCCCGTGTAGCCCCGGCCTAAGGGTTAAGTGCAATGGGACCTATGTCATATGTCCCATGACATATGCACCTATGTATCCTGACAGGGGGAGGGGGTACAATTCCAGGGGGATACAATTACACCCCATACACTGACCAAATAAGCCTCGTTGTAAATGAGGGGAGACAATTCCGCGGGCCGTCCAGTTTTTAATGGTATGCCGATGAATATAATGAAACCAATAGTGCATACCAATATCAATGTTTTATTAAGAGGTACAACTCCGACCCGCCTTGGTACATTCCTTGCTGGCAATGTTTTGATCAAGAAAATGAGACAGTGACGCCACCTGGGTGGTGTACAATTCCAGGGGGGAACAATTGTATAGCGCCTCGTTTTCCTAGTCACGAATGGATGAGAACCTCTTTAGAGAAGGAGTGGGGGGCATGACGTCACTCTTTCCTTGAGGGAACACCATTACCGTATAACGAGACGATATGATTCCATCGGTGTTCGTGGCGTCTCGGACTGGTGTTCTGGAGGTCTCCAGATTGAATCCCGGCGGGGACACTAACTTTTTGTCAAAAATTTGTCTTAGAATGCAAATACTTCTTAACTGAACATCTTTTTTTAGAATTTGAGGTATTTATAATTTTATATACAAATAGCACTATTTTTTAAAAATTAGTAAACCTTCATTCGATTTTTATTTTATATATTTTTTATATTATCAGCAAGTTTGGTTAGGTTATGGCAGTTTAATTTTATAATAAAACATTTTAAAATTAATTTTATAATTAAAATTATTTAAGTAAACCTTCATTTAATTTTTATCTCATATCTTTTTTATATTATCTCAGCAAGTTTGGTTGGTTAGGTTAGGTAATGACAATTTAATTTTATAATTAAATTAATTTTATGATTAAAAAAATTACTTTATATTAAAAAAATAATTTTATTAATAAAAAAATAATTTTATAACTAAAAAATTAATTTTATAATTAAATATATAATTGTATACCAATTAATTGTACACCATTACCGTATAACGAGATGATATGATTCCATCGGTGTTCGTGGCGTCTCGGACTGGTGTTCTGGAGGTCCCCAGATTGAATCCCGGCGGGGACACTGACTTTTTGTCAAAAATTTGTCTTAGAATGCAAATACTTCTTAACTGAACATCTTTTGTTAGAATTTGAGGCATTTATAATTTTATTTACGAATAGCACTATTTTTTTTTTATTAGTAAACCTTCATTCAATTTTTATTTTATATATTTTTTATATTATCAGCAAGTTTGGTTAGGTTATGGCAGTTTAATTTTATAATAAAACATTTTAAAATTAATTTTATAATTAAAAATTATAAGTAAACCTTCATTTAGTTTTTATCTCATATCTTTTTTATATTATCTCAGCAAGTTTGGTTGGTTAGGTTAGGTAATGACAATTTAATTTTATAATTAAATTAATTTTATGATTAAAAAAATTACTTTATATTAAAAAAATATTTTATTATTAAAAAAATAATTTTATAACTAAAAAATTAATTTTATAATTAAATATATAATTGTATACCAATTAATTGTACACCATTACCGTATAACGAGATGATATGATTCCATCGGTGTTCGTGGTGTCTCGGACTGGTGTTCTGGAGGTCCCCAGATTGAATCCCGGCGGGGACACTAACTTTTTGTCAAAAATTTGTCTTAGAATTCAAATACTTCTCAACTGAACATCTTTTGTTAGAATTTGAGGCATTTATAATTTTATTTACGAATAGCACTATTTTTTTTTAATTAGTAAACCTTCATTCAATTTTTATTTTATATATTTTTTATATTATCAGCAAGTTTGGTTAGGTTATGGCAGTTTAATTTTATAATTAAACATTTTAAAATTAATTTTATAATTAAAAATTATAAGTAAACCTTCATTCAATTTTTATCTTGTATCTTTTTTATATTATCAGCAAGTTTGGTTGGTTAGGTTAGGTTATGACAATTTAATTTTATAATAAAAATTGTTCAATTAATTTTATGATTAAAAAATTACTTCATATTTAAAAAATTATTTTATAATAAAAAATAATTTTATAACTAAAAAACTAGTTTTATAATTTATTATACAGGGTGTTGAAAATGTCTGGAACCAAGATTATATCTGGTGAGTGGTTAAAGAAAAACAACTATTGATATTTTGTGTACGGATATACTATGGTTTTACCTATCTTTTGGTGCCTTATGCAATTTTTTACCACTTATAGGGAACGTCCTGTGGAGGATGCAGTAAAAAGTTTTAATGGAAGCCTATGGTAAATGATACATTATTTTAAAGGCCATTTCTTTCTGAGTAAGGAGCCACAAGTTTCATCTCAAAAGGACCACCCTAGCAAAAATGGCGACTGTTTGAAATTTAAAAAACCCACTTATAGGGAACGTCCTTTGGAGGATGCAGTAAAAAGTTTTAATGGAAGCCTATGGTAAATGATACATAATTTTAAAGGCCATTTTTTTTCTGAGTAAGGAGCCACAAGTTTCATCTCAAAAGGACCATCCAAGCAAAAATGGCGACTGTTTGAAGTTTTTGAAAATAATTGAAAGATGTTGCTATAATTAAATAGCAATGGTTTAAATTTCAAACAGTCGCCATTTTTGCTATAGGGTGGTCCTTTTGAGATGAAACTTGAAACTTGTGGCTCCTTACTCAGAAAAACATGGCCTTTGTGGTGGCTCCTTACTCAGAAAAACATGGCCTTTAAAATGATGAATCATTTACCATAGGCTTCCATTAAAACTTTTTACTGCATCCTCCACAGGACGTTCCCTATAAGTGATAAAAAATTGCATAAGGCACCAAAAGATAGGTAAAACCATAGTATATCCGTACACAAAATATCAGTTGTTTTTCTTTAACCACTCACCAGATATAATGTTGGTTCCAGACATTTTCAACACCCTGTATAATTGTATACCAATTAAGTTTATAACTAAAAAATTATAAAATAAATTTAACGTTTTTCTTAAATTGACGTGAGGGGCTATCCCACAATCCCCCACTCCTTCGCAGAAAAGGTTCTAATCAGTTTCAATCGAGGAAAATGAGACGCTAGGTGAACAATTAATTCCGCCACCCACATAGCTCATCAGCTGAGGTTTACCAAAACTTCAATCAGCTGATAACCTACATATATTAAAAAAAGTAGTGGGAGAACTTCACCTCAAACTACTTAAATTTTGTGAACAGAGTAGGCCTATGATCTGATGACAAAATAAATTAGTCTGGGCCATGGTGGAAGGAACTTCCAGGACTGAACTTGGAGAACTAGGAACTTGGAGGTTGGAGGTGAAGTTCTCCCACTAGTTTTTTTAATATATGTAGGTTATCAGCTGATTGAAGTTTTGGTAAACCTCAGCTGATAAGCTATGTGGGTGGCGGAATTAATTGTTCACCTAGTGTGATGGAAGTTCCTTCCACCATGAGTCTGGGCTAAGATTATGCATTATAAATAATATTGCAATGATATCATTGACTTTATATCTACACAAGATGTAGATATAAAGTCAATGATAATATATTGAAATAATATTGTTTCATCGGATCCGGCTGTCCAATGAAACAGCTGGTCTTGGTCAGCAACAAAGCTACACACACAAGACCACTGAGCTAAAATTATAATTGGAGGTAGCACTGCCATGGCAGAAGTCTGTCAAAAGCGAGTCGCTGATTTTGTTAGGTTGGTATAGCAGTAAGTTTTCTTACCATAGCAATAACATGGCTTCTATAACTAGGTTGGTATAGCAGTGAGTATTTTTGTCATACTTGAATACTTTTAATACTTTAATAATTTTCTTTGAAATGGCGACCATACAAAGTAGGTATTTTAAGCCAAGTATAATAATAGCCATAGCAATAATATGGCTTCTTATAACTCACACCTCACGCAAACATGGCGGCTGGCGACACGCATCTTTGACATTCAGTGCTACCTCCAGTTAGAATTATAGCTCAGTGCACAAGACATGCCACTAAATTCTACTACCTTTATACATATTTGGGTTAAATTACGCACCTTGGTGGTGGTCATCATCTCAATTAGTAATACTGTATACATATATAAAATAAAATCTACACATCTGAAATCAATAATCCATCGTTCTAGTAATATGTTTTATCGATGGTTCTATGGGTTCTAGTTCTAGGTAGTGTTCTTTAATCAGTCAATTAATTGTTTTACAACAGACTGTTGGCAATCCTGTTGACCATGTGACTTTCGATTTTGGTCTTGGTCGGAAAAAATAATAATAATTAGAGATCAAGGCCTTTGAAATTTCTTCGTTTCTTCTATGAGTTCAGTTTCGTCTGCCCTTTTCTTTCCATTATCAATATCATTACTGATTACCGATTCGATTCGTCCGGTTATCAGGTGTTAGTAATTCAGAATTTATTAATAACTCGATTTGTAATAATTAAATTCACAGTTCAAATAGTTTTCAGTGATTTTTTATAAATTGTTACGTAATGTACACCGTTTCCAAAGGTCCGAGTAAGATTGTCCACAAAACCCGTCGAGGTAAGTTCTATAACTAATATTTGCATGAGCTACAATAACTACTTATTTGGAATGTAGGAACTGATAAATTGCAATAATAAATAAATAACAATTAAACGCTTCCTCTGCTGTAGGGCTAAGGTTATCAATGGCCGCCGTACTTAATTTCCTTTCAGGCTTTATTTTGGTTAGGCCAAATTCTGTAGTAAAGTCGCAGGGTTCATTAGGCCTATAAGCATTGGCTTTTTATTCTTTGGGCAAAAATACATTTTGTATTTCATCCATTGGGTAGACTTCCGTATCTGTTGGCAAAAACAACCAAATGAAAATATCGATTACTCGATTGTTTCATTCGATAACTTATATCGTTTGAGGTTAACCTTACCTAGAACTAACCATTCGATATATCGATCAATATTTTCATTCGGTTACGCTATCTATCGTTTGAATATATCGATTCGATTCCTAAACCTTCATTCAAATTTTTAAAACTAGGCCTAGGCCTATATCAATTATAAAATGAAACTGTTATAACCTAATAACCAAACTTGCTGAATAAAAAAAAATCTAATGAAGGTTTAGGGCCTACTAATCAAATGGATATTTTCAATCGATAGTAGCGTAGCCCAGTTAAGAAACTGTACCCGTGTCCCTTTTTTATGCCTCAGATATTTAAGTCCTGTAGTCAGCTTTGCAGGATCTATATTTCTTTATTTTCTTCCTTAAGTTAGCTAATACATTTTTGAAGACATGGCTGTGGGCATCAACATTCTTTCTTCTGAACGGATAGGCTATGCTAATTTACTTAGCTTATTCATGATTGTTTTCTTTTAATCTGGTTAAGCCAAACTATCAATTATCAATTATCAATCATTGAGATGGGGACGCCACCTAGGTGCGTATTTTAACCCAAATATGAGTGTAGAATGGTGTTTGATGACCTGTGTAGTTTTGTTACTGACTAAGATCAGCTGTTTCATAAGTCAGGATCATTTATTTAAAGCCCAATGATCAGGAACAGCTGGGTCCAGTTTCGAACCATCAAAAAGCCTTACTGACTTTTCTCAGGATCGAACCGGCGACCTTTTGATTACTAGGCGAGCACTATAACCACTCAGCTACTCAGCCAGTTAACCCTAGCAGTGGCCAATGTTAGTGGGGAATGGCCAACCCATTTTGGCGATTTTGCAGAACTTTTTTTGAATATTCGTATAAATTCAACTGTACAAGTAAACCTACCCAACCTCATATTCATTTTGTTCGGAAAGAACAGGATAATCTAGAAATAGCAATATAATAATGATTTAGATAGGCTAGTGCATTTTTTCGGTAAAGTGATAAAATAAAAAAAATTAGAATTTTATTTTTGAAATTTCAAAAGTAGCCAAAAATGTTAAAAAATTGTTTACAGATTTTTTATGGGAAATTCATTATATACAATTTTTAGACAATCTAATTTCCTACATAGAAATAGGCCTATATATCATGTTAGGAAAATATTTTTTTTATAAGTTTTTGGGGCAAAACATAATAACAAACGGAGAACCGAAAAAAATTGAAAACCGTACAGTATAAGTTTGTGTTCTAAAAAGTTATATGTGTATACTAATAATGATATATACATGTTTGTATAGAGCTAATTAAGTAAGGAATCCAAAAAAGTCATAAAGTTTATGATAAAAATAATTTGTTATTTATAAATATAAAATAATGTTTTTGTGTTTTAGCGATTTTGTGAAAAAAAATCATAGTATTTAGTATAAAACTTTAGTACAAAATGTTTTTACTTCAAACTTACATAATAATTTTGTAGTGTATTCAATTACCTACATAGAAATCTATAACACGTTGGGTTACAATTTTTGTTTTTACGTGTTAGGGGACATAATAAAAAAATAAACGGAAAACCTCAAAATACAACCGCAAGAAAAATACAACCTTTTATAAACACAATTTCACACTATTCAGTAAATATTCATGAATAAAAAATGCATGAAGATTACTGTTGTATACACACACACATTTCTCTAACGATACAAAATAATAATGAATTTAGTAATAAATCGCGGATAAAACGAGAGCAAAAACTCACCGGCAACAACACGCAATGGCAAATACAAGGCACTTGGTGTATGAGACCTTGACAGTAGTGACGCACTTTCGTCGTCTTAGTGAGAGAAAACGGAAATAACCCTGAGCGCAGGGCTGCCACTATCACAAGCTACATTTCTTTCTCTTCAAAATGACATATTAGGCCTATATGACTAGTAATAATAACTTGCACTGTATGTAATTCGTTTTTCCGTACTAGCGTATTGGTACTTGGTATATGGCCATTTGTTATAAATTTCTAAAACAGCTGTTTTTATAAAATCGTACAATAGTGTGCAATCAATATTTTTTTCTAAATATCAATACCACAATGAAGATAAAATCAATGGCTATCCAGTGGTACCACCCGCAACATCCCAAGACGAAAATTTACACGAAGCAGGGTAATGCCAAACGAGTCGTGTTTTGACAGTTCCCAAGTGTCAGCTGCAAAAGTCGTGCCGCGCCAAAAATTCATTTGATTTCCAACCGTTGTGACATTCTTATATAGGTACCTGCTACAGGGTTTGTTTATATAATAAAATGAAAGTTCAGAATGTGATATTTCGAATGGTATACCGGTATATATATTGTTCATATCAGAGTTGATTATAAGCAGTTTTTTAACGGTTAAACAAATTTCGGCCCATACTATCGTATTATGCTGGTGGCCATTCTAGGCGTCACGGCGAACGAGCGTATTACGCTTGTTGGCCACTGCTAGGGTTAATCTGTTCTCTAGTGCCTTCAAACCACGTTTTACAACTTTAGGGAAAATTCCGTTAAAAATAATAAAAATTTCCTAATTTAAGGTTCTAACGAGTAACCATAAATAAAAACCTGTTTTATTCTCTTCTTACAAGACTGTATTAGGCTTTTCTTAAATTTTTGTCATATCATCACACAATGTGTCATAATCCTTAACCTCCTTTATTTTCATTGAAATGGCTTTCATTTTAGGATCACTGTCTAAGAAAAAACAGTAGAAATACTACCATTTTGGTAGGAGTGTACCTAACCATTGTGTGATTTATTCCAGGTATATCCCAAAACCTTGATAGGTTAGAAAATTCAAGAGATTTCTCCAAAAAGTGGGTTGAAAGTCAGAGTGAGCCTTCCTCACCAGATGATTGGACGATACGGTGAGTAAATTAATATTTTACTTTGGTACTTAGTTATGAACTACTAGCGAACCTGGCGCACGTAATCCTGCACAATCTAGACATAGGAGAAGAAGAATTTGTATTTATCTTTTTTATTTGGAGTTTTCTGGTTTCTTTGATTTTGTTGTCAAAGGTGGAGATGGTAAAAGGCCTTTTGAGTTCGTTGTTGAGTCTTAGGATTCGGCCTCTTTCAAGGGAGTATTTCATTTGATCCAAAATCGTTTGATCCACCGTTTATATTGCCGATCGTTTGATCCAAAATTGTTTAATCCACCAGTTAAAAAGCTACAGTAAGAGTAAATAAGTCTTAAAATTGCATCTACATTCTAAAAACCCCATAAAATACATAGTTTTCTTATTTTAAAATTTTCTGCCATTTTAGGAAAATGGCGTCCATTTTTGAATCATTATTTTTATGTTTTTAATGGTCACAACTTAATTCCCCATTTGTGGTGCTTCTTTTTGGGGAGGTATTGAGTCAAGGAAACACGTTTGTAGTGTGCATCAGAGATTTGTCTACAGATAATGCCTGAGAAGGATAGTAATAGAGCTTGAACAGTCTATTAGCGTGATCAATTATTGGCTGGAACCAGAGAGCATAGAATAGAAATAGAGAGGGCATCGGGCAAGTGAAGTGAAGCCACCTGAAAATCGGCGTTGCCCGTATAAGTGGTGGGGAGAGCAATGAGTCATCCTAGTTCCGCAGTCTCTGCGAGTTGCTACAAGTTGCTAACTAAGCAACATTCATAGACTGATGCATGTAACTGGAGTCAGGGATGGTACAAAACAAAATTTTTATATTATTAACAAGTGTTGGAATCCAAGCATGTAGTTTATTTTCCAAATTATTTATGTGAACGTGTTTATGTTGTAAAAATACTTGTAAAATATCCAATTTACCGTGGTTAATGGGTTTTCTTAATGTGTAATTGTTTCATTGGCATCTTAACACAATTTTTAATATATATAGATTGAGTACTGTACAGAAAAAAACATTCAAAAGCATGCAGTTTATTTATATTCGTACATGTGTTATATTTGAAATATAAAAAAATAATTTAAAAAAAAACCATTATTGTCGTTTTTTATTTTATGAACTAATACTATATGGGACCAAGCTTTAAAGAAATTGCAATAGGCCTATCATAGAAAGTTCATTAATCGTTATATTTTCAAACATATAGAACTAAGCTCATATAGTTACACAACAATGATGATTTAGTCAACTTTCTGGTTTGGATTTTGTGGTTAATAATAGTCATTAAGTACGCGAAACAATAGTAACACGGATAAAATAGCTATTTTATGAAATAAATATATTATTTATATCAAAATCAACTTAGAGTGCAAATCCCGTGTTTTTGTAATGTGTAATTAATTTATTGCCATTTACACTTGATTTGTAGTTGTTTGAGCAAAGTAAAACAAACACAAAAGCATATTTTTGTTTTTAAGTTAGCCTTCATGAAAGTCGATTTAGGCACCATCTAACAAACGTTGCACCATTTTTGGGACAGTAAAAGTATTTTTGAACAGATTTATGAACAGCATTTTGTTGTCAAATGTTTTATGTTCAAAGTATTATTAATGTAATTTACCGTGAAAAATTATGTACATTGTATTATTGTTATGTGTAATTGGTTTAGTCATTGCCATTTATACATGATTTGTAGTTGTTTGAGCAAAGTTAAACTTAACCCAACAAAATAAATTTGTTTTAATATCCTTATTAACAGTTTGTAAACAGGCTTCAATGTATTGTTCAATATAGGACTGATTTAGTCATCATTTAGTTATTAATTATTACACAAAATAATAATTAAATTAACGTGAATAGCATTTGTATACGTATACAAATGTTACCGTGCTTATATTATAAATGTATAAATTAGAATGAATATTGAATGCATCAATCACTGTGTGCGTAGTAGGGTAGTAGCATTGACTATATATACCTATGTATATATAGTATATAGTATATATACCTGTAGGTATATATAGTCAATGGTAGTAGTGAGAGACGTGTAGTCGCAAGGCAGCGCCCGAGCGTCGGCGGGTCCCAAATTTTGCTTCCTCTTCTACCTGATTTATTTCCAAACTATTCATCATTAATTTTTCCAAAAAATATATGTTATGATTCAACTCAAGCTCTCAAACTTTGCCGCTGACAAAACTTTCCTGACCAAAAAATTAAAAAATCTAGATCACTTACTTTTTTATGTTCTAATTCATAATTTAATAATTTCTTTAGGTTTTAACGGCTGTTAAAATTACAATAAAATTATTTTTAATATTCCTACCTTACTGTCAGTGAGAAGCACTAATAATTTATAGTAGTTGTGCCAAATTTGGTAATTTTAGGTCTACTCTAAAGGTGATCTATCGCTATATGCAGCAGTTGCCGCCACTTGCCCGTATAAGTGGTGGGGGATTGGCTACACTCCCTCAATGCTTGCTGGATATACGTAGCCCCTCTATTTCTATTCTGTGCTCTCTAGCTGGAACCTGCTACAAGGGTCATGCATACCCAGGCTCCCCTAATTTAGGTGAGCTACAAACATCCACAATATGAAAAAACTTTAAAATAAATTGAAAATTATCACGGGGCATCATTTTTGAAAAAAGGTGTGGCCTAGCTAATTGAGTATCCCAGTACAGCTCGTGACATCTAAGCTGGCACTTGGCCTAGTGCGGACAGTGTAGGCGGGAGGAGGGTGGAAGCAAGGAAAAGACCGGACTGCAAACATTTCCGCTGCCTCACGGGGTTGACGGGGTTGAGGTGTATTGTGTACTTCAGCGCCTTCACGTGAGTCGCGAGGGCAGTTGACGCAACCCGCACGACAAGACATAGGCCTAATGTTTTTGAACTAGCTACTAGGAAAGATCGGCCAAGTGCCAGCTTAGATGTCACGAGCTGTAACTCATTATACTGGGCTTACGTATTAGTCCCATATTTATAATAATGGCTAAAAAGACTTTCATCTCAACAACGGTAACATTTATCCATCTACTTGTACGGCTGAATGGGGACAATCCATGCTGCTCCCTTGCAATGAAGTCTGTTGCATATTCAGGCACGGTCCTAGGGACTTTGCCGCCCTGGGCGAGATCGGTGATTGCCGCCCCCCGGGGGGTTTGTAAGTAAGGGGGGTCCGGGTCCTTCCCCGGAAAATTTTAGAAAAATAACTTCTCTAAACACTATTTTTAAGCGTTTAGGAAGTGAAATCTGATGTTAATACTTAATACAATTTTATGCAATTTTGTAACACTTAAACACTGAATATTTTGATTAATATGTAGTTTGCTAATATGTATAGGGACTTGGCCTATTAAAAAAAAATTATTTCAAAGGCGAGTAATAAAATCACTTAACTTCGTTGTTCCATTGCCACACCGGCTAACGCCATCAAATCTTTCTTTTCGGGGTGAAAAACCCGATCAGTTTACTTTGTTTTGACATAAAATAACACTCATGAGACACCACGGAATACGAAAATCATAAAAACACACTGGCACAATAATTAACACCAGACGACAGATCAAGCGTAGTGTGGGTGACGGGGTAGAGGAGGAGGGTGTCGATGGGCGGTTGAACGCAGAACGTCCTGTGACTCACGTCTGTTTGGCGCGCAAATATCCAACCCCACCACTGCTACCGGCTACCGGCATGTAGTTTATCTGTTACCATTTATTCATCGACAATGAAAGTATACGTTTAAACAAACAAGCTTAGTACAATAGGCTTGACATTTGATTAACTATTTTATTGCTCATGTTAAAACGATTAATTTCAGGTAGGTGTAAAAGGTGAAGTGGTGGTGGTAGGGGAGGGGCGGATAGGCTAAGGCTGTTGACCTTCCGTGACTTGTGTCTGTACTCTGTTTTGCGCGTAAAAACCATACTACTTTCACTGGCATTGCAGTTTATTTACGATTTATTGATATTGAAAGTATACTTTCGAAAAACAAGCTTAATACAATAATAGAAGTAAAATTAAAAACGTTCACTATTTCATTGCATACGTTAAAACATTATTTTTTAAATGTTATTAAATTTTTTTACCCATTATACGTTGAAGGGGGGATATATCCCCCTGATCCCCCCCCCACGTATCTATGCCACTGTCCCGCCTAATTGTTGACGCTGTCACTCGTCCTGGGTAACGTCGTAACGTGGTGGCGACGGTTGTTCGATACACAAGCCGAGTGGATGGTTTTTATATTTGGGCTTAAATTATAATTTTACATCGATGTTTGAATTGCCGTTTATCTTCTTAGGCTTGTTCTTTGCGTAAATTGTAATATAGATAATTGTACTCTTCACATTCACTTAATGAATTTATTATTTTATTCGTATTAAAAATTTACTGTTCCCTAAAATTTGTTTGTTGCCCTGGCTCTGCCGCCACGGCTCCGCCGCGGCCACCCCGGCTCCGCCGCCCTGGGCGACCGCCTGGTCCGCCCACCCCTGGGGCCGGCCCTGTGCATATTGATTAATTGCACGAACAAATGTTTCGAGCAAGGTGGTAGTAAAAAACAAACTAAAATAGGAAAGGGGCCTTGAGTTTACTGGAGGACAATGTTTGGGCCCAGAAATTTCTGCAAACTGAATTCGATGGTTATAAGGCTCGTCACTACCTTCTTCTTTTTCATCTTAAGAGGTACTATCGTCATTTTCAGATTAATTTTATCCAGGCGTATTTATAGGGGCATTCCTACCCCTACCTCTATTTCCTCTAGGCCGTCTACTACCCCTAGACCCTCTATTGCCCCTAGACCCTCTTGTATTCGATCCTGAACCTTTTGCTGACATAGGCCTAGTTGGTTGTAAAGGCTCATCTGCCTCAGAATCGGAACTATCATGATGAGCTGCAAGTCTGGTTTGAAACAAAGGCAAACATCTGTTAGTGTTGTTCTGTTAGTGTTGTGTGAAGGATCCTCGTCAGTGTCATCAACTACAGAATGACTAGAGGCCAAACTATTAACATCGTAGTTGTTTCCTTTGTTGCCACTTTCTTCAAAATCGATGTTTAGCCCGGCTTCTCTTGCAAAACTTGCTAACGTGTTTTCACTGACAGGTGAATTTTAACGTAAATTACTCATAACTTATTTTAATTTACTCCAAAAAAGCATAAAGTAATAATTCACATAACCACAAACAACAACTGAACTGAGACAGAAACAATAGTAACAGCTGTATTGTGCAACAGCGTAGTAGTCAAAAGACGCCACAGCGGCCACGGCGCTCTGTATTTCAAAGCTGTAAATATGACAAAACTGTACTATATAAAATGTCAAAATGTATATTATATTCTGAAAAAGTATTTATTTACCTTGAATTTAATGCAACTTGCGTTTCAATATTTAAAACAACAGCGCTACAATAAAAAAAGTTCTGAACAACAATGTGTTCCTTAGCACTTTTCGGGAATAAGATGAGGAACGATAAATTGTTCCATAGCACCTAAAGGGTCAAAGAAACAATTACGCAGTTTCAGTTCATCCAGTGCATAGTGAATATTTTACAGTTTATTTTAACTCGATAAACACTTTAATAATGCCACAAGGTTCTTTTTTTATAGGACCATGTTTACGTGGTGAACAGCCGGCGGGTGGAACCCTTTAATAGGTTGATACGTGGTACCTAAACTACCCATTGTCTTGCTTCATTAAATTATTCTATCAATAATTATGTTTCATTATGCTAGCCTCCAAAACTGTGACTGGTATATGTGTAAGTTTTTAGATACCTACATCGAAGTATTTGTTTTGTGATTCAATGTATGTTTATTACAGAATCGATAAACCAGTGTTCCACAAAAAATCAAATGGAATGAGGGCACAACAAGAGGCAATAAGCCCCCAACATGAAGAGATCATTAAATTCATTCATGAATGTGAGTAAGGTCATGCATCCTCATATCATGTAACTTATGCAGTCAGTAGTAACTTAACATTAGTTGATGATATTAATTGTTTTAATTAAATACTTATTAATTAATTGTGAAACAATTCCTAATTCAAAAGCCAAACGTAATATTGCAAAAAGAAGTGTTTATCAATCAATACAAAATTTCACCTTTCATGAAACACAAGTTTAATGATTTACAAAATTGCATTGTTGTTTATATTGTTAAGATTTGGTTGGCACTAGGCCTATTGTTCTACAGTAGACTCCCTCTAATCGGACACCTTTTAACCGGACATCAGTTTAACTGGACTTCACTCGGCGGAAATGACAACTCTTTAACCGGACAATTTTTATCAGCACATTGGTTTAACCAGACTAGATCGGCAGGAAGTGGGCAGTACTGAAACGACTGTTCTCGTGGGAAAGATTTGAGACCATTGATCACGTGTCTAAATACAATGCTCTCCTAAATTTAAGTCGAATATCGCAGTAAACAGTCCGTTTTAACGAGTTTTTATGGACGTCGGTTTAACTGGAAAACCCGTTATCTGGACTGGCCTCGGTCCCGGATAAGAGGGAGTCTACTGTATTTGAAGGAGATTGCAGGACCTCATTTAAGAAAGATGCATTAATTTCAAACTTTTAAACAATTTTGAAAGAAATAATGATGCTGTACATTAATTTATTGGCTTTTGTTGTGTAATATCACAAATAATTGTCTGTGGGGAGAGGGAGTTATAGGAATGGTTGAGGAAGGAAAGTAGGGGTCATAGCCTTATATAGCTCCCTAAGGTTCTATGTACCTAGACAGCAATTAAAATGTTTTGAATATAGCACTGATCGGTGATCCATACAGACTCGCCGCCTATATAGCGTGTGAGGGAAGAGAATTAGAGTGAAGGAAGAGAAGTTAATTCATCCTTGTAGGTTTTAGTTCCAGAATTTCAACTCCTCAAATTGGGAACCATTTGTGAATAAAACAGTAATAAAAAAGAAAATCATTTTAACATAGGGCTTATAAAGATTTTATATTTTTGCTTGATTGGAATTTTTCACTCTATAAAAGAATCATATTTGATTGAAAAAATAATTTGAAAAAGTGTCATGCCAACTGAAAGGAAAAATTCTGTTTTTTTGTGAGGGTTTAAAACTGCATAAATATATGACAATAGATTATTAGGCTACCTTGGCCTCTTGTTATCTGTTAAGTAATATTTCTTTGTTAAACAATTGCTTTGACTGTAATTCAAAAGATAAGTGTCACAGGAAGAATGTAGTTGTTTGGGGTTATCTTTTTGCAATATTGTTATCTAAAGTTCATTTTTTATCTTTAGTTTCCTGTATATAATCAATTTATTAAGTGTCTGGGCCATTAATTTTTTACTGTTTTTCTTTTTAGTTACACATATTTATTTTTTATGCCTTAACATGGTTTCTAACACCAATAATAATAATATGGTTTTCTTAGCAGTGTAGTTTTATGTCATATTTATTTTAATCATCAAAAGGATTTATATTAAATTCAAACTGGATCTTGTAACTGTGATTTTTTCACAGCATGGAGTTCGGTTTGTAAGGAATGTGATAAGGAGAACGGAGAATCGTCACAATCTGAACAAGTTAATGGGGAATCACATATGCCAAGTGAGATGATATTTTTATTTGTTATATGTTGTTATATGATTCAAAAATGTACTTTAAGCCCTAACATATTTATGAAACTCTGTTAACTGTGCTATAAACAGATACTTTAAAATATGGGTCCAGTTTCTGTTGAATTGTAGGCATTTTTCTGAAATCTGGAATCAGTGAGTCGTCAGCAATGACAGACTGTAAAACCAAGGGTGTTCTGATGCTGCCACTTGAAACTGTTTAGTTAATTCTTTTACTGTACAGGCTCACCACTTACTTTGCTAGATTCATTCCTTGCACAGACATTTGAGGCATGTGAGGTTAAAAAGAGGCCTCTAACCTCTTATAAAAAACCAATAGATTCAAGTAAGGTTATAACAAAATGTTGTTGGTTTTCAAAACCTCTATACATAAAACATTTAATGTTAGCTAAAGTAAATAGTGTTTCAGTGAAATTAGTTGATATCAGGCCATATCGTCAAATCAAATCAAATTATTCTTTATTTGCAGTTTTGTCAAGAAATTACAATGGCGTCATACAATAATATTAAATAAAACTAGTGGATAGATTTGACTGTGAAATTGCAAGAAACAAATTACGGTTTTTAAGTTATTGTAACTTATGTTATTTTCCCATAAAATAACAAAATATAGGATTTTAGGAAAAAAGCCGGATTTATTAAAATTAATGTGTTATGGTCCTTATAATTCTAAACAAAAATAGTGCAACCTCCCATTTCTGTTACAATTACGGTTGAAAAGTTATTGCAACTTTTGTGATTCATGCCTATAGAATATCATAGTTACTCGCACCACTTACCCATGGTAAAGGTTGTTTACAAGCTTATGGGAGAAAGTTTGTGTTAGTTTGCTGATACCGTTTATTTTTAGTTTCATTGTGCTAGGAATGTTTGTTAAGTCATAAATAGATCAAGGAGACACAATTTTTATAACCAAACGTGTGTGCAAATGTATTGTTATTGAAGGATTTCATTAATGTTCTGCTTGATTCTACATTTCCTAAGCTTTTATCATTGTTGTTAGAACTGGTTCTTATGTCATTGTTTTTCTACATTGTTAAGGCCTAATTAACTTTGAGTCAACACTTTTCTCAGAAACAAATTGTTAAAATATTTACACTAATCGGAGTCAGTGCAGTTATTCACTTAAACCAGTTTGCAGCATTTCTCTTACATAAAACCTTTCCAGGTATTATTTAGCTGAAAGCCTGTTTAACCTGAATCACAGTAGCAGTAACCATGTGGAAAAAATGCAGTTGAATAAATTTTCAAGATTTATTTCAAACAAATAATCCATTAAAACATAGTCCTACCATGGATAAAACATACTCCCTAAGTAGATTTATCATCCTTATGGAACAGCTGAAGCAAATTTTTTTGTTAGTTATGACCGATGGTATACTGTTGTAGAGGCCTTGTTTTGTTTAAAATTTGTTTCTTGTTATTTCAGTAATTTAAAACCTCGTTTAACAAAATAAAACAATCTAATTATAAACAATAACCCATTCCCTTGTTATACAGGGTGAATAAAAAGTCAAGACCCCCCCTTTAATATTTTCCCCATTAAATATACAGAGATATCCTTTTGGTGGTCGTGCAATCTTAGCAGGAAGTTTCATTTTATGATTTGAAATTTTTGAGTGTCCCCCCAAAAGGGGGGGTTTGGGGGGTAACTCAAGTATATTATATGTAAACCCCCTTCAAGTGACACCTCATTTTGAAGTGTTTACAAAAACTTAAAGAATGGTGAAAACTAGAGGTCGCTATCTCTTCTCTATCCAAAACGGTAGCCCGTCAAATGTTGTAGAAAATCAATGGTAAAATTGGTTCGTAATAGTAATATTGGCTACCATTTTGGTTAGAAAAGAAATAGCGACTTCTAGTTTTCACCATTCTTTAAGTTTTTATAAACACTTAAAAACAAAATATTAAAAAATGGGGGTTTACGTTTAAAATTTTTGAGTGTCCCCCCGGGGGGATTTGGGGGGCAATTAAAATTTTTTCAATGTAAACCCCCATCAAGTGACACCTCATTTTGAAGAGTTTACAAAAACTTAAAGAATGGTGAAAACCAGAGTTCGCTATCTCTTCTCTATCCAAAATGGTAGCCAATATTACCATTACGAACCAATTTTACCATTGATTTTCTACAACATTTGAGGGGCTACCATTTTGGATAGAGAAGAGATAGCGACCTCTAGTTTTCACCATTCTTTAAGTTTTTGTAAACACTTTAAAATGAGGTGTCACTTGAAGGGGGTTTACATTTAAAATATTTGAGTTACCCCCCAAATCCCCCCTTTTGGGGGGACACTCAAAAATTTCAAAATCATAAAATGAAACTTCCAGCTAAGCTTGCACGACCACCAAAAGGATATCTCTGTATATTTACTTGGAAAAATATTAGAGGGGGGGGGTCTTGACTTTTTATTCACCCTGTATAACCAAACAGTAAAGCACAAATCTTGAAACTAACCCTAAAATAATAGAAACAAAATTTCGTTGACACTAGCGATCAGTGTCACCAGACATGATCTAGACACAAAAAGCGAGCTTAAAAATTTACAATGGTATGAGAAGTCTACTTGTGTTGGTTAGTCTATGGTGTTACCTAATGTAACGACAATCATATTACAGTAGTTTATTATTGATACAATTCTGTTACTACAATGGTGACTTTAGAGTTAAATAAACCTATGTATGTCTAAACAATTCTCATATATTTTAACAATTTGGAGATAAAGACAAGTAAGATTTTCTTTTGCAGCCATACTTCAGTAAAATATATTCCGAATTGTAATTGATCACAAACATATTAATTGATCGGAGCGAAGCAAAGCTCTTATACTACACTCCTGCTTTTGTTTTACAAATACTCCTCCTGAATGGCTTAAGCGATCTGCACAAAATTTAGTACAGTCATAGTAACCAACCATGGGAAGGTATAAATCTGAAATGGTACATTTTCCCTACGTAAATTTCAACTTTTAGTAATTACACGGGCCTTATGGGTTAATTGGTCGCCATGATATTATTTTCAAGATAACAATAAAAGGGTAAAGAAGAGTCGCAACATATGTTAGTCAACGAATCATCCAAAATATCAAATTAGAAATACGGTACAAAAAAAAGGAAGAACAATCAGATTAATATTAATATCATTGAGCATAATTTACCACAAAATGAATAGCCAATAATTAGGGTCGCCAGAATTAGGCTGATGCTCCAGATTGACTTTAAATACTCCCAATAGCCTTTCCATTTATTTAAACCAAATATAGGCATACCATTGACTTTGGATACTGCAAATAGGCACTCTATTTATGTGAATCAAATCAACCATTGACTTTAGGATACCGCAATTAAACGATTCGTTTACGTGAACCCGGCATTGTCTTTGAATACTGCAAATAGACATTCCATTTAGGTGAACCAGAAGTCAGCCTACCATTGACTTCGGATACTGCAAGTAGATTTTTCATTAATGTGAAGCAGGGGTACCATTGATTTAGGATACTGGTATACCAAATATACCATTGACATTGGATACTGCAAGTTTATATATCTCATTTACGAGAAACAGATGTAGCATTGAATTTAGAAAATATTGGATTAATATGCTAGCTCCGCTCAATATTGCAAGCAGACGACAGCATTGTACACCTAGTTTCATACAAAGTCATGTTCAAATCAAATCTTTATTAATCAATAATTAACATGTGTTTCAATATTATATTTTGTCAAATTATAAATAATCACCATATAAATAACTCAAAACACGACATAAGCTTTTTAATCATACAACAAAGTTTATCAGGAAATGAATCATTATATTCTCTACTCAAATGTTTTCTAAATCTTGATTTTCATTGTCATTTTCAGGTCCTTCAATAGTATACTACAAGGAGAATGAACCCAACCATCACCTTCAAGGTAAATTTGACTAAAATTTAAAATCTAACATTGGAATTCATCTAAGAGGCTTTTGAGGAATTTAAATTTATTCAACAAAAAATATTGAAAACAATTAATTGCCAAATTACCGAGAGTATGTCTGAGTACTAAGTGCCAGTAATAAACGCTGTTTAGATAGCATGTGTACTGCTGAAATAGACAATAGACAAAGCTTTATTGTACATAATGCCTGAATACACTAATTACAAAAATAATTCCCAAGCTGGTACATGGCTAATTTATATCTAGGTTCCTTAATCTTAATTTATATCTAGGTTCCTTAATCTTTATTATACCCTCCTAATAAGAGTGAAAAATCATTAAAATTTATCTTAAAAAAAAGTATGAATTTTGTAAATATGCTCTCAGGCTCAAAGTCTCTTTCAACTTACATGTAAAATTTGATTTTGATAAAGTTCTGTATGAATTAGGTAAATGATTTCATGTAAAGAGGTCTAGTTTCAAAATTTGTGTGACAGTGTTTAGGATATTGAACATTTTTGTTATTATTTCTCGTTTGATAGTTATGATTTATTTATTTTATATTTTTCATAAAAGAAAGGATTTGCATGAACATCCTTATGTTTTTGGAAAAAGGTTTACAGCTGGTTTTAGACTTCTGGTGAAAAATAGTTCTGAGAATAGACTTTTGGCAAGTGAACACTTTCTTGGCCTTTACATAGTTACCCCATAGAGTAACGCCATAAACAAACAAAGAGTAGACATATGCATGATAAACCGTCAAGCAAACTTTATCGGTGTGACTTTGGGCCCCCAGAAGGGAGGTAACTGCCCGGTGTTGGAACCGGCACTTCAGGTAAGGCCACAGCTATGGACGACTGGGATCGCCAGCCCTCAGGGGAGCCCCCAGTGACATTCCTCCATCCAGGATGGTGGGGTGTTTAGCTCTCAGAGTGTAATTCTCTCACCTACCTGTGGCTGTGGTTCTATGGGCTTGCCCTGCCTGTTGTGTACGACTGACATTTTGTGAGGCATATCCTCGGCTCTGGAAGTAGCCTCTTCCTGGGAGGTGAAAGACGGGCAATTGCCAAGCCCCCAAAGGGGAGGTAACTGTTCGGTGTTGGAATCGGCATTTCAAGTAGGCCATAGTCATGGACGTCTGGGTAGCGCCAGCCCCTTAGGGGGAGCCTCCAGTGACATTCCTCCATCCAGGTTGGTGGGGGGGGTGTTTAGCTCTCGGAGAGGTGGAAGTGCGCCATCAATCTCCCATCTACCTGTGACTATGGTTCTATGGGCTTCGGCCTGCTTGCTTTGTGCGACCAACATTCTGTGTGGCAAATCCTTGACTTTGGAAGTAGCCTTTCCTGGAGGTGAAATCGGGGGAGTACCCGTAAGCTCACGGGGACACTCTAGGGGAACGGAACTTTCCGCAGTGTGAGGGCAACGGCTGGGCGCACTCCATCAGCCAATCCCTGTCTCTGAGCCCGGAAGGTATGGTTATCTAGAGTGTGGGGGGTTCTCCATGGATCCTCAATTGAGTTAAGGGTGTCGCCACCTTTGGTGGATAGGTTCATCCGGGTGGGTCCCACTTCTATACCTGCCTCCTTTTGGGAAACCCTGATGGCCCGGCAGTGATGTTGGGTTAGATGGGCAAACGAAGCAGATCGGATGCTGGCATCAAGCCGGCTGGGGGTATCTGGGGATCTATTGCCCTAGTTATCCCTGGTTTCCCAGTGAATGGGATGGCCTCGATCGGGTAGTGGTGTAAATAGGGGTTTGGATTTCGCTGACGGTCCCCTTCCTTCTGGCTTTGATGGCAGGTTATGGCCTGTCAGGGATTAGATCCCGATCAGGTCCCGAGTGTCGCTTGCACTATGTTGCGTCCATGGACTCCATCATGGTCTGTCGGGGTTTTCGGCCCTGGGGGAACCCAGTTGGAGGGACGTAAGACCAAGTAACCGGTATCCCTGGTTAGGATTGAGGGGCAACCCTCTTTCCGAAGGGTTGCTTCGGCAGCCGGTGAGCCTGATGACCTTAAGTCATCCACCCATGGTGTGACTAAGGTTGGTGCGTATGCTCCGGCCCACACCATGGGGCCCGGGTATGTTTAATTATAGGTTACTGGGTTGCAGTTGAGGGGCTTTGGCTCATTCGACACAAACAGAATGGAATGGAATGGTGTGACTTTGGATAGTACACTCAATGAATACCTTGTTGACCTTAATTTTTTATTTAGATGATGAATGTGATTGGACCAACTTAATTTTGAGTCTAAATTTAGACCTAAACACAAACTTTACAATTTTTGTATTACTGATTGTGGGATCTGAAACCCTATTTCTGAGCTTAAATTGAAGAATGTTAGTTTTACATTAATTCAATTTCACACCATGGCTCTCAAACCACTCATTAATTTTTTAATTGTGCTGTCAATAGTTAATTTAAGTTCACTTAGTGTTCTTCTTTCTAAAGAGCAGTTGTGTCATTGACATACAAAGTGAAAGTACAGGAATTTGTGGAAAGGCAATTAGGCAAGTCATTAATCAATATAATAAATAATAAAGGTCCAAGTATGGAACCTTGTGGAACACCATATGTAAAGCTGGCTCAGTTAGAATAATATTTTATTGATTTGTTTATTACTATTGTGTGCTGCTATCCATTGAATAGGTATGATCGTAATAATTCTAGAGTAGACAGTAAAAGGATTGTAATAGTTATCAGGCCATTATTTGAAACTGTCCAAACTTGAATGATTGCACAAAAATTCTGCTGAATGGGTCCAAATTTCGTCAAACAAGCCTGAAATATTTCAATGTGTTTGTGTTTATGAGTTCCTCTGAATGATACCAGATTAGCAGTGTTTACTTGGTTATGCAGTTAATAAATGTTCATTCTTATAGACTTCAAGCCTTTTGACCTGGAGTCTTGGTGGGGCAAGAGGTTGTTCAACACAATCACCAAGTCCATCCCCTGAGAGCAACACAGACTCGCTCAGTGAACACTCTACTGAACGATTCTCCTTCCTAGTGAGTCTCAGCGAGGCTTAGCTCTGTAAATACACTGTATATATGTAAAGGGCTCTGGCCTCGATAGTTCCTAGGCGTAGATGTGAATATGTAAATAGCCTATTTTGTAAATACCGGGGATTCTTTGTTATCTGTTCATCGTTCTTTAAGACATAAGGCATTGTTATTTTTCTTAATCTTTCATGATTATCTGATGTCCTGTAGTCTCCATTTTGAAATGAAATATCTAAGTGTTTCCACTTCGGCACTTTGAGTGTTATATCCTAAAGGAATCAGTCGGAGCTTAATGCACCAGTATTCACATTTGTTGTGTTTGGGTTACATTACAATACTGGTGGATTGAGATCTTACAGTACATAAAATGCCAAAGTGGAGTAGATTTTCTATGCCTATAATTGAGGGACAAAACTTAAATCATATTTCTTTTTGGAGGGTGTTTGGTTATTTGTGAAACTTTTCTAAATATATATCAGATCAAAGGGTTGCCCATTCATTGCATATTTTTCTTCAACTCAACTTTCAACAACTTTGAGTTGTTGTGCAATTTTTGCCTATCTTGATTGTTGCTTGTTCAAATAGTTAATTCTATTTAGGTAAAATATAAATCTCGTCATCATTAGTTTGTTGTTGTTATGTCTTGGGTCAGTTGGAAATCTTCGTTTTATAATTATTAATGTTGACTAAACAATGTATTTTAGTTGCAAAACTATTGGTTCTGTTTCTATATCAAGAGTGGCTTTGATTCAGAAGTTACACTGTGGTCAAATTCACTGTAACTTATTCTCAATTCACAACAAATTTGCTGTGGTAAAAAACTAATATTTTTACTCTTGGACCAATTTTTTAATTTAAAAAATATTATAACTAATGACCAGTCATATTGACTGTGATAAAATTTCTTGTTTTCAATACATGATACGAAGACCAAGTCTGACCTGACCTCTGATTGTTATTAAATGTGTATTTACTATGCATAATGGTTGTTAAATGTTATTGTTAGTTTTGTTAAATCCATTTACAATTTAACTCTAGTTTAAGTTAAATTTATGTTAATTGATAGTATTTACAAGAAACTATTTCCTTTTAATGTGACATTTATGGTGATAGATAAAAGGCCTATATAGAGACCATACTATATGTTTTTATGTAAAACATAATTTAATTACCTCAGAAAACACATTACAGTATGGTAATAATTGTTTTACAATCTTTTCTATAAGTTATCTAGCAATTTCTTTAACGCCAATACAACCTTTTTTAAAGGCTAAACAAAGTTTTTGTACCTACAACATTTTACACGGCTGAATATTTTTTTCAGTCTTGTGTGGGAAACTAAACCTATTAGGTTATAGTACAACATCCTAGTTGTATATGCTATTAACTAATTTTAGTAATTGGTTTGTTTTTCTCCTGTATCTAAACCCAAACAAATCAGAACGGTAAATTGGATATCACATTAGAACTGCCTAGGCCTAAAAGGTGTTTAGAGGCCAGCTTGTTAGTACAAACATACTTTTATGTTATTTTGTATGACTGTGAAAGTGGGACTAACAATCTTGTTTTAAATTACATGGTGTTTGAGATAACAATTTAATTGTAAAACTTATTGAAGAATGGTTAGAAACTATCATAGCCAAGTATTTGTCAAAGGTGTGCTGGATTAGGTTTCTGGTATTCTGTAAGTATATAGGGTTTTTTGGGGGTGGATGTGCGAGTTATGATTTTGGGTGCCATGGATCGGAGTTTTACCAAGTTAAGTGATTCCAATTACAGTAGTCGAGAAATAGTGTTGATAATTATAAGTGTCGTTATCCAATTTTGTAATAAGACTTGCCAAGTTAAGTCATAGTTCTGTTATGATTTTGTAACTAGTTGTAAGAGGTGCCCGTTTATATTACGTTGCGGAGCGCGCCGTAGACTGAATGGCCTGTCGACGTGGCGGGCTGTAGTAGTATAACCGGACGAGACAGTTGAGTCTTGTCCATTCGTAGTCGATCCTCCAAAACGCCTTGTACGCAAGAGCCAGTTTTGGTGTAGTCTTTCGTAGTTGATTTATGCATGCTAAAATGCTTTAGTTACAAGAAATATTAATTTACAATTGTGATCAGACTTCCAAAGTTGTACTGCAGATTACTGCTTGTCTCCAAAGAAACATTTTCAATATTTTTTGTGACGTTATAAAGAATGATTATGTTATCAGGTTTTTGCTCTTTACTGTTGATTTTTTATGCTAGTCTATTATTGTTGTAATTGCCATAACTTTATGAAATGACTTGTTAATTTTGAATAAGGTAGGACTCTTTTTAAGGTATTTTTAAGGTACTGCAGAAAATCTGTGCAAATTGAAATACAAGCACAATAAATACACAAACCCATATTACTCAAGGTATTAAATCTTGAATTTTAATCATTTCTCTACCTTTAAGCGTAAGAAGTAAATATATTTGTGCAATAAAAAATATTTATTTCTTTAAAAAATTCTGTTAAAACATTGTTAACAACACCTACTTTTTTGTTATTAAAAGTTGAATGGCTACCTCAAAGTTTTTATTTCAGTCACTGTTTAATCCAACATACTAAGCAACCCTATCTAAAACTATATTATGGCAATGGTTTTATTTTTGTATAGATCAAAGTAAAATACATTGGAACCTCAATCAAATGGCAATTTTAAATACCCTTGATTTTATATTACCCTTAATTACATGTTAATCGCTAACTTCAATAAGAAGTAAATCTTGATTACAAGTCTAGTGTTATTTGATCATTAATCCCCTTGAAAGGTTTGTTGTCAAGGTTATACTGTATACTTGATATGTTTAATACAAAAACCAAAGCATTATCTGTTACCAATGAAAAAGGGTATTCCATTATTTTTGTGTAGTTGGAAATACATAGCTGCAAATAAAAATGTGTGTTTTTTACCATCTATTTTGTTATATTACATTTTGATTTTATATTCTCAAGTTATAGTTGTAAATATAATAAAAGATATGGAAAAGTTGTTCATTATACATAATGTCACGCTAATTTGCAAACAATTTCAAGTACATAAATTCACCAAGTACATACATTTTCGTAGTTGCCTTTAGTTCTTGAAGTGTTCCAGTATTTTCCTTATGCGCATTTCACCAGGAGGTGTGGCATCTTCAGAGGTCACTATGTTGTAAATTACATCCTACTATATACAAAAGTTCATATCCTAATGTATACAAAATTTCATACACAAAGAGTCAGCACTGTTTGAACTTTGATGGTTGCTTCACCATACCTTACTAATATTATAAATGTGAAAGTTTGTGTGTTTGTTTGTTTGTTTATGTGTTTGAAGTTCAATCACGCATAAACCACTGGACGGATTGGGCTGAAATTTGGCATGATGATAGCTTACATTCCCGATTAACATATAGGCATATTCTTATCTCAAAAATCCTTTCGGGCTCCGCCCCAGTGGCTCTGTAATTCCCCATGTTAACCTTATGAGTATTCATATTTAAAGGGAATTAAAGAATTTAGTCAGCTGTTTCAACTAAACAAAGTTGGTTCTATGATGTGGAAGCATTTTTTTAAAGCATTAAAAAGTTATAAGATTTACCAACAGGGTGCAGCACTATATTTTTTTGCATTTATGAAAACAGCTAATTTGAACTAAGCAGCAACAAAAAACTGTGATTCGCAATGAAAACTGTCAAAGTAGGATTGTTTAAAGTAATGTTTATGTTTTTCATTTCATGAATAATTTGTGATTACTAATATTATTTGTGATATTTTGCAAATTGTTGATAATTTATTTTTCTCTATTGTTTAGGTGAAGTGGTAGAACATTATGGCTACGGTAGATGTGTAATACTATAGAATACTGTAAATTTAAAAAAGCAAATGTTATCAAACTGTGTCCTCCCTTATTGCAAACGCAAAGCTTGAGTATAACTGCAATAAGCATTTTATATTTATATTCCAACCCCGTACGAAGGGCGGGTACTCTGCTAGTAAGTCATAAAATCATTTCCAAAGGATAATTGCAACCTCTCCATGGTAAGAAGCTGTAAATCGGAATTCCAGTATGTAATAACTAACTCCAGAACTAACCCCAACCTTAGATAAACCTTTCCAGAACAGCAAGTTAAATGCATATCAGGCATAGAATATATATTTTTGTTCATAGTTGAAGGTAAAACTAGTGAAAGTGGAATCACTGCATAGGTGGCAACAGCCATGACAGTAACTATTTTGTCAACTGACTACAATTGACAAAGTCCCCCAGGGGACGAAATATTGTGTTTGTGTGTCTTATTGACAACATTTTACCTGCACTTTTTCTAAGGTAAGCTAGCTGCTATCCCCTTATTCTGCAAGACTAAAATAACATATTTAATAGTTTATTTCATAACAACTGTAGAAAGTGAGTCATTATGGTCATTACATGTTTGAATTGCGAGATTTATCGAGAACTTTAAATGGTCGAGAATATGTATAGAGCCACTTTCACTAATGTTTTGAACGTTACTTTTCACTACACTACAAAGAATGATTATTTAGTTCATTACATAAAACTCATAGCATTTTTAGGTTATGCCTTCAAATTAAAGTTAATATTGTCTTTAGTTGTTGAAAATTGAAACAGTTGATAAAACAACAACAAATATTTGTTTATTTATGTCGGCAAAATTAAAAAAAAAATAGTAAACGTTAGTTTCCCATAGAAAACATTCTTATGCCGTAGTAAACAATGTAATGATAGATTTTCACAGGTGAAAAACATGTAATGAAAACAGGTCATTTCACAGCAGTGTAGTGAAATAGTATATTTCGTACCTAGGGCCGAAAATTGGGTTTTGCCGGCTCGAGATAGTTTTTAAGTTCGAGACGAAGTCGAGAACTTAAATCGATCGAGAGCTGCAAAACCATTTCGGTCCGTGGTACGAACGCTATTTTTCACCACACTATACCCTATTACCACTATTCACCACTATAATAATGCACACTGATCGTCAACAACTACATCTTTAAGGTTATGTGAAGAAATAATTTGAGGAATCAGCAAAAATATAAATAAATAGTTGCTAGGCAACGGTGACAATAACACAATTCTATATTGCAATGCTATGCATTTTGATTGTGTATTTAAAACGCATTCATGTTTTAATTAAGTAAGCGGACAGCTGATTTTGCGGCCCCGGCCTGTAAAAACCTGCTCGGTCCCCAAATTGGCGCCAGCTGGCATGGCCAGCAAAACGTAACTTTCAGCCACCAATTAACGTATGTAATACAGCCAAAAACAACATAGTGTGGTGAAAATATGTTTTCAACCACCCAAAACGTCTGACTCTTAATATAACAAGCCAATTTAACCAGCTTCATGATCAGCTTTGGAACAATAATGCTTACATTAATTTACATTATTGCTGCATGAATTCAAATTTTTTGTCTAGGCTACCTAACAGTGATGTATTTTATGTTGACCAATATACAATGACTATTTGGTTTTATCATTAATTTTGTAACCTTGTTGCTAGGTATATACATTTCTTTAGCCATCCAAATTTTAAGTTGCTATTTGTACAAGAAAATGCATTGTGCAGAGAAGGAACAAGATACTTTTCCAACTGTCTATGCCAAAGATTTTATATGGCATGAGTTGAAGGATAAACCAGGAAAGTAAGTTATTTTTTTGTTAATTTTTAATAAAACATGTTCCATAAAGAAGTCAGTGGTGTAGGTGGTAGATGATAGGACTTTTGTCCTGAAGGTTCAAGTTCAAACCCTGCCGATTAACAATGGCCTTTAGTTAGTGATAATGACATGACTCAGTAGAAGTTATGAGCCCTTCTTTAGTTGTAGGTCTGCCTCAACAAGTAACAAAGATAGTTCTTTAGTTGAGGCAATCTATCTCCATGCATTGGAGATATCTTCCTTGCTCCATTCATAAGGTATGATTTTAGTTTTCTCCCAGGTAAGTTGCATGTGATTTTTTATGACATTGGCTGTGAATTTAAGAATATACAATCAATGAATTATTCTAAGGTCATCTAGAATGACCTAGCTGTATTAATGTATTACCTTCTTCAACGTAACCAGCTATGCTGAATTGTTGTCATTTAAAAAAATTGATACTTTTTGTATCTTTAATATTTACATCTTGTAATTATTGTATCCTTATAAATGTCTATTGAGGTGCTTCAAAGCTAAGCTAAATAGAAACCTTCTCTCAAACAAACATATTTTTAGGTTTTCAAGTCCTGATGCCTATGCTTTGACTAAAGATCGAGAAAGAGAATTTATAGATACAAATGCAATTATGGTAAGTTACGGTTTTAATGCTTATATGTTTCGCCTAGCCTTCATAATTATTAATGAAGCTATTGAAACTGTAATTAATTATAATCTATATGTATACTGCATGGTACTTATAGTTAAAAACTAATTTAAAATTAGCTTCACTATTTGCAACATTGTATGAAAGCTCGACGCTTGTCAAAACTATTGAGTGTAGAATTAGAACAATTGGGATTTTTAAAATATCCCAAAAATCTTAGGGGAATCGGTATGAAAAAAAGTTTACATAGTTGTTAAGATTAAGTTACAGTTATGTATATCTAGGTATCTGGTTTCCCAATGTTTTTATGGTTGTTTATATTCCTTCAGAAAATACCATGGGAAGAACAACTGGAAATCATTAAAAACCTATACGCCCAACGAATGAAGACTACGTACTATGTTAGTTTTTGTGAGAAGAAAGGTAAGCTGCTTAATAATGCTAATTTGTACTCATAAGTTTTGAGCGCTCCCTAAAAGTTATTTTTCATGACGATTCTGATTTACATGAGTTGATAGTTTAACCTTGGGGCATTGCTGGTCCAGTGGTGGACTTCTGACCTGGAGAATTGGAATAAAATAGTGCCAATCATACTTATGGCTTATCAGTGTAGGTAGACCAAAATGTAATTTCGTGTGTTTTAGCGAATTTCCCATATAGGAAATAAGCTATTACCCTAGTACTCATGGTAAGACCTGGACCCGAGACCGATTTAAATTTTCATTTTGAGGTCCCTAGAGGCCAAAAACACTATCCGTTCAAATTTATATATATATATTTAAATATATATATATGTGTGTGTGTATGTCCGATAGCGCAATAACTCGAGCAAAAAGGATCCGATTTTGATTAAATTTGGTACAAACATGCAAACCTACGTTTATTCTAACCAGTTCACGATCCAGCCTAATCGGACCATGGGAACGTGGGTTTATGGGGGGTTTTATTGGGTAAAAATGGGTTTTTCCCATTTTTGACCCTAAAAACAAAAATTTTGCAATTTCTTTTTGAACCCTTTTGTAGAGCTTAAAAAAGAAATAATTTAGTATATTGAAGCGCTGTTGTATGCCTAACGGTCACGGAGAAAATTAAAAAATAGTGTAATTTAAAATTCCCATGTTATTCTTAATGAGAAAATGAAAATTTTTGTAGTTTACTTGTTTATGGATATATATTGATAAAATTTGGCAAATTTATTTATTTCATCCTTTACTATTGACGTATGGTAAAAAACACTTTTAACCCCGTTAGCAGCAAACCTAATTACTCGTTAAATCTAATTCTATTTAAATAGGGAATAAATATGTCTTATTTATGGAAATCTAATATATAAAATTCTCGTGTCACAATGTTTGTCTGCAAACTCCTCCGGAACGACTTCACCGATCGTTATGAAATTTGGTGTGTAAATTCTGTAGGTATGCGAATCGGACGTAAACTATTTCCCGTTTCGAAAATCTTAAAAGGGCTCCGCCCCAGTGGCTCTGGAGTTTCCCATGTTAACCTTATGAGAAATGGAATTAATGAATCTTAACAGCTGTTTCAATTAAACAAGTTGGTTCTGTTCTATGATGTTCAATAGCATTAAAGTTACAAGGATTACCAACAGGGTGCAGCACTATTATTTCTTTTACATTTATGACAACAGCTAATTTGCAACCAAAAGGTGAGTGAGCGTAGCGAACGAACTTCAACCTGGAGGCGAGTTAGCGTAGCGAACGAGCTAACCTGAAGGCAAGTGAGCGCAGCGAACAAGCTCCAACCTAAAGGTGAGTGAGCGTAGCGAACGAGCTCCAACCCAAAGGTGAGTGAGCGTAGCGAACGAACTTCAACCTGGAGGCGAGTTAGCGTAGCGAACGAGCTAACCTGAAGGCAAGTGAGCGCAGCGAACGAGCTCCAACCTAAAGGTGAGTGAGCGTAGCGAACGAGCTCCAACCCAAAGGTGAGTGAGCGTAGCGAACGAACTTCAACCTGGAGGCGAGTTAGCGTAGCGAACGAGCTAACCTGAAGGCAAGTGAGCGCAGCGAACGAGCTCCAACCTAAAGGTGAGTGAGCGTAGCGAACGAGCTCCAACCCAAAGGTGAGTGAGCGTAGCGAACGAACTTCAACCAGGACGTGATTGAGCGATGCGAACGAGATCATCTTGAAAATTAAACGTAACGGTACTTTCTTTCCATCGGTCTGTCTTAGGGGAAACCTATAACTTAGGCGATACGAAGTTCGCCGGGTCAGCTAGTATTTTAGTAAAAATGTAATCAGACAAGTTGAAATTCGCTTAGTCTGCAGGTTTGCTGTGGCGGGGGGTTTTTTTTAATGCAAAAACTTATTATATGTGATGGGGAAAGCGAAAAGGGACCTCTTGTCGGAGATGCAAAATTTTCAGTACGGCCAATATAGCCGTAGTAGTAGTAATTAAGGTAGAAAATATTGTATTTTGGGTTTTTTTTCGATTGTTATACCTCATTTAACATAGAACATGACAGGACATAGAACATAGAATATGGAAGGAGTATTTGAATAACATATTTATTATATCTTGTAAATGGTAGAACCGAAATAGTTACATCATATACTTTTTTTGTAGGAAATTTAATCACCTTTAATTTCCAAATTTTATATAGTATACAAAAAGTGGTACTTTCCTATTAAAGGGAACATTCATTATTAACGATGATTTTTTCTCGATATATCTATAATATTAAAACGAAACAGGGTTTTTTTATTTCACGATTCTGAATCAACCACTTGACGGATTTTCATGATTTTTGTGTTGAAAGAAAGATAATTTTGAGAACTAAGGAATGTCGAAGCCATAATTTTAGTTTAGGGTTTCAGTTTTTTAGAAATTAAGTTTTAATTTTTAAAAAGTCTAGCAGCCGACGCTAGCAATTTGAAGGATTTTCAATGCTGGTTTAACTAACAGCTGGTTTATAACTGTCATTGAAATGTTTATGTTACGAGTTGTTTGTTTACAAAAATATTGTTCGTTGGTGTTTTTCTACATACCTACTAACTGTTTCACTTTAAAATGTAGGTAGTTTTCCCCTACCGTGAAGGATATGCGTTATCAGGAAATGTGTTATCTTGAACTAAACATCTCAAACACTTGCGTTTAGTCAAGTTTTGTCATAAATGCAATCTGTGTAAGTATTTAGTTTATGCATTGCAAATTTCAACTCATATTTGGGAAATATTTTTTCGGCAGTTTATCGCTTAATTGTTTAAGATATAAGTGGTTTACGTGTTGATACCTCTTTTTCTGTATGTTTGAATGTGAGTATGTCGGCATACTAAAATTTTGGTTAGTAATGAAAGCGTCAATCGGTGTAGTAGGTCTCTATAAAACTGTCAAATAAACTGCAGGGTGCAGCAGAAACCAAAGTTGACTCATACCATACCAACTATCCCCGTAGTGCTGATGATTCAGAAACTTGGGCACTGACCAAAGAACCGAAAAACCTTAATGCTGAGTTAGATAATAAAGTGCAGAAAAAATATACAGTTCAAGATAACTAGGAGGTCGAAATAAAAAAGATCAGAGAGCTAAGAGAAATGTGTTAACACCCAAATATAGGGATGCTTTCCAAAAGTAGGTAAAGCTTGGATGGACAGGCTGTGCATAAACTTTTAAAAAGTATATTCCAAGGAGTACCACACGATAGACAGGAAATATCAAGTTATGAAATGCATCCTCAGACTGGGATCTAAATTTTGAAGAGGCAGGTGAATGAAGAGAATCCTCATAAAAGTTTCAGTGGTCACGGAGGTAAGATAAGGTACGGTGAGTACATAAGTAGTACAGTATGCAATTGGAGGTGGCATGTAACTACTCTACTCAAAACCAGTGTGAATCGGTCGCCAATCTCACTTCAAGATTTTTCAAATCGACACAAATGCTGTTTTATGGTAAAATTATCGGATTTAAAATGCATATCGCCATATTTTAGGTCTATATTCGAATGGAATAAATAGGTGGTCACGATACATTTGTTTATAAGGTGATCTTCCCCATTAAAACTGCCTGAATTTGTGTCTATGCGTGTAAACTAGATGTTCTGAATTATTCCGTTTTAGTTGACAACTCGATTCCCGTACGTAGGACGGGCCACCAGCTCGTCAATATTAACAAATATTGAAACATATCAGCTGATAACTACGATAAATATTGTTCAGTATCAACAAACATTAATGAAATGAAACTGTTCTAAAAAAATAACCTAACATAACTAACCAAACTGCTGTAACATTAAAAAATTCCGTGTTTTAAATTCAACCCAAACGGAATTTTTAAATGGTACAGCAAGTTTTTTTGTCGCGAACCAGCATGATCGGACCATGGGAACAGGGGTTTATGGGGGCTTTTATGGGGTAAAAATGGGTTTTTCCTATTTTTGACCCAAAAAACATAAAATTTTGAAATTTCTTTCCAAACTATTTTGTAGAGCTTAAAAAAACAAATAATTTGGTATATTGTAGCGTTATAATGCGCCTAATGGTTACGGATAAAATTCCAAAAAATTGTTAATTGAAAATTCCCATGTTATTCTTATGGAGAATAAGTAAACCGTTGTAGTGTGCTTGTTTATTAACATATTTTGCCCAAATTTGGAAAATGTTTTTATTTCTTACCAACTATTAACATTTTACATAAAAAAAACACTTTTACCCTCCCTGTTGCAGCAAACCTAAGTATGTGTTAAACTGATTCTATTTAAATAGGGAATAAATGTGATATTTTTAAGGATACATTTTAGTCTAAATCCAATCAGGCAAATGGAAATTCGCTTAGTCTGCAGGTTTGCTGCGGCGGGGGTATATAGTTTTTGCCTTTAACAAAAAAAAAAAAAAAAAAAAAAAAAAACACACAAAGCTTTATTTTATTACATATGCGCCTGAACTATATAGAGCAATGTTCTAATGCCGCCATTGAGTGGTTTGAAATCCACCTTTGACTTACATCCACCTATCTTTAAACACAAAACATAGAATAGGAATCTCACACCTACACGCAAGGAGAACTTTTCTTGTATTGGAGAACTCTCTTTGCTTAAAGACTTATGATAATAAATTAATTAGATTTAGCATGTTTGGATTGTGTTTCTCTTGCTTTCTTCTTTCATGTTGCTCACAAAAACTCTTAAGCCACCCCAGCAACAAATTTGTGCTTGATCAACTTCCAAACAGATAAAAGAATTACTTCATAACACAAAATATTCAATTGCGTTTAAATTTTTCAATACATTTAAAAGAATGATCCAAAAATAGCTGTATATGTTTGTAAAGGTTCTAGTCATTTAATTTTCCAGCAAAGAAGGAAATAAATTCCCAAAGTGAGGATGATGAGGATACCCTGCTTTCCACTGCTGATAAACTCTACTCTCCTAAATCTCAAAAAACTCTTCTCCCAATACCAACTTCTCGAAGAGGTAAGTTATTGTATGTTTTCTTTTATAAATTTTTTAGCTTTAAGGTAAATATTTTGTTTATAGTTTAATGGTTTAATTCTGAATAGTCGCCAGTTGGTATCTTTTTGATGGCTCGAAATTGGTTCCAGATGTCCTCGATTTTTGGGCTTTTAATAAATGGTACTGCCTTAAGAAACAGCTGATTTTAATAACAAATCTAACATCTCATCCATTCAAAACTCATCCTTCACTCACCTTTGCCAAATATCCACTTGTATGTCAGCATCATACAAACATAATCCTAATCTAATCTATATCATAAACCAAACCAAAGGTTTTAAAAACTGGATAATAAAGATAATAGGTTTTGAATCGATAGTTGGGGTCATAGACCACATAATGTTTTCCATAATAGCTATATAATTACTGTAGTTATGGAAATCGCAAATGATGTATTTAGCTAAGCCCTTGGAAATATATTTGTTTTTAATACTGTTATTGATAATACAAGGTGGTATATACTGTACATTGAAGATGAAGATGCTATAGATAGATGTTTAGAAATATCGATTGGACTCCCCAAAGTCATCGGATCAGATCTTTCACAAAATATGTGTAAAATCAGCTATACAGATCAGAGCCCGGTACACAATGTTTTTTAGATCCATAAACCAAACTTGACCATAACCCTCCAAAAATATCTTTAAAAATTCATTAAAAAATAATATAATGATTTCAAACTATTTTAATGATATTTGTGAGAAAAGTGTCAATCAAAAATTATAATCCTTGCAGTGTTGGGGTACAGCAGGCCTGCATACTACTACATGGGACGTAGTGAATATCAAGATGAGTTTGGCAAATTTGGATATGGACAGTTGATGCCTTCCAGAGGTCAGAGACTAAAACAACGACTTAACTTCTGTGACATGTTTACAACCAAACACTAACTTACTTCTAAACAATTAAAGCATCATGGGATTTACAAATTAGTTTCAATATGAAAGTTTACAAAAAGTTTTTTTTTTAAGTTAGATGATCTATTCTATCTAAAAAACATAAATTGTAAGATTGAAAGTCCATTTTTAATGTGAAGTTATGTTTTTTTTTTTTTAAGGTGGGGTTGACTCCATGGTTAGGCTGATGGGGGGGGGGGATAGGTTAATGCAGATATTTTTTAAAACATTCTATAACAATATAATTATCAGATATCAGAAATTGGTTTTTTATAATTGCCAAATACATGTAATAGCATGTAAAAATAATTTTGAAAATATTCAGTTCAACTGAAGATTGTTTAAGAATTTAAATTTTGAGGGTTGTCTATTAATTAACGTTTAAATCTGACCCCAGCACCATGCATTTTACTATCTCCACAACTAGCCTATGCAGTTGTCTCTCGGTGGCTATGTTGAATATGAAATTGGTGAACAAGTCGATATCAGTGGAGGGGAATATTGGCTCCTCGCCAAGTTTCTGTGATTCAATTTCCATTTGAAGGCGATCAGTCCCAACTAGCTTGCTTTGTTGTGATAATGGAAGCTTTTTTGGAACCTTGATTTAAGAATCACTGATCTTATTAAAATTACGTGCCATGGGATGCAGTAGAAGATTTTCCAATCATCAACTGGACAGGAAGGTTTTTCATATCTTTCATAGCTTGAAGCAACTAAATCACTATTTGATCATCTATTTCTCTAAAATCATTATCATGCTTTTATATCTTTCTAAGTCATTATTTATCAATCCAATGCTCCAAATGTTTCTAAAAGTTTCAACAAAGCAGGTAATCTTGCTTTGTAATATTTGCTACGGAAATTCTTTGAGAAAGGAGAATCTTCATCATTGACAGGTTTATCAAACTCGTTTTCACCCATTTCATTAAAGTCAGCTAAGTTATCCGGGTCAGCCATGGCTACTGACAAAATCGAGCTGCAAACAAAGAAACCGTACGGGGAATAACGTTTTATCTCCTTGTCAAACTCATCTTTTGAAATTCTTTCTGATACTTGTGCCTTCTCCAACGTCTGGTTGAGCGTTTCCCGATAAACCTCAAACAATTCCTCTTGTGAGTTTTCTTGAACTTCTTGTTTCACACTAGTCCACCAGAAGTAATGAATATCTTGTGCGAAGCTTCCAGTACGAATAATCTGGAAATCTATGAGTTTTGAATCTACGACTTTGCCTGACTCGTACTTAAATAGGAAGTTGGTGGTCCAACAATCTCCGTGACAGAGGACTCTCAGTTCACCTTGAGGTTTAAAAATTTGTTGCATCGTACTGTAGAAAGTGTCCAACTTACCCTGGATAATCTCAGCGTATCTGTCTAAGCCAATAGACTTTACTGTCTTCATCATCGTGGCAATGTTAAATTTTGTGAACTTTTCTTGCTCTTTTATGTCTTCTTCAGGTCCATCGTCGCTGAACCATGAGCTCTTTCCTATACTCTGTATCAGCTCGGGGTTCTTCTGGTAAAGTGCTATTGAGAGTCCGTGAAATGTCGCTAAACTTATAAAAAATTGCCTGCAGTGGGCAAAATCTAGTTGTTTCAGCCTGAAAAGAAAAAAGAGGAAATGAGATTAATTCAGTAGGTTGTTTATAAGTTTACAATTAATCACTTATGCTAACATAAAAAAAATAATTGGTGTAAATGAAGAGAGGCTTCAACCCTCAAAAAACCTGATTGTGGTATACTATTAATACAAATAAAAGAACTAACCGTATAGTGTTTTATTGAAACATTTGAGGGAATTGCCATTCAGAAAATAGTTGTATAATAGCTAGGGGTTCCAGTGGGTTGTCAAAAATGTGAGTTTGATTTCATTTCAGCAAGATTTTATCCTTAAGATTGTTAAACACATTTCTCAAATATCATACATTATTTATGCATTTACATTTAGAAAAATAATAATTCAAACTCTGTTTTGTTACTTTCTGAAGTTAAACTTTTGTTAGAAAACAATATAATAATAACCCACCAGCAAAATGGCAAGAGGGTTTAGAATCAAACTTTAAAGACTTTTCTCAAGATCAATCATACGACTTTTAGATAACAAGGCAAGTATTTTATGACTCCATTAGATAGCAAGTAACTACAACCCCCCATCGGATCCACAACCTTAAAAGAACCTATGTGACAACAAACTGTCAACCCTCATCAACTTCTATCTCTTGAGATTCTTATAGATGATGATGATAATGATTTTTATAGATTAGCTATGTTTACATTACGATAGTTTTTATTCTTCCATACAGCTGTTTGAATATACATACACTGAAGAGATCACTAAAAATGTAAGCAAGAAGTAAGATTGAGTTTTGTCTCTATAATCGATGGTGGGAGTAACTTTTATTTAAAGAACCACATTATACTCCTCTGTGTTCTCAACCCGTTGTGAAGCACAGGCAGTGCAACTAGTTTCAGTAATGCTTGCATCTGCATGCAAAATTTCAACCATATAATAAAAATTTGTTAACACAAACGGTTTTAAAATATAAAAATCATTCAGCCAATGGTTCTTACCTGTCAGCCATTTTATAGCCGAGTACCGTCAGGTCTTCAAGCACCAAGGAGTTGTGAAGGTTACATGGGTAGGAGCGAGCCGTCACTACGATGGACCAACTAATCTCATACATTCTGGGGAGTACGTCTCGGTACATCCTCAGCTCTTTGCCATAGCCATCAGATTTCTCCAGCCATTCTTTCACCTGGCCTGACTCCAGAGGGGTTTTGACAATGAGAGAAATAGATCTGTTAAAAAAAAACAAATAATTTATTTTACAATTTTAATTGATTTTTCTTGACCCTCGCTAACTTAAATATTGATCTCCCAAAATAAAAATCTTCGATATCTCAAATAAATTTTAATTACCTTAGGAAACCTGATTAAATTTAAAAAAATAACCATTCATAACTTGAAACAGTTTTACAGTTTTAGTACTTTACCTCTATAGAATTCAAAAGAATACCAAATCAATCCTGAATAAATGTAATTCTTTGAGATCCTGAATAGTTTTCAATATCTTGTAGGTTTGAATATCTTGATTAGCTAAAAATAAATGTAAATACATAAAATTGAGTTAACACTGTTTTAAAAATTGGATTCAATTTGCGTTTTAGCCCGGTTCACACAAATGAGGCCAGTAGGACTGGCCTGGCCAGTGAGGCCAGGTTACCTGCCTCAGTGTATTTCAAGTGACTGTAGCTGAGCAAGGAAATCAGCACTTTACTGGCCTTGTGTAAACACGGCTTTGCTTTCAAAAATCAAGTGTGCATAGTTTGGTTTTATAGAATATTTTGGGGAATTAAAGTAAACTTCATCTCTGTTAGTCGGATTCAAAATTAGTGTAATTGGATAGGCTAGTTGTTATTGTACAGTAATGACCTCTGTAACTCAAACTCTGCTTAACGCTAACAACCTGTAACTCGAAGAAAAATCATAGTACAAAATGAATTTGTATCTAGCAAGAGATCAGGAATTTTTATCCTGATTTTACAAACAAAAGTATACAATAGATGAACATTATGGAATATCCAGCTGTGTAGTATCCATGTGTGTAGGTACTGTAGTTGTATGCTATAGGGAGAGAAAGCTTATGGTGCATTCTTACAGCATAATTTGGTTATACAAATAAAATGTAGAGTGATGCAAACTAACATAAGCGTAACACACATACTTTTGTTAGGAACTTGTTTACACATAGGCCAGCTCAATATTAAAAAATGTGTAATAGTGATTACTAAATGTGGATATTACTGTATAAATAAATCTTAAAAATGCCCAAACATCCTATTTTGGTTTTTCCATACCTTTGGTCATTCTCTATCTCGTAGTCAACAGACAGACGATACAACAGGCTGAGGTAGTTGCTGCCAGGAGGAACTGCAGGGTTACATTTCCACTTGGACACAGAGATGTGGTCTTCACCGATGTTTTCAACTGATCTCAATACTTGCTTGATAAACCCTTCATCCAACCAACCGGGTTGCAAGTCCTCCATTATCTGAAGAATCAAACTCTGTTTACAGACTTTTCTCTTTCAAGTCTTATGTTGGATTTCATAAATATTGGAATCTATATAATTAATACATTACATGAAACTTTATCGGTTGAACTCCTCCGCCATTTCTTAACCGATTTTATCCATTGGCATCTCATTGGAAAGAGCGTGTCGCGTAGGTTTGCAAACTGACCTTACATTTCTGAAAAAGTCCCTTGGGCTCTGCCCCAGTGGCTGTTAAAGTTCCCATGTTATCCTCATGAAGAACATAATTGTTTATATTTTGATCAGCTGTATAATTTAATTGCTGTTATTTATTAAAACGTTTTTATTAGGTCGCTTTCTTGTCCGCTACAAATTTTGCAACCGATTTTATACTAACTTCCCGATGAGCTAGGGACTTGAAACTTGAAACATATCTCACAAATGGAAGACAATGCAATATTATACAATTTAATTTTCATATTTCCCTTGGGCTACGCCCCATGGGCTTGTTTTTATTAAATCGATTTCTTGCAAATTTTGATACTTCCCGATGAGCTAGAGACTTGAAATTAGAAACATAGCTCACAAATGGATGACATTGCAATATTATATCATTTAATTTTCATATTTCCTTTCGGGCTACGCCCCATGGGCTTGTTTTTATTAGCTCGCTTTCCTACAAATTTTGTTATCAATCTTAAACGATGTTCCCGATAAGCTAGAGACTTTAAATTTGAAACATAGCTCACAAATGCATGACAATGCAATATTATATCATTTAATTTTCATATTTCCCTTGGGTTACGCCCCATGGGCTTCCAAATTTTTCATGTTTACATTTTGAAAGGATGTAAATATATCAACTAATTTAAGTCAGCTGTAAATACTTAAATTTGACAGTTCGAAGAGCAGAGGTTAAGAGGTACAGGTTATGCTCCCAAGAGATTCTTTATACAAACAAACATTTCAAAATAAAGATAAACAATCTGATTGCAGGTATCAAGGTGTTTGTAAATAATGTCAATTTTTGTTTATTTAGTATTCTATAAAGTAAACAATAAATAAGTCGTGTCAGATCATTAGATGGCATAAGAATAGAGGAACTTGACTGCTCAAAACTCACTGGAAAGACACCATGCAATGAAGATGCAATGAAGGAGATGGAGAGAATGCGAAAACTAGATCATCCAGCATCATAACTGAGCATATTTAAAACTAATAACCAATAAGTACGGTATAGCTTTAATTTCAAGTAACAATTTTATCAAATACTAGCTGACCCGGCGAACTTCGTATCGCCTAAGTTATAGCATAGAATAAATAAACACCATATTACTTATAGTAATATTATTTATATTACTTCATCTATGGTTATAGGTTTCCCCTAAGACACCGATGGAAAGAAAGTACCGTTACGTTTAATTTTCAAGATGATCTCGTTCGCATCGCTCAATCACGTCCTGGTTGAAGTTCGTTCGCTACGCTCACTCACCTTTGGGTTGGAGCTAGTTCGCTACGCTCACTCACCTTTAGGTTGGAGCTCGTTCGCTGCGCTCACTTGCCTTCAGGTTAGCTTGTTCGCTACGCTAACTCGCCTCCAGGTTGAAGTTCGTTCGCTACGCTCACTCACCTTTTGGTTGCAAATTAGCTGTTGTCATAAATGTAAAAGAAATAATAGTGCTGCACCCTGTTGGTAATCCTTGTAACTTTAATGTTATTGAACATCATAGAACAGAACCAACTTGTTTAATTGAAACAGCTGTTAAGATTCATTAATTTCATTTCTCATAAGGTTAACATGGGAAACTCCAGAGCCACTGGGGCGGAGCCCTTTTAAGAATTTCGAAACGGGAAATAGTTTACGTCCGATTCGCATACCTACAGAATTTACACACCAAATTTCATAACGATCGGTGAAGTCGTTCCGGAGGAGTTTGCAGACAAACACTGTGACACGAGAATTTTATATATTAGATATTTATGAATAACATTTCTTTGTACTATATTTCAGAAACATTGCGATTAAATAGATTGATATATTTATAGTTAGTAGGTAGGCCATACATGCAATCTAATACATAATTATATGCAAAGAAACTCAAATAAACCTTAGATTTCCCACATGCCTCTGTCTTAATCTGATATAGATACTTGAAATAGATTTAACATGCACACACATTAAAACTAAAAGTATAAAATAATTTATAAATAAAAAACTTTTTAAACAAAACGTTTTTAAACGCTCTAAAAAGTAGAAAATAATTTACAAATAATTTATAACTATGTTGAGAGAATATAAATACTTGTACGATTTAAAACGAAAAACGTTGGGTGCATGCAATTACTGTAATTGATAATAATACATTAGTTCAGTAGGTGAAGGTAAACTATCTATTGCATGCACCCCACGTTTTTCGTTTTAAATCGTACAAGTATTTATACTCTCTCAACATAGTTATAAATTATTTGTAAATTATTTTCTACTTTTTAGAGCGTTTAAAAACGTTTTGTTTAAAAAGTTTTTTATTTATAAATTTTTTTTCAATTCAAAGTCTTTTAAACTCATTGGAAATTATGATGACTTTTATTTGTTTTTAAATAACTACTTAACTTCTTTGCAATATTAATTGGGTCGCCGGAAGACTGCCCCCCGGAAAACTACCACCCCAAGCAGGTTCCTACGTCATATTGACGTCAGAGACCGGGGGGGCAGTTTTCCAGTCACGGACACTCAAATTTAGTTGTCAAACAGTTCTATTCTAGCCTAACCTAACCAACCAAACTTGCCGTAACATTTTGAAAATCTGTTTTATATTCACCACATGCTTTTTCTATTATCCAACGGAATTACTTGAATTAAAATTACATACCATGATTTGTCTAGGGGGGGTAGTATTCCAGTCGCGGACACGGCTTCCATATTGGTTAGTTAGCAGATTTTGTGACGTCACGTTTCACCTGGGGGGGTAGTTTTCCGGGGGATAGAATTCCGCATCCCCTATTAATTATATATAGATTGCTCGATTTCAAGCAACGTTTTTACTAGTAATTTATTAGAAAGCCAATGATCAAGGACAGCTGGGTCTTAATTTAGAAATTTTAAGGACTAAACCATTAAAAAATTTTTAACTTCACATAAACAACCATTGTCAGTAATTCCTGCCAGGTTACCCTGAATAATATTTAGATTGTTGTACATCCTTGAACTTTAAATATCTAGTTCTTAAATACTTTGCTTCTTTATTTAATTAGCTAATTTACTACAACCCCCTCCCCCAAGAAATATAGTAAAAATATTTTCAATGTTTTTTTGAATAGGATGTGCAAAAATCCTGTTGTCCAGACATTATTTGTCACAATGTCTAATATGAACGCCATTGCAAAAAATTCACTTTCATTTAATATGGGGAAAACAAGTGTTTAGCTATCATTATAATACCAATTTCAATGGTTCCAGTGGTATCAAAAATAGTTGAATCCTGTGCTAAAGCCCAGATCTTTGATTTTCTTAACTTAAATAATATTTTAAACAATAACCAATTTGGTTTCAGACCGGGTCGTTCAACTACTTTGGCTATAGAATCGGTGGTGTCTGATATTTTGGATGGTTTTGAATCTGGTGGTTATCTTAGTGTGGCACTTGTAGACCTCAGTAAGGCCTTCGATTCGGTCTTACATACAATTCTTTTGCAGAAATTAGAATTTTATGGAATAATGGAGCACGAACTAATTTTTTTTAAATCATGCCTCTGTGGAAGACTACAATTTGTTAATTTGGGAAAAGATAGGTCAGATTTTAAGGAGGTCCTTGCTGGGGTTCCTCAAGGGTCGGTACTGGGTCCGGTTTTGTTTATTCTCTATATTAATGATTTGCCAAACTCCATACCTTGCAAAACAATTTTATATGCTGACGACACAACCTTCATCTCATCAGCTGACAACTTTTACTCTGCAAACCAAAGCATAGAAAACGCCATTGAATTGGGTAAGCTATGGTTTGAAAGTAATTTTCTGGAAATAAATCATGATAAAACAGAAAAAATTTGTTTTACTTTGCGTAATCTTGAAGCAGACAATGCAGTTTCTGTCAAATTACTCGGAATATCCATAGACTCTAAACTCACTTGGGAAATACAAACCAATAATATCATTTCAAAATTGTCAAGAGTATGTTGTTTGATAAGAAAACTTAAAAATTGTGTTTCTAAACCAACACTTCTAATTGTTTATCACAGTTTATTTCACTCACACTTGCTGTATGGCAATATACTGTGGGGTGGGGAGCGAGCTGGCGTAGTGGCTAGAGCGCGGGACTTCGGCCCGTGAGGTCCCGGGTTCGATCCCCGCCAAGTCACCAATGGATTTTATCTAAGTGATAGTGCCGCAACCCCTAGGTCTAGCCTGAAGTAATGTGAAAAACAATCCCAGGCTCGTGCCTAGCGTCCTAGGACAAAAAAAAAAAAAAAAAAAAAATATACTGTGGGGTAATAGCTCAGGAGCTCACCGGGTCTTTACATGGCAAAAGAAGGCTCTCAGAATTATGTTTGAAATTCCGGATAGGGTTAGTTGCAAAGCATTTTTTGCTGAAAATAAAATCATGACACTCTCTAATATTTTCATTTTTTACAATTTAGTTTCCGTTAAAGAGAATCTGAATAAATTTGTTCCTTGCAACTCAATCCATGGGTATATCACCAGACAATCAAAAGATTTATATATTCCTCAAGCCAGGCTATCAAAATTTATCAAAAGTTATAAATACTTGCAAATAAAACTATTTAATAAACTTCCAATATATTTTAGAAATCAGGAAAATATTCATTTGTATAGGTCAAAATTTATCAGATTGGCTTACAAGTCGTGCTTTTTATTCGGTTGAGGAGTTTTTGCAGAATGTAGATTTTTCAACGCTTATGTGAGGCCAAGCAGTCTTGATGATTCTTTGTTCGTGTTATGGTCTTTTCCCTGTTAATTTCAAAGTTTTTATTATTACTGATGCTTTATCCTTTTAAGTTTCTTTTAACTTTATTTTAACATTTTCTGTAGAATATTTAATATTTTATATAACATATGTAACAAAACATGTTGACCTTGTCTATTGTAATGTTTATATTACCAAACGACAATAAAGATATATTATTATTATTATTATTATTATTATTATCTATTCAAAAACTAAAAGAGAAAAGCTGCGTCCACACTTGGCGAACGTTCGCGATGATCATGAACGTTTGTACGCCTAACTAGCAAAAAACATTCGCTGAACGTTCACTTAACGTTTACTGAACATTATTTAAGCTGTTCGACGGACAAAATATGGTGTTCGCTCTAAGCTCAGTTTTTAGGGTTTTCTTTTTTACTGTTGTTTCTGTTGCATATTACATTATCAGCTATCAACGGCGTCGTCGGTTGTGACAGACAGTTTATGAAGACGACACACGCTACCCCCACCCTCGCTCTCTGAACGTTGGTCAATGTGTCCACACGTAACGAACATCGAACGTTCTCTGGCGAACAGCGACATGTTAGCGAACACTGTTCAGCTAACATTGTTCGTCAAGTGTGGACGCATCTATACAGATAAAGTTTAAATTTCAAAGTTTGCTTATTATTGTAATACTGTACTAAAAAGCTATATTTAAGTATGTATTGTTTTTTTTTTTAATTGGTTGTCTAATTGTTACAGTCTTTTCAATAGTTAGTTTTACATAGTATTGTCATAGCCTCCTCTAATATAAGGCGGCGAGACAAAAGTAGTAACACAGCTGTTGCACTAATTTATAATGGACAGTATAGGAATGTTTTATGTTTACATTTTGTTATTTCTGTTACCAGGCAGTAGGCATTAGGTTGCAATGTTTGTTAGAAATTTAAAATTGTATGTGATATTATTTTATTGTGATATTATGTGATATTGTACACACAATCATAATAGACAAAATGATTGAATGACTAACTATAGTTCAGCTGCTTAGAAAGCGACCTCTAGCATTGGTTAGCATTAGCGCTCAGGTCGGTTTCTAAGTGACTGAACTATAAACAGCTGCTTCTTCCATTAGTAAAATTTAAAACCTGGTCATTTTGAGAGGCTACCTTTAAGTTTACCTATAGTTTACCAAATTGGTAAATAAGTGTCTCCCCCCTCCCTCTTCACTTTACGTCACTTTACAGCGTTTGCGCCCTAGTAGTAAAATATACTATTTTTTTTTATTTTTGTTTTTGTAACAACTTAGGCTAAGCTTAAACGTAATTTGTAATTTTAATCAGAGTAGAGATATCGTTATATTCAAGAAAGATTCAGGATATTCAAAATAGTAAAAAAATGTCCCCATAAACAGCTTACAAGATTCACTCTAAACTGTAGCATTTTAAAGAGTTCTTCTCAGACCCTACAACAGGGTCCTTCCCGTCCTAAAGCTTATTTTTGAGTGCCACAAAAGATAATAATTTTAAATGAAACTGTTTAGAAGGAATGTTACTACCTGTAGTAAAAAATAAACTCATTAGAACTTTATATAAATAAGGACTAAAATGTAATCTGAAACACCATTCCACTCCAAGCTTTCAGTGTGTTCTTGCCCATAGACACACAAACACTTGTACAGTATCACAACACTTACACTAGCCATGCTTATCACTGTAAGCAGGTCAGTGATATCTCAGATATTAGATATCTCAGGTACAGTCATTGACTTGGCGGTAGACTTATAAGTACCGCACCTTAGACTGAAACTGTTTTTGATGGGTTCTATGTTGTTAACATTTGATTAGGCTGATTTTGACTAAATGTTTCTCTCTTTTTAGGGTTCATTTTACAATTCGGTGCTTTACTCAATACAATATCAGAGGATGAGCAGAGATTTGCTATTAGTTTTATATTATTTAGTATAAATAGTTGACCTAAATGAATCTTTTATTGCAGAAACCATAACCAACTTTTTTCGATTTTTAATTTTAGTACATAAATGTACCTAAATATTTAAAAACAAAATTTGTTCGTTTGACAAAAAACAAAAATTTGCAATTCGAACAGTGTGCAAATTGAAATACAATGTTTTGTGAAGATATCACACAACTGCGAAATAATGTTGGTTATGGGGTTTCTGCAATAAACGATTCAAAGAAAAAAAAGACTAAGCACACTAAAAAAAGACTAAAAGACTAAAGCACAATCCACTTACCAAACAGAATATACCGTTCTTTTAAAATTGTCTTTAGCTGATATTATTTCTGATTATCCTTTATTAGAATGATGATTTTACTAGTAGTAAGTAAGATCTATAAAATTATATGCAAACTTACATAAGAATAAATATCATAAAACGGTACTTACCCCTTAGCCAGTCACAAGACCCATAACTTATCAAGTCATGACCAATAAACCATTCTGTATTGATATTTCAAAGTGTTACTTACCACATTGCTTATCAATCAAAGGCAGCTCTCAAAAGTTTACAAAATTAATTCTAAAATGAACTCTAACTTGACAATTGCAGCCAAGTTAGTCAGCAAATAACAGATGGAAATGTAGGTTATGAACTTGGAGTTATTATCATAACCCACTGATAAGAAAAGTGAGCCTGTTTTATAACCGTTTTGAAATGACATTGCATCTTTGAGATGTTAGCAGCATGGTTTAAAAGATTACTCACATGGGATGACTTCACTGCAAACAGTACCAGTAAAGCTGCGTTTACACCAAAGTTGACAACCAAAAGTTTACAACTGAATGTTGCTCCTCACTAATTTAGAGCAACTAGTGGAAAACTTGTTGCCAAAAGAATAGGCGCGAAATGATCAGTTGAGTTAAACAGTAGTGTCCGGATGTCATCGGACGAAGAAGACGCAATCATTCCTAAACAGAAAATAATGTGCACTTTAGACATTATTGAATCAGCAATCTGACACATACTATCTCTGATTAGCTTGTCAACAACCATTATCATGGATAAGCGATTAGAGTAATAATGATATTTAATAGGTAGGTATTTAGTAAACTATGCAACTATGATATTTATTAGGTAAAATTACAAAAGTCACATTAACTTTTGAATTGTAACTTGTACAGCAATGGTGTGTTGCACTATATTGCTTAGAACTATAAGGACTACAAAGGTAGTAATTCAATCAAAAACGGTAAACTGTTGTAGTTTGCTAGTATATATGATCATATTTTGATCAAATTTTGAAAATGCATTAATTCCATACTAAACTTTTAACATTAAAAAAAAACAAAAAAACACCTTTTTACCCTCCCTGTTGCAGCCAACCTAAGTACTCGTTAAACTAATGTTATTTAAAAAGAGAATAAATGTGATACTTTAAAGTGACATTTTAGTGTACAGTAAATCCAATCAGGCAAATGGAAATTTGCTTAGTCTGCAGGTTTGCTGTGGCGGGGGCATTTTGTTTTTTCATGTGGTTTTATATGAAGATAACAAAAGTTACAACAACTTTTGAATCGTAATTTTTACAGGAATGGGAGTTCTATTATTTTGTTCAGAATTTAAAGGGTGGTTACAACATACTAAATCTTAATCAAAATTTTTTCGCCCATTTAAAAAAAATTAATTTTTCCATCTTTTTATGAGTTTTTATGGAAAAATCACCATTAAAAATCAAAATTTCAAAAAAGTTCAAAACACCTGGAGATATTATGGATTAGTACCTACATACCAAATTTCATCAAAATCAGACCACGGGTGTGGTCTGTAGCTCTGTACACATCCAGAGTTATTAGGCCTAATTAAGATATTTATATATAAAATAGCTAACATTTACCCTTTAATATATAGATTACAATAAAACACAATATTTACAATATGTGTACAATATGGAAGGGGAATAGTTCTCCACTAGTTTTCCACAAGTTGCTTGCGCAAAGCGCGTAGCAACTAGTCTTCCACTTTTTGTTGTAAACTTTCTTTGATCTTACCGACTCTCCGCGGGAAAACCAAATTTTAGTGGAAAACTTGTCTCTCCACTAGTTGACGACAGAAAAAGTTGCTGCATTTTGTAGAAAAAGCAACAAGTTTCTGCAAATAGTGGAAAACCTGGTTGTCAACTTTGGTGTAAACGCGGCTTCAGTAATGCAATTGTAAATTTGAAAATAATTTTGCACCATATGAAGTAACAGATTTATAAGAAAGCTAGCGGTTATAAGAAACCTGGTGTAACGAGTTTATCTTTAGTTTTGGTTATAAAACATAATTTCCTCCATAAATGCTTAATCCTTAAGTTTTGTTTTTGTGAAATTCCAACCTATGGATATTTATTACAAAAGTATACTAACTTTGACTACAGATAGACCATTGTGAAACATTCCAAATCAATATTGCTTAACACATTGGCTACAAACTATACTCATCCCTCAGTTACAGAGTAGTGTGCCGGTCAGTAGGGAGTGTGTTAAACAAAGTGTGATTCAATTTACGGTATTGGTATCACTGTTAACTTTTGGATAATGAAGTACATCTCTCATCTATTTGGACAAGCTGTATAAGTAGTTGTCAAACAAGTCATAGAGTAAGCTTCGACAGTACTGTCAAAATAATATTTTCTCTCTTATTTTTTTAAATATTATTTTATGATAAAATACCCCCAGCAGCAAACCTGCAGACTAAGCGAATTTCCATTTGCCTGATTGGATTTACACTAAAATGTCTCCTTAAAAATATCACGTTTATTCCCTATTTAAATAACATTAGTTTAACGAGTACTAGGTTTGCTGCAAACAGGGAGGGTAAAAAGGTGTTTTTTTGTAAAATGTAATAGTTTAGTATGAAATTAATGCATTTTCCAAATTTGATCAAAATATGTTCATAAACCAGCAAACAACAATAGTTTACTTATTCTCTATAAGAATAACATGGGAATTTTAAATTTACAGATTTTTGGAATTTTCTCTGTAACCATTAGGCGCATATTAACGCTTCAATATACTAAATTATTTGTTTTTTTAAGCTCTACAAAATGGTTTGGAAAGAAATTGCTAAATTTTAAGTTTTTAGGGGAAAAAATGGGAAAACCCAATTTTTCCCCCTAAAACCCCCCATAAACCCCTGTTCCCATAGTCTGATCATGCTATGGTTCGCAAACTCGTTCGAATAAACGTAGGTTTACACATTTGTACCAAATTTCATCAAAATCGGATGATTTTTGCTCGAGTTATCGCGCTAACGGACACATATATAAATATATATATATATATGAATTTGAACCGATGGTGTTTTTGGTCTCTAGGGACCTCAAAACAAAAAAGTAAATCGGTCCCGGGTCCAGGTGTTACTATGAGTACTACGGTAATAGCTTATTCCCTATAGGGGAAATTCGCCAAAAGATGCTATGGTTTACCACAAGTTTATCATTCAATTTGGCTAGTTTAAAAGTTGATTTATAGCATACAACAAGAATCAGTAATTTATATCTGTCACCCTGTAAAACAATATGTCTACAACTCTTAAATGGAATGTCTATCAAACAAGCAAAAATACTGATTAAAATCACTTTTGAATAGCATGGGGCCAAATTAATAATTTTTCAGCTAAATCGGTATACATTTTTTGTGGATTCACATTTTTTTTAAATAAAATAAATAATTATTTAGTTCTATTCATGGTCATATGTGGTGTTCAAAATGAATTTTAAACTTTTATTTAATTGATAAATCTACAGTATTTTTTAAAACTAAATTTAAATAATCATGGAAGATGTCCTAACCTGTGTTGTGTTGTCTTATTGTAGTCCAATGATGTATGATGATTGTCTGAGTTGTTTAGCTAGTTGTGCAGTCTGTAGTTTTGGCAGACAGACCTTGAAGCCAAGGCTTGCCACTAATTTGGGCCATTGCAGGAACAAAGAAACGGACAATTTCTCTGAATGACTTTTAGCTTTTAGCATTTGATTCTCTCTTTTCCACTGAGTTTTATATCATAGATGAAACTGCTCAGTCTGTGGTTTTATTCTTCAGCAGTTTAATCCATTCAGGAGCAATAATTGCTATGAATGATCAATTTGTTAGTGCTGGTGTGAATAGAGCAAGTGTTTTAGCGAATTTCCCTAAAACAAAATAGCAGTACTATTATTATGAGTACTATTGTTAATGAGTACTATGAGTAGTATTGTTATGAGCAGTACTATTACAATACAATGATGACCGTAGGTCTCATGGTAAGACTTGAGCCCGGGACCGATTTACTACTCCATTTTGATGTCCCCATCAGAGGCCAAAAACACTATTCGTTCAAATTGTTATATATTACATTAGACATTTAGACATATTTTATTTGCACATAACATTCTTTACATGTGTTGGTACATACAGAATAGTATTGGTGCATTGTCAGAGTTAAATTATCAGAATATAAAAAATAAAATAGTAATCAAGAAGATAATGTAAATTAACAAAATTGAATGACAAAACTATTCTAGACTAAATGGGTATTATGAAAATCTGCAATTAAATAAAAGGCTCTGTCAATTTTAGTTCACCTATTTTATCATTAAGATTATTTTCACTTAACAATTTATAGTCTGCAGGCAGCACATTGTAGGCCTACAGCCTCGGCCCAGCATATAGCGGACTTTTTCCATAAAGGGTTAAACCACTTAAACGGACGGTGCCTTAGAAATCTAAAAATGTTTTCATTTCGAGTATTATATCTATGGTTGTTTTGAATTGATTCTGGGAGGTTGTTTTTAGCTGAATGCATGTACAGTAGTTTATTGATTCTAAAATGTACAGTCCTGTTAGGGTGTGGATTTTTAAATTTTGAAAAAGGTGTTTGCATGAACTAGGTGGATGAGAGTTGGTCATAATACGGATAATGCGTTTTTGTAGCCTGAATATTGATTTGACTCCGGTAGCCTGACCCCATAACATTATACCATACCTCAATACTGATTCTACATAAGCAAACCATTTTCAGAGTTTCCTTATAGGAACACAGTCCCTTAAATGCAGAAATACAATTGACATTACTTTTTAATTGATTCAGATGTACATCCCATATAAGTGATTCATCTAAAGTATGTAAACACCTAGAAATTTATGAGACACCAAATTTAAGGGATTCAATTTTGTTACCATTGTTTCTGACAGAAAATTGTATTGTTTGCGTTTTTTCAAGATTAAGTTTTAATCCATTGTTCAAGAACCAACCCTCCATGTCATAGCCTATGTGTTATGTATAAATAAACATAAATATCTATACAGGGTGATCAACTCAAGAAGGCCACCATTGGGATATCGGAACGGTAAGAATTAGAGAAAACTTCAAATGGGGAACATTCCTTTATTTTTTGTGGCAGTAAAAAATATGATTTCAGTTTTTAGAAATTCAGCCGCCATTTTCCACAATGGCGGCCACTTTTGAAATTTCTTAAGGAACACCCTATATGTTATCATGTTTTCGGATCATACATACAATTTAAAAACTTGTATACTCTTGACATTTTTTCGATAAACCCACTCGTTTAGGAGTTACAGCCTATGGAAAAATGACTTCCGGTGTACATTTTACATATGTAGCTCCTAAACGAGTAAGTGTAGAGCAAAATTGCGGAGAGAATAAGTCTTTAGAATTCCATCTACATTCCAATAAGACCATAAAATACACAGTTTTCCACTTTTCAAGTTTGCCGCCATTTTGGAAAATGGCCACAATTTTTTTAATAATAGAATTAATATTTTTAACGAATTTTATGGTCTTTTTGGAATGTGGATGCAATTTTAAGACTTGTTTGAATTATTTACTCTTCGCATTTTCGATATAAACCTACTTGTTTATGAGCTACATGATAAATATTTACCTAAATTAGAACAAACTCATAACTCCGCGACAGATACCGTTCATTTAACTAAAAAAATTTACTCTCAGCTTACCCATGATAAAGGTTTTTGACAAGCTTATGGGAGAAAGTATGTGTCAGAATGCTGATAACGTTTATTTTACTATGTTTAAAAGCATGAACCCCATGATTTTGGTGTGAATAAAGAGTTGTGATAGAAAAACTACCTCTAACACCACTTCACATTTCATTCAATTGTAAAAAAACATTTGATAACCAACCAATTTCCATATTCGTTTTATAGAAAATAGATCTTGCCAATGCAAAAGAATGGAATGTATATATCCTACTAATATTATAAATGAGAAAGTTTGGATGTTTGTGACAAGTGAACGCGAAAAATACTGGTCGGGTTGGGCTGAAATTTGGCATGATGATAGCTCACATTCCCGATTAACAAATAGGCATATTCTTATTTCAAAAATCCTTTCGGGCTCCGCCCCAGTGGCTCTGGAGTTTCCCATGTTAACCTTATGAGAAATGGAATTATTGAATCTTAACAGCTGTTTCAATAAAACAAGTTGGTTCTGTTCTATGATGTTCAATAACATTGAAGTTACAAGGATTACCAACAGGGTGCAGCACTATTATTTCTTTGACATTTATGACAACAGCTAATTTGCAACCAAAAGGTGAGTGAGCGTAGCGAACGAACTTCAACTTGGAGGCGAGTGAGCGTAGCGAACAAACTTCAACCAGGACTTGTTTGAGCCATGCAAACGAGATAATCTTGAAAATTAAGAAATTAAACGGGGCAAAGCCCGCGGGTTACAGCTAGTAGTACTTTATAAAAGGCAAAGCCCTCACCGACTCACTCACTCATCACTAATAATTCTCCCACCTCCCATTTACCTAGGAGGCTGAAATTCGGTACACCGATTCTTTGGGCATTAAAATAGAAAAACAAGTAGTTTTTATTCTGATCCTCTCCAGTGGCTCTGGAGTTTCCCATGTTAACCTTATGAGTACTTATGCAATTAAAGAATCTTCAGCTGGTTCAACAAAAACAAGTTGATTATGTGATGTTCAATACATTAAAGAGTTAATAGGTTCACCAACATGGTGCATCACTATTATTTTTTTACATTTATGACAACAGCTTGCAACCAAAAGGTGAGTGAGCGTAGCGAACGAACTTCAACCTGGAGGCGAGTTAGCGTAGCGAACGAGCTAACCTGAAGGCAAGTGAGCGCAGCGATTGAGCTCCAACCTAAAGGTGGAGTAGAGTAAGCGAGAAAGCGTAGCAAATGAACTAGCCATGCGAACGAGCTCATCTTGAAAATTAAAGAGCATTGACATAAACCACATTAGGACAGGACGACGACTTGACCAATTGAGCAGATTTTTTCATGAATAGAGCCAATACAACCACAGGCTTAGTGGAGATAGTCATTTTTAATTTAATACTCTCCTAGGGCCCAAATACTTCCTGACAGCTAATTAGGTCCAATGTTGTTCTTTGGAGTAACCATGAAAAGCCACTCGAAATACCACCCAACCCGGTACGGCAATCAATAGTTTTATTAATACTTATGAAGTTAAACGGGACAAAGCCCGCGGGTACAGCTAGTTTGGTGATAAAACATGAAAAATTGATTACTTCATAGTAGCAAATAACAATTAACAGTACAAAGGGAAAACATCAGTTGTTACTATTGAGCAAAGAATACACTGAAGATTAATCTATATAGAGGGAAATATAGTAGTTCACCTAGGATATGAATTATTTTTACCATCGACTGTAAAATACATTAATGTGTTGTGGATTGCCAGGTTAAATTCCTCATCATAACTAATTGAAATTCCACTGAAATTTAAATAATTAAGTCAAAATGTTTTGTAAATAATACTGGAGTTTCCTTTATTTTAATTTAAAAATCGAAATCAACTATACCAAACCATGTCTCTGTCCCCCGGTACTTAGATATATAAACTGCATGCAAGCCTGAGGCGTTTCCACTATAGTGCCATTGCCATTGACTGTATTAATAGTCAATGATAGTGCCTAGTTTTCCCCTTCTGTGTAGGAACTGATGAGAACCTCTTTAGAGAAGGAGTGGGTGCGTGACGTCACTCTGCTCTAGAGGGAACACCATTACGGTAACGAGACGATATGATTCCATCGGGGTTCGTGGCGTAGTTAATAGACTTGTGATCTGGAGGTCCCCAGTTCGAATCCCGCCGGCGACACTAACTTTTTGTATAAGCTTTTGCTTAGAATGCGAATAATTTCTTAAAAGTACATCTTTTGTTAGAATTTGAGGCATTTATAATTTTATTTATGAACAGAACTATTTTTTTTAAATTAGTAAATTTTTATTCGATTTTTATCTTATATCTTTTTTATATTACCAGCAAGTTTGGTTGGTTAGGTTAGGTTATGACAGTTTAATTTTATAATTAAAAATTTAAAAATTAATTTTACGATTAAAAAGTAATTTTCTAACTAAAATATTATGAAATAAATTGAAATATTTTCTTAAATTGACATGAGGGGCTCTCCCACAATCCCCCACTCCTTCGCAGAAAGGTTCTCATCAGTTTCTGGAAGGGGAAAATGACATACTTGGGAATAACGAATAGAAATTTTATCGAATAGCACTATTCATTAGTTTTTTTGGCTAACTTCTATTTTATTCGTTTGTTTTTAAATTAACTAACTAATAACTTCTATCAGTTAGAATTTTCAACTAACTTTCCCAATTATGCGGAAGCATCTAAAATACTGGTTATTTATTTCACGTGATCAGTGAGAGTTGCGTGCGGCCGTGAGAGGTCAGTGCAGTTGTAGACAAACAATGCGGGGGATGGGGAAAGAGAAAGTCAAAGTCCAGTTGCTTTGGAATGCAGTGGGCCTGTGGAAGGGTAGTGACGGCCATTATCAACACCCCAAGCACTGATGGGTGGGGAGGGGAAATGTTTGTTTGGTGATTGATATATCATCTCAAGTGTCAAAACATTGTCTTTAGTTGATGTTCATTATCTGACAAGTTTTATGTCATTTGTTTATGTTGTAGTAATGTAAAATGTGACAATGTTTGATTAAAACACAAGTACCAGGGGACCGATCTTGCTCGAGGTGTTTGATTTGTTCAAGAGGTAAAAAATAGAGCTTATTATAAGCCTACAAATATTTTCAGTCTTACTACGATTAATTAAGTAGTAAAGTCAATTCGTTTTTGTTAGACATCCACTTATCCTCAATTTAGTCTATAAAACTTTTTAATTTGGACGATCAATCTATAAAATGTCCACAATAAGCTTCAATCAATATAAAACTCATGATACATTACATCTATTATCTGACGACCGTTATTGCATTAAGTCACTGGGACCGTGGAACGTTGCAACTATAATTACGGGATGGTGTAATAACGCATCAATTCGTGAGGTGCATCGTCGAAAAATACAAATCTCTTTGGCCTTTCCTTTAGATTTTTAGTTCAATTTCAGTGTATGTTTTGCAGTAAAACATGTTTTTGAACAGTCGTGGGGGTAGTAAGACATCATACAATGCAAATGTATTATACAAGCAATTTTCAATGGCATTGAAATTGGAGGAAATCGTAGGAGCCATTTTTTAAATCATATCTTGCGCAATCTTTACTCATATTAGTAACCAAGATGTGACATTAAAAAAATACTTTAAAACAACTGCCCAACGAACAACTAATTTCTACTAAAACTAACTTTATTTTCTATCAGTTAGTTTTTCAACTAACTAATAATTTATATCAGTTACTTTTTAAACTAACTAACTTATAACTTCTATCAGTTACTTTTTACGGGACTAACTTATAACTTCTAACTAGTTAGAATTTTTGACTAACTTTCCCAACTATGGAAAATGAGACGCTAGTGCAGATCCGAAACGGCACACGGAAGATTTCTGAGGTGCCGTTTGACGTCACTAACTGCTGATGTCACTTTGAGGGAACACCAATACCGCAACGATACGGTATGAGCCATCGGCCTCGGTGGTGTAGTAGATAGCGTGTCGGGCTGATAATCCTATTGTACCGGGGTTCGAATCCCGCTGGTAGCTTTGACTTTTTGACTACAATTTTTTCATATCAGCAAGTTTGGTTAGTTTGGTTAGGTTATGACAGTTAAATTTTATGATTAAAAAATATAAAATTCAATTTTAGGCATTTATAATTTCATTTTATGAACAAAACTATTTTTTAGATTAGTAAACCTTTATTCGATTTTTCCATTATCGGCACGTTTGGTTAGTTTGGTTAGGTTATGACAGTTTAATTGAATAATATAAAAATTATAAAATTGTCTGTTTCTTCGATTCTTCAGACGCAGCAGTTAGTGACGTCAAACGGTACCTGAGAAATCTTCCGTGTGCCCCACCGAGTGCAGATCCACCATTCTGATTCCACTCATTCCAGTCTTCCAGTCCAGTCCCAGTCCAGTGCCAGTAGTACTAAGTACTGTACTACTTCAGTCTTCAGTCAGCAGTACTCACTCACTCAACTCAGTTTTCTTCACTACATTAACTCACTTGGCCTGTCATCTTCTTCAATCAACAATAAGGTTAACTTTTGTTTTAGTTTGTATTGAACGAAAATGAAATAATTATTTCTTTTATACATTTAATTATAAAATTTAAGCTCTAACTTGGTATAATGTTTTTGTATCACCCTTTCAGTTAATTTGCATTCCCTCTAAGGTCAAAGTTCTAATACCGCCTGTGTCAAAGTCTATTTAAGATGCTTTTTCTGTGTTCCTATTATTCTGACCATCGTTTCGGACCCTAGATTAAAGAAAAATGTTTAATGTTGAAGGTTGGGTCAACATTAAATTTTCAAAGTTTATAAGGTAGACTGGATTAATAGCCAGGGGTTTAAGCAACATTTATCTTGTTACCTACTTTTGTTTCCCTGTTTTAACGATCGTGGTTTTACTAGGCCTACATATCGATGATCAGCTGGTGAGGTTCCCTCCAATTTCCATTTTTTTTATACTTTAATTGGTAGGTACTTTTTAATAATTTTCTTTAAAATGGTGACCATACAAAGGTCTTTATTTTCATAACCTTTACCTTAGTGACATTCTTTATTTGTTGATGAAACTGTCACTAAGTTAGTTTCTGGAGCTCCTCCGTGCTTGAAAAACTGTCAAAGGTAAGTTATGAAATCATTTTTTATAGGTATACTTACATGGAGACTAATGGTGGGTAGACTTTCATATCTGTTGTCAAAAACAACCGAATGAAAATATCGATTATTTCATTTGATGTATCGTAAACGATATATCGAATGAAATAGAAAATATCGATCAATATTTTCATTTGGTTGTTTTTGATAACAGGAAATGAAAGTCTACCCCTAATGGTTTTGCATCATGGTCTATTAAAACTTTAATAATTACCTTGACCGAGTATCTTGTGGGGACCAAGGTGTCCTACTAATATAGGAGCCTATGATGGCTAAGTTATTTAAGTCATATTTCTATTCTCGTACCTACTTAAAGTACGGTAAGTTAGCCATCCTTAATCATGTCGACATATTTAGCCTGTAATCAGTGGTGTAAAGCGGAATGCGTGGTAACTGTAATCCCACACTGTTTTTCCCAAGGAACCTAAGTTATTTAAGTTAGGTAAATTTCTATTTTGACATAAGATATGGAATTTCTGATTAGGCCTAATAATGTCATGAGGCTGTGCAGAATTACATCTAGATCACCACTGTAATGTTTTTTCCGTCGCTCCTAAATATAAGATTATTCTTCTGACATTAAAAAATTATAGCCTATATTATGCATTCACATATCTTATTCATCTTTTGCAACAAAACAACTATATTACGGTACTGTACTGTACTTACAAATTACTAAAAGGCTCGTGTTAAAGTACCTCCCAGTTGGGGAAGAATGATGACAAAACAGCGGCTCAGTGCCCTGACTACCTTACATTCATCAATTGCCCATTGTCCTCATCAAGAGCGACACCAGAGAAGTAACTGGGCCGTGAAATTTGTGCACGTAGAGCCTTGATATTGTACGAATAGTAGCCTAAATGATTTCTAGCTGATCAAATAACTTATACTATTTTGGACACCTGTCAATTAACAATGGCGTCACTTCGCTGCTAACATAAGTGAGGGTGAAGTGAAGCAAGTTAAGAAATGATGGGAAGATTTAAGAATAGCCCATTCTTGATTGAAAATAGAAAATTATCATTGACTATTGTAAACACTTCTAAAGTGATTAGGTAATTAGACAATAATGTTTCCTTTAAAGAAGATTTTGATTCATTAGGCTACAGGGATATAAATGGGTTGGCAGACCACTTACACCTAGTCCTTATTTAGGCATGTTAGGATGGGAGGTCATTCTTTTGTTGATTCAAGGCTGTATTAAGGAAGTTAGGTTAGATTAGGAAGGTAAAGTTTAGGTTACAATGAACCGGGTATTAGTTGATGTTTTGTAAGACACTGCTTGCATTTTTGAAATAGTATTTTGCAGGGTATTACTTAGTGTTTTAATTAGATAAAAAGTCTGGAGATAAAGATAACATGAACTAACAACTCGGTTCATTCCTAAACTTACCTTACCTAATCTAACCTACATTCAAAGGACTTAATGCAGTCATGAATTAACATAAAGGACGACCTCCCATCCTAACATGCCTTTTCTGGCATCAAAAGGAATTTGCTGACTGTAAGAAGTTTGGTTAGTTGCTATATTAGATTAGATTTTTCCCTGTTTAGATTAGGATTTTCGATCGCGCAATCTTCATGGATGCTTTCGGTGATCGCAAAAAATAAGTTCGATTGGTAAATTGCCCCTTCTAACTCTAACAAATAATCAGCAAAATTTATTTTTTAAGAGAAAAATCAAACAAATTATTTTGAGGCATTTGACAGCCCCCTCCCCTTTAATACGCCACTGATCCCTCCCTTTGAATTGCAGAGTGGTTTGCCGATGAAACTTTGAATTACCACCTCTTTCAAATCGGCCTGCTCTCTGCTTGGACTTGGAAATACCAAGTGTATGAAAATGCATGATATTTAACTTCAAAATATTAAGAGATTCTCTACGGACAGAGCTTTTACTTTGAGTTAGGCCTATCGAAAGTTTTGATTTGTCGAGTGTGTGTTACCAAGAGTAGGCTGTATTATTATAGTTGAGCTTATAAAATAAAATATATTTTAACCCTAGGTTCTGGTGTTGACTAATTTTACTTAGATTTAACTTAAAACTGTATGACTTAAATACATTTTTTGTGTCACAGTAAATTTGGCCACATCTAATGGAGGAAAACCACAGAAAAAAGATATTGGACAATTTGGACAATCTTGCTGATGGGATTGTTTTTGATGACCTCTTCGAGCAACTTAAAAAGAAAAAAATGTTCAACAGTTTTATGGAAAATGAAATTTTAGTAAGTTTGTTATATAAAAATATATTTGTATTAAAGTTTAAAGAGCACGTTTAGTGGGTGAATAATGTTAAATGAACTTAAAAATTATTTTTTCATATTTAGGATACTTATTGAAAACACTGAATTAGTTCTTTCTGTTTTAAATTTTAGATTTATAACAAAACTAATTATAGCCACAAGGAAGGCTGTTGAAGCGTTTAGTTCTAGCTTGTTATTTTTATAAAAATTTAATCACTAGAAGTATAGGCTTGCTCAAAATATAGTATCTTGTAATAGTATATTACGTTACTAGTCCAGAAAATAAGTGTTTACCGGACAAGTGTACGGGATTAGTACCATACGAGTCCGGTACACACATTTTGGACGAGTTATGTACGATAGTTTACGCCATACTACTAGATCTGTACAAATCCTTATATATTACCACCAACTAAGGACTAAAAATCACTAGTCATAACCTCTCTTATGTTTTTGTTTATAACCACTCATCGCCACCCAAATACAGTATAATCAGCTAATTGGTGTCCAGTAAAACTCATTACAGTACAGTAGTACACAATGAAACCCTATTTAATTAAGCTGGCAGCAAACAGCTGTTTTCTGGACTAAATCCTTGCGTGGAACATAGTCAAAATAGTGTAGTGTGGCGTAAAAATATTAGCAGAGCTGGAAACACCACATTTAAGAAAGTTTGAACATACTGTTAATTACAAACAGATGAAATGGTGATTTTTTCAGGAAAGAAGACAGCTTGATTTTTTATATCGCTATGTGACTACTAGAGGACCCGATGCATTTGGTGACTTGTGCAATGCTCTTAATGATATCAATCGTAGTGACCTGGCAAACCTTCTGACTTCCAAAGGGTAATGTATGATAAAGGCCAAGTCAAATCTCTCTGGTCTAGCACATATAGCCTGACTTAGAATAGGCCTATGAGTGTTAATTCAATTATTAGGCTTAGTTACATGTAGTAGCTACCGGTGCTATGGCAAGACCTGCCGACTGCTTGCCCAAAATCTTGATATCATCATCAACTCCTCTCTCTGGTTGGAGTGGGGAGAGGCGTCACGGGAATAAGCCTAGTCCAGCCATTATGTACTGTGCTGAACTCTACCCTGTTTGAGGGAGCTTGTGGTGTAATGGTTAGCATTTTACTGTTCTAACCCAGTGAGTGGTGTCATGGAAATTTTAGCAGTGGCGGAAAGGTGTAGGTCTACCTGGCCCAGGCCCCGTTCAGCTTCTGCTGAACTGCACGGTATGAGTTTCTGATTAGTCTATTCATGTCGAAGTTGAGTGGTTTGTCGGATTTTGGCAAATTTATGTTGTATTCATTTTTTGGCCTAAGGTAACTAACTACATTTTTATTGCATACATAACTTTTATTAAATTCATTTTTGTACATCAATGTATTGTTTTGTGGCCGGAAACATATATTTTTTTGGTTGTGTTGCAGAAAGTCAACTGTGCCAAAAGGTCAAATAATTTATTCTTGTACCATTAGATAAAAACAATATAGTTTGCTGTAGCGTTAGGTCAACAGTCCCATTTGGTCAACAACTAAAGTCAGTACAAAAAACGTAGGCTGTGTATATGATTTTGACCGTTTGACCCAATGCGATTTTGACCTAGTGAACAGTTCGTTCATACAAGAACAAATGTTTGATCAAACGAACTATTTCGCTGTTTCAATAAGTCAACAGTACCACTAGGTCAAAAGTATATTCTGTTCAAAACAACGATGGTCCTCTCGACTTATGACTTCAATAATTTTGTGTTTTGCAATACTTAAAATTCTGCTAACATTTTAAATATCCCCGGCGCAGCAAACCTGCAGAATAAGCGAATTTCCATTTGCCTGATTTGATTTTCAATTAAATCTATTCAAATAGCATTAGGTTTCAAATCAAAAATCACTTTATTCAGCTTGAAATATACGTGAATACATGATAATTGGTAAGAATAGTATTCCCCCAAATAGATTACAAGTCCGTGCTCAGTTTAACAAGTACCTAGTTTTGCTGCCTACAGGGAGGGTAGTAAAGTTTGTTTTTAGTAAAAAGTAAAATATTTATAGCTTAGTATAAAATAAATAGATTTGCCAGGTTTAATCCAAATATATCCATAAACAAGCAAGCTACGGTGGGGCAGAGTGGACTCCCTGATTTGATCGGTTAACTGTCTAAAAACCATACAAGATTATTACAAAAGCTTTTTATATATGAAATCTAAATACAATGCCATTTATTTTTCATTGAGTTTTAAAAATGATATCGTCCAGGTGACGACCTTGAGGAGCGATTCACATATTCAGCCGTTCAATGAAGTTTTCAAAAACTACGCAGCATATCTGGCGTTATTCCAGTGATAACATCAACAATTGCTTCCTTAAGGGCTTCCAAGGTCCTTGGTCGAACTTTGTAAACCTCAGATTTGAGATACCGTAACACCAAAGAAAATAATCGTATGGGCTTAGATCGAGGGAGCGAGGGGGCCATGAAACATCCCCTCGTAATGAGATCAAGCAGCCGGGAAACCGTTCTTGCAGAAGTTAGCGAGAGCGACGGGCGGTATGAGCCGTGGCACCATCCTGTTGAAACCAAAAGGCTTCCATATTATTTTCCTCACCATACTCTTCAATTCTGGGGAAGAAAAAGTTCTCCAACATCTGACAATAGCGCACAGCGTTCACAGTAACGGTTGCACCTTCCGAATAAAAAAAAGTAGGGGCCAATTATGCCTATGGAGGACACAGCACACCACACAGTCACTTTTGGAGAATGAAGAGGTTTTTGGTGAAGAGTTCATGGGTTTTCAGCTGCCCAGTAACGAAAATTGTGTTTATTTACTGTGCCCGAGAGGTGAAAATGTGCCTCATCACTAGACTACAGAATAGTGCCGGGTTGTAAAGAAGCCAGTATTGCATTGCAAGCATCTGTACATTTAACAAAATCTGCTGGCATCAATTCTTGAACAACCATCATCTTATACGGGTGTAAATTAAGGTCTGAGTGTAAAACTCGCCTCACCGTTCTGGCCGACATTCCAAGAGCAGCAGCATGTTTCCGCGCAGAGCGCTATGGAGATTGTTCAATAGACTTTCTCACCGCCATTATGTTCTCTGGTGTCCTCACACTCTTTGGTTGTCCGACTGGTTTTCTAGGCAGTGCAGATCCGGTCGCCCGTACACTTGTAATCCATTTCCTTATGGTTTTAGCATCGGGAACACTATCATGACGATTCAAACCAAACCGTCTACGAAATGCACGCTGGGTCGCCACCACACTATCCTTATTTTTAAAGAACGTTTCAACTACAAAACCACAATGCTCGCCAGTCCACGGCATGGTGACTACTAACAATGGCGTCTTTCCCCCCACCACATGAAACCTCTCCCACTCCGCTAACTCGCGCGCGCGCTCTTCAGCGACTGATTGAAACTAGGGAGTCAACTCTGCCCCACCCTGTACAACAGTTTAATTATTCTCCATAAGAATAAGTTGGGAATTTTTAATTTACAATTTTCTCTGTAACCAATAATTATACAGAAACACTTCAATATAGTGTTTAATTACAATTTATTTTGTTCATCTAATTTTGTTTTTATTCATTTTTACAACAAATCAATTTAGGTACAATAATCAATTTTAAAAATTGAATAGGCCTAGGCCTGTATTTTTATGAGAAGTTTAAAGTAAGAAATACATTAGTGGCCACATAGAGGTAGCCTCAAACACTTCTACATGAAACATCTATACATGAATATTGAACACTCAGTGAAAAGAAGTGAAACATTAAAAATCATCACATTCCATTTATAACAAGCACAAAATAGGCAGTTGGAGTAACTTTTATCAGGCAACCTATTTTACCTTGCTGCAAACATATATTTTTCACTTTACTTGTAAATAAGGGCGTTGTCATTTCTTTTTCTAAAACTATTCTGAAGTGTTTTTGCTGGACGTTTTAATCTCTTCCTCGCAGCACGAAGGCCTATTTGATTATTTGTTGTCATCAAAGTGTACATAACAATTTAATGTTAGAGCTTATGGGATTTTAGTCAGCCGATTTAAGTTAAGCAACAGGGTGGTACAAAACCACAAAGAAACATAGGTACCTTTTTTTAAACTTACCTGTAGATCAAGCATGTTGTGATTTCTTTTTGTAACATTATATTATATTTTAGTGATTTTGGTAGACAAAATCTTGTTTTATCTTCTCTATAACTTTACTACAGTTAGATTTTTTTAGATAGAAGCGGTTTGGGTGGTGTGGAATCATTTGGCTGTATGTGTACATCATACGTGTAAAATTTTGAGGTTAATTCAAAACAAACATAACAAACCGGCATATTATAGCCTATTCTTGGAATTGACAATTAGTTAAATAGTCTACTTTTTTTAAACATACTCTACTTTTATCAAATCACTTGGCCATTAAAGAATATTTACTGTGAAATAGAGACGTAGGCTGATTCCTAATTCCAAATCAACTAATGAATAAGTTGTTAAATTGTTGTCTCCAATATTTATAAGTGATGGTTGCTTTTAAAATAATTAATTAACTTGAGCAAATATTAAAATAGGCTATTGAATCTTCATGCAAAATTCATGTCATCATTATATTAAGAGAATAATTTAGTTACTGTGACTGGCATATACATGATAAACTGTTGGGTCATAATAAAGACTTAATGTTTCGTTTGGAAATCTTTTAACATATAAATAAAGACCACCTTTTAAGGGTTTAAGTTAGGGGCCAGAACTAAATGCTCCCGAGATGACGATATACACCTTTATAGACTAACGTTTTAACCCATTAAAATTATAATCTGATTGCTAATAATTCACTAATGCCAAGGAAGCAAGAGTCGAGTTTGGTTTATAACATGCAGTAGCCTAAATAAATACTGAATGTTTTATAAGAAATAAGAAATTACACAATGAAATATACCAAATTGATTTATTTAATCTTAAATGAACATTCTTATGTAAGTTATACTACCCGGTCCCTAATTGACAACATGTCAGTTTGTCTGCAATGATTTAACCTCAAAATTTGAACAAGTATCGAAGTATGAACACATGATTGCAATACAGCCAAAAAGGTTCATCTTCAAAGGTATTCCACCACTGACCACACCTTAAAAAATCCACTTCTAGGTAAAAAAATCCAACTGTACTTGATATAGACCTAATTGGCTATTCATTTTTATAATCGACGGTATTAATCTAATGGTTTTTTACTTTTTCTCTGTATGAAACATATTGTGTTACGATTATTTTGTTAACGTTCTTATGACAGTCATGGTGGCATGGCCCATAAGGCCTATGTTACATTTTGGAAATTGTATTATATGCATATAATGACAAAAGATTTTCCTGGCTATACATCACTGGTCTAGAACTCATTTTTGAAACAGAACTTAGGTATACCGTAAGTGTAACGGTGTTTCTCGGTGCCGATTCCGAGATCAAAGTAGGCCTAACGTGTTTACAAATTTTACAAATATGTTTAAAATAATTAATACAGGCCTCCAAGTCGTCCTACTTTTCCTACTTTTCCTACTTTTTAGTAGGAAAGTAGGAAAAGTCCTACTTTTTACACATTTGTCCTACTTTCCTACTTTTTTATAAAAATTATGTCGATTTTGCGATATTTTATTACATTTATTAATGTTTACTTATCAATATTTCCCAATGAGAAGTTTTTTCCTAAAAAATATGACTGACTGAGATAATTTTTTTATAAAACAATTTGTTAAATGATTTTAAATTTTAATTTATAAGTTCCAGTACCGGTAGTATCTGTATGGTTAATCTTATCAACATTGTTATTGGGTGAAAACATTTTTATTTTCAAAGACATGGCAATACTATTGTGATAGAAAATAAAAATTGTGATTATTATCAGTGCTTACTATTCTGACATGTCTTTTAGATTCCCCAATGAAGTAAACTGAGGGGAAATCAATGCTCCTGGGGAGCCCTGGGATACTAGTTCAAAAGTAGTTAACTTAGCACTTATCGGTCCAGTGTTTCCCTGATTAGCCTAAACATGATTTTTTGACATAACTGTATTCAAAATACCCCCGCCGCAGCAAACCTGCCGACTAAGCGAATTTCCATTTGTCTGAATTGATTTTCAGTGAAATATATTTTAATAACATTAGGTTTAACGAGTACCTAGGTTTGCTGCTACAAGGAAACTAATAAAGTGTGTTTTTGAGTAAAATATTGATAGCTTAGTACAAAATAAATAAATTTGCCAAGTTTGATCAAAATATATTCATAAACAAGCAAACTACAACATTTGACAATATTCTCCATAAGAATAACATGGGAATTTTAAATTTACAATTTTTTTAATTTTCTCCGTTACTAATAATTGAACAAAAATACTTTTATATACTAAATTATTTGTTTTTTAAGCTCTTTAAAAAGGTCTAAAGAGAAATTGGGAAATTTTGTGTTTTGAGGGTCAAAAGTGAGAAAAACCAATTTTTACCCCATAAAACCCCCCGTAGAGCCCCGTTCCCATGGTCCGATCGTGCTGGTTCGCGAACTCATTCAAGTGTATCCCGCTTTACACCTTTAAACCAAATTTCATCAAAATTGGACAAAAATTACTCAAGTTATCGCGTTCACGGACGTGTATATATATATATATATACATATATATATATATATATACATATATAAAAATTTGAACGAATAGTGTTTTTGGCCTCTGGGGACATCAAAATGAAAAAGTAAATCGGTCCCGGGTCTAGGTCTTACCGTGCCACCTACGGTAATAGCTACTTCCCTATAGGGAAATTCGCTAATAAATTAAGGCTTAAGTTCAAGTTTAAATGTCCAAGTTTCACTGGCTCAAATAGTTTTTACTCATTACAATTCAAACATTCCTACTACTTTTAAGATCGCTCTAATCTAACTAATTCAAAATACTTTTGGAACATATTTTTAGAATTTTATATTATATCTAGTTCCGTACTTTATTGGCCTACTTAAATAACTATTCATGCTTCTGTTTTCCACCCAAAAAAATTCATTTTACTTTTATATTAATTTTAGTTCTGAAATATTAAATAATATAAAAATAAAGAACAAATTTCTTATTTACAACACCATTTTAAACACAAATTAGGGCTGGTTAATGTTAGGGAAACATATTTATTTTTATCCTTTATTTAATGCTGCTTGTCCTAAATATTTTTTTGTGATGACTGTAGATAATGACTCCTTAACATTTTAATTTCTCTTGTGCGTTACTTCTGAATATTTGGTGTACAATCTCAGCTAAAACTATATCCGGCCTTTTAGTTGAAGATTTTTTAAATAAAAATAATTAATTATTGATTTTAATTTTAAAATTTATATATAGAATTATTTTAGTTATGTTTCCAAATTGTCTGGACATATTTTGTGGACTTCTTTCTTGGGCTAAAGCCGGGTTTTCCTAGGCGCGGAAGCGGAGAGCGGAGAGAGGAACGCGGAGAGCGCACTCCACTTGTCTTAGGTAATTTAATGTTTCTGTTTTCCTAGAAGCGGAGCGGAACACCATGTTAATTTCTTTTCCGCTCTCCGCGTTCCTCTCTCCGCTCTCCGCTTCCGCGCCTAGGACCCAGCTTAAGACAAACATAAAATTCCATATAAGTATGGGTCTAAAATGCCTAGATTTTAATTTGTCGGTCTGTTTGTGATTTTTAAGAATTATTTTATATCTTGGGCATTTTTCAAGATAGAACTTTTAAAATGGATATAAATGTGTATTTTAGAAGGTGATAAGAGCTTGCAAAATTTTGATCCAATATCTCAAGCCGTTTCAATATGTCAGCCATTTAAAATATTTAATGCCAAATTTAATTTGAAACCGTAAATATTTAGAATATAGTTTCCTGGATCAAAAAGATAGAGAATTCAAATACAAATCAAATGAGACCTTGTTTTTTTTTAAATCTGATGACAAACAACCAAATCAGTTTTTTTTCTAAATTTGTTTACGCAACTTAATAGGACTACCCATACTGCTCTGAAAATTAACAAATAAGAATACAGTATGGTAGTGCTATTAAATTGCGTAACCGAATGTTGAAAAAAAACTTATTTATGGTTGTTTGTCATCCGATTTTACAAACAAGGTCTCATTTGATTTGGATTTGAATTCTCTATCTTTTTGATCCTGGAAACCATTTTCTAAATATATACGGTTTTCATGAAATTTGGCATTAAAGATTTTAAATGACTGCCATATTGAAACGGCTTGAGATATTGGATCGAAACTTTGCAAGCTCTTTTCACCTTCTAAAATACACATTTATAACCTTTTTAAAAGTTCTATCTTGAAAAATGCCCAAGATATAAAATAATTTTTAAATGTCATAAACAGACCGACCAACTAAAATTTAGGCATTTTAGACCCATGCATACTTGTATGGAATTTTATGTTTGTCTTAGCCCCAGAAACAAGTCCACAAAATATGTCCAGACAATTTGGAAACACCCTGTATATTTATATACACTATTATATTTGATAAACTATTGTGTATGCTAGTATTATTTGGTTTTTAATATATATTGTATCAGCAAAAAAGTTCGATTTGTATGTAAAATTAAGTCCTACTTTTCAGTAAAAAGTCCTACTTTTTGCTGAAAAAGTCCTACTTTTCCTACTTTTTTGAGGTCAAAAACCACTTGGGGGCCTGTTAATATGAAGATATATTAAAACATAATAAAATACCAGAAATGCATTTAAAATCTTGGTGGTGGAAATATAACCAGAACTCCTATGCTTACAGGTCAGGCAGAGTAAAAGTGCTTTACAATGGGTCATGTTCAAGTCAACCCAAATTGAAAGAACAGTACCCAGATAATGCATTTTGGACGGTCAATCAAGGTTCTGAAGAGTTTGATTTGGATTGTGAGAAGGTAAGTTTTTCCTTGTTCTCATATTGTTATTTTTTATTTTACATATTAGTTTCTCATTACTAACTGTGTAAAAATAATTTAATTGTCAGTAGTAGCCTACTTTGTTTGCAATTCAGTGTTGGTGATGATGAGATGATGGTAAGAATGTTGGGATATGATTTCACATTTTAGCTTAACAATGTGAAAGAAAGCTAAAAATTATGTATAAATTACATCTCAAGAACTCAATAACAATGACATAGAACTACACAAAATTTGCTTTATTGAAATTTTAAATGCTATGGCGAAATGAAAACTCAACGATACAAGAGTTTAGAACAAGCATAAAACGTACAAAGGACAATTTTTAGTCAGAACATTTGCCCCTTAAAATTTTGGCCCATTTAGGATTGATTTCAAATTCCATCTTACTAGGCAGATCTGTATTTGGATGACACGGTGTCTACATGTTTACTGCTGATTTCCCCTATTAAGAAAAAATAGGAAAGTGAGAGACATATACTTAAATTTAAACACGTTAGCCAGGCGACCTGGAGACCAGGAATCGTAAGTGGATTTGTTGGAAGGGAAAACCACAGTGATTTATACTTGATTCAGGTATAGGCCAAGAGTTCCATAAATATTCTAAATAAAAATATGGTCGAGCATTGACAGCGTTTCTTTGGTTTTGTTTCAATGTTGTGTCTGAATCACAATCATTGATGTAGATATAAACATTGATGATCACCATCACCTGTGGCAAAAGTCTTTCACAGTATCGCCAAGACCGAGTGTTTCCACGATCGTGGGAAACAATCACTCTATCGCCGGGACCGCAAAAAACCTCACAAGTGTTGCCGAGATGGCGGGATTCAATCACGGTATTGCCAAGACTAATAATTGATGTGCTCAAAAGTGTTGCTGTGGTCGCGGGAGATGATCACAGTATTGCTGAGACCGCAATATACTCTCACAAGTGTTGCCTTGATCGTTGGAGACAATCATGGTATTACCGAGGCCGCTAGAACACAGGTGTACGCGATTGTAGGAGATCATCAGGGTTTGCTATCAAAAAGAGTCTTTTTTTAACCTATGCTGGCTTTCTGCGGGCTCAAAAAAAATCTGCATGATTCACAATCTATAAGGCTGCTCTTTATTGAAAAAAATCAGCTCAGTTAACTTGAAAAGTTGTAGACAACCATAAAGAGTTGTTTTTAAATTGTTTTGTATAGGAAGTCATCTCAAGACTTGAGTGTGTTTTTTACTTGTAGATTATGAGTAATTTATGCTCATCGTGGTAAAGAACAAATGCACTGATAATGTCTCCCCGGATTTTAATTTGACTAATGATGACTCAGAAACTAATTATTTAACCCTTTGAGGTCGAATTTTTTCCACATTTTCCGGCGAATTTAGCTTGCCATACAAGCAGTAAGGAAAATGGCGCCCAGCGACCTATACTCGCCATTTGACCAAAAAAATTAACATTTTTGAATATTTTTTTTTTTTGGGGCCCTGTAGGTTGCCATTTTTGAGCAGTCCGCAAAATGGCAGGCGGCGAAATATACTCGCCATTCGACCGCAAAGGGTTAATGCACTTTGATATAAATAACTTATATTTGGTACGCAATGTCACAAATTGATTTTTGTTCATCTAGAGCCATTTGAATTTCAACAGTTTTGCTAGAAATCAATAGAGCACATTTAATTAGGTTAAAATTTTAATTTTTACAATCGACATTTTGAGATTACGACAGGCCATAAAAACTGACTCTCAACATGTTACCAACCACTTATAACGTGTACAATCTAACAATAGTGTGCCGATAAAACATATCCCTAACATGAGTTCAAATATTTTCATAGCATAAACTTATTTCAATCTGTGGTCTCCCTCCCCCAATTACCCCCAATTAGAAAATCAAGGTTCTACTGTACTCACAGAGAGTTCTACTGTATAGACAGAGAGTTCCTATCCTATCCTAGCCATCTATATCCTGTGGCCGATCCTCCATTTATCGATGCCGTTTCATTGGTTCTCTTTAAACGTCATAAGGAAATCACTATCACATGTGACGACTTTTGCCGCAATCATCCGAGGCGATCGTAACGGTATCGCTGAGATCACGGCAATGTATGCTCATAAACACGGATATATGCTTATGAGTATCACTGAGATGCGGGTTACGATCACGGTATCACTGTGTGTATCACTGGCCCACAGGCTGTAGGTTGGAGACGCCTATTATAAGACAGATCAATACATCATAATAATTATTGATTGCATTGTTATATCTCCTTACAGGTTTATAGAATGAGATCTTCACCTAGGGGTTTGGCTTTGGTTATAAACATTCGAACATTTGTGAACGACACATATACGGAGAGGGAAGGATCAGAGAGAGATGTGGCCAGATTACAAGAGATTCTGCCTCAGTTGGGCTACCAAATGATTCTGGAGGAAGAGTTGTCTGCTAATGTGAGAATAAATTACCCCTGTCAAGCTTAAGCCAAGCGGAGCTTAGCTCAAAAGCTCAAGCGAACAAGCACCAAGTCAGATAATCAAGCTGGAGTCCAGCTGATTATTGAAATTGCAGAACAAGTCTACAAAGACTGCACAGCCTGACTCAGCTCTATTTTTTTTACTTGGTTCTTGATTATTTGAGCTTTTACGCTAGGCTGGTTGGCATGCCTCTATTTACCACAAAATCTGTAACTACTTTACCAATTACCAAAAATGTATAAAATACTATATTTACAAAATTGTGATTTTTGTCGAGTTCCATTACCAGCCAACTTCACCTCTATTAACAGTCCTGCTGGAATGAAAATGTACAATGGAGTCTTGATTAACCGAGGTGATGTAGGTAGAGGCTACCTCAAACAACCAAATCTTTAGTTAACATAAATACTCAGAAAGACATTTAACCCTTCAAGACAGATTGACGAGTGTAGTTTGTCGCGGCATTTTACAAAGGTAGTCGTACTGTTAACCCTCTGACGCTTAAGTAGTTTGACGAATCTTTTAGTGAGCGCTAGTGTTGAATAATAGTACCACTTTTCCAGTTATCTGATGTGTTCCTAGATATCATCTATTTTCTATAATAAAATATATATTAGATATACACAGTTACATATATATATTAGTTATACTTTGTGTAAACTTGTAAACGTAGGAAGATTGCACATACTTGAAGTATAGTATAGTACCAAACAACCATACTATACTTAGAGTACATGTATCTCTAAAAATACAAATGTTTGAAAAGTCTTCAACAATTTTGATCGCGCTGCATGGTTTTGACTGCAAACTGTGCAGTTTGGGGTGACATAACATAATTATGTATTCTTGCTGTTCTGCTTATTCTATTTTTAATAACGCTCAAAATGTAAAATTGTGACTGACTTTAGTTCCACAAATCCTAAATACCAGTGGTCTAAAGTAAGGCACTTGACTTGACAAAATACCGTCCTCAACTTGTAAGGAGGTAAAACTAATATATTAACACATCCAGTTTGTGCTCGGTTAACACAGAAGCTAGATTAATCAAGACTACTACTGTATATTGCCTTCAAAATTAATTAATAAAGAATTTTTATTTAAAGGAATTAATAAAAAAAGTGCGTGAGTTTTCACGTAAACCTGAACATTATGATTGTGATTCCACAATGGTGATCATCATGTCCCACGGGAATCGTCACAAGGAGTCGAACACTGCCCTCATTGCTACAAGGGATGCTCAATACGTCAGGCTGTTTGAACTCATCAACATGATGTCAGCGGGCAAGTGTGAAGCACTCCAGGGAAAGCCCAAAATTTTCTTTGTTCAGACTTGCTGGTAAGTTGGAGCAAAATACACCACCTCAATAATTTTATTGTTGTATTTCCATGACAAACAGTTTATATTAGTCCTACTTTAACAGTAAAATTAAAATTCACTGTACAATTAAAAAATAATACCCCTGCCGCAGTAAACCTGCAGACTAAGCAAATTTCCTATTTCTGATTTGATTTTCACTTAAATCTATTTAAATAACATAAGGTTTAATTTGTACCTAGGTTTGCTGCTTCAGGGAGTGTAATTAATTTAAAGAACCAAATTTTCTCCTACTGTGTCCTCCCCCATTTCTTCTTTTATCTTTTCCATTATCTTTCTGGACTTTACCCTACCATCTGGCCTTTGGTCTTCCTACTGGTCTCCTTCCCCTCGGATCTCCTCTTAGTACCTTCTTCAACAAGCTCTCCTCATTTCTCCTCAAGGCCTTCTGCTTTTGGCCTCTCCTACAATATCAGGATCTCGGAATGATTCTCTTAACTCTTGATTGTGGCGGATTCTCCATAATCCATCTTCACACACTGGACCATATATAGCTCTTAGAACTTTAATCTTATTATAATCCTCTTTTCCTCTTTTTGCTCTGGGTCCAATTTCCCCTACATATAAAAGTACTGGCCTAATTATTGTTTTTAGATTCTAATTTTGGTTTTATCGGTTTGGGGTTTAGGTCTTACCGAGCTACCTATGGTAATAGTTGTTATAGGAAAATTTATTAAAGGCATAAAATTAAATTATGTTTGACTTTGATTTTTTGAGATATAAATTGACACAATCAAGCCAACATCAACACATCATCTTGACAAAGACTGACCCTGCTATTTTATACTTTTCCAGAGAGGTCGTCCAGCTTGCCAACTGTTGGCGGCCAACCTAGTACTGTGTAATTTTAATTTTTTAGGTTAATGCGGATCATTCTTATTTCTTGTGTTAAAATAATACCATTGGGGAAGGAATTAATATGCTGCATGCACCACCCTCTGAGACTGCTTTCAGCATGCGTTGCAAGTAACCTGCAGCGGTCACATATCACTAAAGTTGCCATATCTCAGTTAACACTCGTACAATCCTTAAAAATAGGTGTCAATCGATTTGTAATGAAATTGCCTTAAAAAAGTTATTCTTGTAAACTTTTTGTAAAATCAACGGTTTTTGAGTTATTTAAGAAACAATATTTTAAATGGCTGCCATTTTGTTTTAAAAATTTTAAACATTTTCATAATTATTTGAAAGCTTTGTCTAGTTGTCGTAAATGTTTGTGCAAAGTTTCCATTTCATATGTTTCATCATTCTTTAGAACAAAATTAATAAGAGAAAAAAACAAAATGGCGGCTGTGTGAGGAAATAAGGACTTCCGGACAATTTAAATATGTTATATAGATGTTTTCCAACTGAAAATAGAAAAAAATATGTATTTAGGCCTATAACGGCATCGAATAACCTAGGATTATCGGTAGTGTACTGAAGGCCAATATAACTAGTAAACCTTGCACACGGAATCTTGTGCAAGCTAAGAAAAAAGACTTTTAGGCTTATTAATATTTTTTTATTTGGCATTTTTGGATATGTTAACAATGACCCTAACTTAGTTAGCAAAGACCCTAACTTTGAAAAACATTTATTCTGCACATATTCATTCTCATATTTCCTTTGGTATCCGTCTATATGGAGCAACAACTCAAATCAATCTAGATAAAATATTAAAACATCAAAAAAGAGCAGTGACAGTAATGCTCCTCAGACTAAATTCTGATGTCTCAGCAAAAGAGCACTTAAACAGCTAAACATACTAACTGTTCATGGGCAATATATTTTTCATTCAATTTTTATTTTTAAAAATAAAACCTTATCCAATCCAAATTCAATCTACCGGTTCACCGATATGAAACAAGGAAAAAAATCTGTTTTTGCAAAATAGGCCCAGATTAAAGTTTTATGAAAAAAACCATCATTTGCTGGTAAAAGTTTTTTTTTTTAATATCGCTGGAGGCATTAGAAATGAAAAGGATAAATAAAACAAAACTAAAAAAAAAAACTTAACAAACAAGACCATTTATTCTCATGAAGAATTTTTCCACCTCCCTCAAGAACTAGACATTAAAAAGGTATGGAGAGATGTAATTTTTAATTTATAATTCATTTTTTAATCTTTATTTTATATTTTAATAATTGCAATCTTTGACACTATTCAAATGCTGTATAATGTATACTTCTCAATGAAAAAAGAAATTGAAAATTAAATTAAAATTAATATCTTGGTTTTGTTGGTAAAGGAGATGGTGGAAGTCCTAATATTAAGTTCAAAGTTTACTTGCCTTTCTTTTGATTAATTTATTAATAGGGGTTTATTTTAAAGAAATAAAAACCCCACCCCCACTATTTGGGGGTGGGGTTGAATTTTAAAATACCACCAAAAAGTACTTAACATTAACCTAATAACCAGTATCGAAGCTCGTGTGAATATATGCAGCCGTTCAAAAATTAAACAGAAGGGGAGTATTATGGGTCACCCGGTAGATAGGCCTAGATAATGTGGCAACTTTGGAAGCCAGTGGGGCAGAGCCCTAATAGAGCTTCAAAATGAAAATAGGCCTACTGTATGTCCATCTGTGCAATAATGACTTTATTCCTGCCAAATCTCTGCTCAATTGATCCAGTAGTTTACACGTTACTATGTGCACATACTCACAAACATCCAAACTTTCCCATTTATAATATTATAAATAAAGATTTGAAGTGTGTCATTATTATCAACAGTTGCATAGAAGTAATACTTATCATTGTCAACTGAACATTATTTGCATCAAAACATAACTTTTATAGTGGCAAAACTCAAAAACTTATTGTAAGTGATAATCAACATTTTGATTGCAGGGGAGACGATTTTAACCATCCAGTAGAGAAAACTCACAATAACGGTGTTACCAGTAATGAAAATAGAACCAACGAGTTAAAGTCAAAGCTAGAAAACGGGGGTACAGAAGGAAACCAGATCTTTAAAGTGAAGGTAGAAAACAATGAAACTGAAGAAAAACAGATAATCGAATTAGAGGCAAAACTAAGGAACGGGTTTGGGTTTGAAGAAAACCACAACGAAGAAATAGATACAGGATTAGAGAATGGCCACTCACCTGAGGTACAGACAGACAGTGCCTACATGGGACATGCAGATGTAATAAGAAGTGATTCTGACATATTTATTGGATATGCTACATCTCTAGGTAATATAAAGTTTATTGATAAGTTTAATTGTAGAGAATTATCATCTTTTCTTACTACTATTTAATTTTAAAAAAAGTCATAGAGTAAAATAAACTTTTTGCACACAGACTGGCCAGGTTAGACGGAGGGCCAGATACTGTTTGGTACTGTTGGTAGGCGATGTTTCCTCCAGCTGCTCTGCATACTTCAAGCCATTGCCATGTGAAACTTTCAGTGCGTTTTCCTCCAATACATTGTCTCTTCATTGTCGTCATCTCCTTTTCCGTTTGCTACCATGTTCACTATTTCTTCATCTGTAACTTCAACTTCATATTGTTTGTCCTGTGCAACCCACTCATTTACGTCCTCTTCCATAGCATTTTCACAACCCGGAAAGGCGGAAAGCGCTACGGGTCGCTATTACTTCCATGTAATAATGGAAGTAGGATGGTGTTATTTTGTTCAGTCTCGTTTTGCAAATCTTCATCACCTGTAGAGCCTTATTATCTTGGAGAAAAACTTGCAATGGTGTTCGCTCCAACACTCCCTTGATTGGGCAACGTAGTAAGCCACATCTTTCAAATTAAGATGACGCAATTTATTGACCATGTCCTCTCTCTGGTCCATAGAGTCGGTTAGAGAAGAAAGCAGGTTCCTTCGATAATTTCTCTTCATTGCCTCTAAGGTCCTCGAATTTACCACCATAGGTCCATTGGTTGATATAGGGAAGTGACATTCGGAGGCAAAAACAGGGTTTTTATGTCCTTATCTCTAAGTTCCTCCTCGTCAGGATGACACGCAGCATTGTTGAGAAGCAATATCGCTTTCCGAGGCAACTTTTTGGATTTAAAAACTGTTCAGTTTGAGGCACAAATTCTTGAAAAAAACCATTCTTTAAACATTCCTGAGCATTTTTTAATTGTAATGTTTCACTCGAAAGCATTCTTCGAAACATTCTTAAATGCTCTCGGAGTTTTCGACTTGCCTATCATAGCCAGTTTCATTTTCGTATTTGCTGAGGAATTACTGCATGCAAGAATTTTTATTCTTTCTTTGCTCCGTTTATAACCAGGCGCTGCCGCTTCGACCTTTGATGCAAGTGTTTTTGTCGTTAGCAATTTGTAATTAAGACCAGTCTCATGACAGTTGAATATCTGGTCGCCTGATAGGCTTTCCTTGACCAATAGCGTATGTAGCTTAGCCCAAAACGATGGAATGTCTTCAAAGTTTGCGGTAAGCATTTTGCCACAGATATTGAGCTGCCGAATTCCATATCTTTTTTCCATCTATCAAGCCAACCTATACTAGCTGTGAAATCAGGTTCACCTTCGTTAAGCTAGTTTTTAAATTTCAATGCTTTTTTATTGTATAATTGGTCCTGATATCGGTACTCCTTTATCTCTATGTTGAGTGAAACACAGATACAGAGCTTCGCTTACCTTTTCATAATCACACTTTTTCATCATCTTGCGACCTTCCAAAGCAGTTGCTGTGACTCGCTGAGAACACCGTTGTTCAATGCCAACACGAGCCTTTTCCAGTCTCCTACCGTTGTTTTTCCCACGTTATAATATTGCGCCACTTTTAGTAACGTTTCACCATTGTCTAATCTCTTCAAGGCTTTCAGTTTATCTACCATCGTCACAATTACTTTCTTACGTTTTGAAGCCATGGCCACTTTTAGAGACGACAAAACTAAAACACAACTAATAATCTACAGTAGCAGAAACAAAACAAAATAAACTTTACTCTACACGACCTGTCAGTGAAAGAGCTATGTAAGCACTGAGGAGGCAGTCACAGTGGCAGGTACAGTAGCAGGTGCGATGGCAGCACGCCAAAACAGAGATAGTGCGGTCACAGACCTTGACTTCTGGCGCATGAATACAATAGTAAACTACAATAGTCACACGCAACAATCTGCTGTGTACACTGTACAGTCGGGCCTGGCAAAACGGGCTACCTCTCCCGACAGCCTAGTACTGTGAGTTAATTCAAATATTGTCGAGGCAGGTCGGAGGCCGAATAACTCGGTAGGTCGGATAACTGAAGATCGGATAACCGAGACTCTACTACTGAAATGGTTAACATATAAAAGATATATTGAACATAGTTACATCAAATACAAGACGGGAGAGGGTGTAGCTTTTCAATTAACTATGTTTATTTTAATTATCGGCTTATCTTTAACAATGTTCATTATAGTGCTTCGCTTATTTATGCATATAAAGCATAACAGCGGACCATCCTAGTTTACTTCTCTCACAAATGTGTGTTAAAGTGGTTTGTTGTTTCCCAGGAAATGTGTCAATGAGAGATACAGAGACAGGAAGTTGGTTTATCCAGACCCTGTGTAGAGTTTTTGCCCGAGACGCCTGGGCCCATGATCTCCACTCTATGCTCCAAACCGTAAGTTGTTATTCTGTCTAGAAATTAGTTTATTTGATTGTAATGATACATTTTTGTATAAATTGTCGTGTTGATTGCATAGCTAACATTTTTTTTAAGGTGTCTGATATCATAACACTGTAAAAACTGAAAGTAATAAATCCAATAAGTACCGGGCTCGATTTAAGAATATCAACAAAATAGCCTAAATTTGTTTTAATCCAATTATTAATATTTTGTCTATTTATTCACTTCCTATTTATAGTACAAAAAGGGTTATAGGCCCCGGTAGGTTAGCTATAGTTTCGGTAGTACGTTGATTTCTACTACAAGCCCTGAAGACAATTGGGATACTGGTTCAATCAGCGAGCACATAATAATAATAATAATAGAGAGGACACGGCGTTTAACCAAATGCACTGAAAGTGTGGCCAAATCCGCCATCTTGGTCCGTCATACAGCCTGAATCCAAGACCCGCGAGCTCAGTTCGCATTAAAAACCCCGCGACAAATACACGATCATAAACAACATTAATAGTTGACAAAAAATTCTGAAATTTTGCACATTTGTAGATATGATACTGAGGAAAACGATGGTGTTAATATAAAATTATTAGTTATGATAGTAATTGAGTTATAAATATGTTTAATACTTATATAGTTTAATTTTTCAGATTCAGACATGAAAAAGTTGTATTGCGAGGAATTTTTTATTTTTTGGTCAGAGAAATTTCGTCAGCGGGAAAGTTGTGGATAAATAACCAAATTTAACTATCCGATTCACCAAAAATTTTTATCATGTTCGGTTTTCTAAAAAATCAGGTACAAAAGGGATCCATTGCCGCTGCTCCGCGCCACGCCCGCTGCGCCGCCGGGCCGTCGTCTATACATTTAGCGTGCAGTGTTTTAATGTTTTATACTGTTGTACTGTAATATTGTATATATTAAAGAAATTTTCAAATATATTGTCTATGTAGAATTTTAAACCGTTTAGCACAACTTTTTAAGGACTAATTAGCTTTCAATATTATCCAAGATAAACCAAAGATAATTCTGTAAGTTAAATTAAACTTCCCAAATATATTTGTAAAATTACACTCAATTTATTGTCCCAGAAAAATTACAGTTTTATTGAGATGTTGCCTGATTTTATTTTTGTGAAGACTTTCGTTACTTATTTTACAGTAATAGCGAACACTAACATTGAAATATTTTTGAGCAATAATTTTAATTAGGTAGGCTACTAAACAAAAATGATTTTTGTCCATATTGTTTCATATCCTGAGAAATATGTACTATTTGGAAACAAATTTACTCCTACACATTGTCCAAGTACTTTGTTCGTCAAGTCCTCAATTACATTGTTTTCCTTTACACTAATATCATTAGCTTAATATCTACACTATTCTCATCAAGCATGGCAGACGACTAGCGCGCTGCACACGCCGGGACTGCTGTCGGGGAAATAAATATGTGCTTGAGTTTGAGCCTAAATATCTCTTGAGATTAATTATCCGATTTTGTTGAGACAAAAATTAAATATAAACTGGTTTAAATACATTTTACGTGGTAACAATTAAAAAAATTTCCGTTTACCAGAAAATTTTTTATAGTTGAAAGATTCTAAAAAGTACCGGTTTTTAAGAAACTCTGCACTAACACTGAAGCTTAAAACTTAATTGTAAACAAACCACTAAGCCAATCTTTCTGAAATTTTTATGGCTTATTGGTAGATTCATTGTTAACAGTTCCATGCATTTTAAAATTTTTACTCAGGATAGTTTTTATGCTGATGTTTATTTTTAAAACGTATGCTAACATCGTTAATAAGACGCTAAAAATTTCGTTCAAAATATCACCGTGTTTGTCGCTGTCGTGACACAAGAAATAACACCAATATGACAGATTAATAATGCGAACAAAGGTGTTTTTTAAACTGATATATATTTGTAAACAAAAATTTATCCCGCAATTGGCAGGCCGATTGGCTCAGTGGTTTGTTTACAATTAGATTTAAAACTTCAGTGTTGGTGTAGAGTTTCTTAAAACCCGGTACTTTTTAGGATCTTTCAACAATATAAATTTTTCTAGTAAACAGATTTTTTTTTATTGCTACCACGTAAAATGTATTTAAACAAGCTTATATTTAATTTTCGTTTCAACAAAATTGGATTATTCATTTCTGAGATATTTAGGCTCAAACTCGAGTGCACATATGTATTTCCCCGACAGGTAGGCTAGCGCCGCCATCTTTGTCCGTTTCGCCGGCTAGTAAGACTGCCACGCTCCTGCGCTCCGAGTAGCGCTTCTATTTTGTTATGTGTTCGCTGGGTTCAATAGCCTTTCAGATACCACAATGTATAATCTAATAGGCTAAGCAAATAATACATCCAACAACTAGATTATGTTGTTCTCGATGCACCATATAAATATTAGGACTGATATAACAATCAGATATATAGGACTGATAATGTTGATTTAATCGCCGACATGCATTTAAGTTCTGTAAAGGATACAACAGGATCAATTGGCGGACACAGGTAACTAACCCTTTTTGATTCAATCATTTTAGCTTCTGGATTGCTTACATATAATCAATTGATAATGAAAATGCTCTTACCTTAGCTATCCTTATTGTGGTTATCCGATATTAATTTCGGACCCGTAGGTCCATCTTCAGTCGGAAGACCAAATACTTATAATAGGATCCACCCGACGGGTTTCGTAGAAACTAAAGTGAGGTTATCCCACTTTTTGAAAACCATGGTTTTTACCCCTAACCTCTGTATATTATTTATGCCTTTTTGATTGCCTATATTGATTGGGAACAAGAAAAAAAAAAATGAAAAACCATAATAAACTCAACTCTATGTAGGCCACATTTTAAATGCTAGATTGAGTTAGAAACTCCCAGATAGATTTGTGTAAAGAGCAATGAAACTGACCAAATTAATTATCATCTTATTCCCTCAAGACTCATCTCTAGTTATTTTACAAACTTTATTGTAGTTTTGTTATTATTTTGTTGTTATTATTAATTTTTAGTGGTCAACTGTAAGGAAGGGCCATGGTGTCCTAAATTCGCCTCTATAAAGAAGGATTTGATTTTATTTTCATTTTGTCTTAAATTCTGCTTAAACAACCAACTAAATAACAGAAGTAAACCTTATTTTTTAAAAGCATTGTAATTTACATTCATATGCTGTTACTTTAATCATGAACTAGGCCTACTATCACGACTTTAATAATGAGTAACTATCAATAACTACTATTTTAGTTCACACCTTATTGCTTTTTCATTGCTGATACAGGGAGCGGCAGAAATATCTGACGGTTTTCAAGCGAGTACAGTCCAGCAGCCGAGCGGAGGGGGGTGGTGGGGAGCGGCTCATTCTCAAGGCCAAGTGATGCCATTTCAGTAGCCATGGAGCAGTGGATCTAAAGGTATCCACCCACAATTTGATGGTGTTTCGGGATGGGATAGTTTCCCCACGAGCCACATTAAAATGCCTCCGAAACTTATGTTGCATACCAACAACAGAATCGCCATTTTTAAAAAACGCCTCAACGGCAAACGCGCGATGTATACTGGTCCACTGCTTCATGGCGACTGAAATGGCATCACTTAGCCTTGAGAATGAGCCGCTCCCCACCAACCCCCTCCACTCGGCTGCCGGACTGTACTCGCTTGAAAACCGTCAGATATTTCTGCCGCTCCCTGTACTATGCTATGGGAATAAATGTAAATTATATACAAGATTCTGAAACCAATCTATAAAATGTCAACATATTTTTTATTCATTAGTGTTACTTAAAACATGCTTACATTTTTAGGTTGATCGAGAAATTGCAGAAATGAACTACATGGGCGCGAAACAGACTCCTACCATTCGTGATAAATTATGTAAAAGTCTTTATTTTCAACCTGGGATTAATGATTTACCATAGACAAGTAGGCCTAATGTTGAATGTTATTGTTTGGTTAAATGTTTAATCTTCTCACTGAACTGGAGCAAACAAGTTATTATTATTATTAAGTGTTGGGGAAGATTTTTAGATTCGTTTTAAATTTATTCTGCTTTGAAAATATTAAGTAGAGCCAGACATAATCCTGTGGGGAAGACTATATATTTATAAATTTTCTTTTAAAACAAAACTAGGTAGTCTCGTCATTAAGAAATGTGTGTATGTTCTGCATAATTCTTGATTGCTTGCAGATTATATTGTTAAACATCAGTTTCATTATCATACAATTCCATAAAAAATATTCAATAACGCCTAAAATTAATTCAGTCCCAACGTCTGGTTAAAGATAATGATCTTTTATCTGTTTACTCCTAATTCTTAGTGTGCTTTAAGTTTGTTCTGGGTGATATAATCGAAGGTTGCATGGTGGTTGTAGGTGAAACGAGAATGCCGAATACTTGGATTGGACTCGGAGTCTTACTCCATTGAAGAATATAATCAAGGGTTCAATAAATCTCTTTACTTTCAACCTGGAGTATGTCTGGCCTGCAACCCAATCATGGACAAATCTTGACAACAGTATTTGCTAGTCGTAATGTTTTCTTGGCAGGGTAAATTAATTATGGATGTTTATGGATCAGTTGTCGGTTATAAAATTTACGCTCTAACACTTGTAATGAAATACTAACAATCCCTTTAATTATTTACATATAATGAATCTAGCTTTTTGGAACTTTCTCTACCAAATCAGAGTGTAAATTGCCATTCACTCTGTATACAGTTTGACAGAAATTCTATAAGTTTGTATTTAAAACAGACTTGAAAGTGTGTCGGCTTAACAAAAAGAAATTTTAGTTGGTAAATGTTTACAGTTCCAGTAGATTACTATCAAATATTTCCATTGATACAGTATCATTTGTTTTCTCGAGCTTGTGTGAATCCAGTTCAGTGAATGCAATCCGGAGTGCTAATTTTCAAACTTATTTAAGGTTATGTATCTAATGTAATGTTTCACTGTGGTATTTTCAAGGATTTATAGCAAGCATCTAATGTTTTCTATTCTTTAATTATTTACTCAGAAGACACGAAATAAAGACAAATGCGAACTGATTGTAAAAGACTGACCTTACCGGACATAATAATTTTAGATGAAAGTGCAATATAAATAGTTTTATAGTTTAAACAGTTATGTTTAACATGTGATCAATTAATTAAAATCATTAAATTAGATGATAAAACCCTTTAAACATACTTTTTTTAACAAATTTTCTTTAAATGAGCTGTTATTAAACTATACAATTTTCTTTAGTAAAACTAATATGAAGATACACATCCAGCTCATTAATATAACAATCTCTAAATTAAGACAAACTCATTTTTGTTTAACATCAATTAAGAGTTTTTTTTCAGACTCAAGCTTCTCATTAACCGTCTCTTATTGGAAATAATATATTTATGTATATAATAATATAAATCATTTTAGCCTCTGGATTGATTATATATAATTAACTGATAATGTAATAATAGCCTACATCAGTGTTTCCCAACAATTATTTCCTGGTTTATCACTTAATAATACAAAACCATACTGTGTACCACTTTTTTTATATTTATTGTTTGTTACCCTAACTGGTATTACAAACCTTTCTTGAGAAGGTTATATTTTTAATTAATTGATGAATATCTGAGTGAAGTACTTATCTTAGTGAAGTAGTGGTGCTATAGTTTTAATTTAGCTAATTTAACCAGAGTGCTATTATTTAAAGTCAGTCGCTTAGTTTTGACTACCTTAACCTAACAAAATAATATCGTCCTCGTTCTAACATCTTGTTGACTATACGTGGTTGCTGTTTGGCCGTGAAATAAGTCTGACGCACCAGGCCAAAAAAGTCCTGACATAATACTCGTAGTTAGAATATAACTACGCACAAACCACAACAGTAGCCTCAATATACCACTACTGGTACACGTACAACAGGTTGGGAAACACTGGATTTACATCACATTAGAATGTTTAAATGAATAAAAATCACTGAATTTTTTTACTGGACTATATTGAAATGTAGTGCAAGTGTACAGTAGGACTCCGATTATCCGAATCAATTGGGACCAGACCCCATTCGGATAATCAAAAATTTGGATGATCGTTGTTTTACAGGAATTCCGGGAATTTCCAAGAAAAATCCTCATTTACGGTACTAAATGAACTTTTAATTAATAATAAATTGAATCAGAACATTTTTACAGTTTACAATGCTCATAGCACAAGTGTTCTATACAAAACATGTTCTTAGAGTAAGTAGTGTTCCATCAAAGTCCAAAATTACACACTGGCTAAATTTGTTTAATAACAATCCTTTTGATATTTTGCGAAACCTATTAATACTGTAGCTTTACGTTTTTAAAATTGTTTAAATAAGCGATTCGGATAATCGGCGATTCGGTTAATTGGAGTTCAGATAATTAGAGTTTTACTGTATATCTATATTAAGCCCTCAAAAACGATTTTATATATTTGAAATAGGTTTGTGATTGTAACATAAAGTGATGTATGTGTCTATAAAGTAAGTTTTAGAGTTTTATATATATATATATATATATATGAGTAAAGTTTATATTTTTATTTATGACATTCAACAAAATATTGTTGTAAAATTTGTATATGAATTTCATTAATACAAATGTAGTCTTTCAAAGTATAGATTCGTATAATACTAAACTAATATTTACAATAATTTTATAATTCTGTCTGACAGAAATTGGAAAATTATATCGACAAATAGTTGTATTTTTTGTATTAGTGAGATAGTGAAAGTTAGGAGTGTAAGAAACTAGCATTTCAGGTTCTGTAAATCATCGATATGCAACTTAAAATCTTGTGAATCTCTTTCTTGCTCAAATGTATGGGGGCCTTCATGGTCTATAAAATACCTTTCATATAAAAAAACCCATACAACTCTTAAGAAATAGTTTGTATGTAATATATTCTTGTACAATTTAGTAGTAAGTGATACATTTATACACAGTAAAAATCTAACAAAGCAGAGCTCAATCAAGTCTCAGGAGAATTAACAACAAAATTGTGTTCAACAAATCAATAATCCAAATGTGTTCAATATGGTAAACATAACAATTTGTAATTGTAATTGTTACCATGTCCATACCACCTAGTGTCCTCAGGAATATATTTTGTGTACATAATGATCTCTCAACTAGCAATCTTTGTATGTTCAGGATTGCCTGGTATCACAGGTACATAGTTTTCAATATTTTTACTTTTCAAATGCTGGTTGTTGTATTTTAAATCCAATTGTATTTTTGTATTGTCTTACATTTTCCTTTCCTCTAACAAATGTTATATTTAAAAGTTACATTTTGTACAGTGGAACGTGCTTAATTTTAATTTCTTTAACTCAAAAACTTATAAAACTGGAATTTTTTTGTTCGCAGATCGGTGTTGTTTAATCAATCTCAATGTTGAAATAAAATCATGGTTAATTCTAGTACAGTATAACTTTGGATAGTTTGCATTCATTAATGGATAGCAACTGAGGTATGGCAAGATAAATGTGCCGAAAAACAATCAAAATACTGTGTGGTGTTGTAATACGGCCTATTACTGCTCATCTTATAACTTAGTCAATTCATTGCCTTCTCCTCCCCTACTCCCTTACAATCCACCTACAGACTTGCTCTCTACCTGCCAACCCTTGTTTTTTACAGTCCTATCCATCAATTAAAGTTCACATTTAACCTCTACATATCGTACGCTTGTTGCAATTTTGCAGCTTCAAATTTTGTTGAGTAAGTATAACAATGTTTACATCTGTTATGGTCCTCATCAAAGCCAAACCACCGTCAAATCTTTGACCTTTCCTGAAAAAAAACCTAGAGTTTTCATTATACCCTAAAATTATTGAATACTGAATACATTTGTTTCCAGTACAAGTGTAAAATCAAAAGTGTGACTTCTATTTTGAAACCTTTGTTACCAAACTTACCTCACTCAAATTTTTGGATAACTGATTTTTTCTGGTCCTGTGGTTATTAAATTAACCATGTTTCACTGTATTACATTTTTACACTATCTATACCCTATTAGCCATTACATTATCTCGTTTATTTTATTCTATGTAAGAAAGGTGCCTTGTTTTTATGTTGGATCAAGTTTTCCAATATTTTGTAACCTAACCTTTTGTTAGTTTATTTTGTTGAAAAGAGTAATTTGTAATAATAAAATTTACATGTATAAAACACAGTGTTAGTATTAGGTTGTTTACATTTGTTTAACTAAATTTATTGAATTCAGGCTTTTTTAAGGTTCTTCCTCATCAGGGTGCAGGGTGTGTCTCATTAGCTCCCCAAGACCTCCCTAAATCAAAAGTATATCTGTAGGTCACCTTATTGTTTTCTAAATGTAATAACAGTTATCTTAAGTTGCCCATATTTTGTTTTGTTAAGTACATTGGTTATTTATTTGAGATTATACTTTCTCCCAGTATCTTCTTAAACATTAGGATGAAAAACTGGTGGTGTGTATTCAAACTCTAGTATCCAGACTCATTTCCTCTACCCCAATTCTTAAACTGTGAAAATATAAAGTTTTTAATCCTACATGAAAGTATGCTATCTGATTATGTTGAAATCTTGGTCCAACATAAAATACATATAGTTTTAAATATTATACAAATTTTATATGTACGTAGGTATATGACAAGCTGAAGTTCAAATTGTTACCTAATACTGAATGGTTGTTTACAAAATTATTTTTTAAATTTTTTAATTAATCTTAACTGTGATATGTTCAACAACTGCAGGCACCCTACCACAAGGTGCCAATACTCAATTAGTATTAGTATTTAACTAGGATTATTTTTTATTGTACCTACAGGAGACTTTCCAATGTTCTTACTTCTTGAGGTTCAAATAGCTTATGATAAGAATCTCACACCACACACTCAAATGTGTCCATTGCTTGTAAACAAACAAGACACAACCTGCATAACGAATTTGTAACATTGACATAAAAAATTAACAGTGTAATATATACCTATAAAGGGTGTCCTGAAACTCTCTAGTAATATGTAAGGGCATTGTTCCTGGGTAAGAAACATATCTAAATATCATATATAAATTGTCTGGTAGTCCTTAAATACTCACACAGCCGCCATTTTGTTTTTTCACTTATTATTTTTTTCTGAAAAGTGGTTAAACATACAAAATTGAAACTTTGCACAAACACTTATGACAACTAGACAAAGCTTCAAAAAAATTATGACAATTTTCCTAATTCATAAAACAAAATGGCGGCCATTTACAATTTTGTTTTTTCAATAACTCAAAAACCGTTGATTTTACAAAACGTTTACATTACAAGAATAACTTTTTTAAGGCAATTTAAATATAAATTGATTGACTTCTTATTTTGTTAAGATTGGACGAATATTAATTGAGCTATGGCAGCTTTAGTGATACGTGACCGCATGCCTCTGTATGCAGTTATGCACTAACCTCCAGCAACCAGCGGTCAGGTTCTTAGTGTTTAAACAAAGAAAGTCTTCTGTACATGCAAGTTGTTAATCATGATAAATTTAAATTGCTTGAAAGTTTTATTTTAATATGGATTAATTTAGGCATGAAACAATGATTTTGTGAACTTAAAAACTTGTTAGTGATAATACTAATACTCAAGTTAGGAAGAAACAAAGGTTAATTTTGGCATTTATTTATGTATTTTTTTATTATTTAATTTATGACAGTTATTAATGATATATTAGTGTACATTTACTGTACCTACTTTTTTGCATGTAGCCTACTTCTTAAATTAAAGTCTCATAAGTTATACAAAAAATATAAAATTAAAAAGTAAATAAAAATTGCAAAATTGGATTTAAATGAGTTTTTATTTTATACCTTTTTTTATGTTTTCATAGAAGAAGGAGCTGATTATTAGATCTAATAATAAATACAAGGAGGCAGTGATGGATAAAGCCGGAACCTATTAGTCTGACGCTCTCCGATCCTCGTTCAGTCTCCGAAAGGCTTTAAATGAACTCAGTGTAACCCATTCTTTCCATTCAGATATGTATCCATTCGATGACATTGCTCTTTGGGGAATCGTTGACAGACATTGGATCTGATGTTTCTCTAGTCTGCGTGCACCAGCCTGAGCCTAGTTTAGTCATTGTCAAGCTTCGTGTGTGACACGAGTGTAGACAAACTTTTGATTGGAGCAGTTAGGGAGTATCCCTTTCTTTACAGTAAGTGATCAAAGTTATCATGATAGCAGGAAAAAGTAATTTAATATGACGCCTGTCAGGAAACAAGTAAAAAATTTGGTTACATGACAGGTAAGTTTATGCTCGCCATACCACAAGGTACAGTGCAATAATAAGGATTTTCGTTCCTCATCTTCAGCACACGATATGCGGCTGCCACAAACAATATAAAGAACTGGGACGGGTGGTGTCCTGTAGTCCAGCTACTAGGAGGTCACAAATTGTGGATATTTATAGGGATGCACTGTGGATGGGATGCTCCCTGGTGTGGATTATAATGTCCGCAATAGTGAGTAGTACGACTATCCACAGTACTATCCTGATAATTAGACCAATTCGTAAATTACAAGGAAAAAAATGTGGTTCGAATTCCACTATAAACTGTAGGTCCCTTAGTTGCCATTAGCTGTATGGGCTATTAATTAACAGCTGTGTCTAAGGAACATGTCGGCCTTAGTCACTAACAAGACTACAAGATCGGGCCACTCATCCTACACTCATCTCCATTCATACTTGGCTTAAAATACCTAGGTATTTTGTATGGTCGCCATTTCAATGTAAAAACAGTCAAATCCACAGATACAACACAAGAAGCAACAGACGATTGACGACTTCAACCGAGCGAGGAGGAATTTCAGTAGAACCATAGATAAAACATACTCCACACAAGGAGTATGTTTTATCTATGATGGTAGAACTGAACGAAGTCCATTATTTGTGGGAACGCGCCAAGGCGCCACCACGTCAACCCGCCACCAAGTCAACCCGCCATCAAAAAGAAGAAGAAGTTTGAGGTGGCGGGTTGACGTGGTGGCTCGTTGTCGAGTTGGCACGTTGACTCTAGCGTGCACGACAACCCGCCACCTCGGAAAAATGTGTGGTGGCGGATTGTCGTGGTGGCACGTTGTCCTGGTGGTGCATAGACGTGTTCATACACGTCAACCAGCCACCTCTTTAGTGTGATGGCGGGTTGACGTCTACGTGCGAGGTGGCGGGTTGACGACACCGAACATTGAGCGTACACGACAACCCGCCACCTCATAAAATAGTGATGGCGGGTTGACGTGGTGGCACGTTGTCGCTTACGTGCGAGGTGGCGGGTTGACGAGAGTTAACATGGGGCGTACACGACCTGTTTTTCTATTTAGAAGAATTTGAGAAAGAATACAGAACTAGACTCGACCCAACCGGGCAACGTACTTTGACCTCTGAGTCAAGGGTATTGCCCAGAGAAGTTCATACCAGACAGATGTATTCCAAAAAACTCATTAGGAGATATCTTAAAACCAAGAGTTCTATTGAATTTATTATGTTCTGCTTTAAATTCCATTTCATGCTTCAGGAAATACCGTACCGTTACTTTGGTATTATTCGGAGGCCACTTGTTTTCTAGAGGGATTTTTTTACCTAAGGCCAAAAATAACCACATTATTAGAAAGAACATACTTTAATTAACTTACTGTCCAAATTTGACATGATTGCAATTGAGTGAAAATTTAAAAACGTACGTTTTCATGTCCCTGGCCTGTTACTTCGTAGATACTGGATTTGTAGTTTATTATTATGTGTTTTAATATTTTTTGGGACGGGGGCAACACGTTACACACATTTATTTGGTTTTAAATAGGTTCTAGGTATTTTTTTCGTATTTTTAAAGTCTCAAAATTCACGACCATGACGTGTCCCTAGGGTACATTTTCCAACTTTCACGCTGTTTTTAGACTAATTATTCATGCCGAAATATATAAAGCCATATTTTTATGTCATCAATGGTTATTAAACTTACAAAAAAGGAGCATATTATAATTTTATTGTCATTGCAGACTGACTACCATGACAAAATAAGTCTGTCCCTCGATTTGGCGTCACGACAATTTGGGAAAAATTTTCAACTTTGGAGCACGACAGTGGCAAGCCTGGCGTCAATGGAGTCAGTTGGTGTTAGAGACTAGTTCGGGGTGTACGTCAGGATTGTAGTGCCGGTCGTTTTGAGTTGAAAGGAGGAATTACAAGATTAATAAAGGAAAGATTGTGTTTTTTGTAATTTTGGTGTGTCCATGACCGTACGTAGTCATTCGATGAAGTAGACATGGTGTTAATTTTTGTTTATAAGATATTTCAATTGCTAGATTAACCTAGAAGTCCACTTTGTATCCTCGAACATGAGGTGCAGGGCTACCGCCAGAACAGAGCCAAATAACACGTAATTTCACTACCAAAGTTTCACGACCATCGCGGTTTTTTTCATGACCAATCCAGCCTTATGGATTATAGTGTGTTTGGTCGTGACAATAACTTTAATATAATTGTAAATTGAACAGTTTAGTTCAATAATTGAAACACATAGTTTTATTATAACTAACAGTATAATTGAAGGATTGTTTAGAAAGATTTAGATTATTCCAGACAATTCACGACCGTACCGCTTGTCCCTGACCATCACGTTAATGATTTCTATCATAAAAATTTCAAAAATTAAAATATCGTCATATTTCAATGTTTTATACACAAAAGAAGCACACCTCTATACAAACATAACGGTTTTTCGGGTCTCAGGTAAGTTTTTTCGGAGTTATACAAACTTAAAAAGATTTTATTGGCTTTTTTCTATTTTTTGAGTTTTTTTATTTTTTTCTAGAAAGACCAAATATACCAAAAGCTCAGTGACCTTTTTATTGTATAATGGTCATAAAAGTAAATTAGTTTATAGCAAAACATAGTTATAAAAATAATATTGACTATTTTTAATATTCATTTAAACGTCCGTTATGGTCGTGACAGGATTTTGTGTTTTTCTACTAAAGATGCTCTTAAAAAAGAAAACTACCAAAGATATTGCGTTACCATGGACATTTTATGAAACTTCAAATTTTAATGAAATAAAAAAAATAATAAAAGTTTTGAAAAAAGGGGAAAAATATTTGCAAAGTGCTTTTCCTGAAAACGTACGTTTTTAAATTTTCACTCAATTGCAATTAGCGGTTTTTGAGTTCTGCCTCCCAGAAGGCAAGATTGAGTTGAATGCGTCACCGCCCCTAGCTGCCACATGTGAACTCCGCCGAGTATGTATACTGCGCGCTGTGGCGGTTAGGTTAGGTTGGGTTTCCTCGTTTCGTTATGAATCGAACGATACCCCATGAGTGACGATACCTAAGATACAGGTGGTGACAGGTGATGCGCGCGCTCCGGCCATTGGTCAACGACCTGACCTTGGCCACTTGGAGGGGATTTGGCGATGGTATCACTCATCATGCCAAATTTCAGCCTAATCCCGATGTGCCAAATGAATTGTTATTGTGTGATTGAACCCCAAACAAACACACAAACTTTCATTTGTAATATTAGTATAGTATCACTGTACTTCAACGTATGAATCAGGCCGTAACTTGAAATAAACGCTTAGGCCAGTTACATTTTTACCATCCAAATGTAATATTATTTCGCCAAACAGCGTTGATTAATAACAGTTATTATTATTAATTATTATTATTAACAGTTATTAAACGGAGGCAAATGGTACCAAAAGTCATTATCTTGGGAAAAAAACATTTTTTTAAAACAAAAATCAGGTTAACAAAAATAAAGGACTTTGGCTTTGACTTTTTTCAGGTTATAATCCTAAGTCAAATTTGTAGAGGTCGTGCGTTTCCTGGTGAAGCCTGGGGGTGCGATACCAGGGGCTCCCGACGACGCAGACTCCCGACGACACAGACTTCCGAAATGTGACGTCACGGCCGACCACCCCTCTCTCTATCTGAGTGGAGTGGGAGAGAGTCGTTGCGGCAGCGCCCCCGATCCAGCCGATGGCTTGTCCTCCACACGAAAACCCCTACAACACTATGACGTCACGGCGTCTATCCCTCTCTCCGGGTAAAGTGGGGAAATGTGAGTTTTCGTCCGCGATTTTGATGTTGTTGATTTCCACTAAATTAACGATATAATTGTTTTAAATCAGATTTGTAAAGCATGGCATAGACATATTTTTTTGATATTGTTCATTCCCACTAAATTCGTAATATATTTCATCAAATTTGAACATAATTGTTAACGCAATTTGGACATTATTGGAAAAGTGTTGAGGTTTGTGAGTTAGTATGACATCCACATAAATCACTAAACTGATTAAAGTGAATGTTGGCTTTTGAATGTAATTATTGTATATTGTATTCATGAAAGCAATAAGAAGACAATGTGCTGAATTTACTCTGACTTTTAATGTAAACCTGTAGAAGTTTCAACAGCACATTGGGATATACAACGTCACACAGCTGATTTAAACCAATAATTGAATTCAGAATAATTGTTTCGTTTGTTTAAACCATCGATCTCTATTACTTAGAGATCGATGGTTTGAACTAATTGGTGGGTTTATTAAATTATAATACTGTGTTATTTACTGTAGGACATGGGGATTCTATAATGGTAGGTAAAACAGACCAATGTTGTATTATTCAAGATATTTATGTTTAATAAATTATTATTACGCCACACTACAATGTTTTAACGAACTTCCCACGCAAGGATTTAGGCCTAGTCCAGAAAACAGCTGTTTGCCGCCAGCTTTAGTCAAATGTGGTTTCATTACGTACTAATGTATTGTAATGAGTTTTTACCGGACAACAGCCAGCTGGATGATTACATTAGGCAATGAGTGGTTATAAACAAAATCATTACCTCTCTTAGAGGTTATGAGTAGTGATTGTTAGTCCTTTAGTTGGTGGATATATATAAGGATTTTTTATTGTTAAGTTAGCTTAGAGTTGTATGGTGTAAAATATCTTAAGTCACTCGTCCAAAATGTGTTTACCGGACTCGTATGGTAATCCCATACGACTTCGTGTCGCACGGGAACGACCACACACTCGTCCGGTAAACACCTATTTTCAGGACTAATAACGTAATATACTATTACGTCACACTACACTGTTTTGACGAACTTCCCACGCAAGGATTTAGTCCAGAAAACAGCTCTTTGCCGTCAGCTCAATCAAATGGGGTTTCATGACGAACACTCTACTGTAATGAGTTTTACAGTATGACAGTATGACACCAACCAGCTGATTATATACTGTATTTGGCAATGAGTGAGTGTTTAGTTTATAAGCTAAAACATAACCTCTCTTAGAACTACTACATAGTAGATTCAAAAGTGCAACGTGTTTTATTAGAAAACTAGTTATAATTTTACCATAGAAAATAATGTTTTTCTACTGTAATTTTTAAACTGTAAGAGATATAAAGAAAACTGAAATACGTAAAATGTTTGTTTGAAAAGGACCTTCCACGTGATATGAAATTGTTATACCTTGCTATTTAAAATTTTTGAGTTTTCAGCTTTCTTTTATTCTTCAAATTTGAGATTTTTAAATTGGAAAATATTACGGAAAATGTCCTTAATACAAATTATTTTAAAGAGTAGCTCAAGAATAAGCTAGGAAAAAGAATTGGCGCTATTCCGTTCAGTTGTTAAGGTAATACGGTACTTATCTTCAAAGTCCTTTTTTTAAACGTTTTGACCCACTCTGTAAATACGGTTAAAGATAATTAATTTTTTTGCACCAAAATGATCAGGGTATATATACCTTTAAATTGATGTATAACACAACCCATGTTTACATTTGAAAATTTCTCAAAAAGCATCCCTACCCCCCAAATTAGGCCCTTTTGGGGCATTTTTCTAAATTACAAATAATTTTATTAGATTCGGAGTGTCCAAATTAGGGGGAAATGAGAACGATTAAGTGTTAAAAGCCTTACCTTTGGATACAACAGATATGGAAAGTTTTCAAATGAACTGATTAAAGAAAAGATTTGTTCTGCAAATAATATTCAATTAAATGTCTATATGTGTCTATTTAGCAACGAGAAATCAGTAGTATATGGCAGTGTTTCACAGCAAGAAGCTGCATTGTTTATATTTTGATTCGATACTAAGATTTTCCCATAACTAATTTTAGTGGACTAGTATTTTTTTCTGACGCCTCAATTATTTTAACCTCAATTTTAATATTGCTTGAAAATAAACCTGAACTATTACGGGGTGTATTTTTATTATTCTCCGGATGACCATACATGACCACCGAAATATATAATTACTAAATAGAAAACATTATATTATTTTGCAATCTCTTATCAATAATACTCAAATTAATTGGTAACTTCCATATTTAGTTTATGGGGTTTCCAATAATTCAATCCCTCCTTATTCAATCCGATGCTCTCGGGTCAAACATCTATCCGGGGAACCGAAATGTTTTGGAATTTGAGTGACGCATACAGTACTTATTTTCACCCCTCCTCCTACTTTAGAACGAATCAGATAGTTTTTCAATATAAGCACAACCCACATTACCCTAAAGCCACTTAAAGGTTTAGTTGTTGAAATGTTTAAAGGAGAGTGATCGGGAAGTAGAACGGCGTGTGGTGGGTAACGGGATGCATGGAAGTCACTAAGTCGTGGACAGGGCATATCTGAACAAGGAAAAGGCTACCTACCTACCTCTGCTATTGTGGGGTGGTCCGCCTGGCCGTCCATAATTAATTTCGCTTGACTACGCTCAACAAAAACAACTACCCAATAGCAAAAAGTAAGTTATCAATACAAAATATTAACATTCATTATCATATTATATTTTGTTTTTTCATGTTGATTATTTCGTTACCTACTAAATTTGATGTACTGTAATGAATAATAATATAGTTTAAGCATATCCTGTTGTTGTAAAATTTTGCTAAATCTATTATGTTGAAACACAGTGTTGAAAAAATACAATAAATCGCAAATAAATCATCGCATTAGAGATTACAGCATATAGATTCTTAAAACTGTGTGAAACCCCCTCCTTTGCACATAAAAGCCCTTGGCAATTCCCTTTTAAAAGCCTTTAATTCCAGGAGTATTTTAAGACCAAGCCAAACAAATTAATGAAATAAAAATGAATTACGTATCATTGATTTCAGATAAGTCCTAAAACGATTATAATGAATTATTGTTGATTCTGCATCGTGCTTCAGGTACGTCCGATCTAATCAATAGCTCATTTTAGAATTAGCAGATTTTAGAACACAAAAATCAACGACGTACAACTTAGTGATTGATGATATTCTTTAGTTTAATTTAAGCATAGGTTTAGCAAAACACAGTAACTAAATATACAACCTTAATATACATATAAAAAAACAATGTGACGTGCAAGTTATGTTAAGTTAATCCAACACATGTTAAGCAGTTCGAATTTATTTTAAGTAGCCTCCAAATCAGGGTAGTGAACAGAATGTTGTGCAATTTGTACCAATACGTGAGCATGGTAAGAAGTTATTATGGAAAATCTGTGAAGGAATTAGTCCAATATCGCACAAAAACTGTGTTATCTTCTAATATCCAGTAGTGCATGCGATGGGTCGTTGTCGCGTTTAACATTATCTATCTTCCAAATTCAATAACAATCATAGCATGTTAAAATCAAGCCACGACCTAAACACAGTACAAAAGGAAAAAATGCAAATGATGATTACTGATCAAATAATACAGAGAAAGTCTTAAGTTGACATTAAAATCACAATTTGGAAACGACCACGTATTGAATGGGTACAGTATTTTACGGATTTGAATAACGTCGTTTTTGTATAAACTAGCTCCCTATGGAATAAGACATATTTAAATTGAATATCACATGGCCAATATAATCGAGTTTTGGCAATGAACAACATAAAGATTTTGGGCGACTATTTTAATAATTCTAATAATTTATTCCAATCTTTTTAAGCGGAAATATATGTGTAAGGCATGGTATGCGTCAAAACTGATTAAAAATATATTGCTAATTCAGTGGTAATTACGTGCCATCGGCTGGACCGGGGGCGTTGCCGCAGGGAATTACGTGTGGAGGTTAAGCCGTCGGCTGGACCGGGGGGGTTGCTACAGAGAATTACGTTTGAGGGTAAGCCTTGGCTGCACCGGGGGGAGTTGCCACAGCGACTCTCTCCCACTCCACTCAGATAGAGAGAGGGGTGGTCGGCCGTGACGTCACAGTTCGGAAGTCTGTGTCGTCGGGAGTCTGCGTCGTCGGGAGCCCGCGGCGCGTTCCCAGCCTGGGGGTAGGGTTGAAGCCCATACAAAACCGGTTTAGAGCCACTCTAACCACCCACCCTCCAGGCTTCACCAGGAAACGCACGAACAATCGTATAATGAAACTGCTTGATGCGTAATTAAGGTTCAAATGAATCAGTAATATTATTTTAACCTATGTAGATACGATATACTGCACATTGTGAAAATTGTTTAGTCGAGGATACAATTACACATAAACATCATCATTATTTAAATACTTAATTGGCCAACACAAATGTTGTGATTATTGTTTTGAAAATGCTACACATCCGATCATCAAGTTTAAGGTGTCGTTGGATAGGTCGTGACATGTAAATTTTCCATAAAACAAAACACATTTGAAATTCCATCAGGGCTCTGCCCCAGTGGCCTTCAGCCAATTGAAAGCGTCAATATACGTGAATCAATTTTTTCATATCACGGACGATTACTTAATATCAAACATTAGAAATGACAAAATAAAAGTAAAAATAAACGGTATCATTATTCTGAAAAAAACTTTCTCCCATAAGCTTTTTAACATCCTATATCATGGGAAAGCGGTGATAGTATATAGTTAAAAATCACAAAAGCTGAAATAGCTTTTGGACCATAATTGTTACAGCAATGGGGTGTTGTACTATTTTTTAAAAACATCATTTATTTATGTTTATAATCCATACCGGGTCTCTTCTAGTATTCGTAGTCACAGAATACCGATAATTTCACCCGATTTTTTTTTAAATTCAAGTGAATACAATTTTCTTTGCGTCTTGCTTTCGCGATCACCATTGGCAAGACTATCCCTGACTATCGCCGGTTTAAATTTATAAAATGCATGCTTTTCACACGTATGTTGCGTGCGCACGTGATGGTAGGTGCGCATAAAAACTTATATATATATATATTTATACGCCTAATGAAAAATAGTTATTTGTGCAACTAGTGAGCAATTGCACTTTGCACTCGAGTTGCACATTATATTTTTCCTACAGTTACCATAAAACAAATAAATTGGTAAAGAAACGTGACATATTTTTACACAGAAGTGAACTTTTAATATTACATTTAATGATACAACAGTACAACAGCTTACCAGCTGATTTACAGCCAGTGCTGCCAACGTATTTCGCGCGCATACGACCTTGTCTGCATGTTACGCGCTCACTATTTCGTGCCTTCACGTTGCAAATCTGGAGTGAGTGAGACAAAGTAATTAGAGTGAGACAATGTTTAACATTGTCTCACTGATGAGCGAATTGGCCACTTTGCTTTCTCAAATCAGTGAGAGAACATGTACATTGTTAGGTAACTGCGTAGGGAAAAAATTGTTTATTCACTGGCAATTAAGTAAAATTAAATATTATTTTTTTTGTATAAGTTTTTATCATCTCATATTAATACGCGAGGGCTGCGTTTTGTGAACACTACTCCTCCCTTATTTGTGGACAAATTTCAACGTTTAAGGTGTTAAAGGATTTGGACCAATTCGTAGTTTTGCATTAAGGTTTTAGAATTTAAAAGTTCCTACCCTTAAGAGCGTGAGACCCTTTCAAATGTCGGGTTTTCACCATGTTAATAATTTTATTACCTATCAATCTTTCCTCCGAAAATAAACTAAAATTTCCAGAAATGCTATTTAAGAGTTAGGTACATTAACTTTCTCTAAATTAACTGAATCAAAGTACAATATATTTAATGCTACAGAATATAAATCCAACCGATTTACGACAAGAGTGCATGGTGGCGGGTTGTCGAGGTAGCACGTTGTCACCTATGAGTGACATTTGCTCTTGTTACACCGCTCAGCGAGGTGGCGCGTTGACGGCACCGAACACTGAGGTGGCGGGTTGACTAGGTGGCACGTTGTCGCCTACGTTCGAGGTGGCGGGTTGCCGACATCGAACATGGAGCTTCACGACAACCCGCCACCTCTAATAAAAACTGGTGTTGGCGGGTTGTCGTGGTGGCATGTTGTTGTGGTGGCTCATTGACTTGAGTGTGTACGACAACCCGCCACCTCGGAAAATTGTGTGGGGGTGGGTTGTCGTGGGGGCCTGTTGTCGAGGTGGCGGGTTGACCTGTACGTACACGTCAACCCACCACCTCGGTTTTTTTGTGGTGGCGGGTTGACGCCTCTGACCAAAACACCGAGGTGGCGGTTTGACGTGGTGGCGCATTGACAGCGACCCATTATTTGTGATGGTGTCTATCTATTTCAACCACCTACCAAACAAAATCAAGGGTATAGAAGGCACGGAATTCAAAATTGCTTTGAAGAATTGGCTAGTTAAAAATTAATAAAACATTTCAGAATTATAAATCAATTTGGCTGATTAATTTGATAGAAGTTACTTTTTTTGGAGTGATCTAAGTTGATCCCAGGTATTACACACTTTGGTCATTTATTGGAGTTAAATCTAATGATTTATTTTGGCAACGATTGTTTTTTTTATATTTTTAGTTTACTTTGTCTATGCATTGTTATCAATAACTTGCATGTACTAATTGGGACTGTTAGCCTAACTGATTGTTACCAGATGATTATTATAAATGACTTGTGTCTGATTGCATGTAACTGCATGTTTAAAAGACCAAATAAATTCTCATTCTTGTTCTCTACACAGACAATAAATGAGTTGATTTGATTTGAGTTTAATGAAACCCCTCCAGACGGAAGAACCATGACGATTCCCCGATCTACGGATTGCTGTGAAGACATCGAAGGTAAAATGTATCATAATTGTATCCTAAAATGTATGAATGTATGTTATATTACCTTTACCATCATCAATCATATCGTAATTTTAATTTTAGTACAACTTTTCCTCCAGATAAAAAAAAACACAGTCTCCCCTCCAAGTACGTCCTCCAGGATTATCAGGCATCAAACAAAAAATAATTACTTACAAAAATAATAACATAGTATTCAATTGTTATGTATTGATTTTAAAGGCCGTGCATTAAGTAGGCGAGTTGTTGGAGTTTGGAATGACTAGTGAGTTGAGTAGTGGAGTAGAGTGACTAGATTTTGAAAAGCTGTCTGCTGACTTGACATTGTTATTGTCGTCTAGGTTAACGAGCGAAATGACTTTTTAAGTTTGAAGGGTTGTAGTGTAGTTTTATTTAAAAAATAAACAATGTGTTCACGTAGGAGTGTGCTTTCAGTTAGCAATAAAGCTTTCAACTGTTTTTGTAAAAGAAGTAGGAGCCAAAGTCCAAGACTATTAACTAGGTAAAAATCTTTGCTTTTCAATACTTCTTATTAGGCCTAATAAGTTAGTCATTGAACCATTACCTGAAACAAAGATGATAATATGTTATTGCTTTTTCATTTGGTATATTTTTATATTTTTACTGTGAATTCAATATGAATTAAGCATATATGAATTATTTTGTTGATTCACTTAGCCTAACCTACAAATATAATGTCAAAATGGGTGAAGGTCACCTGTCAAATTTTGACCTTAACCTACTGAAAGCCCAGTGTCTAAGAGTAACTTACTAGTAGCGTTGTGTCTATAATTGTTATGGTAAAATATTGTTTATTTCTTGAAACGAAAGTCCAAACAATGATTATAAGTGTAAGAAATCTTAATGATAATCCCAAAATGATAAAGCCTAAATTATTCTTCTTCTAGGCCTATTCGAGCATTCAACTAAAATCGGGTACAGTTCCACGGAGAACATGTGATTTATTATTGGATGATACGTTAGTTAAATGTACATAAGTTTATACCGGTTCAACCATCTCACAGCATTAAAAATGTTGGGCCTACCTTTATTGTTAGGTACTGTAATGGTTACATTTGCGATAAGTAACTCCGTGGAACAGATTGGATTGAACCGCTCCTGCCTGATAAATAGCTCAACTTAGGTCAGCTAAAAACGGTTATGTGTTATACGGATTATGTGGTCTACTAACTTACTCCTATTTTACTACCCATGATGTGATGTTTGCATAAATAAAAGAAATACCTATGAATACAAATACAAGTTAGAGTATTTTGTTATAATAGCCCTTGTGAAACCTTAAAAATAAAAAGGAAGGAAAACTGCTGCATGCTTTGAAAATTCTTAATAACATTATCTAACTTAGGTAGGTACCTATTCAAAAGTCATTTATTTGATATTAGGCCTCCTTAATTCCATAAGCCTAATGTTTAAAGTTTTTATGAAATTATGAGCAATCTATATAATTAATACGCTACATGAAACTTTGTCGGTTGAATGCTTTAGGTTTATCAATAAAGATAATCATGGACAACCTTATATGGCTATAAGTCAGGAAATATTTTTAGAAAACATTAAAAAGCAATACCAGGTTATGAAGTATGATGCAATATTTACAGGAAATGTTGATAACTGTTATATACATCGTGAGTATCTCCATGAGTTACACACCGGTAATCTTTGAGTTGACTCTTTTAAACTCATTGTAAATATGACTGTTAGTCGTTTTGAAATATCTCCTGTAATACTTTGCAATTGCTCGAATTCGAGCAACATGCACACTAGTAGGGTTTTAAAACTGGAAAATTTTTAATTTTAAAGCTAGTGCATAACATTTTGGGGGAAATTGGAAATAGGTAGGGGCCTATTCATTTCTCCACAGGGTACTTTCCTGTTAAAGGGAACATTCATTATTATTGATACGGTAATTATTTTGATATATCAATATTTTATTTTTCTATATATTGATAAGCTACTAATAAATTATCAGCAATCGGAACAAGTTGTGTACCATTTTTTCTTTAATGTAAGGTTATTTGAAAAAGGGAAAATTGTTTAGAAAAATATAGATTAATGAATCAAAACTTTATTGTATTTTAAGATATAATATAGCAAACAATAACGAAATAAAAATAACAACAAAAAAACTAATTTACAGATCTAAGACAAGGGCATAGGCTAAATGCCGAAATGACTAATAGCATAGGGTACCATCAAAACTATCTAGATTCTCTGCTTTTACGTACTCCACTCCCGCCATATGTATACAGCAAGATATGATTCTAAGTGTTGGTGTGATGTGCCACCTTGCCGCTTATTTCTACCTTTTGCTGACCCCCACATACGTTCCTCACATTGTGTATTCGCTCCAGTATTTGGATCAACAAATGTATATATGTGGCTAACTGTAAAGTGAGTAAAACCAGACTTTTCAAGTTCTTCGGTTTTATACCCTTTCCAACAATCAGACATAATAACTCTGAACCTACCGTACTTCAATTGCGTTCATTAAGGTTTTCGCTTTCCTATCTGGCATTTTCACTAAAAAAACATTGATTACCGGTACCTACTATTATTAGCCATTGTTCCAGTGACACTCTTCTAGCATTGTTCTTTATTCTTGTAAATAAACTTTCATCTATTTCAACTATCAAACCATCCCCACAAATATGTAAAATATTTTTCTTCTTTTCCTCAGCATCAACGCATACTTCCCTTAGGCCCCGGCCACACGAGGCGAATTTAAGCCGCGCGGCTTCTCTTCGCGCGAAGTTAAGCTGCGCGAAGAACCTGGCCACAGGGGGCGAATGAACCTCTTCCTGTTGGGTTATTCCAGTATCAGTACTCTATTGAAACGTAGTTCAGTTCTTTCTTTTTAGTCATTGACGAAACACTTATGTTACTTTGTGAATTAGAAGCGTGTGGTGATCTGGAACCAATTGTTAACAGAAATCATTGGGTCCATCCCTTCATCTTTTCTTTCTGGTTGGTTCCCTCCCAATCTTCATAAAATACTTCAGAGATTTTAACCCACGCCTTTTCTTGTCACCTTCTGTCTGGGTAGTCATTCAGTTTCTTGTCCCACAAACATGGCTTGTCTTTGACCAGTTCTATAAGCTTGTCTGTATCAAACATTGTTTGAACACCACACAACCGGTAACAAACACACATAACAAACGAAAAAAACCACTGGAAATGTCCGAAGAATATCTCCAATAAGCGCGGCTGCCGCGCGGTCGAACTGTATCGTGTGGCCACTGCTCTCATAAGACTACGTGTGTCATCCCCCCCAACGCGGCTTAACTTCGCACGGTCGAGGGACGACATGGCGCGGCTCAACCGTACATGCGGCTAAACTTCGCCTCGTGTGGCCACTCTCATTTGATTCAATGTGTTGTCGAACCCCTTAACATCGCGCGGTTAAACCGCCTCGTGTGGCCGGGGCCTTATGTAATTATTCCAATTTACTGCAGTGTTCTTATTCATTCCTAATTGCCCTGCACATAGGGGTCGCAGTCCCGGGCCTTCAATCCAATCCCGGGATTATATAATATTATGATTTTTAACTTTTTAGCCATTTAAAATGAGTGAGAAGTCCCCTCATTGAGTACAGTACTTTAATGTTTTAAACTGGCCTTACCAGTGTTACACTGCGGAATTTCACCGGAACTTTCATCACCCGTCTTTCTTATTTACAGTGTATAAATGTTGATATGTCACTCTAGAATATAATATATTTTTTTTAAATCACGAGCTGCCGCACTCGCACATAGCCTATACGTCACGCTACCTAATAGATGGATTAATGCAACTCTTTCTTTTTATTATTACTTTAAATTAAATGCTTCAATTAATCCTTGACTTAATAAGAGTCCTGATTGTATTTTATTTTACTGTATATTTTATTCAACCCGTACGAAGAACGGGTACACAGCTAGTTTCTGAATAATGTGATAACATTTACAGAAAGTAAATCCAAATCGCCTATGAACCGAAACATATATTTACATTCGTTCGCCTACTGAGTTTAATGATAATTTTATTTTTCAATCAAAATAGATCATTACTTGGGTACCATTTCATTAAATATTTATCGTCCTAAAAATAAAGCGTATATGTGTTTCAAGTGTTATTGGACATATTTTTATTTATTTTCCGTAAGTAAAAGTCCCCAAGTTCTCAAAAAATAAATATAAACAAAGGTTTTGCAATCCCGTTAATCCCGAGATTAAAAGTCACCAATCCCGGGATTTCTAGGTATCAAACATCGGCTGGGATCCGGGGATTCGGGACCCCTACCTGCACAACAGACTATCGATGTTAGTTCTTCACACCAACAATAAATCTAACTATATTAGTAAACTGTTGTCTGCTCCCCTAAAAACAAATTTCCAACTCGTAGACCTACGGTACCTTGTTTTTGCATATGGTACGTTGCATTCCCAGAATGGCTTTTCTTCATAAAAATAATAGGCCTATATCATATCATGAAAAATATATAATAGCCTACATTACCGTTCACCATGTAATAATCCATTGGCGCCGACTTACGAGCGTTACTCGTACGGCCGCTGCAGGCCCAGCGGCCGACTTACGAGAGCCACTCGTGTCACCGCTAGGCAGCGCCATTTTTTATTTAGTTATTATTATTTTTCGCCCTTTTTGTTTCTTCTTACTATTATAATGTTTATAAATATCTTGCTTCTTGATTTGTGTATTTACTCATTTATTTTAGCGAATAACAAACAATTTTGTGTTGCCATGGGAACCACATATCACCAAAAATCAGCTGCGGTAAGGTAAACAAACAATTTTTTAAAAATGTTATTACTTATAAAAGTACACAACTTTTGATTTTTCTACGTAGGGAATCGATTGACCTTTATAATAGTAGTGTTATTTGGTGTCTGGATTAATCTTGGAATTTGTATATCAAGTTTACTTTCAAAAAATTGTTTTTAAAATTTTTATTTTTATAATCTTTATATATATATATATATATATTTTTAGTTTAGAACTTTGACTATCCAATTACCACTTTTCTGTAGACAATTTTACTGTGAACAAAATGGTGAAAGAATTAACAATTTATTACCTAAGGTTTTCTTTCTATAGCAGTTAGAGTAAAAGTCTACAAACTCGGTAAAATTAATTGCCGCCAGAAGGTGCTGCAGGTAGCGCATTAATTCCTTCCCCAATGGGTTAAAAAATCCAATTGTACTATTGGTAGGCCTAAATCCCATTAACATTTTTTACTGAAATTATTAGGCCTAAATTGTTTGTTGATACTGAACAATTTTTATTTATCATAGTTGTCAGCGGATATGTTTCAATTTGTTAATATCAATATATCGGATCAAAAAATGAAATAGGCTTAGGCTATCAATATAACGGAAAAAAAATCATCGATAATAATTAATGTTCCCGTTACAGTAGACTCCCTCTTATACGGACACCTTTTAACTAGACTAAACTCGGCAGAAATGACATCCCTTTAACCGGAACTTTTTTATCAGCATATCGGTTTAACCGGACTAGATGGGCAGAGAGTGGATGGTACTGAAACGACTGTTCTCGTGGGAAAGATTTGAGACCAGTGACCACGTGTCCAAATAGGCCTACGTAATAATCATTATTGGCTTATACAGTATGCATTTAAATGGTCCGTTTTAAAGAGTTTTTGGGGACGTCGGTTTAACCGGAAAACCCGTTATCGGGACTGGCCTCAGTCCCAAGGAGTCCGGATAAAAGGGAGTCTATATTTTGTCTTAAGTTAGTCGTTTTTAAAAGGCTAGTTTTTTAAAAACATGTTCTCATTTTGTATTGACACTCATCTGTTCTCTAATTACAAACATTAGGGTTAAATAAATTTTCAAACAAAAAGTAGCCTACCTCTCATAATTTGTATGAAACCAGTGGTGATAATGAGTCATTGTAATCAAGTTTAGGAATTTAAAACCACAATAAGAGGAACTCACGCCTAAACACTCAAGAATCCACACAAAAAAACAGCTTGAAAAATATATTTACACTTGTGATACCTACATAAGTTTAAAAATAAAAGAAACAATGATTTCCTAAAAACTTAAATGATAAGTTAGATGTCAAACATTAGGCTATTTTTTTCTTTTGGTTTCTTAGGAGCCATTTTAGATTTAATGTTACACAATGATTTTTAGTTTTAAATAAGTTAGGCTAGTAAGAATTACGATTTAAACCCAACTTTAATCTGACAAGTTGGATTGATTAAAATATTTATCTGTGCCATAAATTTGTATGTATTGATAACCAGTGTACCACTCCTTAACTTTGTTTTCTAACTGGACTTTCTACACCATATCTAGTTGTGGCTTAAACATGAGGATTATTTATTATAAATGATAATGCCATTTTAATGTCGTGTGGTACGATTTGGTGATGGTAAATTAGTTTATGTATTTGTATTCATTGTTTTTTATTTATTGTAATGGGATCAACTGAAAGCAAAATGAAACTGTCCTCTGAGTTAGTGGTGGATGACGAAGTAGATCCCAATGAATTAGATCTGATAATAGTTGTTGAGTAAGTACCGTAGTTTTGTGTTCTAAAACTAAAACACTTGTCTACAAAACTGTTCTTTTGATTTGAGCTTCTGTTATTCATGCAACAATTTGAAGAGTATAAATTGGGAGTGTTGCACGACGTCCAATAATATTTTTCCAGTGCCACGACGTCCAAAACATAATTTTTGAGTTGTTGCACGACGTCCAAGTGTCACGACGTCCAAAAGTACAGTAACTGCCAAAAATATAGTCTTTCTACAAGCTTTGGACGTCGTGGCACTTGGACGTCGTGAAACAGCGCACTATATAATTGTAAAGACGTATCGTTTGCACCACGTCCAAAGCCTCTGCCAGTTGCACGACGTCCAAGTGCCACGACGTCCAATCAATATTTGACTGTTGCATGACGTCCAAGTGCCACGACGTCCAAAGTGCCTGCACACTGTGAACACTGTTTGCCGACCTCAGTGCATACAGTTCGCATTGCAATTATTGAAGGCAACTAGTCCTAGTCAACTGTTTGAAAGTTGTCAACCGCTTCGTCTTCGATTAATGTTTAAATTATTCAATATTCAATGGTTCTAATTGAACTAATTATTGCATTAGCTTAAATTTTTTATATGTAAAATAAATACTATGTCACCGTAAAATGTAATGATGCAGTATTTCTGTTGTTATGATTGCATAATTGATTTCTACAAAATAGAGCTATGTCATAGAAACGAAATAAATAAATGACTACCTACACTATTCACTATATTGTATGATTAATACAATAAATTAATCACTAGCCCAAAAGTAAATATGGTTGGTTTAATGTGAGTAGTGGTAGAATTCTAAGTACTGCAGTAGAATAGAATTGTCATACTATATCAATTGGTAGCAATTTTACTCGTAAGATAAAATGTATGCACAGTTTTATAACAGCTGTAAGACTTCCCATTTAAGTACTGGTATCATTGAAATTGTATAACTTCCATTGAACAGAAATGAGATAAGTAGATATTGATACACAGATATATGAATTTTCATACACTTATAATATGACGAATTCAAAAAAGTTTTATCCGTCAAATGTGCTAAATATTATGTAAACTATCAACTTTTTAAGCTATAATGATGTTACTAAAATTGTTAAAAATGTTTCCTGTGAAACAGTGGGAATAATTCGTTTTAAAAGAAATCATTCATCATGGATATAGGAAATAATTAAGATTCTATAATCATTGCCCTATCAACCTAGGCCCTTTTCCTGAGTGTTATGAGGTTTATGTTTTGATTTATTTTTGTGTAAACCGTAATATAATCCCCCTGCCACAGCAAATCTGTAGACTGAATTTCCATTTGCCTGATTATATAATTTCACTAAAATATGTTAGAAAATTACCCTTTTTCCATATTTATTTATATTTTCCTATTTGTCGGTATGGAACTATTGTGATAGCTTTTTGTTTACAGTGCAAACCATGGATGTATGGATGGATGGATGGATGTTTGTGACAAGCAAACGCGAAAAATACTAAACCGACAAGGTTGAAATTTGGTATGATGATAGATGACATCCCCGATTAACATATTCTTACCTCAAAAATTCTTTCAGTCTCCGCCCCGGTGGCTCTGGCTCTGGACTTTCTCTAGTTAACCTTATGAGAATTCATATTTAAAAAAATTAAAGAATTTTGTCAGCCGTTTCAACTGTACAAGTTGGTTCTATGATATTAAACAGCATTAAAAAGTTATAAGGCTTGCCAAACAGGGTGCAGCACTATTATGTTGTTTGTTTGCATTAATGACCACAGCTAATTTGAACCAACTAGCAAAAAAAAGTTGTGGTACACAATGAGAACTTTACTTTTTCCATGGTCTAGGTGCAAGAACATCAGGACTATGGTAGATGTGTGCTACACAATAGGATACCGTATAAATTAAGAGACCAGTTTTTTTTTTTTTTTTTTATCGTGTCCTCTTCCATAACTGCAATAAGCATTTATACTTATATGTCAACCCCGTACGAAGGACGGGTACTCTGCTAGTAACACAATAATACAAATACAGTATACTAATACAATAATACTGTAGGTTTCCGTAGTCTGTGGCCATAGGTTCATCTGAACTGTCAATCAATTCTGAGAAATTCACAGTTGTAAATTCTTACTAGTCTTTTTCTAAGTTCACGTCGCACTCGCAATTAGTTCGCATGTTTTATGTAGGAAAACAGGTATGCCCTAAGTCATAGCATTTGTAGGTTAGGTATAATAATAACAAACATGCTTATCGTAGGTTTGTAGGCATACTTGTTCAAGAATATGCCGTGGTAGGTTTTGTTTATAAATTTTATGTTTTAATTCTTGTCTAATGACGATATTGATTTGTATTAGTGCGAAAATGTTAATTTATTTGTCAAGGGCATGAGCGGCCCTCTAGTCTATGTATGTTACATGAAGCACAACATGAAAAAGAATAAATTAAAGGAAGGTAAAAATGGATCAGTTGCTGAAGGTCTAAATCTCGGAAGGTCTAATCAGACCTTCGACACACATTTTGCAGTTTGTACTTGATGCTGAGGATCCCATGAATCCTGTACAAAATAAAAAAAATGTTTCATTCAAACTACAATTTTATTATTTTATTACTTTTCCGAGAACCAGCCTTTATCAGGACATCCGCTCCCACGCTAGTTGGCAACGTCAACTGTGCTATATGAAAACAATAAATCTTGAGTAAATATACTGTAATGTTGAATTTTGAGGTTGTGGTGTTCCTTCGTAAACACATTCAATTATAATCTAGGAATATGTAAATTTATTGTTATACGTTAACTTTATTGATATTCGATTCGCTACAGTACTATTAAACCTATAACATTTTCAATTCATGTGCGTTGTATTTTAGAGTTGGGGAAACAAAAGAACCCTGTGTGCAACTTATTTATATTATACTAGCTGTGTGCCCGTTCTACGCACGGGGATCTTAAAGTAGTCAGTTGAAACCTTCTTATATTAAGAAAAGCAGTTGGTTTGCATATTTTCAGATATGCTGGCAAAACTATTATATATAAACCTTCGCAAATACAGTATCTGACAGTTTCAAGCCAAAACAAATCTATGAGGCATAGCCCTAAGGCCTATAGTTGAAAGTTACTTCCCACAATGGTTAAAGGCATTTAAAGTACTACCTCAACCTTACCATTTAACACTTTATTCGGGTTGACATTTTCATTATCAAGGTGCTCTTGTCCTTTTCGTGACACTGAGAAATAAGGACATAAATGCGTTACCAACAGACATACACACAAAAATACAGAACTTAATTAGGGAATTTGCTACGTTTTAAGCATAAAGTACATATAAAATTAGAATTTGAAATCTTTGTCAATGTCATCAAATTTTATCATAACAATTTATATTTGCTTGGACCGAAGATGACCCGAAATGCTGTCGAAATGACGGCTTACTTTATAAAATGAAGTACTATAGACAATTTAGATTGGTAATGGTAATTTAACCTATAATAAAAATTACCAAAATAGGCCACGAACTATTGATACATAAACAACGTAAATCGTAAACAATTCATGATGGTTTGCCAAACAAATGTTTTACTTAAATGAGTTATCATTTTCTTAGCATAAACTAACATTTTGGAATCCAGACAGAAAAAGCAAAACTTATACAGTTAAGGCATCAATTAAATTGAATAAGGCTGTAATACCACTGTATAAATAAGGTGCAACACCAACGATAACTAATTTGTAAATTACAGTGATGTGTTGGTACGTAAAAATGATTCTTGCTGCTACCAACGGTTCTAAGGAAAAAAACCAGTACCAAAAACCAACGTTTACAGTTAAGAATTACGTCCGACAAATTAAATGCGTTAATCAAGTCCCAAGGTTATTGATTTCTTGGTTTTGGATTTTCTCGTGAAAAGTTATCGGCAATCAAAATTATTTCCCATTAATTGCTTTATTCGTAAACAACTTTTAATGTAAACTTATTCAGTTTGAAAAAAAAACAACCTTATAAAAACAACTGTTTGTTATTTAATAGATTACGCAGGCCTATTCTCTAAACAATGATTGGTATATCTTTTAACATTAGAATGAAATGTGACAAAAATCACGCAATGCTGGGTTTTTGGACGTTTGTAATTTTATTTCTTAAGTAGGGAGGCCGTGTATTCTAGGGAAAAGTACCGGTAACAAGGATTGTCGTCGAAAAGGTTGTTATGAATGATTGGGTAGGCGTAAGTACCCAAGAGATGGGCTATGGGCCTATTGGCTGTATGGTCCAGCGATTGCATCACACGGTGAGTAGGAACAGAAAGTGACACATTGGAAAAGCGAGTTTAGCATCATCCATAAACCGTAAACCTCTGTTACAATCACCCACTGCAGTTGTGATTTTTTACTTTACACTTTACACTTTACACAACCACCATCGAAGCGCCGTCAATGAGTTAGTAAGGTATTGGCGACGATCATTAATAAATTCAAGTTTCCCAGCCCTATACAACACTGATTCAAGGTTATCAAAACTCAAGAACAATTTTATACACAAAGAGTCTCTGGTTCCTAACCTGGATGATGTTATTAAATTTCATTTACGGTTTCACTATATTATTCCACTTGCGATTAATTAAATCCGTTATGTAAGACAACGATTTTAATCTCACTTGGATAAATGGGCTTTGCCTTCAAAACGTGATCGGAAATGGTTGTGGTATTTGTAAAAATATCAGTGACAGCGAGAAAAAATAATCTTGATCCGAACAGCTGTTCGTTATTTCATAGATCATTATGTGATAAAAATTGGACGAAAACTTGACAAAAATCGCACAAAACTGCATTTTTTAAAGTCCGTAATATTATTTACTAAGTAGTGAGGCCATATTTTAATGGCTAAAGACACTATCGCCAATCCAGTGAATACATTAAAATGACTTGGATCTTGATAGGTACTCTCGTTTTCCTGGAGAAGATTGCGTAAAATGTCATCTTGAGTGTTACAGAAAGACAGACAGAAATTTAGATGAGACTTGTTTCGGCTTCTTTAATGTATAAAACGTAAAAATAACCTACAAATGAATGATTCTGAGCAATGTACAGACAAAACACCAATTTTATTTATATAGATTCTCATTGGTTGCAATTTAATAAGTGGTGTAGCAAAACACAAACACAAAATTTATTGAAATGAAATTAAGTCATTGTTAAGTGAATACTATTAACAAACATATTTGCTACATAAAGACATTTAATTGAAGCCTAAAAAACAGTTCGAAAAAGGCATTCTATTCTTTATAATAGTAAAAATTAAAATGAGGGTATAAAAAATAGTTTTCAAAGATCATGTTGATCAATGTACATTCATCTAGTCTTGAAAAAATAAGTATTTAAAAGCTTACTCCAAACATAATGAAGTTGATCGGTTGTTAAGAAAATGTCATCATTTTTCAAACCATGTAAACCTTATAGTTTTCCAACTGTTGCCTTGTTTCTTTTTTTCTTTTTATGTTTTTTTTTACTTTATGATGTTTCAATTAATGGTTCAAATATTCATAGTATATATATTTCTGAACAAGAACATATACCCATGTATATATAACTAATAAACGTTCCATAAGCATTTTACACGAGAGAACACTATTCGGCAAGTAGCTGGTCATCGTAACCGGTCATCATGAAGGAGCTCGGACGTCGTGCAACAGCGCTGAGCTATATTGGACGTCGTGCAACAGTCAAATATTTATTGGACGTCGTGGCACTTGGACGTCGTGCAACTGGCAGCGACTTTGGACGTCGTGCAACACTCCCGCAAATGTAACTTTTTTACAATTCTATAGTGCGCTGTTTCACGACGTCCAAGTGTCACGACGTCCAAAGCTTGTAGAAAGACTATATTTTTGGCAGTTACTGTACTTTTGGACGTCGTGGCACTTGGACGTCGTGCAATGCATCCGTATAAATTATACTTTAAATATTATTTTATTATAGTCAGTTGTATACAAGATATTTAACTGGCTAATCTTAGTGATTGTGGTACATTTGTAACCCCTTTGCCTATCATATTATTTTAGGTACTAAAAATCTTGTTGTGTTCAGACATGAGCTGTTGGACGTGAAGAATTAATTTAGCTAAAAATTAACATTTCTAGGGTTGTAAAAAGTCCAGATTTGCTTATGACATCTAGAAGATTAAAATATCACCTAAGAGCGCCATTTAATTTGATATCGCATTATTCTTATGGATAGGTTTTGGTAACTGAATGCACCGAGAGGTCAACAGAGTTGGCTGTCCAGCTATTTTTTGTGGAAATGTTCCTTTAAATGCACTGACCCGAGCATGACAGTTAAATGTCTAGAACTGGATCCAACATGTTTTCATGGACATTTTTTTCTCAAACTTGATAAGACTGTCCAATTATACCTTTGCTATTCCTACAAACAAATTTCCTGTGGATTTAAAGTAGCCTATTTTATTAGAAATAGTGCTCAGCAAGCTGAGCATTCTAGACTTCCATTTAATGGTTTCCGCCAACTCGTTTAAAGAAGGATAGGCCTACTGGTGGCTGTTGTACAGAAATTGTTGCTGTTGGCCAAAATTTTTCTATTACAGACTGATGCATTTACTCAAGTTTTGTAGATAAAACAAACTAAACCAACTTTTTCAGAGAATGTCAGCCAGAAACCTTACCTAGTCTTCGAACTCTTAATTCTAGTCACAGTGAAGAAGTTCTGGTTTCACCATGTCGATCGTTTTTCACTCTTCCTGGCTCTCCGGCAAAAACAAGAAAGTTCACTGGAAAGAAACTGGTTGGGTAAGTTATTTTTATTTCTCCTGCAGTTCCGGTATTTTGATTTAATTAATTATAATTATTTTTCATCTTAGTTAAATTGTACATCAATAAACCTGTTTAAACCCTTTCAGTGCTAGGCCATTAATTCATATTTCTTAAGACTTTTTTGTTTGCCTTTTAATTCCATTACCTTTTGTTGAATTTTAACTGTATGGTTGTTACTATTTTATTAATTAGACTAATTGACTAATTTTGAATAATAAGACAATAACAAATAAATATATAACAAAGAATAGTCCGGGTATTTGTAGTAAACATTAAATAAAACTTTGTTTTTGTTGTAAATTTCCAAGTTTTCTTATAAATTGTAATGTTCTGATAGCATTGTTTGAAACCTAAATCTCATAAAATCTAAAGACATCTAGTTTACGATGTAATATTGAATTTAACCTTGATTTAGTTTGATAAGGTTATTATAATATAGCAATTTTAGGAAGAATAGTTTTTTGCAGCAAAACCTCAGTAACAAAATTTATTATCACTAATTTTTTTGGTTTAACAGAAAAATATCATCCAAACAGTCCGTTACTAACTAGTGCTGCTACCTTGTTGCGCTACCTGTCCGCAATCGTTGGCGTCAGCTTAAATACCGGGGTTTGTTTTGACTCCTCAGTCTCCAAGCACAGATAGCTGAGAAGGCTAGGGCGTGTGTCACTTGGCCAGTGCTATTGGTCTGCTCAGGTTTGATTCCCGTCTTGTGTGGCAAATAATTGGTGACCTGTGTGTTTGTAGCGATAAACTACAACCACTGGGGCATAGTGAGGTGTTGATAATCCTTGGTTTAGACATACACCTCGGATAATTGGATTGGGTGAATCTTTAAGCTGATTGATTGTTAGTGTATCCTATGAGCATGCAGGTCACCAATGGCCGTTTTGCTACTTTTTGTTAAAATGACCTTCCTCTCTATATCCCTTAGAGATTTTAGTAAACGCCGATATATTGTCACATAGCACTCAAAGGGTTAAAGACATCTTTACATTTATAACTAGGTCTGGTTTTCATAACTTGAGCTCTATAGAATGCTAACTATTAAAAATATATTTGGACAGTAATACTAGTCTTTTTGATTATTCCCTATGGGTTCCATAATTAGTTACTAAAATGGTTTTTTGTGAAGAGGAGTCTACAAAACAGAGTCTCCCCATGGCCTAAGAGAACCTCATTTTTTTGTGAAAGGTTAACTGCAATGATCAGATTTTGAGTTTGAATTTTACAGATTATTCAGTCATCATATAATTTTTGCCATGTTTATCATGTTTTCCTCTATTTTTGTATGAACACTAAAACATGGTAAACTCAAAAACCAAGCATAGTACTCCAGTCTAAATTTGATTACAAGGTTGCAGCATAAGAGGTATAGCATTTAGCCTTTTTGGTTGAGTTTTACTTGCATAGAAAGTATCAAGTTAAGACTTTCTCTAATAACAATTAAATACTGCTAATGTTTGTGTGACTACAATAGCTTAAACAGATCCAAAAATAGCTCGACCAGGTCAAAACAATATCAGTCAAATAGTTAACTTCCATATACTGTATATGAATGTTATTTTAGTTGAACAATGTTCCAGATTCACAATGGAAGAGATGTATGAAGTGGTGTCCGATGTTGAGAACTACAAAGCATTTGTTCCGTTCTGTAAACGGTCCAATGTCCTGACACGGACAGACACCTACTTGAAGGGGGAACTTGAGATTGGTTTCCCTCCGATCGTGGAAAGTTACGTTTCTCATGTAACACTTGATCGTCCTCGGCTGGTTGTAGCCGAGTGCAAGGACGGGAAGCTGTTTGATCACTTGGTTACCAGCTGGAAATTCAGCCCGGGGTTGAAAAACAAAAAGCGATCATGTGTCATCGACTTTCACGTAGACTTTCAATTTAAGTCTGTTCTCCACTCACAGCTAGCTCATATGTTCTTCAACGAACTCGTCCGTCAGATGGAGTCAGCATTTTTTGACGAAGCAGAACGTAGATTTGGAGCTGCATCAATGCAGACGATCAAACTAAAAGTTACTCCCTCCACCGGTTCATGACCCTCAATTCCTTAGTAATTATTTTCAATTAGGTTGGTAATTTAATATTTTATTTTTTTATTTGTATATATTATTTGAGAACAATGTTACCAGGCATATATTGTGAAGGAAATTTAACAAGTTTTGTTGCTAAGTTTGTAAATATTGTTTGTTGGTAACGTTTATGTAACGTGGATTGCTTTTTGGACGTTATAGTTCAAATTATTTATTTTAGTTTTATAAAATTGCATATTTTGTTGTCAAACAAACTGTTTTCACCCTTGAGGACCTGTTATTAAGTGATACTCATTGTTTACTTGATATTCAAAACTAAAAGTGTCCAGTAATTTTGTTTATTTTATTTACAAGGATATGTGTGCTTACAGGATAAATAAAACTACTTGGGTTTGAGAAATGTTTTCCCTTCAAAGAAATTAACATTCAAGAACCAACTAATAATTGTTATTGGGTTGAAATATCTTGTGTTTGCATTGCTATGCTCTTTTCATTTTAATAAATTAATTGTAAGAAAGCATAAACATTTTAAAATGTTGAGAGAGGATTTCACGTTACCTGACAATATTTTGAGGAAAAAATTTTCTTGAAAACAAAATTTATTTCCATAATTTATGTGAAAGTGTTATAGCTAGTCTTAATTTATATGTTCAACATAGTAAAAATTTTCTTTATGTAAGTGCATGAACATTAGGAAGCTTTTATTTGCCTTTGAAATTGCCTAGATGTTGTTAAGGAAGCTTTATGATAGGAAAAGTAGAACTTTTTAGGAATGTTAACTGTTACATTTAAAGAGTTACTCAGAATATTATATTTACTGTTGAATGTTGGTAACCATTTATGATTCATGTACTATTATGGTATACTGGAACATATTTTTTTATGTAACTTGAATTATGAATTTATCATATATTTTTGGTCTAATTCATTTTGGATTAAATATAGCAAATTGTACACTCACATTTTTGGTAAATGTAATTTTATTTTCTAATGTATAATTTTGATGTCATCAGATTTGTAGGATTTAGTAACCAATAAATAGGTATAAACATTTTAGTTTGTTAACTTTGAATTATTTGCATTAGCCTATTCAATATAACATCTGTAAAATGGGGGGCCTATCTGTAAAATGTTATATATTAGATATACCGGTATTTGAATAGTTTCAGATAAGATAGTTGATAATAGCCATTCTATTGGCCCCACTACAAAAGCAAGCATGTGTCTAATCTATCAGCATTGGTTTTCTTCATCAACAAGGTTTGCCAAAGTGCAGTGTAAAATAAAATTTGTTTTTGTATAAACTACAATCTTTTAATCCTAAACATACCCTTAGCATGTGACATTGCCCCCATATCGACAGTTTCTATTAAACATCAATAATGTCTTAGTGCACTGTATTTTACAAACAATAAAAACAATCTAAAAATAAAAAATTCAAGTCGGCATAAAATTTCAATAAAACCAAACAAAATAAGTTGAACTAGTGAAGGGCTTGAAAATCAATATTAGGATTAGACAAAAGCACAACACAGAGGAGTCAATGATGCCAAAATACATAATGGCCACACGCCTGGCTCAAGGCCAAGTTATAAATAGTTCTTTAGGTCATGGCCGATATTCACATTACCTCAAAAGATAAAATAATTATATGTTTTGTAGCTCAGAATCTTCACTTTAGTTTAGTTATTTGCTAACCGTTTTTATCCTTTTTGATATAATGTTCACATTTCCTTAAAAAACAATGATAACAAGTTTTGTAGCTCATAATTTGTATTTTCATTTAGTTTTGCTGTTATTATTAGATGTTTATTTCAGACTTCAAACAGGATTGTGGGGATGAAAAACTGTTCATAGATCAAAATATATTAGTCTTTAATTTTTTCCTTATTTACAAAAATATATAAAATTATATTTACACGAGAAATGCACAATTGGAGAAGATCGATGGGATGAAGAGCATTTGACACCTAAAACAATTTTGTTAACATTAAGCCTCATACAAATTACAATGCAGTAGATTCAATACAGTGCAGATCCATTTGGTCCAGACTTCATACATTTTAGACAACTGTCTGAATAGTGAATATGACTCACACATTTGCAAGTACTTAGTGCCAGTTTGACCATAGTCACACAAACAAAAAAGCCACAGCCTATTTATCTAGCGCTGTTCAGTATAAGTACCGGTACAGATTATATTGCTTAAGTGGTATATTACTGTACTGTGGTACTGCTCTCACGGGCTTATGTGAGATTTTCAAAGGCATCCATTGTCCATTATCATTAAAAAGTTAATGAAGAAATCCACCACCTTCTAAAGGTTCAAACTTAGTTTTATTTCCTGACACAAGGTGACAACTGAATGACGGGGTTTACTGTTACATAGTTTTCATGCAAAAGTATTATTTGGTATCAGTTCTTCATTAAATGAAATTATCAAAGGTATCAAAATAATTGTCAAAGTTTTTATTTGACACAGTAACTTCTTATGGTCCAAATAGTCTAGTCGCTAGGCCATGTCCCGTGTGCATTATATGTCCCCTAAGTTTTGTTGAGGGGCTTTGTTTAACACCTATGGGAGCTTATAAATACCCCCGCCGCAGCAAACCTGCAGACTAAGCGAATTTCCATTTGCCTGATTGTATTTAAACTAAACTGCCTCCTTAAAAATATCACATTTATTCCCTATCCAAATAGAATTAGTTACTTATATATGAGTTTGAGAATTTGAAATTTACCATTTTTTGGAATTTTCTCTGTAACCATTAGGCGCATAATAATGCTTCGATATACTAAATTATTTGTTTTTTAAGCTCTACAAAATGGTTTGGAAAGAAATTGTGAAATTTTGTGCTTTTAGGGTCAAAAATGGGAAAACCCTATTTTTACCCCATAAAAACCCCCATAAACCCCCGTTCCCATAGTCCGAGCATGCTGGTTCCCGAACTCGTTTGAAGAAATGTAGATTTATAAATAGTGGAACTCCAGCCAGGTAAATGAAAATTCGCTCAGTCTGCAGGTTTGCTGCGGTGGGGATGTTTTATTAGATCCCATAGGTGTTAAACAAAACCCTGCAACAAAACAGGGGACATATAAGTGCACACGAACAGGTTTTATAGACAGACCAGCAGAGTACCCGTCCTTTGTACGGGGTTGGCGTGTAAGTATAAAATTCTTATTGCAGTGTTATACTCGTGCTTTACGTTTGCAATGGGGGAGGACACGGTTTGAGAATTTGCATGAAAAAAAAAACATTTTCTTGGCTAAAAAATCTTTCTACGTTTTTGCATTTTACATACTTATCAAATATTTATGCAATTTAATCATATATAAATTTGAAGCACATTTTATATTCAATATGTTTTCAATTTGTCCTGATATCTTAAAAAATAATAAATAGTTATTTAAAATCTAGTAAACTACAATTTTTGTTAAAAACGCTGGTTTTGCACAAACAAAGATGGCCACCAAAAAAATTTTGATAGGAAATATTTTTTTTAATACTTGCATGACATTTCTATTTATACAATATATCTTTCCCTAGCGGCAGCTGCAGGGCGAAGCTTTTGAAATGTTGATGTTTTTCCACTACTATCTGATGGTTTTAGTTGATTATAGACACATTTTTCTACAAGTTTTATGACCACAGTTAGTTGTTGCAGCGTATATAAACATCTAATGCTCGTATATAAACATCCATTGATCTGTATATATACAGCTAACGCTTGTAAATTGTGTTAAGGATGAACTTTTTTTTTAACAGTTAAAAAGATTAATGAAATAAAATAATGATCTGGCTCTTCTAGCTAATAACATCCAAGAAACCAAGCAACAATTGAGAAAACTGAAATAATGTTAACAAAACCACCATTGGCTAACAAAATCAAAATTGGAGAACATTGCATCAAAATTGTAGAAAATTTCAAATAAGGTGAAGTTATAACATACAATAAAACGGCCACAAAAATATATATATACAACGCTCAGGAATGTTAACAAATGTTATAAAAAAATCATCAAAATAAAAAATATTGAGCAACCATGTATGAAATGACTGTATGAATGCATCTCTATGTATGCCAAGGACAAATACAAATCTTGAAAGCTTTTAAAAAAAATGCAACACTTATTTTAATTATTTTCATTTAAATATAACATAAGGTATACCAGTTTTTCAATCAAAATGGGCGTATTTGAGTTAAGCCACCAATAGGTGATGTTAATTGCCGATTTTTGTTGAATTTGCAGACTTTTAGCGAATTTCCCATATAGGGAATAAGCTATTACCGTAGTACTCATGGTAAGACCTGGACGCGGGACCGATTTTTTTTTTTCGTTTTGAGGTCCCTAGAGGCCAAAAACACCATCCGTTCAAATTCATATATATATATATATTTATATACATATATATGTGTCCGTTAGCACGATAACTCGAGCAAAAATGATCCGATTTTGATTAAATTTGGTACAAACGTGTAAACCTACGTTTATTCGAACGAGTTCGCGATCCAGCATGATCGGACCATGGGAACGGGGGTTTTATGGGGTAAAAATAGGTTTTTCCCATTTTTGACCAAAAAAACATAAAATTTAACAATTTCTTTCCAAACCATTTTGTAGAGCTTAAAAAAACAAATAATTTAGTATATTGAAGCGTTATTATGCGCCTAATGGTTACGGAGAAAATTCAAAAAAATTGTAAATTTAAAATTCCCATGTTATTCTTATGGAGAATAAGTAAACTGTTGAAGTTTGCTTGTTTATGAACATATTTTGATCAAATTTGGAAAACGTTTTTATTTCTTACTAACTATTAACATTTTACAAAAAAACAGTTTTACCCTACCTGATGCAGCAAACCTAAGTACTTGTTAAACTAATTCTATTTAAATCGGGAATAAATGTTATATTTTTAAGTAGACATTTCAATGTAAATCAAATCAGTCAAATGGAAATTCGCTTAGTCTGCAGGTTTGCTGCGGCGGGGGTATTTATCCAGTTAAACTGATATAACTATAACAAGTTATTGTAGGCTATAGCATCTTTTATGCCAATTTAACATGTCAACTACCTCAGAAACCAAAAAAAGGGGTGGAAAATAGAATTTTATACACTAGCATACTCTGTCTACCCCGATCAACAATGTTATTTTTTAATCAATCGACAGGTGGTCCATATAGCTGGGATGTCTTCAGTGCTACAACATACCTGTAGTTACAAGTGACTAGAGCTAGTGAGGCCAGAGTAGGTTGGCCAACATGGGGGTGACTAGACCAGAGATGATGCTAGACACCAGATTTACACTGTGGTTGTCTAACAGTCCAAAGCCACTGATGTGCTTTACTCCTGGCCCTGGACACTCCACGACACAGCCACGGCTCTTGTCCAGACCTGCACAGCAGACACACATGTTATAGGTTGACTTAAGCAAAGCCATAATATGTTGGTATTGGGCTCAAGTTTGGTATACAGGAGTAGTCAGGATGCATGAAGTTATATCAATATTTATATTCCTAATTCAAGCATAGTTTTAGCAGTTTAAAATGTACTAGTGTACATGTTGCTCGAATTCGAGCAATTACAAAGTATTACAGGAGTTATTTAAGATTGAATAACAGTCATATTTACAATGAATTTAAAAGAGTCAACTCAAATATTACCGTTGTGTAACTCAGACCCTGTTTATCTTCGTTATTGATAAACCTAAAGCATTCCGGACGGTTCTCTCCTTCTCAAAATGCCTCGCTGTACAGGCAACACAGGTCATTAAGAGAGGGCCAATTGAGAACGAAAAGTTGTTTTGGGGTAGTGTAAGGGCGCATTTGTAACCAAATAGTTGAAGTTGTCCAGGTTCATGTTCAGACTGTTAAGCTGATGAGTTAAGCCTATTACGCGCCACTGTTCTGTAGTTGCGGTCGTTATCACGATTGCGCCTCCTGTCTAGGTTTCGTTGTCGTTGCGTCGGAGACATTTAAAAGAAATAAACAACAAATAATAAACAAATTATAGCTACACAAAACAACGATAAATGCACAAATTTAAGTTACAATCATGCTAACACAATCCATCATAGCGACACAAAACAACGATAAATACACAAATTTAAGATACAACCATACTAACACGATCCGTCTTGGGGGTTATGTTTACACAAACTCAAATAGTAAATAAATGTACTCAATGTGTTTCATTGAATTGAAAAGTAAATAACAGCAATAAAATTATACAGCTGATCAAAATGTAAACAATTATGTTCTTCATAAGGATAACATGGGAACTTTTAAAGCCACTGGGGCAGAGCCCAAGGGACTTTTTCAAAAATGTAAGGTCAGTTTGCAAATCTAAGCGACACGCTCTTTCCAATGAGACGTCAATGGATAAAATCGGTTAAGAAATGGCGGAGGAGTTCAACCGACAAACTTTCGTGTAGCGTATTAATTATATAGATTGTACAGAAAAATCTGCCAAGATGAATTAAAACATGTGATCATTTTTATTTCCCAACCATTCCTAAAAAATTAATTTTAGTAAGAAATACTTTCATAAGTTTTCTATTGAAAGCTCGTGAGCTTCGATTCGTATACAGCAATGCAGTTGACTTATTTATACTAAGTGTAATGCTGACCATTGATACATTAAATTCTTCGGTATGAGGATGGCAGATTAATTAAATATGCATAGTAATATAGTAGGATGTTCAAATTATTTTTTCCTACAGTTACCTAACAATGTACATGTTCTCTCACTGATTTGAGAAAGCAAAGTGGCCAATTCACTCATCAGTGAGACAATGTTAACATTGTCTCACTCTAATTACTTTGTCTCACTCCAGATTTGCAACGTGGAGGCACGAAATAGTGAGCGTGTAACATGCAGACAAGGTCGTATGCGCGCGAAGTACGTTGGCAGCACTGGCTGTAAATCAGCTGGTCAGCTGTTGTACTGTTGTATTTGTCACTTCACATTAAATGTTATATTAAAAGTTCACTTCTGTGTAAAAATAGGTTATGTTTCTTTACAAATTTATTTTTTTTATGGTAACTGTAGGAAAAGTATAATGTGCAACTCGAGTTCAAAGTACAATTGCCTCACTCGAGAAACCATTCCTCACTCGCCTACGGCTCGTGAGTAAAGATTTCTCTCGAGTGAGTCAATTGCTCACTTTTCTCACTAGTTGCACAAATAACTATTTTAAGCAATCTTTGTAATCATCGATTTGTTTTAGTCCAATATAATTTGTTTTACTATAACAGCTGGTTGAATGTTTTTAGCAAATTTCCCATAGGCCCATAGGGAATAACCTATTACCGTAGTACTCATGTTAACACCTGGACCCGGGACCGATTTAATTTTTCATTTTGAGGTCCCTAGAGGCCAAAAACACCATCCGTTCATATTCATATATACGGGGTGATCAACTTAAGGAGGCCACCGTTGGGATATCGGAAACGGTAAGAATTAGAGAAAACTTTAAATGAGGGACATTCCTTTATTTTTTTGTGGCAGTTAAAAATGTGATTTTAGTTTTATGAAATTCAGCCGCCATTTTCCAAAATGGCGGGCAACTTTGAAATTTCTTATGGAACACCCTATATTTGATCATGTTTTCGGATAGAATATGCAATTTAAAAACTTTTTTATCCTTGAAATTTTTTCGATAAACCCATTCGTTTAGGAGTTACAGCGTTTCAGCCTATATGGAAAAATGACTTCCGGTGTACTTTTTACATCATGTAGCTCCTAAACAAGTAGGTTTATAGCGAAAATGTGAAGAGTAAAAAAGTCTTAAAATTGCATCCACATTCCAAAAAGAACATAATTATATTATTTCAAAAATGGCAGTCATTTTCTAAAAGGGCGGCAAACTTGAAAAGTGGAAAACTTATAGTCTTTATGGAATGTAGGTGCAATTCTATGACTAATTTACTTCTTGTAATTTTGCTCTAAACTTACTCGTTTGGGAGCTACATGATGTAAAATGTACACCAGAAGTCATTTTTCCATAGGCTGTAACTCCTAAACGAGTGGGTTTATCGAAAAAATGTCAGGGATAAAAATGTTTTTAAATTGCATATTCTATCCGAGAACACGATAAAATATAGGGTGTTCCATGAGAAATTTCAAAGTTGGCCACCATTTCGGAAAATGGCTGCTGAATTTCAAAAAACTAAAATCATATTTTTAACTGCCACAAAAAATAAAGGAATGTCCCCCATTTAAAGTTTTCTCTAATTCTTTTGACTAGGTAGGAAATATGCTGTCAACTCTTGTTATTCAGTTAATGGAACATCTATATATTAATTACGTAAGCCGATTCTTTGCGTCAAAATTGTGGGCAACTGGGAAGTCGTAGAACGACGGGAGAGGGCTCAAATTAAAGGTCTCGATCCTTTGACGGCGGGAAAAATAGTGAAATTCCCTAAATTTTAACACCAAATTGGATATAACGTAAAATGTTCTCCATAAGAAATGCATTAGAAGCCATTTACTGCTGATTTTTGTTTACTTCAATACAGCTGATCAAGATTAATCATCAAACCAGTAAGCAATATTACATTTGGATTACTCATTTGCCAGTCAATTCTGCAATGTACTGTACACTAGCCTATATAAAACCAGGGATAACTTTAGGCCTACCTATACTAATAAATACTTTTTAGTTACGTCTTAGAATGTTGAAATCAATTATTTTACTATGCAATTGGCAAACTTGTGTATTTTTAAGTAAATTAGTTAAGCGTATGATAAGTAGTAGAATCATAGGAGATGGCTCAAATCAAAGGAATTAAACTTAGAATGGCTGAAAAAAATTATGAAGTTTTTTTTCTTCTAACTTAACGGTTATTGTTGTGTTGAAGGAATGTTCAACATGAAATAACTACATTGACTAAATAATAATCGATTCAAGATTGTTGAAAACTTCTGCTTTGTTTTGATTTCAAAACATTTGTTAAAGATGTACCGATTCGTCGTATAAAACAACGAATTAACGTGTAGCAGACGCAACAAATAGTCAGCTGATCAGATACCCACAATTCTATCTAACCACACAAGTGGAAGGGGTAAGAACCCAGCCGCCAGCAACGAGTCTGTTTGTCTGTCCCGTGCCTCCCTTGTAGCTAGTCGGTAAAGTTTCGGATCGTGCAAATTAAATTCATTTTGCGGTGTTGGTCGGACAATCTTATTTTCTTAAAATCGTTTAGCCTATATCGATAGCCTATAGTTCTCAATAACCTTGGTAATTCATTAAAGTTCAAGTTCTTCCAGACTAGAATACCTTTAATATGAAGACTAATAAACAATCTTAATCTACACTGAATTTAATCTGCTCACTACCACACTAGTATTTAGTGTTGCACTTAAAAGGTGAATCTTTTGTAGTGGCCTATGATTTACTGAATTATACCTTTATTTCACTAGGTAAATAATATTGCTAATAATGAATTACCAAGGTTATTGAGAACTAAAAAGTGAGTAACAATTTGATTTATTGTACAGTATTAATGAATTATACAATCGATTTCACCTGACAATTGCTTGTTATGTTTATGTAATGCTGAATGACCTTTAGTGCTGCAATCAATTTGAAGTCTTTTGTTTGAGAATGTCAAATGGATCTATCAAAAGGGAAGATGCGGTGCGGTTACACACTGATCGCGAACGTGTCAACGGAAGAGTGATATTTAATTTAATGTTTGAGATGACCAGTACCAAGCAAATCCTGTTCGTTGGCCAACGAATTAAAAACAAAGGTCGAGTCTCGCAGTCCAACTGATTAAACAATATTGTGCTTAATCGTAATAGTATATATTAGAATGTTGCATATTATTTTATGGCTAATTTGGTACTTTGGCGGTTCATCTATTTATAAACTGTCACAACCTCCGATAACACCTCCGTATCTAGTCGAACCAGCTACCTGCTCCCACCTTTGATATTACTTAATTTCCCCCAAACAAAATACTGACTGTGGCACTCTTAAATGTATTATCCCTTAATACTCAACAAATGAAATCCAATAACGACTCTGTAATAAATTCCAATACTATAAAAATCTTATAAAGAAATTCTGAATTACCCTACAAAAACATTTTCATCTATTCATTTTTAATACTATTAGATTATCACAGCTTAATAAATAATACAGATTGTTACGCTATAAATGGATATAAAAATCACCAAATTGAGCTCGATCCTGGAAACATGTGCTTATATAACATGAACTAACAAAATATAACAGGAAAAATTTACCACATGTGCGACTCACTGAATTCTAATATATAACAATAAATAACACTAATTACTTACAATTTCGGACGTCCACAAAAAACAATGACACAAATACAGGGATAGGGATGGGGAATTGTAACTAGTCGGTTTTCCGATAAAAACGCGATCGATTTGAACTCATATGACGAACGTGAAATTTTCAAATGGCGGATTGTGTTGATCGGTAAAAACGAACTTTTAACACTTGTTTTACAAAAAAACTGATTCTATTTTCCACTCGCGTTGCAATTATATCCCTTCGGGATATAGGCTAAACGATTTTAAGAAAATAAGATTGTCCGACCAACACCGCGAAATGAATTTAATTTGCACGATCCGAAACTTTACCGACTAGCTACAAGGGAGGCACGGGACAGACAAACAGACTCGTTGCTGGCGGCTGGGTTCTTACCCCTTCCACTTGTGTGGTTAGATAGAATTGTGGGTATCTGATCAGCTGACTTTTTGTTGCGTCTGCTAAACGTTAATTCGTTGTTTTATACGACGAATCGGTACAAAGATTTATTCTACACCTTTTTGTATACTTCCTAACATTTTTAATTTGAGATTATTGTAGTGTTTACAAAAGGAGCATGAACTTAGAAATAATAACTGGGTCGGGGTGCTAATTTAGCGGTTTTAACTAAGAACTAAGCTTATTTCAACACACCTTTATTTGCCTTTTCATATATGACGAAGACAATTTCCAATATTTTAATCAGGAAAGCCTTTTTATTATGAAAAGACCAAAGCTACCTTAGTAAACTAATATTTATTCACATACATGTTTGCTGCCTTTAGCAGAGTTAAACCTTTGGAGTAATTTAAATTATTTATTAAAAATAACATCAACAAAAGCAAACAAAGACAAACAACAAACTATTTTTTACACAAAAGATATGTTGTACTGGGATATATATGTGATATATGTATTAGATTTATTTAAGTTTGTTTATACTGTATTACAATAGTTTGTTTTACATTTGAGCTTTTCAGGGACTTATGTTCCTTCAAGCCACTAGTATTTGTTATATACTTCTATCTCTGGGAAACGGACAGCTGGATTGCAATAGTTTAATATAGTTTAGGTTTCCAAACTCAAAACCAAGTACCTAATTAAAAATTGCCTCCAATCCAGTGTTGTTGAAATATAACGTTTTAAAAGTGTTTTTTTTTTTAGTGATATATATATGTAAAGGTTAAACTATTTATTCTTGTGTTAAACCGTTGTATGAAAACCCGGTATAAACCGGAAAATGGAAATCAGAAGATTAAACAATCATGTTGAGACAATTGAACGTACATTCACCGAGGAATTACAGTCTTACAGAGAGATAATAAAAGTACTTCAAAATGAAATAGAAAGCTCAAATACAAGAAACACAAAACTGAGTAATGATACCCAACTCACACAGGAAAACCAATTTCAAACCCCAAAAAAGCTCACAAAACCTGGATCTAAAGTTGTTCCTGAATCGATCACTGTTAAGAACAGTTTTGCACCACTTGAAACTGTTGAAATTAATGCCCAGCAAGAACTAAAACGGTCATATTTGCAAAAAAATTAGGTTATTTCTAAATCACAAAGAAATAACAAGACCAAAGATGGAAAGCTTCGGATTGAGGGAAAGGGGTTAACGCGCTTTTTTGTTTTGTGTTTTGGCCAATCAGTGTTAATTAAATGTTTCATGTACGTGTATGTGTTATTTTTTGTGAACTTTAAACCTTATGATGACCATTCTTTGGAAAAAATCAATGCATAAATTTGACCTGAAGATGTGTTAGTATTAACATGAAACAGCTGTAGTCAACCAACTACAAACCACGATCACTTGACGGATACAGGTAATTTAAACCTTTTATTGCATTTATTAAAGCAGCCCTGTAGTGGTAGTCGTAATACGGAAAAGGTTCCAGAAACAATCACTCTTTACCTTTGGATAAGAACACGTCACAGGCAAACAATCACAATTAATTAGTTAAATATCAACTTTTACCAGAAAACTGGACTGTAGCTCCAAGAAGTGAGTCTACAACACTGCCAAAGAGACCAGCAAATGCAGCCCACAGGATGACAGGCCACTGAGGTGGACTGCGAACCAGTGACGTAGTATCTACCAGGTATAACAACCCCACGTAGTAGCCTACCCCCACCACCAGACCTCCCAGTAGACTGAACAGGAGGCCCTGTGGAGACACACCTCCGTTGGTGCCTGGGACAGAAGAGTGGATGGTGGAAAATACAAGAGATACAAAAGACAAAAACTATTGAACCTGTTAATAGTTGAGGTATTTTTCAGGAAATCTATTTAGTCGAGGAAAACATCAGTATGCCTAGATGTATTAGACTAGAAGTAGTTGATTAGGCCTACTACATGAATAATGAAACAGCATAGAATTCAAAAATACATAGAATAAAAGGAATTAACAGTTTTTCAACTAAATGTATATTTGATCATCTGAAACAATATATTTAGCGGTTCACTAATCACAGAAAAAATAGGTTAGCCGAAACGGCCTCGCTCCCTTATTTAGATGATCCAAAAAAATCAAACCCATGAAACTAATAACACATTGAAACTTAAAACTAAAAGTAATTCCATTGGACTATCTAAAAATTGTTTTTTTTTATTAGGTGGAATTGAGGACTATAACAAATAAACCAGTATATTTTTCCACTAATAACGTAAATTATGCCTAATTTATTTTGTTACTTCTTTACTCAAGCCTATGCTCTCTGTCATAACATATGGAAATTATATCTTAGATAGCTTAAGGATTAGCAAATAACGTATGGATTGTTACCACGAGGCACTGGTCGTCCATTCGTGATGAGACGAGGCTGTCCTCCACCCACCACAGCCCCGAGCTCTGACGCCCACGTATCACCATTGCAACAAGACAGCGAGCCTGAACACAATTTAGAGAAACTTTTAAGCACAAGTCGCTAGGAAAACAATCAATAAGCAGAGTCTAAAGAGTGGTGTCATGACATTCTAAAGATGATTCTTTAAAATAATCAAACCCTCTCTATTTAGGTAATGTTTCTTAGTTTTACTTAATTTTAAAAAGCTGTTACTTTGTCCATCTGTGTGTACTATGACCTACCTGGAGTTTTTCCTCAGGAAAGCGAGCTGATCCTTCTAGAATCACAATCATGGCCTAGCTAGAGCCTTTTCTTGACCAAAGTAACCTTAAAGATGTTTATTTGTTATTTCTTTAATATAACAACTTTTGCAATCGAATGTGTTGCTATTTGTGTGGTGTCCAAAACTCAAGTTTTTTAAAGCAGTAAGGTCACTGTGATTCCTGTTGTCTAAAAAACCGTTGACTAAACAAAACATACGGTATATTTGAACTGTCTAAAACACTGACCAAGAAAGGAATTAATCTATTTATTTCTGTGTAATATCTCTGGAAATTTTTTCACATATTAACATTGGTTATCTCGCCAATAGATCATAAGACAATTGTTTCATTCATGATGTGGGGTATGGATCAAGGCTAAAGCTCTTGGTACAATACCTAGGAATGGATGCAGGGGCAATTTGTCATAAAACAATGGTTGCATTCAAGATGTTATATAATTTTTTGGCTGAAACCATAATTCTGTATGAATAGAATCATTTAAAGTGGCAAGCGGGGTGTACATTTGCATTAGCATCATTTCTCACCATGGCATTTGTTATTTTGTACAGTCATCTCAAAAATTGCTGTTGGATCTAGTCCGATATATGTATTCACAGTAAGGGAAGATTTCTGTCTCTCTTGCACTAGCTTACCTAGAACACCGAGTGCCAGCCAGGAGGCCCGGTAGTCCGAGGAGAAGTCTACTGGTCTCTCTCCACAGCCAGAGTCCAGGATGTAGAGTAGAGCGAGTTGTAACGCCATGCCACTGTTGCACAACACTTGTACCCAGTTGCGCTGTCCTCCTGCAGATCAGCAAATTATGTATCAGTTACCATCATCAAGCAATTTTTATACTACACAAAAGTTTTGAAACTGAAGATTTTTGGTGTAATTATTATTATTATTATTTACTTACTAACAGTGTGACCGCTCTGTGTACAGGGATTCTTGTAAACACAGTCAGTTGAAATCTTATTATATTCAGAATGGCAGTTTGTTCGCATATCAAGTTTGCATTTTTACAGGTATGTAGGCAAAACTATTACAGGCCTACAACCAAAATCTTTGTAAATGAACTAATGTCAACCGGATTATCTTTTTTTCTATATATTTGATATCTTATGATAAAACAGAAAAATCTGCTTTATAAATCTGAGGCATACCCCTAAGGCAGCGCTCCTAAATACTTGGCAAAAGAATCAATCTGGTCTTAAGTCAACAACAACGTTATATCAACCATAAAATCATCTTTTATTCATAAAGCCAATCACTTAGAATGCACCAACCAACCCTGCCATTTCAATATGGTGCTTTATAATCCATTCCTAAAAGAGTGTGATTTAGCCAGGGCACCAGATTTAAGCATTAGGTACGGTACCTTCTTTAAAATCCTCTTCGAGTTTGCGTTTCTGGTTACTCCGGAATTTTGTTGCTCGACTTGATGTGATGAAAAACACAATGAGACAAATCAGAAACAAATAACTGCTGAGTGTGAGCACAAAACCCACCACCAGGCCTGCAACAATCACACAAATGGTTGTTTATACTGGTTGTATAATATAAAATAGTAATCCGCAATATAGTACAAAACTCTGTTTTTATTATTGTGCTAAGTTAAAACGCACTGTTTAGGATTTAAAAGTTGTAGGATTTTAAAAATGAGTTAAATTGCCTATAAATGAAAATTGATGTGGTTACAGCTGTATGTGTTCAATTTAAGCAAAAACTTGGCTCAAGAAGTAAATACACACTTATGTTTGTTCATTTAAAGTTAGCATACGGTAACTAATTTATTTCGCCAGAGGTTTTGACAAAATAGTCTTAGGTGTTGTATTTGTTTATAGACTAGTATAAACGTTGAAAAATTAGTAAAGTATTACATTTCTGCTAATTACTACTTAGTGCCTTGGGTAGAGCATTGTTAAAATCTTAAGATGAAAGTCTCGTTTTTTTTAAAAGAGTTTTTGTTTGGGGGGTTCGTTTTAATTATTTAAAGGCCGCGAAGGCTTGAGCGCGCTTGACAACAATGTCACACATGTCCACTGCAGCTGGTCATGTCTCCTAGTTCGAGACTCGGCCGCTGTCACCTTGAAGCGCTGCCGTAGACGTGGTGGGGAGAAGCCGAGACCAGCGGACAGTGGACAGTTCTTAGGACAGTCGGCGTCGAGCGTTAGGTTCGCGCACACCAACCAACCCTCCTTAGGCCGTGCGAGCGAACCAAATAATAAGGTATCCGGACGAAGGCGAGAGTAACCCGGATGTAAATCTGGAAGTGTCGTGTTACGTAAGTACACTGTATATAGCTAGCGTATACGTTGTATTCATCCCCGTATCCACTTTGGCGAGGGAAATTGCGTTATTTATTAGGCTATTCTAGGACGTTTATCGTAGTTTATTATAGAATAACGTAGTTTATCGACCGACGCTGCGAGTGTAGTGTCGCAGTCACATACGCCGACTTTTAGTCATCCAAAGTGGTTTTGTTTTATTGTAATCAGGAGTTTTTATTTATTTTCCTTAAAGCCAAGAAGAATTGGCCTAGGTGCCTTCTACGTTTTGTTTTATTTCATTATTTACTTATCGCGAGTTAGCGTCGTTTTCTTTTAATTCCGAGAAGATTATTTTTAGTTTTATTTCGAGAAGTGAGATCTTTCGTTAAGCCTAGGAGCTGGTTATTTATTTTATTTCCTAATCGTCGCCTATTTATCTATCAGCCCTAGTAGTTAGCTTAGACTTGGCCTTGTCAGCGCGTCGCTGTGCTGACACCAAGTTATAGGAGTAACTATAGTTAGTGTATTCCTTAATAGCAACTCGTGTACGGTGCGTCGACGTGCCGAGGTACACAGTGTGTACTTGTGTACTAGCAGATCGGCGCGACATTAACATCTACGAAGATCCAGAAGTGGGAAGCGAGCGACGAGGATTGTCAGCGAGACCCTGGACTACTCGAGCTGTCCGAGCAAATCGGAGGTAAGTTTACGATAGGTGCCCTACCCGACATAAACACCTCACAAAGTGGCGCCTCCGAACAGTGACATTGAAAGTTTCGTTATTATCGTAATATTCATACGTGCTTCACGTATTGGCGCCCGAACGGTAAAATCGATATCGTAGTGGTTTTTTCTTTGGAATATAAGAAAAAGCGAAAATGGTAGGATCGAGTGTTAGCGCGAAAACTACGCCTAAAACGGTCAGAGCGGTGACTGAATCGACCTCGACTACGACGACTACAACTGCCGGGTCTTTACAAGCTCAAGTAGCGCAAACTATTTCACAACCAACTGTGCCATCGACTTTAAGTTTTCCCGCTACGACCGCAGAGGCTACTCAGCCTCAAGTAGGTACAACGACGACACAGTTAATGGTACCAACGACTTTAAATTTACTTACTACGACTGATCGTACGTTGACGTCTAAGAGTCCCTCAGAGGATGACCCGCGAATTGGGTGGATTCACACGTTAACCAAGGATGAACTTCGTTACGAAATGAGTCGATACGGTTTGCCGAATATGGGGACAGTCGAGGAACTTCGAAAATCTTTTTGTAAATTTTGGAAACATGGCATTCCCCGAGCAGTGTACGGTAAGGACGTGAATGATAGCGTGGACGGTGCGACTGCACTTCCACTCGGCTATGACACGGGATATGTCGACTCGCGACCAGGTGCCAGTGACATACGAAGTGCGGAACTTGACAGAGTACGGGAGATAGTTGGTTTGCCTCCAGGAACCAACTTTGAGGACGTTTGTCGTTCGTTATCAAGCCTAACGATGCGCGCTGATAAGACCAACAATCAGGCTAGTAATTATCCAGTCAATGTAACACGATCCGATCGTTTTACGAATTCCGAGGGGTTAGTGTATAGTACACTAACCAGACCAAGTGTCAACTATGCTTTCGACACTTCCCACTCTACAGATTCGATTCATCGACCTACGGTGTCCGGTACCGGTCAGCGACCGTACGGTGGGTTCGCGAGCGAACAACTAGGTATTGCTACACAGGCAAGCGTGAATCACGGATTCAGTAGTGGTTTGCCTTCGTGTCACGAAAATTCGAACGTAATTCGTAAGGTTGGCGTTGACGTCTCGGCGTTGTGTAATCTAGTTCGAAAGTGGAACGTTCGTTTTGACGGCTCTAAAGACCCCGTTTCTTTCTTGGAACGCCTGGAAGAGCTTATGGAGGCCTACGAAATAAATAAGAACGATATTATACGAGCACTCCCCGAGCTACTACATAGTAATGCACTGTTGTGGTATCGAAACTATAAAGACTCCTGGCATAATTATGAGTCATTTAGATCGAGTTTCGAACTACAATTCCTACCACCGGGATACCAGCGAAATCTAGACGAAGAAATTCGGCGTCGTACTCAAGGTGACAACGAAGCTTTTAGAAACTTTGTTGTGGCTTTAACTACTCTCATGCGACGCAAGGGAACCCTCAGTCTCCACGAACAATTGAATATTTTGTATACGAATATGAGACCCGAATATAAGTTGACGATGAGGAGACACGATTTATTCTCGGTCGACGAAATGCTCAGACAAGCGGAACACGTTGAGAGCTATTTTAGGGAAAAATCTCTTTTCCGTCCCCCTCCCCCTCCGTCAGCAGCGTTGGTCCCCGAAACGGCTTATCACCCGAGACGAGGACGCGATAATAAATCAGGAGATGATTTCGTAGTTTCGACGATTGGCGAGTGTCAGTCATCGAACGGCGTGACGAGACGATTAACCGAGAAGCGCGTAGGCTTCCGGTCAGAGGCAAGACCACGTAGGTCACGAGAGAACTCTCCGAACCCCCGGACGAGTAATTTTACGAGGACCTCGTCATCTACGAGCCCACGACGTCGCTCGGAGCGTGAGCGTGAAGGTTCACCCCGAGAGAACAATACAGTTTCGCGATTGCCCGATAATGTGCGCGACAATTCTACTATCACGTGTTGGAACTGTGACAAGAAAGGCCACATGTTTCGTGACTGCCGTATGCCGAGAACTCTAAAGTGTTTCTATTGTAAAAAGGTGGGCATCCGCACCCACGACTGTCGGTGCCAGGGAAACGATCGACGGGTTCAGGAAGAAGGAGGTCGCCTGAATCCTCAGTAGTGCCTACTACGAAGACCTCCCCGGACTGGTGCGCTTGGTTAGAGAAAATTAAGAAATTCCCGGAAACCGAGAACGCTCAGATTCAGACCAACGACAGACGACCGCACGTATCAGTGACGATAGCAGGGCGAGAGTTCGCCGCGCTAATAGATACTGGTGCCGTAGTCACGTTGATCGGCACGGCGGTTGCACGTCACTTGGAACGGTCTGGAATTATGTCTGTTTCGACTCCCACGGTAGTGAGACTCGCAAACGGTAGCTGTTCGAAATCGGACCAATCCTATCGTTTTAAGGGTTCGATTCAAGGTCGCGACGAGGAGTTCTATACATTGTATCTCCCCACTCTCACTAGTGACGTGGTTCTCGGTATCGACACTCTCGAACGACTGGACTTGGTGACGTATAACGTCGCGTTAGATACTAGTAGGACGAACGTCGCCGGCGAGATTGTCGAATTAAGCGCAATATCGGACTTGACTGAGGGCCAAAAGAAACGATTGGGCGAATTTCTAAAGGCCGAATTGCCTTTATTTGAAAGCGTTTCTGGCCGCACGGAACTGATCCAACACGAAATCCGTTTAAAGAAAGGAGTTACTCCAATCAAGCAGCGGTATTACCCGCGAAATCCCGCTATGCAGGAAGTGATAAACGCTGAAGTGGATCGTATGCTAAGTGACGGGGTAATCGAAGCATCTACTAGTGGATGGAGTTCCCCTGTAGTGCTTATTAAGAAACCTAGTGGAAAATATCGGTTCTGTATAGACTTTCGACGTCTGAATGATTGTTCAGAGAAGGATGCTTATCCCCTCCCTAGAATATCTGCCATACTTGAAAAGTTGCGAAAGGCACGATTTATTTCCACACTCGACTTGGCTAATGGATATTGGCAAGTGCCGTTGGCGGCGGCGAGCCGGCCTCTCACTGCCTTTACGGTTCCTGGGCGCGGGCTGTATCAGTTCACATCGATGCCATTCGGTCTTCATTCGGCTGGCGCGACTTTTCAAAGGTTGTTGGATAAGGTAGTCGGTCCGGAATTGGAGCCTAGGGCGTTCGCGTACCTGGACGACCTCGTGATGATCTCTGAAACCTTCGAGGAGCATCTCGATTTGTTATGCGAAGTGCTGGGTAGACTAAGAAAGGCGGGGCTAAAGCTCAATGTTGAGAAGTGCCAGTTCTGTCGGACCGAACTGAAGTATCTCGGCCACGTCGTTAATGCGAACGGTATTGGTACAGACCCGGAAAAGGTTAAAGCAATCGCCGAATTTCCGCGTCCAACTAACGTAAAGAGCCTTAGAAGCTTCCTAGGACTCGCGTCATGGTATCGACGCTTTATAGACCAGTTCGCGCGACTTACTACTCCACTGACCTGTTTACTAAAGAAATCGACGAAATGGAGCTGGGCTGAAAGCCAAGAGGAGGCGTTTCTCGGGCTGAAACGGAAGTTGACCACGACACCGATATTAGCTTGTCCCGATTTCGGTAAGCCGTTCGTGCTGCAAGTTGATGCGTCGGACGACGGGCTCGGTGCCGCGCTCACACAGAAGAAGGACGGAAAGGAGAACGTTATCGGCTATGCGAGTAGGCTTCTCTCTGACTCAGAACGTAAATTTACCGTGACAGAGAAGGAGTGTTTGGCGTTGGTGTGGGCCGTGAGGAAGTTCCGACCCTATATTGAGGGGTACCACTTCATCGCCGTCACAGACCATATAGCGTTGAAATGGTTGCTACGGCTTAAGGAGCCGACAGGCCGGTTAGCACGCTGGGTGTTAGAACTCCAGCAGCACGATTTCGAGGTGCATTACAGGAAAGGCATCGCCAACCGGGTGGCGGATGCGTTATCGCGGCACCCCGTAGGTGTAGCCGAGGAGACGTCTATTGAGACAGCGGTCTGTCCACTTCAATTGGATGGAGGTCCCGACGCTGGAGACGGTCCCGAAAGGCCGAGTAATCAGTCGGACAAGTGGTACGAGAAACTCTGGGATAAAATGAGCGTCAATCCCGGGATGAACGACAAATATGTCATTCGGGAAGGCAAATTATATCGCTCGATTGGTCGGCAAACTACGGAAGGTGATGGCCGGGAACAGACATGGAAAATGTGTGTTCCTAAGGACGAACGGGCGGTGGTTATGAGAGAGGTGCACGACTCCCCTGCAGCTGGACATTTCGGCGTTAAGAAGACCGCTAGAAAAGTAAGCGAACAGTACTACTGGCCCGGTTGGAGACGTGACGTGCGTAAGTATGTAAGGAACTGTCCCGTATGTCAACGTTACAAGGTTGAACAGACGAAACCCGCCGGCCAAATGCATTTTCGCCCACCTGGTGGGCCGTGGCATACTGTCTCCGCGGATCTATTAGGTCCCCTCCCGCGTTCGAAGAAAGGAAATCGCTTTGTCGTCGCATTTCAGGACCAATACAGTAAGTGGACTGAACTAGCCCCTTTGAAGGACGCGACTGCGTCTCAGGTGGTGCTTAAGTTCAAGGAACTCGTCTTGTATCGTTTTGGTGCGCCGGATGTACTCATCACGGACAACGGTACTCAGTTTACCTCGAGGATAATTAAAGATATGGCGAAGGAATGGGACATCGAGTTTCAGACGACTGCGCCCTATAGCCCGCAATCAAATCCCATCGAACGACGTAACCGCGTGCTTAAGACTCTTATCGCTCAGTCAGTGAAAGGCGATCACCAAACGTGGGACGCGAATCTGAAGGAGATCGCGTTCGCCGTAAACACAGCGTGCCACGAGTCGACAAAGTGTACCCCCGCGATGTTGTGTTACGGGCGTGAACTTAGGCTCCCTGCGGCACTTCGAGGCCCGCTGTTCGTCGCGAGTCGGAGAGGTGAACAGCCGACGCCGGCTGACATACATATGGAACGTATGGACCGTTTCCGGAGGCTGTATGACACCACTCAGAAGAATCTTAGAGCTGCGTTTGATCAACAGGCTAGATCTTATAATCTACGAAGGCGTGACGTTCGGTACGAAATAGGTCAACAGGTTTTAAAGCGGACCCATGTACTGTCGTCAGCTGTCGACGCGATCGCGAGCAAACTCGCGCCAAAATTCGATGGCCCTTTTGTAGTGAGCAAAAGGCGAGGGTATAATTTGTACGTGATAAAGGACGTGGCAACGGGTAAAACCACCGTGGCCCATGTATAAGTCATGCTATAAGTCATTAAGCAAAACTAAATTTAAAGATACAATAGATAATTTTCTTATTGACAAGGCTTTTTACTTAATTGAAGATTTTTACAGAACTACAATTTAGATTTTTTTTTTTTTTTTTGTGTTTAATTTTAAGTTAAAAGTTTTAATGTTAAATATTTTATGTATGGATTTAATTTTGACAATGCACCTATTCTAAATGTTATGACATGTATGGAATGTTTTGTGCAAATAAAGTCTATGTCTATGTCTATGTAAAGGACCTTAAACCTTTCCATTCGGATGATAAGTAGGTCAGAGGTCTAATCCGGTTTTATTGTTTATCGCTTAGTGAGGTGCATTTCCACTCATAGTAGTTTCATTTAGTTCACCAAACTTACATTTCTGTGTGATACTTAGCTTGTGGTTGCGGTTGTGACTAGTGCATTATAATACTTTAGTAGGATTCCCTGTCGTATTTTATTAGTTTATATTTATTAATAAACTCTCTTTCACAGGTTTGCTTCGTGTGCACGCTCTGCATGCTTTCGCACCCTGCTTGTGCTTCAAATTTCTTATCTTAGATGCTTGTGGTAGTGCTTGGTGAAGTGTATTGTGCATGAGACAGCTTTTTCTAAAGTGTATTAGTAGTTATTGCGCACGATGGCATGTATAAGACCTCTTATTACGCTTTGCCCGTCTGAAATGGACTGTTTGCATCCTGGGTGCTCGTTGAACCCTCACGTAATGAATGCATTTTTACGATTGATTGAGAGGCGAAGCCGATTTTACATTAGTCTACCCAGTGTGTTTGCGTTCCCAGTTAATTTTTTTCAAGAATGGGCGGATGGTGGATTTGAGCGTACTTGTTCGTTGACGACGGGAATGGACGTATTAACGCACTCGCTGCTGTTATTTCCTGTGTTGTTAAGTGGTGAAGATGGTAAGGGGCTCTGGGCCATTGTGGTCTGCAGGCCTGGTTCGGCGACGATCGGTGCATATGACCCGTCACTAGTCAGTCGATGTCGAGAGATGGGAATCGTTTTCTCTTTCCTAGCGAAGGTAGCTGAAGAACAGGGAGACTGTTTAGAGGAGAGAAGCTGGAGATTTCTAGATACGCCGAGTGATTATCCCCGACCTGAGAAGTCGGAGTCAACGGGTATATTTGTGTGCGCCTGTGTTTCTTGTATCTCGCTTTCGACGCCATTCGGGAAACCCCAAGTCGATGAAAAGCGGTGGCGTCGTGACGTTGCGACAGCCTTACGACGGGGACGATTGGAGGACGAAGTGTTCGACCTGTTGGAAGTAAACGTCCCTAGGGAACAAGATCTTCGGTACGGAGGGCGTGTCCAACCATCTCACTTATCCCGGTTGACAGTGACTGCGCCCGACTCGTCAACAGAGGTGGTGGACGTAGCGATAGACCCGGTTAGCTTCAGGTCGTATGGGTCACCGCGATACGTCCCGATTTTTAGTAGAGAGGAGGCAGCTTCCGGCGAAGAGCGAGTAGTGACGCAGGAGACGGAAGAAGTGAAGTCACCAGAAGCGGTGGGGGGTGAGTCGCCCGCTCTGTCACTTACAGCCGATGATCTTATGGACGAGATTGAGGAAATGTGCAAATCAGTAGAGGGCAACGGGTCTTCGATTGAAGTGGTGGCTTCTCCAAACCGTAGTAGAGTCGTGAATCGTGAGGGGGGATTTCAAGTGACAATCCCGGTAAACGTGATTCCAATGGGGTCACCGATACTGTCGGATATTTCTAGTCCCGACCCATTCGAGGATTTTGACCCGGTTGCACGGGGCCAACCCCGACCTTATCGAGAGGAGCGCGTATCGGCGGAAATGGGAACAGCGACGTCTACCCAAGGGCCCACGACTACTACTGATTCACAAGAATCTCATAAGAGGTTCCGGAACCCACAGAGGAACCGAGGTCGGAAACGAGTCCGCAAGACGTACCGGGTGCGCTTCCAGCGAGAAGATGGGACCACCTACAGGCGAAAGTTCTTAAAGGACGAATATCGCCGGAATTAAAGATATGTGTCTTACTAAGCGAGAAGCTATTTTGGTTAAATTTTTATTTTGTTTTACGAGAGTGTTTTCGTTTCGTTAAGGAGGCAGGAGGAGAGTGTTCTCCCCGCCCACGAGTCGGACGAGTCAGGTTACTCGACCAAGCGAAGGTCGAGCGCCGTGCGGGGTGCGAAGGTTGTCGCCTCGTGGGATTATGTTTGAGTTGATACCTGCAGGCAGGAGGTATTTTTTTTTGTTCGTTTTTTTTCTCGCCAAAGTGAAAAGGGGGTGTAATGGTCACATTTTATTGGGGGGTTCGTTTTAATTATTTAAAGGCCACGAAGGCTTGAGCGCGCTTGACAACAATGTCACACATGTCCACTGCAGCTGGTCATGTCTCCTAGTTCGAGACTCGGCCGCTGTCACCTTGAAGCGCTGCCGTAGACGTGGTGGGGAGAAGCCGAGACCAGCGGACAGTGGACAGTTCTTAGGACAGTCGGCGTCGAGCGTTAGGTTCGCGCACACCAACCAACCCTCCTTAGGCCGTGCGAGCGAACCAAATAATAAGGTATCCGGACGAAGGCGAGAGTAACCCGGATGTAAATCTGGAAGTGTCGTGTTACGTAAGTACACTGTATATAGCTAGCGTATACGTTGTATTCATCCCCGTATCCACTTTGGCGAGGGAAATTGCGTTATTTATTAGGCTATTCTAGGACGTTTATCGTAGTTTATTATAGAATAACGTAGTTTATCGACCGACGCTGCGAGTGTAGTGTCGCAGTCACATACGCCGACTTTTAGTCATCCAAAGTGGTTTTGTTTTATTGTAATCAGGAGTTTTTATTTATTTTCCTTAAAGCCAAGAAGAATTGGCCTAGGTGCCTTCTACGTTTTGTTTTATTTCATTATTTACTTATCGCGAGTTAGCGTCGTTTTCTTTTAATTCCGAGAAGATTATTTTTAGTTTTATTTCGAGAAGTGAGATCTTTCGTTAAGCCTAGGAGCTGGTTATTTATTTTATTTCCTAATCGTCGCCTATTTATCTATCAGCCCTAGTAGTTAGCTTAGACTTGGCCTTGTCAGCGCGTCGCTGTGCTGACACCAAGTTATAGGAGTAACTATAGTTAGTGTATTCCTTAATAGCAACTCGTGTACGGTGCGTCGACGTGCCGAGGTACACAGTGTGTACTTGTGTACTAGCAGATCGGCGCGACATTAACATCTACGAAGATCCAGAAGTGGGAAGCGAGCGACGAGGATTGTCAGCGAGACCCTGGACTACTCGAGCTGTCCGAGCAAATCGGAGGTAAGTTTACGATAGGTGCCCTACCCGACATAAACACCTCACAAGTAAGCATACGGTAACTAATTTATTTCACCAGGGATTTTGACAAAATAGTCTTATTGTATTTGTTTATAGACTAGTATAAAGGTTGAAAAACTAGTATTACATTTGCTGCTAATTGCTACTTATAGTCCAGTGAATAGGGGTATGTTAACTTACAAACGGTCCGGTAAGTCTAAATTTTTTATATGTTGTCTAGGATGGTAAGTAGGTGTTTAAAATGAAAAATGCACAATTCTCCTTTTTCGATTTTTCAATATGGCGGCGGGCGCGGAGGGGGGAGAATTGTGCATTTTTCATTTTAAACACCCACTTAGCCTACCGTCCTAGAAAACATATAAAAAATTTGGACTTACCGGACCGTTTGTAAGTTAAGCCCCCTATTTTTGTCTCTATTTACTGGACTATTAGTGGCTTGGGATGAGCATTGTGAAAAAATTCATGAGAAAGAGTGATGTTTTTTTTTTAAAGAGGTGGTATGGTATGGTATTCAGTTTGGAATGGTTTTGAAGGTTGATTTTGGAGTAAAGACCTAGATGATATTCTGGTTTTGTTAAGAGAAAATTAAGCGTTTATAAATGACAATACAGGGAAATGTGAGAAGTTTTAACCTCTTCAAAGATGGCTTACAAAAATCTGTTTGTTGAATCCCAAAAATAATTCTGATAGGCCCTAAACAGTATAACTTACATAGAAAATCACTGCAAAAAAGATATGAGAAGCACCAAACTCCTGAGTGTCAGTAAAGATATAAAATATAAAAGTCTACGGTGAACGAAAATACCAGATAAAATCGTCTGTGTATGGTATTGTGGGAGGAAAAACATCTGTGGGAAGGGGTCAACTCCCATTAAAATCTGGTTTACTAGTTAACCCTCCAAGTGTCTCTAGTTTTGGTCTTAATGTTTGCCCATTTATTGCGCAATCGCAGGGTTTTATTAAAATGTATCTTAGAAACTTAAAAACAATGTAAAGTATACTGTTTTATATATCATTTTGTTTGAAAAATTATGGACTTCAATGTAACATATAAAACATTACAAAAAAAAATTTCAAAAATTTTTGTGGGGTTAACATTTCTTCAAAATTATAAAATAAATGAAAAAATTTATGTTTGCGCTCAATAAACTGTTATAATTTATAGGTCTACAAATATTTTAACACTTTGTACAGAATTTTATGAGGATTCCAAGAATATAATAATATAAGGAAGTAGATTTGCAAATAAATAAGTTATGGGCAAAAAACAGATTTCGGTACATAGCGTTTAGCTAAGAATGCATAGCCTAACCATAGCTAGGAATCTGGCTGACAATTTACATCAATATCACTACCTACTTGTTCAGGATCATCAACCAGCCCTTCAAAATCACTTAAATCTTCTTATAATGCACCACGTATATCACTACTTTTGATTTTTAACACTAAAACAATGATAAACGTAATAAAACACATCAGTCATCGGTGCGAGGTTAACCAAGCTGTTTACAAATACGCACGTCAGCTATCTGCTACAATTATGATCGGCTTGAGAAAAAAAAGCGTTTAGAGACAGACCTCGGGAGAAAGCTTAGAATCTGCAAAAAAAAACGATACCTAACTCGATCCAGTTCAATCCGATTTAGTCAGTCATAGAGCCTTCGCCGTAAACAGAGTTTGTGAGTCGCAAAAGCGACACAAAACACTACACAAAGTGTGTTATGAGTCGCTTTTACGACACATAACACTCGGAGGGTTAACGGATGTTTGAGATGATCTTCAATCCTGGGTGGAATTTCCCTGGATCTGATTAAATTTCTAAGAGGAAAACCTTACTGTCTATCATGTTTTCTTTAATTTTTAAGAGGAAAACCTTACTGTCTATCATGTTTTCTTTAATTTTTAAGAGGAAAACCTTACTGTCTATCATGTTTTCTTTCTATTTAGTTCAGCATTTTGCAAAAACTGACATAGGTACAGCAATAGTTAGGCCTACGTTGACTTCCTCGTCACACTTGTTAAAACAATACTGTAGTAGAGGACCAGTAAAAATAATATTTATTTTTTCATGAAACCAAATTTTCAATCATGCTTGGACCTTTCGCACACTGGAGAAGTAAAGAAACAAAATGCTTCAAGCAAATCGTTGTGCAACATTTTGCTTCAGGTGAAATGCTGGAACAGTGTGCGCCCAGCCATAAAAATTAGTACCTATGAAAAAAAATTTATTACATTCAATATTAAAAAATGTTAATCAAAAACATGTACATTTCAGATTGTTCCTATTATTAATGTTTTATTTTTACAATTAATAAAAAAAATTAATTTTAATTATTTGATGGATGCATTATTCAGGAAACAAGTTAAATGTTTATATACATTGTTTTTACTTTAATTTACAGTAGAATTTACTATTTTTCCGGACTTTTAAAAACTTTAGTGACCTGATGTTGTCTTTGTAGTTGATAAGACAAATATTTGTAAAAAAATAGAAACACTTACCGGTACATTTAAGCTCTGCTATGGTTAGCAATGTATAATGTAACACTTTATTGGGTCAATAAAGTATGTATGTACAAAATAATATTTTTTATTTTTTCTGTTTTCATTTTCTCTCTCAATTTGAAATTCATCCATAAATGTACTATAATCATATTAAATCGGTTACAGTTCCAGCACCTCATTTTTTTACAAATCAAGCACTGTGTATTTAAGCATAACTCACCTAAAACTGCTCCACTGACACTTAAACTTTTTTTCTTCAGACCGTAGGCAGCAAATAAAATTGGTGTTATGACTGAAAATAGCCATCTCGTAGGTGATATTGGTTCTGCAAAGTACAAGCTAGTTAAAAAAAATTTAACAATGACTAGGATTTTGGTTAGTAAAGCTTTTTTTAAATAGGCTGGAATACTTATAGTTTTAAAAACAAGATTAAAACACTAGAGTAACCTGTAGACCAAGAAAGGGCCTCATTCACAAAAAATACGAAATTGGGTTAAGCCCAAAAATTCTTTGGACATACTCAAAAAACTATGTTGAAAAAAACTCAGTCCCACTATGTAGTAACCATGGAGGTATAGTCCCACTAGTAACCATGGAGGTATGGAGTAATTCAATTTAGTATTTTAAAGAGAAAATGCCTCAGTCCAGGACTGAGTTCCTCTCTTTCTGTTTTCCTGCTCTTTTCAACAAATTGGACTGAGGCTCTTTCTCTTTCCACGAATTTTAATAGTAACACTCAAAAGGCTATTAACAAGTAAAGGCTACTTGGAATGGTCTAATGTAGGCTACCGAACGGTAATAGCAAACTACTAGATTATCTTCATTGTTTTGTTTTTTACCTTGAAAAATACTTTGTTTAGGGCTACAATACTGTGCATAGGTAGACCAACCATAGAAATTGTTGCATTTTTTCGTTATGTAGCAGTTCCTACCTACATATTGCTTAAGTAGCCTACCTACATATTCTTAAGAGTATTCATAAAAATTTCATGGATACTTCATATTTTTAATTAGATAACTTTAAATAAAAAAAAACATTGTCAATTAACTTTGATAAAAACAAACCGAATCATAAAAGATAATTTTCTGTTAGATTTTAAGATTTTAGTTAGCCTAGACATGTATAGGCCCTAAAGAGGCTACCGTAATGGATTTCTCTGACAAACACTTACCACTCTCACTTTCCCAAAAAGCCGAGAAAGCCATATTTCCAAGCCATAGAGTTAATGATAAAGGAATCGAGACCAGCAGTAACAACAGTGGGAGGGCTATCATGAACTTTGACTTTCCACGATTCTCTTCTTCTGATCCCATTTTTTTGTAGGGTATCTGTAATCTATTTTAAATATTCAATATCTAAACATTACAACCTCCTTCCAGAACAACCAACTTAAACATCGGAATAAGTCAGCCGCTTTCAAGAAATTACTCACAGACTAGCTGCTAGAGAGACCATTCTACATTGAAAAAGAATTCATCGCATGACCTTAAAATATGTGATGTTTCTGTATTTGCTTGCTCAACAATTTGCATGTTGAGTATGACCATATGATCTGTATGAACAATTGTTGACCTTTTACTGTCTTGTTTCTGATAGGCTCGATGCTTGCATAGCTACATTTTTATTTTTTGATCTATTGTGACTGCCCAGACAAATTTTCTGTCTATTTATGTTTTAACGGTATCTAGTTTTATTTTCTTGGTTAAACTTGAACCTCATTTGTTGTTGACTTTGTCATATGCATGTACCTTGCAAATTACGGCAATGAAAAGTTTCTGATTTATGTAATCCACCTGTAACTATGAAACTTTTCTCAATGAATATGTTAACCCTTCCGGGGCTAAATTAAATGAAGGGCTGGAGCTTAATAATTTTTTGACAAAAATTAAAAACTAAAGTGGTTGTGTTTTGTATTTATTTCACTTGAAATAATTCATGGATCATAAAAAGATTTTCCTTTGGGGTGAACTAATTTTAGTACAAAAGTTATGAAGAAAATAAAATTTGATTTGACAGATATATCCGTCTTTGGCCCACAAAAAACATAAGGTGGACGGATATATCTAAATAACTTCTTGATCAGCATTGTACGTGTTATTTTTACAAGCGTAAAAAAAAATAGTAGTTTTGGATATATCTGTCTGACGCCCTCAGTGACAATCACAAAATACTAGGCCTACCAATAATCTTGAGTATTCTTGTGGGCGGCAGACGGATATATCCGTCAACCTTAGGCTATTCCGTTTTAATTTTTTATCCATAAAAATGTATCTATCATTCTGAAGTAAATCTAAGCCACTCAGTTCCGCTCCCATGCCCTCAATCCCATTCCCCGCCAAGACTTCCACTATGTAAAGACTGATCTTCAGGTTTATCATATCCATCACATTCCATACTATTATTTTCACTGCCAAGTACAAAACCCCTCTCGGACATACATTTTATTAAGCATCTCAATAACATCTTCAAATTTCATATAGGCTAAGTTAGTTTGCATTAGTAACTTTAGCTCAATAACATAAAAATAAAGTACAAAACACAAAATGTAAAAATCACTCAATGACTAATTTCATATATATGTATGTATGACCATTCATTAATCTTTATACGGTATTTATGCTGTATGATTTGTTTGTGAAGATTAATTAATCATCACATGTTTTAATATTGTAAAATGAGTAAATAAATAGTGATGGAAATGTTGTACTGAAATTGACTATGACTTTGATAATTGACAATTTAATACTCACTAACAACCATGTGTGAAGTGACAGCAATATTTACTTATGCACACTCTATGGTGCAAAATAGCCGAAACAACTGTGGCAATTATTATTGCCAACCACAAAAACAAAATAACCCATTTATAATGCAGTGTAATGTTTATTACCGTATTATAAACATTGTATATCAATTTGTTTTTTGGACGGATCTGTCTTAAGCCCAGAATAGAAATTTCTCGGGATGGATCCGTTTTCAGCCCGGAAAGTAAACAAAGATTAACGGATATATCCGTCCATAGCCCTGGAAGGGTTAATAAAGAATATTGTCCTAGACTGTTGTACCCACTAACTTATAAGTTACACAGTTATAGGCTACAGTCCAACAAGAACTTAATGGGTTTCTATCCATTCCATACATAAGTTAGTGGTGGAAACTAAAAAACCCTTTCAATACTTTGTGGGAAAGATCGTAGTGTTTATTAAGAAAATCTTTGTTTGATCTCAAAGATAATTTGCTTATTATTTTACTTATTTGAATAGGCCTACATTTAACAATCTAAGTTAGCCTAATTGTATTTACTTACAAGCGTATCGAAATCCACTTTAAGGGTTTTAAATGAACTTATTATTATTCAATAACTACAGAATGTATTATTAAATTAAATTAACTGTATTATCTATCTAAAAATTTATGTTTAAAACCACTGTAACTTGTTTTTGTTTGTAACAGTGCAACACATAACCTTAAAACGAATTAACTTAGTTTTGGTTATTTTTATGGTGAGGCTAGCTTTTAATTGTTATGTGTATAGCTGCGAAATCCATTTCATTCATTTGAAATCTCCGTTGTTTGTTTCTTGTGCTTTCTAGCATTGGTTATTTTTAGGTGCCGTGTCAGTAGCTTGGCAATTTTAGCCTTGCACGTTTTTGTTATTGCCCCCGGGGAATGAACTACAGTATTTTTTATTTGATTCTGTTTTTTTTTTTTTTTAGTATAGTACAACTAGCAGAGTAGGTACCACTGAGCTATAATAATATAACTGGAGTAACCACTCTTTGTTTTAAAAACGTACCACTGTTTTTGCTGGTTTTGTTTCAGAGTTTCGTTTCGTTAGGTTGGCCGGGTGATCGGGTTGGTGGGACTTGTCAAATTAGAGAGGCAAAATCAAGATGGCGTCATCCTGTTTTGTTGATGATAGTAAACAAAAATCTGCCAACTCAACATTATGATTGCAATATAAGTTTATTTGTTTATTTTACGAGCAAGGGCAACCCATTTTAACAAGATCATAAACCGATGGTCGTTATTTAATCAAATGCCATAAGGCTATTAGCCTAAACCATGCCTAAACCAATATCTCCAAACCAGGAAACTTGACTAGCCTATTTTCACCACATAGCTTTAAAAGAGGTAAATAAGTTAGTATTTATTTACTATCAAACAAAAACAATTTATAATGTTTCAAAATAACTTTAAATACAGAGGTTTTAAAGTGCAATAACTTAAATAAGTTTTTGATACAAGTCCCTGAAATAACGGATAACATAACCCCAAATAAATAGTATGGTTAGGTTAGAATGAATTGGAATTATTTGACAGCATCCCACCAACCGATCACACGGCCAACCTAACAACACGAAACACCAAAAACAAACCAGCCAAAACAGTGGCACGTTTTTCTCTAACGTTTAACCAGAGAGTAGTGACTCCAGTTATAATCTATATCTCAATGGTAGGTACCCGTTCTTCGTACGGGGTTGGCGTATAATATAAAATGCTTATTGCAGTTATACTCGTGCTTTGAGTTTGCAATGGAAGAGGACATGGTTTAAGAAAATTTTGTTCTTTTAATTTACGGTATGCACATCTGCCATAGCCTGTTCTATCACTGCACCTAAACGATAAAACAGTGCAAAAAAGTTGATAGTGCTGCACTGTTGTTTGGTAAACAAAATAAGTTTTTAATGCTACTTAATATCATGGAACCAAATTGTTTACAATTTAAATTCATGTGTGTAGCCCCTGAGCTGTTAGACATAATGTAAAAAGCGGCCCACACACTGGGGCGCTTGTGCGCGCACATGTGACGCGCGAACAGCTCTACGCACATGCGCCTCAATGTGTGGGTAAATGTGCCCATGCTCGCGACGCGCATGCGAGGTGCCTGGTGCCTGCCGCCGGACCTTCGAGCATCGTCACAAGAGCGCGAGCTTGTTATGATGTGCGCCAGTCTGTGGGAAATCGAGGCACATGTTCGCAAGCTAGCAGTACTAACCATAGCTGCATATACTGTAAATCGGGAAATACAAGGTCTGCGCCTGCGTGGCACAGTGTAACATTAACTGCCCCACGTGTTGTATTTGATTTGTCCTTGTTTTTAGGTTATGAACTTTTTTGTTGTGCGGTTAAGATGTCCTGTAATGACATAAGAAAGTTTTGGTCTGAGTTTATAGAGCTTTATAGATCACAAACGTGTTATTGGGACGTGAAAAATGTAAACTTTTCAAACAAATAAATGAGAAAAGAAATTAAGGAGTTATTAATAACAAAATGCAAGGGGGTGTTTCCTGAAAGTGGCGATACGTTTGTGGAGACTGAAATCAACTCTTTGAGAGCTTCATATCGATGTGAACCAATTAATTAGAACTATTTAAACTAATTAAATCTAAGTCTATAACCCTAATAGGTACTCTAAATACGACCCTTATACCCTTATATTAAATAATACAACCCTCATATTCTTTCATACCTTATTTCTCACTTTTTTAGGCCCACAAGTTTATTGTAAACACAAAAACCATAATACAGTACATACAACTAATAACTCCCCCAATCAATTGAAGTATAATCACGTCTAATGTATTTTTTGAAGGCAAATTTGATTCTTTAGTGACTTTGCTTAAAAAAAAATTCCTTGTTAAAAAAAATCCAAAATGAAAAACAAATAGTAGGTAAAAATTACATGGGGGCGATACAAAGGGGTTTATTAGAATGATTTCCATATAACATATAATATATGTTGAATTTGCTGTTATAGCCCACTATTTGAATCGTCAAAGACGGTGGTGCGCGCGCATGTGTCTTTAGTGTGTGGTTACCAATTGGATCGCACATGTGCCTCGAGCCGCTCGCAGTCACCTCACCACGAGCCCCGCAAGGCACATGCGCGCTAGTGTGTGGGCCGCTTAAGACAATAGCTATTTACCTTACAAGTGTAGTAAGAGCGTTTGGCTGCACTTTACTTTAGGTCCTACACTCATTCGAATGAAAATATCGATCGATATATAGATTAATCGATTGTTTGATTCGATATACCGTTTGGTTAGTTAGGTAAGGTTAACCTAACCTAACTAACCAAACGATATATCGAATGAAACAATCGAATAATCGATATTTTCATTCGAATGAGTGTAGGACCTTAAGTAAAGTGCAGCCGAGCGTTTTTACATCACGCAGGTGAATGTTTACCTAAAGCACGGGTCACACTAGGCTGGAATCAGCGGCGAATTGAAAGAAGCCGCTACTGTCAGCTTGATGTGACCACAAAATTCGCAGCTGGCACCGTCAGCAAGCGAGTATTTGTCAGCGGCTGGCGAAGTTGGACATGTTCAACTTTTGGTAGCGAGGCAGCGGCGAATAGAGGTCACGTGACCACTCGCACTCGCTGACGCCAGCGAGCAGCGCAGTCTGACCACTTGTAGAAGCGTGCCAGCGGCGACCAAAGATAATTTCCAACTTGGTTTAACAACACAAAAGGACAAAAGCAACTGTTTAAATTTTTTAATTAGAGGTTTAACTAATTGTAGTAATGCCTGGAATGTATGTGGTGGTGACTGACATTCGTAAAACATTTTGGTATGTTTCTGATTCTTTTTTTTTGTGCGTTTAAAAACGTGGAATTTTTAAAAAGTGTTTTTATTTATAAATTATTTGTATCCATGGCCTGATCCACTAACGTCTCTTCTTGCGGTTAAGCATCTTATAATAAAATTATTTCTCTTTCATACATCCTCAATTCAATATTAAGTAGTGCTGGATGAGGACCCAAAAAAGGACGAAATGGCGACAAGAACTGAGCTTTAAACTAGGCGATTAAAGTAGTATTTGTAGCATAGAAATTTCTGAGCTTAGGTGGTCGGGGAAGCAGGTTATTGATTTTTTATTCCAAAACTAAACGTACAGTACTTGTGGGACGTTTCTTTAAAGAAGTAAAAACGTCAAATAAGCACTATAAGCAGCTTACAGTGATTTGTTACAAAACCTCACACATCGTTAATATCAAGATCACCAGCGGCTAACAAGCAGCCTAGTGTGACCCGTGGAAAAGCTGCTGCTTCGTGGTGCTGGTGCCAGCCGCTGATCACCAGCGGCTGCCGAGCAGCCTAGTGTGACCCGTGCTTTAGTGATGTAAACACGCTCTTGCGTAACGTGTACTTCTAACAGTAACGTTCATTTACAAACAAAAGCTAGGTTAGGAAAATTCTTCAAAACGTTCAAAACATAACAAACAAATTCAAGCGCACAGCTGATTTCTAGCGTTGAACGTCGTTGGCTCCATAGAGGTATATTTTTTTAAGTTACGCACTCAAAGTTATTTAAACGGGTTTCATTACCTCACCGAGTGAGTTTTTTTAAGACCTTACATCACTCGAGAAGTAAAGAAGTTGTATACATCACGTTTGGGATAGGGAAGTTTAACATGACAGGTTAGGTAAAATTACTTAAGTACCGGTAATTCCCGTCTCAGCTATATAAAATATGTCTATTCAGGAAATGTTTCTGTGTTAAAACTTGCGTAGTTGTAACAGCTGACAAAATTATTTTATTCCTTTTAAATATGAACGATCTGTTGTCCCGTCCTACGTACGGGAATCGAGTAGGCCTAGTCAATTAAAACGGAATAGTTCAGAACGTCTAGTTTACACGCACAGTGACAAATTCTGGCAGTTTTAATGGGGGCCAACTGCCCCCAAAACAACCTAATTAACAATTAATTGTTATTTTTTAGTTGTTGACCTTATTAACAAATGTCACGTGACTACCTCGTCTTTCTTCCATCCGATTATAGACCTAAAATATAGCGATATGCATTTTAAATTCGATAATTTTACCATAAAATAGCAGTTACGTCGATTTGAAAAGACTTGAAGCGAGATTGGAGACCGATTCACACACACTGGTATTGAGTAGAGTTGCAACAATTGCATATACCATTTATATAGGCCTATGGCCTATGTACTTACCGCACCTTTACCTCCGTGACCACAGACTGACACCTTATGTGGATTCTGGCCACCCATTCTCTTCCATCCATTGTCTCTTCTAATTTAGATCCCGGTCTGAGGATGTATTTCATAACTTGGTCTTTCCACTTAATTCTTGGTCTTCCAAGTGGTCTTTTATCTTGTGGTACGATGGAATATACTTTTAAAAGTTGATTTATCTCCAATCCACCACGCATAGCCTGCCCATCCAAGCCTTTTACTTCTGGAAAGCACCCCTATATCTGGGTGTTTACACATTTCTCTTAGCTCTCTGTTTGTTTTTATCTCGACCTCCGTTATCTTTAACTGGTCTGTATATTTTGTCTGCACTTTTCAATACTACGGGGAGAATTATGGTATAGTATGAGTCGACTTTGGTTTCTACTGCACCTTGCAGCTCATTGGACAGTTTTGTAGAGACCTACTACACCAATTGACGCTTTCATTACAAACCAAAATTATAGTATGACTCACATAGGTACATTCGGACATACAGAAAACGAAGTATCAACACTTAAACCACTTATATCTTAAACGATTAAGCAATAAATTTCTGAAAAAAGATTTCCCAAATATGAGATGAAATTTCCATGGCATAAACTAAATAACTTACTTACACAGTTTGCATTTACGACAAAACTTGATTAAACTGTTTGAGATGTATAGATCAAAATAACACATTTCCTGATAAAGCAGATCCTTCACGGTAGAAAAAAAACTAAATTTTAAAGTGAAATAGTATGCAGGCCAACACCGAAGAACAATATTTTTGTATACAAACAACTTGTAACATAAACATTTCAATGACAGTTTATAACCAGCTGTTAGTTTAACCAGCACTGAAAATACTTTGAATTGCTAGCGTCGGCTGCTAGACTTTTTTAAAATTAAAACTTAATTTATAAAAAACTGGGACCCTAAACTAAAATTATGGCTTCGACATTCCCTAGCTCTCAAAATTACCTTTCTTTCAACACAAAAATCATGAAAATCCGTCGAGTGGTTGATTCAGAATCGTGAAATAAAAAAACACTGTTTCGTTTTAATATTATAGATAGATAGATAGATAGGTACTCATAAGGTTGACATGGGAAACTCCACTGGGGAGAGCCACTGGGGCGGAGCTCGTAAAGATTTTTTAGATAAGAATGCGTCTATATGTTAATCGGGAATGTGAGTTATATATGAAACCAAATTTCAGCCCAATCCGACCAGTATTTTTCGCGTTTACTTGTCACAAACATTTATCCATCTAACCTTTGTCACTTAAAATATTAGTAGGATAACCAAAAGTAAAAATAATACAATAACCCAACTTTGTGTTTTATGAGAGAGTACCTGGGGGCCGAGCTTTGTTCGGGAAAAATCGTTAGTTTACTCTGAAAGCAGTCTTAGTATTGCATATACATATCAATTCCCACAATCCCCAATTGATGCTCGCATTGACTACTTCCTTCACAACTCCCTACGTCGAGGACCTGTTTCCCTCCCTTCCCATAGCATTTTAGGATTGCAGATACATTAATCTAATCATCATAAACAGCTCCCACACTACGGACAGCTCGCTAATAAACTACTTACAACATTTGAAGAAAATCGTCGGATCCGTTTTCGAGATCTTTGTGCAAACATACATACATACATACAAGCAAACATTGCTCGTATTAGAGTATATCGATGGTTAGAAGCACACATGTAGTATGTCCATTTTTTTTGTAAAATGAGATACCGCTACCACTGAATTGGTGGAGTCTTCATCTTTCCAACTGCACACTTGTTATATGTCCAATATAACCCAAAAATTTTAAATAAATAACAAAAGAAAATACAGAGTCTTGAGTATTGACTCGTTATAAAGTGCACACTTGTGTTATGTCCTTAAGTTTTACAGAGTAATAGTAGCTTTATTACTGGATATCTTGGTTCGTGTGCACACACATCTTATGTCCGGACGTAAAACTCTTGTGCAGAAGAATATGTTGTTCTGTTGCTCACAGGGTATTACACAAATGGACATGGAACTGTTGTGCAGTAAGATTTTATTCCTCTATGGTCAAGCAGCTGATTGTAAGTACATGCCAGATTTATTTGTATGCACACATGCCACATGTCCGGGACATAAAACTGTTGTGCAGAATACGCTTGTACTTTAATTCCAACAGTTCGTTAAACATCTGGACATGAAACTGTTGTGCTGTAAGATTTTATTCCTATGTTGGCTTTATCAGTTTTTAAAGAAAAGATTGTTTAAAAATGGATCCTAAAAGTCGAGGATTGAAAATGTTGGAGATTTTAAAGCGGAAAACAGATGGAAATGCTCATCACAAACTAGTTACAAAGGTGGAAAATAATTCAGCTTTGCTATGCTCTCCTACAGGTAAGCCAGAAGTGCTAAAAAGAAACACAGAATGTATGTCAAAAGTTCCTTTGGGCCTTATTTCAGATAAGCACTCAAATAATTATTTAACTGGCTTTGGAAAAAACATTTTCAAGTGGAGTATTTTTAGGAGAAGATGGTAGAAAAGGTAGGCCCGTTCCAAATGCTTCAAAGCCTGAGGAAATAGAACATGTTAAAAAACACATAGACAGTTTCCCAAGGATGGAGTCGCACTATTGTAGGAAGGACTCCAAAAAAACTCTATCTCTCTCCAGAGTTAAATGTTTACAGATAGTATGTGATGAGTTTGCACAAAGGAAAACATAAATCCTGTAAAAAAATGGGTGTTTCGTTCAGTGTTCAAATCCTATGATCCTCCCCTGACAACATTTGTCCCTAAAAAAGATTAATGTTCCAAATGTAATCAGTATCTGGCTGCTGAAGATGAAACTAAATTTGGTGAGGACTATGAAACACATGCAAGGCGAAAAACAGAAGCAATGGACATAAAGAAGAAAGACATGAACACTAAAGAAAAATATCAAGTAACAGCTACTTTTGATTTACAAGCTGTGTTGATGGTACCATTTGCATTTACTATAAACGGAAACTTTCTGTTTACAATTTCACAATTTTAGATTCTAATTCAGATGGATTATTATGTTATGTATGGGACAAGAGCAATGGAATGAAAGGTTCAAGTGAAATCGGTACAGGCCTTGTCATATACATGAAAAACCTACCTACTCATGTCAAACATGTTACAACCTATTCTGACACATGTGGAGGGCAAAACAGAAATCAGTTCATAGGCTCTGCAATGTTGTATATTGTAAATAAGACAAACATTGAAACTGTGGATATGAAAAGTACATGGAACCTGGCCACACGTACTTTGAAGCAGATTCCATGCACTCTACAATTGAGAGAGCACGTAAACACAAAAAGATTTACATGACTGAGGAATGGGGTGTACTTCTTGAGATGTCTAGGAAAAAAACCCAAACCTTACAATGTTAAAATTCAAAAATATACTGGAATGACATTTATGATCTAACAAGCCTAGGAATCTCCTTGTCATCCAAAATAGGACAATCAATATCAAAGGAAAAACAGTTAATTGGTTGAAATTGAAATGGCTGGAGTTTGACAAATTATTGATTAAAATGAATTAAATTGATTGTAAATTAATCAGTAAATTAATTGATTACTGATTGATTGATTATAAAATATAAATTCAAAATTATTTTCTAACTTTCATGATAAAATAATGTCATAATTATTCTGCAATGAATTGTGTAAAACTGGCAAACCAGCCCTTTAATCTCTGTTATAGATTTAATATTATGTTTTTATTTTCTACTGTTTTTAGTCAGATGTTTTATTTTGACTAATACTTGCTATTAATGATTAATAATTGAATGTGTCAAATGGTTTAATAAAATAGAAGTCTTGTTTACGTTCAAAAAAGGACAGGAGTTATTTTATTATCTAGAAATCTAAACTATTAATTTTAAACAATCTCTTTTTAGACACTTTGTGTTATGCACAGATGTTTTATGTCCGTGGCTCCAGGTTTTCTTAGTGCACAAGAGTTACATGTCCGACTTCTTCCAAAATATAATTTAATTTCTCTCAAAGTAGACTAAATAACGGTAAACAACTACTCAAAACATAAAATATTTTAAATAGGCATTCATATTTCACCCTAGTGTATTAAGTACAATTAAGGATTTTAAAAATATGTTAGAAACAAAACTTCTTTTTGCATTTCCCTAAAGTTTGGTAAAATGGACATATCATACGTGTGTTTCTAACCATCGATATGATATGTTGGTGTAAAGCAGCTATGCGGTAATAGTAACGCTGGTGTCTAGGCCACTAGGGCAACGTCCATCCCCTCACCCACAGGTTCTACGCTCACGGTGGAGGAAGACCCTGTGCATTGTGTTGCGATAGGAATTTGGGGGTAGCAGATTTTTATCCCCCTGGAATTTTACCCCAAACGTGACGTCACAAACCAGGGGGTAAAATTCTGACCGCAAAATTTTGAGTTTCGCGACATCAGTTCGATGGATTAAACACGGAATTAAAAGTATATTTTCATGGTTGTGAATTTAATCAGAACACATAAAAAAAAACCTAGAGTGTATGGGGCGGAATTTTACCCCCGGACATTTACCCCTTTCATGAGATCAGCTCAACATGCACAGCCCGAACTTTTACCAAAGGAATTTTACCTCCTGGCCAGATAAATAAATTAGTGGGAATGGTTAATTCTCTTCATTAAGTTTTAATTTTAATGGTAATCCTTTTATTGTAAAGTAGCCTATCTAACTTATTTGTAACATCAACTAATCGAACAGGTTTTTAATTTTAATTTTGAGATTCGAGTATCAGGATTCGATCATTGAAGCCAACTTTTGGTTTATATGATCAAAATTAAACAGCGAACTCTGTTTACTTAGTTGAGGTTAAAAACTTTAAAACTACTTTAGTTGGACAAGGGATAAAATTCCGGTTTTTATTGATAATCTAATTAATCACGCTCTGTCTATTTTCATTAGACTTCCAAATCCGCGGGGGTAAAATTCCGCCCGCGAACAAAATTTTGAGCGCTCAGGTTACTGCGTCATGTCATAGTGACGTCACCTTTGCCCAGGGGGTAAAATTTCAGGGGGATAAAATTCCGGTGACCAGGAATTTGCGCTCAGAGCTCCCCGTTCGGGCTCTTCCTTGCTCGTCACAGGTATATTTCTGGCACAACATACAAGAGCTGAAAGTGCACGGTTGTCCCTTATAAGCGTGATTCATCTGTATACCTTACTTCTCTGTGATTAACATCAGGATTGCAGATATATAAATGGAATCCACGATATTTTGGAGAAAATGGGGTTTTATTGGAATAAGAACTCAATAACAATGTGAAAATTTAAGAAGCCTGTGACCTCTTAAAACTATAAAATAACCTAGGCTGTATTTCAGTTCCATTCTTTTTTTGTTCGTGAGGTCAGAAATAAATTAAAATCTTAGCAGGATGTTGGCCCAAGCTCTCCACTGTTAGCAAGCATCTGAAACATTCACAATGGTCCTGTAAGACGCAATTGAATTAAATACATTCTGGTTGAATAGGAACAGAAGAATTTAGATTTCAAGCAAGCATGTTAGGAAATTATTATTATGTAAAGTACATTGACCATAATGTTTTGATTTATTTTAACTACAGACGAAACATTAATGCTTTTAAAGCCTTCTTGAGACATATTTATACATCTGAAGTGAAATCAAGTAGAGAAGCAACGAAGCAACAAACCAATGTGATTTTTCTGTCTGGCTTACTAACAAAATTAGCCCAATAAATAAATATATGGTATACAAAAGTGTAACAAGTAAGATAAACACTCCGGCTGAAGCAAACCTGCGGCCTAAGCAAATTTCGATTTACCTGGCTCGCTTTTTACTCAAGCAATAACTTAAACGAGAGGTCGTCCAGTGGTCGAAACTCAACCAAAAATATGTAATGTACTCACTTATGTTAATGTTTCACCCCACACTGTAAATAAAACATGTGATTGGAGTTTCTTACATTTGTTTTGATTTTCTGTTTATATTTCGTTGTTATTTCGTCACCAGCATGGCAACGCATAAGATCCATGTAAATTTTTTCAAACTTTTAAACTAATTTTTTGCGCTTATCTTTGAGCCTATTTAAATTTATAAAGGGATTCTGCACACCTACAGGAAAATAGCTTTTTAACTGTATGCGTAGATTTTCCCTACGATGCACACGAGCTGAGAAAAAAGGTTTTAAAGAAACATGCTTGCCTATTAATATCTATCTATATATTAATAGGCAAGCATGTTTCTTTAAAACCTTTTTTCTCAGCTCGTGTGCATCGTAGGGAAAATCTACGCATACCGTTAGAAAGCTATTTTCCTGTAGGTGTGCAGAATCCCTTTATAAATTTAAATAGGGTCAAAGATAAGCGCAAAAAATGAGTTTAAAAATTTGAAAAAATTACATGGATCTTATGCGTTGCCATGCTGGTGACGAAATAACAACGAAATATAAACAGAAAATCAAAACAAATGGAAGAAACTCCAATCACATGTTTTATTTACAGTGTGGGGTGAAACATAACATAAGTGAGTACATTACATATTTTTGGTCGAGTTTCGACCACTGGACATTATACTCGTATAGATAGATAGATAGATATGCCAGATTCATTCCCTATCTAAATTACATTAGGTCAAATGAGTACTTAGGTTTGCTGCTACAGGGAAGGCAAAGTGTGTTTATAGTGGCATATCAATAGCTTTGTATGAAGTTAATAGATTTGCAATACTGCAAATATAATAAAATATATCTTGAAACAGGCAAACTATAACAGTTTGCTTATTCTCCATAAGTAGGAGTAAAACAATTTTAAAATCATACTGTCCTAGTATTTTATAATCCTCACGTAAAGTCCTTAAAACCTAGACCCTGGCCCTTGTGCTCTCTATTACATACTTAATTCCGATTTGTGATTGTTATCTCTTATGTAAAGAGGAAGCAGGTTTTTAATAAATAAATAATCAAAAGTTGGAGTCATCCAAGGAAGTGCAACCAGTCTACAATTTGTATCCTGTATTATAATCATAATTGATCTATATAAATTATGATTATAATATAGAATTAAAATTGTAGACTGGTTGTAAAGCATCTTGTTGTAAGCTCCTCTTTGGATTATTGGTTAGATGATGCCTCTTTGTTGGGAATTATTTTTTTATTATTGTATCTGCAAAACAACAGCTGTCTGTTGTTCTAAGGACACAGAGATGGAAGCATGGAATAAAGGATGGTAGTGTGGCTAGAGATTAAAAAAGTATGTGTTAGGTGTATGTATAGTTTATAAAACTTACGTATTGGAGGAGCTCATTATTCTTGAAAGAGTTGGTCATAATCATGTTCAAGATAAGAACTGCCATTTCCATAATCCATATTAAAAGCTGAAACAAAAAAGCAAAAGATAGGGTTCTTGTTCTTAGCAAGGAAATTTTCTCTGGATGGTTAAATCTCTTTTACTATGTACAACAAGATTATTTCATCTATTATTGTGATTTTTGCCATCATATGAAATTTTACCTTAATGGCAAGTTAAGAATATTGTAATTGCTTGCAGAAAACTTGGCTTTGATTAATGGCATAATGAATCTAATGGCTAAAGTGTACAGGCCTAGATAGAAAGTGTTGAGCATCAGTCCTTCCAATCGAGCTGATCTTAGGCCTCCATACATTAACCACATTTTTTTCAGATTGTGGGGAAAAACATACAAGTTGAACAATAACAATTCACACTATGCCAGTGGCCACAGTAACTATTAAAAGTTTAAAAACAATGCAGCAAATATAAATCGACAAAACAAATTCAGGTCTAAAAAAGCGTAAAAAAACATTTTTATAAAATTTTTATCATTTCTACGAGTACCCCTAGGATCACCCTTTTAACTATAGAGTTTACCCCGCCCCCTTTGTTGTATATTAGTGTCATATTCCGTATTGTTTTAAGTGTTATTATTCTTTGTCTTACATATTAAGGCTAGGTATGCTATTTGAGTTGTTGTGTTGGTAACACTGTTATTGGATCTAATTTTAGTTACTTTTGTACATTTTGATGGTTATACTTCCGAGCTAGACATACTGCTGTGTTTTTTATTCACTATTAATGACTATGTTTTGTGCCTTAACTTTATCATAATAAATCCTGTATAAATTATCAATACCGTGAATTATTTTAATACCTAGGTGCAAATTTTCCAAATACTATCAACATATATCCATAAACAAGTAAACTACAACAGTTTTCATTTGCTCCATAAGAATAACATGAAAATTTTATATTACACTTTTTTAGAATTTTCTCCGTGACCGTTCAAGGCATACAACAGAGCTTCAATATACTAAATTAATTATTTCCTTTTTTAAGCTCTACAAAATGGTTTAGAAAGAAATTGTAAAAGTTTTTGTTTTTAGGGTGAAAAAAGAGAAAACCCCATTTTTACCTCATAAACCCCTGTTCCCATTGTCCGATTATGCTGGTTCGCGAACTCGTTCGAATAAATGTAGGTTTATACGTTTTTACCAAATTTCATCAAAATCATCAGAAACGCACCGCTATGGACTTTTATGTTTTTGCTTGAGTTATCGCGCTAATGGACACATATATATATATATATGAATATATAAATATATGTGTTATATATATATATATATATATATATGAATCTGAACGGATGGTGTTTTTTGCCTCTGGGGATCTCAAAACAAGGTCCCGGGTTCCCGTTGCGAAGCACGGGTATGGTGGCTAGTTCCCTATATAGGAAATTTGCTAAACAGATTTTTTTAAACGGATTTCGGGATTAAAATCAGCTTGAAAATCTAGTTTATGTGTCCCAACACTATCATTACGTTAAAAATAATATTAATATCCAATATGGCGGATCCAAGATGGCAGCCATAAACGTGTTCCCTATCGGAATGAAGCACTAACCACCCAATAAACATTGGTGGTGGTCCCAAGTTATTATCTAAAAAAATGTGCATAAAAATGCGTGTGCAATTTTTTTTATTTGTCCAATGTTGGGAAAAGCCACAATTTTTATTTGTGATTTTAGGGGTTTTCCCGTGGACCGATTTTTGGCAACTTTTAGTATGTCACTCTACAGACCAAACACTACAAAATAAACCATAAAAAGTTTTCTACTTACATAAACAACATACTTCTCTTAGTATGTAAGCCAAAGAGCTACATTTTTTAGTAGGAAACGTGGACTTAACTTTGTGATCATTGCAGAGGAAAGCACTCTAAGGCTAAATAAATCTAATACGTTAAGGACATTCAATCTATGTTTCCATAAAAGTCAAGTGATTTCAGAGGAATAGCCTATGACTACATCCAAGAAACCCTTACTAACATTTTTATTGAATGATTTAATTGTTATTCACAGTTAAGGGAAACAAAAAACCAACAGAGCAACATCAGGCCTTTTACTTTGCATTTTCTCAGGTACCGGTAATTAGTAGTTTACGCAACGATTCCGTTAAGTTAGTCTTTACGACACGAGTAGAAAATTTAAGGCACTTCTACGAAAGAAAAACTTCTACGAGTGTCGTAAAGACTATTAACACGAGTTGTGTACACTACTGTACTTTACCTACGACAGTTTTAATTTGGTTTTTAATTACTAACAATTACTACTCATAACTTCTTAGAGAGGTTATGTTTTCGTTTATTGTCATTGCTACTGAAAGTGGTGCAACAACTTATTGTATAATCAGCTGATTTCATGTAATTACGTGTTTGTTAAACTTCGTAATAATAATTTACCTTTTTCAGGGAATAGGTTCTGCTAGCAGCATTCTTACCATAAATACTGTATCAGGTACAATTAGGGAAATATTGCATACTAGTGGCATGTAGGGACATATAAGTCCCTAAAAAGCTCAATAATATAAAACGAATGATTCCAATAAGAGGTTTTCAAAATAAACCACATTTTCATTAATCGTTTTAAGCTTATTTTGTTTTTTGTTTCTTCAATTTAATAAATTGCTGGTATGTAATTTCATGCCTTTATTTAGATTTTGGTGGGGGTACAGTTTCTTAACTGGGCTATGCTAATATCGATTGAAACTATCGATTTGATTAGTGAACCTTCATGCGAATTTTTCACCATCAGCAAGTTTGGTTGGTTAGGTTAGGTTATGATAGTTAAATTTTATAATAGATATATTTAAAAATAACGATTATTAATCAATATTATGAATTCGATAGTTTCAATCGATATTAGCATAGCCCAGTTAAGAAACTGTACCCTTTGGTGGCAAAATATTAGCACAAACAGTTTGTGCTCTCATTTCCATCACGTCAACTTCACTTTCACTAACTGACACTTTTAAATCAGTTCAATCTACCTTCCTTTAATTTCCACGAACTTAGGTTAAGAATACACGAGTATCAACAGGAACAAGTCGGATCAACAATTAAAATTTTCAAATGATCAGCTGATTAGTTTGACGTTCGAAGCATTACAATTTTACTTCTTTTCTCTCAATCCTTGAACCTCATTGGTCCGTTACCCGTGTTGAGAAAATGAGAAAAACTGCTGTTATGAAATGAAACTATGCTATTATGAATGTAAACAGCTGATAAGTGAAACTTTTCAATTCTAAGAACTGAACTGAAAAGGCTAGTTTTAAAAACGGTCGTAGGAAATAGTAGTTTACGCAACGATTGCGTAAAGATAGTCTTAACAACACGAGTAGAAAATTTAAGGTACGAGCCTTGGCGAGTGCCTTAAAAACTTCTACGAGTGTCGTTAACACTATTTACCTACGACCGTTTTTTAAAGTAGCCATTTCAGTCCAGTTTTAAGAATTGAAAAGTTTCACTTTACAGCTGTTTACTTTCATATCCGCATAGTTTCATTTCATATCCGCATAGTTTTCTCATATCCACACAGGTAACGGACCAACGAGGTTCAAGTATTGAGAGAAAAGAATTAAAATTGTAATGCTTGGAACGTCAACTAATCAGCTGATCAGCTGATCAGTTGACCAATTTAATTGTTGATCCGACTTGTTCATGTTGATACTCGCGTATTCTTAATTAAGTTGGTGGAAGTCAATACAACAAAATATTAAGATAAAAGCCCTAATAATATTGCTTGTATTAACCTTAATATGTTATATTTTTCTAAGTGGTACTTACTGGAAATGTTATAAAATTATAAAAACCATTTCATGAATTATTTTTATATTTTACAGTAAAAGAATTGCCATGCAGAAGTACAGGTCATTAGACGTTCTCTGGACTAATGTTAAAATGAAAAGTGAGAAAATTACCATGTTAACATCTTTCAAATTGATTGATTGGTACTTTAATAGCAAGAGTACCCTTCTAAACTACAAAACTGTCATCTTGAGCAGGTCATCCTTCACAATACTCCTCCTCGTGTGGTAGTCCGACGACAGAGCCAAAATGACAACAAAGTCACATGACTGAATTCAGGCCATCGATTGGGTAAGAGGATTAAGATGGTTTTGGAAAAACAAAGAATACACCCTCCTATTAGATGGTGGATAATGTCAGTTTTCGAATGATACCAACCGAAATAAAGTGAGTTTTGGAAATGATACACACTTTTTAACATTAAATATTAGTAGGATTAGGCCTAAACAAGTTTTGACACGATATTTTTTTAACGAATAAATGCGTCTTTATCTGCTGAATGCAGTGATACCAATAACTCAATTTCGAAAGAAATTTATAAAGAGAGTTTTGGAATAGACCGCCTCAAATATGACTGTTATTCGTTCAGAAATGTAATACTTTGCAATTTCTCGAATTCGAGCAACATGTACACTAGTCATAGATAAAACATACTCTGGTGTTGGTTAGTTTATGGGCAAATCAAATTGAATTAAATCAAAATAATTTATTCCAACAACAACAAACAAATATTCATTAAAAAACATACATAGAGAAAAACAAGTATTCATACATAATATTTCACTTTCTCATGTTTTGGTTTTGTACATTCAAAACATGTTTCCACATTAATTCTGTACCAGTCATTACATTCAAACACAACTACACATTTCAAAAAGACTCTATGATGGTCAAGCAAGACAAGATGGAGGTAAGAAAACAGATTAAATAAAACAGATTACAAACAGGAAAATGTATTTGCACAAACCAGTCCTCACTTGACACCCTCTCTTTGCAGTCAGAATGTCAGAAGGTAAATTAGGAGAAAGGGTAAAAAATAAGAAGTGCAAAGAAATAAACCACAGGATAATTATTATAAAGAGTTAGCGGAAGGGAGGATGGAAAATAAAGAGCAAAATAAAATATTGCATGCAGTAATATTTATTTCACAAACTATACCTCGCTGGTTTTCCCATTTGGAAGACGGAAAGCTGCGTATTTCCTAGGCAGGTCTTTAAAGTGTGCTGGCTTTTCAGATGTCCCATGGAGAGTGAGTATAAAACCCTTGATGTAGCCGCTGTAGGGTCTCACGTTTTGTATTCTCTACACAAAGCAAATTACTTAAATTAGTTTTTGAGATTTATCATAATGACCCAAAGATAAACCTGTTTGTTGTGTGTAAACAATTGTCTTTCGGCGCTTGTATTTAACGTAACATAAAACGTGTTGTTTAGTGTTTGAAAGAATAATTATTTGTAAGCAAAATGTTGGCAAATAATGAAGACATTGAAACAAAGTATAAACCTGTTGTTGCATGTTAACAACATTACAAACCAAAAATTAAATTCATATTTTGATTCATTAGGTTTGTCAAATTTCATTAGGAAGATTTGTATTTGCTAATTTTTGATTTTTTGAAACAATTAAATTTAGGTTTTGATTTGTTTGTGAGACGATTCCATCTAGGTTTTGATTTGTTTGTGAGAAAATTTCTTAGGTTAGAATTTGTTACAGTCTTGTAAAAATGCATGGTAAAAGTTAACCTCTAAATACATTCAATTACCCATTATTTAACACACTTTATTAGTAATTGTAGGACAAATATAATGTATAACACAAGTGCAAAGTCTCTTTTCACTGGCCTACGGCTCGTGCATAAACATTTACATGAGAAGAGTTTGGAAAACACTAATCTTAGTAACTCGGAAATAAAAGTGTACTAGATAGCAATGGAAGGTTGGCAACACTTACTGTAGCCTTGACCTCTATCTCCCACACTCCCTTAGGGTCTTCTCCCCAGTTATGTACAGACTTGATGCTCCAGTTTTGTAGTCCATCTTTGCTACTGTCCTTTGGCCGAGGCTCCAAAAGAGTAGTCTTCGTTCCTGTTTGAAAGAAGGACAAGACAAACATTTTAATGTGTAGTTTTGCATAGATAATCTGCTTAGAAAGCGACCTCCTCCAGCATTGGTTTAGCATTGGCGCGCAGGTCGTTTTCTAAGCGGCCGAACTATAGTGTATTTATGCACTTGAAAAATTATATCGCCCGCCTCAGGTTCAAAGGACCGTTGCAATATTGCACTATAAAACATGGTCAGGTGATTGGAGTAAGAAGTTTGAACTAACGCATTACTTGCAAGTCTCTAAATACTCAGAATTTACCTGTTATATTATACAATATGTATAAGTATACTGTAAGATTAAAGTCTGTTCAAAGTTTTGGAGGTTTGAGGGGAAGCGATTCCATCCCCTTCACCTCACCTTAACTCTGAAACATTGGCCGGCAGCTGATCAGCTGATATATAGATTATGCTAAAAAAAGTGGTGAGGGAACCCAAGAAAGCTTTCCCTTAAACCACCTAAATTTTTTGAACGGACTATTGTAATTTAATATTGGATAAAACATTTAACAACTTTGAGTGGGATAAGTCTTTTTTGTAAACTGCCAGTCATGGGCATTACAAGTAAAAAAAACAAAAAAAAAACAACTACAACAACATTAATGGTAATCCAAACACCAAACTGTTGAGTGGAACCGCCAACAAACAAACTCATGGAGGGGAAAATTATTTAAGAGATAAAAGATAAAAAAAAATCTATGAGAAAGCAAAAGGTTGAGGTCAAAACTCAGGTTTCCTCTCAGTTGAGGTTTCCTCTCAGTATTGCCTTTATAAATTTGAAACCAAAAGGATTACTTTTTATTATCAGACAATGTATGTGAAGGAAGGTGTTTACCAACCTGAAGGAGAAGTGATGGTTATTGTTATGGCTCCTCTGTAGGGATACTGGACAGTAGTTGTAACCTCTAACTGCTCCAAGAACTTGACATTGTCTTCTTCTTTGTCTAGACAACCATCCACGTCAAACTCAAGATCAGCCACTTCTCCCACTGTGAAATATATGGGCGATCTGCAATTTATTCATCCACATAAAATTTAGGCCTACATCATAATGTTTTCTTATATGAACGTGGAAATACTCTTTTGTGTCATACTGGAAATATTATTTTTTCAGCATAATCAATGACGTTTTCATACTGTTTTAGATATTCCGTCCTTATGGCCGCAATTGTATCCTATTTCTTAAAAAAATAAACCATGTTTAATCAGGGACTCACATTGTATGCTCTTCTGTCAAATTAATTTTCCACTATTAGCTTCTGATACTTTGATAATTTACCTCACACATAACATGCTATAGTTTGTAAGTTTTTCTTTAAGTCTGGCTTGATTATAAAGTCTATGTATGCAACAGAAAACAATAATTGATAGTAGCACACTCCGTCATTTGTCAGTGGCTCGATTCAATAATGCAGTTTCATTCACAACTTTACACAGAAATAGGATGTCTATCATCCTCCATAGTCCAAGGAACAACTCACTAAGCTAGAACTCCTTCAACTTAGCAAACAAGTCTCGTTTGAAAAGGATTTGAAAAATCAGATTTTAATCAAGTCAAATATACAGTTGTATTAGATTCCATGTTTTGTCACCTACATACTACATACTAGGATGTGTATCTTAAGATTAAGGTGAGTGAACATGATGAGTTCTGAATTATTGAGATGACAGCTATGTTAATTACTAAGATCAGTCAGTTCTTTACTCGGTATCATGTATTAAGATCTCAATGCTGTATGCTTTGTGTTTCCTTGTTACATTCAGTGTTCCTTTGAATAAAAAAATCTATCCTTTAAAAACATACATTTTCTTAGCTTAGAGAAAAACATTTCAGTGTTTGACTTTGGTAAAAACATAAATGAACTGATACGAAACAATTCAGGCAATATTTTGAGAAGCTCCAACTTATTAAACTCTCATTTTGACTACGCTGATTTAACGATACACAATCAATCAGCCCTTTCAGACAGTGACGGACACCTGGGCAAAGAGCTAAATGTTAATCTGAATTTAAATTACCCAATACGTTACTCACTCAGGATTGAGTTTGACAACACAAGTTTTCTTCTTAGGTACGTTTGTCCAGCTCTTGGCCAGTTTGACCATGTTCTCTGCATTGAGGAGGCCGAACCCAAAGTCGTTGCTGACCCAGAAGCCTCGGCCATTCTTGTACCAAATGTCTCCATTATCTGCTACCGGTGCTACCTCGGCTCCCATCGATATTATGTGGTAGATGTCTCGAACTGTCAGCTTTGGGCTGGATAGGAAAAAAGCCTATTTAAGAAATTCTGCAGGAGAAATTTTAAAAGATTTATAAATATATAATTTGCAAAATGGCGAGAGAGTTTAAGATTTTTATTAGTATGTGAAATAATAATCATGATGATTATTTTAATTACTTCAGTATTTGTGAAAGATTACACGAGCCACAGTTTTACCAAAATCTAGTAACTTTGCTGCACCTGTCTTTTCTGAGTATAATATATTTTCTGGGAATGCGTAATTTAAACTTTACATAAACAAGCAAGCGGTTATCGGTAGTCTTGGTTTGGTTTACTCTTATAAAAAATACACTAAAGTAATCAGGCTCATAGAGTTTATTTAATATTTTAACTTCGTTCAAAACCCTAAAAAACAGTATCAGGGAGTTGATTTAAGTCAATCCTCATTAACAGCTACTTAAGAAATAACAAGTCAGGGTAGTTGAATCACTTCACTTTGAAAAAATAAAATTCTGAAAGAACACATCAATCTAGAACAAAACATGTGCAACTTTCTTTTGTTTAGGCATTTTCTAGTTGTCTCTTTCAAAAAGGGATTGTTTAAGATGTGTCGTTATTGTTAGTGCTATGCTTACTTGGCTTCCAAAACAAGAGCAATAATGCCTGAGGCGATGGGGGCCGCCGCAGATGTTCCACTAAAGGAAGTGGTGCATCCACCATTCAGGTCTATGGTGGCCTGTAACAATCACAGGTAGGTAAAGTAGATAAGTTCTGCAAAGTTTGAAAATTATGGTTAATAAGTCAATTCAAGGCCCTACCATGGTGATTGAAGTCAGAAGCAATATATTTGAAGAGAAATATTTGATCAACATCAGCTATTCAAACGTAAGTCAATATGAAAAATGTATCAAACTACTGAAGATGTTAGGCTACAATAGGAGGAGAAGTCCAGTTGCAGTATCCAAGGTGAATGGTTGAACTTTAAGATTCAAGATCTTTATTTTTCATTAAGTAATACAAGTAGACATTGTCATTACTGTTTTCTTAAGTTTAACATACAATTAGTTTTCTTTTAAAGAACAGCATGAATGCACCAAGTGAATAGGTAAAACCATGCCTTAAATAAAATCTAAACTTAAACAAATTAACAATTTACATGGAATGGTCAGTAACAAAAACGAATATCCTCTAAAAAAAAATTGTAGGAGGTAAGCACTTTCATATCTGGAATAATACATAGTACCATTGACTTTTAGTTTAGGTATAGTAGACGTGGATCGGCTGTCACTAATTGTTTTTGTTGATCAAAAGAAAGTTTTTGTTTATTTGAATGAGCTACTCCAGAGTGGGCTACAGTCAACATTATTTCCACTCTTAGTTGTTGATACTAAGATAGTGGATGTGACATAAAATGTACCACACAGCTTAGCTGATAGTTTGACTTGGTTGATGTAAAAAGTTGATCTACCGTATTCCACAGAAATCAGTCATTTACATCTGCTTACTCTGTCGGTGACTCTCCATTTTTATAAAAATCTAGCGACAAAATTATTATGGGGATGGAATATCTAGTTCTATCAATAGTGAATGCTCAAAGCACTCAAAAAGTGACTGAGGTGATACTTTTACAAACCTCTTCACGATCAAAGCAATGAATTGTTCCATCAGTTTTAAAGCATATATTGTACTTACCACTTTCTCATCATTGCTGTTGCCCCCGGAGTATGCACCGGCATAGATAGCTGTGCACCGCTCGCTGTAGTACACAGTCTTGCCATTCTGTGACACGCTGCTGATTCCGATCGTGTGTGCATTGTTGACGAGTCCATCAGCACCACAGTTATCTCCCTGGTGCTTGCCGTTCCCTCCTGCGAAAACGTAGATAGCTCCTTTGCCTTTCCTACCCTAAAAATTATCAAAGTTTTGGCTTAAGCTTCTTATGTTGCAATATATTAAGTATTATCTAGGTTACGTACCTTATACAGTCAAAACAGTTCTGAATTTAGTCACTAAAGGACGATGCGCATTTCAAAGCTTTTGGCCGGCACATGTACCTGTATATATGTAATGAACTATGTGTTAGTGTTATGTGTTTTTAATGTTTAAAAATTTTGACGAAATAGCAAGATGAATTGATAAATGTATCCACGGACCTGAAGATAGAGCTTAAAAGCTCTGAAATGCGCATCGTCCTTTAGTGACTAAATTCAGAACTGTTTTGACTGTATAAGGTACGTAACCTAGATAATACTTTGAATAACAGTTCAGGAGGCAAAATAATGATTAAAATATATTAAGGTGAAAACATTATTTGAATTGACATAATCTAATTTAAACAAATTGCTGTTTAAAGAGTGTAAGTAATCACTAATCAATTTTATGTTTCATTTGAAAAACAAATGTTGATCTAAACTATTTATAACACAACAACAAATGTAATACAACAGAACTAGAGCATACAGTTTAGACTGTCTACTTCAGTATCAACAAGTCGGAGGACACTGAGGAGAAAATATAGATGCTTATTAAATCTGTTTTTGATTTCAGAAACAAAATTTCATTGGACCTCTTAGTTTGAAGAAAATATCTTTCTTTCAAGCTAGGCTAACTTATAAGGCTTCCTAGTAAAAATTATACGAGGCGCTGATGCATGTATGAAAATACTGTAACATACGATTTTATTTTCAAGTCATACGATTACTTAAAAGTTTACTTAGTTGGAAAAACTTACATATTATAATTGGAAGTGTAAAAAAGAATTGCTCAACATAGGGTATTGTATTAAAGAAAAAAACAATTTATTATATTACATTTATTATGTTAATATTATATTTTTTGTAATCCATATATAAATTCTAAAGTACTCATGAACTTTTTAGAAAACTACAAGCCTACAAGTCACACCCGCATAAACCATATACTTAAAATGTTCGCCATGATGAGAAACCTTGCGCAATTTTATTTCGTGCCATTTAAGGTCGTAATATTATTCTAAAGGGAACTTTCTATATATCTAATGTTAAAAATATTCAGCTGTACTTTATTTGTATGTTATTCTTTCAATTTATTGCCTTCCGTTTTATTTTTATTTTTTTTTTTTTATTTCAGCTTAACTTAACCAATCAAGTCAAACGGGGTGGAGCGGGGTAACAGCTAGTTATGATAACAGCTAATTTGAAGTAAGCAGCATCAAAAAGCTGCGATACAAAATGAGAACTGCCAAAGTAGGATTGTTTACAGTAATGTTTATGTTTTTAATTTAATACAAAATTTGTGATATTATGTGAATGTTTGATAATTTACTTTTTTATATTGTTTAGGTGCAGTGGTAGAGAAGAATTGCTATGGTAGATGTTAATTAACTGAACATATTACAAAAACAGACTGGAGTCCAATCATGAGCAATCACGAGGTTAATCAGTGCTCAGCATGTTTTTGTTCGACACTGAGTAACTGCATCAAAGCCTCAACTAAAACAATCAAACATCACTCTACAAGATTAAAAAAAAATAAAGCCTTGGATTACCGTAGATCTTATAAAATTAATTCGAAAACGAGACAAGCTAAGTAAAAAGATCAAAACCCAACCGTTTAATATATTACTACTAGATAGATTCAGGGCCCTGCGCCTATCTTTAAATCAAAACATAAAAATTGTAAAGAAAAATTATTATAGGGGTAAAATTTCAGAATCTAACAGGGATCCAAAATTATGTTGGGGCATAGTTAGTGAAATATCAGGCAGGAATTGCTCTATGGACCATTTCCCACTTGAAAAAGTATTACCTGGTTCTTCGAATTATGCGAACATTAAAACTAAAATAGCAAACGATTTCAATAACTTTTTTACATCAGTAGGTTCTAAATTGGCCAACTCAATAAATTCAGCTGGGGCTCCAGTTGTAAACGACGCCGACTTCTCACTTGACACGAATTTTACATTCAACACGGTCACACACGCTGACATAGAACGTTACGTCCAGGGTCTGCGCGGAGGGTCTGCACCTGGCCATGATGGTATCTCGGCCTTTGTTCTTAAAGAAAACATCCACTCTCTATGTGCTCCTCTTCTGCACATTGTCAATCTTAGCCTGACATCTGGTATATTCCCAAACGAACTGAAATTGGCCAAGATCATTGCATTGCACAAATCTAATGATTTCACAGACATGAACAACTATCGTCCGATTTCTTTGTTAAATGTAATTGCTAAGCTTTTACAGAAAATTGCCAAAGACCAACTTGTTTTTTACCTCCACCAGTGCAATATTTTAAGTGAAAATCAGTATGGTTTCAGGAGTGACAAAAACATATCTGATGCTTTATTTGATATTAATAAATACATTAACGAGGCAACTTATGGCAACAAACGAAGTATGTTAATTTTCTTAGACTTGAAAAAAGCTTTTGACTCAGTGGACAGAAGTCGATTGTTGCGCAAACTTGAGCTTGTCGGGGTGCGCGGCACCTCGCTCGCTTGGTTCAGCAGCTACCCCTCTGATAGGCTACAAACTGTCGCACTAGGTGAAGTGTCAAGCGATGTTTTGCCAGTGGAGTATGGTGTGGTCCAGGGTTCGACCCTTGGTCCTGTTTTATTCCTCATTTATATTAATAATATTTCTAAGATTCAAACAGAATGAAAATTAACATTATTTGCTGATGATACTCTAATATTTGTAACCGGAGCATCCTGGGAGGAGGTTAAAAACAAGGCAGAATCAGACCTCTGTTTACTAAAAAAAAATGGCTTGACCAAAATGTATTGTCCCTTAATATATCTAAAACAAAATTTATGCCAATTTCATTACGCAAGATAACCGAATACAAACTTGATAACCTAACTATTCATGTCTGTGGAAATCATTTCAATAACTCTTGTTTCTGTAGCAAAATTGAAAAAGTTGATTCATACAAATATCTTGGTATTGTTTTTGATTCAAAGATGAAATGGTCGGGACATGTTGAATATCTAAAAAATAAATTACGTAAATATATTTATGCATTTAGGCAACTTAGTGATATTCTCGAAGAGCAAGAAATTAAAATAGCATACTATGCATATGTTCAATCATTGTTGTCCTTTGGAATTATTGCTTTTGGTGGTGCTTACAAAACTATCTTGCAACCTGTTTTTGTAGTGCAGAAAACAATACTTAAAGTTGCTTTAAAAAAACACTTTAGATATTCAACTGACGATCTTTTTGTAGAATCGGGAGTTTTGACAGTCAGGCAGTTATTTTTAAAATTTATTTTAGTTCACATGTACAAAAACGTTGATAATATTTTTGTAAAAATTACTCATCCCCACAATACGCGCTTTTCTCGAAATGTTGGTGTAAGTGTTCCACAAACTTTCAAATCATTTTCAAATACGAATTGCTTTCACTTAACCCAAATCATTTATCGTAATATGTGTAACAGATATCAAAATGTCAACATTCTAAATTCACCCTCTCTCTCTCTATTTAAGAAGCGTGTTGTGGGGTGGCTTGTAGGACTGAGTTCAGAGGACACCGAGGCCGGTTAGGCGGACCTGACCGTTGACCCTACACTTCACTACACAATCACTGATACACCACCTTCACTGGCTGACTAATACACCACACTCCACCTCTCCTCTTCAATCTTCACTAAATTTTTATAAATTACCTCTGTTTGCACAAAGAGTTTTTTTTACCGTCAATTTATTCCTGAACACTAAAAATTCAGTTTCAAGCAAGACAAATAAAAAAAAAGTTTAAATTATACGATTTTTTTTCTCCTATATATTTTTTACTTCCCATTTAAATTAATCTTTTCGCAACTCGAGTCTACGCACAGGCCCTGCCTATGTAGACTTTTTCCTTTCTTATAGAATGTATTTTTTTACACTTTTATTTACTTATTTCTACAGTATATATTTTTTGTTTTGTTATCTAGTTAGTAATGTTTTGCTGTATCATATTTAAGTAAAGAAAAAATACAATGTACTTATCTGTAAATAATTAATGGGAAATAAAATATTATTTCATTTCATTTCATAATACTATACTGTATATACTATACTATTTCTGTAATACTATAGCATACCGTACCGTAAATATTAAGAACCAAATTCTCTCAAACCTTATCCTCCCCCATTGCAAACGCAAAGCTAGAGTATAAAACTGCAATAAGCATTTTATACTTATACGCCAACCCCGTACGAAGAACGGGTACTCTGCTAGTAGTAATAGTCTGAAATAGCCACTCAAAACTATACTTATAAATAATATAAATAAACTATACTTATACACTCAAAACTTATAAATATTCTACCTGATTGTAGACTGTAGGAATAGTGTATATTATGTTTGGGACACACTAACAGGTGTACTGTGTACTACCATGGTGGAAGGAAATGTTGTACTGCATTGTATTAATGTGATAAAACAAATGATACAGTTAACAATAAGTTGTATATTCAGTTTGGCTTGGTTTAGTTTGCTTATCTGACAAATGTCACAATTTCTTATTATTATTTAATTATATTATTATTTATTTATTATTATTTATTATTATTATTTATTATTATTTTATTATTATTATTATTTATTATTATTATTATTTATTTATTTATTATACTATTATATTATTTAATGTCTGTTTCTTATAGTTTAATGCGTTGAAATTGTACTGACCTTTCCTATTGCAATGTATATATTGTTTAACGGAATAAAGAATTGTCTATTGTCTATTGTCAAACATCTGTAATTTGAATATGGATTTTGGTACATCGCTTTACATAGGATCGCTTTTTTTTGTACATAGGATAATACGTTTTGTGATGTTGGTAGTCCTGCTGTTATTTGGTAAATGTTGATGTGTATGTGAAGACTATCTGCGGTGTCTGCTGGTGTCTCAAATATAATATGTTTAACTCATAATGTGTTTAAATCTTTTACCACAGATCAAGCAACAAAACTTTAAGTAGGGGCTCTTTTCAACTGTGTTCATGTTTATTCTAAAACAGCGCCTACACCTTATTTCTAGTTCTATTCACAGTCAAAAAAGGTAGTAGAAATTCAAGCTTTACCTCTGAGGCTCCCTTGTCAAAAGCCTGATCTGTCATACGGCCGACCTGCTCCATGGTCTGTCCGTCGTCTGCTGGTCCCCAAGAGTTGGAGTAGATGTCAAACTCTTTCAACATGTGTATCAGACCTCGAGCTTCCACGTAGTCTACAGACCGATGACCCAGTACCTTTACTCCTGCAAAAAAACAACCTTGCTGTAAAAGATAGAAGTTTTAATTTCTAGGAAACGTTTTGTTGAAATAACACTTGAGACAGACTTAAGGGAGAAATTTAAATTTCATGGTAATAAGGAAAGAAGAGAAAAAGAAGAAGCAGTGTGTGGTTTAAGTTGCTTTGTTTCATTGTATGTGAGTGACTTGGAATAATCTTAACAAGGTTGATAAAGTATGCCACCTGTTAACTTCTAAGGTAAATCAAGGAAACCTCAACTTTGATTTATTTTAAACCTTGCAAACACAAGGAAATCTTATACTGTAGTATACTGTATGTCGAAAAGTGAATTTCATTCCAATAACATTCACAGTCAGTTTTAGTGAGAGGTACATGGTTAATTAGAAACATTTTAACACAAATTATGATCTTCTCTTACTGGTAAGGCGCTTGGTCTATTAGCAGAAACAAGTAAAAACAGCTTAAAACTACAAACAACTTGTTGCTGCGTAGCTGAGTGGTTTATCGGTGTTCGTCTGACAATCAAGAGGTCACCAGCGATCCTGAGCAATCTCAGCAGTAGTGTTTTGATGGTTCAAAACCAGACGCAACTGTCCTCACTCATTGGCTTATACGTAATCGAACAGAGATAAAATCTACTCAACCACACTATACTACCTCTACTATACTGTATACTATCTCTATATCTCTCTACCTATGATGTTCATCCTTCAATCTTCTTTGCCTTACAAATATACACTCATCTATCAGAGTCATTTGATCGGCCACTACGGTCGGTCCGATACCGTCCCTACCTAACAGTGTGTTAGTCGCTCGAGTGTGTAAAACCTGCTGTGTTTCCATAGTGGCATTGCCATTAGAAATGTTGTAGGGACGGTATCGAACCGACTGAGGCCAATCAGTACATGTTTTTTTTTAACCAATGTCGTTGGGCCGACATCGTGCCGATATCATTTCGGTGTGGTGTCGGCTAGTGTGAAAACCCAATGTTAACAATTAACACTTTTTTTTTATTAAAGTTTTAGTCACAAATAATCATCTAGCTTATAAAGTAAATGAGGATATTCTGAAATACTAGACAAAGATAAAACATCAATGATCAATGGTCATTTGGTATGAAGTTACCTGCAACTTTAGCGTCGTAAGCGACTCCTACACCACACTTGTTGTTATTGGCTACCATCGCAATCTCGCCTGCACACTTTGTCCCGTGGGAGTTGGGATGACCATTGGACGGGTCCGGATTGGAGCCAGCTCTGTTGTTGGTCATGTCGTAACTCAGGTTAGCCAACTGTCAACACCGAATAATATTAAGTAGGATGGGTGACTACCCAAGTGAATATTAGTTATCCTTAGTGAATATTATCAAACAATAGCTATTTACATTACAAGTGTAGTAAGAGCATTTTTACATCACGCAGGTGAATGTTGTGCAACGAGCGGAAGCGAGTTGCATAGTTATTCACCTAAGAGATTTTACAAGATTTACAAGATTTTACCTGACCCGACAATATACATGGGTTTACGTACAATATTTTGCATTATCCATTTCACTCATCGTCTAACAGTAACGTTCTTTTACAAACAAAGCTAGGTTAGGAAAATACTTTAAAGCATAACAATAACATTCAAGCGCACAGCTGATTTCTAGCGTTGAACGTCGAGCATAGAGGTATATTTTTTTAAGTTAAGCACTCAATGTTATTTAAATGGGTTTCATTACATCACCGAGTGAGTTTTTTCAACTTTACATCACTCGAGAAGTAAGGAAGTTGTATACATCACGCTTGGGATAGGGAAGTTTAACATGGCGGGTTAGGTAAAAGTTAAAATATTAAAATTTATATTAGTTTTTAAACCCTGTTGTAATGTGTTGGTCATACTTCTGTTTTAGTTCTCCTCCATTAAATTAAGCTTTCATAAATTTCACTCCATGAGTTTTCTTCTTTTGTTCTCTTCATGTTGTCCGTAATCTATTGAGGGCCTCTTTCTCAGGTGTTACTCTTCATTTGTTCAAATTATGATTGTACTTTCTGTGCCGTTTTTCTGTTGCGTAAACTTTTCAACTGCGCAAAATTTTAAGGACAACTTATGGTAAAGCATCTTTTGCGTTGCAATAAATTTCATAGACCGAAACGAAAATAAATAATCTAATTTTGACAACTGCACACTATTGAGAGCAAATCATTCAAATAATTGCTTTAAATAATAATTGTCTCAAGGGAAAGCGTGCATTCTAAATACAAATTATTGTGAGAAAAATTTAGTAAATACAATTTCTTATAGAAAGTTTTTTTTAAATTAATTAATACATTGATTGTGCATGAATGGTTCAGTATTATGTGAATATTCCTCTTAACTAATTTGTCAGACAGTGTATGAGGAGTTAGTTTCTAAACTTACGAAGTTACTTTGTAGATCAGGATGGCCATGCTGTACTCCGTCGTCTACCACAGCCACTTTGACAGACTTGCCTGTGATGCCCATGCGGTACACTGGCACCAGGTTTAGGTCCATCACGGGAACATCCTTAGTACGGTAGTCTTGCTGTAAACAATCAAATTTGAATTTTTGTATTGTGTTGACCTTTGACTGTCTAGGGAAGTACATATTCCATTCCCATACAAAAGCTGTAGCCAGTTTTACACATTGAGTTGAGCCACTTACTGTTTACACTACTTACTTCATGTATTCACTACCTACTGTACTCGTATCAGAATCAGTATTTGACAACTTTAGTAAATGCAAAATTAGTCAAAACCCTATCGGACTTCCATTTGTTATACTTTATACTTTCTTATGAAATGGCGACCATACTATGTAGGTATTTTAAGCCAAGTATGAATGGAGATGAGTGTAGGATGAGTGGCGCGATCTTGTAGTCTTGTTAGTGACTAAGGCCGACATTCCTTAGACACAGCTGTTAATTAATAGCCCAAACAGCTAATGGCAACTAAGGGACCTAGAGTTTATAGTGGAATCCGAACCACATTTTTCCTTGGTATATACGAATTGGTCTAATTATCAGGATAGTACTGCGGATAGTAGTTAGTACTCACTAGTGCGGACGTTAATCCACACCAGGGAGTATCCCATCCACAGCGCATGCCTATAAATATCCACAATCCGTGACCTCCAAGTAGCTGGATTACAGGACGACGCCACCCGTCCCAGTCAGGTTTATACCTGTCATCCTTTTTTTTAAGAAAATAAACTTAGATTCCTCCGCGAAAGCAAAATAACTACGAACTATATGCGTACCGCATACCACTGCTTGGTCCAGAGGGGATCGTTGAACTCATCGGCGTAGGCGCTGGGCTTGCTACTGTGACAACCGATGTGTTCAGTGGCTCCTTGGTAGGTTTTGAGGTTTGTAGCATCCACTGGTGTTGTGTCAAATGAACCCAACTTTGAACTGCCACTTGGACTTGAGCCATAGCCGCCGTATGTTCCATAAGATCCATAGCTCGAGCCGTAAGATCCCGGCTTAAATGACGAAGATGACAGTGAGCCTGGCTTAAATGACGATGATGCGAGTAAGCCTGGCTTAAATGATGTGGAGGAAAAGGAGCCCTGAAAAATATATTTTTAGATTTAGTCAGAAAAAATCAATATCAAATTAGTTTCTATAACATACATTAAAATGTATGACTAATGAAAGTAATACATTTACAATTAATCAGTGGTGAGCCAAAACGGAACCTTTCTGGATTATTCCTTGTCAATTTTAAATGTACATACAGTACAGTAAACTAGTTCCGGTAATTAAGTATAACATACAATAAATAAAATATGGTACGGTAAGTAGTGTACAAAAAATGTATTATTTCAAAATAATTAGGCCTAAATAAAAATAAGCTATAAAAAGTGCATGATGAAAAGACATGTAGTAGTAATTTCTTTACCGGTTTCTTAAACGCAGAAAAGAGGGACATCAGGGCGTCGTATTCTCCACGGGCAGCTTTTGTCGTAGGGGGCTCGGGGTCAGGTACAACGCCTCTCTTGGTTCGCTTCACTATGGACTGCTGCTCTGCCCATTTCACCTGTACAAGAAAATCAGTGTCAGTACCTTCAACAATGAATGGGAAAAAATAATAAAGTGTTCGAAAGAAGTAAAATTACATATACACTAAAAACACACACACACACAATAAAACCTAGTTAAAAAAAAAGACACATCAGTGAATAATGAATCCTCTTTTTTAAGAATAACATTAAAACTAAGTAGCATGTCAATTTTTGATATCTTTTTAAATAACGTTAAATTAACCACTGCACACCTGACCTCTTCTAAATCTGTCAAGCTGCGAGTGAGATGGTGACTTCCCCTCTTGGAGACCTCAGGATGGTCATCTCTTGTAAACACGTAATGGTCTTCAAACGCATCAGCCTAAGAAACGAACAGAGATGTTAGAAACATAAGATTAATATTGAGCTTGCTTTGCTCAACACACTATTAGTAGGTATGTTTTAGAAGTAGCATAGATAAAACATTACTCCCTTGTGTTGGTCAGTCAATGCTAGTAGTCTTTGGTCTTAGTAATGGAATAAACCTAGAACCAAAATGAAAAACACCTTAAATCTGATGGAAAATCGTTACTGTAGTGTGTCATTAAATTATCTACAACTTTTGTTCATAAAATTCTTTTCTGTCTCAAATGACTTAGTAAACTCAGTTTAAAGTCTAAAACTGTGAACATTGGCTTCTTCCTTATGTTTGCACCTCAAAACAAGGCAGTTCCCATTCCATTATTAAAATTTCTATTTAATTAAAAAGCTGTATATTTTACATTATAAAATAGTTAGAACAATATAAGATATTTTACGCCAAAACATTGCGATGAAAGCGTAAATATCTCCTACGATCGCGGAGGACATTATCATCGTTTGCCGCAATAGTGAAATCTTTTGGACATCTCCCGCAGGCCGCGAACGCGCTGAATGCGTGAGCATCTTCCGGGAATATAGCAAAACTATATATGGACATCTACCGAGGTCACGGAGACATCATCACGATTCCAGGCTTCGCAGAACCATCATGAACAACGAACATCTCCTACGACCGCGGAGACATCATCATTGCCATTCGTGATGCAACGAAACAGCTAATTGTTAGAACAAATCCCGCCCCGAGAAAATCTGAAATTGAATGTATTCCCGTCTTGAAGATCAAAAACACATTTTCCTTCAAAATTTTCCGAAGTTTCGGCACATGTTCATCCCTATCTATGACATGTAACTTACTATAATGTCTTTAATCCAGCCTTACTCCATCGAACCTAACCTAATACATAGGTACTCAAGATACTGTTTGTTTTGACAGGAACAAAAATCTCAACAAAACAACTGATCAGCTGTAATATCTCTGTAATCACTTTTGGTCAAAATATGTTGGGAATCGGCTGCTTGGTACGAGTTGAGGTTATATTTTCTTCGATGAATTCGAAGCCTTGAAATTGTCATTTTATTTGCTATTCCGTCTCTCTGTTGGACCATAAGCTTTAAAATGACATTTAAATCGTAAAAATCGGTTAAAGGACGGGATATAAAGGAGTGTTAATGAGAAAACCCCATTAATGTATTAAGTAGAAGTCGTCAGTTACATTAAAAGCACAAAAGTTTGCTGACAAGTTAATGTAATATAACCATTTAAATTATATCACCTATAAACTAACAATGGTGATAAGTTAAATGTGGACATTAAATTTGGTGATGTACGTTGTACGTAAAGTGTATCATGACTTGTTTCTGCGACTCAATTCATCATTGGCTCCCTTACCTAACAACGATTGATAGACCTTGCATTGCAGGGTGCCTTCCAAATTAACGCTCAACTTTTCAATTTAGCTTTGCTTTTCAATTGGTTGTCTGTGCAAGTAATACTGTTTTAGCTATGTAAATTGTGTGTTTTTTAAAACAAGCCATAAAGAATAGTTAATTATACCCATTTTACCACATGTGTTTTTGTTAATTATTAATTATTATTAAAACATTTTTATTAGCTCGCTTTCTTGTCCGGTACAAATTTTGCAATCAATTTTAGACTAACTTCCCGATGAGCTAGAGACTTGAAACTTGAAACATAGCTCACAAATGGAAGACAATGCAATATTATATCATTTAGTTTTCATATTTCCCCTGGGCTACGCCCCATGGGCTTGTTTTCATTAATTAGCTTTCTTGCAAATTTTGATACTTCGCGGTGAGCTAGAGACTTGACATTTGAAACATAGCTCACAAATGGATGACAATGCAATATTATATAATTTAATTTTCATATTTCCCTTGGGCTACGCCCCATGGGCTTCCAAATTTGCTATGTTTACATTTTGAAAGAATGTAAATATATGAATTAATTTAAGTCAGCTGTAAATACTTAAATTTGACAGTTCGAAGAGCAGAGGTTAAGAGGTACAGGTTATGCTCCCAAGAGTTTCTTTATACAAACAAACATTTCAAAATAAAGATAAACATTCTGATTGCAGATATAAAGGTGTTAGTTAATAATGTCAATTGTTATTTATTTATTCTTCTATAAAGTAAACAGTAAATTAAATCGATTGATACATATATTTATAGTTAGTAGGTAGGCCATTCATTCAATCTAATAAATAATTATATGAAAAGAAACTCAAATAAACCTTAGATTTCCTACATGCCTCTGTCTTAATCTGATTTACATGCTTGAAATAGATTTAACATCCACACACATTATAAACTAAATAAAAAGTATAAAATAATTTATAAATAAAAAACTTGTTTAAACAAAACGTTTTTAAACGCACTAAAAAGTATAAAATAATTTATAAATATGTGGAGGGTATAAATAGTTGTAAGATTTCAAACTAAAAACGTGGGGTGCATGCAATTGATAATAATACGTTAGTTCAATAGGTGAAGGTAATTGTAAATTATCAATTGCATGCACCCCACGTTTTTCGTTTTAAATCTTACAAGTATTTATACTCTCCACATATTTATAAATTATTTTATACTTTTTAGTGCGTTTAAAAACGTTTTGTTTTAAAAAAGTTTTTTATTTATAAATTATTATTTTACTTATCCACTACAAATGTTTAATAAAATCACACTTGTATAATTATTTCCTTATCTACATGAATTAGGCTTACCAACGACTCATTATTTAACTAAATCGGTCCAGTTTAAGTCTAGAATTAGTTGTAAAAGATTTAAAAAAATATATCTAACTCAGCATTTTTTCACCACTATAAATTCGGAGGTTGCTTAGCTTTTTTGCAAATTACTTTTGAAATAGCGAGGAAATCGACCAAAGTAGAAAGGTGATCTTCTGAAAGAAAATAAAGTTTCCTACACTTTTTTATCATGCTTTTATTAAAAATACTTAAAAATAAACGGTATCAGCATTCTGACACATACTTTCAACCATAAGTTTGTCAACAATCTTTATCATGTGTGAGAGTAAATATACAAAAATGGGATTTGTACAATTTTGTTCAGAATTTAAAGACTATAACATACAAAATTTTTAACAAAATTGTTCGGGCTATTTTTGGGAATATCCGATTTTACCGTTATTTTATGGGGGTTTTATGGGAAAATAACATAATTTACAATAACTTTTGAACCAAAATCTTTACAAAAATGGGATTTGTACCATTTTGTTCAGAATATAAAGGACGATAACATTCTAAAATTTTATCAAAATCGTTCGGGCCATTTTAGGGAAAATCTTATTTTTCCGTTATTTTATGGGGTTATATGGGAAACTCCCCATTAAAAATCAAAATTTCCAAAAAATAAAAAAAAAACTATCACAATTGTAAGGACCTTAACATACTATGTAAAATCAAAACCGGATTTTTTTCTAAAATCCTATTTTTCGTTATTTTATGGGGGTTTTATGGGAAAATAACATAATTTACAATAACTTTTGAACCGTAATTTTAACAGAAATGGGATTTTTACCATTTTGTTCAGAATTTAAAGGGCTACAACATACTAAATTTTTATCAAAATCGTTCGGGCCATTTTTGAGAAAATCCGATTTTTCCGGGTTTTTATGGGAAAATCCGCATTAAAAATCAAAATAAAAAAAAAAATAAAAAAAAGCCTGGAGATACCATGTATTAGAACCTACCTAATGTAATCAAAATCGGACTACAGGTGTAGTTCCTAGCTCTGTACACATCCAGACACACAGACACAGACATCACTTCGAAAACCACCTCAAAACTCAAACTCGAAAATTTTGACGAAAACAATACTTTCTCCACATACTATGGTGTAGGGGGAGAAAGTAAAAAGCAGCCAAAAGTTGCCTAAAAATGAGGAAAATGTGTTGTTTTCAATGTTTTTAAGGAAGCGTGTTTTTTCACATTAAATCATAAAAAAAAACTTTTATAATTGTTTGCAGATCTACACGAATTAAGCTTCCCAACGACCCATTTATCCTATTCCTACGTACTCTTATATGAGCAATGTTTGCTTAATAAATACTTGTATACTCGTATAACTATATATAAGTAGGTGACTTATCTACGTAAAAAAGGAGCCGTAGGTGAAAACAATAACATAAGAGGTTTGTTTTATCATCCCCATTATCTTATCTAAACATATGTTCATGCACTTAGAGTATGACTAAACATTGTTTTCTATAAAAAGTGTTTTTCTAACACTATCAGCTTGCAGCGTTGTCGGAGGTAAAACTGTCTGGATCAAATAAAAACCTTAGTTATTAAAATTTAATAGCCTTTGTCTCGGAAGTGGCTAGGTCCCGCTTTTCAGCAGCGGCGGTGGCGCAGCGTCCAAGAAAACAAGAAAATACCAGCAAACTGACACCTACTTTCTCCCGTGAGCTCGCCAACAACACTTATCACGGGCAAGCGGTGGGAGCAACTATGATATGTATGGCAAAATCACAAAAGTTGCAATACATTTTGATCAGAAATTTTTACAGCGAGGTTGTAAAAGGACCATAGCAGACTAAATTTGAATCAAAATTGTTCGGGCCGTTTTTTAAGAACAGTTTTCCGTTTTTTATGGGCTTTTATGAAAAAATAACAGTTAAAATAAAAATTTGAAAAAAATAAAAAATATCATGGATTAGTACATACTAAAATTCATCAAAATCGTGGTCGTCTGTATAATGTATATCTGTACACATCCACACAAACATACGGACACATACATACATCACTTCGAAAACCACTTTTTTGGGTTCAGAGGAACCCATAACTGATAAATCCACACAAAACTCAAACTCGAAAAGGTTGACTAAATCAACAATTTTCCATTTATTTTACTATGTAGGCCTATAGGGATGCAATCAATAAAACACGTGTTAGATATTTATTTCAACCAAATATGTACCATATGAATCTTAGCCTCACGAATATGGCCAATGATGAACATTTGAACAGAATATCACCATTGACTGACTATTGGATACTAGGCTATATATGATAGAATATAATATAAACTGTTCTAAATATTCGTGGCCTATATTGGATTCAATTGATTCAACCATAACGTACGTCGATTTTATTATTTAGTAACGAGCGTTTTCAATAATTTCTTCAACGTTGGATCAATAAGTTGAAAGTCGGCAAAGCTACTCAGAAGTCACGTCCGGGTTATTAAACATTACTTCAATTAAAAACAGGATTGGTGGTTGTTGAATGTTAAATAATTTTAAATTCAAACAAGTTTAAAGGTTTTTTAATTTTACATGTTGAATCTAACTGCAAGTAACTGATTATTAATTTCACCTCGGCACCAAACGTATGTATATTTCTGAAACCATTAAATTGTATTGACAATCAACGATAATATTGATCTTGGTTCTTAGGATACATTGTTGATATTGTTTATTTTGAAGAGCAGCAGTGATTTGTGTTTTCCTTGTCTAACTAGTAACTAGTTGCGTTAAAGCTGCGTTTTCGGAACCAACTGAACACGGAAGGGTCAATTACACGTGTTTTCCTAACGGCCGAATTGTGGAAGGAAAACTCAGTGCTCGCTCGATATTTACCATTTCACAGCTTCATTGAATACTTTTTGCCCCATACCCCGTCAAAATTTGTTTATGTATGGTACATATAAATAATTATTGAAGATGGGTTAAAATGAAAATTGCATTTCACAATGAATTTCAAATTTCAAACACTGGTCACATTAGGTATTAAGTAACATTAGGAATATTTTAAAATCTTACAAAGATTTTCTTAGCCTCACTGTAGTACATGATCCCGTCATGCACTACAAAGAACGATAACTTTTTAACATTAATTTTGAACTTTTTAACATTAACTTATTGAAACTAAGCACTGCACAATGTTACCAGTTACGAAAACATTATCATCTAAAGTTTAGCGTTTAGCTGTCTAACTGTTGAGTTGACTTAACGATTTTCCCTTATAGTACTAATAAAAGTAAAACTCTTAGCTTACACAACTAAAAGAAAAGTGGAGTTGGCTAATATATGCTATAGCATAATATAATGCTCTAGTTAAACATAGGCTAGATTCACTCAAACATGCAGTATTTAGAACAATTACATTAAGTGGGTATCAAGAAAGTAAGGAGAGGTTAATCGCTACCAAACTGGGAGAGGAATTAGTGCGTCTTCATTTAGCCACATCTCTGGTGGATTGGATTCCAAATATAGAAGTTTCTATTTAAAACTATATTCTGGGGTTGTTGTTTGGATAAAGACGTCTTGCTAATACAAAAAATTGCAATGTATATGTGACTTTTTCATCTTGGGAGGAAGATAGACGTGCACTAGTTCATAAGGTAACGTGTAAAATATGTGCCAATATTTCAGACATAAAGGCACTTTCAATGATATATTCACCCAGCGACTACCTTTTTTAGATCCTCCAACCAATGTAACGACAGCTTAAGTACCCAATGTATTATTGTATTTAAGGTTCTAGAACTTTAAAAACAATTAAATTTGTATTATATTGCGATAGTTCACAAGTTCTCTCACTTCGGTCGTGGTAACGCCTGTCGCCAAGTCCACTAGAATGCTCTTATCCGAATGTCAGTGGAAGGGCTGCGGCTGGAAGTTCGCACGGACAGACGAGCTCACTCGCCTTTCACACGAAAGATAGATTGTTTGTGTAGTCGAGTGGTTATGCTGTATTATTTCTCGCCTTCAAATCTGGAGGTTGCTGGTTAAGCTCCAAGAGATTGTAACTGGGTCCAGATGCAATTTGTCTTTGGGCTATGAATTAATGGTGCTATCTAATGAAAGGTTGACGCAAGAAGAATATCAATCTAACATAACAGTGAGGTAGATACATACCTTGCCACCGTACGTGTAGCCTAGGTCTCGCGCCACTCTCTGTGCCACCTGCTCTCCACCATCGACCTCGGCGATCCACATGTTGGTGAACTCTGTGGCCGAGGTAGACATCAGATACACACAGACCAGCACTCCTACTCCTAGCCAGGGGATCTCCATGCTGCGCAACAAAGTTATGTATTCAATCATGGAATCACCTTGCTACAGTCCCACTAATCCAACTCATTTGGTCCGGACCGTGTTTGGATTACACAAAGAATTTCGGATCAGCCAGAAATGCAATACAATCTAATAATATGATGGTACTTTTATTTTTTTATGGTTGTACCTTGCCATTTATTATTTCCGCGATCACGATAATATCGTGGAGGAAGGATAACGCGGAGATATCCTTCATCTACCGCGATTGCGTTCTTGTTAATTCAAGACTGCTTTAAAGACAACCAACAGAAAGTCGTTAATGCATGGACGCTAGACCCTAGGTTTTTTGGAATTTCTCAAAAATCTCCAGTTCTAAACAATATGTATGTACCATCACAGAAAACATACTACTATAACCTTATAGTAGTTATGGTAGTTAGGTTATGGTAGTATGTTTTCTGTGGTACCATTCATGGGCTTTTCCCAGGCCATAACTTTCACGTACAATTCCAGAATGCATATTTCCGTTTCCCGGTCGGCTGGACACCTTTGTTTGTTATCACGACTATTTTGAAATTTCAAATTGGACCAATCTTATATTTATTTCTAAAATAGGGCACGTTATCCTTAAAATACTCATCCAGTGTCATAAAGATTGTTCAAAGCAAATTCAAGATAAAAATTGTTATGTATCAAAAACAAAATGGCAGATATCTAGGTAATATGCCTTTTCAGACATACCTTTTATAATCTTTTTTGTATGAGAAATCACATCCCCAAGCCCTGACACTTTGTTTTAGCATACCCTGTATAATATCCACAGAATACATATATGCATCGATAAACTTTAATACATACTTTATAGTCCTAGATAACGATTGAGTAATTTGTTGGTGAAAATCTACGAACGTTTTTGAATTATTTTTTATGTTAAAGTACAATAAAATACTGTAAATAGTAAATCATGTTAAATAAATGATAATGTTTTCAAGAATCATAAACGTAATAGCATGTCTCATACCTGTGTGAGTCTAGAGGGAGAAGAGTATTTATTGTAAACGTGACCGATATATAAATCGGACCGAAACATCGTTGGAATAACGAAACAGATAATCCCGCAATCAATGAAGTCCAATACTAGCTTTATGTATATGTATGCAAATCAGGACCGACATTTTAGACTAGGTCTTCAACATGAGCCATGCTACAAAACCAAAACCAGTAACTATTTTTAGTCAATAGTAAAACAACGTTTTTCTAATAGCCTATTCGTAGGCTTGAGAAATAAGTATATTAAAATAGATTATTTAATTATTTGTTCTAGTTCCAATTTTGCAAAGAAAATCAGTAAAATACTGTAAATATTTAATCGGTGGTATTTTCCTAATGTCCTGTAATAATTTCGGTATATTCTTTGATCAATTGTTTACAACCGAAGGTTTTTTCCTTTGCACTGTAGATTGTATGTATTGTATTGTATTGTATTGTCCTTTGTACGGTAGCTAATCATGGCATGATTCTTTGTTTACATATACGTTGTTATCTTGTAACCATCATAGCAGCCCATAAGGCTAATGTTGAAAATTGAAAAAAACTATGGTAGTTTAAAATTTTACAAGCATTATCAAATTGTGTGTTTTTTTTTTTTATAAAATGCTTGCGGTTTGTCGAAATAACCCTGGTAAGTTTGGCTTTAAATGTTCAACCGTTATTGAGCGATTCAATTACATGGTTTGCAAAAGGTCCGATCTCAAAGAGCTTCGCTCGTTCCGCTCAATAATCCCGGCAATTAAAAATGGTGGCTTGGACCAATGAATACAGTGGACTCAGTCAATCAAAAAAAATTGTAAACACGTACCATAGTGTTCCTTATATTATGATTGCTTTCATAGTAGTGAAAGCCAGTTATGCGGAGCGATCACGTTTCATGGGGTTAAATAAAGTATAAAATAAAATAAATTAAAACAATGTTTATAGATATAATACAACTACATCATTTTAACTTATCAGTCTGTCTCAGAACTAACATCTATAACAAGTTTCATAAGTAAAGATGTAGCCAGATTTGGCAATTCAGACAGAAATAATCCTGCATGGATCCATATAATTAGCAGATTTAATTTAGACTTGCCTGCTTTGAGAGAATTTCGCGAATAGTTTTCCCCATACCTTATTAGGTATGGGGCCTTATACATATAGCCTGATGATGATTGGAGTGTCCAATCTAAATCGATCACAACTTACCATCTTTTTTGTATATTGACCGTCTTGTGAGTAACAGTATAAGCGTAAATATATGTTTGAAGTGTTATAAGACGTTTCTTTTATTTACTTTCCGTATATTAATTACGTCAGCAGATTCTTTGCGTCAAAATTGTGGGCGACTGAGAAGTAGTACACGTAGAACGACGGAAAAGGGCTCAAATTAAAGGTCTCGATCCCATGACGGTGGGAAAAATAGTAAAATTCCCAACATTTTAACACAAAACGAGATACAACGTCAAATTTTCACCATAAGAATAGCATTAGAAGCCATCTACTGTTGATTTATGTTTACAGTACTTCAATACAGCCGATCGTGATTTATCACTAAGCCGGGACGCAATATTAACATTTGGAATCCTTATTTGCCAATCAATTCTGCAATGTACTATATAAAACCAGGGGATAACGTTACCTAAGAATTCAGACTTTTTAGTTACGTTAAAGAATGTTGAAATAAATTATTTTACTGTGAAACTTCAAATTTGTGTATTTTTAACGTTTAACATGAAATAACTACATTGTCTAAATAATCAATTATTCAAAATTAATTGGAAACGTCTGTTTTTTCCAAAATTCTAAAAACACATTTTCTGATAATTTACTAACATTTTAAATCTGACATTTATTGTAGTGTTTATCAATATATTGTATGAAGTGGAATGACATCAGCGGCTACTTACAATATATTGTATGTATATTGTGACGTGGGGCCCATATCCCACGCAAGTCGAGAAGACTGCTGAGACAGCATCCCCGAGCCGTGGTGTCTTGGACGAAGGCAGAGGCAGTGAGCTGCGAGACACGGGGCCGAGAAGGTCTCCGAGTACAGAGAGCGTCGGTACTTCCGCGTCGCGCCGACACGCGAACGGGTAGAGGGTCGGTCGGTACCTTGATGTTTTAGCGCAGGGAATTTTATTAATTGTTTTTGTTAGAGTTTAAGTTAGGGAAGTTCGTTATTAATTTTTTTCAATAAATGGTTCGTTCGTCTGCTGATTTTGTTGTGCTGTTTTCAACACCTCACCACCTCTCACCCAAGCGAGCACCCCCCCCCCCCCGTCACAAGGGTAGACGTGACAAATTGGTGGAGACAGGCCGGGTATTCCTGAGACGATTGGAGTCAACGACGGAATAAAAGAGACCGGGGATTATTTAAGGTAAGTGCTAATTTGATTATTTGTTCTGTAGGGTCAAGATTAATTAAAGTCATAACAGAGTAGGGAAGTAATTGATAGACGTTTCTTTTCTTTTCAGGGTTTGATTTTGTGTGTTTAATGTGAGGTATTAGTTTAGTGTATTTTAAAGATATTTAGGATTAGTTTTGAGTCACAGTAAAGTTTGGATTTAAAAGTAAAGTAGAGTTTTGCGTAGAAATAAGCGTTTGATTGATGAGTTAATATAGCATTACCCTGTTTAAATAGAAATAAGTCTCCTTTGGACAGTAAGTGGAAGTCGTCTAGGTACAGGTAGAGGAGGGGCGTTATAAGCCATTCAAATTAATTGTAAAGAAGTTGTGGGTTTTAGTGGGTTGTGGAAAGTATAGATTAATATTTCGTTTTTTTTTGTTTCTATTTATTGTTGACTTGCTGGACTAAAGAGTGGCTTATATCAGGACTTATACCTCGGGCGTCCGAAGCCTTACTGTCTTAAGCTAAAGGAGATAGATTAAGTAGATTAAGTTGTAAGAGGGATTATTTAAGATCCGTGTGGTCGCAGCGCGCTGTCGTGCGTATGTTAAGTAACGTGTTAAGGGCTTTGCGCGCGTTGAGTTACGGCGAGTAGGCATGTCGTGGAACTATGGTACCGTGTGCCAAGGTCACCATTAGGACCAGGAGTCAGAGTAGGCAGGAACGGGAAGAGATATTAGAGGAGCTACAGCTGCGTCAACCGATACCAGAAGAGGGCCGAGAACAAGAAGGGGACCTTGGTGAGCTGGCACAGCAGGTGGGAGATATCTCGCTGGAAGCTGGGGACAATACCGAGGGATCGGAGACAGAATTTGACGACTCTATCGAGAACCCACCGCTCAGAGCGAGGAATATGGCAGAGGCACGGGGACCGATCATTCAGCCAACGAAGTTTCGGGGAAGTGTGGAAGAGAATACGGAGGAGTATCTGCAAGCGTTTGAACGAGTGTCTCGGGCAAATGGATGGGGCGAAGAAAAGAAGCTAGTGGTACTACCTTGTTACCTGGAAGGAGCGGCCCTTAAATGGTACGAGAACTTAGAACAAGCTGAAGGTGAGAACCTCACTTGGGCGATTGTAAAACAAAGAATGAAGAGCGCGTTCCAGTCCATTGCTTGGGAAGAACAACTAGAATACAGACTGCGGGTGAGAATGCAGAAAGAGGAGGAACCTGTGGAAGCCTATATCCAAGACGTCATCAATCTGTGTACGAAACTCGATCCTGCCATGAGTGAAAGGACCAAGATCAAACATGTACTGCGAGGGTTGAAACCGTCCTTATTGGAAAAAGTGATGATGATGGAAAACGATTCCTTGGAAACTCTCCTGGGCAATATTAGAAAAGTGCAAACAGCTCGTTATATGGCTGGATAGAGGGTGGAAGTACTCATGACCGAACAGCCACGAGGCTCGAGTTTAGGTAATACAATGCCCTTGACTGTACCCAATGTGACAACCACCACTTTGCTGGAGAATAAAGTAGAACATCTGGCATCCGAATTTGCGAAAGTAAGCATGAATCTACAAAGGTTGGAATCTCAATCACAGTCCAAAACTTATGTACGACCACCTGCACACAGACCCATAGACCACCAGCGCAGTGGACCAGATCACGAGAGGCTGCCATTTCGAGGCCGAGGTAGGGGCGAGTATAGGGGCGTGTACAGGCCTTTCGGAAGGACCAGTGATGGACGGGTGATATGCTACAAGTGCAACCGAACTGGACACTACGCAGTAGCCTGTCGGGAAAGACGTGATAACGGACCGGGAAACGACCAAGAGGAGCGCTAGTTAGGGAAGAGAGCGCTCCTCGTCGACAAAGCTTCCCGTCACCAGAGGAGAATAATAGGAGACCAACTCCATCAAGGATAGCCACTATATGCCAGGCTCATGAAGAAGAAGAATGGCACAATACCTGGAGACAGTATCATCATAGCAGCCAACCACGGAGACCGAAGGTCGGGGAAACAAGTCGAGAGTCAGAAGTTGGAGGCGTTACAAAAAGCATATCAACGATCGGCGTATTGGAAATCAAAGCAGTCCTGAACCAAATCGAACGATCCATAATAATCGATACTGGTGCTTGCGTTAGTTGTATCGATGAAAGCTTACTGAAAAACAGTCGAAACGAAATAAAACCTGTTCACGGAGTCAATATGAAGACAGCAACCGAGGAACCCGTGACTATCATCGGTCGCACCACCATCCACCTACAGATAGGGGGATGTGTAATGGTTTTTGAGGTCTTTGTAGCACGAGGTGTAAGTGATTGTTGCATTCTGGGGAATGATTTTCATTTAAGATTTGACACCGAGATAAGTTTTACCAATCGGACAGTGACATTCAAAAGTCATAGCGGTAGGAAGATTAGTGTGAGATTTTATAGTCAAGAGAAAGAGGCGAAGTACTTGAGACCACCGCCGGATGCCACCTGGTTGAACCAAATTCAGATAACAGAGGCGAAGAGTCCGACCGTGGAAGTGAGATGTGCAGAGCCCACAGACGTACCACCCAGAGGTAGTCGACTTATGAAAATAACGTACACGAGTAGCCCACCAGACCTGGGAATCATAGAATCTAACCACAGTCTATTCAACGAAAGGTCTCTGTTAATACCAAGATGTGTGATTCATGATCATCCTCCAGAGAAATTGATAGTGATGAATTTTTCAAAAGAAACGGTAGGACTAAAGCAGGGGGAAGTAATCGGCGAAGTTAGTGAGGTGGATGAGATTCGAGAGGATTACCCTCAGGAGAATGAGTCAGCGATCCTGATGACAATGGAGCACGAAGAATCCAAACTTAATCTTAACCCCAACTTAACCGCAGAGGAGAAAGAGAGATTGACAGGCCTCCTGGAGGAATATGCTGACAGATTCGCATGGGACCGTTCTCAGATAGGGAGAACCAATGTCTGTGAGCTGGAAATCCCACTAAATGACAACACACCTGTACACCAACCCCCTTATCGAGTGTCGCACAGGGAGAGAGAGATTATCCGAGACCAAGTAGATCAGATGCTACAGAAAAACGTAATTCGTCCGAGCCGGAGTCAGTATGCGTCACCTGTGGTACTAGTGAAGAAAAAAGAGGGAGAGTGGCGTTTTGTGTAGACTATCGAAAACTACACCAGCCAAGACTACTTTGGAAGCCAGGAAGCAAGGCAGATGTAACTAAGGTTTCACAGTAAATAGTGACAGTGACACTAAGTGTAGTAAAGATAGCTGAAAAGAAAACTTTAAACATAAATTTTTATATCAGGCAGATACATTCTTTTTTTTCCGTTTAAGTGTGTAACTCAGGCCAACGTGCCGGATTAGTGACACGTTATCGCCATGTCAGCACGGGGTGACAACCTCAGTGACTTTTGGACCGAGGTTAGGCGGATACCAGCAGTCAAACGGACGGCCTTAGTGTGTGACCGCGAGTGATCAGTAAAACAGTGCGGGACGCCTAATCATTAGACGAGACTGGTGAATAGTGGTGCGAATGTAGACGGTCTGTAATGGGTATGTCACCTAAGTAAAATAATTTAGTAAATATCTAATCTACTAAACTACGAGCAGCGCTTTTAGAGGGCGGTTGTATATAATAATCTCTATGTAGTATAGTTCTATATAGAAACGTATTCATAAATAAGTTGATACAGGTGTTTTGAATTTATTGTGTTACTATTTAAAAAATGAGTATGTATCCATTTGCCATAATTTTGTGTTGTAATGTACTTGTCTCAAGGTGTCAAATGGAAGGAACAATTCCTATCTCCGTGACGTCAGGGGTGTACTGGCATGCCCACGGCGGTGATATATGAGTCAACGATTCCCCTAGTGTATAAGAGTTTTTGGCCTTCTGTAGACCTAGCACAGTTAAATTTGCCAGAGAACAATGGATTCTGTGGAGGAGCCTTGAATGATCCTCAATGTACTATGTTTTCGTGGAGGTTACAGGCCGACAAGCGGGTTGGTCAGCAAATCAAATGGCTGAACTCCAGTGTGGACGAGAGAACTTCGGAAACCGGTCATAGAGTGACCCGGAGTGTTAACTTTATAGGGAAATTTTCACATTGGTGTTGTGGAGTCGTTACAGAGCGACAGTTAAAACCCCTTGTCACTAATCAAAAAGTAATGTTGGGATTCGAACAGGAATTGGCGCATCAAGTGGACGAGGCGTACGAGGAGATAGAGGGTATAAACATTAATATAAAAAATTACATTGAGGAAGCTGAGAGGACTTTTGGACAAATTATAAATGCAGGTATAAGTATTACTAAACTTATTGACCGATTTCAGAAACAACAATTTACTGAGGAGCAGAAAAATGATTTTAAAAGTTTTAGTTTGCTACAGATGAGCGTACACCATGTCATTCGGCAACTCCAGACGACACAATTGATTTCAAAATTGGAAGTGCTTAGCCAATGTAGAGAAAGAAAATTACCTAATTCTATTGTTACAGTTGATCAATTAAAAGCAGACCTAGAGACCGTGGAGGAAGCTATTAAACTGGATGGTTATGAACTGGCCATCCCCTTGCAGGAAGTCACTAAATATTTAAAGCTAGAGATTGCTGATTGTGTCATTTCAGAAAACAGTATTTTAGTAAACTTAAAGGTGCCAATCAGGAGGCGCGAGGCGCAATGGCGAATTTATGAACTAATCTCAGTACCCTTTGCATGGGAAAACAATACGTGTATGTTACAGAATGAAGAAACTATTTTGGCGGAAAGCGGAAATAAACTCATAGTTATTCAAGGGAAAGGAGTGAGAAATTGCCAACCGCACAGGAACCCTTTGTGTTATATCCCTAGGTACAGCGGAGATGTAGCATCTGGAACTCAGTGCCCACGTAAAATATTCAGAGGTGCAACGATTCAGCAGTTAAGCTCGGTGTGTTTGTTCTCTTGTGTTTCAGGAAATACAACCTTAGTAAATCAGGTAGACACGGACCGGTATGTCGTCACTCATGTATCTGGTCCGATGCAGTTAGTTTGTAGATACAGCGAGAATCGCACGTTCAGCATTTCAGACGGGGGAATGTTGGGAGCGTTAGAGGTCAAGGTCCCGTGTGATTGTAGTCTGCGACAATCATCCCAAGTGTTTGTTTCAGAGTCATACCCGTGTAGGAAAATGCCGCAAGTGTCGGAGGCGATACATGTATTGCCAGCCTCCTGGTCCAAATTAAAATCATTAAAGATCTCTTCTTTTGACAGACAGACGACTAACACGTTTAACACCCTGGAAGAGTGCCTGGATGTAACGTGGCCCACCCACGTTCCTCACTGGAACGTCAGCATCGCGGGTCACCAGCCAATTAATCGACCTACATTTAGATTTTCACAGGAGACACAGGGGCTGTACACGGCTCTTTCGGCCGCTGTTCATGTTTTATATGTATTTATTTTAACTATAATTGTATTTAGGAACCCCCATTTGTTAGGATTAGGTATGGTTAACTTAGTTAGGGCAGAGATGGATTTTTATTATACTGAAAATTCTGAAACGTTATTGTACGATTGTTTATATTGTATAATAATTATTGTTATTTTTGTTCTGAGTTGGATTTTGACCACAAAAGTCTTTGCAAAACGCCCAGGACGACAGGATGAGGTGGAGCTTAGAGCTAGACGCCTTACGGACGAGGGCGAACTCCCAAGATACTTGCCCGTTGCTTCCGTGGACGGAAAGGAGCTCCGAATCTCACTAGAGTGGTGGGAACCGAGTAAACAGGGAGTATCCGGTCCCCAAACAGTGTAATTCATGATAATAGTAGTTACACAATATCATGCTGTTGTGTAAAAGGGTTATGTAGATATGAATGTTTTAAACAGGGATGAAGAGTTCCAATGTCATTTTTTTTTGTAACTGTTTTGTAAGTGCTGTAAAGTTTAACTGTCTTTTTGTGAATATACAAGGTGTTGAAATTGATATATAGTTATCCCAATGAAGGCGGGATCAGTAGTAATGTATGAAGGTGTTTATATGAAAAAGAGAACAAAAGAAATGTCATGTATAACCAATGTAGAATATAAAAAGAGGAAAAATATGTGTTATGATTATGAATCATAATGACGTATAATAGATCGTAACTTGGAAGTGGTTGGATTCTGTTGATTTTAATGTGTTAATGTTGTTGTGGAATAGGAGTCTACAGCTGTACCGAGAGAGAGAGAGAGACATGTAGGCGAGGAAGCGCAGCCAGCTGACGGCGTGCGTGGGGTCGCCAAGATCACGGTGATGTAGGCCGCGTGGCGCGACCACGCCTGAGCACAACATAAAGGAGAATCATTCATTAAATTGTGGTAACATATAAATAGTGGGAGTGAAAGTGGAGTACTACGTACGTGCATGGTATGACAGATGAATGATGGTGGCCACCAACGTATAAATGTGAGAGTGAATGTAATGAATGTGTTTGATTTACCTGTTTACTGCAATGTATATTTTGTTCCCAGTAAGTTAAACGCAAGGTGATGTAGGACATTGTGTTAGTAAAATTAATCATAATGCAAGTACACGCGTAGGCGAATAATCATTTATTCCTGTGAAGCTAATTAAAGAACAAGTTAGGCTAATAAAGCGATTTATGCGTGCTAAGCAATAGCGTACTGAGCGAGGTTAGGGGCGTACGAAATAAAATGCTAACCGTATTGTTGGATTTTTACTTGCCAAAATAATTGTACTTGTTAGAGTTCGATAATATTTTCTTGTTATTAAGGTTTTTGGTAATCATTGTTATAATACTATAGGATGGTCTGTTACATGTAAAATTGATTGTTTGTCGAGATCTATTGTTGAACCCTGTATTCATGTAATTTTGAAATATCTGCCAGAATATATGGGCTCAAGAAAAAAAAAATGTGCTTATGTGTAGAACTGTTCCATGTAATTTTAGTTTAAGTTTTGGGCCTTTTATAATTATCAGTAGCCAAGAGTTTAATGCTAAGGTTTGATAATGTTTAGGGTTTAGGAAAATGTAATATTGTAGCTAGACGTTGCGCAGCAGAGCCGAGCGATAGAGACAGGAAATTAGAACGCTGACCGTGCGCTAGCGTGCGAGCGAACGACCGGGCGTAGGTTGAGGCGCACCGGAGACGCTGACGATGTGCTGACTGATTAGCAGAAGTCACGTTGCATCGTGATAACTGCGACACAGTGGATAACTAATAACCCGTTATATCATGCAGATAATTTTGTTAAGTTAGGCATGAAATCTGTTGTATGTTCTATCTATGGCATTTATATATATTCTTTTTGGTTAGTTGAGATTATATGTTTCTGATGTTAAATGATCAATGTTACTCTAGTGTTAGGAATTGTATATATTTACAAATTGAATATATTTACGAGAGTGTATGCATATGTTAACTATAAAATAGGATATTATTGTCTTTTGTATATAACCTATACTTTGAAACATGATCTTCACTATTTGAACCTTGATGAATTATGTTTGTAATAAGGGACCATGTACTAAGTTATCTGTATATCTTTATCCGCTTTTTATTCTCATATATCCAGTTTTGTTGTAAAGGGTTAGGTAAGTTAGAGTAGGTAGAGTAGGCCCCGATAGGACCTGCACCATGTAGATATTCGTAATCTAACTGGTAATTATTGAACTGGTCAGCTAGACTAGACCTTGTAAGATTGTTTATTTCTATTTCCTTTATAATGGTGCAGTTGATAAATGTTATTTAGCTCAACCCTTGAAAAACTTTGTAATTTAGCTAGGCAAGGTCCCGCCGATTCCGATACCCCGAACGTTCGTGATTCATCGAGTTGCTGATACTACAGACAATTTAAGTGGAAGCCAGAGTGTGTCTCCAAATGAAAATTATAAACGCCAAGTGATGTGATGCCATAAACAATTATGTTCCCGTCCAAGGACATGACGCCTACCTCACTAGAAGTTAGCCAAAGACTTCAAGACCACACCAGTTCTTCAATGTTATGTACAGTGCAGTACACCTGGAGGAGTTAGTGAAGTGTAGTGCAGATGAACCCGCCTTTTGAAGCAGCTTGCAGATACATGTCACCCTGATGTTCTAGAAAGACTGTCACATCTACACACCCAGGGCTGTCCTGTTCTACCAGGCCGAGACGAGGACTTCTTCAGAGGGAGATCTGCAGCCACCCCTGGCAGATCTTCAAGCAGGGGGAGTGTGACGTGGGGCCCATATCCCACGCAAGTCGAGAAGACTGCTGAGACAGCATCCCCGAGCCGTGGTGTCTTGGACGAAGGCAGAGGCAGTGAGCTGCGAGACACGGGGCCGAGAAGGTCTCCGAGTACAGAGAGCGTCGGTACTTCCGCGTCGCGCCGACACGCGAACGGGTAGAGGGTCGGTCGGTACCTTGATGTTTTAGCGCAGGGAATTTTATTAATTGTTTTTGTTAGAGTTTAAGTTAGGGAAGTTCGTTATTAATTTTTTTCAATAAATAGTTCGTTCGTCTGCTGATTTTGTTGTGCTGTTTTCAACACCTCACCACCTCTCACCCAAGCGAGCACCCCCCCCCCCCCCGTCACAAGGGTAGACGTGACAATATATTGTAAATAGAATTTATCAAATAGTATTTTATTTTTATTTTATTATGACACAACCTATCCGGCAAAGCTGGTCTTGGTGAAGAGGAAGGTACTCTTAGAAAATAACCTGGGAATAAAGATGGAATAGGTTCGTACTGGAAAAATATTTTTTAATAAGTAAGTACTATAACAAGTTCCAACGGGCGGAAAAACGATGTTTGGAGATTTTAAACAGGGTTCTGTCTGTTGCTCTAAAAAAAGGTTAAAATAATATAGCCTAGCATGTATGGAATATAATAGTAAAGGGAGAATCCACATGTAGCAGTAAGGCCTAGAGGTAGATTCCGTTTCTTTACGTGTCTTAAACAACTCAAAAATATGCATGTCAATGCTGATGAAAATTAATTTCGTGATTGGTTTCGATAACTGGGTAATGGAAGCCTAACCAATCGCAAAAGAGTTAGGAATCAGCCGATGAATAGGCATATTTTGATATAATATTTAAAGTCAATCGCACCTTTAAGAGGAATACAACCACATAAACTTACACTAATTGTAGTTTTTTTATGTTGATCGGAAACAAATTTAGGGTTAAGTTTGGTCAATGGGATGCCTTTATTTTACACTCATTAAACCCAAAAGGAGTATAAACTTCAGTATAAACTTAGTAACTGGGTAGGGATGCTAATTTAGCGATTTTAACCAAGAACTAAGCTTACCTCAACACACTTTTATTTGCCTTTTCATATTTGACGAAGACAATGTCCAAATTACAATCAGGGAAGCCTTTTTTATCACCTTAAACCAACCAAAAGACCAACGATACCTCAATAAACTAGTATTTATTCACAAACGGTAAATCTATATGTTTGCTGCCTTTGGCAGAGTTAAACCTATGGAGTGATTCAAATTATTTATTGAAAATAACATTAACATAAGCAAACAAAGACAAACAACAAACAGCTTTTTAAACAAAAGATAGAGTGTACAGTGATATCTATTCTGACACCTTATATTTCTGAGTTTGTTTTAATAATAGAATAATTTGTTTTACATTATTGAGCTTTTTAGGGACTTTTGTCCCTACAAGCCGCTAGTAATTTTAAAATCTTTCACTATCTGTAATAACTCTCGATTTTGAGTAATAAATATTTTTCAAACTATCGGATGTTGGGAAATTCATAGACATATATTTTTTACGTATTTTAAAACGTTTTTATTAGCTCGATGTCTTGTCTGTTCGGTACAAATTTTGCAATTGATTTTAAACCAACTTCCCGATGAGCTAGAGACTTAAAACTTGAAACATAGCTCACAACTGGATGACAATTCAATATTAAATCATTTAATTTTCATATTTACCTTGGGCTACGCCCCATGGGCTTCCAGAGTTTTAATGCTTACATTTTGGAAGAATGTAAATAATATATCAATTGGAGTCAGCTGTAAATACTTTAATTTGACTTTTTGTTCAAAGAACAGAGGTTAAGAAGTACAAGTTCTGCTCCAAAGAGGTTCAAGTTTTATGATTACGATTAGCAACAACATCTGATTACAGTTTAAAGGGGTTCCTTCCACCATGGGGTTAGGTTGTATTAACAGGCCATACAAAATAGATTTAACATATTAGTCTAATAAATAAATAAATACTTTATTGTCTTGACAAAACAGATTGTATTAACAGTACAATTAGGTATGGTATTAAATAAAACTCTTTAAATTTTGATGCATTTTTCATTGAAGTCTTCAATAGAGTATATTGGATTTTCAGTAAGGATTTATTTTAATTTTCTTTTGTATTCTTTTAATTTTAAGTTTTGAATATTAGTTGGTAGTTTGAAATAATTTTCTTCCGTTGTAATAAACATGGTTTTAATAAAACTTTGTTTGGTGGAAAGTAGAATAAAATGTTTGTAATTTTGTCAAATCATAATTCTTCTCACATAATTCTTCATTTTTCCAGGATTTCTTAAAATTGTTCTTCAAAAATAGTAATGTTTCAAATATATAAATTGAAGAAAAGGTCATAAATTGGTAATTTTTAAATATTTTTTACAGGATTTGCGTGGTTTTAATTTGAAATAATTCTTAATGCAGACTTTTGCAATTTAAATATTTGTTTAGTTTGTGATGAAGTTGAGTCCCATATAGGTATTGCATATCTAATATTGGAAATAATTAACGAATGATATACAGTGAGTAATGCGTCTTCACTACAGAACATAGACAATCTTCTTAGTATAAAAATATTTTGGGAAAGTTCTTTACATAAGTGTTCAATATGTGAGTTGAAATTTAAATTTTGGTTTATACTAAGTCCTAGGAATTTGATTTTTTTTGTTTACTTCTTCTATATGTTGTTCATCAATTAAAATATTTAAGTTGACATCTTTTTCAATTTTATCTCTGATTGAAAATTCCATAAATTTTCTTTTATTTACATTAATTTCTAAATGGTTTTCCATGAAGCATTGTGCTAGTTCATTTGCTTCTTCATGACATTTAATTTCCAATTCTTCTCTATATTGGCTGGATGTCAATAAGGTCGTGTCATCAGCAAATAATATTACTTCAGATAATTTTCTTGAATATGTCACATCATTTATGTATAAAATTATTAATAAAATTGGACCTAGTACAGAACCTTGTGGGACACCTGATTTTGTTTCAAGTTTTTCTGAACAATAATATTTTATAGAATTGTTATTATCAATAAATGGAATTTAGACTGACTGTTGCCTGTTACTAAGGTAAGATTCAAACCATTGTAGTGCAATTCCTCTTATTCCTATATTGTTTAATTTTGCTAAAAGTTTTTTATGACATACCATATCGAAGGTTTTTTTTTTAATCCAGAAATAGTGCCATTACATTCTCGATTTAGAATTATTCATGATGTTAATAGTGTACAACTATCGAGCACATAATATCCATACTACAAAACTATTTATACAATATGTGCTCTATGTGTACAACAGACTAGCTTGGTTACAAATAACTTTTTATCCGTTTATTTTTTACTTTATAATTTAAAAATATTACATAGCTTAACCTCTATACTTTGATTTATAATGCATTTTTAACAGCATTTTATTCTTGAATTCCAATGTAGTGAATTGCTTTGGTTTCCATCAAAATAAACGCTCGAAAGTAAAGTAATGTGTTATAAAACTTGTTTATTATTGTCAACAGGAGTTAAAGTACATTATTTTACCGATTATTGAGTAAAACTATTAGTTTCGGTTAACAGTACATATTTGATGTTAATAAACACGAAATTTAAAAATACTATAAATATTGTATTTTATTTTGGGGTTTAATATTGTAAAAATACAAATTTATTTTCGAAGTCAACTATACAACAAAAATGCTCACCAGGAGTTTAGCAGTTGGTGGACGATACCCCTCTGACGAGGACTTGCCCAACAATGCTCTAAAGTTATCGTATTGAATATCGCATCGACTACAACACTATCGGTTATTTTTGACAATCGTTATTTGGATTGTCTACAACGGGATTGCAATTTTCGGTAGATGAATATACTAATGCAATAAGTATTCCATTCTTCAAAACCCTTTTGAAAAATATAAACTAGTAAAAGAACAATGCAAGTCTTCCCCGCAATATATAGCATCACATATAATTTCAGTTGAAAATCAGCATACAAAGAGTTTGTAAGTGATGTGCAGCAAATTACATAGGCTAAGTAGTGTTATATAGTCAATGCTAATATTCACTATCGTTTTGCAAAACATGTTGTTACATATAAACTGAGTTAATTAAACAGGAGCTAGACTTACTTGGATTAAACATTTCGACTAGGTGGCTACCACATTTTGACCTATAAGCC